>NC_058524.1:501916262-503166262 GCF_904849725.1 Hordeum vulgare subsp. vulgare | reverse complement strand
CCGTGTGATTTTTGTTATTTAACCCGCGATTCATCATTTATCTGCAACGCAAAAGGAAAAAAACGATTCGCTGCAAAAATTATACCCGTACGGATCGCCTCCTTCCGTCGACTCTGGGGCACCCTGGCATGTGCCCAGGCCGCCGCCACACCACTCGCCGCCGCGGCCGACCTCAACCGCCACCGCTGCCGATCTCAACCCACCCGCCTCCGCGGCTGTACCTCTCCCTGCTCACTCCCCCATTGCGGCGCTCGAGCGGATCGCATCGACCCTGGTCCACCCTGGCTTGTGCCCAGGCCGCTGCCACACCACTCACCGCCCCGGCCGACCTCAACCACCACTGTTGTTGATCTCAACCCACCCTCCTCTGCGGTCGTACCTCTGCCCGCTTGTTGTCCCCGTTTCGGCGCTCGAGCACAGCTTCTGGATCAAATCAACGCGACAGCTACAGCGACTTGGGATGATGCGTCTGCTCGATGCAGAAAGGCGGCACCGCGCGGATAAGGCGCGTCGGCGCGAAGTACTTGCAGGTGGAGGCGGGCCTCCATGGTTCACACGGGGAACTCCGAGGTTATGGCGCGGCAACGGCGACTCCTTATGGCCAGATAGAGGCGCCTAACCCTTGCTCCCCTCATCGTATCCCCTCCTCCCGCAGGAACTCGTCATCTGGTGAGATCCCCTCCCCATGCCTCCAACCGTGTGCCAAGCACCGGCAAGAAATTTTGTTTTGTGAAAATTTGTTTGCTGATGAATTAATGTATTGAATGTAAGATTGCATTGTTGGAGAGAGAGAGAATGGAACACCACCTTCATTTTGTCATCTGATCCCACATTCTCTACCCCATGAGTGAAATAAGATAACAGTCCATTGATCAATTCACGTAGCCTCTTTGTTTTTCTTTGCTTGTCCCGCTCAATTTCTCATCATGATGGAATTAACAATGGACGGGTTGATTTCTCAACAAAATAGGATAGGACTGACTACATTAGTTAGTTAGTTTATTATTTTAATAAATCAAAATGATTATAAAAAGATTAAAAGCGTGTGGTATTTTTTTCTCCCGGGGCAACGCATGGGCCCTTTTGCTAGTAGTGAAAAAGAAAGTACACATCGAATTACTGTATCCACAATGCCCGCTTCCTTCCCCACAAACCGAGTTCGTATACTTGAGGTACTAAAAGCAGGTCCATTTGGACCCCTTGTCGCAATCCTACGCTCTGGTCTGATGTCTGAACACCTACAGATTACCGACCACCCAGTGGTCGCTGATTCTACGTGCGCGGACGTACTTGAACAGATTATACGTAATAAATCTCAGGACGCCGTGATTGTAGCGGGCGTCGTGCTGGCCACCGCGGGCGGGAAGATCCCCTGCCCCGGCGACAGAATCGCTCGCGGGTCGTACGTGGCCTTGAGCCCGGCGACCCTGTCCCATTTCGCGCCGAAGTGCCGCCTCCAGCCGTCCTGCGACGCGTGGTGCGGCAGGTACTGCTTGCACCCGATGCCCGCCCGGTCGCACAGCTCCAGCACCTCCTCGTTCTCCCTCTCCAGCCGCTCCAGGTCGCCGGCGGCCACCGCCGACCGGAGCAGCCCCACGGCGTAGAACACGTCCTCGTCGGGCGTCACCGTCGTCATCCGGTCGTCCCACCTGTCCCTGTTCATGGGGTACATGAGGATGAGCCCCACGGGCCTGGTGCCCCTGAGGACGCCGTCGAACACTCCGGCGGCGAATTCGTGGATGCGCGACCTCGGGACGAAGAGGTTGAGCCACGGGTGCGGCACGTCCCACACGCCGGCCGACCGGAGCTTCTGCTCCTCCTGCCCGACGCGGTCCAGGAACTGCACGTACGCCACGTCCCTGACGAACACGAACCCCGGGACGAAGCTCAGCTCCTCCAGCAGCGCCTCAAGCTTCTGGTCCACCTCCACCGTGCCAGCAGAGCGGTCGTCGTAGTACATCGCGCCCTCGATGAAGTACACCGCGGCTGATCCGGTGCCCAGTGCGAGCTCTGTCAGACGAGCGAGCTCCGACGCCGAGAAGAAGGACGACGACCTCCGGCCCTCCGTCAGGGTCAGCTTCAGCTGGACCTGCCCCTCGACGTAGTCGAACCCGGCTCTATGTGATATGAGCAGCTCTTGGTCAGCAGTAAACTGGTGCACATCCGTGTAGGCCAGCCGGACCCACTTGACCCGTTTTGGGGCCCGTTCGAGCCCGACCCGGGCCCGGGTTATCACCCCGAACTGGCCCAGCCCGCCCAATGCCCCGTAGAACAGGTCCGAGTTGTTGCCCGGGGAGCAGGTGATCATGTCTCCCGTGCCTGCAGCGAACACAGATTTAGTTATTTTAAAACAATGTCGCTGCACTCGTGTGCACTAGTTAATGAAGAACAAACGACGTGGACACTAGTCATCATCGGGCCGTACACAGAATGCATGCCACAGGGCAAAAAACGGTACCTGTGACCACGTCAAGCTCCTGTACGTTGGAGATCTGGGGGCCGTGCCGGAACACCTGCCCGCCTATGCCGGCGTTAGAGAGCGTGCCGCCAACGGTGATGCGGAGGTAGTCGGTCCACACCCGTGGAGTGAGCCCATGCTTGAGCGTGGCATGGAGGACGTCGACCCACAGCTGCTCCCCGCCGACGTCCACGTACATCCCATCGAAGGACACGTTTATGCGGTGACCATGGTCACCTTGCCCCAGTGAGGGCATGTCGACGACAATGCCACCGGGGGCGAGGGCTTGCCCCCGAGAGGAATGCCCTTTCCCACGTGGCGCCACGGTAAAGGGTGTCTGCTGGTGGAGCGAGAAGCGGATTAGAGTAGCTATGTCGGCGGACGAGGCCGGGTGAAAAACGCCATTCGGGGTGGCCTCCACAATGTGGCCAAAGTCCGAGGAAGCCTCGACTGTCAAGCTCCTATCGGTGTGGATTTTTGACACAATGTCAAGAGCTAGGAGATCATCATCGAGAGCGCCAAATGCCGGTGATCCGAGATGCCCGACAGTGGAGAGGAAGCCGGTGACTATGAGCAATGTAGCAAAGCGAGCTATCGGCATGTTGTTGTAATAGATGTTTGGGATGTGAGTCATGTAGCTTGAGTTTGTTACTTGCATGAGCTGAAGGAGATGTTGGTGTGTGCTCTAATGCCGAGAACTCCTACATACTTATAGCTGCACCCGGCGATGCAGCTAGAGCTGACAAATGCCGGCAGGAGCGGGGTGTTGCTATTTGTTTAGGTTTTGAAGATTCCTAATTGACTTCTGCCAAAGACAAACATATAGTCCTAAAAGTAAAGAATGATCACAGGCCCCTAGTTTGACTCTACAGAAGACCTCAATGGTTATTGGTCTATGGAAAATCACAGAATCATGATAATTCAGATTTGGCAAAGCCCAACCGACGAGATTTAAATAGAAGTGGTCAGTAGATTTGCATATATATATAGAGAGAGAGAGCACAAATAGATTTGTATATGATGAGGCACAAATTGATTGTAGTTGAAAACATGACGAATATGATAGATTGATCTCTTTCCCAATGGGCCCAACGGTCCATTGGACCTTGACTCACGCCCTGATCGGGGGCGTCCAGCCCAAGCAAGGTTGGTAGGCCCCTGTCGCGCAGTGCTATATGTAGAGGAGGTGGGGACCATGACACGGGTTCCGAGGTTCGCCGCCGCCACTGGTTCCCCACTCCTAACCCTAATCCGATCCAGAGGGTAGCACTGAAGCGATGGGAAGTCCATCACCGCCACTACCGGATCTCTCTCTCCTTCCCCACCGTCGTCACCACCTCATGACGGTCTCTGGAGGGAGCTCATCGAGTTCATCACAAGGTAATTAATCTACTACATCATCCGAACACATCTAGCCTAAGATCCACGGGATTTATCAATGGTATCATGAGCCATGAGGCCTTAGATGTTGTTCCGGTTGCAAGAAGATAACGAAAGCGAAAAAGTTTCCCCTCCCCCATATGAACCCTAGAAGAGGGCAAAGATCAAGATGAAAAGCAAAACAAAAGGAAAGTCACCGGATTTCCATCCGGCAAAGAAGCGTCGCCGCAAGGCCGCGCCGTTCCTCTCGATCCGGACGGCCATCGGCAAGCCGAGCCGTTCGGAAGAAGAATCCACCTCTTCGGAGGCAAAGATCGGATCCTGTAAGATCCAAAAGGTATAAAAAAAGGGCACAGAAAGGGCAAACGAAAAGACACCCCAACCGGGGCAAAGGGCACCACCATCGCGCCCTTGACGGTGGCGCGTTCACCTTGAAGGTGCTCGCGCGCGCCGGCAAAGGAACGGAGATGGAGCCACCATGTCACGCCGCTGCGGGATTCTCTGCACGGAAAAGCACTAAGGGGCCAAAGGGCCTCCCAGCGCACCCCTTGACGGCTGCGCGCTCTCCCTCGGGACATAAATTAAAATTCCTGTAAAAATAGGAAAAAAAGGCCAGAATTTTTCTATCTGGGCCGGCGAGCAACCTCGCTCCCCCGGCCTGGGCCAGCCTTTCCTTCGGCCTGGGCCGGCGCTATCTTCCTGGGCCGCGGCCTGGCTGGCGCTAGGGTTTCGATCCTGACCGTCGATCCGAATCAAACGGCCGGCCGGTTCTTTCGCTTGAACAAAAGCTGGCAGCATCAGGGGTGGGGAAACCCTCGATCGATTCTCTCCCTCCCCCACGCGCTGTTCTTTCTCCTCCCCTCGAGCCGAGCGGTGGCCGAAGCCCCTCCCTGGCGTGGTGGCTGTGACGCCCCGCCGAGAGGCCGTGAGCGCGCCGCCCCCTTTTCTCTCATGTCCCGCGCGGGGTGGCACACAAGGCCAAAGCCTCGGTGGCCACGGCGGCCGAGCCTCCTCTCCGGCGCTTGTAGCCCGCGATTAGGGGGCTCCGTTTTCGTGGTCGCCGAGCCTCCTGGCGGTGCGGCTCACCCCTCTGCAGCTCCTTCCCGAACGGCCCGTGGTGGCCGGGTCTCCTCCCTCGTGCGGCGGCCGTTTCTGCCCCGCCGAGGAGGTTTCCTCGGCCCCGGGTCGCACCTCTCTCGCGGCAGCTCTTTATGCCCCGCCGGAGGATGCGGGATGGCCCTGCCGCCCCTGTCACATATCGTGCAGGAAGCCGTCCGTGGTGGTGAAACTTGGCCTGCGAGGGGTTTTTGGCCGCCGGCAGCGGAGACCATGAGTCACGTGCCGCGCCGCACCGCACCTTCTTTTATCCTGTTGCCGCCTTGACCACCCCTTTCGCCGGTGGTGCGTTTCCCTTCGTGGAAGCGCACTTCCGTCGAACGGCGTGCTTTGGGGTGCCATATTTCCTTTTTCCCCTAACAGAGAACAACCTTGGCATCATCCACGTGTTGTAAATATGCCCTAGAGGCAATAATAAATTAGTTATTATTATATTTCTTTGTTCATGATAATCGTTTATTATCCATGCTATAATTGTATTGATTGGAAACACAATACTTGTGTGGATACATAGACAAAACACTGTCCCTAGTAAGCCTCTAGTTGACTAGCTCGTTGATCAAAGATGGCCAAGGTTTCCTGGCCATAGGCAAGTGTTGTTACTTGATAACGAGATCACATCATTAGGAGAATCATGTGATGGACTAGACCCAAACTAATAGACGTAGCATGTTGATCGTGTCATTTTGTTGCTACTGTTTTCTGCGTGTCAAGTATTTGTTCCTATGACCATGAGATCATATAACTCACTAACACCGGAGGAATGCTTTGTGTGTATCAAACGTCGCAACATAACTGGGTGACTATAAAGATGCTCTACAGGTATCTCTGAAGGTGTTAGTTGAGTTAGTATGGATCGAGACTGGGATTTGTCACTCCGTGTGACGGAGAGGTATCTCGGGGCCCACTCGGTAATACAACATCACACACAAGCCTTGCAAGCAATGTCACTTAGTGTAAGTTGCGGGATCTTGTATTAAGGAACGAGTAAAGAGACTTGCCAGTAAACGAGATTGAAATAGGTATGCGGATACTGACGATCGAATCTCGGGCAAGTAACATACCGAAGGACAAAGGGAATGACATACGGGATTATATGAATCCTTGGCACTGAGGTTCAAACGATAAGATCTTCGTAGAATATGTGGGATCCAATATGGGCATCCAGGTCCCGCTATTGGATATTGAGCGAGGAGTCACTCGGGTCATGTCTGCATAGTTCTCGAACCCGCAGGGTCTGCACACTTAAGGTTCGACGTTGTTTTATGCGTATTTGAGTTATATGGTTGGTTACCGAATGTTGTTCGGAGTCCCGGATGAGATCACGGACGTCACGAGGGTTTCCGGAATGGTCCAGGAACGAAGATTGATATATAGGATGACCTCATTTGATTACCGGAAGGTTTTCGGAGTTACCGGGAATGTACCGGGAATGACGAATGGGTTCCGGGTGTTCACCGGGGGGGCAACCCACCCCGGGGAAGCCCATAGGCCTTGGGGGTGGCGCACCAGCCCTTAGTGGGCTGGTGGGACAGCCCAAGAAGGCCCTATGCGCCATAGGAAGAAAATCAAAGAGAAAAAAAAGAGGAGGTGGGAAAAAGGGGAAGGACTCCTCCTTCCAAACCTAGTTGGATTCGGTTTGGAAGGGGA
The DNA here is from genome assembly GCF_904849725.1 of Hordeum vulgare subsp. vulgare. NCBI lineage: Eukaryota > Viridiplantae > Streptophyta > Magnoliopsida > Poales > Poaceae > Hordeum > Hordeum vulgare. Next base: position 503,159,658 of record NC_058524.1, on the reverse strand, counting down.
GGACTCCCCCCTTTGGCTCGGCCGACCCCCTTGGGGCTCCTTGAGCCCCAAGGCAATGCCCCTCTCTCCCACCTATATATACGGAGGTTTTAGGGCTGATTTGAGACAACTTTGCCACGGCAGCCCGACCACATATCTCCACGGTTTTACCTCTAGATCGCGTTTCTGCGGAGCTCGGGCGGAGCCCTGCTGAGATTAGATCACCACCAACCTCCGGAGCGCCGTCACGCTGCCGGAGAACTCATCTACCTCTCCGTCTCTCTTGCTGGATGAAGAAGGCCGAGATCGTCGTCGAGTTGTACGTGTGCTGAACACGGAGGTGCCGTCCGTTCGGCACTAGATCGGAGCGGATGGTGGGACGGATCGCGGGACGGTTCGTGGGACGGTTCGCGGGGCGGATCGAGGGACGTGAGGATGTTCCACTACATCAACCGCGTTTCTTAACGCTTCTGCTGTGCGATCTACAAGGGTACGTAGATCGAATATCCCCTCTCGTAGATGGACATCACCATGATAGGTCTTCGTGCGCGTAGGAAATTTTTTGTTTCCCATGCGACGTTCCCCAATAGTGGCATCATGAGCTAGGTTCATGCGTAGATGTCTTCTCAAGTAGAACACAAAAGTTTTTGTGGGCGGTGATGTGCGTTTTGCTGCCCTCCTTAGTCTTTTCTTGATTCCGCGGTATTATTGGATCGAAGCGGCTCGGACCGACATTACTCGTACGCTTACGAGAGACTGGTTTCATCGCTACGAGTAACTCCGTTGCTCAAAGATGACTGGCGGGTGTCAGTTTCTCCAACTTTAGTTGAATCGGTATTGACCGAGGAGGTCCTTGGATGAGGTTAAATAGCAATTCATATATCTCCGTTGTGGTGTTTACGTAAGTAAGATGCGATCCTACTAGATACCCATGGTCACCACGTAAAACATGCAACAACAAAATTAGAGGACGTCTAACTTGTTTTTGCAGGGTATGATTGTGATGTGATATGGCCAACGATGTGATGTGATATATTGGATGTATGAGATGATCATGTTGTAATAGTTAATATCGACTTGCACGTCGATGGTACGGCAACCGGCAGGAGCCATAGGGTTGTCTTTAAACTAACGTTTGTGCTTGCAGATGCGTTTACTATATTGCTAGGACGTAGCTTTAGTAGTAATAGCATGAGTAGCACGACAACCCCGATGGCGACACGTTGATGGAGATCATGGTGTGACACCGGTGACAAGAAGATCGTGCCGGTGCTTTGGTGATGGAGATCAAGAAGCGCATGATGATGGCCATATCATGTCACTTATGAATTGCATGTGATGTTAATCCTTTTTGCACCTTATCTTGCTCAGAACGACGGTAGCATTATGAGGTGATCTATCACTAAAATTTCAAGACGAAATTGTGTTCTCCCCGACTGTGCACCGTTGCGACAGTTCTTCGTTTCGAGACACCACGTGATGATCGGGTGTGATAGACTCAACGTTCACATACAACGGGTGCAAAACAGTTGCACACGCAGAACACTCGGGTTAAGCTTGACGAGCCTAGCATGTGCAGACATGGCCTCGGAACACATGAGACCAAAAGGTCGAGCATGAATCGTATAGTTGATATGATTAGCATAGAGATGCTTACCACTGAAACTATTCTCGACTCACGTGATGATCAGACTTGAGATAGTGGATTTGGATCATGTACCACTCAAATGACTAGAGAGATGTACTTTTTGAGTGGGAGTTCTTAAGTAATATGATTAATTGAACTAATTGTCATGAACATAGTCTAATGGTCTTTGCGAATTACGATGTAGCTTGCGCTATAGCTCTACTGTTTTTATATGTTCCTAGAGAAAATTTAGTTGAAAGTTGATAGTAGCAAACTTTGAAGAGGATTGTCCTCGTTGCTGCGCAGAAGGCTTATGTCCTTAATGCACCACTCGGTGTGCTGCACCTCGAGCGTCGTCTGTGGATGCTGTGAACATCCGACATACACGTTTCTGATGACTACACGATAGTTCAGTGCAAAATACTTAATGGCTTAGAAGCAAGGCACCGAAGACGTTTTGAAACGTCACGGAACATAAGTGATGTTCTAAAGAGATGAAATTGTGATTTCATGCTCGTGCCCTTGTTGAGAGGTACGAGACCTCCGACAAGATTCTTTGTCCACAAAGTAAAGGAGAAAAGCTCAATCGTTGAGCGTGTGCTCAGATTGTGTGAGTACGACAATCACTTGAATCAAGTGGGAGTTAATCTTCCAGATGAGATAGTGATGGTTCTCCAAAGTCACTGCCACCAAGCTGTGAGAGCTTCGTGATGAACTATAACATATCAAGGATAGATACAATAATCCTTGAGCGATTCGTGATGTATGACACTGCGAAAGTAGAAATCAAGAAGGAGCATCAATAGTTGATGGTTTGTAAAACCACTAAGTTTCAAGAAAGGCAAGGGCTATAAGGGATACTTCGTGAAACGGCAAAACAGTTGCTGCACTAATGAAGAGACCCAAGATTAAACCCAAACCCGAGACTAAGTGCTTCTGTAATGAGGGGAACAGTCACTGAGGCGGAGCAACTCTAGATACTTGGTAGATAAGAAGGCTGGCAAAAGTCGAAAGAAGTATATTTGATATACATGATGTTGATGTGTACTTTACTAGTACTCCTAGTAGCATGAGGGTATTGGATACCGGTTCGGTTGCTAAGTGATTAGTAACACGAAATAAAAGCTATGGCATAAACGGAGACTAGCTAAAGGCGAGGTGACGATACGTGTTGGAAGTGTTTCCAAGGTTGATATGATCAAACGTCGCACGCTCCCTCTACCATCGGGATTGGTGTTAAACCTAAATAATTGTTATTTGGTGCTTGCGTTAAGCATGAACATGATTGGATCGTGTTTATTGCAATACGATTATTCATTTAAAGAGAATAATGGTTACTCTATTTTCTTGAATAATCACCTTCAATGGTTTATTGAATCTCGATCGTAGTGTTACACATGTTCATGATATTGGTGCCAAAAGATACGAGGTAATGATGATAGTACCACTTACTTGTGGCACTGCCGCTTGAGTCATGTTGGTCTAAATTGCATGAAGAGGCTCCATGCTGATGGATCTTTATACTCACTTGATTTTGAATCATTAGTGACATGCAAATCATACCACTTGAGCAAGGCCTTGTTTTCATTGAGATGAAATAAGATAGTAACTTGTTGGAAGTGATACATTTTGATGTATGCAGTCCAATGGGTGTTGAGGCACGCAGTGGATATCATTATGTTCTTACTTCAATGACGATTTGAGTAGATACTAGAGTATTTGCTTAATGAATCACAAGTCTGAAATATTGAAAGTTCAATTCTGTTTCGGAGTGAAGTTCGTCGTAAGAAGAGGATAAACTGTCTACGATATGATCATAGAAATGAATATCTGAGTTACGAGTTTTGGTACGCAGTTAAGACAATGTGGAAATTGTTTCGCAGTTCATGCCACCTAGAACATCATAGTGTGATGATGTGTGTGAACGTCATAGCCACACACTATTTGGTATGGTGCATGCTATGATGTCTCTTATCGAATTACCACTATTGTTTATGGGTTAAGCATTAGAGACAACCGCATTCACTTTAAATAGGGCACCACGTATTTCCGTTGAGATGACACAGTATAGACTGAGGTTTAGAGAAATCTAAACTGTCGTTTCTTGAAAGTTTGGGGTTTCGACACTTATGTGGAAAAGTTTCTGTCTGATAAGCTCGAACCCAAAGAGGATAAATGCATCTTCATAGGATATCCAAAACAGTTGGGTACATCTCCTATCTCAGATCCGAAAGCAAAGTGTTTGTTTCTAGAAACGGATCCTTTCTCGAGGAAAGGTTTCTCTCGAAAGAATTGAGTGGGAGGATGGTAGAACTTGATGAGGTTATTGAACCATCACTTCGACCAGTGTGTAGCAGGGCGCAGGAAGTTGTTCCTGTGGCGCCTACACCAATTGAAGTGAAAGCTGATGATGGTGATCATCGACCATCGGATCAAGTTACTACAAGCCTCATAGGTTGACAAGGTCGCGTACTACTACAGAGTGGTACGGTAACCCTGTCTTGGAGGTCATGTTGTTGAGCAACAGTGAACCTACGAGTTATGGAGAAAGCAATGGTGGGCCCAGATTCCGACAAATGGCTGGAAGCCATGAAATCCGAGAGAGGATCCATGTATGAAAACAAAGTGTAGACTTTGGAAGAACTACTTGATGGTCATAGGACTATTGAGTAAAGATGGATCTTTAAAAGGAAGACAGACGATGATAGTGATAAGTCACTATTAAGAAAAGCTCGACTTGTCGCAAAGATGTTTCTGACAATATCAAACGGTTGACTATGATGAGACTTTCTCACTCGTAGCGATGCTAAAAGTCTGTTAGAATTATGTTAGTAGTTTCTGCATTAGTTATGAAATATTGCACGTAGGATGTCAAAACATTGTTTCCTCGACGGTTTCCTTGAGCAAACATTGTATGAGATACAACCATGAGGTTTTGTCGATCCTAAAGATACTAGCAAGTATGCAAGCTCCAGCGATCCTTAAGTGGACTGGTGCAAGCATCTCGGAGTTGGAATATACACTTTGATGAGATGAAAAACTTGTATTTCCAAAGAAGTGAGTGGGGGCACTATAGAATTTCTGATAAGTATATGTGGTTGACATATTGTGGATCAGAAGTAATGTAGAATTTCTGTAAAGCATACAAGGTTGTTTGAAAGGAGTTTTCAAAGGAATACCTAGATTGAGCTACTTGAACGTTGAGCATCAAAGATCTATGGAGATAGATCGAAAGCGCTTAATGGAAGTTTCAACAAGATGCATGCCTTGACAAGTTTTGAAGGAGTTCAAAATAGATCAGCAAAGAAGGAGTTCTTGGTTGCGTTGTAAGGTGTGAATTTGAGTAAGACTCAAACCCGACCACGGCAGAATAAAGAGAATAGACGAAGGTCGTCTTCTATTCCTTAGTCGTAGACTCTAAAGTATGCCATGCTGAGTACCGCACCTGATGTGTGCCTTGCAGCAAGTCTGTTGAGAGGTACAGAGAGTGATCCATGATTGAATCACTAGCAGCGGTCAAAATTTATCCTTAGTAACTGATGGACTAAGGAATTTTTCTCGATTATGGAGGTGGTTAAAGAGTTCGTCGTAAAGGGTTACGTCGATGTAAGCTTTGACACTAATCCGAATAACTATGAGTTGTGAAACGGATTCGTATAGTAGAGTAGATATTTGGAGTATTTCCGAATAGCACATAGTAGCAACATCTATAAGATGACATAAAGATTTGTAAAGAACACACGGATCTAAAAATTTCAGAACCGTTGACTAAAACCTCTCTCATGAGCAAGACATGATCAAACCCCATAACTATATGGGTGTTGGATTCGTTGGAATCACATGGTGATGTGAACTAGATTATTGACTCTAGTGCAAGTGGGAGACTGTTGTAAATATGCCCTAGAGGCAATAATAAATTAGTTATTATTATATTTCTTTGTTCATGATAATCGTTTATTATCCATGCTATAATTGTATTGATTGGAAACACAATACTTGTGTGGATACATAGACAAAACACTGTCCCTAGTAAGCCTCTAGTTGACTAGCTCGTTGATCAAAGATGGCCAAGGTTTCCTGGCCATAGGCAAGTGTTGTTACTTGATAACGAGATCACATCATTAGGAGAATCATGTGATGGACTAGACCCAAACTAATAGACGTAGCATGTTGATCGTGTCATTTTGTTGCTACTGTTTTCTACGTGTCAAGTATTTGTTCCTATGACCATGAGATCATATAACTCACTAACACCGGAGGAATGCTTTGTGTGTATCAAACGTCGCAACGTAACTGGGTGACTATAAAGATGCTCTACAGGTATCTCTGAAGGTGTTAGTTGAGTTAGTATGGATCGAGACTGGGATTTGTCACTCCGTGTGACGGAGAGGTATCTCGGGGCCCACTCGGTAATACAACATCACACACAAGCCTTGCAAGCAATGTCACTTAGTGTAAGTTGCGGGATCTTGTATTAAGGAACGAGTAAAGAGACTTGCCGGTAAACGAGATTGAAATAGGTATGCGGATACTGACGATCGAATCTCGGGCAAGTAACATACCGAAGGACAAAGGGAATGACATACGGGATTATATGAATCCTTGGCACTGAGGTTCAAACGATAAGATCTTCGTAGAATATGTGGGATCCAATATGGGCATCCAGGTCCTGCTATTGGATATTGACCGAGGAGTCACTCGGGTCATGTCTGCATAGTTCTCGAACCCGCAGGGTCTGCGCACTTAAGGTTCGACGTTGTTTTATGCGTATTTGAGTTATATGGTTGGTTACCGAATGTTGTTCGGAGTCCCGGATGAGATCACGGACGTCACGAGGGTTTACGGAATGGTCCAGAAACGAAGATTGATATATAGGATGACCTCATTTGATTACCGGAAGGTTTTCGGAGTTACCGGGAATGTACCGGGAATGACGAATGGGTTCTGGGTGTTCACCGGGGGGGCAACCCACCCCGGGGAAGCCTATAGGCCTTGGGGGTGGCGCACCAGCCCTTAGTGGGCTGGTGGGACAGCCCAAGAAGGCCCTATGCGCCATAGGAAGAAAATCAAAGAGAAAAAAAAAGAGGAGGTGGGAAAAAGGGGAAGGACTCCTCGTTCCAAACCTAGTTGGATTCGGTTTGGAAGGGGAGGACTCCCCCCTTTGGCTCGGCCGACCCCCTTGGGGATCCTTGAGCCCCAAGGCAAGGCCCCCCCTCTCCCACCTATATATACGGAGGTTTTAGGGCTGATTTGAGACAACTTTGCCACGGCAGCCCGACCACATATCTCCACGGTTTTACCTCTAGATCGCGTTTCTGCGGAGCTCGGGCGGAGCCCTGCTGAGATTAGATCACCACCAACCTCTGGAGCGCCGTCACGCTGCCGGAGAACTCATCTACCTCTCCGTCTCTCTTGCTGGATCAAGAAGGCCGAGATCATCGTCGAGTTGTACGTGTGTTGAACGCGGAGTTGCTGTCCGTTCGGCACTAGATCGGAGCGGATCGTGGGACGGATCGCGGGACGGTTCGTGGGACGGTTCGCGGGGCGGATCGAGGGACATGAGGACGTTCCACTACATCAACCGCGTTTCTTAACGCTTCTGCTGTGCGATCTACAAGGGTACGTAGATCGAATATCCCCTCTCGTAGATGGACATCACCATGATAGGTCTTCGTGCGCGTAGGAATTTTTTTTTCCCATGCGACGTTCCCCAACACCACATTCTTTTGCTGGCGCGAGGGAAACCCTCAGTCACCACAAGCAGTTCGGGATCGAGAGAGAAAAGGAAAAGGAGGGGCTCGCCTGTGTAGGGCGCGCGGCGCGGGACCCTTGGACACCGCTGCCGGCGGCCAGCTCGAGCACCTTCGACGGGGCATCTCAGCCACCGCGCGATAAGGAGCCACGAAGGAGGCCGAAAGATGTTGTGGCGCGTGCGGCGCGGGACCCTAGGTCGCCGCTGCCGGCGGCCAGCCAGAGCCCTCTCCGGCGGGGCGAGGCAGCCACCGCGCTGGAACTTGCTCCCAACCGCCAACGCGACGGAGAGCTGCAGCCGCGCCGCGCTCGGCGAAGGAGAGGACCGAGAGAGAGCGGCGCTGTGCAGAGGAAATGACTCTAGGGTTTCCCCTCCTGCCGGCTCTCCTTCCTTTTTGTTCTCTCTACGTGCGCGGACGGCCGTCGGAACAAAACGGGCCGCCGTAAGGAGAAAGGCTCGCCCCGCGTCGCGCGAGGGGCCCCAGGCCGAGGTGTGTGGCTGGCGGGCCGACACAGGCCGGCAATAGCCAGGCCGGCCCATGGCGGCCATTTATTTATTTTAAAGGGGTTTTTCAGTTTCTGTCTATTAAGGCAGATTCAAAGGTTCTTTCTAAGAATTTTTTCCTACGAAAACATGATTAGAAAAAGTAAAAGAAAATGTTCAAAGTTTGTGTCATTTTCTACAAAATTGTTATATTATTATTCTGTAAAGAAAAGTAACAGGATTTTTGAGAATAAAATAGTTTTCTCACAAAAGGAAAAGTTCATGAATTTTTAATTATCACAGAATTTTTTTCTGAAAAGAAAAATAAAAGGTTCTGAAAAAAAAAGATTTTCAGAAAAAGAAAAATTCATGGATTTTATAAAAGTGATTATAAAGTTCATGAATTTTTAATTTAACAGAATATTTTTTTGTAAAGGTGTATGAATTATCATATTCACGTTTTTCCGCTGCAAAGTAAATGTTTAATCCTCCAATTAAGTTGGAACCAATGGGAAAATTTAATTGGAAGAACTGTTATTAGCAAAGTTTTTCCCTTGTGGGTGAAATAGGATTCAAACAGTTTCCGCTATGACAATAGAAAAATGTTTGTTTTAAAGTTAAAATATGGTATTGTTATTTTCTGACCAACGTTGATGATAACAGTACTATAATTGTATGAGTCATCTTATGTTCAAAGCTTAAATCTGTGATAAATTTTGTATCAAAGTGATCAATTTTCGGAGCACAGATAGAGAAATGCATATTTCTATTTCTGCTGCAATTTGGTTAATGATGATGATTATTTCTTAGCAAAGTTGTTCAATAAGAATACTATCATCACATTGTTTGTGAGTTATATGCATTATTTCCATTTCTGCCCAACGGTGATATGGAATTAATGTAGAAGGATGATGTTTTATTCTAATTCTGCCACTACGGTGATTTAGAATATTCCAGAAAGTTTTAAAAGGTTTAATGTGCATGATTTTAATCAGACCAACGTAGGGTTATTTTTATGCTCATTACCGTTATTTATTGGCTAAGTTTTCCCAGACTAAAAGTTATTCAAGCTTTCACTCATGAAAGCGAAAGTTTTGGGTACTAGTGACCCGAAAGATGGAAAAGAAAGGTCATAACTTGAGGGAATAAATTCTCTCTAAAGAATGGCTTCACAAGAAAAGAACTCTTGGATATTAATTCAAGAAAAAGAAGAGAGATAGATCATTGAGAGTCTTGGTTGACGAATGTCTTTCATGTACTCTCTATGATGAAGTCTCTTTTTTCAGTCAACATGATTGAAATGAAACAAGCAACACGCATGTTTAATTTGACCAACGTCGGATCAAACATGTGTGTCAAAGATAATTTAGATTTATTTCTGGATTTGATGCAGTCAAAAGAGCCAATTATGGCATTTATGTCCCTTACAGGGAATTACCCGCATGGCGGGAAAAGTCTGGGAAGAATGCCTGCGTAACCGGGTAAAGTTGACATTGTATTATCTCAACAATCCGCGTATGGCGGGAGAAATTTTGGCAAAGGCCTTATCCTGTATGAAAGGAGAAAGTTATGATGACTCATATGCGGTTAATGTCCCACTATGGGAGAAAAGTATGGAGTAGCTATTAAGCTTTCCTACTATTGACCGTACACCTTATGTGTAATGGTCATTATGCAATCACTAAATCCAGAAAGGATAAAAGTAACAGACGAACCTAAAGACAAGAATGATATGCAAGTGTGACTTGCAAAAGAGACAATGATAAAGAACTCTGTTGAGTTTCTAAAATGAAATGAGGAAAAAGTACTCCCATACTAGTTAACTTATAACTTCATTTTACATGAAGAGATAAGATGAATGAGCTAGATAATCGAAGTTTCCTCATTTCACAAGAGCTATGAATGGGTTTCGAAATTGTGGCAGAAAAGTTCTTGCCACATTTCGAGGGGGAGAAAGAGACATGAAATACATTGTAATGTATTTCATGACTCCTCTATACTTTAGATGATGTGATGCACATTATGCATCTAAAGTGATCCATTAATGAAGAATGTGATTGTCAAGGGGAGTATGACAGTCATCTGAATACCGTCATTATGATACCCCTAAAGAAAAGAAACAGTTGTATTTTCGGATCTTTTATAGTTCCGAATGCAGACTAATGAATACAACGGTGGTGCTTAAAGTGCCATAAAGAAGAAAGTTTAAAGATACGCCATTTCTTCAGTGAAGATGGAGTAATCTGGGGGAGCATGTTGTATGACCTATACAACACCTGTTGTTAGCTCTACAAGGGATCTTGTGATACAGGTCCCTGTAAAACCTATTGCCTTTTGGAAATGGGTGACTATAGAATGAATTTGCCTCTTGGCAATGACAGAGCAACGACAACCCCATATGAAATAAGTGCCAGTACCTGAGATTTTGATGGTCTCTAGGCATGTGCAAATCAGATACTTGTGACTACTATAAAGTCTATGTTAGTGGAATTCCATCATTTGAATTTCACTAACATAGACTTTATGAAGGGTCTACAAGGCAAATGTGTCTCCAAAGGAAATATGTAAAGGTGTAAAACATGACTTAAATCGAAAGATTTTTGTGTAAAGAAAATGAGAGGACAATTGTAATCATGCAAAGTTATAGAATGGGAAATTCGTTTCCCAATTCATGTGCATGTGGATGACGTCCTACTTGCAAGTGGTGATGTCAGTCTACTGCTGGAGGAGAGAAGAAGTTCTTGTCCTCAAAGTTCAAAAGAATAAAAAAGGGGGTATTAGGAATGTCACATGGACATACTAAGAAAGATCTCTAAAGTATGCATACGAGAAAACCTATGCCTGTTCTTATAGTCAAGGGTAATGGAACTGGAAACTATGGTGTTTCAAAAGTTCATAAGAGAAGATTGTAAACGAATATGGTACCATATGCTTCAGTTGTTGGAAGCTCAAGATATTACCCTGACACGGTTCACGTATATATCCGGGTTGTTTTGGCAATTTCCAGTCCATAGATAAATCAATGGAATGGAGTCAAAGATATCGGCCTCATGCTAAAAGAAATAAGTGCTCTCAAAAGATTGTGAGTACAAAGGCAGGACTTGTGATATGTATAGCGAAATCCACAATTGTCGCTAACTTTCATACTCAGAGTTTTGTGTGGAAAATCTCCAAATGAGTAAAACGATTGTCATCAATGTGATGCAATGATATGTTATAGCTTGATATGAGGCTGAGGGACGGGCAACATGGTTAAGGCTACCTGTACCCGGAGTGGATAATGGTTGACAACGACGATTACCATTTTAAGTTCTTTCGCTCCTGTCACAACGAGTCAAGTGTTGATGCCAAACACACTAACAAAGAGTTACGTGTTGTGAAGGAGAAAGTCCGGAATTATGGAAAAATGCTTGAAGCATAAAAGCAACAAACAAGTGTTTGCAGATCTCCTTATCAAAGGCTTACCGCCCAGTGTATTCGGAGAACACATAGTCGACATGGGTTTTATGGTATAGTCTAATATTTCCGGACAATAAAGGGCCCAAGGTTAAAGAATCTGTCTCAAAATAGAGAGGTACATTGTGGCTATCTGATTCCATTGGCAATTGAGCCGTGACGATGAAAATGCCCTATGTATTGATCTGTTATGAAACGGGTAAAGTTAAAAGTATATGATGAGACCAAGGGGGAGAATGATAGATTGATCTCTTCCCCAATGGGCCCAACGGCCCATTGGACCTTGACTCACGGCCTGATCGGGGGCGTCCAGCCCAAGCAAGGCTGGTGGGCCCCTGTCGCGCAGTGCTATATGTAGAGGAGGTGGGGACCATGGCACGGGTTACGAGGTTCGCCGCCGCCACTGGTTCCCCACTCCTAACCCTAATCCGATCCAGAGGGTAGCACTGAAGCGATGGGAAGTCCATCACAGCCACTACCGGATCTCTCTCTCCTTCCCCACCGTCGTCACCACCTCATGACGGTCTTTGGAGGGAGCTCATCGAGTTCATCACAAGGTAATTAATCTACTACATCATCTGAACACATCTAGCCTAAGATCCACAGGATCTATCAGAATATTGTTACTACATAATTATTTAGTGGAAAACAGGACGAAAATTGTTACAACATGCCTCAAAACACTCGATACACATCAAAATGATGCACAAAACTAAGCAGATTAACTTTGATGGATACGAAGTATAAGGTTCATGAGATTCAATTCGTCTATCATTTGATGTGTTTTTTCGAGACACCATTTTGATGGATTCTAATCAAATAAGTTTACTTATTTGTATACGTTACTACAAATTTTTTATGTAATTAGTGAACTGCCAGTAGTTGGGCATTAAATATCTTATGAGAAATGCTACTACAAAAATATTGTTAGGTAATTAGGAAACTGTGAGTAATTCAACTTTTACTTTACGCTTTGGGCACTGCTACGAATCAGTCGGAAATCATTTGCCTGGTTAGCCATACGATCTCGTGGAGGTGTGTGTTGGATCGTAGCATAACCCCGACTTCATTCTCTATATCCCTGGAGTCGTAGTTTTTCACGGCACCATCACCGATGCAGCTTCCATGGCAACATCGAGGGCGTCGCCGGCTTCCATTACAACCCCGCCGGTGCTCCATTGCAACCTCGACGGAGTTTCGACGACCCTCCGGTGTGCTTGACTGCAACTCCGACGCGCTTCACTGCAACTCCGACGGCTCCATTGCCATCCCGACGAAGTTTCCATGACCCTCCGACGTGCATCACTGCAGCTCCGGCGAAGCTTCACTGTAGCTCCGGCGATTCTTACAGACCCGAAGAGTGCTCCAATGCTGCTCCACCACCGGCACACAGCACCACGCCCCGTTGCATTGCACTGGAGCTCCATCGCTCACCGACTTGTTTCACTATACTACAGCTCCATGGTCGTTGCACTGCAGCTCCGCCACTAACGCGCGTCCCATGGTTGCTGAACTGCAGTTTCGCGGCCGACCGTAGCATGATTGCCATTGCAGTGCAACTCCTCCACCCACCACAGGCGTGTTGCATTGCATCTGCGCTGTCTCGGCGTGGCAAAAGCCCGTTGAACTACAGCTCTTCCGCCATCTTCACTTCAGCAACCGTTTTGATTTGTTGCATGCCGGTGGAACACGAGTTGTCGGAGCACAGAAATCCGTGAGTACTATGATAGAGATCCACGAATGGGAGAAAGGCAGGGGATGAACAACAAAGGCAGGGATGCAACACGACGGCGACGTGATGCAGCAGGGCGGGTGACGGGATACAACATGACATACGATGGGATGCTACGACGGTGTTGTGATGAAGCACACGGCGGCGCGACAATGATGGTGTTGGGCCGAAACACGCGACGATGACGGCATGCTGCGACGGGGATGCAAACGTCGACGACTAGCTACTCCAACCCAGCAGAAGCGAGGCCATGGCGGATGCACGCGGCGACGATGGAGCACATGAAAGAGAGAAGCGAGTGTGGAAGAGAGAGGCGAGCATGAAAGAGAGAAGCGAGTGCGGTTCATGGAATCATGGCACAGAGCGGACGGGGAAGAAAAGGGGATCTAGCTCAGGAAGGAATAAGGAAGCGGAGCGTGGGCGGTAAGCGGGCTCCATGACACATGGCGAGCATAGGAGGCGGTTTACGTGCAACTAAAATCAGCTGGCTTAATATAAACATTTTTCTTACGGTTTTCATGTCCACTCCTAATTAGTGCACGTTCGCTGCTGGGTGCAGATGACAGTGGCTATACAAGATCCTTGTTACTACACATAACATAATTACAGCTTTTTCTGGCATGCACAAATTGTTTTTGACATGGTAAAAATATATTATTTGTCCGTCCTCGTGTCCATTAGTGAAGAGCTTGTGTATATTGTGTTTGGTTAGGAAAAAAGTTGTCTTCTTTGTTATGTACTTCTTCCGTTTCTAAATATAAGTCTTTTGAGAGGTTTCACAATGTGACTATGTAAATATGTATATAGACAAATTTTAAAATGTAGATTCATTCATTTTGCTTGGTATGTAATCTTTAATGAAATCTTTAAAAAGGTTTATATTTAGGAACGAAGGGAGTAGCACACATCGGTAAGGTAATATATTGTTGTGTTTATGATTGAATAAGTGTAATGGTGCTCAACAAGTTTCTACAGTACATCAAGGTATCTCTAATCCAACCATTTAAACCATCCCGTGTTTATGTTGGCCACACGATTCTAGATGAGTGCTCAATAATTTCTATTGAGAATGTAAATACACACGCAATTCATATACACACACATCCATTGACGCAGTCATTACAGATGCCCCGTTGTGGACATCAACTTCTTGTCCCGTTAAAAGAAGGTCCCATTTTAGTAAACGAGAATGCTAGCTTTTGGTTGACTGGAAATTAATGACAGATCCGCACGATTTGAATGTCGTTCATTCCGGATCGAACGATCGCCGTCCAAAATGAACACCAGCTTCAGAAGGAGAAAAAGAAAGGGGACGGACAAGGATGGGATTCAAACAACCGACCGCATGCATGTACATCACCATACTAACCATCCCACCTAGATTTTATTGTTGTGAGAATAGCCCACACATTGAATTTAATGCATAGTGGCTCTTTTTTAAAGATTAAAAACTAAATAAGTTGCTAATTTTATGACGCATTTGGTGGGAAGATTTTCGAAGACGCCGACATCCATGATAATTTACATACCCTGGGGTGGGTGAGTTGTTGATTATATACCCCTGGTAACTTTCATGTAAATACATGGTAAAACACATCCATCGTGGCTGATAACTCACGCGGAAACATCTTGATAACTTTTGACCCAAAAAAAAATTGTTGACAAACATACACTAATAACTTATATGAAAAAATAACATGATAATATACGCACAACAAAGTTGATAACTTACTTAGCCGAAGTGTGATAATTTTTTGACCAGGGGAAAAAGTTGTTGAACCGCCTTTCCCTAGTAACTCATGTCTACTAGCATGGTAATCTATTCACATCAGCGTTAATAACTTACTTTGCCGAGACATGGTAACTATTTTTGACTTGCAAAAAGGGGGGTGTTGAAAAATAACATGGAAAATCACATGGCGGGCAAGGATGGGATTTGAACACCGAAAAACCAGAAAAACTAATAAAGATTGGCTTGGTAACTTTGGCATGACCAGCGTGATAGATATGATATGAACAACATGATAACTATACTGGGAGAAAAAGATGTTGGAAACAAATCTTTATGCAAGTAGTTTCCATATTGTAGATTTACAGCCTAAATAATTATGCTAAAACTGAGAATTGAACTCGAGATTTTAATATCGAGATCTTAACACACTAGCCAACTCACCCACTACTTGGCGCCTGACAAGTTCAAATAAAATACCATTTTTTTGACCATCCATGATGAAAAAGTTGTTAAAATATACCTCCTGTAACTTCTGTGTAAGTAAGATGATAACTACGTACAATTAACCTAATAACTTACATATAAACGCATTGATAACTTTTCATCTTGGGCGAAAAGTTCTAGAAATATGCCCTGATAACATAGTGCAAATAGCATGGTAGTTTACGCACGAGACATCCAATAACTTACATACAACACAATGATAACTTTATACACATGTGAAAAATGTTACTCAAACATGTCCCGGTAACTTATTTTGTTGAAACATACCCTAGTGTGAAGTTGCCTCTACCCCATGCTAAAGTCATCATGCTTCTGATGGTATAGTCATTAACGTTCTCATATTATAGTTATCAGGCTTATCATAGTATAGTTATCATGTTGCTCAAGTCATAGGTATTACGCTGGTCATGCCAAAGTTACCAAGCAAAAATAATAGTATCGCTGATATGAAAGAAAAAAAAGGTTCAAATAACCTTGTTTATATATAAGAGATGACAACTAAAGGTGGCTTAGTTGGTTAGTTGGTTATTGGGCTCAAAGTCTAATGAATAGACCTAGGTTCAAGTTCCCTCTCTAGCACTTTTATTTTGTTTTCATATTGTGTAGTCAAAACTAGAAAAAACACTAGCGATTTACTATTGGCTGGGTCGCGAGAGGGAGCTGGGTTACGACCGTGTGGATTTGTTGCTTAACGTCCAAGACGCTATCACAGTCCTTTTGTAAAACATAGAGAACAACTCTGATAGGCTAGAGGTAGAACCACCATGTCGCCAAAACAGTGGTGGATGTACCAAAAATATGTTAAGTGGGTCGGATAGTACAAACAGTGCTATCAAATTAGAAATCAATGAATTATTGTGGGATGAACTTCATATAGAGCTTTATTTTGCTCTAGCCCAAGACAGACCATTACCTTTCAGTCTTGCTAAATCTCTGTTGATGCATCCAACTAAGGGTTGGTTCTCGAGCGAAATCACTAATTGAGGAGTAGTCCTTTCAAAGATCGCTCTCATTTTCTTAGGTTGTGGCATATTGCATGTGTGCCACTTGTCACAACCCGAGAGTTTTCCCTTTTCTCGTAGATTCGTATTTTCAAAATGTTTTATCTCTTAAACCGTACGTTTAAATCTTGAACCGTTTTCACTGTTGGGTTTCTCGCGTCGAGATCTTCAAAATTAGATCTCATGTTGATAGGTGTCGACGAACTTTTTTTTCAAAAAAAAACCGGCGAAAAAAGTTGGACGGAAAATCATGCTTGCCACGATAGAAAAAACAGAAAACACATTTTTTTTGTTTCGGAGACCTCTCATGAAGGTAAAACCGTGCCTCTCGCGAAAACGCGTTTTTTCGTTTCCGAGAGGTATGGTCGTGCCTCTCGCAAAAGCAAAATCGTGCCTCTCACGGAAGCAAAACTGTGCCTCCTGCAAAAAAACCGCGTTTTCTCCATTTTCAACAGGCACGGTTGCGAAAGCAAAACCGTATTTCTCGTGAAAGCAAAACCGTGTCTCTCATAAAAAAACAGAAAACAATTTTTTTTTGTTTCCGCCAAGCACGGTTGTGCCTCTCGCGGAAGCAAAAAACCGTGCCTCTCATAAAAAAAATAAAAAAAACCATTTTTTTATTTTGAAGAGGCACGGCCGCGCCCCTCGTGAAGGCAAAACTATGTCTCTTCCGAAAATAAAACTATGCCTCTCACAAAGAAAAAAAAAACATTTTTTCATGCAAACGAAATTCACTTTTTATTGAAAAGCTAAGAAAGACCGGTGAAAAACCGACGCACAAAAAAACAAATTAAAAAGCCGAAAACATGTGCAGAAAAATAAAAATATAAAATCTAGAGAAAACGTTCAGGACGCGACACGTGGCACGACGCGTGAGAGTCCTCGCTGGGAGAATTCCGAAAGAGTGCTTACTAACTAGTCGCTCTCGTTCTTGAGTACTTATTAATATGACTATTTTTTTTGGCAATGAATGCTCTCTCTTTATTAACTATGGGTCTCTTTCTTTTGCATGGTGTGTTTTCTATGATCTACAAAGTAGTGCTAAGTTCATGTTACAATTGTTAACTCAACAAAATCCTGATAATTAGATCCGCAAATAGTAATATTGATCTGATTGAAAAAGGAACAAAGTGTAGTTCGCATGTATTTGGCCCTTAGCAGCCTGCTAGTACCCAACAAAGTTAACATTATTATATTTTTCTGTTTGTTTAAGAGCGGATTCATTTTCTTTCCTACAGTGAGGGAGTGCAACTTAGAAAAAAAGTGAGGGAGCGACCTTCTGATTGTGAGGCTTCAAGCATACATGTTAAGGCTCATCGCAAAAAAAAAAAAAAAAAAAAAAAAAAAAAACCATACATGTTAAGGCGTACATGAGAAAATCACGGCTAGAGATATTGTCAACCGCTTGAATAACTTCCACGGATTAGTGATGGTCATATAAAACAATCCAGCATTTTATTTTTGTGAAGGGGGACAATTCAACAGTTTCTGGAACCATAAAAATCCGGAATTCAACACTGCTAATGCCCCCCCATTCATGCAGGAACGAAAATCAACCCATGGATATTTGTCCAAGTCAAGTGCATAGTACAGCATTTTTATTTTGAAAAGGCACGAGAAATGATGATTTCAAAGAACTATTACATATGTTCTGAAATATAAGACGCTTTGGTAGGCTAAAATGGCCTACCAAACCATCATATATTTTAAAACGGAATTGAACTTAAATTGAATTGTTCAATGCAATCATGTCAATGTGTTCATTAGTCTTTTAGTTGTTTATCTCCGAAAACGTTGAACTAATAGTAATAACTTTCATTGTACAACCCATCAAGTAGATTATTTTTGGACTGTGTAAAAGTTAGTAGTCTGAAAATAAATCTCGCATTAGTCGATTCACCTCGTGTTCTTCTTCATCCTCCTCCTTGCTATGTAAACACATTGCTGCCACAGGCCGAACCACCATTTGTTGTCATGTGGGTTGGCATCTCGTTGCCCCGTCCAGCCCAAGTCGTCGCTTCTGCCATACCGCCACCATCCCCGGCCACCCTTCTAAAACCACCGTCATCCTCGGTGCCGGAAACCACCGCATCGTGCACCCAAACCCGTCAGCTTTTTATTTCTCCTTCACTAGGAACAATGCGGTGGGACGTGTCATCCCGTCTTCTGGCTAGCTAACTCTTGGCTCTTCCCGGATGATGTGGGCTTTGTGTCTCGGGTTTGGGCTTTTCTTGCTCTCCTCTCCATGAAATGGACAAGCACGACAAAAAAGATTAAACAATTGAGAAATAGAAAACCTGACAATTTTTTAGTTCCTCGATCTCTTTCTAGTGGCATGTTGTCCTCACACAATTGATTTATTTTTTGAAAAGCGGCCCCTTAGGGTCCATTCATTAAAATGGTAGAATAAAATTGTCCCGTTAATTAACGGAAACCCTGGCGAAAACAATTACAACATGCCCAGAAGGAAGGGCACACGATCGATTATGCACCAACAGGGCCACAGACACCACCGAGAAGAGGACACCGTCGAGGTTGAATGGCATGTTATCGTGATCACCTCTCCCCAACGACACCTAAAGACCTCACTAGCGAGAGCCACACAATCAACCATAGACGTCGAGGACCAACAACTCCGATTTTGTTGATGAGTATTGCATGAGAAAGTTGCAAGCCTCGCACCGATCTAGTCCAGCGCAAACTCCGGAGAGCACCGACAACTGAAACCACCCTCATGGAGTCATCATTGTCATGGGCCCCCGCCACACACAGTTCCGACATCTCTATCACAGTGATAAACCAACATAGTCGCACCCGTTGACAAACCAGACCATCGACATCAAAAGGAGAAGCCGCGACCCAGCTCCACACTTCACCGTCATCATTGACGCATGAGTCACGACGCCAAACACTAATATCATCGGTTGAGCACCTGCCAACCATGACGCCGTGCACGTCGAGCCCCTGGGGAAGCGCAAAGGAGACCATGACCGTCAAGACAATCCCCCCCCCCCCACACACACACAAGGGGGAAGCAACTGGAAGAGAAACCGTTTCTCGACTCACACAGAGTCTTGAGCTTTCGCACGAAGGACATGACTCGGGGTGGAGGAGGAACAAGAGCTCCATGACAACCCTCTAGCGAGGAAAGCGCCGACCATAGGTGACGTGTCATCCGCACCAACAAAGTTGAGCAGATTCTCATCTCAAGCATCCTAATCCTCCAACCCATGCAGTCGATGACCTAGAAGAGCCACAAGCCCGCCCGCCCGCTGGACCGTGTACCTCAAGCATGAAGACATCTCCAACCCACGCAAGAGCAACCACCTCGCCGCCGACAGAAACTGACGAACCAAATTCGGGGGAGCAGATCCGGCAACCTCTTGCCACAGCATCCAAATCACAATCTAGCACGCATCCGAAGAAGCCTCCAAATGGCAGGAAGGGGGCGCCACCACACCTTGACACGTCGACGAGAGCAAGGAGCAGCAACCCAGGAACCCGTTGACGCCGTCCCCATGACAGCAGCTGCCAGCGATGCAACCATCATAAGAAGAGACCGACATCCAGCCGACCTGTGCATGGAAGAGCCTCTAGAAGCTAGGAAGGATGGGACGACACCTTGCCTCAATGGGCTGGTGAGAGCACCGGGCTGCAGCCCACGGGCTTGTCGACGACTTCACAGCGACAAGAACCATCGAAGACAGAACCATGAAGAGCGTTGCCGGAAAGGACACCGCACCATGTCGCAGGAGGGCAAGCCTCCCACCATCGCGAGATCCAGCCGCAGGACAAGGAGATGCCCCACCGTTGCCCTCCGCCGCATGGACTTAGTCTAACGACCTCATCCGGCAACGACGAGGGGGGAGGGTCGGAGGTGAGAGGGGGGCTGGCGGTGGCTCGATCTAGGTTTCACCCGAGATAATGGTAATACTTTATAATGGATGTATGTTACTTATATGTGTTGACAAATGAATTTTTTAATGAAATGTCATAACTCTAGGCGTGTGCTTCATACGGTGCACACAACCACTATATTATTAAATTATTACAAATAGAGTACTTGAAATGGCTAATACATATCGACCTGTTATTACAAGATGTGACAAGAAGACTGGCTACAACTAAGTGGTCATGTTTTGCAACAAATGCCTTCATGAATGGAATGCACACTTGCATCGATATAGTCGATTCTAACTTAAAAGTCTAGGATGGGGTTTTTCATCCTAGGTCGGCCACAACTAGTGAAAGCTAGAACATTAAGCCTTCAACAAAGAGATGACACAATATTGACATTTCCAAGTCCCACAAGTGACTGGCATATCCCAGTTTTTATCCTTGTATTTGTGTTAGTGTTTCAGTCACCATCCCAATGGTAGATATCACAACAATTGCTCCACACATTACTCTAAATGAGTCCAGATTGTTGTCCTCCGTAGCCAGCCGCTGAGACTACCAAGGACAGAGTTAGCAAACATATATAAGGGGGGGCTGGAAGAAATAAAACATTTAAGAGGGGCAAACTTATAAATGTAGGGAATTTTAAGATAACAATGTAGGAGTGCTTTAAGAACAAAAATATGCATGGAAGGAGCCATGGTGCATCTTTTAAGATAACAATGTAGGAGGGGCAAACTTATAAATGTAGGGCATTTTAAGATAACAATGCATGGAAGGAGCCATGCTTGCCCACCTCTGGCTCTATCCCCAAATACCGTCGTTAAAGCTCCCCTCACACGCGCAACGACTCATCCAAGATCATGAGGCCAACTCCACCGCACGACCCCAAACGGACGTCCGATTTGGTCGGATTTTGTCCGTTTGGGACGGCAATGGGTTCGTACATGCCCGTTTCTGTCCGTTGGGTCGTGCGTGCGCCCACCGCGCGGCCGTACCCCAAATCATGTTCGTGTTGGACGTGATTAAAAAATAGAAAAACTTAAATAAAAAGTAAATAAACACAGTTAAAAAACTTAAAAACATAATAACGTTAACATAAAAAAACGGCCCAGTTTTCACGGCTACAAAACGGCCCAGTTTGACATAATTAACATAAAAAAAAGAAGCCCGTCGATGCCGTGGCCGTCGCCGTCTTCACTGGCCGCCGGTGTCATCGTCGTCGTCGTCGCTGACAAGGTCGACGTAGGCGGCGGTCCCTGGTGCGTGGGGGCAGGCTGGAAGCTGGCAGGTGCGTGCAGCACCTCCTCCCATGGCGAGGCCTCCCGCTCCGGTGATCGCGACGGTGTGGGGTACCAGTTCACG
Source organism: Hordeum vulgare subsp. vulgare (assembly GCF_904849725.1). Classification (NCBI taxonomy): domain Eukaryota; kingdom Viridiplantae; phylum Streptophyta; class Magnoliopsida; order Poales; family Poaceae; genus Hordeum; species Hordeum vulgare. The sequence goes on along the minus strand of NC_058524.1, from coordinate 503,138,130 downwards.
CCCCCCACTACTTGCGCCATCTCCGCCGCGGTGTACGACCAACTCCATGACGCGCCCACCAGATCCCCAGGGAACGCGGCCACCTCCTCCTCCTCCATCTGCTCGGGGATGGCGATGTCGTCGGCCTAAGAGAGGGCCATCACGCGGTCTAGGACCGGCCATTGGCGCTCATCATGCGTCATCATGGAGGTGGTGACGGAGACGGGGAAGCCGACGGCGTGGGCGTGAGGCCGCGCACCCGTGTACGCCCGCGCACCTCCCGTGCCCGCCGTGGCCCTGAGACCGTGCCGGCGAAGTAGGACGCGCGCCGCACGTCGTGCTCGTCCCTGAGCCACGTGTCCCAGAGGGTGGAGTCGGCGGCGTACCTGTCGTCGTAGTACAGGTCGTCGTGGAGGAGGCGGCGGTGGCGCTCGATCTTGTCGCTGCGCACACGGCCGCTCGTCGGCACCGGCGGGATAGGGACCCGGTCGGCGGAGAGGTGCCACGCGTTGGGGAGGTGGACGTCGCTCCACAGGACCGGTGTCCTCGTCTCCCAGTAGCGCCAGCATACCTCAGCGCTAAGGTACTGCCGGTCGCGCTGGCCGGCGGGCCTAGGGGCGATGGTAAAGGGAGCCGCGGTGGAGGCACGGTGCGGTGGCGATGCGGCCTCCTCCTTCACGGAGCCACGGCGGCGTCCCGACGGGGAGCCAGCCTCGCGGTCGTGCTTCCCCTTGCGGCCGTAGTTCCACAGGCCCATGGCTGCGAGGTGGGCGGCCGACGAGTTCGAGGAGTCTGCTAGGTTTTTGGGTGTCGGGTTTCGAGGAGGCCGCGGGGTGGCAATGTGAACTGTGGACGACGAGCGGTCCACGACTTCCCCATTTAAGAAGGACCGCGACCGTTCCCTGGGCGGATGATAGGCGGGCCCGGCCGCTCGTGCGCATTGATGTGTGCGGGTGGGAGGTAGGTGGCCACCTGCCACGCGTCCCCGGCGCGGATGAGCGCGCGTCCGTTTGATGTCTGCCACGACCCAAACCCCGCGCAAGTTTACGCTCGAAATTGATTGTGCTGGACACAAAACAGACAAGATGAGTCCGGACTGTCTCGCGCTGGACCGACAGGTTTGTCCCTTTTACCCCAAACAGACGAGGCCGGAGAGGACGAGGTCGCGTGGTCGAGTTGGCCTGACTGATCAGATCAAATGAGTGGTCGTGCATCTTTTGTGACGAGTCTCCACTTGTCAGGAAAGGGATGAGGGTGAATCAACTTGCACAACCGTTATGACCCGTTGATCTGATTTCACACATGGGCATGGTGTTTGCATGCTTGTGGCAACGACATGACTATTGATAGCGTCATCACACTGAGACTATTGAGTAAATAGGTAATTTTTCGAGTATATTAATCTACGAAATAATAACTATCATGGCATTGACTAGACTAATAACATACTGATCATGAACTAATCTAGCACATACTACGCATATAGTTGATACATCTATGCATGCCAGTACTATTGCTAGGATTGAAACGAGCAGGAGTGGGATAAACGAGTTATACCCTCCAGTAGGCCAGTTGGCCGTAGCAGCGAATGCAGCGGTAGCATCCTCTACCCTCTTCTTCTCAGCTTTAAGGGCGAGACGATCGGCCTCGGACGGTTCAGCCATGGCGATGACGAGGACGACGTGGACGTAGATGAAGCAGACAGACGGAGGCGAGAAGTCGCGTGATCGCTCCCCAAAAAACTTATCGCCCCTCTCCCATACAGGAACCAGAGAGGCGGGGTTTCGGAGACGTAGACGAAACAGACGGACGGAGGCGAGCAGTCGCGTGATCGCTCCCCAAAAACCTTATCGCCCCTCTCCCGTACAGGAACCAGAGAGGCGGAGTTTCGGAGGCCTGCTCTCCCATCGACCGTGTACGCGGTAAACGGGACGGAGTCGCTGGTGGCAGCAGCGGCAAAAGAACGAATGTGTGAGGCAGATATGATCTGATTCTCGTGATAGCTAGGGTTGGCGTTAACCCTGCTTATATAGGCGGTCAGGTGGAATATAGGCGGCCGGGTGGAGAGACGTGGGCTGAACGCACGTCCGAGTCGGTAGGTATGAGCTCGGCTCATTCCCGCGCGACGCGGCGCGGCGCTCGGCAAAGGAGGAGTGCGCGATGGCATCTTCTCTTCTCACTCTCCAATAGCATGTAGAAGAGAGACCCTTATAAAGGGGTTCAACTTCTTCTCCATTAGCAGGGTGGGACTAAACTTTCCACCATCGCCTTGTCATGCCATCACCTACATGGGCCCTTGAAAATTTCTGAAATTCTCTTATGGGCCTAAGGTCCACTACTAATTTCAATAGAGACCACATACACACGGATGGATTGAGGAAGTCGTCACATGTGTCGCATCACCAAAAGAATATTCCGCTTTATTAAGACATATGGGGTGTGCCTAGTAGATTCATGTTTGGTTCTCAACGGCTCAATAATTTTACTGCATTGTCTCTCTTAACAAATTTGGCATTGAATATTCTCTCTTGATTGACTATGTTCTCCTTCTTTTGCATTTGTGTTGTATATGCTCTAGACAATAGGACACCTATATGGTCCATATAAATTCTTAAATCAGGAAAATGGTAAAAAAATCAAACAATTCTAAATAAAAATATAGCAAACATGGTCGAGTGTTCTATTCGCATGTAAACTTTTGCGAAAAATAGCATCTTTGGTATTTTAGGTAAAACATTCAATGATATGCAAAAAACATGTTTAAATTTTGGAGATTTGATTTGCCTTTTTGGTCAGAAATATCAAGCCTGTCATTTCTTCGTGAAACTTCACATGTGAGAGAACAGGCCATGTTGGCGATCACCATTTTTCTTTTTCTATTTTCTTATTTTGTAAGTTTTACTCTTCATTCGGGTGTCTCTGCACCATTGTTTACCATTGTATTTTTGCTAGAAAGTAGTGCTAACTTCGTGTTATAATTGTTACCTGAGTAAAATCTTCATAATTACATCCTCAAATAGTAATAAGGCTTTGATTGAAAAAACAAAGTGTAGTGCACATGTATTTGGCCCCTAGTTAGTGGCCAGCTAGTACCCAACAAAATGACTTTGTATATTCTGTTTGTTTAAGAGTGGATTCTTTTCTTTCCTACAGAGAGGGAGCGACTTTCACTTGTGTAGTACGAATCAAGTGGTTTCTTAATTCTTCTACTGGGTATTCATAAACAAATATGCCATATTTTTAGTGACATATACATTTGACCAATGTAGTTCCTGAAAATGAGTAGTGGGAAGTAGAAGCGTGACTTCACGAGGACGACCCTTAGGCACATTGGTTATAGTATTCGGACGGCCGTGTAAACTAATCAAGAGGCTATACTATCATATTGGGATCATGAATGTTAAGGCCTACGTGTATTTTAGCAAATCAGATCTCAAGATATGTCAACCGCTTGAATAATACTCGACGGGTTAGTGGTGGTCATCTAAAATTTTCATTGTTTTTGTAGCCTTAAAAACTCAATTTCAACACTTGTAATGCTCCCCATTCATGCACAGAATAAAAAATGAGTGTCTGAGGTTAGGTCCACTCTAGTACGCCATTTATTTGTTTTGAAAATACAAGAAAATGTTCCAATAAATGAAGCATGGAATACTACATTTACATGGGTCTTTTTTGGGATTGCGGTTGAGGTAAAAAAGGGACATTTTTTGTGTATAATGCATGGAGTTTCATGGGGTATAATGTAACTAGTCAACCATTTGATAGTTTCTCCAAAAGAAAAAACATTTTATAGATTCTGATCGAATAGCCTATTAGGTTGATTAGGTAAACAAAAATATGGAAACCATAAAAAATGAAATAAAATATCTTACTTAGAAATGCTGCACCCAAAAAGTTATTGTTTTGGTTGAAAGAGTTAGCTAGTCAACCTAAGAAATTTGATTAGCGGTTAGAGTTCAACTCTATAAAATGTTGAGTGGGTTTTGTGAGTAGTCAAACGTGTACAAAGACTTGATGTAGATGATTTCTCAACCTTCCACATTGCTACTAGAAGAGCATTTATTATCCTTTTCCCAAACCCTAACACATATTACGGACGTAGAGGAGAATAAAAGGAATGACAAAGTTCAGTTCATGGCTCTACAAGAAAAGTAAAATCTCTAAAGTTTGAGAATGTAGGTGACTTGTTCGTTGGGGGCGGGGCTCGGGGTTGGTGCAACTACCACATTTCTACAGGTATGGCTTCACTAGTACCGGTCATTCCCTCCTCCAATCCACTATTATGTTGTGTCAGAAACCCTGTAACATGCTAGCTTGCATGAATCTGATAATCGTCAAAAACAAACTCACACGAATTCGGTGATCTCTAATCAGTGATGTGGTGGTTCCTCTGCATGCAACATTCATCAGGTTGTCTTCAGTTGACAGGGACTTAAAGGGAGGTTTGGTGGGGATTGAAGGGGATTAAATCTTGTACATGTCAAATTCCGTCAAATCCCCTCCAATCCCCTTGGGACGGGGTGTAACCGAACAAAGCCTCAGTTGTATGTTTGTGAGTGTGGGTGTGGCTTCTCCACTTGTGAATAACTCCAGTTGAGTCGTCATATCGGTTTGATCATCAAAATAATCGTTGTCGTGATGATATTTTCTAAAAAATTGCTATAGAAGAATCGCTATCATGCTCCATCGGAATACTTTTTGCAAGCTTGTCTAAATCGAGTCTGTGAGTCTTCATAATTTGTGCGGGGGCAATGTGATATATATAGTGAGCCATTTTTTGGTGCTATGTATATTCCAGGACACACGCTCCCTTCCGCCACCACGAATATCACCACATCACCGCCATTTGTTGCCACCTCTATTGCTCAGACTGTCATGGTTTCACCCCAATCGCCTCCACTAAGGCGGTCTTGAACCTCCCATGCTTCACCACGAGCAAGAATGTGCTTCCCTCCATCCGACCGCGCCATCCCTTGTGTCATGTGACCTCAGCGTGTTCGATGACCTGCCTGAAAATAATTTTCCCAAACTTTTTTTGTAGATTTAGTGTAGTGTTTCATAGATTCGTGTAAATCAAATAGGATTCACATTTTTATAGATCCATTATAGAGTTTTTCTGATGATTCGTCATGGATTCGAGCTTTGAGTCCGAGAATGAAATCATGGATGTCGAAGAGATGAAGTAATATTGATGGTTGTTGAATAGATATTGGCAAAATGTATGACGACAAAGCGTGTGGGGTGGCAAGTTGTTATGAGTAGCTGATACACAACCCTTTTCCCAAGAAGGGTGTTGGAACATACGTGAAAGGATCGATATGGTTGACTAGAGGGGGGTGAATAGGCAACTAACAAATTTTAATCTTTTCTTTTAATAAATTAAGATTAGCAACAAATAGGTTGTCTAGATATGCAACTAAGTGAGCCACCTATATGATGCTAACAACAACAATAGTAAGCAAGAAGTAAATACAAGTAAAGGTAAGAAATAACCATAAGTGGAACCGATGAAGACGAGGATGTGTTTCCGAAGTTCCTTCCCTTTGAGGGGAAGTACATCTCCAATCGAGCGGTGTGGAGGCACAATGCTCCCCAAGATACCACTAAGGCCGTTGTATTCTCCTCACGCCCTCACACAATGCGAGGTGTCGTGACTACACTAAGTGATGCCCTTGAAGGCGGCGATCGGACCTTTACAAACAAGGTTGGGCCTCTCTCGACAACTTAATTGGAGGCTCCCAACGAAACCACGAAGCTCCACCACAATGGTATATGGCTTAGAGGTGACCTCTTCCGTCTAGGGTGCTCAAACACCCAAGAGTAACAAAATCCACATAAGTAACTTTGGGGGATCAATTTTCCTTTGTTGGAAGTGTAGATCTAGATCTCCTCCTTCAATCCCTAGCAAGACAACAAGTTTGGGTGGCCAGAGGCGGAGGCAGGGGGCAAGCGGTGGCCAGACCCCCCCCCCCCATGGTTTGCCCCCCCAACTAACTCCAGCGGGGACTAGTATTAATATTATAGGCTTAATTATCTGGCTATAATATATGTATGGGCTTAATTACTATCAAGCCCAAAATGCAACAGCCAACAAGGAAGCCACCAGGGCTGCATGTACCATTGTACGCATTCTCGTACTTGGTATTCACGTAACTTCTCGACTCTTTCCTTCACGGTGCGTTGGGCCGCTGGCCGCCTGGCCGCTAGGGTTTCATTGACAACGTCACACCGGCCGCCATGCGTCGCGCCGCCATGCTCCGCCCGTTGTCGAGTGGTGATTCGTGAAGTTGTCGTCGACCGCGCATCAATCAAGTACAGGCAGCCGGATGGCGCTGCCACAAGTTCATGCCCAAATCTTAACTTAAAACTGATCGATCATGTCCCGTGTTCAGAGAAAGAGGTAAATGTAATAAGTCTATAGGTTCATACTATTGTAGATTTGTAGTTGTCACTCGTCAGTTTGATTCAACGAATCAATTAATCAATTGTTAGTACTTCCGAGTTAGTATATTTTGGCACTTGTCAAATCAATTACATATTACATATTTGTTTTTACTAATGTGAGAACTCTATAGGTCGTGAAGAAGAGGAATACACCACTCATAAGTAATTTTTCAAGCCAATTACTACAAATTCTACAATTGAAAATGCAAATCCAACCGTGAAGGTGGATGCCATAGAGAAACCCATTGGTCATAACGCCCCCAATCTCAGTTCAGTTGATATGCCACCCCCTGAGCAAAATATTGAGGCATCTGTGAAAGTTCTAGAACAACAAAGAATCGGAAGCACACCATTTGAGCGAGACCCTGGAAAGCGCAAACAGATTTGGGAACTTCCTCTTGAGAAGCAAAATGAAGCACAACAATTCTATATTTCTAAAGACCGATACATGCCATACATGAGAGAGTATCCATATAATGATGATCCACCAAAACATCGTCGGTGTTTCCAATACATTTGGTTCAAGGATTTTGAATGGCTCAAGTTTTCACCTTACACAAAGCGTGCATAATGCTTCCATTTTTTCCTCTTCTCAAGAAAGCCAATTGAGAAGTGCGGCTCGGAAACATTTACTGTATTGGGATTTGATAGGTCGATGTGACGCCCTCAGTTTTATCGTACGCTAATCATACACGCAAATGCGTACGATCAAACCCAAGGACTCACGGAAAGATATCACAACACAACTCTAGACACAAATAAAATAACATCAGCTTCATATTACAAGCCAGGGGCCTCGAGGGCTAGAATATGGAAACTCGATAAACACACGAGTCAGCGGAAGCAACAAATATCTGAGTACAGACATAAAACATGGGGTGCCTTAGAGAAGGCTAGCACAAAAGATACAACAATCGAACGAGGCGAGGCCTCCTGCCTGGGAACCTCCTAACTACTCCTGATCATCAGCGGCCTCCACGTAGCAGTAGGCACCGTCGGGGTAGCACTCGTCGGCGGCGGGGACCTCCATCTCCTGGGCTCCATCATCTGGTCGCAGCAAACGGATCAACGGGACAAGGGGGAGCAAAGCAGCGGTGAGTACTCATCCAATGTACTCGCAAATCTTACATCAGAACTATTCTAAATATGCATCAGTATCAAAGGGGGGGTGTTATATGTGGACTGACTACAGCACTACGAGAATAGGGAGAGATGGCCTAGTCCTATCGAAGACTAGCATCTTCAGGGTCTTGCAGCAATAGACGAGAGTAGAACAAGGGTAACACATAATAGTCATATTGTTGCAGCAATATTAAAGTGAGGTCACGCCTAAAGATCCTCCCTCGACTCCCTGCGAGGAAGCAATCCCGAGGCAAACTAAATCTAGTTAAGTAACAATTGTAGTTGTATAAGATCGGGGCAGAACTCCAAGTCGTCCTGTAACCGTGGATACGGCTATCCGAATAGTTAATTTTCATCCCTGCATGGGTGCACCACATGTCCCGTCACGCTCGATAACACTCTGGCCGGACATACTTTTCTGGGTCCTGCCCGACCTCGGAATATCGACACGTCGCAGCCCCACCTAAGACTAATCAGAGAGGTCAGCCCGCCGGTCTAAATCCTAAGCGCAAAGGGTTCATGGGCCCAGTTCCCCTCCGCGCTCCTGCACGATGCGAGGGCGGCCGACGTCAGTCCTAGCATCCCTTAATCACAAGCGCAATGCATTTCGGGACCACTCGGGCGCGCGCCATTTCGATTGCTGACATCTGAAAAGCTTCGGCTGATACCGCGACGCCGAGTACCCATAATTCTTCCCGCGTGGCCGGTTAGTGCAAAAAGGTCTCCGACCAACCCAGATCAAATACCCAAATCCATTAACATTTTAATTAGGCCAACAACACAGTCTCACGGGAATCCACCCGTCTTACAACTAATCACCAAAGATCCCAGTAACAAGGTCGAGTAATTGTGTGGTTGTAACATCGGGGGGAATCCGAGGTATCACCCTCGTTGGATTCCGAACGATGTACCCGTCAAGGTGGGCTTAGAGGAATCACCCTCGAGGGTCCCACACCTGAGGGGTTGCACGACAGAGGCGTCGTCGGGAATGGTGAAAGAGGAATCACCCTCGATAACCACGACCGACTAGCTATACTACAGAGATATCATCAGGAGTACTTAGCGAGGTGTCATCCTCGGTACCCGATAGTATCTCTGTAGCGTCGTACCACAAAGGGGGTGTATGTGCTGTGTCGGGGCTGGCTCGTCGATCAGGGATCGAGATTTGAAAACAAGCGGGGCAACTGAACTACGGGGTCAGAGGGGATGACTGCTCCACCTATACTAAGCATATTTAAAGTACATGACTGAAAGTAGCAGTTCATCAAAAATAGGCTATGCATCAGATATAGGAGCTAACTACAACAGTAGCAAAATACTAATGCAAGCAGTAGGAAGAAAGACATAGGCGATATAGGAATGATCAAGGGGGTTTGCTTGCCTTGCTGCTCTACGGCAAAGGACTGATCGGCAGGGTCGTAGATGTACCCGGCAGCAGCATCAGTCTCGGGGTCTACCGGTAAGAAGAGGGGGAAGAAACAATAAATAATAGCAACGGTGCAACACAAAGCATGACATGGCAAGATGCAGGCTAGACATGAGCTAACGCAGCAACATCCGTCATAGACGGGTCGGAAGAATATCTGACGATATTTTCCGGGTCTCGGGCTACTACCGGTCATACTAGAAACGATGGAAATGTTCTAGGTGTGCTATGCTAGGGACGCGTGACACACGAACGGGACGTGTATCCGGGTTTGTCTCGTTCTGCTGATCAACTTTCATGTTGAAAATATTTTGATCTGACTTACAGATTATTTAATATTAATTTTTAAAGTTTTATTCAATAATTAGGAATTAAAAACAGATTTAAATAATTTAATAAAAAAATATTATGACATCAGCATGATGTCATGCTGACATCAGCAGTTGACTGGTCAACTGACCACTAGGTCCCAAACGTCATAGACTCAAGTTTTAATTAAGATTAAATATTACTTAATCCATTTAATTAAATTGGGGACCCACGTGTCATACTCTAATTAATCTAATTACTTAATTAACCGTTTAATTAATTAAATAATATATTTATTTATTTATTTAATAAAAAATATTTTTATTTTTATAATTTAATTTTTATTTTTTGTTATTATCGCGTGGGCCTCCCTGTCATAGACAGCGGGTGCGTTGGCCCCACCGGTAAGTGACTTTTAAGCCAAATACTCATTTTTCCACAGATACATAATCATGCAATTATCGTATTCCTCCAAATACCTATATACGCAAATACATACATACATACATACATAGATACGGAAATACAACGTTTATTTTTATTTCTTTCTCACATCTCACATCTCTCTCACAACTCTTTGTGTTAACAAAGAGAGAGTTTGTGTGCTAACTCAACATGGAAGAACCGAATGTTCAATCCTTCCCACCGGTCACTACCGTCGACGGATCGGAGTCCCGTTTTCCGGAATGGAACCGGGACGGTGAGGGGAACGCGATGGTGGGAGGAGCCCGAGGAGGGGCTCACCAACGTTGACGAGAGGGCCCGGTGAAGCCAGAGTTCTAGTGAGGCGGAGTTGACGGCGGTGATGGCGCGGTGGTGACGGTGACGGTGAGGACGGTGGTGACGGTGCCGGCGAGGTCGGTCGGTGAGGAAGAGGCCCTCCTGGAGGGGGCGGCGTTGAAGGAGGGGGGCGGCCGAGGTGAGGCCAGCCGGCGGGTTGGCTCGCCGGAGTTGGTGAGGTGAGGAGGGGGGCTTCAGGTTGGAGAGGGGGCCTCGGGTGGTGGCCTATCGGGTGGGTAGTGGAGGCCGGTGGGGGAGAGGCTGCACGGGAGGGCCGGTGGAGGGAGAGGCCGGCGGTGGGGTGAAGGGGTGAGGGAGAGATAGCTAGCGAGGGGATCTGGGATCTCTATCGGTAGGGGAGGGGAACCGAGAGGTGGGGAGGGGCTCGTGGGCAGGGGTGGCTTCGTGGGGAAGGGAAGCCACGAGAGAGAGGCAGGGGGCTCGGTGGGGTGGGATCCCCCACGAGGGGAGGGGTGATAGCGACAGGGGGGTGGGGATCGGTGGGGGGGCTAGCGATGGGATAGTGGGTGGCGGCGCTAGTGGGAGGGGAGGGAGCGAGGTAGGGGGTCTCCCTCGCCCTAGGGTTTCAGGGGCGTGGGGTGGGCCGGCTCGAGTGGGCCACTTTGGCCTAGTCGGCCAAGGGGGTGGGGGGTTTCCTTTTCTTCTTCTTTTTTCCACTTTACTACTTATTATTATTTAAGTTTATATATTTCGTTTATGCTTTCTTTTATCGTTGTTCTTTTTAATACTTTCTTTTATTTATTTTTCTTTTAATGTTTATCATGAAATTATAATAATACTTTACTTTTGTTTTCAAAATTTGAATCCGGATGGACTTGAATCACCGCGGGTCCGAGATGGGAATTCGATGGCGTGGCATCATTACCGGATGATCACTATAGCTTAATTACAATATTTACTGTAGCAAAAGTCGAGGATGTCACAATTCTCCCCTACTAACAAGAATTCTCATCCCGAGAACTAAGAGGTAGAGGGAAAGAGCCCGGGGTATTCATCACGAAGATAATCCTCGCGTTCCCAAGTGGCTTCATCTTCAAAGTGATTTGACCACTTCACCTTGAGGAACTTGGTGACTTTGCAACGAGTCTTACGTTCAGCTTGGTCGAGAATGCAGACCGGATGCTCTTTATAAGAGAGGTCTTGTTGCAGCTCAAGCATACCATGATCCACTGCTCGAATAGGGTCCTTGAAGCAGCGACGGAGCTGAGAAACATGGAAGACATCGTGAACCTGAGAAAGGTTCGCCGGCAGTTCCAATTGATAAGCCACTCTCCCACGCCTTTCGAGAACAGTGAAAGGACCAATATAGCGAGGAGCTAACTTGCCCTTGATCCCTAAACGGTGTGCACCTCTCATGGGTGTGACACGAAGATAAGCCTTTTGGCCAGGTTGATAGACCATATCTTGATGATGACGGTCATACTGACTCTTCTGACGAGACTGAGCAGCCTTTAGATTCTCATGAATAATGCGGACTTGATCTTCGGCGTGTTGAATAATATCCGGACCGAAGAGTGATCGTTCCCCAGTTTCTGACCAATTCAGAGGAGTTCGACACCTTCGTCCATACAATACTTCGAAAGGGGCCATCTTCAGACTAGCTTGATAGCTATTGTTGTAAGAGAACTCGGCATACGGGAGAGATTCCTCCCATTTCTTACCGAAAGAAATGACGCGGGCTCGAAGCATGTCCTCGAGAATTTGGTTGACTCTTTCAACTTGTCCCTGGGATTGAGGATGAAATGCAGTGCTGAAGGACAGATGAGTCCCCATAGCCTTCTGAAAAATTTCCCAAAATTTTGAAGTGAACAAGCTTCCACGGTCCGAACTGATTACCAACGGAATACCGTGAAGTGAAACAACTCTTGACATATAAAGATCTGCCAGCTGACTAGCATTAATTGTTTCTTTGACGGCCAGGAAATGTGCAACTTTGGACAGTCGATCAATGACGACAAGAATAGCATCATTACCTTTCTGAGATCTGGGGAAACCAGTGACAAAGTCCATTTCAACATGGTCCCATTTCCACTCAGGAATAGAGATAGGTTGCAGAGTTCCAGCAGGCTTTTGATGTTCTGCTTTGATATGCCGGCATATATCACATTCTGCCACATAGCGTGCAATGTCTTGTTTCATACTGGGCCACCAGAATCTTTGCCGGATGTCTTGGTACATCTTGGTACTACCCGGGTGAATAGACAATGGTGTGTCATGAGCCTCTTCCATCACCTTCCCGGTCATCCTGAGATTTTCCTTCTTATTTGGGACGAATAGGCGACCCTTGAAGTACAAGGTGCCATCTTCATCAACAATGAAAAATGAGGGTTTACCCTTCGCAATATAGCTCTTAATCATGTCGACATCATCGTCAAAGCCTTGCAGATTCTTTATGGAGCTCACAAGATCTGGTTCAACCACTAGGTTACTGAGGGAACCCTGATTAACAACACGAAGGTTCATCTTTTGACACTCTTCAGGAGGGGGAACAAGGTAACCCTGAGGAACAATATGGAGGTTCAGCTTACGGAATTCCTCTTGCAGACAATCGTGAACCTTATGAACCTGGAGGTGGTTGCAGTATGACTTGCGACTCAAGGCATCAGCCATTACGTTAGCCTTGCCAGGGGTATATGATATACTACAGTCAAAATCTGCTATACGCTCCATCCATCTTTGTTGACGTAGGTTCAGCTCTGGTTGAGTGAACAAGTACTTCACACTTTGATGGTCGGTGTAGATTTCACAGCGGTTACCGACAAGGTATTGTCGCCATTCCTTCAATGCATGAATGACTGCGGCAAGCTCGAGATCATGAACTGGGTAGTTCTCTTCATGAGCATGCAGTTGACGTGAAGCATAAGCAATCACCTTGCGATCCTGCATCAGGACACAACCTATTCCTTGACGAGAAGCATCACAGTATATGACGAAATCCCTTTTCGTATCCGGAGGAGCAAGTACTGGAGCGGACGTCAGTTTGTCCTTGAGCGCCTGGAAACTTTCTTGCGATTTATCAGTCCACTCATACTTAACACCCTTGTGGAGCAGGTTGGTTAAGGGCTTCGCAATCTTGGAGAAGTTCTCGACGAATCGACGGCAATAGCTAGCGAGTCCGAGAAAACTTCTGACTTGCATGACATTCTTCGGGGGAGTCCGGTCAAGAATAGCTTGAGTTCATTCGGGGTTGACTGCAATACCATCCTTGGAAATCACATGACCAAGGTAAGTCACTTCGTCTAGCCAGAATTCACATTTGGAATACTTCGCATAGAGTTTATGCTCCCGAAGCTTATCCAGTACAAGATGAAGATGTTCAGCATGCTCTTCTTTGTTCTTCGAAAATACCAGAATATCATCAAGATATACCACGACAAATTTGTCGAGGTAGTCCATGAATATATAATTCATCGAGAGAAGGTTGCCGGTGCATTTGTTAAGCCGAAGGACATGACGATGTACTCGTATGATCCATAACGAGTAACAAAGGCGGTCTTTGGAATATCCTCCTTGCGAACACGGATTTGGTGGTATCCCAATCTCAAGTCGAGCTTAGATAAGACGGTGGAACCAGCAAGTTGATCATACAAATCATTTATCCGAGGGAGAGGATATTTGTTTTGAATAGTGGCCTGGTTGATAGGACAATAGTGTTGAACCAAACGATTTGTCCCATCCTTCTTCTTAACAAAGAGAGAAGGTGCTCCCCAAGCAGAGGAACTGAGAAGGATGAAACCCAGACGGAGCGAGTTGTCAATTTCTTGCTTAAGTTCAAGGAGTTCATGTGGTGGCATTTTATAAGGACGCTTGGCAATAGGAGTGGTACCGGGTACCAAGTCAATGACAAACTCGACAGCTCGAGCAGGGGGAATCCCCGGAAGTTCTTGTGGGAATACATCTTGGAATTCTCGGACCACTGGAATGTTTTCAATCCCTTCAAGAGGCGACGCATTTAATGCATTCAAGGCATACAGTCGTGCCTCAGCATTACGGACGAGATGAGCATGGTAGCTTATTAATTTAGCTGAAGGGTGTAGGAGGTGGACGGTCTTGGTGGCACAAACGACCGATGCCGTATGAGCTTTCAACCAGTCCATCCCCAGTATGAGATCAATGTTGGAAGAACTTAATAGCATGGGAGAGGCAAAGAATTCCAATACTTCAATTTCAATGGGGACATTGGAGCAGACCATGGAGGGTCGGCATTGGCCCGAGGGGGTGTTTACCACTATTGGGACGTTCATCTCTTCGTACTTAATGCCATGCATGAATGCAAAACTTTCAGACATAAAGGAATGCGATGCTCCTGTATCAAACAATACAGAAGCAGGTACTGAGTTAACGAGAAGTGTACCCATCACGGTAGCAGCCTGGTCTCGAGCTTGACCCATATCAATGTTGTTGGCCTGATCACGAACATAAGCAGGCTTAGCATTGAAGTTGCGGTTCTGGTTGTTGCCACTGCTAGTTGCTGGAAGTGTCAGGTGATTCGGATTCTGCCTGCAGTCTCTAGCACGGTGACATGGACGGCCACACTTGAAGCACATAGGAACTCGAGGCGGTGGAGCTAGAAGCCTCGGCTGCCTAGGTGGTGGAGGAGGCAGGCGAGGTGCAGCATAGGACGGCCTCGGAGCAGGAGCAGGTGCATGGTACATGTTGTTGGGAATCCAGATCTTCCGCTTCTGTGCAGATGAGCCCGAAGATGAGCCCATGTCACGGTTGCGCTTGCTGCTATCTTTGTATTCCTGCAGACCAGTCTCAACCTAAATAGCCTTGTTCACCAGGGTGGCGAAATCAGCATAGTCCTGAACGAGGAGTGTCAGCTTGATATTAGGGTGGAGGCCTTCACGGAACTTCTCCTGCCTGCATGCATCAGTTGCAATGTCTTCTTCAGCATAGCGAGATAAGTCCAAAAATTCCCGCTGATAAGCATCCACAGTCTTGTTTCCCTGGACCAAGTTGCGGAACTCGCGCTTCTTCCGGTCCATGATTCCCTGAGGAATGTAACGAGCACGGAAAGCAGCCTTGAACTGTGCCCAAGTGATGATAGTTCCATCGGGCTGAGAGCGCCTGTGGCTGTCCCGCCATTGAGCAGCGGGACCCTTCAGAAAGTAGGCGGCACAGTTGACATAGCTCGCCAGGGGCACATTGGCAGACTCAAGGTCGTAAGAAATATCACTGAGCCAGTCATCAGCATCAAGAGGCTGAGTTGAGCTGCGGTAGATCGTAGGGTTGAGGCGGCAGAAGTCTTGCAGTGTCACGCCTTGCGGTTGGTTCATGTTCGGCCTTTGGAACTGATCCATGAGCCCTTGCATAAACTGGCGGTTCAGCTCAAACTGTTGGATCATCCCCGCCATATACTCAGGAGGCGGGGTGGTGCATCGTTGGTAGGGGCACGCGGGCGGCCAGCTGGTCTAACCATCCTGTTAAATATTTAACAGGGGTAGTTTAGCTTAAAGTAATTGCAAAGGCATCGCACGCATTCATGAAGTAATCAAGCATGATGAAAGGGGAAATGCGATAGATACTCCATAGTAGTTGAGTTCGACATACAGACCCATACATAAGTTCGATTACAGACTAATGATTACAAATTCGAAATTTGGCGATAGCCCGGACGCATTAGATGATACCCTGGACTCACTAGGCGGCGCGCAGGCACGCGGTGGAAGAGTACCACAACGAGATGTAGCGATAAGTCTACATCAACGTCGGAGAGGACGATCGAATCCTGGTAGCTGGCGGTGATAGAAGGTAGGAACAGGACCCTGTGTCCCCTTGTGACTCTGATGAGGGCACCGCATCCAGTCGAGGAGCTGAGGTCCAAGTGCAGGGGTTCTACCCCCAACATCAGTCCACTCGAGAGCTGATGGTAGCTCTGTCCTGCTCGGCTCGCGGATGCGCATAGGGGGAACCCTCGGGCAGTGTGATGGCTGCAGCTCTGTCAACGCGTCGTAAAGACGAGCGCGCGTAGCATACAGCTCCACAGTCAGAGCTCGGAAAGCACGATCCAGTGCCTCAGTGTACTGCACCAGAAACCGCGCGTCGTAGCGACGCGTCACGTAGGGGGCGCAGACAGCGACGTAGGAACGGTCGCTGCGCTCCCGAACGTCAGAAGCGTAGGCAGTGAGATCAGACCCAGTCTCATCCCCAGCAGGAGCATGCGGGATGTATCTGAAAGGGCTCTCCTCCAGGTGAGGGTACGCTCCACGGAGACGGGTGATGGCGATGTAGGCCGCATCATGGACGGCCATCTCGACCGACACTCCAATACCACAGAAGACGTGGCGCTCGAGGGTCTCGCCGCCCCTCTGGTCGAAGATGCGAACCTCGGCCTGGTACCAGTACTGGTTGTACTCGCGGAAATCCTCAAACACAGTGTACTCGGGGTACCAGCGATATCCCAGCCTGGTCAGGAGGTCGACCAAAATGGCCGGGAACCCAATCGTCTCAGTGGCCTGTGTCAGGCGCACGTGCTGTCTTGCGAGACGCATCTGAAAATAAGATTGACGGATGTCAAATGACTGTGTGTGTAACATATATTCAGGAGAAAGAGTAGATAGTCCAGCGCTCCGGGTCGATGTGATTACGAGAACCTAATGTTAGAGTTAGTAAAATCTTTGACCCGAAAGAGAAAAGAGAGTAGAGCCCAGAGTATAGGAAAGGAGTAAAAGATACTAATACCACCCAATTGAGATGTGGGCCCGTAAGCCACAACATTAGTGTTAGTAAAAAATTTGAAACACTAGACTCAACTTCGGCCAAGGAGTTGGAAAGGGGGCTACCTACAGGCAGTCGGCTCTGATACCAACTTGTGACGCCCTCGGTTTAATCGTACGCTAATCATACACGCAAATGCGTACGATCAAACCCAAGAACTCACGGGAAGATATCACAACACAACTCTAGACACAAATAAAATAACATCAGCTTCATATTACAAGCTAGGGGCCTCGAGGGCTAGAATACGGAAGCTCGATAAACACACGAGTCAGCGGAAGCAACAAATATCTGAGTACAGACATAAAACATGGGGTGCCTTAGAGAAGGCTAGCACAAAACATACAACGATCGAACGAGGCGAGGCCTCCTGCTTGGGAACCTCCTAACTACTCCTGATCATCAGCGGCCTCCACATAGCAGTAGGCACCGTCGGGGTAGCAGTCGTCGTCGGCGGGGACCTCCATCTCCTCGGCTCCATCATCTGGTCGCAGCAAACGGATCAAAGGGACAAGGGGGAGCAAAGCAGCGGTGAGTACTCATCCAAAGTACTCGCAAGTCTTACATCAGAACTATTCTAAATATGCATCAGTATCAAAGGGGGGGTGTTATATGTGGACTGACTGCAGCAATGCGAGAATAGGGAGAGAAGGCCTAGTCCTATTGAAGACTAGCATCTTCAGGGTCTTGCAGCAATAGACGAGAGTAGAACAGGGATAACAAATAATAGTCATATTATTGCAGCAATATTAAAGTGAGGTCACGCCTAAAGATCCTCCCTCGACTCCATGCGAGGAAGCAATCCCGAGGCAAACTAAATCCAGTTAAGTAACAATTGTAGCTGTATAAGATCGGGGCACAACTCCAAGTCGTCTTGTAACCGTGGACATGGCTATCCGAATAGTTAATTTTCATCCCTGCATGGGTGCACCACATGTCCCGTCACGCTCGATAACACTCTGGCCGGACATACTTTTCTGGGTCCTGCCCGGCCTCGGAATATCGACACATCGCAGCCCCACCTAAGACTAATCAGAGAGGTCAGCCCGCCGGTCTAAATCCTAAGCGCAAAGGGTTCATGGGCCCAGTTCCCCTCCGCGCTCCTGCACGATGCGAGGGCGGCCGACGTCAGTCCTAGCATCCCTTAATCACAAGCGCAATGCATCTCGGGACCACTCGGGCGCACGCCACTACAATTGCTGACATCTGAAAAGCTTCGGCTGATACCGCGACGCCGAGTACCCATAATTCTTCCAGCGTAGCCGGTTAGTGCGAAAAGGTCTCCGACCAACCCAGATCAAATACCCAAATCCATTAACATTTTAATTAGGCCAACAATACAGTCTCACGGGAATCCACCCGTCTTACAACTAATCACCCAAGGTCCCAGTAACAAGGTCGAGTAATTGTGTGGTTGTAACATCGGGGGGAATCCGAGGTATCACCCTCGTTGGATTCCGAACGATGTACCCGTCAAGGTGGGCTTAGAGGAATCACCCTCGAGGGTCCCACACCTGAGGGGTTGCACGACAGAGGCATCGTCGGGAATGGTGAAAGAGGAATCACCCTCGATAACCACGACAGAGGCATCGTCGGGAATGGTGAAAGAGGAATCACCCTCGATAACCACGACCGACTAGCTATACTACAGAGATATCATCAGGAGTACTTAGCGAGGTGTCACCCTTGGTACCCGATAGTATCTCTGTAGCGTCGTACCACAAAGGGGGTGTATGTGCTGTGTCGGGGCTGGCTCGTCGATCAGGGATCGAGATTTGAAAACAAGCGGGGCAACTGAACTACGGGGTCAGAGGGGATGACTGCTCCACCTATACTAAGCATATTTAAAGTACAGGACTGAAAGTAGAAGTTCATCAGAAATAGGCTATGCATCAGATATAGGAAGAAAGACATAGGCGATATAGGAATGATCAAGGGGGTTTGCTTGCCTTGCTGCTCTGCGGCAAAGGACTGATCGGCAGGGTCGTAGATGTACCCGGCAGCAGCCTTAGTCTCAGGGTCTACCGGTAAGAAGAGGGGGAAGAAACAATAAATAATAGCAACGGTGCAACACAAAGCATGACATGGCAAGATGCAGGCTAGACATGAGCTAACGTAGCAACATCCGTCATAGAAAGGTCGGAAGAATATCTGACGATATTTTCCGGGTCTCGGGCTACTACGGGTCATACTGAAAACGATGGAAATGTTCCAGGTGTGCTATGCTAGGGACGCGTGACACATGAACGGGACGTGTATCCGGGTTCTTCTCATTCTGCTGATCAACTTTCATGTTGAAAATATTTTGATCTAACTTACAGATTATTTAATATTAATTTTTAAAGTTTTATTCAATAATTAGGAATTAAAAACAGATTTAAATAATTTAATAAAAAGCTATTATGACATTAGCATGATGTGTCATGCTAACATCAGCAGTTCATTGGTCAACTCACGAGTGGGTCCCAAACGTCATAGACTCAAGTTTTAATTAAGATTAAATATTAATTAATCCATTTAATTAAATGGGGGACCCACGTGTCATACTCTAATTAATCTAATTACTTAATTAACCATTTAATTAATTAACTAATTAATTCAATAATATATTTATTTATTTATTTAATAAAAAAATACTTTTATTTTTTTAATTTAATTTTTATTTTTTGTTATTATCGCGTGGGGCCTCCCTGTCATAGACAGCGGGTGCGTTGGCCCCACCGGTAAGTGACTTTCAAGCCAAATACTCATTTTTCCCACACATACATAATCATGCAATTATCGTATTCCTCCAAATACCTATATACGCAAATACATACATCGCATCTCATACATACATACGGAAATACAACGTTTATTTTTATTTCTTTCTCACATCTCACATCTCTCTCACAACTCTTTCTGTTAACACAGAGAGAGTCTCTGTGCTAACTCAACATGGAAGAACCAAATGTTCAATCCTTCCCACCAGTCACTACCGTCGACGGATCGGAGTCCCGTTTGACGAAACAGAACCGGGACGGTGAGGGGAACGCGATGGTGGGAGGAGCCCGAGGAGGGGCTCACCAACGTTGACGAGAGGGCCCGGTGAAGCCGGAGTTCTCGTGAGGCGGAGTTGACGGCGGTGATGGCGCGGTGGTGACGGTGACGGTGAGGACGGTGGTGACGGCGGTGACGGTGCCGACGAGGTCGGTCGGTGAGGAAGAGGCCCTCCCGGAGGGGGGCGGCGTTGAAGGAGGGGGCCGGCCGAGGTAAGGCCGGCCGACGGGTTGGCTCGCCGGAGTTGGTGAAGTGAGGAGGGGGGCTTCGGGTTGGAGAGGGGGCCTCGGGTGGTAGCCGGTCGGGTGGGAAGTGGAGGCCGGTGGGGGAGAGGCTGCAGGGGAGGGCCGGTGGAGGGAGAGGCCGGCGGTGGGGTGAAGGGGATCTGAGGGAGAGATAGGTAGCGAGGGGATCTGGGATCTCTATCGGTAGGGGAGGGGAACCGAGAGGTAGGGAGGGGCTCGTGGGCAGGGGTGGCTTCGTGGGGAAGGGAAGCCACGAGAGAGAGGGAGGGGCGCTCGGTGGGGTGGGGCCCCCCACGAGGGGAGGGGTGATAGCGACAGGGGGTGGGGATCGGTGGGGGGCGAGCGATGGGATGGTGGGTGGCGGCGCTAGTGGGAGGGGAGGGAGCGAGGCAGGGGGCTCTCTCGCCCTAGGGTTTCACGGGCGTGGGGTGGGCCGGCTCGGTTGGGCCACTTTGGCCGAGTCGGCCAGGGGGTGGGGGGTTTCCTTTTCTTCTTTTTTTCCACTTTACTATTTGTTATTATTTAAGTTTATATATTTCTTTTATGCTTTCTTTTATCGTTGTTCTTTTTAATACTTTCTTTTATTTATTTTCTTTTAATGTTTATCATGAATTTATAATAATACTTTACTTTTGTTTTCAAAATTTGAATCCGGATGGACTTGAATCTACGCGGGTCCGAGATGGGAATTCGATGACGTGGCATCATTACCGGATGATCACTGTAGCTTAATTACAATATTTACTGTAGCAAAAGTCGAGGATCTCAGAGTGGAGGAAGGTGAATAACGGGAAAGACTGTGCTTTTTTAACATATATGGGTAATGTTGGTTCAGCCATAACTTTTTGGTTCGTTGTTACGACAATTTTAAAAACAACATGACTCATATCGATAAGGTGTTTGTGAAAGCATCCGCAAAAACGATTTTAGATGCAAGACTAAGGCTCAAAGTTACAATTGATTCTATCCGGTAAGCAATATTTTCTTCCATCTTTTGTTAGAATATTTAAAATACTGTATATGTTGTAGTATCCTAACAAAACAATTATATGATATGATGCAGGTGGTTAACATTCGAGGCTTGTGCTTTTAGAGGCCACGATGAATCTCCAGGATCCATTAACCGGGGTAATTTTCTTGAATGGGTAAAACTTTTGGCTTCTTATAACAAGGAGGTGAAATACGTTGTCTTGGAAAATGCTCCTGGAAATGCAAAGTACACATCCCATTCTGTTCAACAGGAAATTCTTAGTATACGTTCTCGGAAGGTTCAAAGAACAATTAGAGAAGAAATAGGTGATAGAAATTTTTGTATAATGGTTGACGAAGATCGCGATGAATCCAAAAAAGAGCAAATGGCATTGGTCCTCCGGTTTCCCGACACTGAAGGGTTTATACACGAGCGTTTTGTTGATGTCATTCATGTGAATGACACTCTTGCATTGACTCTCAAGGATACAATTTACACTATCCTAGCAGATAACAATTAAAATGTGGAAGATATCAAAGGGCAAGCCTATGATGGGGCGAGCAATATGCGACGGGAGTGGAATGGATTGAAGGCTTTAATTCTGAAGGAGTCCCCTTATGCATACTACATTCATTGTATGCCACATCAACTTCAATTGGCCCTTGTTGCAGCTTCTTGAGAGATACATGAAGTGCATAATTTTTTTCAACATGCCAATTTTGCCGTAAATGTTGTTAGTGCTTCACCTAAACGCAATGACGAGTTACTAGCAAACCAAGCCACCGGGATTGCACGTGAAATTGAACTCGGGGAGCTTGATACAGGAAAAGGGGCAAACCAGATAGGCTCTTTACAGAGACCAGCAGATACTAGATGGAGTTCACACTTCAAGTCAATTCAGAGCTTAAGGAAGATGTTTGGTGCTACACTTACAGTCCTGCGAAGTATAGCAAATGATCGTTCGGTCACAAAATATTCCCGTAGAGATGCTGGAGGCGCCCTAAGGATAATTGTTTCTTTTGATTTTGTGTTCATTTTGCACCTAATGGAGAGGATTATGAAAATCACAGATGTCTTGTGCCAAACACCCGAGAAGAAATCTTTGGACATTTTGAATGCATTAGATACACTATCGAACACTAAGGTGCGCCTCGCTGATCTAAGAGAAGAAGGATGGGAACCTCTCATAGAGGAGCTTAAGAACTTTTGTACGAAGTACGAAGTTGAGATCCCCGATATGAGTCGCAAGTACGTCCCTTTATTTGTATAATAAAATAATATATTAATCACACCTGCTTTACTAACACATAAATTGTATTTGTAATTTGCAAGTATGTTGATGTGACTAAGTCTCGGAATAAACATAATAACATCACAGTGCTTCACCACTACAAAGCTGATGTGTTTAATGTGGCGATCGATCAACAATTGGTGGAGCTAAATGACCATTTTAGCGTCCAGACTACAAAGCTGATGACACTCTACGCATCCTTGGATCCAAGGCATGAGTCGTTTGACATGTCAAAGATTTGCACGCTTGTGGAAAAAAATTATCCAGCTGATTTTTCTAGTCAAGAGCAGGCTCATCTGGAGTCACAACTTCCACACTATCAGTTAGATGTTAACAACCATCCAGAACTGAAATCTTCGTCATAACTTGCTGATTTGACTGTGGCATTGCATAAAAGAGGTAAAGCTTCTCTGTATCCAATGGTTGATAGATTATTGCGATTGATCATCACTCTCCCGGTATCAACTGCTACCACAGACACAACTTTTTTAGCAATGAAGGTTATCAAGACGCGTCTTCGAAGTAAAATGGGTGATGATTTTCTTCGACATTACATGGTTGTATACATTGAAAAGGAAATAGCTGCAAAGTTCAATGTTAATGAGATTATTGATTTGTTCGATCGACTGACTGGGTGCGTAGATCTTTGTTCAAACTAGTAGAAATGTAGTTTTTTGTTGTTGTAAAGCTTATACTATTACATCTTTGATACACTAAAATATTCAAGACTTCAAATATTTTTGTGTTATGTCTTTTGTGTGTTTCAACGTGTTCTTCCCCCCCCCCCATGGTGAAATCCTGGCTCCGCCCCTATGGATGGCTAGGGATAGAGATCGGGCAAGAAAGCTTGGAGTGCATCAGTTGTGGAGAAAGAGGGGTAAGAGCTAAGATAGAGGTGGAAGACCCACCCCTTTATATAGCCCCCCACTTTCCAACCGTTACAACCATTTTGACATGAGAGTGGTACAACTGGTGGTGTGGGCGGTACAATCAGCTATATTATGTAGCGGTACAACCGCCCAACCACTGCCCAACAACCGGACTACAACAGAAAGTTGGCCAGCGGTTCTACCCAACATGAGTGCCAGACACGACAAAGTCCCAAGTGGTATAACCGCCTGGAACACCGGTAGTACCGACTATATATAATATAAAGGTACAACTGGTCCACCATCGCCCAATAATCGGAACTCAACAGAACCATGTTCGGTTGGAGCCTCGTGCTGGGCCGGTACAACCGTCCGGGCTATGGGCGATACAACCGCTAGTGGCAGCGGTACAACCGGCCAGTCTGGAAGGAAAGAGGGGCCTCTCTCTTAATGATGTGATGGAACGAGTGATGACAAGTTGATGGATATACTTCTCCTTCGTTGGTTACCCCAAGTGAAAGGTGGAGATGTAGTCTGCAGCAGATTTCCCTTACACGGGGACTGTAAGGTTTATCGAACCAGGAGGGCTCCGAGGATCCACAAGTAGGTGTCCACTGCTCTAGCGCTAGCAGAAGACGTGGACCTGCACACACAACAAATAACTTTTCTCCCAACGAGTACAGAGAGGTTGTCAATCTCTCCGGCCTTGTAGTTTGCAAAGGATCAAAACACAAGCGGGAATAGTGATAGTGTTTGCAACAGAAAAGTAAATAAAGCAGTAAATGATGGAGGTGTAAGCAATGGTGGTAATATTGACCTGAGTCACATGATGTTCACTAGTGATGTCTCTCTCTCAAAAGACGATAAACAACTATGCATGGGTAAACAAATTACAGATGGGCAATTGACAGAATTATAAACGCACCGCAATGCTAATTATCCTACTAGAAAGTTAGAGGCTCAAAAGTAATGGGCAGTACGCCAAGACAAGTAGACCATTTATTCATCAACATCTACTTACTAATAATCCACCTTGAGATATCTATCGAGAACTTCTCGATGATATTAAGTTGCGAGTCCCACCCAAAGTGTAAACTCAAAGCAATAGACAACTGCATTAACGAACTTTGCGCAAGGTAAACAATCCTTGCAACCGTGGTCACAAGCACCGTTGTTTTCTCCCTGGTGGCAACAACACATCCCCTAGTCTCATGTTTTTGTCACTCAAGCTAGACATCAGGGGGCATGAACCCACAATCATGCATAACGCTCCCTCTTGGAGTTACAATCTACTACTCGTTCAAAGCAATAAAAAGCAACGGAGAACATGCATGAATCACCTAAGACCATAATATAAAAGGATAATAAAATATATAACTCATCACAATCTGAACATAATCTCATAATCCATCGGATCCCAACAAACCAAGCATAGCAACAGCAGGAAAATTACATAGATGCCTTGATCATGTAGGAGCTCACAAGGGCTAATCATTGAAGCACAAGATTGGAGAGAAGACATCACATAGCTACTGTTCATGGACTCATGGTCCAAGGAGGACTACTCACGGCATGTCCGGGAAGTGTCCATGGTGATGGAGAAGCTCCCGGAGGTCAATCCTCCCTCTGGCAGGGTGCCGGGAAGAGGTCTTCTGACGCTCCCGATCTCGGAGCCGCTGCAGCGGCGGAATGATGGAGAAATTAGCAATTATGGATCTGCTGGAAGCGTTTTTGATCGGAGAGATAAATATAGGCCGAAGGAGGTCACCAGAGGATGTGGGCCCCACCCAGGCGACCTGTGGGTGCGGCCAGGGGGTAGGCCGCGCAGGGAGGCCGCCTGGGCAGGCCCTGGCTCCCCTGTGGCCCACCTTTCGTGCTCGGGAAGCTTCCGTCACGCTGATTTTTATATATTTTTCTCGGGATTTTTGGGACTCTGTAAATTGGGGTAAAAGTCCTTGCAAAAAAGACATCAGCTGACTGAAACTGGCACTGGGTGCACTGAGTTAGTAGGTTAGTCCAAATATGTGTAAAAAGATATGAAAGTGTAGCAAAACATATAACAATGTCATCCAAAATATCATGGAACAAGCAGAAATTATAGATACGTTTGGGACGTATCAACATCCCCAAGATTAATTCCTGCTCGTCCTCGAGTAGGTAAATGATAACACAAATAATTTTTGTGGTGACATGCTAACGCACATGTAAGAAATTCAAAGTAAAGCAAGTAAGATATGAAATTCAAGTCAAGACAATAACAAGCAAGAGTCTATATTTAGTATTGAAAATAGCAAAGTAAGAACATAAAGGTGCAAGAGCTCTCGCTATCCGTGACTCGAATGTATCCAAATGGTGTTTGCGTGCAAGAAGTGGGAGATGGGTTTAGAGCATAAAAATTATTTTAATTGAGAACTCAATCTACTAAAATTTCACACTTGGTCTCCTTTGGAATGTTATTTTGACTCATCCCCAGACCACTAGTCAGGCACAAGTCAAGATGATCCTTTCCCTTTCGACTTTGAGCACTCATGCAATGGATGAGAGCAAGCAAGATATGTTGGCACTTAGGATGGCAAAGAGAATAATGATGGGGAAGGAACACAAAAAAAGGTGTGAAAGGCTCACATCAATGAGGACAACCATAGGCGAGAGAAAGCCAAATGATAGATATGATGTGAGGAGTAGGGATTTCCATGCAACGGATGCACATATGAGCTAAGGTACGCTCTCCAAAGGAACTAGTGGGGTGCATCCAACTTGCTTGCTCATGACCTATAGATCATTTGAGGATGCTTATCATTGGAATATACAAGCCAACTTCTATAGTGTAAGGGTCCCCACATAGTTATGCATGAATGATAATCTCTATGGAGTACAAATATAACAATGGAGTAGGAGTGTGGATCTTTCAAAATGAATAGTAGTGTTTCCCCCTTCTCTTTTTTTCTTTTTTTCTTTTTTCTTTTTTTTTCTATGTGGCCGCTTTGGCTCTTTCTATTTATCTCTCATTTGTCCTCTTTGGGATCTTTTCATTTGTCCTCTTTGGGATATTTTAATTTGTCCTCTTTGGGATATTTTCCTCACTTAAGGGCAACACTCTATGTTTTAAAAGAATAAAAAGAAGATCTTCACACTTTATAAGAAGTACTCAACATAAAGACAGGTAAAAACTAACATGATGTATGCAAATGTATGCCTCTGCGAGTGTAGCAGGATATGCAATGATACTAGCGCGTCATGTAGCAATAATAAGGGCAAGGCCCAACTAGCATGAGGATCCCTGATCAAGCAAGATCATGTATCACATGAAGATCAAGTCATGAGATGGTGGATGTTGCATGTTAAAACATAGGATCAAGAATAAACACTTGAACAGTTTGTCACATTGTATTGGCACACATCTATGATTAGTGTCATAAAGTTTATCATCTACATATTAAAACATGCTCCCTACAATAGGCATTATATGAGTCTTTTACTTTCTTTTGACTCTTCTGTACATTGTAACTCCTATTTATTGTTAATAGAAAATATCGTAGAACAATTGTTCTATGGTGCATTGTTTAAAAATCTTGATCAACATTGGTGGAGACAACTTCCAATCCCGAAACCAGAAAAGTTAAAATTTCACCAAGAGGTAAGAAGCTTAGATGAAGGACATTGAGAGCACATTTACAGTACTACAAGCATGAGTTACAATTTTATGGAAGCCTCCTCAATTCTGGAACAACCATGTCTTAGCAAATAATATGACCTGTCTGATCCTACCAACATGATCATCAAGGTTGGGAGTGATACGCCAAGCCCTGTTGACTATGAAAATATTGGCACCATTTTCAGGCTTCATAGGTTCACAAACCTTATCCAAGCATTTCACGAGGCGTAACAAAAAATTGAAGACCGGTCCTCCTATCGTGAGTTGAAGAAGGATCTCAATGAGCATCGTTGACAGCTAGCTGGGAGATGGTATGTTTAAATTTATTTAGAATTCATTTCTTTTTACGTGAAAATTTTATTTGACCAAAATATTTGTTGCATTTGGGTTATTTTTAATATTCAAATTAATGTTTTGTAATAATATTTCGTAAATTATTGAATAATTTGATCAAAATTGTTGTAATAGTGTAGAAATAAGAAAACAAAAAAATATGGATGCCCATTATGGCACTCCGTGCCTATGCACATCATTCACAACCTTCAAAACATTACGAAGTGTGCTCCATATGCATTATGAAAGCTGTGAATCTGGAGTGCATGCTTGTCTAGCTAGGTGGTCGGGATTTTGTAGCAGTGACCTCTCTTAGTGAGTGGGGGTGGCTACGCATGAAGACATTTGTTTGGTTGCTCTTTACAAGTGTTGAGTCTCGGGCACTCAGGTGAAAACTCTAGGTCAAACATTCAATTTCTTTTAGCAATAAAGACAATGGTGGTTTCTACGTCATTTCCTTGTTGAAGACATTGTTTGGAGTATGCTCGCACAACTCTTCAGTGTGAAAGCTCTTGATCGAGCCTTGGTTGTTGGATCTCGTGATGGTAGTGCTCTTGCATCGTATCCTTTCTCCATGAGCCTTTTTTGGAGAATCTTCCCGTGGTCTGGTGTTCTCAATGCTGGCTATGTTTGATGTTGTTGCTTGCTGTTGCAAATGATTGATTGCTAAGTGTGCCTTTTTAGGTCTTGTTTTCACTTTGTTTTGATTGTGTGCATCATTGGTGTCTCGATTAGCTTTTTTTAAATGAGGCTAAACCCCCGGCCTCTACGTCAATTGATGAATGCAACCATCTTTACTAATTATTTTACAAAGGTCTAACAAAAACATACAACAATCCATCTGAAGCCGCCACTCACACCTACAGACTCGATAATGTGAAGTGCTCTCACTCCCCATATCTAAAACCAGTTTTGTCACCAATCCATTGACATAATGTATCAGGACCAACTACCAGTGCAACAGACCTAAAGCGCGCATCACATGCATGCGTTTTAGAAGTCACAATCATCATCTGACCACTCACCCATCCTTAGGATAGAGATCCGCATCAACCTTGTCAGTCCGGACATCCGTCGACGCCACTACAACACCCAGCAGCGCCACCGCCCTGCGGTCGTCCGTCGAGACGCGAAGACTCTCGAAAATCTGTCGTGTCTAGCACCTGCCAACCAGGCATGACTCAGCATAGCACCTGTCGGCGAGGCATGACTTGACAGCTCTACGAAGCTCCATGCAAGACGAAGCCGCTCCACCTACTGCCTCTGTCTTCCAGCGCTGTTATACGAACGATGCTCCGAGGAGAGAAATGACACCACAGTACCGACATCGTCCAATTTGGAAGACCAGATCCTAGGGTTTCCCCCAAAGCAGCACAAATGGATCGACAACAGTTACACGATGATGTCTTCATCAAGGTAACGGCATAGAATGTCGTCATCGCCCACCAACGGCTCGGTTTTTTTTTTTTGAGGAACCAACAAGAGCACTCGCTTTTTTTTATAGAAGGGATGGCGAAAAGACGCAATTTAGGCATGGGCTAACGTTTTTAGGGAACGTAGCAGACATCGTGTTTTTTTGTATAGGGTGGGTATACTTGGTATTATCTTGATATTAATATGATAATATAAATTATGTAGAATTCATTATAAAAATATATATTTATAATATCCCCTTTTTTGATAGAATGAAAACGAAAACTATTTCAGGAAAATCAGAGTGCACTTCGCATGTATTTGCTCATAGTAGTCTAGCACCCCACAAATTGACTTTTTAGTTGTATATACCATCTATTGTTTTCTTTCCATTCCTAGATTAGAGAGAAGGAACGACTAACACATAAGTTTCATATATTTGTTGACATATATATCAGGCCAATGGAAGGCCTAAGAACGGGCAGTGACTATTAGAATTTAGGATTCATGCGGACGGCAAAGGCTCATACAAATGGAGTTCGGACGGCAATATTTAAATAATCAACGGGATATTATTTTCAGGCTGGGAGCATGGATGTTAAGGCGTACGTGTACTTGAGCAAATCAGGTCTAAAGATATGTCAACCGCTTGAATAAGCTCCACGGATTAGCGGTGGCCACCTAAACAATTCAAGAGTTTCTGGAACCATAAATTCCCGAATTCAACACTGGTAATGCTCCCCATTCATGCACCCAAAAAATTAATGCATGGAACACTGGCGAGGTCAATTGTAGAGTGGGGTATTTTATTATATTGAAACGGCACGAAAATGCAAACATTTCAAGAAAAAAGAAGGAACTATGGTAAACTCTTTGACATTGCACTGGTCCAAAGTGTGCCCTGAATGCGGACAAGATGACTTCAACTTGTGAAATGGTCGATGTTAATTAAGCTTAAATCAAATTATGTTATGGAATCTTGTCAAAGCTTACATTTGCTTTTTTAGTTGTTTATATCCAAGAGCTCAATTAAGAGCATCTCTAGCAGACCCTGTAAAAACACAAACTGTAAAACTGGTATACAGGTAAAAATAGGTATTTTAAGGGTTCATTTTAGTTACGTCCGAACAAAAAGTATAAAAAAAACTATAAAACTGTGGTAAATAGCTCCTTCCTCCGGTCCGGCGACCGCCGCCCCTTCCTCTAGCCGGTCGTGCCGGCCACACCGGCCGCGTCCAACCCCGTCGGACGCGCCCCATCGCCCGTCGGCCGCGGCCCATCCCCGTCGCCAGCGCCCCATGAACACGTCGGTCGTGCCCTGCCTTGCCGGCCACGCCTTGTCGCCCGCTGGCCATGCCCCATCGCCTCCGTCGTCAGCGACTTGCTCTGTAGCCAGCCGCGTCGGCCGAGCCGTGCCCCTTTGCCTACCGCGTTGGAAGGATTCCGGCGGCCAGGCTGAGGTCATGGGAGGCCATGGTGAGGTCTAGCTCGTCCAATTCAAACCGGCAGCGATCGATTGCGGCGTCCAGCGGACTTTTTCGACGTGCGGTGACGAATTTCGACAAGTTTAGGACGGATTCCGGCAAACTCCGTGGCGGGTGTTTGCTCCGATGAGGTTTTACCGGTATAGGGGGGGCTAGAATCGGCCTTCCAACCTTCAAAATTAAGGGGTGTGGCTTTACCGTGTCCTTTAAAAAGTTTATGGATTGAACCACTTTTACGGTTTCTGTTCTGCACACTTTTTGCGATCAAAACTGTAAAACGCATTTTTTTTACGGATTTAACCACTTATACGGGGTCTGCTAGAGATGCTCTAATCCTAATAACTTTGCATGGACAACCCATGAAGTATACATTATTATTTTCAG
The DNA here is from genome assembly GCF_904849725.1 of Hordeum vulgare subsp. vulgare. NCBI lineage: Eukaryota > Viridiplantae > Streptophyta > Magnoliopsida > Poales > Poaceae > Hordeum > Hordeum vulgare. The sequence goes on along the minus strand of NC_058524.1, from coordinate 503,107,643 downwards.
TTTTCAGTTTCTTTCAGTACCATGTTTGTCTAGTACTTAATTATGTTCATGGGGTAATAATATCTATTTGGTTTCTTAAAACTTGCCGTCCGCCATTTGATGTGTATCGTGCCTACTCTTGCTACTTGATAGTGATACTTTATTTCCAATTGATGCTATGGATTAGTGGTGCTAATCTAAAAATTCCACTTTTATTGTAAACCATGGAACCGCAAATTCTACATTGGTAGTGCTACCCATGCACTGACCAAAGAAAAAAATTGATGGAAATTTATCCAAGTCAACTGTAATTTGGCATTGTACAAAGAATTTTGAAAAGAAGGAAATGTTCGTGCAAACTATATATCCTGTGTTAAAGAAAAAAGGAAACTCTGCTAAACCCTCTTACATTGCACTCGGTCAAAGCGTGCCCTGAATGGGTCCCGAGGGAAAAAGGTGTGCCCTGAATCCGGGCAGCATGATTGCAAGCAAAATAAACTTTGGGAATAAGTTGATGTCAATTAAATGAAGCTTAAAACGAATGTCATGGAATTTGTGAAAGCTTACATTTTCCATGATGTTTAATTATGCAAAAAGTACTCTGGTAAACTCGCTTACATTGTACTGGGTCAAAATTGTGCCCTGTATCCGGACAAGATGACTTGAACTTGTGAACAGGTAGCTGTTAATTAACAGAAATTTAAATGGGAAACGTTTTCATACGGACCGACCCGCCGGTGGCTCCCTCGCGCACGCGGGCCATGTAACATTTTTCGCACGCGCGCGCTTCTCTGGTCAGTGGATGCAACATTTTTCGTCTAAATTTGTTGCAACCAGCGTCATATTTTCTGTAAGCGTTTATATTTTGCTACATCTGTCCAGTAAAAAAGTTGCATATACGTTTGGTTGCAACTCTAGTTCGTCGGATTTTTCGTTACAATTGATGTTTTTTACTTTTGTTACAACCGTGTTAATTTTTGCTATAACCGGCATCATTTTTTGCTGCAACCGTTCACTAAAAAAGTTGCATGCACGTTCACGTAGATATTTGTTACAACCGACGTTTGACTTTTGCTATCACGTACCATCAGCTTTATTTTTTTGCTACGATCACGTAGATATTTTTTTGCTGCAAATTTTGTTTTTTGTTGCAACTGTTGAAAAATTTGCTGCATCGCGGCGAATTTTGCTGCATCGGGAGAAAAAATGTTGCATGGAGATCCAACGATGCGGACGTGTGGTGTTGGTGGATCGTGCGGCCGGCGGCGGCCGGCGCAGAGCACTGCCCAATTTAAATTGGCTTTTATATTAAAAAAGTCCACAAACTTAACATAGTACTTGGTCTAAGATATAGTAAATTACGATCAAGTTCATAAAAAATATATATACTTTACCAAATCAATGTCATTCGAATATCATGGAATATTTATTCATATGAGGTTTTGTAAATGAGAGATACCCCCAATCTCTAGATCGATTCGACCATCTAATAGTTTGAAATTCCATCACCTAGTTGCCATGTAACAAATAAAGAAACAAAGGACTAGCACAACCAATGTGTTTTTTTAAGGTTTTCGCTATATACTTACATGTTGTCAAGAGTGGAATTATTGAGAAAAAAATGCATGTGTCACTTGGTCACTCCGAGGGGGGGGGCGGCTCGGGTGAACCCTACTTTTCATCTCCCCCATCTCCTACCTCGTCTCTCTCACCTCTGCTAATGGATAAGGTCGGCAAGCAAAGCCCACACGGCTGATGCGTCAAGTAAACGTGAGAATGGTTATTAAAAAATCGGGTGTAACAGTTCGGTTCTTACTTTGGGTTTGATTGGTTCAGGTTTTATTTGGTTGAGATTTTTTAGTTTGGTTTTGGTTTGGGTATGTGGAGAAACCAGTTTGGGTATAGTTGGTTATGGGTTTAAATGGTTTGGTTATTAGCGGTTATAAACTATGGGCCCAAACCGGTTTCTAGGCATTGGTTATATGCAATAATCAACTACGACCGAGAACGAGTATCTTTGATCCGCGTGCATGCTGTAATGCACTATGGGGAAACAACAGATGAAAATCGGAAGTGTTTTCTTGTGCTTTCGCTAAGCAATTTGGTTTTAATACACTTGTTAGTGAGCTTATCAGCCATTGGCATGTTCTTTTTGCCTCTGACGGTGTGTTGACTGTATCTCAAGGATTACTTTATTTCTAAACTATTGTACTCCCTCCGTCCAGGTATATAGGGCATGCGCGTAGTTCTAGGTCGTTAATTTAACTATTTAAATATGTATTATATGTAATAAATAATATATTATTAATTTCATGCGGGTATATAGTTTTTTAATATGTAATTTTTATCGCATATAATATATATTTAGCTAGTTAAATTGACAACCTAGAACTACTCGCATGCCCTATACACTTGGACGGAGGTAGTAGATGCACTTATGCCTTTTTTATCTTATTTGTTTCTTAACATGTTAATTTGTGCAATCATATGTACATTAAAGCAAACCCATGGTTATGTACTGGGTTTAAACCCATGGTTATGTTTTCGGTTTAAATTGGTTTGGGTGAAAAAAATAGTGGGTTTGGTTTTGGTTGGGCTAAAAATGACACTAAATAGGTATGATTCAAGTATGGTTTTAAGAGATAAATGAATGGGTATGGTTCAAGTATGGTTCAAGTATGAAACCATTTTCAGGTTTAGCGTCAAGTAGATCAGAACCTCAAGTGTGGTTGGGGCTTCCCTAGACTCCATATCAATTTGGGCCCAGATGTCAAGCACTTAAGGAGGGGCTCAGGCTCTGAGGCGACGGCCTTGTAAGGCATCGATGCTAGCCGTGGTGTCGTGGCTGCATGGGAAACAAGAGAACCAACCACGGCCATGTTTGTATACTCTAGCTTAGCTAGTGGTTAGAGTTAGTTTTTAGCTCATGACTAATCCTAAACTAACTCTAGCCAAATAGATGTTTGGATGAAAGGGTTAGATTGACAATAGATGCACTTTATGGAAAAGGAAAAGTGATTTTTTAATGGACCTCATGAGAACTAGCTCCAATTAGCATCTCTTGGTTGGTGGAAGAGAGAGAAAAATATTTTTTAATGAACCCTATGAGAACTAGCTTCAATTAGCATCTTTTGGGTGGGATAGTTTTTTTTGAATGGGTTAAATGCAACTTGCTCCAATCTAACCTTTATGTTTGAATACTTTAGGGCTAGTTAAACCCAAACTAGCTCAAACTAACTCTAACCTATGGAACCAAACAAGGCCCATGTTGGGGTGGTGGCGCTGGATTTGGGCGTCCTCGCACTGATCTTAATGTCGGATATCGGTGGTCTCGTAGTTAGCGATTAGCGTGTGTACACTAGCTATGACATGTCACTGACTAATCCACGACACGAATATGGTGGTTCCCTGAAAACCATGAAGGTAATCTGCACAAGAAGGGGGAGATGTCCCACCAATCTAGCGCCGCTACCTCAACTCGTACCTGGTGATGGTGGCAGGGGTGCCCTCCCCGAAAGGTAGTTGGCCAGGTGGTTCCATCAGGCATGCACTACTTTCGTGTGTGGTTGCATTGGGTGTCCAAAGAAGTGTGCACCGTCCTCCGGTGGACAATGTGGTGGTTGTTTTGCGCAGAGAACTGGGTGGCGCGATTATCGAAAGATCTGACTATGAGATCGTGCTTCGAACATTGTTTCATGAGTGGGTGAAAACTATTGTTCTCGTCATGATTGATCGGATTCGCGAGTGACAAATAGTTTCGTTACATTGTTCAAGGTGATATCTCCATGTTGATGTCTTGACACACATGATGAGAATTCTAGTCCTAGTCGTCTTTGGTAGGACATGACGACGCTGGAGTGAGTACGTTGTCCCTTGTGGAAGGTGTTGTTGGGAAAGAGATAGACTCAATATTATGTGTCTTTTTATATCTCGTAATGGTTCTGCCTTATTTGTCCATGTCATGTACTCTGCATGTTGATGAGGTAATTACTGTTCCTTTTCATCAACTTTAACAAATACTAGAAGGATTGAACGTGCTTTGCTGCGTGGTTGATGTTTTTGAACTTTTATAATTTTATATACTAAAATTATAGGGATAATTATCCTTTCGCATTCAGTGGTGTCTCCAGGACCGGTCTGAGAAATTGGGGGCCCGGGGCGACAATAGATTATAGGCCCTTAACATAAATATATTTTTAAGAAAAGGGAATTCCCTCGCCACCCTTTTATTAAAAAGGAGAACCTCTCAACGTAAACATAAGAAAATACGAGAAAACATGTTGGCTATCCAAATTTCTTGGATCATAATCATCTACAATAAAAACGAATATGCCGTCAAGACTGGCAGATGATTTAAATGTTCATGATAACTCACTTTGTTATCATCCATGTTGATGTAAACAATTTATTATGTATCCCTCATCTTATGGATTAAAATTAGTTTATTCCTCCATAGCAACCAACATGTCGCCAAATTTAAAAAGTTAATAACTCCAATAATACCTGTGAATAAACAGTATGTAGTAAGTCCATTATTACTTGCTAGTTGCTATCAGGCGATCCATTTTCTCTCTCTCTCTCAGCCCCGCGTGTGACGTGGTTGTTAGTTGCTATCAGGGATTAAGTAAGGAAATTATCAGAGATATTTTATCATAACTATCCCTAATTCAACGCATGCAATAACTATGTTCTCAATAGTACCAGAACGTGGGCTATCAAATTTAGTCATCGTCGGAAGGAAATCAGGAAAAACCAGGTTTGGGATCATAGATGAAGGAAGGAAATCGTGAATTACTAAGGGTCGGGCCTCGGTATCTCTGTGCTTATTTTTATCCTCAGTTATGAATTGTGCCAGTTTTGGCCCTAATCTATCTGCACCAACTCATTTCGTGAACACCGCCGTCTCCGTTAGGTCAACGTTTTGACTCGGCCTTACAGGTGGGACCAGGCGGCACAGATGCGCTACACGATCAAACCGGTGCTCTCCTGGCTTGTGGGACCCAGCAAAGAGTCGTGGGTGTTATAAAGGAACAATTCAAATTCCATTCATTTTTAGGATATATTACATCGATTTGAACTGAATTTTATAAAAAAAACTAATCTAATCCTCGTCCGTGAGGTCGATAACCGCCGCGTAGCCGCCGCCGTCGTCGTCGTCGCCGTCGTCGTCGCTCTTGGTCAGAAGCTAGTCGTCTTCCTCCGCCGCCGCCTCCAGCGCCACGGCCTGCGTTTCATCCAAGGCCTCCTCCGCAGCCGCCCACGCGGCCTCCTCTGTCGACTGCGCCAATGCCGCCTGCAGCCCAGGTGTGTCGTCGGGATCGCCTTCCTGGTGCAGCGCCGCCTGCTCCGGCGGGAGCGGGACCTCCGGTGAGGCAGGAGGGGTGGCGGCGGCGGGCGCGGATGCGCGGCGACGGGAAGGGCAGGGAGTGGTGGACGCGGCTGCGCGGCGACGAGAAGGGTCGGGGGTGACGGGCGGGCGACGACGGGTAGGGCCGGCCTCCCACGGGATGTCTTTGGCGGGGAGACCATGAGCGACGGGTCGGAACGCCCCGACGACATCGTGGGAGTTCTTACCTGTCCAGAAGCGGCGGCGGCATCTCTTGTCGTACCGGCCGTCGGGGTGCCTCTAGAGTTCCTCCCTCGACGCCGGTGGACCGAGGGTTGGGTGGCCGTCAGTGGAGATTCGCCACGGCCGCGACAGCTTTGCCAACGGCGGCACGAGCAACCCGAACCGGGCCAGATCTTTGGTCTCGGTGACTGTCAGGCTGGATGGCCAGACGCCGCCCGACGCCATACCGTCGCTGTCGGACTCGCTTCACATGTCGGCCGCGGCAGAGATGATCATGGCGAGAAAGGAGAGAGAGGAGGAGGGGATAGTGTTGGCCGGGAAGGGGCTGGTATCGACTTTTATTGCCCGCGAGGGCAGGCGACGCGGCGGGCGGCCGAACCGCGCCGTTAATGCGCACGACAGGTGAGGCGTCGGGGTCGGTTGAACCGCGGCATTGATGCACGCGGCAGCCGAGGCGGCCGAACCGCGGCATTACTACACGCGGCGGTGCAAGTGCGCAACACGCGAGGCGGCGGTGCCAGCGCGCGGTAGATGAGGACGAAGGCGACGGTGCCAGCCCGCGATAGGCGAGGCGGTCGGTTGGTCAGCGGGCGCGGTAGTCGAGGAAGAAGGTTGCGGTGTTGGTAGTCGAGGAAGAAGGCGGCGAAGGAAGAAACCCCTCCCGCGCATGCATGCCCACGTCTGCCTCCCCTGCATGCATGCACACGTCCGCCTCCCCCGCATGCATGCCCACGTACGCCTCCCCCGCATGCATGCCCATGTACGCCTCTGTTGGAAATATGCCCTAGAGGCAATAATAACTTAGTTATTATTATATTTCTTTGTTCGTGATAATCGTTTATTATCCATGTTATAATTATATTGAATGAAAACATAGATACATGTATGGATACATAGATAAAACAATGTCCCTAGCAAGCCTCTAGTTGGCTAGCCAGTTGATCAATGATAGCCAAGGTTTTCTGGCTATATGCAAGTGTTGTCACTTGATAACTGGATCACATCATTAGAAGAATCATGTGATGGACTAGACCCAAACTATGAACGTAGCATATTGATCGTGTCGTTTTATTGCTATTGTTTTCTGCGTGTCAAGTATTTATTCCTATGACCATGAGATCATATAAATCACTGACACCGGAGGATTACCTTGTGTGCATCAAACGTCGCAACGTAACTGAGTGACTATAAATGTGGTCTACACGTATGTCCGAAGGTGTCCGTTGAGTTAGTCTGGATCAAGACTGAGATTTGTCACTCCGTGTGACGGAGAGGTATCTCGGGGCCCACTCGGTAATACAACATCACACACAAGCGTTGCAAGCAATGTCACTAAGTGTAAGTCACGAGATCTTGTATTACAAAACGAGTAAAGAGACATGCCGGTAATGAGATTGAAATAGGTATGCGGATATCGACGATCGAATCTCGGGCAAGTAACATACCGAAGGACAAAGGGAATGACATACGGGATTATACGAATCCTTGGCACTGAGGTTCAAACGATAAGATCTGCGGGGAATATGTAGGATCCAATATGGGTATCCAGGTCCCGCTATTGGATATTGACCGAGGAGTGCCTCGGGGCATGTCTACATAGTTCTCGAACCCGTCGGGTCTGCACACTTAAGGTTCGGTGATGTTTTAGTATAGTTGAGTTATATGTGTGGTTACCGAATGTTGTTCGGAGTCCCGGATGAGATCACGGACATCACGAGGGTTTCCGGAATGGTCCGGAAACGAAGATTGATATATAGGATGGTTTCATTTGGTTAGCGGAAAGTTTCGGGCAATTCTGACAGTGTAGCGGGAGTGACGAATGGGTTCCGGAAGTTCACCGGGAGGGGGGCAACCCATCCGGAGGAAGCCCAATGGCTTTAGGGTGGCGCACTAGCCCTTATTGGGCTGGTGGGACAGCCCAAGAAGGCCTTGGCTCCAAGAGAAGAAAAACCAAAGAGAAAGGAAAAAAAAGGGGTGAGGTGGGAAGGAAGAGAAGGACTCCACTTTCCAATCCTAATTGGAGTAGGATTACTCCTCTCCTCCTGGTCGGCGCACCCTTGAGGGCTTGGCCCTCAAGGCAAGCCTCCTCCCCCTCCCTCCTATATATAGTGGTGATTTAGGGCTGATTTGAGACAACTTTTGCCACGTGCAACTCAGATCTAGACACCATAGTTCTTTCTCTAGATCGGATTTCTGCGCAGCCCGGACGGAGCCCTGCAGGAGTAGATCATCACCACCACCGGAGCGCCGTCACGCTGCCGGAGAACTCATCTACTTCTCCGTCTTGCTTGCTGGATCAAGAAGGCCGAGATCATCGTCGAGCTGTACGTGTGCTGAACGCGGAGGTGCCGTCCGTTCGACACTAGATCGGAACGGATCGCGGGACGGTTCGTGGGACGGATCGCAGGACGCTTCGTGGGACGGATCGCAGGATGGTTCGTGGGACAGTTCGTGGGGCAGATCGAGGGACGTGAGGACGTTCCACTACATCAACCGCGTTTCTTAATGCTTCCTGTTCTGCGATCAACAAGGGTACGTAGATCCAAATATCCTCTCATAGATGGACATCACCATGATAGGTCTTCGTGTGCATAGGAATTTTTTTGTTTCCCATGCAACGTTTCCCAACAGCCTCCCCCGCATGCATGCCCACGTCCGCCTCCCCCGGATGCAAGCCTGGAAATCACACAACCAATCAGATTGTATCTCGCGGATCACTGTGACATCCTCAACTTTTGCTACAGTAATGCATGTAATTAAGCGTCAGTGATCCCGCACTGATGATGCCACGTCACCGTGAATTATATCAATGATCTCGTGTTAGTTGAAACCGAATCAAAATTCAAAACTTAAATATAAAGTCGAACGAGAAAAGATTTCGGTTGTTAAAATAAAATTGTCAGGGGAGTTATTAAAAAAATTCCCTAATGAATTATAAAAGTGAACCGGGTATTTTAAAATTATTCATTATCACTATATATTTAAAAGAGAAGCTTTATGTAAAATAAATAAAGGAAAGAAAGTAAATAAAATTAAATAATAAAAGGATATTGCAAATAAAAATAAATAATCAAAAAAGAAATTAAGAAAAGGGCAAAAGTCCGTGGCCCAACTGGTCCAAAATTGACCAACCGACCACCCCATTCGGCCCACCCGCCTCGAGTATATAACCCCAAAGGGTAGGCAACCCTAGACGATGCGCCATTCCCCCTGATCCCTCCTGTCGCCGCCACCACGGGCGACCCCCACCTACAGCAACGCCCCACCAACCGGCCCGTCCCGCTCGCCTCACTCCCATCGCCCACAGCCCCACCTCCCGTCGCTCCTCTCCCCACGGCGCCCCACATCCCACTGCCTCGCCCCACGCCCGATCCCCACCCTGGCGCCCCTCGTCGCTCGACCCCAGCGCCCGCTCGTCCCGTGACCCACGCGCCTCTAGTCCCCTCGTCGCCCCACGCGCCGACCCCTGGGATCCCATCGATCCACCCAGGAGCCCCATTGACACCTATCGTGCCTCCCTGGGATTCTCTCGCCAGGCGCCCCTGGTCCCCGTCGCCCCGCTCCAACCACCGGCCGGCGCCGCCGCCCCTGCCTCCGGCCGCTCCACCAACCGGCCGGCCCCTTCATCAACAACCTCGTCGGAACCGCCACCGCCACCACCTCGTCCTCCTCCACGCCAGATCCGACGCGTCTCCTCCGCCCCTTCCCAAAAACTCGGGCTTCACCGGGCCTTCCCGTCAACGCCGATGAGCCCTTTTTCGGGCTCCTCCCACCGTCTTCTTCCTTGCACCGTCACGGTTTCATTCCGGCAATCGCCGCTCCGTTCCGACGTTGTTAGGATCGTGTAGGTGTAGGTGAAGATGTCCCTTTTCTCTCTGTTGAGAGATGAGCACGCAGGTGAGAGTGTTAACACACAGATGTGTTGGAGAAAAAAATGTATGTATTAGATGACGTATGTATTTTGTATGTATGTATGTATTGTGTATGTATGCATGTTTGTAGAGAAAATAAAAAAAAAGAAAAAAATATATTTTTATTAATAAAATAAATATATAGATATATTAATTAATTAATTAATTAGATATATAAGTTAATCTGTTAATTAGGATAAAATAATTAACCTAATAGAGAATGACACGTGGGCCCCCCACTAAATTAATATGATTAGTTAATATTTAAACTTAATTAATAAATTGTGTCCATGACACGTAGGACCCACTGGTCAGTTGACTAGTGAACTGCTGATGTCAGCATGACATCATGTTGATGTCATAATAGCATTTAATTAAATTATAAAACTTTAAAAATTAATATTAAGTAAATCGTAAGTGAGATCAAAATATTTTCAACATGAAAGTTGATAAGCAGAACGAGACGAACCCGGATACACGGTCCATTCGTGTGTCACGCGTCCCTAGCATAGCAAACGTGGAACTTTTTCATTGTTTTCAGTGTGACCGATAGTAGCCACAGACCCGGAAAATATCGTTAGATATTATTCCGACCCGTCTATGACGGATGTTGCTGCGTTAGCTCATGCCTAGTCTGCATATTGTCATGTCATGCTTAGTGTTGCACTTGTTGCTATTATTTATTGTTTCTCCCCCTTCTTCTTACCGGTAGACCCCGAGACTGACGCTGCTGCCGGGTACATCTACGACCCTGCCGACCAGCCCTTTGCCGCAGAGCAACAAGGCAAGCAACCCCCCTTGATCATCCCTACATCGCCTATGTCTTTCTCCCTCATGCTTGCATTAGTATTTTGCTACTGTTGTAGTTTGCTCCTATATTTGATGCATAGCCTATTTTTGATGAACTGCTACTTTCAGTACTGTACTTTAAATCTGCTTAGTATAGGTGGAGCAGTCATCCCTTCTGACCCCGTAGTCCAGTTGCCCTGCTTTGTTTTCAAATCTCGATCCCTGATCGACGAGCCAGACCCGACACAGCACATACACCCCCCCTTAGTTGTACGACGCTATACAGATACTATCGGGTACCGAGGGTGACACCTCACTAAGTACTCCTGATGATATCTCTGTAGTATAGCTAGTCGGGCGTGGTTATCGAGGGTGATTCCTCTTTCACCATTCCCGACGATGCCTCTGTTGTGCAACCCCCGAGGGTGATTCCTTTAAGCCCACCTTGACGAATACATCGTTCGGAATCCAACGAGGGTGATACCTCAGATTCCCCCCGATGTTACAACCACACAGTTACTCGACCATGTTACTGGGATCATTGGTGATTAGTTGTTAGACGGGTGGATTCCCGCGAGATTGTGTCGATGGCTTAATTAAAATGATAATGGATTTGGGTATCTGATCTGGGTTGGTCGGAAGGCCTTATTACGCACTAACCGTCTGCGTGGGAAGAATTATGGGTACTCGACGTCGCGGTATCAGCCGAAGCTCTTCAGACGTCAGCGATGTAGCGGTGCGCGCCCGAGTGGTCCCGAGATGCATCGCTCTTGTATTAAGGGGTGCTAGGACTGACATCGGCCGCCCTCGCATCGTGCAGGAGCGCGGAGGGAAAGTGGGCCCACGAACCCTATGTGCTTAGGAGTTAGACCGGCGGGCTGGCCTCTCTGCTGAGCTTAGGTGGGGCTGCGACGTGTCGATATTTCGAGGCCGGGCAGAACCCAGAAAAGTGTGTCCGGCCAGAGTGTTATCGAGCGCGCGGTGGAATATGTTGTGCACCACTGCAGGGAAGAAATTAACTATTTGAATAATCGTGTCCACGGTTATAGGACGACTTGGAGTTGTGCCCTGATCTTATACAACTACAATTGTTACTTAACTGGATTTTGTTGCCGTGGGATTGCTTCCTCGCAGGGAGTCGAGGGAGGATCTCTGGGCGTGACCTCATTTTAATATTGTTGCAACAATATGACTATAATTTTTGTGTTACCTTGTTCTACTCTCGTCTTTTGCTGTAAGACCCTGAAGATGCTAGTCTTCGATAGGACTAGGCCTTCTCTCTATTCTTGCATTGCTGCAGTCAGTCCACATATAAACTCCTTCTTTGATACTGATGCATACTTAGCATAGTTCTGATGTAAGTCTTGCGAGTACTTTGGATGAGTACTCACCGTTGCTTTGATCCCCCTTTGCCCCTTGATCCGTTGCTGCGACCAGATGATGGAGCCCAGGAGTTGGAGGTTCCCGCCGACGACGACTGCTACCCCGACGGTGCCTACTACTACGTGGAGGCCGCTAAAGGCGAGGAGTAGTTTAGGAGGTTCCCAGGCAGGAGGCCTCGCCTTGTTCGATTGTGTCTCTTTTGTGCTAGCCTTCTCTAAGGCACCCCATGTTTATGTTTGTACTCAGATATAGTTGTTTCCGCTGACTCGTGTGTTTATCGAGCTTCCGTATTCTAGCCCTCGAGGCCCCTGGCTTGTAATATGAAGCTGATATTGTTTTATTTTGTGTCTAGATTTGTGCTATGATATCTTCCCGTGAGTCCTTGAGTTTGATCGTACGCATTTGCGTGTATGATTAGCATACGATTAAAACGAGGGCGTCACAATCACCCTCCTTCTCCCCACAGATCGACGGTCTTTGTTCGGCGTTAGGGTTAGACGGACGGTCCTTGTTCAGCGCTACGGTTAGCGGGGTTTGGGAGGGGTTTGAAACAATCAAAGTTAGGTTTGACCATAATTCAAATGGGCATAAAATTTCAAAAAAAAACTGAAAAATAAAAACCCAGCGCACATAGTCTTCTTATGTCATATACTAACGGTTTAAGTTGATAAACAAGGTCTACATATATTTAAACGACAAGTCCATGTGTCTTATGTGATATCTCAAACTCTCTTGTATGAAATGAAGAGAAGTGTTTTGGGGAAATGAACATGAAAAATTCAAAAACCTCACCACAACTTCACTTTGGAGTGACTAAGAAGGATCAAAAGTTAGTTTTTCATTTTCATGTTTTAAACTTGTTTAAATGTTGGTCAAAGTTAGGTTTGACCAGAATTCAAATGAGCATAAAAAATTCAAAAAAATCAAAAAAAATTTAAAACATGCTCACATAGTCTTCTTATGTCATATACTAGCGATTCAAGTTGATAAACAAGGTCTACATACATTAAAACGACGAGTACATGTGTCTTATGTGATATCTCAAGTATCTCAAACTCTCTTGTATGAAGTGAAGAGAAGTGTTTTGAGGAAATGAACATGAAAATTTTAAAAACCTCACACAACTTTATTTTGGAGTGACTAAGAAGGATCCAGGGTTAGTTTTTCATTTCCATATTTTAAACTTGTTTAAATGTTGGTCAAAGTTAGGTTTGACCTTAATTCAAATGGGCATAAAAAAATCAAAAAAACATGCGCACATTGTCTTCTTATGTCATATGCTAACGATTTAAGTTGATAAATAAGGTCTACATACATTAAAACGACAAGCCCATGTGTCTTATATGATATCTCAAGTATCTCGAACTCTCTTGTATGAAGTGAAGAGAAGTGTTTTGTGAAAATGAACATAAAAAAATTCAAAAACCTCACCACCGCTTTATTTTGGAGTGACTGAGAAGGATCCAGGGCTAGTGTTTCATTTTCATGTTTTAAACTTGGTTAATTGTTGGTTAAAGTTAGGTTTGACCAGAATTCAAATGGGCATAAAAAATTCAAAAAAAAATCAGAAAAATGAAAACGAGCGCACATGGTCTTCTTATGTCATATACTAACGATTTTGGAGTGACTAAGAAGGATTCAGGCTTAGTTTTTTATTTTAATGTTTTAGACTTGTTTAAATCTTGGTCAAAGTTAAGTTTGCTCAGAATTCAAATGAGCAAAACAAATTTAAAAAAGAAAAAACTAGCGCACATAGTCTTTATATATAGAATATATGTGTAGGAAAGTTATTTGGCTGATTTTGACAAGGTCGAAAAAACCTTGCTTAGAAATGAGGTCGTTTACCCTACCTTTGGAGCTCTTTTTAGCATATTTTTCATGAAAATTTCAAACACCTCAAATACCTCACCACAGCTTCAATTTGGAGTGATTAAGAAGGATTCAGGTTTAGTTTTTCATTTTGATGTTTTAGACTTGTTTTAATCTTGGTCAAAGTTAGGTTTGACTAGAATTCAAATGAGCAAAAGAAATTTGAAAAAAATAAAAACCAGGGCACATAATCTGTGTATATAGAATATATGTGTGGGAAAGTTATTTGACTGATTTAGACAAGGTCAAAAAAAACCTTGCTTAGAAATAAGGTCGTTTACCCTACCTTTGGAGCTCTTTTTTAGCACATTAGGTTTGACAATAATTCAAATGGGCATAAAAAATTCAAAACAAAAATCAAAAAAATGAAAAATCAGTGCACATAGTCTTCTTATGTCATATATTAGCAATTTAAGTTGATAAACAAGTACTATATACATTCAAATGAAAAAAATGTATGAAGTGAAGAGAAGTGATTTGGGGTTTGGAACATGAAATTTTCAAAAACCACACCACGGCTTCATTTTGGAGTGACTAAGAAGGATCCAGGGTTAGTTTTCAATTCGATGTTTTAGACTTCTTTAAATGTTAGTCAAAGTTAGGTTTGACCAGAATTTAAATGAGCAAAACAAATTCATAAAAAAATAAAAAATAAAACCAACGCACATAGTGTGGTGGCGGCGCAGGACGATCGGGCGACGACGGGACAAAGTGGCGTCGAGTGGCCCGGCACTGGCTTTGATTTGGGGCCGTTGTTGCACGGTCCCACATGTCAGCTTCGGACCCACGTCCACGCGGTCCCACGTTTAAGATCCGGACCCACTAACACTGACACTGGCGGACGGAATGGACTCAAAACTGTCCGTTTGACCTCGTCATAGTAGTTGCGCACAGACTATGGGCAAAACTGAGCGCGACTCACAACTGAGTCTAGAACTGATCAAATGGACACCCCTGAGGGAAAAAGGATAATTATCCCAAATTTATATTAAAATATCAGGCGTATTAGTTTTTATAAAAGTCAAACATCTTCAAATTTGACCAGATTTTTATAGAAATATATTTGTATCCATAATATCAAATCGGATTTTTAAATTCATCATGAAATGTTTTCATATTTTATTATTTAGTATTGCGGATGTCGACATTTTTGCGTCACAACTTGGTCAAAGTTAAAAACAATTGAATTTTTAATAAACTAATACACTTTAAATTTTAGAACGGAGTGAGTATTAGGTTGGTTAGTGGGAAGATGATGGAGTGTATTTTCATTTTTATTCATATAATGTGGTGCTTTCGTGATGTAATTTTGTGATATGCTAATCAACTCATACTTATGTGGAAAAAAATTGCGTCGGTTGGCTGCATGTACTATATTGGTGCCATAGTATCACTTGTTGTCACTAATTTTTTCTAGGTGATAAAAGAATGCCTAGGATTGATAAGTTTTTATAAGCTCTTTGCTTTCAACTGATTTGAAAAATTGCTGACCAAGTCAAAATATGAACGAAATCTAATATTTCATTTCTCAATGAAACAAAAAAGCATAGTGCATTAAAATAAATGAGTGAGCGATTGTTGACCCTCTCAAATTTGATGACCCAATTTCAAATTGGTGACCTCAACTCAATTGGAGGACTCCAATTCTAGGAAACTTTGACCCACTCAAAATCATGAACACAATTTAATATTTAATTTCTCAACGAAACAAAAAAATATAGTAAATTAAAATAATTGAGTAAAATATTATTGAACCAATCAAAATTGGTGAGCCAATTTCAAATTCATGACCTGGTTGAATGAAAGGCATTCAATTCTAGGAAGCTTAGTGATATAGCATATGTTTGTATGTATCTCAAGGACATGCATCAGTAATCCACCTATCAATTTCCATCTAAAATAGGTTTTTTTTGTTTTTTTGCATCGAAATCTCAGAGCTTTATTGATAAAAGATGTTCGCTGGGCAGCCAGCCAACAGGCTGCTCACCAGAAAACTAGGAGTTTCGGTAAGCCAACTCTCGGTAGCACTACTAGTGCAAGCACGCTTGGCACATAAATTAGCTGGACCGTTCGCTGCTCTTAATACATGCTGAATTACAAAAGACGAAAAAAATAAGAGAAAGCTCTTCAATCTCAGAGAAGATAGCAGCCACGACGGAACGTCCATCACGGCGATCATGCCAGAGATTTACAACCTCCAAGCAATCTGTCACCATCACCACTTCAAAAAAAACCACGAAGACTTGCGAAAATTACTCCTTCGCGCAGGGCAAAAGCTTCGGCAATGAGGGGATCAGTCACCCCGATTTGAGGCTTACCCCATGCACCCAACAAGGAACATCTGGAGTGAGCCACACCACCAGCAGCGCATTGTTGGCTTATGACATCGACCGCCGCATCGGTATTGATCTTAATCTGGTTACCTTCAGGTGGCTGCCACCCATATCCAGGCAAGGTCGCCGCTTGCTCATTTGGGATCTCCAACACAGCTAGAGCTTCCCCGATGAACTTGATTGATTGCACCGGATCAAACCTCTCGCCCTCATGCGTCCATCTATTCCTCGAATTCCAAATGGACCACATGATAGTAATGATTGTGGCTCGATCCTTCGGAGAGAAACTAGGATCAGAAAGAATGTCCTTTCGCCAGGAATCTGAGTAGAGCGCTGGAAGATGAAAATCCAACAGAGCTTGCGCCTCGACCCAGAAACGACGGGCATGAGAGCAGTGCATTAACGCATGCTCCAGATCTTCCTCAGCAAGTTGACATAATTTGCACAGACTTGTATCTCTGATATGTCGATATTAGAGTGTTGCTTCATCTGGTAGGATGCCACGCATGACCCTCCACCAGAAAACGCGCACCTTGGGGACGACCTTGAGAGACCATAACATCTTCCACAAGTGATTTTGTTCCACTGAAGTACCTAAAGCCTGCCCTTCCACGTGAGTTGAGTGCTCATTATGTGTCATTAGAGCTCGGTACGCTGATTTCACTGTGTAATTGCCGGACTTCTCATGTGCCCAAGCCAAGAAATCGCCCCCCCCCCCCTCCACGCCGAAGTGGGATGTTCAGGATAGGTGCAGCAAAGTTCTCCCTCACATGATCAACCCTCCATGCTCCCGCCTCGATGTCAAACAGCTCACTAACAAGGGTAACGGTCGCACCACAAGGTTTAACTGTGGGAGTCATAGTCTCCGTAGACGGGATCCATTTGTCAGTCCATACATTAATGGAAGATCCATCTCCAATGCGATGGATGAGGCCCAGATTCAAAACCTCCCTGCCCGCCACAATTGCACGCCAAGTAGCAGAGGCCGAATGTGGCACTGATGCCTGAGTAAAATCTGTATCTGGGTAGTATCTCCCTTCAGCACTCTTGCGCATAAGGAATTAGGGTTGGTAAGCAAGCGCCATCCATGCTTTCCCAGCACGGCCAGATTGAAGCCATGGAAGTGTCGAAAACCCATCCCCCCTTTGCATTTTGGTGTCGCCAGTTCTTTCCACGATATCCAGTGGAGAGATCGTCTGTCAATGGAACTGCTCCACCAATACTTTGCCATACTGGAAGTTAAGCTTTTGCAAACTTTCTTGGTAAGCAAGAAGCAACTCATGCTGAAGGTGGGAATAGCCTGAATCACCGATTTGAGGAGCGTTTCCCAGCCTGCACAAGCAAACAACCTTTCAGACCATCCCCTCATCTTGCTTCTCGATCGCTCCCCAATGTGATCAAAAGTTCCACTAGTGATGCGCCCCACTGCAGTAGAGAGTCCGAGATACCGTTCGCTAAAGGCTTCAACCGAAACCCCCAGAACTTCTTTTATACACTGGCGCAATTCATGGGGCGTATTTGGGCTGAAGTATATTGTGCTTTTTTCACGATTCACACACTGGCCCAAAGCTTCTCCATAAACCCGCAGAATTGAGTGAAGCCTTTCTGCACTCTGGGAGTTAGCGTTAATAAAAATTAAGCTATCATCTGCAAATAGTAGATGACTTACCCAGGGAGCACGAAAGCTTGCCCTTACTCCTCTGTCAATGTAACCATAGTTTTTGAGCAGCGAGGAAAACCCTTCGGCGCATAAGAGGAACAGAAAAGGCGACAGTGGATCCCCGTGCCGAAAGCCACGAGAAGGGGTGAAAAAAGGTTGTAGCTCCCCATTAATCCTCACAGAAAAACGAACTGAGGTAACACACTTCATTATCAAACGAACAAGTGAAGAGCTAAAACCCAAACGAAGAAGAATTGCCTCCAGATAATGCCATTCTACACGATCGTACGCTTTAAATCATATCTAGCTTAGGTGCACAGGAGTGATTATTTCCTTTATTCCTTCTGCGAATAGCATGGACACACTCGAAGGCCACAAGCACATTATCAGTTATCAAACGATCAGGGACAAACGCACTTTGTTCCTCGCTGATAATCTCATCCATGCACGTCCTAAGCCGGTTTGTGATCGCCTTGGAGGCCACCTTATAAAGAACCGAGCGAAGGGAAATAGGATGGAACTGGGAGATCTTTTGGGGATGTCGTACCTTGGGTATAAGGGTGATTGATGTATCATTTAGACCCGAAGGTAGTTCGCCTCCATTCAAGAAACCAAGCACAGCCGTAGTTACCGACCCACTCAGCAGATTCCAATGTCTCTGGAAAAAACCCGCAGTGAAACCATCTACACCCGGGGCTTTCGATGGTGCCATCTGAAACAGCGCTTCGCGAACCTCCTGTGCTTCGAAGGGTTTATCAAGATACATATTCATCAGAGGTGAAACCTTGACTGGAACATGTGTAAGGATCTCACTCATGTCAAGTCTACCTTGGGAGGAATATAGGTTTTGGTAGAATGACAAAATCTCAGTTTTGTCCTCCTCACTAGTCGCACAGACGGAACCATCTGCCCTCACCAGGCCACTGATTTTATTCATACGTTGACGTTGTTTCGCCTGTGCTTGAAAATACCTGGTGTTGCGGTCACCCTCCTTCAACCATCTCACTCTGGAACGCTGTCGCATCCAAATTTCTTCCTGCTTTAGAGCCACTTTGAGTTTCGCTGCAGTTATATTTTCCTCATCGGATGGACCACGCCCAACAGAGGACCGCCGCAGCTTATCGAGCTTGCGCTGTAGCTGACGAACAGACCTTGCCAAACAGCCGAATTCTTTCGCTCCCCATGGCTCAAGTGTTCTCTGTAAGGCTCACAGCGATTCCATAATTCCTTGGAGATCATCAGACCGTTGTTGCTCTTGCCATGTTGGCGTGACAAGTTGCTCGTACTCCGTGTGGGTTTGCCACACATTTTCATACCGAAACTGTTTTGTTCCATGAACTCCATGATTCCTCCCATGTTCACTAAGATCTGTAATAATGAAGCAATGGTCAGACTCCACGGCACTAACATGGCGCACCCAAATATTATCGTACTGCTGACAAAAAGAAACGTTCGCAAAAGCTCTATCCAACCGAGCTTTCACGTTGGAAGAACCCTGCTCTCCATTATCCCATGTGAAAGGAATCCCCGTCCATCCCAGATCCTGGAATGCAACCTCCTCAATGACCTTGCGGAACAATTGCATCTGACGTTCCGGATGACGTGTCCGACTAAAATGCTCGTCACCGTAGAGAGTCTCATTGTAGTCTCCCATGCTCAACCACGCTGTGTGTGGCATTGCAAACAAAGACCGCAGCAGGTTCCAACTGTGTCGTCTATTTTCCACTCTCGGTGCACCATAAAACCCTGTGAACCTCCACTCAACTGAGTCTTGGTCTCTTAATCTCACCATAGTGTCAATATGGTCGAAACTAAAATTTCTCAAATCTACGGTGACGTCTTTGGACCAGAAGAGGCCAACACCTCCACTTAGTCCATTGCTATCCACCGCAAAACCTAGCTGATAGCGTAGGTTCTCCACTCTTCGAGCCCTGATTTTGGTCTCCATTACAAACAGCAGGGCAGGAGCTTCCTGCTTCACAATACTGCAAAGCTCTCGAACTGCCTCGGGGTTCCCAAGCCCCCGGCAGTTCCAGCTTATACACCTCATTGGGACTGGCAGGGCTGCACCGCAGCCTCTGCCGAGTTAGTCGGAGTTGGTTTCTTCTTCTTTGGTACTCTCTCTCCTTCCTTAACCGCATCATGATCCACCTCATTCTCATCCCCCTTCATAGCTTGATCCCCTGTTGTTGCATCAACTGCGTCCGAACCATCAGTGATCAAGAGCTTTGATTCGGTAACACGACGGTAGGCCTGCTTAGGTACATCCTACTCTTATTACTCGTGCGGTTTTTGACCGGAGAATTTACTTCAGCAGTACCACCTTTCGCGCTAGAGCTTGAATTCTTGGACTCCCTCTGGTTACTTGTACCGGAGTAATGCTCCTTATTTGAGCTGTCACCAGACGTAGCCTTCTTCCAGTCATCACTAGCCCTAAGTTTTGGCCCAAACGGTAGATCTTCATTAGCATCTCTAGGGCCCGGAGTAGAGCAGTAAAGATATGAATGACCAAGCCGGCCACAGGAGAAGCAGAAGTGGGGAACATGCTCATATTGTATGTCATACATGTCTACCTTCTTCCTTTTTGCTGAATCGATCAAAATCCACCGTCGGAGTGGTTTGCATACCTCAATTGAGACTCTTGCTCTTAGGAAACCGCCCACATGATCAAATTGGACCGCCGTCGCGTCCTTGTCGATCTGCTGAGCTATCAACTTTCCCCATGCATCATTGCGTAGATTGTATGGGAGATTGGGGACACGAGCCCATAAGCTGAGCCTGTAAAATTTGACTTCATCTGGCCGCATACAGTCGTCAAACTCTGCCAAGACGACAGTGTTCCTGCTAACGTGCCAGGGAGATCCCTCCCATATCCTATCTCTATCTCTTTGTGTCTCAAACTCAGCCACAAAAGTGTTTTCCCCCATAGATCGAAACTGCAGACCTCTAGGGTTTCCCCAAGGTGGCTTAAGAGCACCTGAGATTGTTTGGATGTGCAGAAGATTCCGATGGAGAATCCTCCCCGCCAGGAGCCACTTAGTCGGCTTGTCATCTTCTCTGCCATCGATCACGAGCGGTGTTGCTTCCTCATCAATAGTCGCCATCTTCCCCAGCGCCTCCTCCAGCTTCGCTCTTTCCGCTCGAGGGGAACAGGGACCGGAGTTGTGCTACGCGCCGCCTGGGTTGGGGTTGGAAGCCATCCCAGGGAACCCCCAGGGCGCCCCGCCGTCGAGGATCAGCGGCCGCCGTCAAAGTCCTCCGAAACCCTAATCGCCAGAGGGGTTTTTAGGGTTACGTGGAAAAGGTACTGTCCCACATAAGGCATGTGTGTGCGTTATTCGTTTTTGACGGCGTCATGGTGTGCCGTCCGGCAAAGAACTTGTTGTGAACATAACCCCATAGAGTAACAAAGCGGTATTTCTCCACTCATACCTCCAGGGAGACCTAGATCAAATCCGCTCCTCTTGCCGCTGTCATGGTGTGCCATCGGGCAAAGAACTTGTTGTGTCAGCAGCGATGGGGAGGTCCTTCTGAAATGTGGTGCTTTAGGCCTTGTTCGGGTTTTTTTTAGAATTGAAGGGTTTTGAAGGGGATTGGAAGGGATTAAATCCTCACAAATTAAATTTCACCTCAATCGCCTCCAATCCTCTCCAATCCCCTCCTCGGTGGGATTAACCGAACAAGCCCTTATTGGAATGTGGGATGTGGTGGGGAGGGTCATACAACTTGTGTGCTGGCGCGCTTGCGTTGGCGATGACGACGACTGGTCTAGGTTGGGGATCAGCTCCGGCGCATTTGCAATTTGCAACCTTTGGTAGCGTCCCGGCCTGGTATGGTCATTGAAAAGTGGGCATTGCGACATGATACTAGGTAACAATGGGCTTTAAGTTGTGTTCGGTCTTGTCTAGGGTGGCGAGACGATTGCGTCGACCTCTACATGAATAGTGATCTCCCCATTATGATGGTGTGTTTATTTTCGATGGAGGGCGTGTGGAGGTATGTGTTTGATAGTAGATCTTTGGGATCCAGTCAGTTTAGGTTTTTTTAGACGTGAAAGGCAGGTGCTCTGCCCATTTCATATAGAAGGAAAAAAGGGGAAATAATGTACTTCCTTCATCTCAGTTTACAAGTTCGGTACATGTACTTAGGTCGTTAATTTGATCAACTTAATGAGAGACATATATAACAAAAAAATATTAGAAACTTTAGATGTTCTATTTTTTAATAATATAATTTTTATGTCAAATAATATATTTTATATAAGTAAAAATTAACGGTCTAGGTACACGTGCATGCCTTCTAAACTGTGACGGAGGGGTATAAGAGTTTCTTACAAGCTACAAACTAGCCCAAGATTTACATTACAAATCCAAAAAAAATGCAACTAGTCAGTTTAGGTTTCGAGTTGATATCTCTGTACTCGGCTGATCTTTGTGGTTTTCGAAGTTTCTGCATGTCCTTCTCGGTGTTTCATTCTTTGGGGTGGCAATCTGATTCGCAGGTCAAGACCGCTGGTATCTATTGGTCTCCATTGACAACTTCACAACCGCTGCTTCTACAACGTCCTGGGTTCAAAATAGTTTGCTTTGTCAAGACGATGACCACAGGCAGAACCAAACTTGGAATATAATTTTATTTTTCTGTCGCGAGTTTGTAAGGACATGTGTTGATTAATATATGGCATTAGGCCTTTTCACCCCAAAAAATGCGCGAATGCTAAAAATTTGTCAGTCACACCAAAATCTTTATTTGTTTATTTTTTGTTCTTCAAAGAATCATAAATCTAAACATACACTACATTTCATCAAGAATTTCCGGAGAAAGTGTCTCCACTAACCAACTTAAAAAAATCTCACCACACTATAGTTCTAGAAATAAGTCATAGTCGTTGGAATTATTGGGATTTAGTCCATTTACTTTATCCAATAATTTATAAAAAATCTTAAAGCACATAGACCCTTTATCTCAGTGGCGTAGCCAGGGGATGGACAGGATGGTCCATGGACCTGTTAGATGTAATCCCGTAGGATTCATATGACTGGATCTTATGCCTAGTAATTAGACCACCTAAACAATATAAGAGAGAGAGAGATTGATTCTTACCACCAATGGTTGAGGCCATTGGTGTAGCCGACGCGATGTCCCGTGCCTGCTCGATGCAGGCGTGATGCAGGCTCGGAGTAGAGGATCGTGGCGGGAAGCGGCGTCCCTCCGGGCGCCACCGGCACTGCCCTGGAACAGGGGCAGAGCTTGGTGATGGTCTTCCCGTCGTGCAGCGCTCCCCCAGATCGGTTAGGGTTTTAGGGATGTAGGGGGCAGCAGTAGTCCGTACGCGAATAGGATCTCACACACAGGTGCCGGCTGCCCCCAACCCTTTTATGTGCGCTGGCGACAGGGGACCAAAACCACGTTGGTTAGGGTGCCCCCGATCAGGGCGCTTCTGTTGTGACGAGGGCACGTTCGTTGGATCGTGGCCCTCTCTTTCTCGTTTCTTTCATGTTTATCCTTTGGCCTTTTCTTTCTTTCTTTCTTTCTTTTCTCTACAGCCCGTTGGGCCTTAGATCAAATACCAACATTCTCCCCCTTGATCGTTAGGCTCATTAACATTTGTCCATTCTCCATAGGAATGATGTATCAGAGTAAGGTGTTACAACGACAAAATGGCATGCCATTGAACCGCCATACTCATAGCACTCATCCTATCTCGAAACGGAATACATATTACTTAATGGGGAGTGGTTATATTAGTGGTCCCATTATTCCAGAATCAAGAGGCTTCCAATAATCCCATGCCGGCTACATGCTCACGAAATATATTGGGTGGTAAGCCTTTAGTGAGCGGATCCGCAAGCATACGTGTCGTACTGATATGCTTAACATTAATGGTTTGATCCTGGATTCTATGTTGAACAACACGATACTTTAGGTCAATGTGCCTGGCAGCAACACTTGACTTGTTGTTATTGGCATAGAAAACTGCGGGTTCATTATCGCAGTACAATGTGAGTGGTTTGGAAATGCTGTCAACCACCTTAAGTCCGGGAAGAAAATTCTTTAGCCATACAGCCTGCCCAGTGGCCTCAAAACATGCTATAAACTCTGCATGCATCGTAGATGAGGCAACTATCGTTTGCTTGGAGCTTTTCCACGATATGGCTCCACCGGCGAGTGTGAATATATAACCTGACGTGGATTTCTTGCTATCCACAGACCCGGCAAGATCAGAGTCTGAGTAACCAATAACTTCCAGGTTATCGGACTTCTTATATGTAAGCATGAAATCTTTAGTGCCTTGCATATAACGCAAGACTTTCTTTGCGGCCTTCCAGTGGTCCGGTCCTGGATTAGATTGAAATCTGCCAAGCATCCCGGTTACAAAAGCTAAGTCAGGGCGTGTACACACTTGAGCATACATGATGCTTCCGACAGCCGAAGCATAGGGAACCGACTTCATCTGATCAGCTTCATTTTGGTTCCTTGGACATTGGAATGTCCCAAACTTATCACCCTTGACTATGGGGGCAGGTGTAGAAGAGCACTTATGCATATTGTATTTCTTTAGTACTTTCTCTAGGTATGCCTTCTGTGATAGTCCTATTGTTCCGTTGGACCTATCTCGATGAATCTCAATGCCAAGGACATACGAGGCTTCACCGAGATCCTTCATGTCAAAATTCGAGGACAAAAATCTCTTGGTCTCTTGCAGCATATCTTTATCACTGCAAGCCAACAGAATGTCATCCACATATAGGACTAAAATTGTGAACCTACTGCCTTTGAACTTAACGTATATGCAGTTGTCCACTTCATTTTCTTTAAAACCAAAATTTCTAATAACCTTGTCGAACTTTAGGTACCACTGTCTTGAAGCCTGCTTCAAGCCATATATGGATTTCTTTAAACGACATGCCATATGTTCTTTTCCTTCCATGACAAAACCTTCAGGTTGAGTCATGTAGACTTCTTCTTTCAAGTCACCATTCAGAAATGTCGTTTTGACATCCATTTGATGCAGCTCTAAATCATAATGAGCTACAAGTGCCATGACTATTCTGAAGGAGTCCTTTGCCGAGACAGGTGAGAAGGTTTCGTTATAGTCGATCCCTTCTCTCTGTGTAAAACCCTTTGCTACAAGTCTCGCTTTGAACCTTTCAACGTTCCCTTTGGAGTCATATTTGGTTTTGTAGACCCATTTGCAGCCTACCCTTTTGGCTCCATCGGGAACTTCTGTTAAGTCCCAAACATCATTCGAGCTCATAGATTTCAATTCATCTTCCATGGCAACCATCCATTTGGACGCGTATTCACTTTTAGTGGCTTCTTTATATGAGGTCGGATCTTGTGCCTTCCCGATGTCATTTTCATCCTCACACATGAAAGTGACATAATCATTTGGGATGGCCTTTTTCTTATCTCGTTGCGACCTTCTCACGGGCTCATTAGTATGCGTGTTTCTTCTTGCCCGAGAAGGTTGAGGATCAACATTAGGTTGAGGATCATCATTTGGTTGGGAGTCCTCGTCCTGAGGAGGATCTTCATTGTGCTGAGGCTCCTCGTCAGATTGAGGATCCACTTCAGGTTCGGGATCACCAGCCGGTGTCTCGTGCGTGATAGTCATAGGGATAAAGCTCTCTCGGATAGTCGGGGATGGGACATACACCCGCTTCTCCTCAAGATCAATTGCCCTAACCTCAGTGACTTCATTATCCTCAAAAAATACCGCTTGCCTGGTTTCCACAAACTTGGTGGTGTGACCTGGGCAATAAAAATGGTATCCTTTTCCTCTATGAGGGTACCCAATCAAAAAACAACTAATTGTCTTTGGGTCCAACTTCTTAATTTGTGGATTGAATACTTTAGCTTCAGCTGGGCAGCCCCACACACGCAAGTAATTCATGCTCGGTTTCTTTCCCGTCCACATCTCATAAGGTGTGCTCGGTGCTGACTTAGTTGGAGCAAGATTCAGGATGTGTGCAGCTGTTTTCAATGCCTCCATCCAAAGGTTTACTGGTAAGCTTGCATGACTAAGCATGCTTCATACCATATCCATCAAGGTGCGGTTGCGACGCTCAGCTACACCATTTTGCTGAGGTTCACCGGGCATTGAATATTGGGCAATAATTCCATTTTCAGCAAGATGTTTAGCAAACGGTCCTGGAATTTGCCCATAAGGAGCATGCCTGCCATAATATTCTCCCCCGCGATCAGATCGTACTACCTTGATCTTTAGATCGAGTTGGTTTTCAACCTCTGCTTTATAAATCTTAAATTTGTCCAAAGCTTCGGACCGATCACGTATGGGGTAAATATAGCCATAGCGAGAGAAATCATCCGTAAAGGTAATGAAAGAATCAAAACCATCCATAGATTTTACGTTAAAAGGTCCACATATATCAGTATGAATAAGTTCAAGGACCCTTGTGGCTCTTACTGCTCCTTTCTTAATTGTTTTTACATACTTTCCCTTAATGCAGTCAATGCAATTGCCCGCGTCAGAGAAATCTAGTGGAGGAAGTATTTCTACTTTAATCAATCGTTCCATTCTCCCCCTCGAAATGTGGCCTAAGCGACGGTGCCACAATTTCGAAGAAGGATTGGTACTTCTCCCATTTTTTTCATGATTGCATACATTCATATTTATCTCACAGAGATTCACACATATAGGATATTCGAAAAGATTCAACATATAAAGTTTGCCTCGTCGAACGGCGAGACCAACATCCTTATTACCATATTTTAAGAAACATTATTTCTTCCCGAAAGAACAATGAAAACCATAATCATCTAAACATGAAACTGAAATCAAATTCCTACTTAATGTAGGTACATAAAGTACGTCCTGGAGCTGAAGTAGGAAACCAGTGTGCAACTTCAAGGTGAGGGAGCCCACAGCTTCAACTTCAGCCTCCTTTCCATTTGCGACATTAAGTCTTCTTGAACCCCTTCTTAGGGTATGGCTTGTATGGAATCCCTGCAAGGAATTAGCGACATGCACAGTCGCTCCTGAGTCAATCCACCATGTAGATTCAGAAAAATCAACATATAGAGATTCATCTACAAGAGTGATCTCATCTTTACCTTTTTTATTCAGCCACTTGAGGAAACCAGGACAGTCTGCCTTGACATGACCAGGCTCTTTGCAAAAGTTGCAAATCATTTCTCCAGCGGCATTTTTGAGATTGAGTGGAGCAGCCGCTGGAGGAGCGAGACGTGAACAGCTTGCCTCATTGCATTGCTTAGGTTTTGGAGGAGTCTTTTTGAAAAACTGCTTTTTGTTGGGCACATTATTGCCAGGAGCATTGTTCTCCTGCTTCCTTTTTCCAAAGTTAACATGGAAAACTTGATCCTTTTGTTCACTTTTCATTCTCTCTTCCTCCTGAACACAATGTGCAATGAGCTCAGGTAGTTTCCGTTTAGTTTCAAGAGAGTTGTAACTTATCTTAAATGGATTGAACTGTGAGGGTAGTGACCTAAAAACAAGGAGCACAAGAAGCTCTTCGTTCAAGTCACACTTCATGGTTTTAAGCTTTGCCACGGCATTGCTCATACTTAATATGTGTTCCCTCACACTTCCTTGCCCATCATATTTTGCAAGCAGCTTGTGTAAAAGCTCATCAGCATACACTTTCTCTTAGCCCTTAAATTGTTCTTCCACCGATTTCAAATATTCGGCGGCATTTTCTTTAGTGGGAATAGCCCCTTTAATCTCAGTTGAGATGGAGAAGTTCATAATTCGGAGTGCCATTCTGTTCGACCTCTCCCACTGCTCAACTTTAGTGTCATAGGCTTTCTTAAGCTCAGCATACCCAGTGGCACCCTTTGGAGGTTCCTCTGGTTTACTTTCTCTAAGCGCGAGGTCAACCTCATGCCAACCTAAGTGCAATAGCAACGAGTCCTTCCATGTTTGGAAGTTGTTTCCTGTTAGTGGCTCGATGTTTTCGAAACCACGAGGACCGGAAGCTGTCATAATTTCAAAATATCATAAGTAAAGGGAAAGAACATCATAACTAAATTAAATTGCAGAAAAATTAACCTACGTTGGTTGATCAATTTTCATGCAAAAATTTAATTCCAAAATATATCACCGTTGGGCAGAAAATAATAAGGAATTAACATAAAATGAAATATATATGAATAGAATTGTAAAACAACGTTGGTTGTATTACAAAAAGAAAACATCACATTAATATGCCATAAATGACATAGACATTATTTTCATAAAAAATTTCCAAATAAAATTTCTCGTTGGTTCCATTTTATTCAGAAAGCTTAAACATAATTTGTCAACATTATTCTTCTGTTAATTTTCTATTTATAACAGTGCAAAAAACATTTTTAGAACAACTTTAGAAAATGCACTGAGTAAAACAGAAAATGCGTAGAATCTTATTGTGGCCTAAAACAACTCGGGCCGAAGCCTATGCGCGCAACCGGCCCGTTAGGCGGCCGAAGGCCTGTCTGGCCGCCGAAGCCCATGCGCGCTACCGGCCCGTTGAGCGGCCGAAGGCCTGTCTGGGCACCGCTCTGCCAGGACCGTCCGTTCGAGCGAGCGGCTCGGATCGATCCCAGCAGAGGGAAAACCGGGACAGGGGTGGAACCCTAGCCCCATTCCCCATTCCCTCGCGTCGCGCAGCACGCGGCAGTGACGGCGGGTTCAGCGCCGCGGCAGCAGTGACAGCGGGTTCGTTCGCGGCAGCCTCGCTCGCCAGAGCCGCGCACGGGGTGGCGCCGCGGCAGCAGCCTCGCTCGCCGGAGCTGCGCACAGTGTGGCGCCGCGGCAGCTGCGCTCGCCGGAGCAGCGTGCAGGGGACTTCGTCCCGCGCGCTCCTCTGTCGAGCGTGGCTCCGGTGGTGCATCTAATCGGCGACGACGACGTCCAAGGCGCAGAGCCATGCGATGCAGCCGCCCCGCGCATCCTCCCGCACGCCGTCCCGGAGGACAGCGGCGTTTCGGCCATGGATGCACGCACGGCGACGGCCGCGCGGATCCAAAAGCCGACGTTAATAGGTGAGACAAAAACTTTGCCTCTGATTTGGGATTTTGGCATGATTTCTTTGAAACATTTGACTCCCCTCCTTCTATTTTCTTAGTCATGATCCTAAAACAGTGCCTAGAGATCAAAACGTAGCGCGGAAACGTGACATAAACACATTAACAGAACATGGTTTAATCATTCTTGGGAAAACTAGCACTGTCCCGTGGCATTAAAACACCAATAATCATGAACCAGATCGATCTTAGGGATCTAATCTAGGCTTAAACGGCTCAAGATACCATTGTTAGATGTAATCCCGTAGGATTCATATGACTGGATCTTATGCCTAGTAATTAGACCACCTAAACAATATAAGAGAGAGAGAGAGATTGGTTCTTACCACCAATGGTTGAGGCCATTGGTGTAGCCGATGCGATGTCCCGTGCTTGCTCGATGCAGGCGTGATGCAGGCTCGGGGTAGAGGATCGTGGCGGGAAGCGGCGTCCCTCCGGGCGCCACCGGCACTGCCCTGGAACAAGGGCAGAGCTTGGTGATGGTCTTCCCGTCGTGCAGCGCTCCCCCAGATCGGTTAGGGTTTTAGGGATGTAGGGGGCAGCAGTAGTCCGTACGCGAATAGGATCTCACACACAGGTGCCGGCTGCCCCCAACCCTTTTATGTGCACTGGCGACAAGGGACCAAAACCACATTGGTTAGGGTGCCCCCGATCAGGGCGCTTCTGTTGTGACGAGGGCACGTTCGTTGGATCGTGGCCCTCTCTTTCTCGTTTCTTTCATGTTTATCCTTTGGCCTTTTTTTTCTTTCTTTCTTTCTTTTCTCTACAGCCCGTTGGGCCTTAGATCAAATACCAACAGGACCACCCTGAAATTCCATCATAGCCAATATATAGGATAGAAAAAATATATATATATTTTTACAATACATAAAATTACATGAATTTTTTATTATTGAACCACCCTGGCTCATCGAGCTAGTTACGCCACTGCTTTATCTCCTTATCTATTCTTGTTATGGGAGGGTCTAACTACTCTCTTATCAAACACGAAGGAAAGGGAAATATTTCTAGTGTGAAGGTTAGTAGAGATGCTCCTGGTATCATCAGTCTTGTGTGTTGTTGATGATTCATTTACGCTAATGGGAGCCAATATTCACAATGCTCATGATTTGAAGTCAGTTATAGACTTCTATTGTGTTGTTTCAGGGAAAATGGAGAGTGTTCATAATTCCGGCATTTTTAGTCCCAATACGAGTGCGAAAACTAGCGGACAAATACTTACTGCCCTGACTATTATGACCGAAGCCCTTAATGACCGATATTTGGATTTGCCAACAAATTTGGGTTTGAACAAAACATATTGTGTTCAATATCTAATTGATCGAATTATCTGTTAGGGAACTAAGCATGGAAAACAAAAAACCTATAAACACTCAAGATCTATCTATAGAGATGCATAACAACGGAGAGAGAGTGTGTGTGTCTACGTATCCTTGTAGCCGTTAAGCGGAAGCGTTTGTATCACGGTTGATGTAGTCGTACTTCTTTCCGATGCAATCGTGATCCGTCCCGATCTAGCGCCGAACGGATGACACCTCCGTGTTTAACACACTTCCAGCTCGATGACGTCTCCGCTTACTCGATCTCTTGCAGCACGATGGTGTCACAACAATGGTGGTGGTGCTATCTCAGCAGGGCTTCGCCGAGCGCTACCGGAACTGTGAATGGAGGAGCAAACAGAGTAGGGAGAGAGGGAGGGCTATGCCAAAGACTTGGGGGTGCGGCTGTCCTCCCTCTTATTCTTGTACTCGTAACTTTGCTAGTCTTGATACCTTTGGAAATAAGATTGCCCAGTCCCTGTGATTCACAGATTACTACAACACCAGTTGCAGGTACATGTAAAGTGATATTATGACGTGAGCGCGATGATTGTGCTATTTGGAGTTTCTTGTTCTTCATCATCATTCTAGGATGGGCGTTGTTCTTTTGTCATTTGTTTTCATCCGTAGTCGGACACTACTCTTCTTCATGGTGACTGGATATTGTTGTATTGATCTGACCTTGATGATGCTATGGCGAGTGTAAGCCAACTCCTTATACTCATTTTTTCAGTACATGTACTTGTAACGGTATCCATTCTTGCGAAACGACGAGATGCATTTCTATCCTTGTCGACGCCCTCGCGTCAAAATATGGATATGACCGCATCTTGGATGTTACAGTAGCAGGTTTTTTTTAGCTTTTTTTGTTATGGTGTGAATCCACAATGTCATTATGGTATTGTGTTGTTACAGAGACAGTGTGTAATTGGTATCTTCATGAAGTTAATATATTCTCTTTATCAAAAATCATGTCCATTATGCTTACTCTCTCTATCACAGTTTATAAGACATGCATGTGTACCTAGGTCGTCAATTTAACTTATATAAAATATACTCCCTCTGTAAACTAAATTAAGAGTGTTTAGATTACTAAAGTAGTATTCTAAATGCTCTTATATTAGTTTACGGAGGGAGTATTATTTAACATAAAAATTATATCATTAGAAAATAAAATATCTAAAATTTCTAATGTTATATTTTTTATAATATATGCCTCTTATTAAGTTGGTCAAATTGATGACCTAGATACGCGTGCCGGACTTATAAACTAAAACGAAGGGAGTACCATGTTTGATCTATTTTTTTATTAAACTTAATGGAAATTTTCTCAAATGTATTAAACAATAGCACTAGGAACTGCACCGGGTATGGTGGGTACATACAAGTCGTCAGAGTGAAACTAATTTCAGGGAGAGAGACCGGAGAGTACAACGTTACTTACCACTACATGATCTACACTGGTTCGTAGTGCACAATGCCATGTGAGAGAACTCCTTCCTTGAGGATATGTCCGTGCATCGGAATCAGCCATCAGGTGTTGTTGCTCCACTTGTAGCGGCGGAAGAGGTCCTCGGTCTGCGCGTTCTTGAAGGCGCTGCAGCCGATGACGTAGACGACGAGGAGCGCGACGGTGGCGGCGACGAGCGCCACGTTGGCCCGGCGCCACTGGTCGCGCAGGGTGCCCAGCATGCCGGCCTTGCAGGAGGTGCACCAGTAGCAGAGCTGCCGGGGGTCGTTGCTCCAGGCGCCGCAGTCCGCGTCCGCCGCCGGGTTCGCCGGGCTCGCCCACACCGTCGGGGACACGTACGCGTACCCGCACGCCGTCGGCGGCTTGCAGCAGCCGGACTGCACGCGCGACGCGACAACAACCACAGGGTAAGTCCAGAGCAAGCGGTTACGCAAGAGGACAAGAATGAGCGCATGCAGGGTGAGCTGGTTTAGCCAGGACATCAAAGCCATGCCATGCTTAATTTGGTTGCATTGTGTAGTACTACATGGAAGCTTCGTTCACCTCAACAAGTATTACTGTATCTGGTACAGAGGGAGTACTAAATAAATTACACGCTTCGGTGCGCTGACCCACATTTCTATGCCGATCTATTCCCACATGTACTACTCCTAGATAGCACCATCTCCACTTCAATTACAGTTCTTTCTCCTACGAGCTTAGAGCATCTCTGGTAGAACCTCAAACCCTCAAACCCTTAAAAATAACCGTTTTTTACAGTTTTTATCGAAAAAACGACGTAGACTAGAACCCTTAAACCCTTAAACCCGTAAAAAAAATTAAAAATCGAACCCTCAAACCCCTTCCCAGCCTGTAGAAGTGAGGGTTGGGGGAAAACTGCCCCCAACCCGCACTCATTTTCCCACATCGCGCGGGAGGAAGTTGGTTCCCGCACGTGGGAGGAATCCGCAGCGGCCGCCGCTAGCCCGCCGCCCTCCGCGCTCCAGCCGCCGACCCGTCGCCCCCGCGCTCCGGCTGCCGCCCCCCGCGCTCCGGCCGCCGCCCCGGCCCCGGCCCTGCCGCCCCTCTGCGCCCAGGCCCCGGCCCCGCGCTCCAGCCGCCGCCGTCGCGCCCGCCGCGCCCCCGCCCGCCGCCGCCCCCCGCGCTCCAGCCGCCGCGCCCCCGCCCGCCGCCGCCGCCCCCGCCCTCCAGCCGTCGCCGCGCCCCCGCCCGCCGCCGCGCCTGCCGCGGCCGCCCGGCGGAGCTCCACCGCGCGGTACGCCAGGGAGACGGCCTCGTCCAGGCAGCGCGAGCTCCTCCGCGAGCGCGAGCGTGAGCTCCTCCGCGGCTGAAGTCATTTTTGTATCCTCTGTTCCTCCACGTGCATGTTCATAGTGTTCAAAACTAGGCTATAAGAGTTGGGTTTGAGGGTTCTAGTCTTTGCCTTTGTTTTTCAACCCTTAAAAGTGTCAAAAATGATCAATTCTCAACCCTTAAAACTGATTTTGGATTTAAGGGTTTGAGGTTCTACTAGAGATGCTCTTAGTACTACTACTGCTACCTCTATCTAGCAGACACTTCAGATTAAAAACCCTGAAATTAGTTCGCTGTAGTCCTGAATTTACCAATTAACTCTACAATGCGGGCAATGAACGTGATTACTCGTGAAAACTGGAGCAGTTAATTACTACCTGGAGCGGCGAGAGGTCGGACTGGTAGAACTGCTCGGGGGCGATGAAGAAGGCGGCCTCGACGGTGAGCTTCCTGCAGGTGTCCGACGCGGCGAGGCACGCCCTGATCCCGTCCCACCGGCGCGGGTCCCCGGCGACGTACCCGCGCAGCCAGCCGGAGAAGCCCTCGAGGCGGTACTCGCGGTAGGCGCGGCCGGGCACGACGTAGGCGCCGGAGCCGTGGGTGACGGCGAAGGCGAAGACGAGGAGGGCCAGGAGGAGCGTGATGAGGGCCGCCATGGCGAAGAGGTAGGCGGCCAGCAGGCCCTGTCGGTTCCAGTAGGCGCCGACGAAGCCCGCGAGGGCGACGAGCAGGAGGAGGCCGCCGAGGATGGCCACGGGCCAGCGCGCCAGGCGCGCGCACTCGGCGCCCTGCTTGGACGCGAACCAGAGGCCCGTGGCGACCACCGGGATGGTGCAGATTAGGGCCAGGAAGTTTAGGCACGCCGTGATGTTGTTGCTCACCGCCATGGCCGCGGCGCGGGCTGCCGGCCGGACGGCGACGGACGGAGCGGGTGAGTGAGAGTGGGCGAAGTGGAGTGAGCCCGTGACTGTGAGTGAGACGACTGACGAGTGACGACTTGGGTTTCTTGGTGGGGCGGACACTTTACTTCTTGCCCCCTTGTACAATTTCCGGGGTACTGTGCTGCACCTTCGGGGCTGCAGCGGTGTACGATGGTTGCTGGGAAGCGATGGGGGGAGAGATGCTGGGTGGAAAGGAAGGTGTGTGAAATAGAGGACACGGGCACACACTGCTCGGGCAGACTGCAGCGAGAAGCGTGTTGGATAATGTACCCGATGAGATCGATCGCGGAGGTCGGCAGCGGCAGCTTCCGTGGACGCACGCGCACGTGTCGTGCCGTACGCCGGTGAGAGGAGAGAAGGCGGCGCCGATGCCACTGATTGACACCGCCGGCCGTGCTCCTGCGGGCAATATGGCCCGTGCCAGCATGCCGACTTGGTTTCATCGGGGACGGGGAAACCGCAGATCCGTCCGGCGGGGTAGGGTGCGCTTCGGCCGACATGCCACTATCTCCAGCCGTTTGATCGCCGTAAAATCTTTTTCTACCTCGGTTGAGGTTGCCCCAGGAGGAGGAGCATGCCCGTGTTGCGTTGCTGTCGTCACCAGCATAGCCCGGGTCGATGGAACAGGCGGTGGAGGCACACGCAGCAGCACATCAGCATTGTCTTGAACACGGCGTTTCACTGAGCCGGCCTTACCTGATCGACTTCACCGACGCCGAAGTCAACAACGAGGACTCCTAGGGCAGCGCATTGTGTCATGGTTTAAGGCTTTTTAATATTTAATTAACGTAATGGAGCCGTGTGGAGGTGTCCGTCGGACCGACCTAAACGGACAAAATGCGAACAAAAACGCCGCTTGTTTGGGTCATTTGATTGGAGTGGGAGCTCCTAACTGCCCCTCATTGCGGCAGGGACTCCTGCGCCACACAGGGCGGACATCCTGAATGGGCCGGCCCAGTTTTGTTTTTTTTTTCTATTACTTTTTTTCTTTCCTGTTTATTTCCTTTTTAGGGTTCGTTTTTTCTTTCCTTTTTGAGTAAATTGTCAAAAACTGTCACATTTCGCGCAACCGTGTCCAGTAGCTATCATTTTACGATTTTGTGCGAAAAACTATCAAATTTTTTCTAATCTATGGTAAAAAAAACTACCAGACTTTTTAACTGCCCGATTTAGCTCTTTTAACCATTTTTCTTGCAAGGCTGGCCCACATGTCAGGTGCCAGCATGTTCCGGCGCATTTCATCGAACAGCTTCAGCGCTCACCACGTCGGCGCTCACCGCGCTGCTCGCGGCACGGCCGGCGGCGGAGCCGTAGTACTCCATCTCCGGCTGCACGAGGGAGGAGGTGGAAGGAGCCGGCGAGCTGCACGAGGACGAAGCAGGCGAGGAGATGGAAGGAGCCGACGAGCTGCAAGGTGTAGCCCGCGCGCAGGTCCTGGGAGTCATGGAGGAGGCGGTCCAGGTAGAGCAGCAGGCGCAGGCACGGCGGCGGATGAGCGAGGTGAGCGTGAGGTAGGCAAGCGCCGCGGAGAGCGAGAGCGAGAGCTGCACCTGCGTGTCGTAGGCGCGGCGGGGCATGGCGACGCGCGCGGCCACCGGGACGGCCACCGCGAGGACGGCGAAGACGAGCCACATGGACGCGGCGCTGAGGCCGTGGCGGTGAACCCGATGACGATCTGCATCTTGATGACGAGCGTGTACGTGACAGCCGAGCCAGTTCGCGCCCCGTGCCTCGCTTGGCTGAGCTCCATGAAGGGCAGCACGATCTCGTAGATTAGCGCCGCGCCCAGCGTCATGTCGAACCCGACGTAGTACTACGACCGCGTCACCCCCGCGGGGTGGTCACCTTCGGCGTTCATGCCCAGCATGGCGGCGCCAACGCTGAGCAGCACCACGGCGTTGACGGAGAAGGCCGTGAACCGCTGGCGCACGAGTAGCAGCGCGAAGGCGGCCGTGAAGGCCAGCTGCGTGGAGATGAGGATGGAGGAGGTGGACACCGGGAGGTACGCCAGCCCGTAGGCGTAGAGGATGTCGTCGAGGCCGGTCATGAGGCCGACGGCGACGACCGCGGCCAGGAGGCGGGGCGACATGAGGAAGAGCGGCGTGGCCGAGCCGCCGTCCTTGTTGCTCCAATGTCGTACAGCCCGGGGCGTGGGGAGGCGCACGCGCAGCCGGAGAGGGAGTACTACGGCTCCGCCGCTGGCCGTGCTCGCGAGCAGCGCGGTGAGCGCCGACGCGGTGAGCGCTGAAGCTGTTCGATGAAATGCGCGGGGTCATGCTGGCACCTAACATGTGGGCCAACCTTGCCAGAAAAACGGTTAAAAGAGCTAAATCGGACAGTTAAGAAGTTTGATAGTTTTTTGCCACAGATTAGGAAAATTTTGGTTGTTTTCCGCATAAAATCGTAAAGTGATAGCTACTGGACACGGTTGCGCGAAATGTGGTAGTTTTTGGCAATTTACTCTTCATTTTTCCTTTTCTTTTTGTATTTCAAGCAAAAACATTTATTGAATTTGAAAAACAATTTTGAAAATTTAAAAATTTGGAAGCGTGCACAATTTTTTAAAGCACAAACGTTTTCTGAATCTTCAGAACTAAAATTTGAAAACGAGAACAATTTTAAAAAACCCCAAACAAATTTGAAAGCACAAACAAATTTCTAAGGCACGAACTTTTTTTGAATTTCGAGCATAAATTTTAAAACCGAGAACAACTTTTAAAAATCATGAGCATATTTGGAAGCACGAACATTTTTTGAATTTTAAGAACAAATTTTTGAAATGGAAAACCATTTTGAAAAGCCCCAAACAAATTTGAAAGCAAGAAAAAAAATTAAAGCACGAACATTTTTTGAATTTTGAGAACAAATTTGAAAAATCATAAAAAATTTGGAAACACGAATAATATTTTAAAGCATGAACATATTTTGAATTTTGAGAACAAAATTTTAAAAAAACCGGAACAAATTTGGAAGCACGAACGATTATTTAAAGCACGGACATTTTGTGAATTTTGAGCACAAATTTTGAAACCGAGAATTTTTAAGAAAAACCTGAAGAACTTTGAAAGCGCAAGCATTTTTTTTAAAGTACACACATTTTTTGAATTTTGAGAACAAAATTTTGAAACAGAGAACAACTTTTAAAAAACCCAAACTAATTTGGAAGCGCGAACAATTTGTTAAAACACGAACATCTTTTGTATGTTGATAATAAATTTTGAAACCAAGAACAATTTTGAAAATTCCTGAAAAGTTTTGGAAGCAAGAACAATTTTCAAAGCATGAACATTTTTTTATTCTAGAGAACAAGATTTGGAAATGGAGAACAATTTTGAAAAAAAAGGAACAAATTTTGAAGCGCAAACAATATTTTAAAGCATGAATATTTTTTAAATCTTATGAAAAAAATTTGATACCGGGAACGAATTTAAATCTTTAAAACAAATTTTGAAACCAAGAATTATTTTTGGAAAACATAGAACATTTTTTAAAATTCAAAACATTTTTTGAAACAAAAACACAAAATAAAAAATAAAAATAATTATTATAAAAGGAAATTAAAAAGAAGAAAAACTATGCCAGGAAACCTATTTCCAAAAACGAAAAAAAACCAGCTGAAACATCTACGTAGATTCCAAAAATAATCTACGTTAAATGGGCCAGCTCATTTGAAATCGTCCCTCCTCCCGCTCTTTGCGAAGGCACCACACCACTTCGCACAGAACGGTGAATATAGGCTTTTTGGGTTGAAGTTGCTAATATGCAAGTGGTGTTTTTTTTATGGAACGCTATCATGGCTTAACCAGCGTATACGTATTGACTTGCGATGATGTGATCTCTGCCCTCGTCGCTTTCACCCAAAGATCTACAGTGGCCTTGACTGATTATATAGTCAGTTTTTTAATATTTCAGATGTTTAATCTTGTCACGCACGCAGCCGCCGTCATGTTTCGGGTTGGCATTTCCCCCTCGCAACCTTGCAATGACGTCCAAGTTTCAGTTGTACACGGAGATTTGACAGATAAGATCACAATAACTTTTGCACATCCCCGTCACAAATCAAAGCTTTGAGTGTAAGGTCGCATCTCTTCCAGAAATGGATAAGCAGAAGAAGAATGCCCTTAAATGTTTTCGCTGAAGAAGGAGCCTATAAATGCCAAGGTGACAAGCTCCACCCTCTGCACCGACTTGTCGAACTATTCCATCAAAGAGCACAACTGTTGAGAGATTATGAACGAAAAGCATACATGCTTCTGTGCAGCCGTCTTATCCCCCTTGATGGGTCCTCAGCAGCTGCAGCGGATTTGCTATCATTCACCCGATAGATTGATAGATGCTAGTCCCGGTCACTGGCCCTACTGTTTTCTGTGACAGCTTTGAGATGGGCCTCATTGTAGTAGTAAGTAGTAGTTGCTGAAGTGTCTGCCTCATCCATCAAAACAGTCTTAGTTCTTCTGAATTTTGAAGCCGAGTAGAAGACATCAGGCCAACTTCACCGCGCGATCCTAAAAGGACGTTTGATTTGACCGAATTTTGTTCGTTTGGGACGCTAATGGATTCGTCCATGCCCGTTTTTGTCCGCTGGGTCATGTGCGCACTCACCGCGCGGCCGAACTCCAAATCATGTTCGTGTTGGACGTGATTAAAAAAAAACTTAAAATAAAAAGTAAATAAAACGCAGTTAAAAACTTAAAACATAATAACGTTAACATAAAAAAAAGCTCAGTTTTCACGGCCACAAAACGGTCTAGTTTGACATAATTAACATAAAAGAAAAAGAAGCCCGTCGATGTCGTGGCTGCCGCCATCTTCATTGGCCGTCGGTGTCGTCGTCGCTGACGAGGTCAACGTAGGCCGGCGGCGTCCAGAGGTGGGCCGGCGGTCCCTTGTGTGCGGGGGCGGGCTGGATGCTGGCAGGTGCCTGCAGCACCTCCTCCCGTGGCGAAGCCTCCCGCTCCGGTGACCGCAGCGGCGTGGGGCACTAGTTCACGGTCCCCATTGCCTGCGCCATCTCCGACGCGGTGCACGACCAGCTCCATGACGCGCCCACTAGATCCCCAGGGAACGCGGCCACCTCCTCCTCCTCCAACTGCTTGAGCATGACGACGTCGCCGGCCGCACAGAGGGCCATCGCGCAATCTAGGCCCGGCCATTGACGTTCATCATGCGTCATCATGGAGTCCTTCATGACGCGTTGCATGAGCCGGGCCTCCTCCTCCTCCGTCATGCGAGGAGGTGGAGGTGGTGACGGAGACGGGGAAGGCGACGGCGTGGGCGTGAGGCCGCGCACCCGTGCATGCCCGCGCACCTCCCGTGCCCGCCGCGGCCCCGAGACTGTGCCGGTGAAGTAGGACGCGCGCCGCACGTCGTGCTCGTCCCTGAGCCACGTGTCCCAGAGGATGGAGTCGGCGGCGTACTTGTCGTCGTAGTACAGGTCGCCGGGGAGGAGATGACGGTGGCTCTCGATCTCGTCGCGGCATGCACGGCCGCTCGTCGGCACCGGCGGCATAGGGACCCGGTCGGAGAGGTGCCACGCGTTGGGGAGGTGGACGTCGCTCCACGGGACCAGCGTCCTCGTCTTCCAGTAGCGCCGGCATACCTCAGCGCTGAGGTATTGCCGATCGCGTTGGCCGGCGGGCCTAGGGGCGATGGTGAAGGGAGCCGCGGCGGAGGCACAGGGCGATGGCGATGCGGCCTCCTCCTTCACGGAGCCGCGGCGGCGTCCCGACGAGGAGTCAGCCTCGCGGTCGTGCTTCCCTGTGCGGCCGTAGTTTCATTGGCCCATGGCTACAAGGTGGGTGGCCGGCGAGTTCGAGAAGGTTGCTAGGGTTTGGCTGTCGGGTTTCGAGGAGGCCATGGGGTGGCGATGAAAACTGTGGACGACGACCGGTCCACGGCTTCCCCATTTAAGAAGGACCGTGACCGTTTACATGGAGGATGACAGGCGGGCCTGGCCGCTCGTGCGCATTGATGTGGGCGGGTGGGAGGTAGGTGGCCGCCTACCACGCGTCCCCGATGCGGACGAGCGCGCGTCCGTTCGATGTCCGCCGCAACTCAAATCCCGCGCAAGTTTGCG
Organism: Hordeum vulgare subsp. vulgare; assembly: GCF_904849725.1. NCBI lineage: Eukaryota > Viridiplantae > Streptophyta > Magnoliopsida > Poales > Poaceae > Hordeum > Hordeum vulgare. Next base: position 503,068,001 of record NC_058524.1, on the reverse strand, counting down.
TTCTAGGGTCGTGCCGGACACGAAACGGACAAGATGTGTCCGGACCGTCTCGCGCTGGACCGACATGTTTGTCCTTTTTATCCAAAACGAACGGGGTTGGAGAGGATGGGGTCGTGCGATGGAGTTGGACTCACACATAGGAGACGGGCACATCACCATACGCTACTCCCAGCCGTCCAATTCAGCCCTAACAGTGCATACGACTTAAGACATTAACCGAGCACAGACGCGATGCAATTAAGCTTTAGATTGCTGGTTTGCGTCAGCAATGATCCTTAAGCTCTGCCAAAGTTGCACATGTGGGCTGTATTTCTAGGTAGACTGCCCTCTCACTGTCCTCGTCTTACCTGAATTGGCTGCTTCCTACCAAAAACGCAGTCGGCCATGCGTCCAAGGACGGATCATGAAGCTGGCCGCCGATGCATCGCCGACATGACGCTGGAAGATGTGTGCCCACATCACGAAAGAAGCGTGAGAACGAACATAGCACAGACTGGTGAGTGACACCCTCCCTGCGTCGAGAACTCCAGATGCCAACCTGATGCCAGAATGCAGCAGCTCTACGATGGACCAGTGCCGTGTGTGTGCACCAGCTAACACTTGGATCAGCGTTCCAAGTCCAAACTCGAAACCTGACTTGTTCCTGTGTCTTGTCCGTATTAGAGTGTGTGATTGGCACCCTTGTGCTAACCACCTCCTGCCTGCATCCATTCTTGGTGTCAGATTGTCATGATTCTGAGTTTTCCTCCGTGAAGAATGATTAGGCAGATCTGGGAGTCCGGGCCCTGTTCCGGGTGCCGGTTCAGACATCCCAGTCCGGTTTCTGCGACTGCAAGCACAGCGTCATCACAACTTCGCTTATGCCGTTACAGTCACCTTCTCCTTACAGTCTTTACAGCTAGGATCTCCAGGAAGACGCGGATAAGAACAAAGGAAGATAAGAATTTCCCGGTAGGATCGGATGGAGCCGTGAGCAGCTAACTGAAGATCACAGCTTTGTGGGATGGGGGTAAGGAAATTGCGTGAGGCAAGGTGCTAGCTAGCTAGCCCAACACATGTGTATATCTTCGCCCACCAATTATCGTATATCCGCGCAGGCTCTCGGGCATGTGCTCATGTGTTCAACAATGGCTGCTGAAATGAATCATGTGGCATGGACGGGAGATATAAGAAGAAGAGGTCTTAGCTGTTCAGCTTCTTCTCTTTTTGAAAAGGAGCTGTTCAACTTCGTCGTCAAAGCGTTCTTAAGTAGCCTTGATCTGTTTATTAGATACGCCGCATTTTGTTAGCAATGCCTTAGTACTTTCTCCATTTCCTTATACAAGGTAACCATAAAGAATACATTCTACATCTTCTTTTACGTATGCTACTTACTTTGAGTGAGGCTGAAACACTCTTTTTGGTCGCGAAAGAAAGGTAAACAAAAGGTGTACAAAAGGAAAGGCACTACTATGCGCCGGAACGCTCGGCCGGCCACGCGCAGATCCGCCAACTGCACGTGGGTCATATCATTAGATCTTCATGCAGCAAAATTTTGCGATGCAATAAATTTCATCCACGATGCAGTAATGTTCGTCAATGGTTGTAATAAAAAATAGTTATAGCAAAAAGATATCTACGTAATCGTAACAAAAAACGAAGCTGATGATTCGTGGTAGCAAAACAAAATAAGGATTGTAGCAAAACAATCCGGTGAACTCGGATTGCAACTCTGACGAACATATATGCAACTTTTTTAGTGAACCATTGCAGCAAAAAATGATACCGTTGTAGCAAAAATTAACACGGTTGTAGCAAAGATATACCGGTTGTAGCAAAAAATTCGACAAACCGAGGTTGCAACCAAACGTATATGTAACTTTTTAGTGGACAAATGTAGCAAATTTCAGAAAAAAATATTGCATGGCCATAGTGTGTACCACGTGGTTGTCTGAGAAGGGGATAGCACGTGAGTGTGTGAAGACGACCGACGCGTCGTTCGACCGGCGCGCCGTTTCCAAGCATCTACCCAAAAGAAAAGAGGAAACATGGAAGATAGAGTGTTTAACTGTTTATTGGCTCGATCAGACTTTCCTGTGGAAAGGAATATAGCGACAACGTAGTGCTTTGGCGGTTAAATTTTGTGTTTTGATCTTTTTTTAAATGTTGATAGATCTGATTTTAGTTTAAGAAAATTAAGATCTAATCATTTTCCTGTCATCAAGGATACTAACGGTAGGGTATAACAGCATCACCAAGAACTTTGACAGTAAGGTTGCACGTTCTATCGCAATCTTTTTTTCTTAAGTATCACACAGAGTGCGTGTTCGCACCCCGTCGTCCATCTTGGCGGTAGGGTTGTATAGGTCAGCGCCGACATACTTGGCAGTAGGGATGCCTCGCGCTGACGTGGTTAAGTTTCCTACCGTCAGGATCCTTGACGGTAGGTTGTTAGAACATCTACAGCTGGACCCCTCATACCCCTCTCAAACGCCCGGGCAGGTCGCCCGATCACTAACGGGTCACAAAAAATCGACCCAGCCGCTCTCCTCAAATGGGCCTCAAATGTCCGGACTGACCGGCACCCCTTCTATCCAGCCCAAATATGGGGCGAATATGGGGGAGCTCGAGCACGCCCGCCTGACAGGCCACCACCGTCGCACAAATCCCACATATATTCGTCCTCATCTGCTCGCGGGACCAAACCCTAGCCACCTCACTCCAATCCCCTCCACTCCCATCCGCCACCCTAACTCAACCCCGATGATCTCCGGCCTTCTTTGCCATGGCGGGGAAGCGGATCCGAGTCCCTCACCACTAGATCCGTCGACCACGAGTTTATCCCGCGCGGCCTCGTGGAGGATATGTCCGTCGGCTTGCGCTCCGCCGCTCCCGGGAGGCGACCGCCCGACGGTAGCGCTCGGACTCGCAACGCCGGGAATCCACTGCGTCAGCACAACCGGTGCTTGGATCCGGCTAGTGTGACATGTCCTATCAGGTTTACGTTCCATATAATAATATGGATTTGAGATTTCTGATTTAAGGTATCCGGATGTAGAACACATTATTTGAGGCGTTACAGGTCAGTGTCCTCGTCCGCGGACGTGTGAGGGGCTGGATTTGCAAGTTGCGGCTATAGATGCTTTTATATTCTATCATAAGGGTCCTTGGCAATAGAAGAAAAGTCTGATCCTGAATTTTTTATAATCTAGGATCAGATCTGGAGCAACTTTTAAAAAGGGCCAAAACATGAAATTTTGCCTCCTCTAGCAAGTCAAATGTTTTCCTTTCTCTATTTGTCTTGTGCTCAGTTAGAGGGTCACAGTAATTTAGGACAAGTTTATGACGCGACCAAAAAGTTGATCGCAACTAGTATGCAAACAGTATCTTATCTGATGTTAGTTAATCACGTGGCTTTCTTTTGCTTCAGAGTGATGCAAATTCGCTGCGACGCGATTATTTTTGTCCAGGTTCCTTTCCTCGCGATAAGGTCCGCTCTTCTTTGCATCAGCCATTTTGGCCTCTGCATTTTACATGGCATATACTGTACTCCGTATATGCTATGCTATTCTAGCCATGAACAATCTTTCTGGGCCTGCGCTGCTCTAGGCCCTAGATCTAAGACGATAAACAGATTGGATTTGGATCGGGACACCACGGTTGTAAGGCGCATGACAGACTGTATGTTCCATCCGTAGAAAGTACAGAAACGGTACGTTCAGTAAGAATCGATGGCGACGTTCCGTACGCCGCGTCTTGGTTACTTGTTTTGCTGTCATTTTCTCTTCAGTATCTTGGCACCTTCGAGGGAAAAACAGATGGGTCGTACAAACGCCACTTTTTATTGTTATTTTCATGCTTCCTTATTTTTTGTTATTTGTTTTGTAAAAAAGGTTAGTCTTTTACATCTCCTTTTGTTTGCAACTTGAGGTTGATAGCATGGTGCCGCCGACGATGGTTGATATCACCTCAAAGAGACTAGTTGAGCCTAATATATAACTGCTGAATTATTTCCCGGTCATTTGTGGTATCCAAGGAGTAGTTGAGAGGATAACATTGATGAACCGAAAAAATGTCAAAGACTCCACCAAAGTCACCAAGGTTAGTTGCTCGCATTTGGTGGAGAGATAGATAGCAGGATGCCCCCTAACAAATAAACAAAAGGAAGGAGCTTAGGGTAGCTTTATTTTTTCAAATGGAGGCTGAGGCCCGGCCTCTGCATCAATAGATGCATACAGCCATATATTAAATAACAAAAACAAGTTTTCAATAAGTACATGAAGTGTGCAGCAAAAATAAAATAAAGCGATACAAGGCATCTTTCTTGCCCAAGCCGGAGATGACAAAATATATAGATGACTAAACACCTATCCTATTAACATGACGCCATCCAAACCGGTTGAAGATACCCTGTGCTACCATCTCCCAGCGGACACATCCAGTAACCATAGGCTCCCTGGCTTCCACAGGAGTGAGTAATGACCACGTGCGGATCAGTGCGGTAACCCTGAAGATAACCTGCAAGAAGTGAAAGTCGCGTTGTCTGTTAAACACTAAGTCATTTCTGTAATTCCATACAACCCACAACAGTGCACAGGAACCCACGCAAATAAGTTGTTGGAATTATGCCCTAGAGGCAATAATAAATATAGTTATTATCATAATTCCTGTATCAAGATAATCGTTTATTATCCATGCTATAATTGTATTGAATGAAGACTCATTTACATGTGTGGATACATAGACAAAACACCGTCCCTAGCAAGCCTCTAGTTGGCTAGCCAGTTGATCAAAGATAGTCAGTGTGTTCTGATTATGAACAAGGTGTTGTTACTTGATAACTGGATCACGTCATTAGGAGAATCACGTGATAGACTAGACCCAAACTAATAGACGTAGCATGTTGATCGTGTCATTTTGTTGCTACTGTTTTCTGCGTGTCAAGTATTTATTCCTATGACCATGAGATCATATAACTCACTGACACCGGAGGAATGCTTTATGTGTATCAAACGTCGCAACGTAACTGGATGACTATAAAGATGCTCTACAGGTATCTCCGAAGGTGTTAGTTGAGTTAGTATGGATCAAGACTGGGATTTGTCACTCCGTGTGACTGAGAGGTATCTCGGGGCCCACTCGGTAATACAACATCACACACAAGCCTTGCAAGCAATGTAACTTAGTGTAAGTTGCGGGATCTTGTATTACGGAACGAGTAAAGAGACTTGTCGGTAAACGAGATTGAAATAGGTATACGGATACTGACGATTGGATCTCGGGCAAGTAACATACCGAAGGACAAAGGGAATGACATACGGGATTAAATGAATCCTTGGCACTGAGGTTCAAACGATAAGATCTTCGTAGAATATGTAGGATCCAATATGGGCATCCAGGTCCCGCTATTGGATATTGACCGAGGAGTCTCTCGGGTCATGTCTACATAGTTCTCGAACCCGCACGGTCTGCACACTTAAGGTTCGACGTTGTTTTATGCGTGTTTGAGTTATATGGTTGGTTACCGAATGTTGTTCGGAGTCCCGGATGAGATCACGGACGTCACGAGGGTTTCCGGAATGGTCCGGAAACAAAGATTGATATATAGGATGACCTCATTTGATTACCGGAAGGTTTTCGGAGTTACCGGGAATGTACCGGGAATGACGAATGGGTTCCGGGAGTTCACCGGGGGGGCAACCCACCCCGGGGAAGCCCATAGGCCTTGAGGGTGGCACACCAGCCCTTAGTGGGCTGGTGGGACAGCCCAAAAGGGCTCTATGCGCCAAGAAGAGAAAATCAAGAGAAAAGAAAAAAAAAGAGGAGGTGGGAAGGAAGGGAAGGACTCCCTCCCACCAAACCAAGTCCAACTCGGTTTGGGGGGGGAGTCTTCCCCCCTTGGCTCGGCCGACCCCCTTGGGGCTCCTTGAGCCCCAAGGCAAGGTCCCCTCCCTCCCACCTATATATACGGAGGTTTTAGGGCTGATTTGAGACGACTTTTCCACGGCAGCCCGACCACATACCTCCACAGTTTTTCCTCTAGATCGCGTTTCTGCGGAGCTTGGGCGGAGCCCTGCTGAGACAAGGTCATCACCAACCTCCGGAGCGCCGTCACGCTGCCGGAGAACTCTTCTACCTCTCCGTCTCTCTTGCTGGATCAAGAAGGCCGAGATCATCGTCGAGCTGTACGTGTGCTGAACGCGGAGGTGCCGTCCGTTCGGTACTGGATCGTGGGACTGATCGCGGGATTGTTCGCGGAGCGGATCGAGGGACGTGAGGACGTTCCACTACATCAACCGCGTTCACTAACGCTTGTGATGTACGATCTACAAGGGTACGTAGATCACTCATCCCCTCTCGTAGATGGACATCACCATGATAGGTCTTCGTGCGCGTAGGAAAATTTTTGTTTCCCATGCGACGTTCCCCAACATAAGTTTCGCAGTATGTACATCAACCCCCTGTAACCACATCCTGAATAACGTGCTTATACTATTAGGAGGAGTGATGTTAAAAGCAATGTGCAACGAGCGCCAAACCAGTTTAGCCATAGGACAATCGAGAAAGAGGTGCTTAATACTTTCTTTATTCGGACAAAAGCTGCATCTAGTAATACCATTCCAGTTTCGCTTGGCAAGATTATCCTTCGTTAGAATAACCCCTTTGTGAACAAAACACATAAAGATTTTAATTCTAAGAGGAACTTTGATCTTCCAAATATGCGCTGATTTTGGAATAGGTGTTGAATCTATGAGATGCATGTACATAGATTTTACCGTAAATACCCCATTTGTGGTCAGCTTCCAATGAACACGATCGGGTCTGTGAGAGTGGTTGACGTCCATCAACCTTCTCACGAGATGCAACCAACTAGTCCATCTATCGCCGATAAGAGATCTACGAAATTGAATATTTAGAGGAATCTCACGAAGAATTGATGCAACGGACGCTTGTCGACGTTGTGCAATATGGTACAACCACGGATATTGAAAAGCTAAAGGCGTCCCCCCTAACCAAGTGTCTTCCCAGAAACTAGTGGATTCACCATTGCCTATGATGAACCTAGTTCTGCTGAAGAAAGCATTTTTTGTCCGCATCAACCCCTTCCAGAAAGGAGAATCAGTTGGTCGTGTTGTAGCCTGAGATAACGTTTTGTTTTGTACGTACTTGTTCTTTATAATTTGTACCCACAAACCTTTAGTTTCCGAAGATAGTCTAAACAGCCATCTGCTTAGTAGACATTTGTTTTTGGTCTCTAAATTTCCAATTCCTAATCCCCCTTGATCTTTGGGTCTACACAAAATATCCCATCTAGTAAGTCTGTACTTTGTCTTGAGCTCATCGCTTTGCCAGAAAAAACGGGACCAAAAGAAATCCAATCTTTTTCGCACCCCCACAGGGACTTCGAAGAAGGATAGGAGAAACATAGGCATACTAGTTAATACCGAATTAACCAGAACTAACCGTCCTCCATAAGACAGCAACTTGCCCTTCCAGCAACTTAACTTCTTTTCAAAACGATCCTCAATGCATTTCCATTCCTTGTTGGATAATTTTCGGTGATGGATAGGAATCCCTAAATACGTGAAGGGAAAATTCCCAGTTTCACAACCGAACAATTGATTGTAAGAGTGTTGTTCATTTTTGGCTCTACCAAAACAGAATACCTCACTCTTGTTAAAATTAATTTTCAGCCCTGATAGCTGCTCAAACAAGCAAAGAATGAGCTTCCAATTTCTAGCTTTGACCAGATCGTGCTCCATAAAAAGAATAGTGTCATCTGCATACTGCAATACAGATACACCCCCATCCACAAGGTGCGGGATAAGACCCCCTATCAGATCCTTCTCGGTTGCCCGCTTAATCATAAGGGCCAACATATCAGCAACGATGTTGAATAAAATAGGAGACATCGGGTCCCCTTGTCTAAGACGCTTCAGTGTCTGGAAGAAATGACCTACATGATCGTTTACCTTAATCCCGACACTTCCCTTTTTTATAAAACAATCGACATGCTTTCTCCAAAGCTCGTCGAACCCCTTCATGCGCAGGGTTTGCTGCAAAAAGGACCATTTAACTTTATCGTATGCCTTTTCGAAATCCACTTTGAAGATAACACCATCAAGTTTCTTCGAATGGATTTCATGCAACGTTTCATGCAGAACAACGACACCTTCTAGGATATTCCGCCCAGGCATAAAGGCCGTTTGCGTAGATTGCACCACCGAATGTGCCATTTTCGTTAGTCTATCCGTTCCCACCTTCGTGAAAATCTTGAAACTAACATTTAGCAAACAAATTGGGCGAAACTGCTCAATACGAGTCGCCCCTTCTTTCTTTGGTAGCAACGTAATGGTACCAAAATTCAAATGAAAGAGTTGTAGGTGACCATCATAAAGATCGTGAAACATTGCCATAAGATCCTTCTTGATAATATGCCAACATTTTTTGTAAAACTCCGCTGGAAACCCATCTGGCCCAGGAGCTTTACCATTCTTCATCTCCCCAATTGCCTCCATCACCTCTTTCTCCAAAAATGGGGCGGATAATAACTCATTGTCCGCCTCGCCAACTTGAGGAATATCTGCGATTTGATGTTCATCCATAGTCACGAAACTATGGTCAGAAGCACCAAATAACTTTTTATAATAGTTTGAAATATACAATTTTAGGTTCTCATGACCCACTATTGTACCCTCATCTTGCTCGAGCTGGAGAATTTTCTTTTTTCGATGCTTGCCATTTGCAATCAGGTGGAAAAATTTGGTATTATTATCCCCATAAACGATTGCCCGTACTTTAGCTCTAGTAGCCCATTTTGATTCCTCCTCTCTAAGGAGCACTCGTAGGCGTTGTTCAGCTTCATTCTTCAAAGATCGCTCATTGAGATCCAAGACAATGTTCTCGGCCTTACGGTCAAGATCATCTATAAGTTTGATAAGCCTATACTGCTCATCCTTATAGATCCCCGAAACGTTCTTAGCCCAACCTCGAAGGTATTGTCTAAGATGCCTAATTTTATTTTGCCATCGATCCACGTTGGATATCCCACCCAACTCTCTATTCCATTCCCGGGCAACCATATCTGTGAAACCCTCCCGTGAGAACCAACTTCACTCAAAGGAGAATCTACACTTGTTTCCCATATGAATAGCACTACCAGAATCCAGCAACAAAGGTGTGTGGTCAGAAATCGCTCTCTGGGCGCTCGTACCGTCACTAGAGGAAATTTCTGTTCCCAATCAATACTGGTAAGTGAAAAGACCTCGATGACTCCTAGAGGGGGGTGAATAGGCTATTTAAAAACTTCTTCGGATTTGGCTTGAACCTAGTGCGGAAATAAACTAAGAGGGTACTTGTCAAGCACAAATCCTAAATGCACTAGGCACTGCAACGTGTATCAACAACACGATCTACCAAGATGGACACAATACAGTTACTAACAAGCACAAGTAAGTTACACAAACTTACTTGAGCTATATCACACGACAAGTAGGTGAACAACACAAGATACTAGATCACACTATATCAACACAATATATCAAGGGCTGCAAGTATGAACGTGTGGATATAGAGGGTATGCTTGAATGATTAATCTTGTACAAGAAATAGCCAACACAATATAATGAGCACAACCAATATGCAATGTATGTATGCTCAAATAACACAAGTAAACCACAAGTGAGGAGTTAGGGTTAAGGATAACCAAGGTCACTGAGACGAAGATGTATCCCGATGTTCACTTCCTTGGAGGGAAGCTAGTCACCGTTAGAGAGGTGGATGTTACCACGAAGGCACACCAACACCACGAAGGCTCACCCTATTCTTCCTTTGAGATAACACCACGAAGGCGTTTCTCAACCACTAGTGGTAAGCCTTTGAGGTGGCTTCCAAACCCTCACAAACTTTTCCGGGGGAAATCACACGAATTGATTCCTCTCCGAAGAACTCCTACCGCCTAGGAGTCTCCAACCTCCAAGAGTAACAAGATCACGGGGAATGCTCAAAACTTGCTCAAATCACAAATAGCTTGGGTTGAGAGAAGGAGAGGGAGACGATCTATCTTTTGATTGGAACAACTCTCAAAGGGGCTCACAAATGCTCTTGGGATCTAAGATTTGGAGTGAGAAAATGTGTGTGAGGTGGAAATGTGTTCTTATGAGGATAAGGCTGTGTTGGGCAACCCTCTCACGAAGTGGGAGGGGGGTATTTATAGTGGGGAGAGAAAAAGAGCCGTTGGGGACACTTTAAGTCACACAAGGTCCGGACGTCCGAAAGTTGTCGGATGTCCGAGCGTCCGCAAGGGGTCGGACGCCCGACAGGGGTCGGTCGTTGGAGGCCTGTAGATATGACTGAAACTATGTTGAATTTATCAGCCACCGGACGTCCGGAGAGGACCGGAAATTCGAGTTATACAACTCAACTTCTACTGGTGGTAGGTTCCGGATTTCCGACGGGTGTCGGACGTCCGGAGGGAGCCGGATTTCCGAGATATAGAACTCAACTTCTACTGGTGCAGGCTTCCGGATTCCCGGGACTTGGCCGGACATCCGGGCCTCGGACGTCCGGAGGGAGCCGGAAGTCCGAGTTATATGGCTCTGATTTCTCTGGCATAGGATTCCACATTTCCGAACTAGTCGGTCGTCCGGTCCTCGGACGTCCGGAGAAAGCTGGATGTCCGAGGCACTGGTTCTGTTTTCAGATAACAACAAAACAGTGGAGATGTGGTCTGAGGAGAAAGTGATGATGTAGTTTGAGCAAGTTCATCGCAAAACCTGTGATCCCCTCTTAATAGTGCGGGATCCCTAAGGACTCAAGAATCATAAAAGAGTACTGATGATCCATACTTGAGTGTATACTTTTATTCGTTGATCATCACTCTGCACAACTAACGTCAAAGGAACTGATACCTTTGAGTTAGCCCTTTTACCTGAGCTTGATGTTGTTGTTCCTTCTTGGCTCAAGTTGAAAGCAAGACATGATGAAGTCTTCAAGTAGCTTTCCCATACACAATGCGGAAATCCTAGCTTATGTATTCATCTTCATTTGTCCATCATGTGAACATCCACAAGAATCAAGCATGTAGTGCTCAGGAATGCTTATCTTGATCTTGTCCTTGTTAGCACATGAGGTTGTCCTTATCAGCACATGATCATTGACAATAGTTTCAATGATATATTCGTGCTGATCCACTTGAACTTGCACACCACAATCTTGATGACGATCACCACTTGACGTCATCCTTCATGGGTTGTATGAGATCTTCCTTTTGACGCAAGCCCAATGGAAGCACACCTAACCCCCACACACGAGTCTCACAAAGACCATGGGTTAGTACACAAACACGTAATGGACAATGCTTACCATACCATGGGATCACTTGATCCCTCTCGGTACATCTTATACGCTTTGTGTGTTGATCATCTTGATTTACTCTTTGTCTGAGATCTTGATCAACCTAGTGTTTCTATGACCATTCTTTGGATAGTACCTTGAATAACATCTTGGTCATCATATAAACTCCTTGAACCCGACAGATGGACTTCAAGAAGTGCCTATGGACAAATCCTATAAATATAACTTCAGGCAACCATTAGTCCATAGGAATTGTCATCAATTACCAAAACACCAGGCTCTCGATAATAGTATTGAACATAAATGGCCATCTGCCATCAAAATTGTCATTCTCTTTTCGTCAGCTCTCCTAATAATATTGAAATCACCCCAATCAAAAGCGGTAATCTCTCATCGCAGATCCTCACCAGATCGGCGAGAAAATTAGGTTTAAGCTCTGGCTGAGCAGCCCCATATACAGCTATGAGGGCCCATTGGAATCCATCCTCTTTAGACGTAATCCTGAATTTAACCGCAAAATCTCCTAATACCACTTCTGTAACTTGAAGGGTATCACATCTAACTCCAAGTAAAATCCCACCGGATCTTCCTCTTGGAGGGAGACAATGCCAGTCAAACTCTACTCCGGCTGATAAAGAACTCAAAAACTGAGAAGTAAAATTATCTCTCCCAGTCTCCATGAGCGCTATAAAATCAAGGTGATGCTCTAAAGTTGCCTCTGCTAGAAATCTTGTTTTAGCCAAGTCCCGAAGACCTCTGCTATTCCAAAATATCCCTCTCATCTTTCATCATAAAAAAATTTAGCAGTCTTAAATCTAGCACTCCTTCTAACCGCAGAAACCGGATATACCTTCTGTTTCCAAGGCCGTTTTGGTTTCTCCACAAAACCCTGATCCATATAACCAGGTGTTTGGGAGTCAACTACAAAAGATTGTGTCTCCTCGGACCTTTTCTCTAGGGTGTTGTCCACTCCCACCTCTGGATCGGCCAGTATGTCCAAATTCTCACATAGAGTATTCAGACCCCCCATCTCATTAATATCAGAGTCATTCATAGGTTTGACGGCAGCTAAATTACGAATAATATCAAGAGCTCTATCTACTTCTAAGTCTAGAAGGTCATTAATAGATTTCGCAATTTGTGTACCAGTATTACCCAAAGACACCCCAACAGCAGCAGCATTATCAATAATATCATGCGGAGAAAAATGAAGGATGGAATTGTCTTTGTTAAAAGACATACCTTTCACAATTTCCGCATCCTTCATCTTTGCTGCTCTCATTGCACGCCCCAACTGCAAGTCATCCGCGTCCAGTTGATCCTGAATACGCTGACTAGACCGCATGTCCTGCGTCATTGGATCCGGGAGCCCCCCAAACGCTATAACATCCTCCACAGAGAAATGTGCATCGTCATGCACTATCATCCCATCAAAAGAGCTCTCGGTCCCCGTTGACACAACCGGAACTGAAACCTCCACTGCCACAGTCGTAGGTATCTCATTATCGGCCGGACTCTGATCATGCACCAAAAGCGAACCCTCCTTCCGTGCTTCTGCAAGATATGTGTCAAGAGAGACAGCCGGCAATCCCACCGTATAATGCAATTGTTAGGTGTGCCATCCTCTTTCTCAAAGAAAAAGAAGAAAAAGAAGAAGAAGAAGAAAAAGTGTGCTATCCTCTTTCTTCTGCTTCCCGGTGCCACCAAACAACTCAAAGGGGTTCCTGATCATGAAACCTTCCAAACTAATCGTCGGTAATTTATTTTCACTAAGGCCTCGTTTGGTTGAGGGGGATTGGGGAGGTTTTGAGAGGGAGGGATTTCAGGGGATTGGGTGAATCCCTTTGTTCCACCCAATCCTCTCAAATCCCCGGGGCTTTGTTTTCACTAGTCCCCCGAGGAGGGTTTTGAAACACATGGATAGGAAGGGATTGAAGGGGAACGGAGGGGATTGGGCTAAGCAAACCCCTCGTACCAAATGAGCGCCCGAGGATCGATGGGGTTTCTGGCCCTCCCGGGGATTTTCCTCTCAAAACCTTCCCAATCCCCCTTAACCAAACGAGGCCTGATGTTTTTTCTTTTCTTTACTGTGTTTTGCATCCTGAAGCTCCAGCTTCAGTTTTTTCAAAATAATATCTTACCTCTATGCTTGCCAGTACTAAAGCCACTTCGATGTTCTTTTAGAAGGCCGAGTACTGATGATGATCGGCGGATGATCGGATGATGGTGTTAAGCGAGTTGACGAATGATGATACATGGCATGAACTAACTTATGCTTCTTTTCCGGGTCATGATTACTAATGAAGCCGTCCTTGTCAAGCAAGACTGGGTGTCGAACAGCAATCGGGCCTGTCACTCGAGTTGTCAATCCAAAGAAGTTGGCACGTCTCTCACAACCCTATCTTATCTATCCCGCCACCACCCAACGGAATTAACAGACTGATGGAGACTTGGAAGGCATTACATCAAGTCTCATTTTAAAAAATTCAGAAAGCATCATTTTACTCAACATTTTCTTGAGTTGCTTCCTTCATTTCTTCTACCGGCACACACACGATTCGCCGCAAAGTTATTCATATTCCTCACCATCAAGTAGGTCGGTGCCTGTGGCTGTCTGTCATTGCCTTGTGGAGATAGCTTCCATCATCTTACCCGCATCAGCATCATGGCTACAAGGCTTGTGTTTCAAGCATTCCTTTCTATCGCTCTGAAGTCTTGGCCGCAGCTCCATCAATATCCGATACCCTGTGCCCGATTTCAGGTTGCTTTCTCTCCAGGGCAACCACAAGACTGTTACTACATTTCAGACTGTAGATCCCTTTTTTTTCTGATGGATCTCAAAGGCACGTTTGGTTAGGTAGATGAACATACATACGAGTAAACTACTCCCTCCGTTTTAAAATATAAGACCTTTTAAAGATTTCACTAAAAGAATACATACGGAGCAAAATGAATGAATCTACACTCTAAAATATGTCTAAATACATTCCTACGTAGTTTATAATACAATCTCTAAAAGGTCTTATATTTAGAAACGGAGGGAGTACTTACTAAAGAATTGTTCTCTCTGATCAACCGATTGTCTGCAGACTCTGCACGATAAATAACAGTGGATTAGATCTAACCACACTCGTATCGCATGCGGGCAGGTGCAGGTGGTGACCGGTGAGCTGGAGATCGAGTTGGAGTTGTTGCGCTACTAGAGGCCTGACCGAGGGCATCTCATATTCTCATTGTTGTCCCTTGCTCTGCTGGTATTGGCTGTCGCTGGGCCCCGGCCAATTCCGATCCAATCTTGCTAGTAGTATGTCGTCGTATCTCATCAGGATTAAACCATCTACGACAAATTCGGCCCTGATCGATCAACTTTCAAATAATGTATTTTACAATCCGATATCTTAAATTATTAAATCTAAATACATACTATTACATGTAACATAAAACGATATTCAACCGAAAGTATCCATGTCTAACGGCCGGCTGCACTCCCAGAAGTGTTGGTCCAGTGACCGACGAGGTAAAGTAGGACATGAGACACTAACCGGCTCATCGAAGTCGAGCTCCCGCCGTGTCTCATGCCCTGCTCTTTCTCGTGGGACCCCGTAACCTGAATGGTGTCGACGGACGTGAGATCGATGATGGATTCCTTCTTGAAGGAGCCGAGGTCCACCACGATGCGGTTGCGCTTTTTACATTGGTTCATCATATGGGATGTCAAAGAAAGCAATTTCGCCTTGCCAACGTCCACCGTCATGAGCGCTACCGTCACCTCCCGCGTCCGTTGCCTCATACGATGGGTACGCTGCGCCATGTTTGCGTCGATGGACGCCCATGGTGCATCCTTCAGCTCGGACGTCAATGGAGGGGTTGTGCGTACGATACCGTGTTCGGACGCTACACGGACCGCATTGCCTCTAGTGAGGCAACGATGACACCCCTATCGGAGGATCCATGCGCCGGTTGGGTAGAAGCAATGGATTCACGGCGGAAGGAGTCCGAGCATTGCTGTCGGGTGGCCTCTTTCTGGGAGCGACGGAGCGCAAGCCCGGCAATCATCTCTTCCTCATAGCCACGTGTGATGGAATCATGGTAAACATATCTAAAGGTATAAGATTCGGATCCGCTGCCCGCCATGCCGAAGAAGACTGAAAATCGCCGGACGGGAGCTTGTGTGATGAAGTGGAATGAAGGGGAGTGGCTAGGGTTTGATCAACAATAAGTATATACGGGATCGGTTGGGCTAACTGAGCCGTGTCAGACATGCCGGTCACGTCCGGACCTCTTCATATCCGCTTACTATTTAAATTAGATATGAGAGATGCTAATCATTCCAATGTTTGAAACCGGTTTTGAGGTGTCTGTCGAGATCGTGTTTTTATGTCCCATCACTAACCATGCCATCCGCTCCGACGTTTGGGACGGTTCGGAGCGGGCTGCTGTAGATATCTTATTTCCCATCTCACTAGATGGCTCACATTTTCTGCTTCATTTGTGTTGGTACGTAGGCGCACGAACGCTAATGGTCGAGCCGAGTAGCTAGCTATAATCAACGGTGCTACAGACGGTGCTGATGATTTGGTTGGGCGAGGGATATACATCTTTGCAGATGGGATCCACCATCATCGTTCATGACACCTAAGAGCATCTCCAACCGCCGCGCTTCGCGTCGCGTCCAAAAAACCTGTTTGTCGCACGCCCATCGCCTGGTTTGGCACGTCGCGCAGCGCTGGCTCCAGCAGCCGCGCTAAAGTGCAACGCGCTCGTCGCTCCAGCAGCGCGCAAAAATGCAGCGCGCGCGCACAATATTTTCAACTAGGATAGGTTGCAAAATCGACAAAATAAATAGATTGCATAAAATAAAAAAGGATACAAAGTTATTTTACATAGATTGCAACTGGATAGATAGTTCAAAAATATAGATAGATAGTTCGGTGCAAGTAGATAGATAGTTCGAAAACATAAAACTTTTAATCACAGTCGCTCCAATCATCTGCACCATCATCATCGTCGTTGGTGTCGTCAGAGGTTGACAGCCAGATGTCCAACCAACGCTCATCTTCTTCAGTAAAAAAGGACCTCCCGCCTGCTGCGACGATGTCGGCCTGCGCACTCGCCAATGTCTTCCGCCGACGCCTGTCCAACCGCTTCTCGCGGCGCCGGCGCGTGTCCTCCTCGCGGCGCCTTGCCCAATAATCCTGCTCGTAGGCGACGTCCTCCGGGTGGCGCCGGCGCCACTCCGCCATGACCCGCTCGTCCTCCTGGGCGACGAGGAGGCGGCGCTGCCGCGCAGGGTGCTCCGCACGGTCTTGTGCGGAGTTTAGACGAGGCGGGGGGCGACGTCCAGCGCCTGCTGGAGCGTGTGGACGTCCTGCAAGTTCATCTGGCGGCGCGGCCTGCCTAGGCGCCACGCCGCCGCGTCGAACGCGCGGACGGCCTCGTGCGCCGTGTTGTACGTACCGAGGCTGAGCCGGAGATCGCCGGAGCGTATCTCGACGTAGAACCTGTCGTTGGGGCGCTGGCGGACGCCGCGGTAGCCCGACGCAGAACGGCGGCGCGGCGGCATGGTGGCGCGTCGGGGGCGGGGCGCTGGAGCGGTGGCGGCGCGCTGGGGCGGTGGCGGCGCGTGAGGTAGAGGAAGAGAGAGAGCGGTGGCGACGCGCGAGGGAGCGGTGGAGCGCTGCGTTTTATAGGCGCGGCAAAAATGACGCGCGAGCTGCCGCCTTTTCGCGCGCGCGCAAGCGGTTCCCGCGCGCACGGTTTTCCCGTCGTCGTTGGGACGCGCTAAAATATCGATTTACCCCACGCACGCGCCTTTTTACGCGGCTGTTGAAGATGCTCTAACTAACCAAGCAAACTAGCTCCGCCTCCGGGTACGCAGCGGTGTCGGCGCGGTTCCGCGATAGATCTGTCGAAGCTAAGCGCTCGGGTTGGTGAGCGATCTTGCTCCGATCAATCATGGTAATGATAATAACAAGTTAACATAAAGCGTTTGTGGATCGGTGGTGTGAAGTCTGGTCCAGGACAAGCCGTGGCACGCCCCAATCATGCACGCACCAAAGTGGCGCTCGCCAAAATTTGAGAATTGCCGAAAGGTTTAGCGGTGGCCGTAACAGCTGCTTCGGCGGTACTACCAACTGAACTGATGGCGCTAATTGCCGCCGCAAGCATGCGCACGTACGGTTCTCAGAACAGCGGCTCCGTTAGTGTGGTGTTTAAATCTCGGTTGTGAAATTAGTGACTGGACATTGTTTAATTTGCAACCTTAAAAGCTGCTCGCTACTAACAAAGCGCATGCGGATCAAACAAAAGTTGCACGCCGGGCAATCATTGGCACGGTGTCCGCTGCTCGCTCCGCTCGTACAGAGCCCCAGAGAATAATGGCCTTGCGTGTAGAAGCAGAAGCGTCTTCCTGATCTATCTATCTATCCGTCTCTCTTGTGCTCATGTCAGCGCACTCTCCTTCAGACGCGTTAATCTACAGTTCCAGCTTTCGTACATGAGCGGTGCAAAAGCCCGACGTAAGAAGTACTCTGCGCGGCTTCCAGAAACCAATAACCCAGTTCTGGATGGGTGCAGTTGGGTTCTTGTGCCCTGCTTGACTGGGCGTTTGCATGGGTGCATTTCAGTTTCCACTCGCATCGGTTGCATCGCGCTGCGGCGTCGGAAGTAAATGGACGTGAGTGCGCTTTCGCCTCCTTTTTCCCCTTTTCCGAAAGCTCAGTTTCACCTCTCGTTGTTTTTTGCCAAGAGGTCGTGGAGTTGTTAGAGTTGTTGCACTTTTAAAGATGCACAGCTTTGCATGCGCGGCGATAGATTTTAACTGCTCTTCCATGCTACAACGACCTCTAATTCGTACTACTATTATATTGCTGGGTCAGCATGCGCATGGGCAATGCTGTATTTTTAACCTCATGTCACTGTCTTTTTTCTTCTTCTAAAAAGGCAAAAGACTTGGGGCATTCATTAATTAAGAGAGAGTTTAGAACAAGTTTAGCCGTGAATCAATCTATGGTTGGATGTTTAAAGGAACAATGGTACTTCAACCCAGCAGAGTTTAAATTCTCGTGCTCGCATTTCGGAGGTGCTCGTGGGGATATTGTGTACGTGTTTGCGTTTATAGAGGGGATGTATTCGTATGTATATAAACGCTTGCGTATGTGTTGTGTTTAAGTTTAGCCCTTCAGGAACAAAATCCGGTGCAACAAAAGCATACTCTTCCTGCATGAGATTACATAAATGCAGCTCCCAATTCTTTGCCTCGTACCGTTGCGCGCTGTGCTCATTTCGCAACTCCCAAAACACAAGCATTGTAATAGAATCCAGAGCCTTCCGATGGCCGGAGCCATCATGAACCATGGCGAACCTTCAAGAGTTTACGTCGCCAAAACCATGCCATGCATTCGGGCATAGCCCTTCTAGCGGGACCTGAAACCATCGCCGTCTAGCGGGAGGGTGCGACGTGATAACCCACAAATATAAGTGATCGCGATAGTCTTCACGAGTAGTATTTCATCCTAATTTATTGATTCGATACAAGGGGAGTAAAAGAATATATTTATAGGCACTGACAGTTGAGTTGCCAATTCAACTGCACCTGGGATATCTCTCTGCGGCAAAAGTTTAGTAGCACGACAAATAATAGTAGTAGCGGTAACAGTGATAGTAGTAGCAATTGAATAACAGGTGTGACAGTAAGAACAACAATAATAACTTAGCAAGATTCAGTATTGTAAAGCGTAGACACATGGATCAGCGATGAAAAGATATGGATGACATCAATCATGTAACAGCTACACACTAGAGCGACACAAAACTAGCTCCAATTCATCAATACAGTGTCGGCATGTATTTCGTATATTGTCATACGTGCTTGCAATAAGAACTTGCATGACATCTTTTGTCCTAACCTCCCGTGACATCGGAATCCTATTAAAAACTTAAGGATATTAAGACCTCCTCTTAATAGAGAACCGGAACAAAGCATTAGCACGTACTGAATACATGAACTCCTCAAATTACGGCAATCATCGGAAAGAATCTAAATTATTGTCACCTTGGGGTATGCGCATGAAGATACATAATAGGCGCATACAACTTGCAAGATAAGATCTAAATACTTTTCATATTCAGAGAGAACATATAAGTTTAGGTCTGTAATCATGGCACTCGGTCCCTAGTGACAAGCATTAAGCATAGCAAAGTCATAGCAAAATCAATCTAAAAACATAGTGGATACTAGGGATCAAGCCTTATCAAATTTAACTCGATTACATGATCAATCTCATCCAAACCTCATCATCATCAAACGAGCCTACTAAGAAATTACTCACACCCGACGCTGAGCATCATAGAATTGTTGATGGAGAAGGGTTGGTGATAACGACGGCGACGAATACCCCTCTCCGGAGCTCCGAACGAAATCCAGATCAGCCCTTTCGGGGAAGAACAAGAGATGGCGGTGGCTCCGTCTCGTAAAACACAAGGAAACCTTCCCTTTTATTTTTTCTCCAAAGATGTGAATTTATAGGATTGAAATTAGGGTCGGAGGAGCCACGTGGACCCCATAAGACATCAGGGCGCACCCACGGGGTGGGTGTGCCCTGTTGGCTTTTGGCCCATAGGCAGCCCCCCTCTCGTGGATCTTTGCTCCGAAATTCATTATATATTCCAGAAATATTTCACAAAAAAATTCGTCCAATTCCGAAAACTTTTATTTCTGCAAAAAAATAACACAAGACAGTCCTGCTGAAAACAACGTTAGTCCGAATTAGTTCCATTCAAATCATGCAAATTAGATTCCATAATGAGAGCAAAAGTGTTTAGAAAAGTAGATACGATAGAGACGTATCACGTCGTATCTGCTATTGCCCTCGAGTTCCGTAGACCTTCGAGCGTGGAGGTCTGCTCTCTAGTCACCCACATCCATGGTCGGAGCGTTTGTATGGGCCGGTGGGTTTTCATTGATTAGACCCAACTTATCGATGATGAAGGTAAGGAAGCCGAAGGTCAGGCTCTCTCCCGATGAGAGGACGTCATAATGTGAAGAAGATCCGATCTAACACGGGTCTCTAGCCGGTGCTGCACGTGTCTGGCGCGCCAACTGATGGTGCAAAATACCGCCAAATCCCTTGGTAGGGGTCCAAGCATGGTTGGAAGTCTTGTATCGAAGGTCACAAAATTTTTTACCCATGTTCAGGCCTATATAGAGTAATACTCCACGCCCTGCTTCCCTTGATTATTCATGGCTGAGGAATATCGCGTGTGAGGGGTTACAATGGTGTTTGATGTGCTACCGAGAGTTGCTATCTGAGATTTGATTGGAATGAGGGCTCCCTAGCCTCCCCTTATATAGGTGGTGGGGCTCTGGGGTTTACAGAGAGGCCGGTGCGATATCCCATGTTGTTGCCCTTATATTGGAGGGCAAGAAGGCCTCTACCCCTCCTTAGGTTTTTGCCCTTGTCTTGGGCCTCGTTAGCCCCTAGTTAAGCTTTGGGTCGAGCCCATTTGGTGAGCCAGCCCCGGTGCTTGCCACCGTGAGGCGGAGCAATTGGCCAGCGAGACGCTTCACCCGCACCACCGAGAGGTCACGTCTTCTCTAGGCGGGTGCCAATGCGGAGCGTGCCCTCTTGACCGGCATGAATGCACGAGGCTGTCTTTGGGAGGAAAAGGGAACAAGCGAGGGAGCGGTGTTTGGTGGGCTATGTTTGTCAGAGGTGGGTGTGTCAGCGGCCCAAACTCTTGCAAAGCCCCCAATTTGTTTCCGGTTTGCATGAAAATCTGTTGGAATTATGCCCTAGAGGCAATAATAAATATTTTTATTATTATAATTCCTGTATCAAGATAATCGTTTATTATCCATGCTATAATTGTATTGAATGAAGACTCATTTACATGTGTGGATACATAGACAAAACACCGTCCCTAGCAAGCCTCTAGTTGGCTAGCCAGTTGATCAAAGATAGTCAGTGTCTTGTGATTATGAACAAGGTGTTGTTGCTTGATAACTGGATCACGTCATTAGGAGAATCACGTGATGGACTAGACCCAAACTAATAGTCGTAGCATGTTGATCGTGTCATTTTGTTGCTATTGTTTTCTGCGTGTCAAGTATTTATTCCTATGACCATGAGATCATATAACTCACTGACACCGGAGGAATGCTTTGTGTGTATCAAACGTCGCAACGTAACTGGGTGACTATAAAGATGCTCTACAGGTGTCTCCGAAGGTGTTAGTTGAGTTAGTATGGATCAAGACTGGGATTTGTCACTCCATGTGACGGAGAGGTATCTCGGGGCCCACTCGGTAATACAACATCACACACAAGCCTTGCAAGCAATGTGACTTAGTGTAAGTTACGGGATCTTGTATTACGGAACGAGTAAAGAGACTTGCCAGTAAACGAGATTGAAATAGGTATGCGGATAGTGACGATCGAATCTCGGGCAAGTAACATACCGAAGGACAAAGGGAATGACATACGGGATTATATGAATCCTTGGCACTGAGGTTCAAACGATAAGATCTTCGTAGAATATGTAGGATCCAATATGGGCATCCAGGTCCCGCTATTGGATATTGACCGAGGAGTCTCTCGGGTCATGTCTACATAGTTCTCGAACCCGCAGGGTCTGCACACTTAAGGTTCGACGTTGTTTTATGCGTATTTGAGTTATATGGTTGGTTACCGAATGTTGTTCGGAGTCCCGGATGAGATCACAGACGTCACGAGGGTTTCCGGAATGGTCCGGAAACAAAGATTGATATATAGGATGACCTCATTTGATTACCGGAAGGTTATCGGAGTTACCGGGAATGTACCGGGAATGACGAATGGGTTCCGGGAGTTCACCGGGGGGTGGGGGGCAACCCACCCCGGGGAAGCCCGTAGACCATGAGGGTGGCGCACCAGCCCTTAGTGGGCTGGTGGGACAGCCCAAAAGGGCCCTATGCGCCATACAAAAGAAAATCAAAGAGAAAGAAAAAAAGGGAGGTGGGAAGGAAGGGAAGGACTCCCACCCACCAAACCAAGTCCAACTCGGTTTGGGGGGGGAGCCTTCCCCCCTTGGACTCGGCCGACCCCCTTGGGGCTCCTTGAGCCCTCAAGGCAAGGTCCCCTCCCTCCCACCTATATATATGGAGGTATTGGGGCTGATTTGAGACGACTTTTCCACGGCAGCCCGACCACATACCTCCACCGTTTTTCCTCTAGATCGCGTTTCTGCGGAGCTCGGGCGGAGCCCTGCTGAGACGAGGTCATCACCAACCTCCGGAGCGCCGTCACGCTGCCGGAGAACTCTTCTACCTCTCCGTCTCTCTTGCTGGATCAAGAAGGCCGAGATCATCGTCGAGCTATACGTGTGCTGAACGCGGAGGTGCCGTCCGTTCGGTACTAGATCGTGGGACTGATCGCGGGATTGTTCGCGGGGCGGATCGAGGGACGTGAGGACGTTCCACTACATCAACCGTGTTCTCTAACGCTTCTGCTGTACGGTCTACAAGGGTACGTAGATCACTCATCCCCTCTCGTAGATGGACATCACCATGATAGGTTTTCGTGCGCGTAGGAAATTTTTTGTTTCCCTTGCGACGTTCCCCAACAGTGGTATCAGAGCCAGGTTCATGCGTAGATGTCTTCTCGAGTAGAACACAAAAAATTTTGTGGGCGGTGATGTGCGTTTTGCTGCCCTCCTTAGTCTTTTCTTGATTCCGCGGTATTGTTGGATTGAAGCGGCTTGGACCGACATTACTCGTACGCTTACGAGAGACTGGTTTCATCGCTATGAGTAACCCCGTTGCTCAAAGATGACTGGCAAGTGTCGGTTTATCCAACTTTAGTTGAATCGGAGTTGACCGAGGAGGTCCTTGGATGAGGTTAAATAGCAACTCATATATCTCCGTTGTGGTGTTTGGGTAAGTAAGATGCGATCCTACTAGATACCCATGGTCACCACGTAAAACATGCAACAACAAAATTAGGGGACGTCTAACTTGTTTTTGCAGGGTATGCTTGTGATGTGATATGGCCAAACGACGTGATGTGATATATTGGATGTATGAGATGATCATGTTGTAATATAAAATATCGACTTGCACGTCGATGGTACGGCAACCGGCAGGAGCCATAGGGTTGTCTTTATACTAACGTTTGTGCTTGCAGATGCGTTCACTATTTTGCTAGGATGTAGCTTTAGTAGTAATAGCATGAGTAGCACGACAACCCCAATGGCAACACGTTGATGGAGATCATGGTGTGGCGCCGGTGACAAGAAGATCGTGCCGGTGCTTTGGTGATGGAGATCAAGAAGCACGTGATGATGGCCATATCATGTCACTTATGAATTGCATGTGATGTTAATCCTTTTATGCACCTTGTTTTGCTTAGAACGACGGTAGTATTATGAGGTGATCTCTCACTAAAATTTCAAGACGAAATTGTGTTCTCCCCGACTGTGCACCGTTGCTACAGTTCGTCGTTTCGAGACACCACGTGATGATCGGGTGTGATAGACTCAACGTTCACATACAACAGGTGCAAAACAGTTGCGCACGCGGAACACTCGGGTTAAGCTTGACGAGCCTAGCATGTGCAGACATGGCCTCGGAACACATGAGACCGAAAGGTCGATCATGAATCATATAGATGATATGATTACCATAGGGATGCTTACCACTGAAACTATGCTCAACTCACGTGATGATCGTACTTGAGCTAGTGTAAGTGGATCATGAACCACTCAAATGACTAGAGAGATGTACTTTTTGAGTGGGAGTTTAGCGAATAGTTTGATTAAGTTAAACTCTAATTATCTTGAACATAGTCTAAGTCCACTTTGAATATATTTGTGTTGTAGATCATGGCTCATGCGACAGTCATCCTGAATTTTAATACGTTCCTAGAGAAAGCTAAGTTGAAAGATGATGGAAGCAACTTTGTAGACTGGGCTCGTAATCTTAAGCTAATCTTACAAGCTGGGAAGAAGGATTATGTCCTTAATGTTGCGTTAGGAGATGAACCACCCGCTACGGCTGATCAGGATGTTAAGAACGCTTGGTTAGCACGTAAGGAGGACTACTCAATAGTTCAATGTGCAGTCTTGTATGGCTTAGAACCGGGACTTCAACGTCGCTTTGAGCGTCATGGAGCATTTGAGATGTTCCAAGAGTTGAAGTTTATCTTTCAGAAGAATGCCCGGATCGAGAGGTATGAGACCTCCGGTAAATTCTATGCTTGCAAGATGGAGGAAAACTCGTGTGTGAGTGAACATGTGCTCAAAATGTCTGGGTACTCAAACCGTCTAGCTGAGCTGGGAATTGAACTCCTGCAAGAGGCTATCACTGACAGAATCCTTCAATCACTGCCGCCAAGCTATAAAGGCTTTGTGTTGAACTACAACATGCAAGGGATGAACAAGTCTCCCGGCGAGTTGTTTGCGATGCTGAAAGTCGCAGAGTCTGAACTCCGTAAAGAGCATCAAGTGTTGATGGTGAATAAGACCACTAGTTTCAAGACAAACGGCAAAGACAAGAAGGGTAATTCGAAGAAGAGCGGCAAGCCTGTTGCCAATCCGACGAAGAAACCCAAAGCTGGACCTAAGCCTGAAACGGAGTGTTACTATTGCAAGGGTATGGGTCACTGGAAGCGCAATTGCCCCAAGTATCTGGCAGATAAGAAGGCGGCCAAAGAAAAATCAGGTAAATTTGATATACATGTTATTGATGTGTACTTAACCAGCTCTCGTAGTAGTGCCTGGGTATTCGATACCGGTTCTGTTGCTCATATTTGCAACTCGAAACAGGAACTGCGGAATAGACGAAGGCTGGCGAAAGATGAAGTGACGATGCGCGTAGGAAATGGTTCCAAGGTTGATGCAATCGTCGTCGGCACAGTGTCACTTCAGTTACCATCAGGATTAGTGATGAACTTAAATCATTGTTATTTAGTGCCTGCGTTGAGCATGAACATTATATCTGGATCTTGTTTATTGCGAGACGGTTACTCTTTTAAGTCAGAGAATAATGGTTGTTCTATTTCTATGAGTAACATCTTTTATGGTCATGCACCGAATGTGAGAGGATTGTTCATATTGAATCTTGATAGCGATACGCATATACATAACATTGAGACCAAAAGAGTTAGAGTTAACAATGATAGCGCCATATTTTTGTGGCACTGCCGCTTAGGTCATATTGGTGTAAAGCGCATGAAGAAACTCCATGCTGATGGACTTTTGGAGTCACTTGACTTTGATTCACTTGACACGTGCGAACCATGCCTCATGGGCAAGATGACTAGGACTCCGTTCTCCGGAACAATGGAGCGTGCAAGTGACTTGTTGGAAATCATACATACCGATGTGTGTGGTCCGATGAGCGTGGAGGCACGCGGCGGATATCGTTATTTTCTCTCCTTCACGGACGATTTGAGTAGATATGGTTATGTCTACTTGATGAAGCACAAGTCTGAAACATTTGAAAAGTTCAAACAATTTCAGAGTGAAGTGGAAAATCATCGTAACAAGAAGATCAAGTTCCTACGGTCTGATCGTGGGGGTGAATATCTGAGTTTCGAGTTTGGTGCTCACTTAAGACAATGTGGAACTGTTTCACAGTTAACACCGCCTGGAACACCACAGCGTAATGGTGTGTCCGAACGTCGTAATCGTGCTCTATTAGAGATGGTGCGATCTATGATGTCTCTTACCGATTTGCCGTTATCATTTTGGGGTTATGCATTAGAAACAGCTACATTCACTTTAAATGGGGCACCATCAAAATCCGTTGAGACGACACCATACGAACTGTGGTATGGCAAAAGGCCAAAGTTATCGTTTCTTAAAGTTTGGGGATGTGATGCTTATGTCAAAAAGCTTCAGCCTGAAAAGCTGGAACCCAAAGCGGAAAAGTGTGTCTTCATAGGTTACCCAAAAGAGACAGTTCGGTACACCTTCTATCTCAAATCCTAGGGCAAAGTGTTTGTTGCTAAAAACGGAGCTTTTCTCGAGAAGGAGTTTCTCTCGAGAGAATTGAGTGGGAGGAAGATAGAACTTGACGAGGTTGTCGAACCTCTCATCCCTCTGGATGGTGGCGCAGGGCAAGGGGAAACCTCTGTCGTTGCGACGCCGGTTGAGGAGGAAGTTAATGATGATGATCATGAAACTCCAGTTCAAGTTTCTGTCGAACCACGCAGGTCGACGAGACCACGTGCTGCTCCAGAGTGGTACGGAAATCCCGTCTTATCAATCATGTTGTTAGACAACAATGAACCTGCAAATTATGAAGAAGCAATGGTGGGCCCAGATTCCAACAAATGGCTAGAAGCCATGAAGTCCGAGATAGGATCCATGTATGAGAACAAAGTATGGACTTTGGAGGTACTACCTGAGGGCCGCAAGGCTATTCAGAACAAATGGATCTTTAAGAGGAAGACGGACGCTGACGGCAATGTGACCGTTTATAAAGCTCGACTTGTGGCAAAAGGTTTTTCACAAGTTCAAGGAGTTGACTACGATGAAACATTCTCACCCGTAGCGATGCTTAAGTCCGTCAGAATCATGTTAGCAATAGCTGCATTTTTCGATTATGAAATCTGGCAGATGGATGTCAAAACAGCGTTCCTTAACGGTTTCCTTAAGGAAGAGTTGTATATGATACAACCCGAAGGTTTTGTCGATCCTAAGAATGCTAACATGGTGTGCAAGCTCCAGCGATCCATTCACTACAAGAAATAAGGTCAATTATGACTCCCTATATTGGTTATTGATTCGTCATTGTTATCGTTTATTGACCTTTTTTGACCAAATTTACAACGTCAACAGTTGGCCGTCAAGAATGAACAAAGATGACCTTTTATATAATTTTGGTCAAGGTTGTCCTTGACCAAAATTTTGGTCATAACATCTATGACCAAAATTATGGTCAATACTAATGAGTCTAAAACACATAGGATCTGATGTGGCAAGCCAATGTGGCAATATCCACGTGGCATGTCTGATGACGTGGTAAAATCAATGATGTGGACGCCACGTAGGATCGGTCAATATCTGTTATTTAATGGACCAAGCCCAATAATTTAGCCCATTTTCTTTTGGGCCACAACTATGGGTCAGCCCAATAATTCAGCATGATCTACTTTTGGGCCAAAAGCATGGGCCAAGCCCAACAAATCAGCATGTTAATATTATTGTTGGGCCAAGGCAATGTGCAACCCAATTATTCATTCCATTATTAATTGAGCCAGCCCTTTTATTCAGCCCATTATTTGTGTTAACAAAAGCTAAATGGGCCTCAAAAGGGTCCAGTCCACCCTTATTCGTTATCAGCCAAAAGCACATGAGAATAATGATAACAGTAATATAATTCTAAAATAACTCATCATTGTCATTACACCACAGGATCTCAAAATAACACAAACACAGGATTTCATCAACTTTGTCCCAATAGTACCAACCAGTGCAACATCATCAAACCACACATCCAACCCTAGGCCAATATCAAAGTTACCAGGTCCAACCCCAGGCCATCAAAATTACCAGGTCCAACCCAGGCCAACATCATCAAACCACACATCCAACCCCAGGCCAACATAAAGAAATACAAGGTCCAAACAGCCAAGCATCAAAATTACCTAGCATCACTTGCCTCAGGCCAACATCAAAGAGACCATTCTAAGCTATTTTACCTTCGAACAGATCTATGAGGCGAGCAAATTTAGCATCACTTGCTTTAGCCCTGGCATCGGTGTCCTCAACTCGTTTCAATAACAACTGATATTCTGCGGCGCGTGCAGCATCATCCTCCTCTGATTTCTTCTTGGCCTCAACAAGCTCCTCCCGCATTAACTCAGCGGCTTGCCTCTCCTTCTCAAGCCTGTACTCCAGTTCTTGTACATGAGCATCCAAAGCAGGCGCAGATCTGTTGAATTTCTTCTTGGAGGTTGACTGGAGACCAACATTTTGAAGGAATCTGCTAGAGGGACATTCTTTAGTGAGAATGCGAGCAACAACAGCAGCAGCACTCTTTGGTTCTTCATTTTCTAGCACCTCTTGTTCCATAGCACTTTCCATGTCAGCCTGACATTTAAAGAAATATGTACACATGAGCGGAGTACTAAGCCCATCAATATATTCAGCCATGAATTTTACTAATAATGAAGCCTACAAATTGCACATGATACTTTTACCATAATTTCATCCAATACTGAAGTCAAGAACACAACCAAAGAGATTTGAAAATAAAAAAGAGAAGGGCATCCTCTTATTTAAAGCATGCACGGGACTCGCTACATAATTCTGTACTATTGAATATAGTAACTCAACTACAACCAGGATATCGATATTCAATTAAATATTTAGCAAAGACATGACAGCAAGTACTTATATCAATAGGATGTAACAACCAGGTTGAGAAGTTAGATCTCAGGTGAATATAAAAATAGTAACAGTAACAAATACAAATTCAATAGTGCTACACCCGAGCAAAAACAAAGTATGATGGAGTCATCATTTTAATCTCACTAGCACTTGTCCATGTAGCAGCATTTAAAAGCAAGCTGACTACTAATCCAACACGACTACAGTACTAGCAGTTCACCAATGCAATCAAGTGTAACAAGGATGAGGTAAACAAGCCATATCAACATAGTGAAGAATACTAAGAACTTACTATCGCCTTCTTAACGGGCTCAGAGAAACCAGTCTTCTTGCCATTGTGGCACTCCTTAAATAGATCAATTGCACTCAACTCTTCACCCTTACGAGCCTCTTTCTGAAATTTTTCACAAAACAATGGTACAATAAGAAAACAAATGAATGTAACACTTAAGTAGCAAAGGAAAACATGAGATATCCTTACCAAAGCATGCACATGGGAAATGTAGGGACGAGAACCAGTTTTCTGATGGAACTTAACTTTGGAACGGTTATCCTTGTTCGACTGGCAGGTTTCCTACCATGGAAAAACAGTCATGAGAATTAATGGAGCAACCATAAAGGCTCCTAAGGATTATAATCCAATTTGTTGTTCAAAAGTATATGCAACCATAATAGCATGTGAATCAATGTTATCATCGTTTCTCCAACCAGCACAAGTGATGTTTAGTAAAGAAAGGTAGAGATAAAGATTTAGCACATGGCTTGCAAGGCAGACATGAGCATTGAACCGATCCATTGCAGGATCTCACTCACGTTGTAATTGCTTGTCAGCAATCGTTAATCCACGTGTATGGCACATGCCATGTACTAGTTATACTAGCTAAAGAGCTACGTATGAACTTGGCAAGATAAAGCAACCACAATGGTAAACATAGGCACACTAAACTCCTTCTCAAGTTAGAACTACAGTATGAATACCTTGTGTCTTGGGGTAGACCACATCTTGACCAGCCTTTGCCACTCCTCATCTGACACATTCTTCTCAGGAGATTTGACACTCACTAGATTGGCTGGTACATTGTCAAAATGCTTCTTCTTGAGCTGGTGGCGCCTATTCTTCATTGCACTCTTAAGGATGTCAGTGCATGCATACTTCACGGCATCGGAACGGGTGTCCATATCAAAATTTATCTAAGCAAACAACATATAATACAAGGACACAATTTAGAATGATATAACAAGTGAACAGAAATAATCACATTTGGGGGAGAAAGAATAAACTCACAGCAACTTTCCCAATGAAATTGTCAATATGATGCTCATTGGCCTTGTACTCCTTGAAGTGGGGAAGGATTGGTAGATGGTGCCTCGCAGCGACCCCACCTTGGGATGCAAGCTTTGCAGCCTGTCCTGGTTTGCCCGGGCGTTTCTTCCCCTCAGCCACTTGGATGATAATCTTAGAGCCTAGCTCTTTAGTGAGCTTTTCAAGCCCTTTCCCTTTCTTGCACTTATCCATAGTAGGTGCGACTGAAAAAGAACACATTCATACAGTTAATATAAATCAAGTTTGCATTTCATGATTCCATAACTGATCATGTGTTATTATCACTTGCCTTCAATGTCCATTTGCTGTTGTTGGACATGCTGCTGTTCAAAGAACTCAGGAACTTCCATTGGTTGATTTGTGCAAACAGTAGATGGGGCACAACTTCTTTCACCTACCTGCATCAGGCTTACTTCACCCCCATGCATCTGGCCTATATCATCTTCATGCACATGAGGGCTTCCTTCATCCACATTTGTTGGGTTTCCTCCATCCATTTGCACGAGGCTTTCTTGATGGTCGGTTAGAGACAACTTTGTTTTCTGCCTAGTGACTCGAGCAGATTCATGTTCATCCAAGTTCAAACCAGGTAGCACCCTCTTTGATGCTCCTGAGGCTGGAGCATACAACCTTATTTTTCCTGGAGCCATCTCAGAAGGTTTCTCAAGCGTCTTCTTAGTCTTTCTATTGACCGACTTCCTTGCCAGCTTAGTAACCTTCAAAGCATTATAATAAAAGAGAGACAACTATTAGATCTCAAGCAAACAAATGTATTTGTAGAACTAGTAAAAGCACTAAAGCACATAGCATACAAATAGACCCCATCCCTTGAAAAGAAAGGTAGAATTAGCACCTTATCCTCCTCCTCCACTACACTATCGTCAACTTCATCCTCCTCGATGACCTCATAATCAGGACTGTACTCAGAGCTTGAGCCTTGTTGGGTTACAGCTGAAGCTGAGCCCCCATCAGTGATTGCACTACCTTGCTGCATTCGATTTGAGTTCCTAACCATCATACCTAATGCGGTGATGCCAAGTGATTGGAACATGCGGTTGTTCCTCATCATATTTTTAGCCCTAATCTTCTCGTATTCAGTAGTTGGCGCTTCTTTACATGAACAAAAAATATAACTGTAAGATTGAATGGTTGAAATGCATAGGAGAAGCAAGACAACACAAACAACTGAGCTGCATATTTAAAACCATGCATGCACAAATAGAAATTCAGTTGTAGACCAAAGCATCATGCAATGCTTAACTTAGCAGTTATGAAGCTAATTTGTTGTCTACATGTGATTCAAGCAAGTTGCCCTACTATGTATTTATTTTATTTTAGTTACTTTGCATAGAGTACAAATCAGGCACGAAACTATACAAAGCACAAGTCACGTCCATAGAAAACCAAACAACACACTCAACAAACAAATTGTATACCTGCGATTTTCTTGCTCTTTGTCATCTTTGTCATAGTGGATCTCAAGGGAGTTGGATCTGTGCTAGTCAGCTTGGTGATGCTGAGTTGTCGGGTTTACTTGCCTTGCTTGCTTGACGAGTTGATGGCCTAGGGAGCAGCATAGCAGTTACGATTTAAAAAAATAAAGTGGGGCGGATGCTTTGAAATGTAGATAAGAACTCAAGTTGCACATATAATAGTAGCTAGACACAAGCACTTCACTACAGTCACACTGTCACACAGAGAAAGAAACAAGTTGCAGCCTACAATACTCAACATCAGTCACACTGTCACTTCACTACTTATCTAGACACAAGCACTTCACTACTTGTCATCAACCAATAAATCATAGTACTGGAATATAATACCATGTGCATATATATTCATAACAAGCAACAGGCTAAAAACTAAGAAGAAACACAATAGCTGCAACCTGCAATACTCAGTTTAGTTAATTATATTTGCAGAAACACAATTAATTTCAGTCTCTGAACCATCATAGTTATGTGGTGATTTGTCAATCAATACTCAGTTCAGTTAATTATATTTGCAGAAATACTCAGCAGCAACAGTTCCTTGTCATCGTATCTTAAAAAAAGCAAACAAATGTATTTGCAGAACTAGTAACCTTCAAACAATTCAGTGTCCATTTGCTGAAAAAGAACACATTCATACAATGTATTTGCAAAACTACTAACCTTCAAACAATTCAGTGTCCATGATGGCTTGAGATTTAATATTTGCAGAAGTACGCAATTTCCTCTCTTTCTCTTTCTCATGTGCGCACACACACATAGACACAGAACGGCAGAATAATATTCCTCTCACTTCCATCTCCCCTCTTCACTACTTGGATGTGGGATGACGATGAAATTACCTGGGAGAGGATGAAGAGGATTGGCTGCTTCCTGCTTGTACTTGGGGCACCACCGTGAGCAGTTTGGAGTGAGAAGGTGCTTTGCTGGTTGGTGGCCGGACAGGTTGCTGCTCGCGTCTGCTGCTCCTTGCGTTTGCTGCTGTTCGCGTTGCTGCTGCTCGCGTCTGCTGCTCGCGTCTGCTGCTGCTCGCGTCGCTCGCGCCGCCCCGTCGGTGGCCGGACCGGCCGCTGCTCGCGCCGCCCCGCCGGTGGCCGGACCAGCCGCTGCTCGCGCTCCACGAGAGGGAAGGGGCGGCTAGGGTTCGAGGGGAGGGCAGGGTAGGCTAGGGTTTGAGTGGATTTTGGGGAAAATGTTAGTCGGGAGCAGCTGTATGGCGCGGGGCGGCTGACTTAGTTACAAAAATACCCTCATATCATGTGGTGTGGACTGTTCATGTGTGTGGATGTGTTCTGAGGTGACGAAAATGTCCTCAGGTGACAAAAATGTCCTCATGTGTGGAGCGGGAAATATTTTAGGTGTGAGCGGGAAAGATTTTAGATGTGGCGGGAACAAATTGAGAGCTAAAAATCGTTGCACATATTATTTGCACACTGCCAACTGGCCTATTTTTTAATCTACGAATACAAGTCCGTTCAGTCAAAACTCATAAAATTCAAATGTGAAACTATATCCCTAAAAAATGAGCAAAACTACCGGCAATTTTTTTGCTACATTCATCATGGTGGAGGTGAGACCGGTAACGACGACGAGATGATTTTGCTGCAATCGTCCTTCGATTCTGCTACTACAGACAGGATGGTGTTACCGACGAACTCGATGGTGGTGGTACATCGTCGCCTTGCGTGAAGGCCGCGCCGGGGGTTGTGCATGACCGGCGACAGATGTGTCGTGCACCAATAGGCGCTCAATGCCGACACAGAGTGCCGACGATGATATCGAGTCTGCTTCTATAGTTGCGATGGGTCATGATGACTCGTCGAACGGACCATGTCGTCGAGTCCCGGCAAGCCCATGGCGTCTCAACGGGCCAGCGAGATGACGGCGAGCGAGACATCACAATGAGGTGGAGCCTCGTCAAGGCACCCCTTATGGTGGAGGTAGAAGGGATGGCGCACTAGATAGCGCCAGGTCGAGCAACGAACGTCACGAGTCCCAGCATGATGGTGTTGCCGAAGGAGTCAACGGTGGAGGGTGCGTCGGGGATCACGCCCGGAGTGGGTGTCGCTCGACAAGAGCGAATCCCAACACGTGTGACACGTGTTCGTGCCGAAGAAGAGGGAGGCCTGAAGATAGGCCTAAGCGTGTGCCGGCCGTTGTCGGATAATGTGTCTGCCACTAAAGTTACAACGAGTCGTCGTGACTCGTCGAGCGCCGCGACTCGTCTACACGTCGAGCGGACCGTGTCGCCGAGTCCCGACGAGCCCATGGCGTAGGTATAAGGAGCTTCGCGCTAGGTGGCACCGTGGCGAACGACCGATGTCGCCAGTCCCGACAGGATGGTGTTACCGACGAACTCGATGGTGGTGGTACATCGTCGCCTTGCGTGAAGGCCGCGCCGGGGGTTGCGCATGACCGGCGATAGATGTGTCGTGCACCGATAGGCGTTCAATGCCGACACGGAGTGCCGACGGTGATATCGAGTCTGCTTCTATAGTTGCGATGGGTCATGATGACTCGTCGAATGTCGTGCCTCCGTCAGCACGTCGAACGGACCATGTCGTCGAGTCCCGGCAAGCCCATGGCATCTCAACGGGCCAGCGAGATGACGGCGAGCGAGACATCACGATGAGGTGGAGCCTCGTCCAGGCACCGCTTGTGGTGGCGCCACCCCTGGTCACAGCCGTGACAAGGGTTCACCATCCTTTTAGAAGAAATGTACAGATCAATGTACAAATGCTCCTGAAATATAGCTGCTCCCGAAATCTTAAGAAACATGTCAAATCAATGTACAAATGCTCCTGAAATATATCATTTGATCCTAAAAAATGGCATGAGGTGAATTTCCTCAGAGACTAATATTCAAAGATATCTTATGAATATGATACTGAGATATATCATTTGATCCTGTCTAACAATCCCAAAGATCACATTTGCGACAATATCATAATATTGATCTCATCCGACCAACTAGGCACCAACAAATACAATTTTGAACCAAGATAACCACAGAAATATCTGATTGTTGTAATGATATGAAGTACAACGAACTATTCTCAGAAAAATCTGATCAAAACCATCAAGTGGAAACAAAGCAATCACCATGTCTGACGCTGGAAACAAAGCAACAAGAACAGGAACAAAAAAAATAGTTTACATCAACACCACAGCCTCTCTACTCTTCTTTTAATAGACCACATCCTCATCACTCTTCTCTCAAAGCACTGGATCTGCTGCTGCTGCTCAATAACCAAGGTGTGCGCTTCCCTACTTTTGCTACTTGCTCAGATCATACGAGGAGTTTCCTGCAAATAAAAAGGAACACACTGCCCATTCAGACAACACAACTGTAGGATATGTTACTTGCCTTTTTCTTGTTAAAAAAACTCATGTAAATAAACTCTACTAAATTGGTGACGCAGAGAGAACAATTGGCTGAAAGAAATACTACCACACTGCCTTCACTCAAGCCTCCCATCCCTAATATTGGTGGGTTTTCAATTGTAAGAGGCAGAACAGTAAGGCACCACGAAAGTTCTAAGATTTAGCTCCAGAAAGAACAATGATGTTTCTCTCTTATCGAAATAAAAAAATACACCCAAAACCAAAAAAGGGACCTTAGCTCCAGCAACAGTGGAAATCAATAAGAGAGCACTATATTTCTATATTGCAGTGTTCTTTTGCAGGGACAAGAGAGCACTATATTTGCACAGATCCAACAGGCAATGCACCAAGTACCAGATGACGAGACCAGCCGACTAGCACAGATCCAACAGGCAATGTACCAAGTACCAGAATTTCACATGTGGCAGATCAGGAGAAAATAGTCCTTGTTCTACAGGACCCAACCTCTGGACAGATGCCCAAACTAGTTATAGCAAACCCATCTAGTTATAGCAGGAGATAAAATTCAAAGAAACGTGAACAAAGAAGATAAAATTCACAGACCTGGAACTACTCATCATCATCACCAACAAAAGAAATACCGTGACCAGTGTGATCTTCATCGTCACTGCAATATTGCATCATAGTATCATCGTCGTCATCATCATCCTCGCTTTCATCCAATAATTCATTATGTTGTTTGACAAGTTTTGCTGCTACAACAGGATCAA
Source organism: Hordeum vulgare subsp. vulgare (assembly GCF_904849725.1). Lineage (NCBI taxonomy): Eukaryota > Viridiplantae > Streptophyta > Magnoliopsida > Poales > Poaceae > Hordeum > Hordeum vulgare. The sequence goes on along the minus strand of NC_058524.1, from coordinate 503,032,366 downwards.
TCACAGAGTGTTCTTGGTCTTTGCGCAGCAGATTGGGCACAGTAGATTCATTAGCTCTCACCGGAACTTCCTCCGCATTATCATCCTGGTAAGTTAGTCCAGTACCATTGCGACCTTGCTCCATGGAAGTTTCGGTCACACTCCACAAATGCCTGTGCTGAAATATCTGCACAACTCGCCAAAATAAAAGGATCATTTTTATACCAGCATTTTCCAATATTGATGCTTTTGAAATGTCCATCATCTTTAAGTCCTGTTTTCTTGGCATCCAGATCAAACCAATCACAACGAAATAAGACAACCGAACGATTGACACCCATGGTAGAGTTATACTGTAACTTGATGATTTCTTTCAGTTGACCATAAAAGTCAATGATCTCCTCTTCTCCATCATCCTTGACTTCACTATCATTGGTTCCCTCAACCATGACTCCACTGTTTTGCGCCTTATTATTCTTCTCACGGTCCGTTGTGTGGTACCGAACACCCTCAACAACACATGTTGAATATGATATGACTCCAGAAGCTGGTCCACATGCCAAAGCATAGAGATCGTCACTTACCTCTTCTCTCTTCTCCACACGCAAAGAAGTCACATGATTCTGTAACCATCTGGCAAATCCTTTCTCAAGCCTTTCATCAACATTCTGACTATCTTCCTGTCGCAATTCTTCCTTGCATAGTCTGCAATGCAAAAGAGAGCGAGTTTAAAAATCCTACCTAAACAAATGGATCAATCCAAAATAAATTTTACATGTTTAGAAGAGATCACATACTGGAGATATGGCTGAACCTCGGTACAATTATTGAGAACATACCAAGCCATCTTGTCATAATCAACCCCGGCATATTTCTTTCTTGGGCCTCCAAGTAAATTCACACCGTGGTTGAAAACCGACATTTCACAAGCCTGCAGATCAGCGCACTCTCTATTTCTGCCCTCCCTATTGAATCTTGTTTCCACATCAGCCAAGTACCTGGAGCAAAATGTTAGGCACTCATCAACAACATATGCTTCTGCAATTGATCCTTCAGGTCTGGCCATGTTCCTCACATAACGCTTACAAGTAAGTAGCCTTCTCTCAATTGGGTACATCCATCCGTACTGCACCGGGCCTCTAAGAATTGCCTCATCTGGTAAATGAACGGCTAGATGCACCATGACATCAAAGAAAGCTGGAGGAAAAATCTTCTCTAGTTTGCAAAGAATAACTGGGATTTCTTCCTTAAGTCTCTGTAGAACATCTAGCTTCAAAGTTTTGCAACACAGTTCTCTAAATTTTTTTCCCAAATCAGCGACAGCTTCATATATCTCCTTATCCATGATTCCACGGATACCCACTGGTATAAGTCTTTGGAGGAGGATATGGCAATCATGGGTTTTCAGTGATTGAAGCTTGCATCCATCAGGACTAACACATTTTGCTAAGTTAGCAGCATACCCATCTGGAAATCTCACTTGTCTTATAAATGCACATAATGCAAGCTTTTGTTCTTTTGTCATTTGTACCATGCTTCTGGCAAACCAATTGGATTTCCATCCTCATCACGGTCAAGGTGTAAATCTGGTCTTATGCCCATGTCTTCCAAATCAAGCCTGGCATTAGCCGTATCCTTTGTCTTACCATCAATGTTCAGAAATGTACCAAGCAGGTTGTCACATATGTTTTTCTCGATGTGCATTACATCAAGATTATGCCTCAGTTTCAAATCTATCCAGTATGGCAGGTCCCACAAACAAACCCTCTGTTTCCAACATTGACCATCATCTTTGCGCTTTCTTTTCTTGTTTTGAGGATGCTTTCCCGGTCTTATATCTTTGACATTATCCAATTGCAGCAGCAGCTCTTCTGTACTGAATTCCACTGGCTTGTCACGGTTTTCACTCTTACCGTTAAAAGCTTTGCTTCTTTGCCAGTGATGCGCTCGAGGAAGAAAACGACGATGTCCAATATAACATATCTTGTTCCTTATCCTCTGTGAGCAGGGATCTTTGTCACAGTGCAAACACGCATAGTAGCCTTTCGTTACTCTTCCTGACAAAGTGCTCAATCCTGGATAATCATGGATGCACCATAGGACTGCTGCACGTAGATTAATTTTTTTTTCACTCAAGGCATCATAGGTACTTACACCCTTCCAAAGCTCAATCAACTCTTCGACAAGAGGCTCCAAGAACAAATCAAAATCCTTCCCGGGAGAATTTGGACCGGGTATAAGTAAGGTCATCATGAGGTTGCACTGATCCATACACGCCCATGGTGGTAGGTTATAAGGCATCACGAATACAGGCCACATGCTGTAGGAAGCACTCATTTTTCCAAACGGATTAAACCCATCTGTAGCAACGCCAATTCTCTGGTTCCATGCATCTTCGGCAAAATCTCTATGTTTTTTATCAAAGTCTTTCCATGCTTCACCGTCAACAGGATGACTTATTTCATTGTCCACGGGTTTCTTTTTCAGCTTGTGCCATTGTACCTCTTCTGATGACTTCTTCGAACAATACATCCGCTGCAACCTCGGAATCAATGGGAAATGTCTCAATACTTTCATCGGAATCTGTTTTTTCCCATTTGAGTCTCTCCATCTCGATGCACCACATATCGGACATTCGTCATGGTTGGCATATTGCTTTCTGAAAAGAACACAATTATTCGGGCACACATGGATTGGAACATAGCCTAGCCCCAATGCACGGATAAATTTCAGTGCTTCATCATAAGATTTAGGAATAGAGCACTTTGGGAATGCCTTGGCCAACAACCGAAGTATTGCATTAAATGCAACATTGGAAATCCGATAAAAAGGCTTGATGTGCAGTAACTTCACGACAAATGAAAATCTTGAAGTTTCAGACCCTTCATAAAGTGAGCACTTAGCCTCTTCTATCACTTTTGCAAACTTTGACTCTTGTCTACCCCGGTCCTCCGATTCATATAGATCCTCTATCATGTCATGAATTCTATCATCTTCATAAACACCCTCCTCCTCCAAAGAAACATCCTTTTCAGCAACATCTACAACGATATCAGTAGCTCCATCCACATGTTGTGCATCTGCATCAGCTTCAACATTTACTGGTTCTCCATGATGAATCCACCTATCATATGTGCTAGACATCCCATAAATAAGAATATGATCCTCCACTTTCCCTTGAGGTTCTTGTTTACGATTCAGACATTTGCGGCACGGGCAAAGAATTTTAGCATCCTCAGCATAGGTTTCACGGACGAAATTCATGAACTCTTTCACTCCATTAAGGTATTCTTCGGAAAATTTCCTAGCTTTTATCCAACTTCTGTCCATCTGCCAATGAACAAAAAAAGGCTAAAATTTAGCAATTGAATTGCACAGAGCCAAAGTAGCTAGCACAAACAAAACCTAATCTGAAAATACTCAAATCATATGCCCTAAAAATCATATGCACAGAGCCAAAGTAGCTAACACAGGAACACAAAGTAGCCAAAGTAGCTAACACAGGAACACTTAGAGAACAGCAGCTTCAGAGCATTAACCTGCAGCACTTTGAAACGGCAAGGATGCTGCCGCCGTCCGCTCTCGAGATGATGCCGTCCGCCACTGGCTGTACTCGGTGCAGATGAAGTCGGCCGCGGCGTCGCCCGCTGCCTGCCCGGGGCAGTTGTGGTCGGCCCCGACGCCACCCACTGCCCGCCCGGCAGAGCCGCGCAGGTGGCAGTCAGTCGCGCCGCCGCCCGCCAGATTTGCCGTAGGTGATGGTCAGCAGCGCCGCGCCGCCGGTTGGGATAAACTGCGCCGCGCGACCTAGTTTTTTTTTTTGATAAAAAACGGACTTGGCCCTTCGATTTTGCCATTCAGTTTTGGCCAAAAGGAAGCCCACTCATCACATAAGGTTGGTTAAAAGGAACCGAACCAGAATGTAAACAGCTGGATGATGCTTGTCCAATTGGTAAGTGGCTGATAACGTGAGCATGTAGTCTTCGGTTCGAATCCCATTCGAACCTAATTTTTATCAGTTTTATATTTTAGTCGTTATTAGTGAAAGTTACCAGTTAGAAACGCCATGTATGTAAAATTACTGAATTAGTTTTATTTTTTAGTGGTTATTACTTCAAAATACTAGCTAGAAACTACATGTATATAAAATTGTTGAGTTGTCATCCAGTCACCCTCATCTAATTCTTGATGGCTCAATCATTTTCATTTTTTAGTGGTTATTACTTAAAATTACTAGCTAGAAACGCCATGTATATAAAATTGTTGAGTTGTCGTCCAGTCATCCTCATCTAGTTCTTGATGATTGACAACTAGGCACGCCACGTAGAAAAAATTGTTGAGGTGTCATCCAGTCACCCTCATCTAGTTTCTATGACGATATATTTTGGTCAAGATGAAACTAAAATAAGCTAGCATGCACCATTCACATCTTTATGACCATTCTATGCGTTCAGGTGACGACCTTTTGGCATGAATGGTCAAAAAATTATAGGGTTTGGACCCTTCCACACTCTCCATGACTAATTTGTGAATTTTGGTCATGGATCTATGGCCAATTAAACCGCTGTCACTAATTTTTGTCATTAATGAGTGAATTTCTTGTAGTGATTTATGGACTGGTGCAAGCATCTCGGAGTTGGAACAAACGCTTTGATGAGGTGATCAAAGCATTTGGGTTTATACAAGTGGTTGGAGAATCTTGTATTTACAAGAAATTGAGTGGGAGCTCTGTGGCGTTTCTAATATTATATGTGGATGACATATTACTGATTGGAAACAACGTAGAGTTTTTGGAGAGCATAAAGGGTTACTTGAATAAAAGTTTCTCTATGAAGGACCTAGGAGAAGCTGCTTACATTCTAGGCATTAAGATCTATAGGGATAGATCAAAACGCCTGATAGGACTTTCACAAAGCACATACCTTGATGAAGTTTTGAAGAGGTTCAAAATGGAACAGTCCAAGAAAGGGTTCTTGCCAGTTCTACAAGGTACGAGATTGAGTAAGACTCAGTGCCTAGCAACTGATGAAGATAGAGAGCATATGCGCTCCGTCCCCTATGCTTCAGCCATAGGTTCTATCATGTATGCGATGCTGTGCACTAGACCGGATGTTAGCCTGGCCATAAGTATGGCAGGTAGGTTCCAGAGTAATCCAGGAGTGGATCACTGGACAGCGGTCAATAATATCCTGAAGTACCTGAAAAGGACTAAGGAGATGTTTCTCGTGTATGAGGTGACGAAGAGCTCGCCGTAAAAGGTTACGTCGATGCAAGCTTTGACACAGATCCGGACGACTCTAAGTCGCAAACCGGATACGTATTTATTCTTAATGGGGGTGCGGTAAGCTGGTGCAGTTCCAAGCAAAGCGTCGTAGCAGATTCTACATGTGAAGCGGAGTACATGGCTGCCTCGGAGGCGGCCAAGGAGGGTGTCTGGATGAAGCAGTTCATGACGGATCTTGGAGTGGTGCCAAGCGCACTGAATCCAATAACCTTGTTCTGTGACAACACGGGTGCCATTGCCTTAGCAGAGGAACCACGGTTTCACAAGAAGACCAGACACATCAAACGACGCTTCAACCTCATCCGCGACTACGTCGAGGGAGAGGACGTAAATATATGCAAAGTGCACACGGATCTGAATGTAGCAGACCCGCTGACTAAACCTCTTCCGCGGCCAAAGCATGATCAACACCAGAACTGTATGGGTGTTAGATTTATTACAATGTAATTCACATGATGATGTGAGGGCTAAATTATTGACTCTAGTGCAAGTGGGAGACTGTTGGAATTATGCCCTAGAGGCAATAATAAATATTGTTATTATTACAATTCCTGTATCAAGATAATCGTTTATTATCCATGCTATAATTGTATTGAATGAAGACTCATTTACATGTGTGGATACATAGACAAAACACCGTCCCTAGCAAGCCTCTAGTTGGCTAGCCAGTTGATCAAAGATAGTCAGTGTCTTCTGATTATGAACATGTGTTGTTGCTTGATAACTGGATCACGTCATTAGGAGAATCACGTGATGGACTAGACCCAAACTAATAGACGTAGCATGTTGATCGTGTCATTTTGTTGCTACTGTTTTCTGCGTGTCAAGTATTTATTCCTATGACCATGAGATCATATAACTCACTGACACCGGAGGAATGCTTTGTGTGTATCAAACGTCGCAACATAACTGGGTGACTATAAAGATGCTCTACAGGTGTCTCCGAAGGTGTTAGTTGAGTTAGTATGGATCAAGACTGGGATTTGTCACTCCATGTGAGGGAGAGGTATCTCGGGGCCCACTCGGTAATACAACATCACACACAAGCCTTGCAAGCAATGTGACTTAGTGTAAGTTGCGGGATCTTGTATTACGGAACGAGTAAAGAGACTTGCGAGTAAACGAGATTGAAATAGGTATGCGAATACTGACGATCGAATCTCGGGCAAGTAACATACCGAAGGACAAAGGGAATGACATACGGGATTATATGAATCCTTGGCACTAAGGTTCAAACAATAAGATCTTCGTAGAATATGTAGGATCCAATATGGGCATCCAGGTCCCGCTATTGGATATTGACCGAGGAGTCTCTCGGGTCATGTCTACATAGTTCTCGAACCCGCAGGGTCTGCACACTTAAGGTTCGACGTTGTTTTATGCGTATTTGAGTTATATGGTTGGTTACCGAATGTTGTTCGGAGTCCCGGATGAGATCACGGACGTCACGGGGGTTTCCGGAATGGTCCGGAAACGAAGATTGATATATAGGATGACCTCATTTGATTACCGGAAGGTTTTCGGAGTTACCGGGAATGTACCGGGAATGACGAATGGGTTCCGGGAGTTCACCGGGGGGGCAACCCACCCCGGGGAAGCCCATAGGCCATGAGGGTGGCGCACCAGCCCTTAGTGGGCTGGTGGGACAGCCCAAAAGGGCCCTATGCGCCATACAAAAGAAAATCAAAGAGAAAGAAAAAAAAGGGAGGTGGAAAGGAAGGGAAGGACTCCCACCCACCAAACCAAGTCCAACTCGGTTTGGGGGGGGGAGCCTTCCCCCCTTGGACTCGGCCGACCCCCTTGGGGCTCCTTGAGCCCCAAGGCAAGGTCCCCTCCCTCCCACCTATATATACGGAGGTATTGGGGCTGATTTGAGACGACTTTTCCACGGCAGCCCGACCACATACCTCCATCGTTTTTCCTCTAGATCGCGTTTCTGCGGAGCTCGGGCGGAGCCCTGCTCAGACGAGGTTATCACCAACCTCCGAAGCGCCGTCACGCTGCCGGAGAACTCTTCTACCTCTCCGTCTCTCTTGCTGGATCAAGAAGGCCGAGATCATCGTCGAGCTGTACGTGTGCTGAACGCGGAGGTGCCGTCCGTTCGGTACTAGATCGTGGGACTGATCGCGGGATTGTTCGCGGGGCGGATCGAGGGACGTGAGGACGTTCCACTACATCAACCGCGTTCTCTAACGCTTCTGCTATACGGTCTACAAGGGTACGTAGATCACTCATCCCCTCTCGTAGATGGACATCACCATGATAGGTCTTCGTGCGCGTAGGAAATTTTTTGTTTCCCTTGCGACGTTCCCCAACAAAATCATGTATGGATTAGTCAACAGGCCAGTACCAGGCCACATTGGACGGCAAAACACGTCTGGATCGCGCGATCGGGATGATTGGGGCGGTTCAGGGCCTGGTTGGATGGCGCCCAGGCGAGCCAGGCCAAAAGAGGGCGCACCAAATAATTGGCGATGGAATCCGCCGCCGCCGGCTCGCCCTAAAGTTGGCGTAGAAAGTGAACTAGATACCAATATTTTGGCGTCAGTTGGAGGATTTGGCGCTGAACCAAACAGATATCCTGACAGATGGTCAACACCCACATTTAGGTAAGGTTGTTGTCGGTCGCCATTCAAACGGCCCCTAAGGGTCGGCGTTGGAGAAGCCGTAACGTAAAAATTAGAAGAGATGGATATCCAACCGTGTATAGTTTGAAATATTTTATTTTGCTATTTTTATTCCTAATCGGTTGCAACTTACCATCTATTTTTCCTCTTCATGTAATCTTGTTACATTAACAATTCATGCATATGGTCATAAGTTATATCTTTTGGACCAATAAATTCATAAGAAACATGCCACTTCTTCAGTCATGCATGCGAGTATGTTAAAATTGTGTTCTTTTATGTGTAGTAATGGACGACATGTGTGTTAAACGCTTGGGAGAAGATCTATGTAGTTCATGCTTCACATTTTTTGTTAGAAAATGACATTCCATTAATTTCAATTCAAAAGTTTCTCTTTGTGTACCACCTTTTGCCACATGTTTTATATGCTTTATTTTTAAAAATATAAACCAGGAGAACTATTGACATTTAGTTTTTACATTAGTTTTAGTTGTTTTTAGCATCTATTTATGACTTTGTTTTAGCAAGGTTCCCACAGTAACGGGTGAGTTATCATCTAGTTCTAACATTTTGTTTATGTGATCTCTTTGCCGAATGGCATATATTACATGCAAAATATTTTAAAAACAACAAACCAGAGAGGAATCACATTACACCGACTTTACTTAAAAAGTGCACGACATAATTTAGCTAAACTCTCCCATTATCATTATCTTTATCAAATCCCTTTCAATCAAAGAGCCCCCTAGATTTTAGCCTTTTCTTTCTGTTTATTTATACAAATTGAGATTGAATCTTTGCCTTCTGTCTATTTAAATGGCAGAACGCCTACATTGCTCCGATTTAAAAACAAAACAAAACAAAACAGGTATTGCCTCATGTTTGATTTAACCATTTTAATATTGGTATTTGGACATCTGGATATTTGTTGAATAGGAGCTTAAAATTGTATCCCAAATAATATAAAAATTGGAAGAGAGGAATATCCAACCATGCATAATTAGGAATATTGTCTTTTGGTATCCTCTATTTGTAAACAGTTGCAACTCAATATCCATTTTCCCTCTCCATGTTACCATGTTACATCAAAAAAATCATGCATGTGTCCGTAAGTTATTTTCTATTTGCAAAGAGATTCATGCGAGCCGCGTCATGAATCATGCATGCGAGTCATAAGTTAAAAGAATATGCATTCTTTTGTGTGGCCATGGATGGTATATGTGTTGAACGTTTGGGAGAAATTCTATGTAGTTCATGCTTCTCATTTTTGATAGAAAATGGCATTGCATTAATTTTAATTCAAAAATGTCTCTTTGTATACAACATTTTGTGACATTCTTCATATGTTTTGCTGTTTTTAAAACATAAACCGATAGTACTTTAGCATTTACTCCCTCTGTACATGTTTAGGTACTTGTTTCAATTAGGTCCCCACAACAACGTGTGAAGTATTCCCTCTGTAGATGCAACATGTATTTGTTGAATTACATTACACCGATTATCATCTAATTATAACAAATTGTTAATTTAATCTTTTTGCTGAATGACATACATTGCACGCAACATGTTTTGGCTACAACAAACCAAAAGGTATCACATTACACGGATTTTACTTAAAAGCCGCATGGCATAATTTTTCAATGCCCTCCCATTACGATTATCATGGAGATGGTTGGTGGACGACGATCACAATCTATAATGGTTAGGGCATGTTTGATCCATATGATTTCTGACCAGAATGATCCATATGATTTCTAAAACACACGAATAGGCAAAAGCACATGAATGGAATTGTACGCCATCATCAATATTTTATGATTTAATATGATCGTTTGATTGTGCACCCCCGAAATGGCATGAGGTTGGAGCGGATGAATTTGTTTCTATAAGATCTAGTACAAATGAATTATAAGAAAAAGGTTCTATGGATTCTAATCCTACGAATCAAACAACACATTTAGAAAAATAATCCAAAGAAATAGAATCCTTCAAAATTCCTTTAGAGATCCTTGGAATCATCTTCTTTCTCTAAATTAAATCCCTGCTTTCTGCCTATTCAAATGGGCAGAATGCTTACATGCTCCTATCTTTTTCAAAGTGAATTCCATTTTTCACCCCATAGATATGCATTTGTGACACTAATTACCCCGTTGAGTGGAAATTCGTCTAGAATACCCCTTTTAAAAATTCTGGACACCCGTTTTCTGATGCATGTTCATTAGGGAAGGTGTGTGGTGATCCTAAGGTCCAAAAATATCCGAACAAGGAGAAGGAATGAAACACATGAACAAGAGAAATTTGAACATGATCGCCGATGAGCCCTCTGATCTTTACACGTTTTTTACGAATCACTCACGCAACATGCCGATCCTACCTGACATAAATAAGCAAGATGCAAAATCAGGGGTAAAATCTTGTTGAAAGTCTTAAAAATCTGATATTTCAATATAAGTTCCGCTAAATGAGGTAATATGCGCCGCGTATGTACAAGTACACACTATATTTTTAGTAAAAACAAAACGAAACGAAGCAGGGTATCCCAAAAAGGCACGGCACTCACTTGGTACCCCGAAAAAGAAAGCAAGTGCACAAATGTCAGACCGCCGTGTTGCCTGTAGATTTTGCCGAACCCACCCCCAATATTCAATGCCGTCCGGCACGGTTAGCAGTAGCAGTAGTACAACCGCTTCAACCGCCGATTGAATTCTCACAAACCGCTCATCAACACCGTCCATCAAATGAAATGACGCTTGACGCATGCAACTGGAATGCAGTGTCATGCGATCCAAATTACCTTCAGTTTCGCTCCGAGATCAAATGAGAAGATGTGATTCCTGCTGGACGCGGGCTCCCCCCCCCCCCCCCACCCCACCCCACCCCAGCATCACGGCACGGCACACGCCTCCTCTGCTTTCCGCTTCACAGTTTCACCATTCCCTCCACGCCGCCTCTCCCCCTCCTCTTCCACCTCCAGCGGTAAACAACATCCGGTAATCCAAAAGGGAGGGGAAAGATCGATCAAACGAGAGCGGTTAAACAGGCGCAAGAGATTCCAGAAACCAAGAACACGTTGCCACCCGGGCACCGGCGCCGTCCGCCCGCCCGTCCAGCCGATAGATAGGCCCCGTCATCGGCACACACACGCATATAAGCCCAGCGCCATCCACGCCTCCCCTCCTCTCCCTCCATTGCCCCTCCAAGAAGCCAACCAACCACCGGCTGGAGTTGGTTCACACTGTCCGAGCAGTCCATCGAGGCGGAGAGAACAGAGCCGGCCACCATGCGTTCCGGCGCCCTCCTCCTCGCCCTGCTCGCCGCCGCCGCCGCCGCCGTCGTCAATGCCGCGGTGTCCTACGACCACAGGGCGGTGGTCATCAACGGGCAGCGCCGCATCCTCATGTCCGGGTCCATCCACTACCCGCGCAGCACCCCGGAGATGTGGCCGGACCTCATCCAGAAGGCCAAGGACGGCGGCCTGGACGTGATACAGACCTACGTCTTCTGGAACGGCCACGAGCCGGCGCGCGGGCAGTACCACTTCGCCGACCGCTACGACCTCGTCCGCTTCGTCAAGCTCGCCAGGCAGGCCGGCCTCTACGTCCACCTCCGCATCGGCCCCTACGTCTGCGCCGAGTGGAACTTCGGGTGAGCACCCAAACTCAAACTCAAACTCAATGCGACAGCGGCGACCATTTTTGTTGTGTCCTCAATCTTGGATTGTCTTGGGCGTTGCTGCAGTGGGTTCCCTGTATGGCTCAAGTACGTGCCCGGCATCAGCTTCCGGACGGACAACGGTCCCTTCAAGGTACAGCAATAGCTGAAATTGCAGTTTGTGCTTGCGTTTGGTTTGATTTGACGGCGGAGGTGAGCTGAACTGTGGAACTGTGGACGCGCATGGGCAGGCGGAGATGCAGAGGTTCGTGGAGAAGATCGTGTCGATGATGAAGTCGGAGGGGCTGTTCGAGTGGCAGGGCGGGCCCATCATCCTCGCCCAGGTGGAGAACGAGTACGGGCCCATGGAGTCGGCCATGGGCGCCGGCGCCAAGCCCTACGCCAACTGGGCCGCCAACATGGCCGTCGCCACCGACGCCGGCGTGCCCTGGGTCATGTGCAAGCAGGACGACGCCCCCGACCCCGTGGTAACAACCTACTACAACTCTTCCCGCTCCTTCTCCTTCTCCTTCTCATGCCGACGCCATGGCGCATTGCCAAAAGAGCAAACTGCGGTGCCAGCGGTGTACTGTAGTAATTTAACCACTTCGCTTTCTCGCGACGGGCACATGCTTCCGTCCGTCGTTAGGACATCACATCACCGAATCAAGCTGCCAACTTTGCAGCCTGGCACTGCCACCACAAAATATGCTCCTACTCACTCTATGCTAGTAATTCGATCCTTTTCTTTTAAATAAAATTGACAAATTTGTCAGTATACGTTCCCTGGGAAATGAAAATGATGAATGGATTCGTGATGGATGGCTGCAGATAAACACCTGCAATGGCTTCTACTGCGACTACTTCACCCCCAACTCCAACAGCAAGCCCACCATGTGGACCGAGGCATGGACTGGATGGTAGGTTTGCATGAGACCACACGTGAAAATAACTAAATCTCGATGATCAGCTGCAATCTGCAAGCCCGTCACGACATTGTTTGACACGATCGGTTTGTTGAAGGTTCACGGCGTTCGGCGGCCCGGTGCCGCACCGGCCGGTGGAGGACATGGCGTTCGCCGTGGCGAGGTTCATTCAGAAGGGCGGCTCCTTCGTCAACTACTACATGGTGAGCCACCCGAGGCTTGTCTGAGCCAGTACCACATGTTGTCACTCGGATGTTTGGGGTTTCAGTTGTAGCGGCACCTAACGTTTGATCTGTCTCTCTTTCAGTACCATGGAGGCACAAACTTCGACCGGACCGCCGGCGGCCCGTTCATCGCGACGAGCTACGACTACGACGCCCCGATCGACGAATACGGTATGTCGACGCCACTCCCACTGTGCTGTATCCTGTTCGCGTTCGGCTTTCCCGGATGCAAGTTCTGAACTTGTGATCGCCTGAACTCATTGTTGGCATGGTGCGCAGGTCTGATCAGGCAGCCGAAATGGGGCCACCTGAGGGACCTGCACAAGGCCATCAAGCAGGCCGAGCCGGCGCTCGTCTCCGGCGACCCGACTATCCAGCGCATCGGCAACTATGAGAAGGTTCGGTCTCGTTCCATCCCCATCCCTAGGCAGATTCATCAAGTGACGAGGGAGCCAAAAAAAAAAAATGCTTCTGAAACTGATCAAATATCTGTTACTTGTGCAGGCGTACGTGTTCAAGTCGAGCACCGGAGCCTGCGCGGCGTTCCTGTCCAACTACCACACCAGCTCCGCCGCGAGGATCGTGTACAACGGCCGGCGGTACGACCTCCCGGCCTGGTCCATCAGCATCCTGCCGGACTGCAAGACCGCCGTCTTCAACACCGCCACGGTGCGACATTAGAGAAGCAGACAGCACTGAAACTAGAACGACGGCATGCCCTGACGAACCATTGTTGTGGCGTGCAGGTGAAGGAGCCGACGGCGCCGGCGAAGATGAACCCGGCGGGGGGCTTCGCGTGGCAGTCGTACAGCGAGGACACCAACGCGCTGGACTCGACCGCCTTCACCAAGGACGGCCTGGTGGAGCAGCTCAGCATGACCTGGGACAAGTCCGACTACCTGTGGTACACCACCTAGTGAGTGACTGACCGACACCGACACACCATCTCTGCCGACTCCATGAAACCATTCGTTTATCGGTCTCTGCTGATATCTGGATTGTGTGGATGCAGCGTCAACATCGACTCGAGCGAGCAGTTCCTCAAGACCGGCCAGTGGCCGCAGCTCACCATCAACTCCGCCGGCCACTCCGTGCAGGTGTTCGTCAACGGCCAATCCTTCGGCGTCGCCTATGGCGGCTACAACAGCCCCAAGCTGACGTACAGCAAGCCGGTGAAGATGTGGCAGGGCAGCAACAAGATCTCCATCCTCAGCTCCGCAATGGGGCTCCCCGTAAGTTTTCGCCTCCCTCAAATTCAGACTGCCATGGCCATGGCACCTGCAGGCTGCAGCACTGTCTTGGTCCTCCGGCCATTTCTGACATGATAAATCTCTGGCAGAACCAAGGGACCCATTACGAGGCCTGGAACGTTGGCGTCCTCGGCCCGGTGACGCTGTCCGGGCTCAACCAGGGGAAGAGGGACCTCAGCAACCAGAAATGGACGTACCAGATCGGTCTCAAAGGCGAGTCGCTCGGCGTCAACTCCATCAGCGGGAGCTCCTCCGTCGAGTGGAGCAGCGCCAGCGGCGCGCAGCCGCTCACATGGCACAAGGTCAGCGCCGGATCACCACCGTCGACATTTCACCATCACTGCTCTCCCACTACCATTTCACTGAATGTACTGCTGGTTCTGAACTGTTTCTGGCTGCTGATCTGTAGGCATACTTCGCGGCGCCGGCGGGCAGCGCTCCGGTGGCGCTGGACATGGGGAGCATGGGGAAGGGCCAGATCTGGGTGAACGGGAACAACGCCGGTAGGTACTGGTCGTACAGGGCCTCCGGCAGCTGCGGCGGCTGCAGCTACGCCGGCACCTTCAGCGAGGCCAAGTGCCAGACCAACTGCGGCGACATCTCCCAGCGGTGGTACCACGTGCCCCGGTCGTGGCTCAAGCCCAGCGGGAACCTGCTCGTCGTGCTCGAGGAGTTCGGCGGCGACCTGTCGGGCGTCACGCTCATGACTAGGACGACATAAGGAGCGGGAAGACGGGAGGAAGAAGAAGGCATGCATGCAGAAACTGTGAATAATCTGAAGAAGAGGGCACGCGAATATACCAGTACATACGGCCTAGATACGGATACGATTGGTATACGTACAGTCGTACAAAGACTAGTGGGTGTAGTATTTATTCATGGAGAGCTAAAAAAGGTGTTGGGCGGCGCGGCTGCCGGAACAGTAGCTGAGGTGCGGCGGCCGGCCGTGCTGCCGCTGCCGGTATAGGATCGTTGATTCGTTGTGGATCACAGATGTGGAGCCGTTGGTAGGTGGGTGGACCTGCTCTCAGTCTCAGGCCTGCGCACGCAAGTGCTTTCTGAAGTAAACTGAATCCCTTTTGGGGGAATTTTATTTTCTCAACCATTCATTCCCTCTCAATGTGTTCTGCCGTAGGTGGTTGTTTGTCAAGGTGCCTGCGATCATAGCTAGGAGACGCATACGAAAGATCGTTGCTGCCAACCAATACGCGTTCATCAAGTACAGAATTCTGCATGACAATTTCGTGCTTGTCACACAGGTAGCTCGGAAGATCCATGGTCACAGGGAAGAAGCAGGGCTTTTCCTCAAACTCGACATTTCAAGAGCCTTTGGGTGTGTTTGGTTGGGGAATGAGGTGGAACCGAATGGGAATGGTTCCACGACATCCCATTTCACTAGAAAGGATCAGTTACGTTCATATGTTTGATTGAAACAATAGATGAAATGGAATGGTTATATTTGAGCGTTTGGTTGGTGAGACGGAATAAAATTTTGATGAAGAAGTGCAACCCAGCATGCCTGGTTGCCGCCGCCGCCAGGCACCAGCAGCTCGGGCCGTCGCCGCCGCCAGGCACCAACAGCTCGGGCCGTCGCGAGGCACCAACAGCTCAGGCCGCCACCGCCGCCCCACACCAGCAGATCGGGCCGCCGCCGCCAGGCACCAGCAGCTCGGGCCGTCGCCGCCGCCAGGCACCAACAGCTCGGGCCGTCGCGAGGCACCAACAGCTCAGGCCGCCACCGCCGCCCCACACCAGCAGATCGGGCCGCCGCCGCGCACCAGTAGATCGGACCGACGCCACCACCGGAACGGGTCCTAGGAACGCCACCGCCGCCGCCGTCGCCGCCGCATCTGCTCCTCAGATCAAGTGGGGTGGGGGAGGGGAAGACGAGAGAGGAGCCGGATTTATCGGGAGTGAGGAGTTAGAGCGAGAGCGAGACCCGTTCCGCGTGGTTCCTCCAATTTGGAGGTACGAGTGCATTCCGCACGTGGCCCGAATATTCCCTTAGTGGGAACGAGTTGGTTCTAGTTCCAGTTACATACCAAACACATGAACGGGGCCTCGGAATGGGTCTGATCCATGCCATTTCAGTTGGTGATTGAAACCAAACATACCTAGGAAGTCTTTTGATCATGCCTACAGGACGAGACAGGGAGACCCGATTTTCCGTATTTACATGAACAAGTTTCGTATTTTCTATAGCTTTTCAACGGCATATTATTTTCCTCATTTCGATAAAATTTGTAAAAACTACGACCAAACAACGTTTTTAGCCATTTTTAAAACTGACTTAAAATCGTAAGGAATTGGAAAAAACAATCTACATATAAAAGTTTCGCATTTGTTCATGCTTTCCAACGCCATAACATTTACTACATTCTGAGAAACCATTGAAAATTAATGCGAAAATACAAATTCGGTACAACTTATACCGTTATCTAAATTATTTTTAAACCATTCATAGTTAGAAGAAACTTTTTATATGAAAAACTACCCATTTTCATAAGTTTTCTAATGCCATATCATTTGCGTCGATCGAACTAGCCGTTTTTGAATTAATACGAACTTGACTATTCGATTTTAGAAATCCCGCCATTTTTAAAATTCCTCTTTAACCTTAGGGAATTTGGAAAAACTTTCAATGTATGAAATCAGCGGATTTGCAGCAGCTATCCAACGCCATCTCATTTAGATCATTCCCACAAACGATTTAGAAATAAGATCGAAAATACAATTTATGTTTTTTTGTATGAACAAAAAATATTTTCAAAACTGCTCTTAAACGACGAACATTTTGACAAAAAATCAACCTAGGTTGTTACCACCGTAGCTTCAAATGGTATATTGCAAGCCTCATTTGAACACTTTTCACGGAAGTTCAACCTAGCACCCAGAAAGTTCAAGTGTTACTGCTTGGACGAGTCTGGATGAGAATAATTATTCTCATCTCAGGATCAGAATATATATATATGGAAAATACCTCCTACTACCGGATGTAGTTACTCACATATCTCATATACTATCAAACGAAAGTGGATACTATTACTACCTACAACATACCAAATGAAAGTGGGTAATTGCTACTGCGGCAACAGACCTTCCCTGGTACGGCGTCAGGAATCCTGCTACAGCGGCTACGCCTTAGGGACTTCCTAGGCAAATATGCAAAAAATTCCCCCCGTGGCCTTAGAGTCTTGCGTTGGTTTTCCCTCGAAGCGGAAAGGGTGATGTAGCACAGCGGAGGTGTAAACGATGGGTGTGAATAGACCCGGGGCCGTAGTGTTTACTAGTGGCTTCTCTCATGAAAACAAGTAGACGGTGGGTGAACGAATTACTGTCGAGCAATTGATAGAACCGCGCAAAGTCGTGACGATATCTATGGCAATGATTATATCTATAGGCATCACGTCCAAAACAAGTAGACCGATACTTTCTGCATCTACTACTATTACTCCATACGTCGATCGCTATCCAGCATGCATCTAGTGTATTAAGTCCAAAAGAACAGAGTAACGCCTTAAGCAAGATGACACTGGTGGAAAAACAGGCTTCCGTCCAGCCCCATAAGTCGCGAAGCTGTAGGAACCGCGACTAATGGGACCTTTAGTCGCGGTTCTGGAGGTGAACCGCGACCAAAGGCCTGGGCCCAGGGCGCTCGGTGGTCAGCTGGTGCACGTGAGGGGCTTTAGTCGCGGTTGGCCAGGACAACCGCGACTAAAGGCCTTCGGGCACCTTTAGTCACGGTTTGCCAGGCCAACCGCAACTAAAGCCCCTCCCCTATATATACCCATCCAGCAGCCAACACTTAGCCATTTAGAGCCATTCTCTTCACACTTAGGGTTTAGGTTTGCTTTTGGTTCCTCTTATGCACATAAGGTGTTTGATGAAATGCCCCAAGAGCATGAAACAAACATGACATGAAGTGTTGGAGCCACACTCCTCGATCGCGGTTAGCAACTTGATGAACCTTTGATGTGTCATTGATAAAATATGCATGTGTGTAGTTCATTGTTTAATTTATATTGTTTGTAGCTAGTTAGTTTAACAAATGCATGATGGTTAATTATATATTTTATATTATAATAATGCAGATGAATCGGCAATGGATGTACGTTAACCGACTCTCCGGCGAGTTCACTACGGGTTTGAAAGATTTCCTCGTAGTGGCTAATGCGAACAAGCGGGGGGGTTTTGTTATCTGTCCATGTGTTAACTGTAAGAATCAGAAGGGTTACTCTTCCTCAAGAGATGTTCACATGCATCTGCTTCGGCACGGTTTCATGCCAAGCTATAATTGTTGGACCAAGCATGGAGAAAGAGGGGTTATAATGGAAGAAGATGAAGAAGGGGATGATTTCATCGATGAAAGCTATCTTGCTCATTTCGGTGATACTTTCATGGAGGATGCTGAAGGTGAAGGGGAAGGTGAAGAAGAGGCACGTGATGATCCCGTTGATGATCTTGGTCGGACCATTGCTGATGCACGGAGACGCTGCGAAACTGAAAAGGAGAGGGAGAATTTGGATCGCATGTTAGAGGATCACAGAAAGGCGCTGTACCCCGGATGCGATGATGGTCTGAAAAAGCTGGGCTGCACACTGGATTTGCTGAAATGGAAGGCAGAGGCAGGTGTAGCTGACTCGGCATTTGAAAACTTGCTGAAAATGTTGAAGAATATGTTTCCAAAGGATAACGAGTTGCCCACCAGTACGTACGAAGCAAAGAAGGTTGTCTGCCCTCTAGGTTTAGAGGTTCTGAAGATACATGCATGCATCAACGACTGCATCCTCTACCGCGGTGAATACGAGAATTTGAATGAATGCCCGGTATGCACTGCATTGCGTTATAAGATCAGAGGCGATGACCCTGGTGACGATGTTGAGGGCCAGAAACCCAGGAAGAGGGTTCCCGCCAAGGTGATGTGGTATGCTCCTATAATACCACGGTTGAAACGTCTGTTCAGGAACAAAGAGCATGCCAAGTTGTTGCGATGGCACAAAGAGGACCGTAAGTCGGACGGGGAGTTGAGACACACCGCAGATGGAACGCAATGGAGAAAGATCGACAGATGGTTCAAAGATTTTGCAGCTGACGCAAGGAACATAAGATTTGCTCTAAGTACGGATGGCATGAATCCTTTTGGCGAGCAGAGCTCCAGCCATAGCACCTGGCCCGTGACTCTATGCATCTACAACCTTCCTCCTTGGTTGTGCATGAAGCGGAAGTTCATTATGATGCCAGTGCTCATCCAAGGTCCGAAGCAACCCGGCAACGACATCGATGTGTACCTAAGGCCATTAGTTGATGAACTTTTACAGCTGTGGGGTGGTGTCCGTGTGTGGGATGAGCACAAACAAGAGGAATTTGACCTACGAGCGTTGCTTTTCGTAACCATCAACGATTGGCCTGCTCTTAGTAACCTTTCGGGACTGTCAAATAAGGGATACAATGCATGCACGCACTGCTTACATGAGACTGAAAGTGTACATTTGCCAAATTGTAAGAAGAACGTGTACCTTGGGCATCGTCGATTTCTTTCGAAAATTCATCCAGTAAGAAAGAAAGGCAAGCATTACAACGGCAAGGCAGATCACCGTCCGAAGCCTGCGGAACGCACTGGTGCTGAGGTATTTGATATGGTCAAGGATTTGAAAGTCATCTTTGGAAAGGGTCCTGGCGGACAATCAGTTCCGAAGGGAGCTGACGGGCACGCAGCCATGTGGAAGAAGAAATCTATATTTTGGGAGCTAGAATATTGGAAAGTCCTAGATGTCCGCTCTGCAATCGACGTGATGCACGTTACGAAGAATATTTGCGTGAACCTCCTAAGCTTCTTGGGCGTGTATGGGAAGGCAAATGATACAAAGGAAGCACGGCAGGACCAGCAACGTTTGAAAGACCCTGATGACCGGCATCCGGAATGGTTTCAAGGTCGTGCCAGCTACGCTCTGACCAAAGAAGAGAAGGTCATCTTTTTTGAATGCCTGAGCAGTATGAAGGTCCCGTCTGGATTCTCGTCCAATATAAAGGGAATAATAAACATGGCGGAGAAAAAGTTCCAAAACCTGAAGTCTCACGACTGCCACGTGATTATGACGCAATTGCTTCCGATTGCTTTGAGGGGGCTCCTGCCGGAAAATGTTCGAGTAGCCATTGTGAAGCTATGTGCATTCCTCAATGCAATCTCTCAGAAGGTAATCAATCCAGAAGTTCTACCACGGTTACAGAACGATGTGATCCAATGTCTTGTCAGTTTCGAGTTGGTGTTCCCGCCATCCTTCTTCAATATTATGACGCACCTCCTGGTTCACCTAGTCGAAGAGATTTTCGTTCTCGGTCCTGTATTTCTACACAATATGTTCCCCTTCGAGAGGTTCATGGGAGTATTAAAGAAATATGTTCGTAACCGTGCTAGGCCAGAAGGAAGCATCGCCAAGGGCTATGGAAATGAGGAGGTAATTGAGTTTTGTGTTGACTTTGTTCCTGACCTTAAGCCGATTGGTCTTCCTCGATCGCGGCACGAGGGGAGACTAAGTGGAAAAGGCACGATCGGAAGGAAATCAACGATATGTATGGACGGCCATTCTCTGACTGAAGCACACCACACTGTACTGACCAATTCCAGCTTGGTGGCTCCGTACTTTGAGAAACACAAGAATATTTTACGCTCTGACAACCCGGGGAAGCCTGAATCCTGGATTAGGAAGGCCCACATGGAGACTTTCGGCAGTTGGTTGAGAAAACATTTAATGAATGACAATGATGTTGTAGATCAGCTGTACATGTTGTCCAAGACACCATCTTCGACTATAACGACTTTCCAAGGGTACGAGATAAATGGGAATACATTTTACACGATCGCCCAAGATAAAAAGAGCACCAACCAAAACAGTGGTGTCCGCTTTGATGCAGCAACCGAGAATGGGCAAGAGGTCACATATTATGGTTACATAGAGGAGATATGGGAACTTGACTATGGACCCTCCTTTAAGGTCCCTTTGTTCCGGTGCAAATGGTTCAAGCTAACAGGAGGTGGGGTAAAGGTGGACCAGCAATACGGAATGACAATGGTGGATTTCAACAATCTTGGTTACCTTGACGAACCATTCGTCCTAGCGAAAGATGTCAGGTTTTCTATGTGAAGGACATGAGTAGCAAACCGAGGAAACGGAAAGATAAGAAAACGATCAGTACATCATGCGATGATCCAAAGCGCCACATTGTTCTTTCAGGGAAAAGAAACATCGTGGGAGTGGAGGACAAGACAGACATGTCAGAAGATTATAATATGTTTGCTGAAATTCCGCCCTTCAAAGTGAACACCGACCCAAGCATTAAGTTAAATGATGAGGATGCTCCATGGATACGGCACAATCGTAAGCAAGCAGGGACACAAGGGAAGAAATGATGTGTAATAATTTATTGTACCAAACTTTGTTGAATGGATCATGTGAATTATATTACCCGTGATGTGTTTGGTGTCCATTTTCGAATGATTCGAGATACCACTGATGATACATGAAATTTGGAGTGATTTAGTCATACTCCTGCCTAGGCGTATAATATGCATACTCGTAGTCTTCATAGCCGCTGTCGTCGTTGTACTGGTAGTCGTCGCCTTCTAAGTTGCCGCCGTCGTCGTCGCTGCTGTCGTCGCTGTCGTCGGGCGGCGCTCGTGGCTCGAACTGAGGGTAGCGCAGGCGGGGGATATCGCCGGCCGTGATGTAGTCCATGACGCTCTGCAGAGTCCGGCCGTACCACCATAGCCGACGGCCGGCCTCGTGGAAGTTCCCAGGAGGCAGACCGTCCTCCTCATACCTGGCGAGCGCCCTCTCACGCCGATTGATGAAGAAGGCGTCCCAAGTATGCTGGTTATCGGGATGCCAGCGGGGATTCATCCGCTGCTCCGGCGTGAGGTCGAGGTAGTAGTGGTTCGTGATGGCCGCCCGGCGCGCAGTACCCTGAGGGACGGGAGGGACCGGCACACCGCCGGCGCTTAGGCTCCAGCCGGTGGGGACGCGGTAGCCCGGTGGACAAGGGTAGTTCGAGGCGCAAAGCTCCTCCACCTGCTGGTAGGTTAGAGTGGGTGCGGTGGAAGCCATGAGAGAGTGATGAGAGATTGTAGAGATGTGATAATGCTGGCCAAGCCGGGCTACATATATGTAGTGAGAAATGGCGGGAAAAATGGGAGCGGGAAGACATGAGGCGGGAAGACAGGAGGCGGGAAGAAAGTGGCGGGAAGAAAGAGGCGGGAAGACAGGGAAGAAATGGCGGGAAGAAGAGGAATCCAGAGCTGGTCATCTAACCTTTAGTCCCGGCTGGTTGGTGCAACCGGGACTAAAGGCCAGACCAACCGCGACTAAAGGTCGTTGCGCGCGGGGAACGCAAAAACGACCTCTCAGCGGGCGGATAGGAGAAGAAAGGGGCGGCGCGCTCACGGCTCGGGCGAGAGGCCTCTCAGCGGGGCATCACAGCCACCGCACCAGGCAGGCGTGAGCAAGATGGGTCGAGGCCGAAGGCCGGCCCAGGCCGGGGGGGAGAGAGGCTGTGGCCAATGTTCCCTTTAAATGGATTCTCTTTTTTCTGTCCCGTTTTAGGCAGATTCAATGTATTGTCTCTATGCATATTTTTCCTACGAAAATATGCTTAGAAAACAGAAAATAAAATGTTTGAAGTTTCTATAAAAGCAATGATGATTTTTCTGAAAAGAAAAAGATAAAAGGTTCTGAAAATAAAAGAAGATTTGGGGGGGGGCCTTTAGTCGCGGTTGGTCTGGCCAACCGCGACTAAAGGTTACCCTTTAGTCGCGGGTCGCCTCCCCAACCGCGACTAAAGGGGGGGGGGGCGCGGGAAGGCAAAAAACCCGCCAAAAACCCTTTAGTCGCGGTTGGGGAGGCGACCCGCGACTAAAGGGTACCTTTAGTCGCGGGTCTCGTCCCCAACCGCGACTAAAGGGGGGGGGCTATAAATACAGTGCGGGTCGCCTCCCCTGCCGCCGTCTTCTCCATCTCTCTCGTCTTCTCCGATTCCAACCGTCGCGCGCGCGCCGAAGGCCTGCCGCCGCCGTCGCCCTCGCCCTCGTCGACGCCGCCCGCCGTCGCCCTCGCCGTCGTCGTCGCCCTCGCCGTCGTCGCCGCCGTCGCCGCCCTCGCCGTCGCGGTTGGTTCCTTTCATCTTTCCCGCGCCGCGCGCCCGCCTTCCTCGCTTCCTTGGAAGAACGTCTTGGAAGAACGAACGTCGATCTTGGAAAAAGAACGTCTTGGAAGAACGTTTTGGAAGAACGAACGTCTTGGAAGAACGTCTTGGAAGAACGTCTTGGAAGAAAAAGAACGTCTTGGAAGAACGTTTTGGAAGAACGTCTTGGAAGAACGTCTTGGAAGAAAAAGAACGTCTTGGAAGAAAAAGAACGTCTTGGAAGAACGTCTTGGAAGAACGTCTTGGAAGAAAAAGAACGTCTTGGAAGAACGTCTTGGAAGAAAAAGAACGTCTTGGAAGAACGTCTTGGAAGAAAAAGAACGTCTTGGAAGAACGTCTTGGAAGAACGTCTTGGAAGAAAAAGAACGTCTTGGAAGAACGTCTTGGAAGAAAAAGAACGTCTTGGAAGAACGTCTTGGAAGAAAAAGAACGTCTTGGAAGAACGTCTTGGAAGAACGTCTTGGAAGAAAAAGAACGTCTTGGAAGAACGTCTTGGAAGAAAAAGAACGTCTTGGAAGAACGTCTTGGAAGAAAAAGAACAGAGACTATCTATTTAAAAGTTTCATCGAATATAAAAAGTTTCATCGAATATGAAAAAGAACAGAGACTATCAAATATGAAAAAGTTTCATCGAATATAAAAAAAATCATCGAGTTAAAAAATCATCAATTTAAATAATTAATCAATCTAAATTGAAAAAAACTAGCAAATGAACCAGCGAATCGGCGGTCGGCCAGTGCAAAGCTGAAGCAGCAGGTTCACGGTCAAAAACTCTAGTTAAAACTCTCCGTGACGCCGTCGTCTGCCGCCCCGTCTCGCGCTCTACCGCGACACCCTCTCCCACCCCTTCCTCGCCCCCTCCTTTTGCCACCGCCCTTTCGCCACCGCCACCGCCACCGCCCCCCTTCTTCACTTAATTAATTTGTTTTTACTACATGTTTTCAGGACTGACATAATGGCGGACGATAGAGCTGACCCGATTATGGACAACTATGATCCGGACGGTGAAGCACATATGTTCGGCATCATAAACGGCGATATTCTATATGTGCCGACCGGAGAAGAAGAAGATGATATCTCTTCTTATCTGAACCTTGACGGTGAAGATGAAGGGCGCCGTCAGCAAGATGATGCCGAACAAACGTCGATAAACGACGATCTTCAAATGGAAGTAGCAACCACCTCCGGCGCCGAGGTATATATATACATTGAGCCTCTGGTGATACAAACTAACTGATTTGAATAAATATGTGTGTACTAACGCGCGCGACTCTCTTTCTTATTTTAGCCCTCGGCCGGATCGTCGAAACAATCGAGTACGTCGTCAAAGCGTGGCGCAACCAAGACGATGAAACAAGGAGAAACATGCACCATCGAGGTTGTCGACAGTGCAACCGGCAGGCCGCTGGAGCCCCGCAAGAACGCCACCAAGTTTGTCAGCCAATGCGGAGCCGTTGTTAGAGACAACGTCTCGATCACCGTCCAGGAGTGGAATGAGCCAAAGAAGGCACGAATTGCTGCAGGTTTCACTTTTGTCGATAAGAGAACAAAAAAAGATTGCTTCAAGAAGCTTATGGAACATTTCGTTCTACCTCCGGAATACAACAAATTCGATGAGGAGGGTAACAAGATTGAGGAAAACAAGGAGAGGAGGAGGCTAGTCAAACAGTTCGCTCTTCATAAGATGGCCGACGCATTCCGGAAATTCAAGCAAAATCTAGCCCATGACTTTGTCAAGCAGAACAAGACTCCGGATTTCAAAGGACAATATGAGAAACTGAAACATGATTGGCCAGAATTTGTGAAGCAAAAGAAATCGGAGCAGTTCATTCAAATATCGAAAAAAAATAAGGAAAATGCGGCTAAGAAGGAGTACAATCATATTATGGGGCCAGGAGGGTATCGCATTTTGTTGCCTAGGTTGGAGAAGATGGAGAACGAGCTGAGGGCGCGAGGA
Source organism: Hordeum vulgare subsp. vulgare (assembly GCF_904849725.1). Classification (NCBI taxonomy): domain Eukaryota; kingdom Viridiplantae; phylum Streptophyta; class Magnoliopsida; order Poales; family Poaceae; genus Hordeum; species Hordeum vulgare. The sequence goes on along the minus strand of NC_058524.1, from coordinate 503,007,273 downwards.
ATCCGTCCAGGTACGGAGGGATGGGACCCAAGGGCCAAAAGCTGGTGGTACGGGCATGGGGGAACGCTGAACCCGGAGACAGGGGAGTGTGTTTACCGGGGCAAATTAATTAAACCCACCCAAGCCCTTATTGACGCAATGAGGGATGCTCAAGAGGGGAAGATCAAGTTCAACAGAGAGAACGACGCGCTGACAAAAGCCCTCGGGAATCCTGAACACGGAGGACGTGTACGAGGCATGGGGCACATTCCGTGGAAAATAGGGTTCCCCCAGAACGATGACCCGTACGGTTACAGAAGCCGTAAGAGAAAGATGGATCGGGAAGCAGATGTTGTGGCGCGGTTGGCATCGGAAATGGATGTGATGAAGAAAACCATGAGTGTACTAGTAGCCGAAAGAGATGCAGCTCGGGTGCAGCATGAAGATCATCCAGCGGATCTCGGAAGCCAGCAGCGGAGAAGCAGCGTGGCTTCCACGGAGGCCCCACCGGCTGGTGCAGATGCACCGACGATCGAAATTAATGCACCGGAGCCTCTGGTGGTCGAAATTACTGCACCGGAGCCTCCTCGCTACCCCGTGGACGATATAAAGGAGATGAAAGAATGTCATCTGTATTATCCTATCGGGAACATGTCCATGAAGGTAGCCATCGGCAGTGCTTTACCATGTTTACCTGGAGCACTCCACCACAACAACCCCATTCAAGATGGCTATGCTCGTGTCACGGTGGAGGACATAGTCCAAGGGTTTGAGGACCTGGAGATTGACATTGCTACACCTGAAGGGGAGAAAAGACTTGGAGATGTCAAGCGCCATTTCATTCTATGGCAAAAGAAGTTTATCAAGTTTCCAGGCGAGGCGCCAAGGACAACAAGTCCACCCCCCTACGGTGGTGGTGGTGGCGGTGGCGGCGGTGGTGGTGGTGGTGGTGGTGGCGGTTCACCTACACCTCCGTCACGTCAGCCGACGCCCCCCAGTCCACAACGTCCGGCGGGTGATCAGACGCCGCCCCCCAGTCCTCGTCCGGCGGGTGATCAGACGCCGCCCCCCAATCCACCTCCGGCAAAGAAGCAGAAGCAGAAGCAGTCCTGGATTATTAACCCGGACCCTTATGTACCTAAGACCACAAAGGTACCGGAGCCATCACTGAAGCCTCTCCCCACAAGGCCTTGGGAACGTAGTGCCGAGGAAGTCGACACGGCCGCGCCTGCTGATTTGGAGAAATGGAAGGCGGACTGCAAGAAGAAAAGAGAGCCCGATCCCAAGCCAGTATTTTCTGATGAGCAAAAGAAGTGGGCTAAGTCATTTTTGAGCACACCGTCCCAAGCCGCGAAGAATCTGCCTGACGACTATGCACGTGAACTTCGCAGGCAGGCACTCATGTTCAAGGAGAACAAAGAGCGGGAGAAGGCCGAAAGTAAAAAAAGCGGGAAACAAGTTGCCCAGCTCGGGGAACAAAGTAAACAATCGATTGCCCCGCTTATAGTGGAAGCCGCCGGTCCGGATGCCCCCGAGATCATACAAGCTGCGGCAGCACAGGGATTGACTGCAACGAGTGCCAGAGAACAAGCGGCCAACTTAGGTATTACTCTTCGTGAACTGTTAGGCCTTGATGAGGCGCCAGTGAAGGAGGTAGTAATTACATATGTCAAGAATGGGCCTCTCGTCGAGCCTGCGCAGGAAAAGGATCTACCTCCACAAATGAAAGGTCTGCTGAAATGGTACAAGGGTTACATAAAAAATAAAAGCGCCAAAGATTATATTTATGCGGAAGTTAGACATGAGCATCACTTCAAACATTACTATGTACAAATTGAACTGAGTGAATTGTTCCAGCTTTTCAATCTGCGCGATCTCGACAAATCTATCATCAGTTGCTACGTTCTGTAAGTGATTTATTTCTACCCCATCTCGTTCATATTGCCTGCACTATATATATGTCCTAACTATATTGTTGTGTCCGCTATTATACATGCAGAATGAAGATTAAGGAATGCAGAGTAAGGAACATCCATGATGTTGGGTTCATTGACCCACACATCGTTAATGGACATGTGTTGGAGCATCACCCCGCCGACATGGAGGCAGACCTGTGGCAGTTTCTTACAAAGCAGGAACTCAAAAGTGATATTCTATTTCCTTACCATTTTGGGTGAGTGTTTCTGTCTTGAGCACATTCTCTTTTGTTTACTCCATGCATGGTATGTGGCCGGCTAATCGATGAGTTATGCATGACGTACTGTGCATGTATCGTGTCCGCAGGTTCCACTGGATTCTGCTAGTAATTAAAGTTAACACCTCAGAATGTCTCGTCCACGACTCTCTGAATATGGATCCAAAGCTTTGGGGCGGCATGAGAAGAATGCTGCAGAAGTAATTATTTTCATTCATTTGCGCTCTATATCGATCGGCCTATTTCGTTCATTTCCTAATATCAAGTAACTAATAACTCTCTTGTTCATTTAATTTTCTTTGCCTCGTAGGGTTTGGAGACGGTTCGTAGATACAAAGGTCGGTGAATTCAAAAAAGAGCTAGAATTCAAAAGGTCAAAGCCGAAGAATGCTGGGGATATTCAGCCAGCGGGGACCAATCTATGTGGATACTATGTCTGTGAGATGATCCGGAGATACACCTCTGAGCGGGTTCCGAGTGATACCAATGCTAAGAGGAATAACCTCCGGATGATGCTTAGTCCAGAAGCTCGCTTCCGACCACTTCAAGAGGAACTAGCTGGATGGTTCAGCAGGGAAGTCCTCCATCCTAAAGGAGAACACCATTACGAGGACGTAGAACTTTATATGCATTAAATTATGTATGGAAACTTGTTCAAAATTGTATATGGTCATCCGATGATATTGAATATATATTGTATATTCCTCTTGAATTCTTTTTGGTTCTAATTTCAAATTTGTTTGAAATTGTACATTCATATGCATGTATGTAGTACCGTAGAATATATGAAATTCCTTCAAAATTAAAATAAAGCACAAAAGAAATAAAACAATACAAATTAAACAGAAAACAGGTTTAGGGGGGGGGGCGGGGGCCTTTAGTCGCGGTTGGCCAGAAGAACCGCGACTAAAGGTCCTCCGCCCCGACGGCCGCCTGGCGCCCACGTGGACGGGCCTTTAGTCGCGGTTCTTCAGAAACCGCGACTAAAGGTGGGGGGCTTTAGTCGCGCTTAGTTGGTCGCGGTTGCGCAACCGCGACTAATGGCAGTTGCGAACCGCGACCAAAGGCCTTTTTTCCACCAGTGTGACATGATGTAGATGGACAATTTCATATCTACGACAAAGCCCACCTTGTTACCCTTGATGGCAACTACATGATGTGTGCCTTGCTGCCCCTACTGTCACTCGGAAAGGTCACCACACGGTAAGAACCCAAAACCAAGCACTTCTCCCATTGCAAGAATCATAGATCTAGTTGGCCAAACAAAACCCAAGACTCGGAGAGACTTACAAGGATATCAAATCATGCATATTAGAAATCAGCAAAGACTCAAATATATATCATAGTTAATCTGATCACAAATCCACAATTCATCGGATCTCGACAAACACACCGCCAAAGAGGATTACATCGGATAGATCTCCATGAAGATCATGGAGAACTTTGTATTGAAGATCCAAGAGAGAGAAGAAGCCATCTAGCTACAAACTACGCACCCGTAGGTCTGAAGTGAACTACTCACAAGTCATTGGAGGGGCGATGATGTTAATGAAGAGGCCCTCCAACTCCAAAGTCCCCTCCGGCAGGGCACCGGGAAGGGTCTCCAGATGAGATCTCGCGGAAACGGGAACTTGCGGCGGCGGAACTCCCGATCTCGGTTTCTTTCTGGAGGTTTCTGAATTTATAGGACCATATGGCGGTGGAGTTGCATCAAGTGGGCCCCCGAGGGGCCCACAAGCTTGGTTGGCGCGACCTAGGGGGGGCGGCGACAGGGCTTGTGGCGCCCTCGTGACCCCCCTCCGGTATCTTTTTATTCCGGTATTTTTGATAATTTCCATAAAAAATCATCGCGAAAGAATTATTCTATTTGGACTCCATTGCAAAATCAGATCTGAAAAGAGTCAAAAACACAAAAAAAACAGGAACTGGCGCTTGGCACTGAGTTAATAAGTTAGTCCCAAAAAAGATATAAAAGGTAAACAAAACATCCAAAGTTGACAAGATAACAGCGTGAAACATCAAAAATTATAGATACGTTTGAGACGTATCAAGCATCCCCAAGCTTAACTCCTGCTCGTCCTCAAGTAGGGAAGTGATAAAGAATGAATTTTTGATGCTTTCATGCTACCTAGCATAGATGTCCTTTGTAACTCCTCTTATGTGACGTGAATGTTCAGATCCATTAGATTCAAAACAATAGTTTGCTATTGACGTGGAAACAATAATACTTCAAGCAAACTAGCAAAGTAATCATGAACTTTCAAAATAACAAGGCCAAAAGAAAGTTATCCCTACAAAATCATATAGTCTGGCTATGCTCTATCATCATTGCACAATGAATTTAAATCATGCACAACCCCGGTATTGGCCAAGTAATTATTTTCACACCTTTACTTTCTCAAACTTTTTCAACTCTCACGCAATACATGAGCGTGAGCCATGGTTTTAGCACTATAAGTGGTGTGGAGTGTGGTGGAGGTTGCAAGACAAACAAGAGAAGATGATCACATTAACTAGGCATATCAATGAGTTGTGGAGATGCTCATCAATAGGTATCAATGTGAATGAGTAGGGATTGCCATACAAATGATGCACTAGAGCTAAGAGTATGTAAAAGCTCTTAAAGCAAACTAGTGGGTGTGCATCCAACTTGCTTGCTCACGAAGACCTAAGGCAATTTTGAGGAAGTCTATCATTGGAATATACAAGCCAAGTTATATATAATGAAAATTTCCCACTAGCTATATGGTGGTGACAAAACGAGAGACTCTCAATCATGAAGATCATGGTGCTTAATATGCACAAGTGTGGAAAAATGGTAGCATTGTCCCTTCTCTCTTTTTCTCTCATTTTTTTAGATGGGCTCTTTGGCCTCTTTTTTTAATTTTATTTTTGTGGGCATATTTGGCCTCTTTTATTTCCTCACATGGGACAATGCTCCATCAATGATGATCATCACACTTACAACTCAAAACTTAGAGCAATGATGACTCTATATGGAATGCCTTCGGTAGTGTACCGTGACAATGATCTAGCATGGCATAGACATAAATGGAAACATCATGCTAGCTATCTTACGATCATGTAATGGCAATGTAGACGTGGTGGCACATGTCATGGTGGTGGTTGCATGGAAATATATCTCGGAATGACTTTGAAAAAGCCATAGTAGGTAGGTATGGTGGCTGTTTTGAGGGAGGCTAGTGGTGGGTTTTGTGCACCGGCGAAAGCTGCACGGCACTAAAGAAGATAGTGATGGTGGAAGGTGAAAGTGCATCTAAACCATGGACTCAACATTAGTCATGAAGAACTCATATACTTGTTGCAAAAGTTTTATTAGTAATCGAAACAAAGCATTCGACGCATACTCCTAGGGGAAGGGTTGGTAGGTATAAACCATCGCGCGATCCCGACCGCCACACAAAGGATGACAATCAATAGACTAATCATGCTCAGACTTCATCACATAGCGGTTCACCATACGTGCATGCTATGGGAATCACTAACTTCAACACAAGTATTTCTAGATCCACAACACCTTACTAGCATAACTTCAATATCACCATAACCACAACTCAAAACTAGTTGAGATGAATCAAACTTCTCTAACTATTCAATGCACATGAAGGTGGAAGTTTTCGTATCCCTTTGGATAACTACCCCTTTTGAGACTACTTTCAAAGCATAGATCAACTACCAAGCCACGCACCGCCGTGCTCTAAAAGATATAAGTGAAGCACATAGAGCAAAATCAACTAGCTCAAAAGATATAAGTGAAGCACATGTGAGCTGAATTGTCTACCAAAGGATATAAGTGAAGCTCGACAAAATCACAATGAGTGCATGTCTCTCTCTAGGTGTGCAGCAAGGATGATTGTGACACAACAAAAATAAAAGACTCCTACGATACAAGACGCTCCAAGCAAAACACATAACATGTGGTGAATAAAAATATAGCCCCAAGTAACGTTACCGATGGATTGAAGACGAGAGAGGGGATGCCTTCCCGGGGCATCCCCAAGCTTAGGCTTTTACGACATCCTTGAATATCTTGGGGTGCCTTGGGCATTCCGAAGCTTGAGCTCTTGCCACTCTTTATCTTTTTGTCCATAAGGACTTCACCCAAAACTTGAAAACTTCACAACACGAAACTAAAACAGAAACTCGTGATAACATTAGTATAAGAAAGCAAACCACCATTTCCTTAGGTACTGTAGCAAACTTAAATTCTACTTATGCTGATGTTGGGTTACTGTATTTTCAATCTTCCATGGCTAATACCCCCCGATACTATCCATAGTTTCATCAAAATAAGCAACCAACACAACAAAAACAGAATCTGTTAACAGCAGACCAGTCTGTAGCAATCTGTATACTTTGTATACTTCTGGTACTTCAAAAATTCTGAAAAATTATGACAATCTGAAGAATTTGCGCAGAAATCAGCAGCAAAAAGAATCAACTCAAAAGCTCTTACATAAAAAAATTAAAATTCTTTTCGTGAGCAGAAAGTTTCTGTCTTTTCCAACATGACCAAACGATCATCCCCAAGACTAATCATAATGGTTTTGCTTGGCACAAACGCAAAAAGAAACACAAAAAACACAATCATAACAGAATTATGAAAGTGTGGAAAACACAAAACAGAAAGAAAAAGGATAGATTTGTTGGGTTGCCTCCCAACAAGCGCTATTGTTTAACGCCCTTAGCTAGGCAAAAGGTGATGAAATCACGTATAGTCATCTTTGGTGCTCAAACCATAAGTAGTGTGATCATTTATCATATTAAGATCTTCATCTTTATTGGATGACTCACCACTAGCTTTAGGAACAAAAACAGACTTGACGGTCTTTTTGAGAGTGAGATTTGAAGTATTTTGCACAGCGGCAAAAGCGGAACCCAAGTTGGTTATGGCATCTTCTAATTTGCCAATTCTAGAAGAATCATTAACTATAAGGTCCTTCTCCCTTAAATTTTTCAAAAAATTTCCCACTTTGGATCCGTACTGAGTAATTTGATTGTGGATCTTTCTATCCAAACTCTCAATAAGTTAAACTGTGGCAATTTTGTTTTCAATAGCGTCAAGCCTTTGCATCACGTGTTCCAAGGTTAAGATAGTTCCATTAACCATGAGCGGGGGTGAGCCTACCAAATTCATGATAGCTCCATAGGAGTCAACAGTATGGCTCCCTAAAAAACTCCCGCCTACAATGGTATCAAGGATATACCTATTCCAAGGAGAAATTCCAACATAGAAACTGCGAAGAAGGACGGTAGTGGATTGCTTACGAGTAGATCTACTTTGAGCATTGCAAATCCTGTACCAAGCGTCCTTTAAATTTTCTTCCTCATTATGCCTGAAATTGAGAACTTCATTCTCAGGGCTATCATTTGGAGTGGTGGGTCTAGCCATTGATGGACTATCCCACACACAAACGAGCAGGAAGAGAGAGTGAAACGGGCAAAAGAAAACGACAAAGGAGAAAGGCAAAGGAAAACGGCAAATGTGAAGTGGGGGAGAGGAAAACGGAGGCAACTGGCAAAAAAGTAAATGCAAGAAATGAGTTTGTGAGACCTACTTGGTTAGATCTCTCCTTCCCCGGCAACGGCGCCAGAAATTCTTCTTGCTACTGCGACAACAGACCTTCCCTGGTACGGCGCCAGGAATCCTGCTGCAGCGGCTACGCCTTAGGGACTTCCTAGGAAAATATGCAAAGGATTCCCCCGTGGCCTTGGAGCCTTGCGTTGGTGTTCACTCGAAGCGGAAAGGATGATGTAGCACATCGGCGGTAAGTATTTCCCTTAGTTTTGAGAACCAAGGTATCGATCCAGTGAAGGAGTATCACAAGTGCCTGCACAAACACAAAGAGCTTGCTCCCAACGCTATGAAGGGGTTGTCAATCCCTTATAGATTGTTTGCCAAGTGAGAACTAAAAGCAGCAAAGTAACAAAGCATAGTAAAAGCGGAGGTGTAAACGATGGGTGTGAATAGACCCGGGGGCCGTAGTGTTTACTAGTGGCTTCTCTCATGAAAACAAGTAGACGGTGGGTGAACGAATTAGTGTCGAGCAATTGATAGAACCGCGCAAAGTCGTGACGATATCTATGGCAATGATTATATCTAGAGGCATCACGTCCAAAACAAGTAGACCGATACTTTCTGCATATACTACTATTACTCCACACGTTGATCACTATCCAGCATTCATCTAGTGTATTAAGTCCAAAAGAACAGAGTAACGCCTTAAGCAAGATGACATGATGTAGATGGACAATCTCATATCTACGACAAAAGCCCACCTTGTTATCCTTGATGGCAACTACACGATGTGTGCCTTGCTGCCCCTACTGTCACTGGGAAAGGTCACCACACGGTAAGAATCCAAAACCAAGCACTTCTCCCATTGCAAGAATCATAGATCTAGTTGGCCAAACAAAACCCAAGACTCGGAGAGACTTACAAGGATATCAAATCATGCATATTAGAAATCAACAAAGACTCAAATATATATCATAGTTAATCTGATCACAAATCCACAATTCATCGGATCTCGACAAACACACCGCCAAAGAGGATTACATCGGATAGATCTCCATGAAGATCATGGAGAACTTTGTATTGAAGATCCAAGAGAAAGAACAAGCCATCTAGCTACTAACTACGGACCCGTAGGTCTGAAGTGAACTACTCACGAGTCATTGGAGGGGCGATGATGTTGATGAAGAGGCCATCCAACTCCAAAGTCCCCTCCGACAGGGCACTGAGAAGGGTCTCCAGATGAGATCTTGCGGAAACAGGAACTTGCGGCGGCAGAACTCCCGATCTTGGTTTCTTTCTGGAGGTTTCTGAATTTATAGGACCATATGGCGGTGGAGTTGCGTCAAGTGGGCCCCCGAGGGGCCCACAAGCTTGGTTGGCGCGACCTAGGGGGGGCAGCGACAGGGCTTGTGGCGCCCTCGTGACCCCCTCCGGTATCTTTTTCTTCCGGTATTTTTGACATTTCCATAAAAAAATCATCGCGACAGAATTATTCCGTTTGGACCCCGTTCCAAAATCAGATCTGAAAAGAGTCAAAAACACAGAAAAAACAAGAACTGGCGCTTGGCACTGAGTTAATAAGTTAGTCCCAAAAAAGATATAAAAGGTAAACAAAACATCCAAAGTTGACAAGATAACAGCGTGAAACCATAAAAAATTATAGATACATTTGAGACGTATCAGTAATACCTACTCCCTCTGTTCTAAAATATAAGACCTTTTAGAGATTTATTATAAACTACATACAGATGTATATAGACATATTTTAGAGTGTAGATTCACCTATTTTGCCCCGTATGTAGTTCATAGTGAAATCCCTGAAAGGTGTTATATTTTGAAACGAAGGGAGCACAACATACCAAACGAAAATGGGTACATATCCATTTTCGTTTGGTATGTTGTATAGTATCTATCATATTGTAGAATATATACGCGTAGTATACAGTATATAAAAATATTGAGATAATATATATACTACTTTATAGGTAGTATATACCATATTTTTAGCATACTCATTTTTACGTATAAATATGTACTATTTGATAATATTATAAGACCTATTGATTACCTATATTTTTCATGTAATATATTTGTAGTATTTTAATATAGTATATGAACAAATTTAAAATGATAAATTAGTATATATATCCTATCATGATAATATATGAAACATGGGAGTAATTATACCCGGTAGTAGAAGGTTTTTGCCCTATATATTTACTCCCTTCGTTCCTAAATATAAGTCTTTTTAGATGTTTCATTAATAGATTATATCCAAATATATATAGACATATTTTAAAATATGAATTTATTCATTTTGTTTCATACGTAGTCTCGTAGTAACTTTTTTTTTAAAGGAACGAAGGGAGTATATATATAAGTATATATATACTAGTACATGTGTCCGTGCGTTGCAACGGGCAAAAATATTCATAAAACTTCCTCCGGGTGCCCCTATGCAACACTACTCATATATCCAACTCTGATAAATGTTACAAGTATAATTACCCTAATCTATAATAATTTTGTGAAAGTAATGTTATTATTGCCATGTCTACCAAAGTTTCATAAAAAGGAAAAATTAAAATAGCTCGGCCAATGTTACTTTTGCTTGCTTTTATCAACTCAACGTTACTTGTGTGAGGTTTGTAGATGATCCAAAGAACAATGGCTCGTATGGCAGGAAGACATAGAAGGAACCTGTAATTCTTTTACCTCTTTTCAACAAATTCACCTTAATCTATCTGTTGGCATAAATAGAGATAAATAACATGTGTGTAAAAAACTTCTTGCTAGGCTTGAGAAACAACAAATTTATTTTTACTGTATCCAACTTAGGGATGAACCTTGATCTTACTGTTAATATAATTACTTCATTTCATATGTGCGGTGCTCAAGTTCTTGACTGCACAACAGACTAAAAAATTGCATCTCTACAATGGATGTGAGTGAAGCCTAAAAAAGATAGCAGAAGATGGCATTATGTGTATGATCCAGGCCTACAACCGCCATCACTTCGATTGAAATTACATAGCATATAAGGAACAATGTGTTTTTTATTCAGTAAGATTCTTGTTTAATGAAAGCGACATGTGTAAGAGAACAGAAAACAATGTCAATGCCAGCATATCAGGAAAGTTCTTGGTCACTAATGTACTTTGGATAAATATAAATTGCGTGAGAGAGTGGCGCAAACTTATTGTTTGGTCAGCTAGAAATGGAGCTTTGATGAATGTTGAATTGTATTGCAAGGATATCGAGTTCAACTACCACATCCACAAATTTGTGGTGTTGATGGGTAAAGGTGAAGAAAATCATTTTTGGTGTTGCAAGGTAAAGGTGAAGAAAAGCATACCGAGATTCCATCAAGCAAATTCACAGCTCGGGCAAAAATCATAGGCAGACCAAGTTGTTTGCTTTGTTTTAGCCGATTGAAAAACTGACTGCAGAATTGCATCACCAATTATTGTAGAATTGCCTCACATATAATATCAGTACATTGCTTGTATGACAAAAATCTATCCAACCCACCTAGCTTTAACGCAGGTCCTTCCACCACAGCATATGACATAGAGTAAACAAAACAAAAAAGAACAAAGAGACAAAAAGCTCACCTGAATAAGCAAAAAAGGACACTCTTTGTTGGTCATACCCAAGAACAGGACACTTTTCTTCCCAAAACAACAGATTGACAGAAACATGCGCCTTGCCATCTCCGGATTGCCGATCAAGCTGTCGAGCAGCTATTTACGTTTGATGATTATTCCTTTGACTTGGCGCCATCATCCCGAGTCCATTTCTCACACTTGAGCTCCCCGTCGACTGAAAGATCGAAACCAGCGTGTTAAAATTTGGATCAGTGGCGATCTTCGCGATATCGTCGACGCCAAGTTGGCGTATGACGATGAAGATGAGCGGGTGGAGATAGCTATCAGGGTCGCTCTGTGGTGCGTCCAGGAGGATTTCTCCCGGAGGCCTTCCATGTCGAGAGTTGTCCAGATGCTCGAAGGCGTCTGTGATGTGCCACAGCCACTGACGTCCTCGCATGTTGTGGACAGGCTCCATCCGAATGCTTTTGAGCCGACTGATAGTCTACTTTCAGCTGTGCGGCTGTCTAGTCCCAGATGACATACTGGAATAGATGACCGGTTGCGCCCCCGGCATGTAAGTAGACTATCTAGAACCTGGAAATTCCTAGCAAAATTTAGACTCTGCAAACAAAGCTCACCCGCGATTCCAGGGACATCCCGCACGACAGTTCGATGGCCACGGTGGTACGAAGGACGTAAGGGCTGACTGGGAGGGGGAGGATATGAGAAGGAGGCGGGAGGGGAGGGAGAGAGGAGGCTCGACAGGAGGGGACTCGCGGCAGCGAAGGCGACATCGTCAGTGGAAGTGGAGTTGGGGCTACGATGGAAGAGGATGTAGGAAAGGTCCAGGCGGGAGCGGCGTGGAGGGTCAGGGTTAGGAAGGTGCGCATGTGGCGGGAGCGTTGCGATTGTCGAGGAAGAGAAGGAGCATGCCTTGAGCTTACAGCGGTGGGCGACGGGGGACGGTCTTGGCGGCGCACGGCGAAAGGGCTGGGGCCGGCGGGGGCCGGAGGTGGCGGCGCCCGGCGGATGGACCCTGCCCCCTCGGCCTCACGTCACCGGCGACAAGGCTGAGCCGAGCTCCCCGTGCTCCCTCGCCTCCTCGCCGAAGCTGACGGCCGGCTGGTCGGCTCCTCGCCGAAGCCGACGACCGGCTGGGAGCTCCCTCGCCTCCTCGGCTCCTCCTGCACATCCTCGCCCCCGTCTCCTCGCTCCCGCGCGCCCCCTCCTCGACCCCGCCTCCTCGTGCCCGAGCTGGGATGCCAGCGGTGGGCGTGCGTGGTCTCTGGATAGGATAGGAAGACGCTGACCGCGGGGAGGGGGGATTTTGTAAAAACGAAACGTTTTTCAACTATAAACAATGGACCGCGGGTTTATTCAGCCAAACGACAAGGACGTTTTCGTAAAAATACCTCGGCGGAAATTCCGACAGAAACGATAGCCGCTTTAGGCCCTGTTTGTTTCATAAGTCCTAGGACTTTTTTAAGTCCCAACTTATAAGTCATAAGTCCCTACCTGTTTGTTTACAGGGACTTATAAGTCCCGAGTCCCTACCTGTTTGTTTACAGTGATTTATAAGTCCATGTTGAACCTGCAGAAAAGATGAACTGCAGCGGCGACGAGGAGGCAACCGAGGGAGACGAGGCGGCGGCCGGACGGCGACGGGGCGGGCGGCGACGACTGGGCGGGCGGGCAGGCGGGCGGCGACTGGGCCGGGCGGCGGGCGGGCGGCGATTGGGCGGGCGGGCGGCGGGGCGGCGACGACTGGGCGGGCCGGCGGCGGGGCGGCGACGGGGCGGGCGGCGACTGGGCGGGCGGGGCGGCGACGACTGGGCGGGCGGGCGGCGGGGCGGCGGGGCGGCGACGGGGCGGGCGGGCGGCGGCGATTGGGGAAGCCGGCGGCGGGCGATGCGAGCGTCCTGGAGTCCTGAGCGATCGGGGCAGGGCGGTGCGAGCGTAATGGGACCAGAATAAGTCCCAATAAGCTCCTATTAGAGAGTCTTATTTCATAAGTCCCAATTAACCATAATAAGTCCCAATAAGTCCCTAGTGTTTGGTTTAGATGGGACTTATAGGAACCTTTTTAAGTCCCAAAACCAATAAGTCCCTGGAAACAAACACCCTCTTATTATTAGGTATAGATTTTTGGGTTTACCATTAGGGTGGGCTGAACTTGTCCACTAGGCCCAAGTGGCGCATCTGAATAAAATCGCGGGAATCGCCGCTCTGCCACCAAATTGCAAGAATTAGAAGGAAAAAAAAACAATTTGCAAGAGGCCAGTTCCATGGAGCCGTGGCTGCCGGTGCTCCGCCACCTGCTCGCCACCTCCGCCCCCAGCGCCGCCGCCTTCTCGTCGTCGAACAGCAGCCCCTGCTCTCTTCCTCCGGCCGCGGGCCTCCTACGGCTCCTCCTCTCCCCGGTGCCCACGCTCCCCGCCTCAGAGCCCACGCCTGTCCTCTTCCAGACCCTCCCGCCCTTGCTTCAGTCCCAGGCGCTCTCCTTCCTGTCCTCCTCCGCCTCCCTCCTCGACCCGCTCCAGCTCCGCTCACTCGCCTCCCGGGTCCTTTCTGCCCCGCCCGGCCGGTGTGATGAATTCTGGGTCCGCCGGGGCGCCCACCACCTGCTCGACGGATTGCCTGACAAAGACGTTCCTCATGTCCCCTGGGAGTTTAACGACGAGTTCCACGAGCCGCCGCCGTGGCTTAAAGGAGAGGCGGCACGGACACAGCCTGCCCTTCCGTGGCTGCCTCTCGATTGCCGGAGCATGATGCCGGGTGGGGTCCATGCCAGTGAGGATGGTTTGTCCGAAGTTCGGTTGGAGTCTCTGGGGTTGGAGCAAGACGGGTGTCCGTTAATGCAGGAAGTTGGGTGTGCACCATCTCCTCCGGCTTCTCCACTAGAGAATTCAGTCGTTCATAGGGCTCTAGCTCTGAAGAAGGAGATTGGGATGGCAGAGTCGGTTCTGGGAGCTCAGCAGGCGGCGAACAACTTGCATGATCTTTGCCTTGAATCCGGGAATGCTGAGGCGGTACTTAGCTTAGTACAGCCATGGGAAGCTGATGATGACATTGTGAGGGTTCTGCTTTCAAATTTGGTACTCGAGGAAGATGGGATGCATGGCAAAGGCCCGGCACTTGTGCTGTGTTCTCTTGCCCTACCGAAGTTACTTGACCTTCAAAGAGCAGCTTCATCTGGTCTTCTTTCTGCTGCACTGGATATCTGTAAAAGCTACCCAGCTGCTGCACTGGAGGCTGTCCTCTTCCCACTAGTTCTTAGAAAACAAGGCCTGAATGCTCCTCAGTGCGATGTGCTCACACGGATTGTCAAGGATTGTATGCATCCTTTGCATGTCACCGCCTTCTGTCATAGGTTGCTTTCAGGGGAGGAGGGAGAACGGAAACCGGTCTGTATGCCTCAGCATCGGGAAAATATTGGCCGCGATTTGGTCTGGACAGAATCTCTCTTTGCACTATTCTACAACATTCTCAGTCAAGACATTTGCCTAACACCAAGCACCATCGAGAAGCTAGTGTCCATGATTCATGATATGGCAATAAAGTTTCCAAAGTCGCTTAAATTTGGCAACTTATTTCTGTGCTTCGTCTCCAAGTGTTGGCATGAATGTAAGATTCACAGGGTTTTACTTGAGAGAGCTGCTGAGACAACCAACACTTTCTTGACTAAAGCTATATTGGTCAAACTGCGGCCTGTTAATTGAAGTGATGTCTTGATTGTTTAAAGATAAGTTCCTGGTGGGCTACTTGCCATTCAGATTAACCAAGTATGTAATTGCGTGGGAGGAATGTTTTGTTTGATTTTCAATGGACAGCTTTTGTAGTTCGAGAAACCATTGCTTCATATATACAGAGCAGCAACTAGCAATTACTCCCTCCGTCCCAAAATAAGTGTCTTAAGCTTAGTACAATTTTGTACTAGCTCTAGTATAAAGTTGAGACAGTTATTTTGGGACAGAGGGAGTACTTTACTATGAAAATGTTATTAACACAAAGTACATAATTTTTGTTATACATGACTTCAGTGCAACAAAGTTTGACTTTCAGAATGAATTTATGTTCAGTTGAGTATAGGATTTGTTGTAAGGGTTGTCTTTGACTTTTGAAATGGACATCTTTGTAGTTCCAGAAACAATTGAACAATGATGCACATATTCAATGTAGCAATTAATTTACTACTCCCTCTGTACCTAAATACTTGTAGTTGGGGAGAACTAGTCTAGTTCTCCCCAACTACAAGTATTTAGGTACAGAGGGAGTATAAAAAAGGCATTAACAAAAATATAGAATTTCTGTTATATATGACTCAAATGCAGCAAGATTGGGAGATTGTCGTGAAATCCAGGATGTCCAGTTTAAGGGAATAAATAAGCCAGTTTAATCTTATCCGTAGTTAACAAATTATCCAATGGTCAATTTCAGTTCTACCTACCCAAACTACAAAGATGGTATGCATTTGATGCCTTCATGTTAGTTTGTTAAATTCTTGTGCTCATATGCATGTTTAGTCTATCAGTGTAAGATTTATTGTTAGATCTCTGTTAACCATGATTCTCTGTCATATGCACACAGATATGTTCCTGGTGCCCAGCACATTTCTGATTCATTTAGATCATGAGTAGGTTCTGCTTTTCTTTTTCCTCAAACCGAGTAGTTTCTGCTCTTGAACTATTCAGTCGAGGATGGAAAATGTTTTCTAGTGCATACATGTTTCCTTTTACTGTTTCGTTGCTGTACAACTATTCTGAGTCAGTTTTCACATGCCGTATCATTAGTACAGTCAGCGTGACTGCCAGTTCAAAATGCCAATAACTTTACTAAGCCAATAAGCTCTGGAATAAAAGAAATCTAAAGTGGCTTTGTTATATTTCCATAGCATGAATGGAACGTTTTTTTATAGCTGCAGCTATTCTTTGGCGACTATCATTTAACATGTCAGTTACAGAAAAGCAAATATACAGGTAAATCGAACCGTTTATTCCTCTAACAAAAATAAGACTGACAACACAAATACACATACAGAGTTTATAGGAGTTCCACTTGTCTTTTTCTCAGGGACGGTACATAAAGTGGCTTTTGATACAAGTCATTTGAATACCATCTTTGTAGTTTGGAACCTTGATACTTTGTCTGTGAACTTGGTAGCGGAATAGAAATTAAGGTAGTCTTTGAAACGATATTGGCTAGGATATGTGAGATTTGGAGCTGGGAAAATTATAGCATCTGCACCTGGGTTATAGAATGTCGCAATAGATAGGCGGCTCCCGTTCTGATTTGGAAGTACCTGATGGCAAATGCTCTTATATATTCCATTGCTTATCACTTCAATCTGATCTCCAAGGTTTACGAAAATTCTATTTCCTCTTGTTGGTGGTATTGAGATCCACCTACCATCTTTCATGAACTGCAAACCTGGGACCAAGTCATCTTGAAATAGAAGTATTATTCCCCCAGCATCAGTGTGTCCACGGAGTCCCATCACTACTTCTGGATGACTACACCTGGGGTATTTTGCGACTTTTATGCCTATGGTAGGCGTAGTGAAAGCTTTCTTCAAGTAATCCTTGTCCAGCCCAAGATTTTCACTCATGACTTCTGCTAACTGCTCGGCCAACTTGACTACTTCTTCAGCATATTCAGGAACTGTGCTACTGCATAGTTGATTACTTTATATTAGTACACTTTACAAACTTCAGAAACCTCTAATTTATGTTCTCATGATTTCCTGGGTATGCCAACTGTGATTTATGGTGATACTAAGTTTTACTATTATATAGATTGCAGACTTACCGAAGCAGCTCTGGAATGTCATGAATGTTTGATTTTGGCTGATGATGATACATGAAGCTGCACTCCCAGTCAACATTTGAGGTGAATTTGGCAGGACCAAGGGTTTTTGCTATCTCAGAGCTGTAGAAGTTCTTCTCCATGTCTTGCTCATAGTATTTATTCACCAGTTCCTTGGTTTTGTCCATCAGGTCATCATTGATTCCATGATTCTCCAGCTGGCATAAAGTTATGGTGCACAACAAATGAGAACAGTGAGAAGGTAGAGTGTAAATGTATTTCATCAGTATGATGATCTTATATTTCCTTACTTACCCAAAAGAATCCCCATTGTGCACAGGCATCATGGAGAAGCGAAAGCGTCTCTGATCTCTTCTCGCCATGTAGCCCATCCATCTTTATCACTGGAATTTCCATTTCCTGAAACACTGAGTATGGGTGTCTAGCAAAACGCACTAACCTTCTCAAGTTGATATGCTACAGCTACAGCAAACTAGGTATTTATAATGGCCGCGATAGGAATGCTGGGAAATATATTTTTCTGGGTTTCAGAACATGATGTGGTTTCAAAATGAAAGAAAGCTTGCTTTCTCATGATGCACATGTAAAATCATGTCCAGGTACATTTCATTATTGCCATGTGATGTAGCCAATATAACTGTATAACTTGTCTAGTATCCTTCAGAACTAATCATCGGGGTGGTTGACTTATGAGCTACACATGGTGCCTATTCGCCCATCCTGTTTTACTTCCATATAAAAGTGAATGGTGGTGGCAGCCATCTTAGTTAGATTACAAATTACCTTCTTTGGATCACCCCCGCCGCCCTTAATCGTGGTGATGATGTTACCGCGGCACAGATCAGGGAGGAGTAAAATCTCGGTTTGGAGATCTTTCAGGTCAGACTAATCATGACTGTTGGTCTGACTTTCTGATTCATTGCATGAAGGCCTGTATGCAGAGTCAACCACAGAATAACTTAAATTCATCCTCGATTAATTCGTTGAAGTTTCTTACGTCGATGTGAGCCTAGATTTTCTCAGGGATTTGCTAGATCGTGTTTGCAATTTTGTAAACTGCACTTATCAGTTTTCTGTAGATTACTACTGAGCCACCTCTGGGAATACAAGATGATGTATAATCCCCAGCTCTTAATGGCTAACTGAATTCTGCCTCTCGTTAGAAGTTGCCTCACCAATACAACTAGATTAGATAGCATTTATTTCTCGGAAGTTTTGTTAACCTTATGTACCCCGGGAAAGCAAGTTGACATGGGTTGTTAGGCAGGGTGACCACACTAATTAAGGGCTTTGCTGATGTGGGGATTTGCTAGATCCACCTAAAGTTTTTTTAAGGGCTTTGCTGATGTGGAGATTTATTAGTGGATCAGTGTGGGGAAAAGGGGCCCACCCCCTGATCTACGTAGGTGTAGGCTTACCGGGCCTAGAATCTGCTGTGTTTCTAAGGGTGTGTTTGGTTTGAGGGATAGTCTAGGGTGGCTGTGGGTATCCCATGTCTAGAATCTGCTATCTAACCTTTTTTTGTTTGGTTGGGAGGGTGGGGTTATCCCATGTTTTGTTTGGTTGAAAGGATGAAAGGTGGCTGATGATAGCCATTGAAGTGTTTGGTTCAAGGGATAAGAAGGGTTGTGGTCACCTTTTTTACCTGAGGTGAGATTAATCACCCCCCAAAAAAGATGCATGTGATATCTGAACACCGTTACATTTCTTGAATCCTGTTGAGGGGTTGAGGCTCATGTGCTTGACAAAAGCCAATAGATGCTCTGTTGGTGCATGTTTATTTTGCTGAGGGGGTCTTAATTAGTGTGGTCACCGATGTCTGTTGAAAGTTGAGCCATTATTTTCCTTGATAATACGCCCGTTGGTTGTCTTTTCTATAGAAAAATATAAATATTTGGGCGAAGTTTTTTCCTTTTTTTGAGTGAATGAAACTTATTTGTTTGTCCCTCTCGCGCTTGGCCCTTTAGAGCAACTCTAGCAGACCCCTTATATCGCGGGTTGGTGCGGGCCGCGGCAGAACAACCCCTGCATCACGGAACTGTAAAAGAGAATATTCTGCGATGCGGGGTCTGTTTTGCCGCGGCCCGCGCCAGCCCGCAAAACAAGTGATATTTGCTTAATTTAACCCATATATATGTCATATGGAACAAAAAATTATGAATTAAACATAAGATCAAATAAATTTCTTTTAATTAATCAAATCATAGATTACAATAATTATTCAAATCACCGAATTAAAGTAATAATTAAATACACAAATTGTTCTGAATAAAACAGTAATACAAATCACACATGAATTAAATGAAATGAATGAAAAATGGTAGTAATTACTGCCCATGCCTTTGCCAATGATGCTCAGTGAGATCCTCCTGAAACTGATAGTGGGTGTTTACGTCCTCAACCTGCCGGTATGTCTGAAGGAATGCTTGTATGTGGTCAGGGTCTCTAGCTGGCTTAACACGGCTACCGTCATTCTCATAGAAGATTTTCACGTTCATGTCCCTCTCATCTTCGAGGACCATGTTGTGAAGAATCACAAAGTAATTCATGATGTCCTTCGGGGTTCGCTTGTCCCAAAACAAGCAGGACCACGAACAATGATAAACCTTGATTGCAAAACCCCAAAGGCTCTTTCAATATCTTTTCTGGCAGCCTCTTGTACCTTTGCAAATTCAATATGCTTCCTAGTGATGTTTTTTATGCTCTTGACAAAAGTACACCAAGAAGGATAAATACCATTTGCAAGATAGTATCCCTTGGTGTACTCATGCCCATTCACCATGTAGTTGTAAGGAGGAGCATCATCACTACCAAGTCTAGCAAACAAATGAGACCGTTGCAACACATTGATATCATTGAGAGTACTGGCATACCAAAAAAACAGTGCCAAATCCATAAATCCTCGAATGATATGGCTTCTAGCACAATTATTGCATCAGGAGACTTGCCACAATACTGCCCGTGCCATGCCTTCGGGTAGTTTTTCCAAGTCTAGTGCATGCAATCAACGCTTCCTAGCTGTTAGAGCATATTTCTCCATATGTGGTTTTGGTAATTGATGACAATCCCTATGGACTAATGGTTGCCTTGGGTTATATTCAAAGGATCTGTCCATAGGCACTTCTTGAAGTCCATCTGTTGGTTTCAAGGAGTTTATATGATGACGAAGGTGGTACTCGAGGTTTTATCCAAAGATTGGTCATATAGACACAAGATTGATCAAGACTAAGTCAAAGAGTGAATCAAGTTGATCAACACACAAAGCGTACAAGATGTACCGAGAGGGGTCGATCCCATGGTATGGTAAGCATTGTCCATTACGCTTTGTGTACTAACCCATGGTCTTCGTGAGAGTTTTATGTGGGGTTAGGTATGTTTCCATGGGCTTGCGTCAAGAGGAAGATCTCATACAACCCATGGAGGATGACATCAAGTGGTGATCGACATCAAGATTGCGGTGTGCAAGTTCAAGTGGAGCCTCACGAAGAGATCATGCTTGAAGCTTGCCATCCATTGTGGTGGCAATGAACTTGTGAAGATGTGCTGAAGAGCGGCTCACCCATAGTGGAGTATGGGGAGCAATCTACTAGTCTTCACCTAGCCGACGCAATCAAGAAAGGTGGTCCATCTTGAGGAGGACAACATCATCTTCATTTAGCTCAAGTGGACTATGCGCAAGGCAAAAGTTTGTCCTTGATAGGTTTTCTATTTTACTGGTCTCGGTGTGTTAGTTGGGAGACCGGGTTATAGGATAGATTGTCGTACTATCAAGGGGGGCTCTCAAGTGAGTTGCTTGATAGTATCACTCGTTGAGAGCTCAAAGCATTGCACTCTTGGCATCATCAACTTTCTTGGTTCTTGGTTGGCTTTTATCTACATGAGTTCTTTAGCTTATGGTCATCTTCATGGCAAGCTTGAGTTCATCGAAAACGGAGTTCATATGCATCTTCTATGATGTTTTCGATGCTGGAGTTTTTGTCGGTTCTTCATTCATAGAGATTTCTCATCTCTATATCATAGGCATTTTCATACTGCCTCTTCTTAAGATAACCAACAAGCTTGAGTTTTCTCAATTTGGAGCTCATTTGCAGAAGTTATTGTTGGGAAACGTTGCATGGGAAACAAAAAAAAATTCCTACACACACGCAATACCTACCCATGGTGATGATCATCTACGAGAGGGGAGAGTGAATTTACATACCCTTGTAGATCGCTAAGAGGAAGCGTATATAATACGGTTGATGTAGTGGAACATCTTTGCGATCTAAAATCGCAGCTCATCCCGCGATCTCATCACGATCTGTCCCGCGATCCCATCACGATCCATCCCGATCTAGTGCCGAATGAACGACACCTCCGCGTTCAGCACACGTACAACTCGATGGCGATCACCCGCTTCTTGATCCAGCAATAGGGGCGGAGAGGTAGATGAGTTCTCCACCACGACTGTGTGGTGGTGGTGGTGGTGAACTAATCCAGCAGGGCTTCGCCTAAGCACTGCCGAAATAGACTAGAGGAGAAACAGATCTAGAGGGAGAGAGAGGGCAGCACATGGCAATTAGGGTTAGGGGCTGCCCTCAAAATCCCTCAATATATAGGAGGAAGGGGAGAGGAGGCAGACTTGGCCCCTACTCCAAGGAGGTTCGGCCGAACCAAACAAGGGAGGAATCCACCTCCCACAAGGGAGGTGGAATCCTATTAGGACTCCTTCCTAATTTGGAAACTCTTTCCACTTTTTGCCTTATCCCTCCAGTCCATCTGCATGGGCCTTTAGGGGAGGCTTCGGCCAGCCCACCAGGGGATGGTCTGCCTCCTCCCACAACCCATGAAGCCCTTGGGTTGTCACACCCATCCCGATGGTCCCCCGGTACCCTCCCGGCACTCCCGGTACAGTACCGATGAGCCCGAAACTTTTCCGGAGACCAAAACAGGACTTCCTATATATCAATCTTTACCTACGAACCATTCCGGAGCTCCTCGTACGTACATGATCTCATCTGGGACTCCGAACAACCTTGGGTCACCAACACCTATAACTCAACTATACCGAAACGTCACTGAACCTTAAGTGTGCAGACCCTGCGGGTTCGAGAACTATGTAGACATGACCTCAGACATTCTTCGGTCAATAACCAATAGCGGGACGTGGATTCCCGTATTGCCTCCTACATATTCTACGAAGATCTTTATCGGTTGAACCTCTATGTCAAGGATTCAGTTAATCCCGTATGTTGTTCCCTTTGTCCTTCGGTATGTTACTTGCCCGAGATTCGATTGTCGGTATCTCCATACCTAGTTCAATCTCATTACAGGAAAGTCTCTTTACTCATTCCTTAATACAAGATCCCGTAACTAACTCCTTAGTCACATTGCTTGCAAGGCTTGTTGTGATGTTGTATTACTGAGTGGGCCCCGAGATACCTCTCCGTCATACGGAGTGACAAATCCGAGTCTTGATCCATGCCAACCCAACAGACACCTTCGTAGATACCCGTAGAGCACCTTTATAGTCACCCAATTATGTTGCGACGTTTGACACACACAAGGTATTCCTCCGATATCCAGGAGTTACATGATCTCATGGTCATAGGAACAGATACATTGACATGGAGAAAACAGTAGCAATAAACTGATAGGATCATATGCTACATTCATAGTTTGGGTCTTGTCCATCACATCATTCTTCTAATGATGTGATCCCGTTATCAAGCGACAACACTTGTCTATGGTCAGGAAACCTTGACCATCTTTGATCAACGAGCTAGTCAACTAGAGGCTCACTAGGGATAGTGTGTTGTCTATGTATCCACACATGTATTTGAGTTTCCAATCAATACAATTGTAGCATGGATAATAGACGATTATCATGAACAAGGAAATATAATAATAACCGATTTATTATTGCCTCTAGGGCATATTTCCAACAGTCTCCCACTTGCACTAGAGTCAATAATCTAGTTCACACCACTATGTGATTGCAATGAATCTAACACTCATACAGTCCTGGGGTTCGATCATGTCTTGCTTGTGAGAGAGGTTTTTACTCAATGGGTGTGAAATATTCAGATCCGTGCGTACTTTACAAATCTCTATGTCATACTGTAGATGTTGCTACGAAGCTCCACTTCGAACAATTCCAACTGGCTGCTCCACTATACGAATCCGGTTTACTACTCAAAGTCATCCGGATTAGTGTCAAAGCTTGCATCGACGAAACCCTTTACGACAGACTCTTTTATCACCTACATAATCGAGAAAAATTCCTTAGTCCACTAGTTACTAAGGATAACTTTTGATCGATGTCGAGTAATCCATTCCTGGATCACTTCTGTACCCCTTGACAAATTCACGGCAGGGCACACATCAGGTGCGGTACACAGCATAACATACTATAGAGCCTACGACTAATGCATAGGGGACGACCTCCGTCCTTTCTCTTTCTTCTGCCGTGGTCGAGCTTTGAGTCTTACTCAAATTCACACCTCACAACACAGCCAAGAACTCCTTCTTCGCCGATCTATTTTGAACTCCTTCAAAAACTTGTCAAGGCATGCATTTCGTTGAAAGTTCTATTAAGCTTTTTGATCTATCTCCATAGACCTTGATGCTCAATGTTCAAGTATCTCAATCCAGGTTTTCCTTTAAAAACTCCTTTCAAACAACCCTTTATGCTTTCTAGAAATTCTACATTATTTCCGTTCAACAATATGTCAACCACATATACTTATCAGAAATTCTATAGTGCTTCCACTCACTTCCTTGGAAATACAAGTTTCTCATAAACTTTGTATAAATCCAAAAGCTTTGATCATCTCATCAAAGCGCATATTCCAACTCCGAGATGCTTACTCCAGTCCTTAGAAGGATCGCTGGAGCTTGCATGCTTGTCAGCATTCTTAGGATTGACAAAACCTTCTGTTTGTATCACATACAACCTTTCCTTGAGGAAACCGTCGAGGAAACAATGTTTTGACATCCTATCTGCAAGATTTCTTAAATAATACAACAACTGCTAACATAATTCCAACAAACTTTTAGCATCGCTACGAGTGAGAAAGTCTCATCATAGTCAACTCCTTGAACTTGTCAGAAACATCTTTGCGACAAATCGAGCTTTCTTAATGGTGACATTTACCATCATCGTCTGTCTTCCTTATAAAGATCCATCTATACTTAACAGTCTTACGACCATCAAATAGTTCTTCCAAAGTCCACACTTTGTTTTCATACATGGATCCTCTCTCGGATTTCATGGCCTCCAGCCATTTATCGGAATCCGGGCCCACCATCGCTTCTCCATAGCTCGTAGGTTCATTGTTGTCCAACAACATGACCTCCAAGACAGGGTTACCGTACCACTCTGTAGCAGTACGTGACCTTGTCGACCTACGAGGTTTGGTACTAACTTGATTCGAAGCTTCATGATCACTATCATCAGCTTCCACTTCAATTGGTGTAGGCGCCACAAGAACAACTTCCTGCACCCTTCTACAGACCGGCTGAAGTGACGGTTCAACAACCTCATCAAGTTCCACCATCCTCCCAGTCAATTCTTTCGAGAGAAACTTTCTCCTCGAGAAAGGACCCGTTTCTATAAACAAACACATAAGCATCTGAGATAGGAGATGTACCCAACTGTTTTTGGGTATCTTATGAAGATGCATCTACCTGCTTCGGGTTTGAGCTTATCAGACTGAAACTTTTTCACATAAGCATTGCAGCCCCAAACTTTTAAGAAACGACAACTTAGGTTTCTCCAAACCATAGTTCATACGATGTCATCTCAACGGAATTACGTGGTGCCCTATTTAAGGTGAATGCGGTTGTCTCTGGTGCATAACCCAAAAACGATAGTGGTAATTCGATAAGAGACATCATAGTATGCACCATATCCAATAGGGCGTGGCTACGACGTTCGGACACACCATCACACTATGGTGTTCCAGGTGGCATTAGTTGTGATACATTTTCCACACTGTCTTAATTGTGTACCAAACTCGCAACTCAGATATCCATCTCTACGATCATATCGTAGACATTTTATCCTGTTGTCACGACGATATTCAACTTCACTCTGAAATTACTTGAACCTTTCAATAATTCAGACATGTGTTTCGTCAAGCAAATATACTAACATCTACTCAAGTCATCTTTGAAGTAAGAACATAATGATATCCACTACATGCCTTAGCACTCATTGGACTGCTTACATAAAAATTGTATTACTTCCAATAAGTTACTTTCTTGTTCCTTCTCACTTGAAAACGAGGCCTTCAGTCATCTTGCCCATGATTTGCATGTCTCAAGTGAATTAAAATGATGTGAGTCCGAACGATCCATCTACATGGAGTTTCTTCATGCGTTTGCACCAATAGGCATGGTTCGTGTGTCTCAAACGATTCAAAAACGAGTGAGTCCAAAGATCCATCAGTATGGAGCTTCTTCATGCGTTTTACACCAATATGACTCAAGCGGTAGTGCCACAAGTAAGTGGTACTATCACTACTACTTTGTATCTTTTGGCATCATTATCATGAACATGGGTATCACTATGATCGAGATTCAATAAACCATTGAAGGTATTTATTTAAGCAAATGGAATAAACATTATTCTCTTTAAATGAATAATCATATTGCAATAAACACGATCTAATCATGTTCATACTCAACGCAAACACCAAATAACATTTATTTAGGTTCAACACTAATCCCAATGGTAGAGGGAATGTGTGATGTTTTGATCACATCAACCTTGAAATTTCTTTCAACACATCATCACCTCACCCTTGCTAGTATCCGTTTATTATGTAGCTTTTATTTCAAGTTACTAACACTTAGCAACCGAACCGGTATCTAATACCTTGGTGCTACTAGGAGTACTAGTAAAGTGCACATCAATATCATGTATATCCAATATACTTTTGTCGACTTTGCCAGCCTTCTCATCTACCAAGTAACTAGGGTAGTTCCGCTCCAGTGACCGTTCCCCTCATAATAGAAGCACATAGTCTCGGATTTTGAGTTTAACCTTGGGTTTCTCCACTAGAGAAGCAACTGGTTTTCCACTCGTGAAGTATCCCTTCTTGCCCTTCCCTTCTCGAAACTAGTGGTTTTACTAACCATCAACAATTTATGCTCCCACTTGATTTCTACTTTCGCGGTGTCAAACATCGCGAATAACTTAGGGATCATCTTGTGCATTCCTGATATGCTATAGTTCATCACGAAGCTCCAGTAGCTTGGTGGCAGTGACTTTGGAGAACTATGTCAATCACTATCTTATCTAGAAGATCAACTCCCACTCGATTCAAGCGATTGTAGTACTCAGACAATCTGAGCACATGCTCAATGATTGAGCTTTTCTCCCTTACTTTGTAGACAAAGAATCTTGTCGGAGGCCTCATACCTCTCAACACAGGCTCGAGCCTGAAATCCCAATTTCATCTCTTGGAACATCTTGTATGTCCCGTTACGTTCGAAATGTCTTCAATGCCTCAATTCTAAGCCGTTTAAGCATTATGCACTGAACTATCATGTAGTCATCAAAAACGTGTATGTCAGATGTTCGCAACATCTACAGACGACGCTCGGGGTTTAGCACACCGAGCGGTGCATTAAGGACATAAGCCTTCTGTGCACCAATAAGGACAATCCTCAGTTTACGAACCTAGTTCGCATAATTTCTACTACCATCTTTCAACTAAATTTTCTCTAGGAACATAATAAAAACAGTAGATCTACAACACAAGCTATAACATAATTTGCAAAGACCTTTTTACTATGTTCATGATAATGAGTTCAATTAATCATATTACTTAAGAACTCCCACTCAAATTGACATTCCTCCAGTCATTCGAGTGGTACATGATCGAAATTCACTAATTCAAGTCCGATCATCACGTGAGTTGAGTTTAGCTTCAATGGTGAACATCTCCATGTTGATCATATCCACTATAAGACTCATGCTCGACCTTTCGGTCTCCTGGTTTCAGAGGCCATGTCTCTACATGCTAGGCTCGTCAAGTTTAACCCGAGTGTTCCGCGTGTGCAACTGTTTTGCACCCGTTGTATGTGAACGTTGAGTCTATCACACCTGATCATCACGTGGTGTCTCGAAACGACAAACTGTCCCAACGGTGCACAGTCAGGGAGAACACCATTTTATCTTGAAATTTTAGTGAGGGCTCACCTTATAATGCTACCGTCGTCCTAAGCAAAACAAGGTGCATATAAAGGATTAACATCACATGCAAATCATAAGTGACATTATATGGCCATGAACTTGTGCTTCTTGATCTCCATCACCAAAGCACCAACATGATCTCCATCATCACCGACGCCACACCATGATCTCCATCATTGTGCTGCCATCGAGGTTGTGGTGCTAACTATGCTATTGCTACTAAAGCTACTACTAGCGATAAAGCAAAGCATCTCCAAGCGCAAAATAATTAAAGACAACCCTATGGATCCTGCCGGTTGCGGTAGCATCGACGTGCAAGTCGATATTTAACTATTACAACATGATCGTCTCATACATCCAATATGTCATATCATGTCTTTGGCCATATCACATCACATGCATACCCTGCAAAAACAAGTTAGACGTCCTCTAATTTCTTGTTGCATGTTTTACGTGGCTGCTATGGGTATCTAGTATGATCGCATCTTACTTACGCAAAACCACAACGGTGATATGCAAGTTGCTATTTAACGTTCTCCAAGGACCGCCTCGGTCAAATCCGATTCAACTAAAGTTGAAGAAACAGACAACCGCCAGTCATCTTTATGCAACATGTTGCACGTTAGTCGATGAAACTAGTCTCTCGTAAGCGTACGAGTAATGTTGGTCCGGGCCGCTTCAATCCAACAATACCGCCGAATCAAGAAAAGACTAAGGAGGGCAGCAAATTGAACATCAACGCCCACAAACTCTTTTGTGTTCTACTCGAGATATCATCTACGCCTGAACCTAGCTCATGATACCACCGTTGGGAACATTGCATGGGAAACAAAAAATTTCGTACGCACACACAATACCTATCCATGGTGATGATCATCTACGAGAGGAGAGAGTGAATCTACATACCCATGTAGATCGCTAAGCGGAAGCGTATATAACGCGGTTGATGTAGTGGAACATCTTCGCGATCCAAATCGCAGCCCGTCCCATGATCTCATCACGATTCGTCCCGCGATCCCATCACGATCCATCCCAATCTAGTGCCGAACAGACGGTGCCTCCGTGCTCGGCACACGTAAAGCTCGATGACGATCACCGCCTTGTTGATTCAGCAAGTGTTGGGGAACGTTGCATGGGAAATAAAAAAAATCCTACGCACACGAAGACCTATCATGGTGATGATCATCTACGAGAGGGAGATCGGATCTATATACCCTTGTAGATCGCTAAGTGGGAAGCGTTAAGAAACACGGTTGATGTAGTGGAACATCTTCGCGATCCAAATCGCCGCCGTCCCACGATCCGTCCCGATCTAGCACCGAACGAATGGCACCTCCGCGTACATCACACATACAGCTCGGTGACGATCTCCGCCTTCTTGATCCAGCAAGAGAGACGAAGAGGTAGCTGAATTCTCCATCAGCACGACGGCGTCGCGGTGATGATGGTGGAGCTACTCCGGCAGGGTTTCGTCGGACCATTCCAGAGACACTTGTGACGTCCGTGATCTCATCCAGGACTCCGAACAACATTCGACTACCAACATCAATAATTCAACTATACCGAAAACGTCACCGAACCTTAAGTGTGCAGACCCTGAGGGTTCGAGAACTATGTAGACATGACCGAGACACTCTCTGGCCAATATCCAATAGCGGGAACTGGATGTCCATATTGGATCCTACATATTCTACGAAGATCTTATCGGTTGAACCTCTCTGCCAAGGATTCATATAAACCCGTATATCATTCCCTTTGTCCTTTGGTATGTTACTTGCCCGAGATTCGATTGTCGGCATCTCCATACCTATTTCAATATCGTTACCGGCAAGTCTCTTTACTCGTTCCATAATACAAGATCCCGTGACTAACACATTAGCCACATTGCTTGCAATGCTTATATGTGATGTTGTATTACCGAGTGGGCCCCGAGATACCTCTCCATCACACGGAGTGACAAATCCCAGTCTTGATCGATGCTAACTCAACGCACACCTTCAAAGATACCTGTAGAGCTCCTTTATAGTCACCCAATAACGTTGCGACGTTTGATACACACAAGGTATTCCTCCGGTGTCAGTAAGTTACATGATCTCATTGTTATAGGAATGAATACTTGACATGCAGAAAACAATAGCAACAAAATGACACGATCACATGCTACGTTTATAGTTTGGGTCTTGTCCATCACGTCATTCTCCTAATGATGTGATCCAGTCATCAAGTGACAACACTTGCATACGGTCAGAAAACCTTAACCATTCTTGATCAACTAGCGAGTCAACTAGAGGCTTACTAGGGACATTGTTTTGTCTATATATCCACACATGCATTTATGTTTTCATTCAACACAATTATAGCATGGATAATCAACGATTATCTTGAAATAGGAAATATAATAATAACTATTTTATCATTGCCTCTAGGGCATATTCCCAACAGTCTCCCAGTTGCACTAGAGTCAATAATCTAGTCTCGCATCGCTATGTGATTTACATTGGAATGAATCTAACACCCATATAGTTCTGGTGTTGGTCATGCTTCGCTCGTGGAAGAGGTTTAGTCAACGGATCTGCATCATTCAGATCCGTGTGCGCTTTGCAAATATTTACGTCCTCTCATTCGACATAGTCGCAGATGAGGTTGATGCGTCGTTTGATGTGTCTGGTCTTCTTGTGAAACCTTGGTTCCTTTGCTAGAGCAATGGCACTAGTGTTGTCACAGAATAGAGTTATTGGATTTAGTGCGCTTGGCACAACTCCAAGATCCTTCATGAACTGCTTCATCCAGACACCCTCCTTAGCTGCCTCCGAGGCAGCCATGTACTCCGCTTCGCATGTAGAATCTGCTACGACGCTTTGCTTGGAACTGCACCAGCGTACCACACCCCTATTGAGAATAAATACGTATCCGGTTTGAGACTTGGAGTCATCCGGATCAGTGTCAAAGCTTGCATCGACGTAACCCTTTACGACGAGCTCTTCGTCACCTCCATAAACGAGAAACATTTCCTTAGTCCTTTTCAGGTACTTAAGAATATTCTTGACCGTCGCCCAGTGTTCCGCTCCTGGATCACTTTGAAACCTGCCTACCATACTTATGACCAGGCTGACGTCCGGTCTTGTGCACAACATTGCATACATGATAGACCCTATGGCTGAAGCATAGGGGACGGTACTCATCTTTTCTCTATCTTCCGCAGTTACTGGACACCGAGTCTTACTCAACTTTATACCTTGTAACACTGGCAAGAACCCCTTCTTGGACTTCTCCATTTTGAATTTTTTCAAAACTTTATCAAGGTATGTGCTTTGTGTAAGTCCTATTAGGCGCCTCGATCTATCCCTATAGATCTTAATGCCTAATATGTAAGCAGCTTCTCCTAGGTCTTTCATTGAAAAACATTTGTTCAAGTAATCCTTTACGCTCTCTAAAAACTCCATATTGTTTCCAATCAGCAATATGGCATCCACATATAATATTAGAAAGCTAAAGAGCTCCCACTTACTTTCTTGTAAATACAAGATTCTCCAACAACTTGTATAAACCCAAATGCCCTGATCACCTCATCAAAGCGCTTATTCCAACTCCGAGATGTTTGCACGAGTCCATAAATGGATCGCTGGAGCTTGCATACTTTATTAGCATTCTTTGGATTGACAAAACCTTCGGGTTGCACCATATACAACTCTTCCTTAAGAAAACCATTAAGGAACGACATTTTGACATCCATCTGCCAGATTTCATAATCGAAAAATGCAGCTATTGCTAACATGATTCGGACGGACTTAACCATCACTACCGGTGAGAATGTCTCATCGTAGTCAACTCCTTGAACCTGTGAAAAACCCTTTTCCACATGTCGAGCTTTATAAACGCTCACATTACCGCGTCCTTCTTCTTCTTAAAGATCCATTTGTTATGAATAGCCTTGCGACCTTCAGGTAATACTTCCAAAGTCCACACTTTGTTTTCATACATAGATCCTATCTCGGACTTCATGGCCTCTAACCATTTGTTTGAATCCGGGCCCACCATTGCTTCTTCATAATTCGCAGTCTCATTGTTGTCTAACAACATGATAGATAAGACAGGATTCTTGTACCACTCAGGAGCAGTACGTGATCTTGTCGACCTGCGAGGTCCGATAGCAACTTGATCCGAAGCATCATGATCATCATCATTAGCTTCCTCCTCAACTGGTGTTGCCTCGACAGAGATTTCTCTCTGCCCTGCGCCACCATCCTGTTGGAGTAGAGGTTCCACAACCTCATCAAGTTCTATCTTCCTCCCACTCAATTCTTTCGAGAGAAACTCCTTCTCAAGAAAATCTCTATTTTTAGCGACAAACACTTTGCCCTCGGATCTGAGATAGAAGGTGTACCCAACTGTCTCCTTTGGGTAACCTATGAAGACACACTTTTCCGCTTTGGGTTCCAAGTTTTCAGGCTAAAGCTTTTTGACATATGCATCGCATCCCCAAACTTTAAGAAACGACAACTTTGGCCTCTTGCCATGCCATATCTCATATGGTGTCGACTCAACGGATTTTGATGGTGCCCTTTTTAAAGTGAATGCATCTTTCTCTAATACATAACCCCAAAATGATGATGGTAAATCGGTAAGAGACATCATATATCACACCATATCTAACAAAGTACGATTACGACGTTCATACACACCATTACGCTGTGGTGTTCCAGGCGGTGTGAACCGTGAAACGATTCCACATTGTCTTAAGTGAGCACCAACCTTGAAACTCCGATATTCGCCCCCTCGATCAGATGTAGGAACTTGATCTTCTTGTTACGATGATTTTCAACTTCACTCTGAAATTCCTTGAACTTTTCAAACGTTTCAGACTTGTGCTTCGTCAAGTAGATATATCCATACCTACTCAAATCATCACTGAAGGTGAGAAATAACGATATCCGCCGCGCTCCTCCACACTCATTGGAATGCACACATCAGTATGTATGATCTCCAACAAGTCACTTGCACGCTCCATTGTTTCGGAGAACGGAGTCTTAGTCATCTTTCCCATGAGGCATGGTTCACACGTGTCAAGTGATTCGAAACCAAGTGACTCCAAAAACCATTAGCATAGAGTTTCTTCATGCGCTTTATACCAATACGACCTAAGCGGTAGTGCCACAAAAAGGTGGCGCTATCATTGTTAACTCCACATCTTTTGGTCTCATTGTTATGTATATGTGTCTCATCACAATCAAGATTCAATATGAACAAACCCCTCACATTGAGTGCATGACCATAAAACATATTACTCATAAAAATAGAACAACCATTATTCTCTGACTTAAATGATTAACAATCTCACAATAAATAAGATCCAGATATAATGTTCATGCTTAACGCAGACACTAAATAACAATTATTTAAGTTCATAACTAATCCTGATGGTAACTCAAGTGAGACTGTGCCGACGGTGATTGCATCAACCTTGGAACCATTTCCCACGCGCATCGTCACTTCATCCTTCGCCAACCTTCGTTTATTCCGTAGTTCCTGCTTCGAGTTGCAAATATGAGCAACAGAAGCGGTATCAAATACCCATGCACTACTACGAGAGTTGGTTAAGTACACATCAATAACATGTATATCACATATACCTGGTTTGGCGTTGGCCGCCTTCTTATCAGCCAAATACTTGGGGCAGTTGCGCTTCCACTGACCGATCCCCTTGCAATAATAGCACTCTGTTTCCGGCTTAGGTCCAGCCTTGGGTTTCTTCGTCGGATTGGCAATAGTTTTGCCGCTCTTCTTGGAGTTACCCTTCTTGCCTTTGCCGTTTCTCTTAAAACCAGTGGTCTTATTGACCATCAACACTTGATGTTCTTTCCGGAGTTCTGACTCTGCGACTTTCAGCATCGCAAATAACTCGCCGAGTGACTTGTTGATACGTCTCCAACGTATCTATAATTTTTGATGGTTCCATGCTATTATCTTGTCAAACTTTGGATGTTTTGTATGCCTTTTGTATATTTTTTGGGACTAACTTATTAACTCAGTGCCAAGTGTGAGTTCTTGTTTTTTCCGTTTTTGACCCTTTTCAAAGGAGGATTTTAAATGGTGTCCAAACGGAATAAAACTTCCGAAAAGATTTTTTCCGGAACAGAAGATATGTGCCAGACTTGAGAACCAAGGCAGGGGCCAGCAGGGGACCCCACAAGCCCCCTAGGCGCGGCCAGGGGGCCCGCGCCTAGCAGGCTTGTGGGCCGCTGATACGTCTCCAACGTATCTATAATTTTTGATGGTTTCACGCTATTATCTTGTCAAACTTTGGATGTTTTGCATGCCTTTTATATATTTTTTGGGACTAACTTATTAACTCAATGCCAAGTGCCAGTTCCTGTTTTTTCCATGTTTTTGACCCCTTTCAGAGGAGATTTTGAAACAGAGTCCAAACGGAATAAAATCCCCGAAAAGAATTTTTCCGTAACGGAAGAAGATCATGAGACTTGAGAGCCAAGACAGGGGCCCCAGGGGCCCCACAAGCCCTCACCCCGCGGCCAGGGGGGAGGTCGCGGCCCACAGGCTTGTGGGCCCCCTGGACCTTGATACGTCTCCAACGTATCTACTTTTCCAAACTCTTTTGCCCTTGTTTTGGACTATAATTTGCATGATTTGAATGGAACTAACCTGGACTGACGCTGTTTTCAGTAGAATTGCCTTGGTGTTATTTTTGTGCAGAAATCAAAGTTCTCCAAACGTCCTGAAAATTTACGCGGAGAAGTTTTGGAAAATATCAAAAATATCTGCGCCAAGTTCCACCTCAGGGGGTGGGCTAGTGGGCCACAAGCCCCTGCTCCGCCACCACCCCCTGGTGGCGGTGGGCAGGCTTGTGGGGCCCACAGGCACCTGCCGCCCCCAAATCCAGCTCTATAAGTTGTCTTTCGTCCCAGAAAAAAATAAAAAGAAAAGTTTTCGTCGCGTTTGCGATACGGAGGCGCCGCCACCACCTGTTCTTCATCTGGAGGGCAGATCTGGAGTCCGTCTTGGGCTCCGGAGAGGGGAAATCGTCGCCATCGTCATCATCAACCTTCTTCCCTCTCCAATTCCATGAAGCTCTTCGTCGCTCGTGAGTAATCTATTCGTAGGCTCGCTGGACGGTGATGAGTAGGATGAGATCTATCATGTAATCGAGTTAGTTTTGATGGGGATTGATCCCTAGTATCCACTATGTTCTGAGATATGATGTTGCTACTACTTTACCATCCTTAATGCTTGTCACTATGGCCCGAGTGCCATGATTTCAGATCTGAAATTATTATGTTGTCACCAATATATGTGTGTTTTAGATCCGATCTTGCAAGTTGTAGTTACCTACTATGTGTTATGATCCGGCAACCCCGGAGTGACAATAACCGGAACCACTCCCGGTGATGACCATAGTTTGAGGAGTTCATGTGTTCACCAAGTGATAATGCGTTGGTCCGGTTCTTTATTAAAAGGAGAACCTTAATATCCCGTAGTTTCCTTTTGGACCCCGCTGCCACGGGAGGGATGGACAATAGATGTCATGCAAGTTCTTTTCCCTAAGCACGTATGACGACACACGGAATGCATGCCTACATCACATTGACGAACGTGAGCTAGCCACTTATCTCTCCGTGTTATAGCTGTTGCATGATGAATATCATCCAAACAAATCACCGACCCATTGCCTACGAGTTTGTACTGTTGTTACTTGTCTTGCTCTGCTGCTACTACTGTTGCTACTGCTGTTACTTGTCTTGCTCTGCTGCTACTACTGTTGCTACTGCTATTACTTGTCTTGCTCTGCTGCTGCTACTACTGTTGCTACTACTGTCGCTTGCTACTATTGCTACTTGCTACTGCTATTCCTTGCCACTGCTATTGCTCGTTACACTGCTACTACCTGCTACACTGTTGATTCGCCAACCGTTGACGGGAATTGACAACTTCCGTTGATGCGGCAACGGAAGCGCCATTGATACAATCGTTAGGAATAGTTTGCCGTCAACAGATCGTTTCTGACACCGTTGTTATCATATTTCTTTGCTGTTACTACTGTGCTTGTAGATACTAATCTTTCAGGTGTGGTTGAATCCGACAAATTCAGCTGCTAATACTTGAGAGTATACTCTCACCTCCTGACGAGCTTATCAACAAATTGGGTCGAATACTCTACCCTGGAAAACTGATGCGAACCGACGCTCTGGTGGGCCATCAACAACATTCTTCCAGTTTCATTGCCGGGGAGTGCTATCAGCATTCTTCTGGTGCCATTACAGGAGAAGGTTTGTTGTCATAAGCATTCGTCTAGTTAACGCCAGAGATTGCGCAAATCAGCATTTTTCTGGCGCCGTTGCCGGGGAGGTATTGCTATATTCTCTGAGTCACTTGTGATTTATATCTGCTGATCACTATGAAGAATCTGAAGGATCCAAAGAATCTGATGATACTATGTTTGATACTATGACTGATACTGCTAGAGATGCTATGCCTGATACTGCTTTGTCCTGATGATGCTAGGCTTGATACTGCTAGAGATACTCCTTTGCCTGATGTTCCACTAGGAGTGTTCCTTGATGCTCATATTGCAAGAGTTACTGCCAATGCTCGTGATGCTTCTGAAACTACCGATACTATTGAGATAGAACCTGCTTTTGCTCCTGCTAGATCTAGCTCTCCTAGATATGAATTGCCCAATATACCTGAGGGTTACGTTATGGAGGGAGAGATAGCTGAGGATTTTCTTGCGTGTAAGGATGCCTATGACGCTGAGAAATTAATTCTCAAGTGGAAGGAAAAATCTCGTGAAGCTACGATGAAAAATGACCCGAAGTTTGCAACTTCGCCTATCTTTGTCACCGATAAGGATTTTGAATTCTCTATCGACCCTGAGATAATCTCTCTAGTCGAATCTGATCCTTTTCACGGTTATGAGTCTGAGACAGTCATAGCCCATCTTGCCAAACTATCCGAAATAGCCAACCTCTTCACTAATGAGGAGAAGATCCGCCACTACTATATCCTTAAGATGTTTCCTTTCTCTCTAAAGGATGATGCTAAAGCCTGGTTCACCTCTCTTGCTCCTGGATGTGTGCGTAGTCCCCAGGAGATGGTCTATTACTTCTGTGAGAAATATTTCCCTGCCCTTAAGAAGCAAGCTACCTTGTAGGAAATATACAACTTTGCTCAACTCCAAGAAGAGAGTCTTCCACAAGCTTGGGGGAGGCTCATCCAGCTACAGAATGCTTTGCCTGATCACCCTCTTAAGAAGAACGAGATACTTGATATCCTCTATAACGGACTTACCGATGCCTCTAGAGACTACCTAGATAGTTGTGCCAGTTGTGTTTTTAGGGAACGAACTGTAGAACAAGCTGAGACTCTACTGAATAACCTCTTGATCAACGATAATGGTTGGACTATTCCCGAACCACCTCCTAAGCCAACTCCTAAGAAAAGAGGTATTTTATTCCTCAGTCTCGAAGATATGCAAGAAGCCAAGAAATCTATGCAAGAGAAAGGCATTAGATGTGAAGATGTCAAAAATCTACCACCTATCGAAGAGATCCATGGTCTCGATAACCCGATACAGGTAGTAGAAGTGAATTCTCTGCGTAGGTTTGATGAGAGTGATATTCCTTTTGATAAACCTGGTAGCTTATGCTTTGATGAATTTGACAACTTTGTTGCCAAACAACAGAGTTTCAATGATTATGTTAGCAGACATTTGGAACAAAGTACTCGTATGCTTAGCCATCTAAGTGCTTGTGTAGACAGAAATGTCAATGCTCTGAAGCTTCTGTGTAAACATGCCTCTATGATTACTACTTAGGTAGAACAAGTACTTAAAGCTCAGAATGACCTGCTCAATGAATTAAATGACAACTCTGTCAGAGTCATTACTAGAGGAGGTAAAATGACTCAGGAACCTTTGTATCCTGAAGGTCATCCTAAGAGAATTGATCAAGATTCTCAAGGAATCAATGCTGATACACCTAGTCATCCTAAGGAGAAGAAGAAGGATGATAGAAACCTGCACGCCAGTTCACCAAATACTGTCACACCTGAAGAACCTAATGATATTTCTACGTTTGATGCAGAAACACCATCTGGTGATGAACGTGAACCTAGTGACAATATGGACAGTGATGTTCATAATAATGCTCAACCTAGCAATGATGAGGATGTGGAGATCGAACCTACGGTTAATTCTGATAATCCACAACCTAAGAGATACGATAAGAATGACTTCACTGATAGAAAGCATGGTAAAGAAAGGGAGCCATGGGTTCAGAGACCTATGCCTTTTCCTCCTAAGCCATCCAAGAAAAAGGATGATGAGAATTTTGAGCGCTTCGTTGAGATGATAAGACCCATCTTTCTGCAAATGCGGTTAACTGATATGCTCAAGATGTCTCATTATGCCAAGTACATGAAAGATACCGTGACTAATAAACGGAAGATACCAGATCTTGAGATCTCCACCATGCTTGCTAATTACACTTTCAAAGGTGGAACTCCTAAGAAACTTGGTGATCCCGGAGTGCCCACTATACCTTGCTCCATTAAAGGAAACTACGTAAGAACTGCCTTATGTGACCTTGGAGCCGGTGTTAGTGTTATGCCACTCTCTCTTTATCGTAGACTTGAGTTGGATAAGTTGACACCCACTAAAATTTCTCTGCAAATGGCCGACAAATCAACTGCTTTCCCTATCGGCATTTGCGAGGATGTGCATGTTGTGGTTGCTAATACCACTATCTTAACAGACTTTGTTATCTTGGATATCCCTGAGGATGATGCCATGGCTATCATCCTCGGAAGACCCTTTTTAAACACAGTAGGGGCTGTTATAGCTTGCAACAAAGGCAATGTCACTTTCCATGTCAACGGTAATGAGCACACAATGCACTTTCCGAAGAAACGATATCCAGTACATTGCATCAATGCTATCGAAAAGACTTCACCGATTCTTATTGGGAGCTTGGAATGCCCTATTCCTCGTGTCAAGATGAAGTATGATTTGCTTGTTGGGGAGATACATATCCCCATTGAGGTGACTTAGTGACTATTTGAAAATTCTCCGTTCTCTCTTGCGATTCGAGAAGGTTTTGTCATAAGGATTTGATCAACCCCATTGACGAATTTCTTCCGATGACCATGAAACGGATGAATCAGAGAGTCACATACCTATGTTTTGAGTCTTCGTTTTCTGTTGCTTAGAAGAAAAATGATGGAATTAGTTTAGCTTTTCCTGTTTTCTGTTTTAGCGTCCCGGAGAAAAATACCTCGAAAATAAAAGTTCTCCGATGGTCCTGAAAATTTAGTATGATTTTTTCTGGAATTTTTGAAAATTTCTGGGCCTGAGAGCTGGCCAAGGGGCCAGACCAGTGGGCCACAAGCCCCCCACCGCCACCTACCCCCCTGGTGGCGGGGTGCAAGCTTGTGGGGCCCACAGGCACCCCCTCCACTCATTCCAGCTCCCAGCCTCTTCTTCCATCTCCAGAAAAAATTGTTTCGCAGCTCAAACCCGTGTTCTTGCTCATTTGGCTGTGATTTTCGATCAACTTGCTCAAAGCACCATTCTCCGAACTGTTTTGGGGAAATTGCTCCTTGGTAAGTGACTCCTCCATTGGTCCAATTAGTTTTTGCTCTAGTGCTTTATCCTTCGCGAATTCTTGCTACCTTGGTGACCCTGTTCTTGAGCTAGAAAAGTTGATTTTAGCTGGTCTCAACTAGTTTTAGCGCGTGATACGGTCTCTAGGCACTAGTAGGAGTAGTTGCTACAAGTTGGGTTGATCCTTGTTCACTTTTATTTCGAAGTCTCTAAAAATTTCAGAATTTTTCAGAGCTAGAAAAAGGAAAAGATGAGGAGGTTCTTGAGAGGCTCTTCAAGCCGTAACCACAAGGAGGATGAGAAGAACCACCCCAAGTACGTAAGTCCCTCGAGTCACAGAAGTTCGAGCGTGCGAGTGGCCAAGTGATGAATTTTTGCGCGCCGCCGGACTTTATGCAGACTTTTATTACTTGGTGGAGAACGCAGGTCTTACTGCGTTCGTTGAAGATAAGTGCCCACAATATCTCCTCCTCACCAATATTTTCATTCAAAGCTTCAACTTTTATCTGGAAGAATCCTCCCATGGTTGAGTTCATGATATACGATGTTCCCCAGTGCATGACGCTACAGGATTTTTGCAATGTATGCAAATTACCTTATGTTGGGGATATCCGTGACCCTCGTCCACGGGACTTGGAGGATTTCATTGGTTCTATTGTTGTTGGAGAGGAGAGAGGAGTGTCTCGCGCTAGAATTGCTAGCATACATTTTCCTGTGCTTCGGTACTTATCACTATTTGTGGGAAAATGTTTGATTGGCCGTGGGGAGGCTGGATCACTTAGTTCTCTAGACCTTGCGGTTTTGCGCGAAGGCCTTTATAACGATAAGACTTATAGCTTGGGCGCTATAGTAGCTCAACGGTTGAACCTGAACCGTTCTAAAGGTGTCGTCTATGGAGGTATCTATGCTACCCGTCTTGCTATACACTTTGAGATACCCATTAGACCGGGAGAGGAAGGAGAGATGCTTCTCCCTGAGAGATATCTCGATTATGATAGCATGGTTCGCCATGATTTTCTGGATAGAGATGCTAGTAGACCGATGATTTATAACCTGGTATTTAGTCAGGGTACTCGAGAGACTATTACTTTGCCTGCTCCTTCTTTGTTTGATCTTCATGCAGGCAGGTACACTATTATGCCCGTGGACATCTACAAATATTGGGGCCTGGCCCAACCACAGGCACCCGTGCCCGAGCCGCCAGTCGAGTACGAGACGTCAGTTTATCAGTGGGAGCCAGAGGAGCTCACACAGCAGTGGCATCCACAGTCTGCTCCAGAGTATCCTGGAGCTGGTTATTTCCCACCTTGGGAGTAGACCAAGCTAGGCCAAAAACCTAAGCTTGGGGGAGTACGTGTTCTCACCGACTTTACATTCATGCTTATGCTTTCACTTTGTTAGCCGGTGTTTACACTTTGCCACTTTATTATCCATGCTAGTTTCTTTTCGTTTTCTTGTTTTCTTGTTTTGTGTCCTTTTGAGAAAACCCAAAAAGAATTTTCTTTCTTCTTTGCTTGTTGGGAGCTTTCCCGTGTAAATAGTTTTCTTTTTCTTTGTGTCAAGGTAGAAGATATTGGTTACAATGCTTATTGGTTCTTACATGCTTACCTGTTTAGCTTTCAAAGAGCCATATTATTTTGTCTTCTCCTTTGTGTTTGCCTGCAGATTTAGCTTAGTCCAATGCGCTTATTATCGTTTTCATCCTTCGATCGTGCAAATGAAAGGCAACAATGATGATATATGATGAAGTGACTCAGACTGAAAAGCTGGTATGAACTCTATCTATTTTGTTTTTGTAAATATGACTAGCTTGTCGACCCAGATTTAGCTTTGTTGTGAGAGAACCATGTTTGCAATGACAACTTAGAGATCATAGTTTCTGATGCCATGCTTATTTAGCTGAGAGCTTATAATGGTTTGTCTTGATTGCCAACATAGATTTTGAGATGACTATGATGTAGTACGATAGGATGGTATTCTCCTTTGAATGTTTCAAGTGGCTTGACTTGGCGCATGTTCATGCATGTAGTTGAAACAAAATCAACATAGCCTCTATGATGTTCGTGTTCATGGTGATTTAAATCCTGTTCATGCTTGCATTTAATGTTAGTCAAACTCATTGCATCTTGATGACTGTTGTCGCTCTCTAGTTGGTCGCTTCCCAGTCTTTTGGTAGCCTTCACTTGTACTAAGCGGGAATACTGCTTGTGCATCCACTTCCATAAACCCAAAAGTTTTTCCATGAGAGTCCACCATACCTACCTATTTTGCGGTATCTACCTGCCGTTCCAAGTAAATTTGCATGTGCCACTCTCTAAACCTTCAAGAAATAAATCTGTTTTGCATGCCCGAACCGCTCATGTGGTGATAGAGGGCTATTGGTATCTTCCATGCTAGGAGTGTTATCCTCGACATGTGTTTATTCACAGTCATTCACGAGAAAGGGGCCGGTATTTGGGATGCCCAGTTCCACGCTTAAATCGAAAACGTAAGTGTAAAACAAGACCCCCCGGATTGATGTTAGTATGGACGGTACCCGACGATTCGGCTAGCCGTGGAGTGTGATTGATTGGTGGTGGGGGAGTTAAAACTTTACTTTTCTGTTTGGGAACCGCCTATAGCATGAGTAGCATGGAAGATATTGAGAACTCTTGGTCATTGTGTTGACAATGAAAGCATGCCACCCAAAATTATTATCTCTGTTTTCAAAGCTTGAGCTCTGGCACCTCTGCAAATCAATGCTTCCCTTTGCGAAGGGTCTGTCTATTTATTTTCCTATCAAGTCATCCTCCTCTTATATAAGCACCAATTAGAGAGCACCTCTGTCATTTTTATGCTTTGCTTTTGATTGATATTGAGTATGACTATGACTGGATCTTCGTTGCTATGAATTACAATGTTTAGTCAACCCTTGATCTTTGAAAGTGCTCTGCATTTATGTTTTGCGGTCTCAGAAAGAGCTAGCGAGATACCACCTATTCATATTGCTTCATGCTTGTTTTGATTGAAGTGTTGGTATTTGAAACTCATTATTATTTGCTCGTTAGCTGATTATGCCATTGATATTAGTTTATCGTGAGACCTTTGTGTCATTTGCTTATGTGGTTAACTTGTGATCTTGCTAAAATTCTGGTTATGAGTTAGACATAGTTGCAACAACAAGATCAAACAGAGTTTGTCAAAGTTTTACTTTCTCTCTCAGTTTGTCAACTGAGTTGCTTGAGGACAAGCAAGGTTTTAAGCTTGGGAGAGTTGATACGTCTCCAACGTATCTACTTTTCCAAACTCTTTTGCCCTTGTTTTGGGCTATAATTTGCATGATTTGAATGGAACTAACCTGGACTGACGCTGTTTTCAGCAGAGTTGCCTTGGTGTTATTTTTGTGCAGAAATCAAAGTTCTCCAAACGTCCTGAAAATTTACGGGGAGCAGTTTTGGAAAATATCAAAAATATCTGCGCCAAGTTCCACCTCAAGGGGTGGGCCAGTGGGCCACAAGCCCCTGCTCCGCCACCACCCCCTAGTGGAGGTGGGCAGGCTTGTGGGGCCCACAGGCACCTGCCGCCCCCAAATCCAGCTCTATAAGTTGTCTTTCGTCCCAGAAAAAAATAAAAAGAAAAGTTTTCGTCGCGTTTGCGATACGGAGGCGCCGCCACCACCTGTTCTTCATCTGGAGGGCAGATCTGGAGTCCGTCTTGGGCTCCGGAGAGGGGAAATCGTCGCCATCGTCATCATCAACCTTCTTCCCTCTCCAATTCCATGAAGCTCTTCGTCGTTTGTGAGTAATCTATTCGTAGGCTCGCTGGACGGTGATGAGTAGGATGAGATCTATCA
Source organism: Hordeum vulgare subsp. vulgare (assembly GCF_904849725.1). Lineage (NCBI taxonomy): Eukaryota > Viridiplantae > Streptophyta > Magnoliopsida > Poales > Poaceae > Hordeum > Hordeum vulgare. Next base: position 502,964,519 of record NC_058524.1, on the reverse strand, counting down.
TGTAATCGAGTTAGTTTTGATGGGGATTGATCCCTAGTATCCACTATGTTCTGAGATATGATGTTGCTACTACTTTACCATCCTTAATGCTTGTCACTATGGCCCGAGTGCCATGATTTCAGATCTGAAATTATTATGTTGTCACCAATATATGTGTGTTTTAGATCCGATCTTGCAAGTTGTAGTTACCTACTATGTGTTATGATCCGGCAACCCCGGAGTGACAATAACCGGAACCACTCCCGGTGATGACCATAGTTTGAGGAGTTCATGTGTTCACCAAGTGCTAATGCGTTGGTCCGGTTCTTTATTAAAAGGAGAACCTTAATATCATGTAGTTTCCTTTTGGACCCCGCTGCCACGGGAGGGATGGACAATAGATGTCATGCAAGTTCTTTTCCCTAAGCACGTATGACGACACACGGAATGCATGCCTACATCACATTTACGAACGGGAGCTAGCCACTTATCTCTCCGTGTTATAGCTGTTGCATGATGAATATCATCCAAACAAATCACCGACCCATTGCCTACGAGTTTGTACTGTTGTTACTTGTCTTGCTCTACTGCTACTACTGTTGCTACTGGTGTTACTTGTCTTGCTCTGCTGCTACTACTGTTGCTACTGGTGTTACTTGTCTTGGTCTGCTGCTACTACTGTTGCTACTGCTGTTACTTGTCTTGCTCTGCTGCTGCTACTACTGTCGCTTGCTACTGTTGCTACTTGCTACTACTGCTCCTTGCCACTTCTATTGCTCGTTACACTGCTACTACCTGCTACTGTAGCGACCCGACTCAAGACGAGTCAAGCCTCTGGTGTTTCCGTACCATCCCAAGATCATGCTGGTACACACTTAGTACATCGATGTATATATCAAGAGTTCAATCACACAACTTTATTAATCGAAATCTCATATCGAGTACTTTATTACAATAATGGATTACAATAAAGTGGCTGAAGGCCATCTCATGAGATATCTAACGAAGACTAGCGGAAGCATCAGGTAGACGAGTCCATCCGACTCCAGGGCATGTCGTTGAGCGTAGATCGTAGCCTCACTCCTGGTCGGAAAAGTACTCTGCAACATGATACGTTGCAGCCTTGTAGGTCAGCATATGGAATATGTCGGCAAGTCATCAAAGAGAGGGGTAAAAATAATAATCAACTATCTTTACATGCATATTTGGCAGGTGGGGCTATAAGTTTTGCATAAAGCCAATTTTCTCCTACAACAAGAGGGGCTGAAAACAAAATACTACTACAATGTTTGTTGTTAACGAGATGGTTCCGCCAACCAATTCTCGTACCCGAGTTGTTGTTAATACCCATATCATTATTAAGTTGTGTCGAGAGTTCAGGGGAATTTCAATGCCTTCGGCTCAAGTTGTCCATGACCGTGGACACGGCTAATCGATTAGGTTGGGCACTCTACAGAGTTTTGCACACGTTCCCCACAAGATTTGATCACCTCCGTGTATGTCCTCGCACTTCACGGTGTTTGAAGACCGGATGATCAAAACATGGTCTTTCAATGGGTCCCTCTGAATCCCTGTCGGTGCCCATCCAATCCTACCGTTCTTCTACATCTGCTAGCACCGCCTGTCCAGAGTCGTCGCGTTGTCCAACCAAGCCAGAGCCCATAATGACTTGTGGTTGTGCAGGTAAGCCTTGGGTCTTGAAGCCTCCGTCCGTCTCTTCGAGCCTGGGTGAAGCTTTCCGCAAGATGTCATGGCCGTCTCCAGCATCCCAGGTCATCCACTGGTTTCTCCAGGGAGCCGATCAACCGTCCTTCACCCAGAGTTGCATTGCATCACGAGGTCTTGAAAATCTTGTCTTAACCGGTCCTGATTATTTATTCAACCTCACATCACTCGTGTTATGCACTCAACCGAAATCCCGTCTACTCAAGCATAGCAATATGAAATTTGTCGTCCCGGGGCCAAGTATCGGGGTTGTTGTGTGCCTACCACATGATACTACAACCTATACTAAAATTTCCAAGTACCTAAGCAGCATGCAAATGGGCAAAGAAAGGTGAAACTATCATGCATCGAAAAACATAGGAGATAGTATGATCAAAATGACTTGCCTTGATGATAGTTGTCTTGATCGAGCGCTTCTAAGTAACAAGCTTCACACTCCGGGTGATCTACCGATACAAACAAATACACACCATAAGCACTACAATCAAACTACATGTAAAAAAAATAACATCACAAGTAAATAGTTGCTATGGCCTAAGTAAAAGAATTCACTATACGTCACTAAGGCAGAAACTTGTTTCTGTTAAAACCCCAAGTAAAAATATTAAAAAAATTGAAACTTATACCACAGTAAGATATAATCACTAGGAAGCAGTAGCAAAAAGAATCAAATCAAAATCATTTTTTAAACTCCTGGAATAAGCAAAACAAGGTTTAAACTAAATCTGATCTAATTCAAATTTGAGAATTTCAAACATAGACAAATTATATGTTTTTAAAAACTACAGAAATTTTTTGATCTACTGGAAAAAGAATCAACCTCATTGGATCTCTAGATCAAAAGTTATGATCAAAACAAATTTTAAACTTTCTCTGTTTTGGAATTAAACAGAAAAAGAAAACAGATTCTAACAGACACGTGACAGTCCCTGATTGGTTGCGGGTTCGTTTGCTGCGGGGAAAACTAGCACATGGCCGAAGTATAACAAAAACGCTTCAGCTTAATAGTAAGTGGGGTAAAACCGGGCGGTCTTTTAACTAAAACCGAAGGGGTAACCCTGTCTAATCTATACCGTTTATATCCGATCGAACGGCTAAGGCACAAAGGGGGTTAATGAACTCACAGGGGATTGGCTGGGATCAACTCCGACGAGCAGAGAGGTGGTGGTGGTCGGGGATGATGCTCCGGCGGTCCTCTGGCGACGACGAGAGCACTAGGGGGACGCGGCGAACCTCTGGCATCCTTTGGAGGCGTTTGGAGCGGTCCAGGGTGGCGAGGAAGGGGGTCACGAGCTCGGGGAAGTCCGGTCCAGCTGTATTTCTGGCGAGGTGAGGAGCTGCAGCGGGGCGACGAGCTCGGGTGTTGGGTGTAAAAACGGAATGCGGCGGCGATGGGGTGGCTGCTGGTGGCGCGGTTGGTGCGGGGAGGCGAAGTGGCGACCGGGGCGAAGCGAGGGAGGTTCCCTGGAGCTTGGCTCCGGCGAGGAGCAGGGCAGGGGCGGCGTGAGGTTCGGTTGGGCGAGGGGACGGGTCGAGGAGGGGGCCGGGGGGCGGCGGTTTATGTAGGGGCGGAGGGGGGTGCTCGGAGGGAAGGGAATCGGGGGCGGTTGGGCAGGGGATCGGTGGCCGGCGAGGTAAGGTAAGAGGAGGGGCTCGGGTTAGGAAGGGAATCGGTGAGGGGAGGGAGACGACCGAAGCACGGGGTGGTTCAGGCGTGGGGCCTAGAGCCAGCGAGAGGGAGAGGGGGGGGGGCTCCGGATCGGTTGGGCGATCCGAACTGGATTCGGATCCGGCGGGGTGGGGTTCGGCCCACAGGCCTATCTGGCGCCAGTGCGAAAAAATTATTTCCTTTTTCCTATTTAACTAAAAAGAGAAAGTAAATAATACAAAAAAGGAATAAAATAAAATCTAAATATAGGGGTATTATGTACCAAATTTTTCAGAAAAAAATTCCTACTCGTTTAACATTTTTCCAAGACCAAAATAAAAACATTTTTAAAAAATGTTTTTTCAGAAAACCTCTAAAGGCTTTATTTTCTTTTTGCAATTATTTTCTCCACAAAACTCTCTGGTTTTTCTTGGCTCAATTATTTTCAAAAACACCCCTGGCTTGGGAGGGTCATTTTCCTCCGCTCTTTCTTGCGTGCAAGAATTTTCTTTGGGGTATTTTCTCGGGGAGGAAAAATAGAAAAGCAAAAGCAAGTATTTGACGGAATTCAAATGCAAAACTTTATTGCAAACAAAATGCATAGATGCTTAGCTACATTTGTAGAACATTCCCAATTAGGAAAAATTGGGATGTTACAGCTACACTGTTGATTCGCCTACCGTTGACAGGAGTTGAGAACTTCCATCGACGCGGCAACGGAAGCGCCATTGATACAATCGTTAGGAATAGTCTGCCGTCAACAGATCGTTTCTGACACCGTTGATATCATATTACTTTGCTGTTACTATTGTGCTTGCAGATACTAATCTTTCAGGTGTGGTTGAATCCAACAAATTCAGCTGCTAATACTTGAGAGTATACTCTCACCTCCTAACGAGCTTATCAACAAATTGGGTCGAATACTCTACACTCGAAAATTGTTGCGAACCCACGCGCTGGTGGGCCATCAACAACATTCTTCCAGTTTCATTGCCGGGGAGTGCTATCAGCATTCTTCTGGTGCCGTTGCAGGAGAAGGTTTGTTGTCATAAGCATTCGTCTAGTTAACGCCAGAGATTGCGCAAATCATACCTCCTTTGCCCTAGGGTTTTCGCCTATATATCCCCAAAAATTCCACAAAAAAATCAGGAGATCATCGAAAGTACTTTTCCGCCGCCGCAAGCTTTTGTCTCCGCAAGATCTCATCTGGGGCACGTTCTGGTGCCCTGTCGGAGGGGGGATTCGGACACGGAGGGCTTCTTCATCAACACCATGACCTCTCCGATGATGCGTGAGTAGTTCACCATAGACCTCCGGTTCCATAGATAGTAACTAGATGGCTTCTTTTCTCTCTTGGATCTTCAATACAAAGTTCTCCATGATCTTCAGGGAGATCTATCCGATGTAATCTTCTTTTGTGGTGTGTTTGTCGAGATCCGATGAATTGTGGATTTATGATCAGATTATCTATGAATCTTATTTGAGTTTCTTTTGATCTCTCTTATGCATGATTTCATATCTTTGTAATTCTCTTCGAGTTGTGGGTTTTGTCTGGCCAACTAGATCTATGATTCTTGCAATGGGAGAAGTGCTTGGTTTTGGGTTCATACCGTGCGGTGACCTCACCCAGTGACAGAAGGGGTAGCGAGGCATGTATCGTGTTGTTGCCATCAAGGGTAAAAAGATGGGGTTTTCATCATTGGTTTGAGATTATCCCTCTACATCATGTCATCTTGCTTAAGGCGTTACTCTGTTCGTCATGAACTCAATACACTAGATGCATGCTGGATAGCGGTTGATGTGTGGAGTAATAGTAGTAGATGCAGAAACTATCGGTCTACTTGTCTCGGACGTGATGCCTATATGTATGATCATTGCCTTAGATATCGTCATGACTTTGCGCGGTTCTATCAATTGCTCGACAGTAATTTGTTCACCCACCGTAATACTTGCTATTTTGAGATAAGCCTCTAGTGAACACTATGGCCCCCCAGGGTCTACTCCACACCATATTTTCAGCCTTACACTTTTTTACTTTGTTGCACTTTCTGCCTTCAGATCTCACTTTGCAAACAATCTTGAAGGGATTGACAACCCCTTTACAGTGTTGGGTGCAAGCTCTTTTGTGTTTGTGCAGGTACTCTGGACTTGACGAGATTCTCCTACTGGATTGATACCTTGGTTCTCAAACTGAGGGATATACTTACTGCTCCTGTGCTGCATAACCCTTTCCTCTTCAAGGGAAAAACCAACGCAAGGAAGTCTCCGTTTACGTGTCAATTTCTGGCGCTGTTGTTTGAGAAGTAGCAGAAGGGTTTCTGGCGCCGTTGTTGGGGAGGATCAAGTCAAGAACTCATCCAAGTAGGTGTCGCAAACTTATCTCTTGCATTTACTTTGTTTGCTAGTTGCCTCTCGTTTTCCTCTCCCCCACTTCACCAATTTGCCTTTTTCGTTTGCCTTTTCGTTCACCCTTTTTCCTCGCTTGCTCTTTGTTCGCTTGTGTGCTCGCTTGCTTGCCGAAGTCACCATGAATGAAAACACCAAACTTTGTGACTTCTCGAATACTAATAATGATTATTTTATTAGTACTCCGATTGCTCCCGCCACTAGTGCGGAGTCATACGAAATCAATGCCGCTTTGCTGAAACTTGTTATGAAAAAGCAATACTCCGGCCTTCCTAGTGAAGATGCCGCATCCCATCTAAATACCTTCATTGAGCTTTGTGATATGCAAAAGAAGAGAGATGTGGATAATGACGTGATTAAATTGAAGCCTTTTCCTTTCTCGTTGCGAGATCGCGCAAAAACTTGGTTTTCTTCTTTGCTCAAAAATAGTATCGATTCTTGGGATAAGTGCAAACATGCTTATATATCCAAGTATTTTCCGCCGGCTAAGATTATCTCTCTCCGTAATGATATCATGAATTTCAAGCAACTTGATCATGAACATGTTGCACAATATTGGGAGAGAATGAAATTAATGATTAGAAATTGTCCCGCTCATGGCTTGAGTCTTTGGATGATTATACAAATCTTTTACGCTGGTTTGAATTTCTCTTCTAGAAATATCTTGGACTCTGCGTCAGGTGGAACATTCATGGAAATCACGTTAGGGGAGGCCACAAAGCTCCTAGACAATATCATGACAAACTACTCTCAGTGGCACACTGAAAGGTCACCTACTAGTAAGAAGGTACACACTATAAAAGAAATTAACTCGTTGAGTGCTAAGATGGATGAGTTAATGAATTTGGTTGCTAGTAGAAGTGCTCCTTTAGATCCTATTTATATTACCTTGTCTTCTTTGATTGAGAGCAGAAACGCTAGCTTGGACGTTAATTTTGTTGGTAGGAATAACTTTGGCAACAACAATGCTTTTAGAGGAAACTATGTTCCTAGGCCTTTTCCTAGTAACTCGTCTAATAACTTTGGCAACTCCTACAACAATACTCATGGAAATTACAATAGATTACCCTCTGATTTAGAGAGTAATATCAAAGAGTTCATCAACTCTCAAAATATTTTCAATGCGTCCATAGAGGAAAAACTACTCAAAATTGACGATTTCGCTAAGAGCGTTGATAGAATGTCTAGTGATGTTGATGCTTTGAAAGTTAGATGTGCTCATCCCAAGATCAACATGGATGAAACTTTGAAAGCTATGCGTATTTCCATGATTGAGAGCCAAGAAAGAACCACCCAAATTCGTACTAGACATGAATGGCTTAAAAAGGCGTGTTCTTGTGATGAGAATCACAAAGATCTTAAAGTGCTTGGTGTGACTCCCATTGAATCTTTGTTTTCTTGTGTCAAACCTAATGATTATGGGGCTGGATATGAATCCACTTTGGTTGAAAAGTGCCCCAATGATTCGGAGTCCATCTATCTTGATGCTAAAAGCATTGAAAGGGGAGTAGAAGATGTTAAAACTTTGAGTAGTAATGAAATTACTACCGTGGATTTCAAGGAATTCAATTATGATAGTTGCTCCTTGATTGAATGCATTTCTTTGATGCAATCCATGTTAAACTCTCCACACGCTTATAGCCAAAACAAGGCCTTTACTGATCATATCGTCGAAGTTATGATAAAATCTCTTGAAGAGAAACTTGAATTGGAAGTCTCTATCCCTATAAAGATTCATGATGAGTGGGAACCTACCATCAAAATAAAAATAAAAAACTATGAATGCAATGCTTTGTGTGATTTGGGTGCTAGTGTTTCTGCGATTCCAAAGTCTTTATGTGATGTTCTGGGTTTTAATGAGATTGAAGAGTGTTCTCTTAATTTGCATCTTGTTGATTCTAGTGTCAAGAAACCCATGGGAAGGATCAATGATGTTCTTATTATTGCAAATAGGAACTATGTACCCGTGGATTTCATTGTGCTTGACATTGATTGCAATCCTACATGCCCTATTATTCTCGGTAGACCTTTCCTAAGGACTATCGGTGCTATCATTGATATGAAGGAAGGGAATATTATATTTCAGTTTCCTTTAAGGAAGGGCATGGAACACTTTCCTAGAAAGAAAATAAGATTGCCTTATGAATCCATGATGAGGGCCACTTATGGTTTGAGCACCAAAGACGACGATACATGATTCTATCGCTTTTATGCCTAGCTAAGGGCGTTAAACAATAGCGCTTGTTGGGAGGCAACCCAATGAATTTACATGTTTCTTTCTGTTTTGTTGCGTCCACACCATCACAATTCTGTTGTGATTGTGTTTTTTGTGTTTCTTTTTGTGTTTGAGCCAAGCAAAACCTTTATGACTAGTCTTGGTAATGGTTGTTTGATCCTGCTGGAAAAAGACAGAAACTTTTTGCTCACCAGATGATTTTTCATTTTTATTCAGAAAGAGCTTTTGAGTTGATTCTTTTTGATGCTGGTTGATATGCCTTTTTACCAGGCCGTCGTAATGTTTCAGATGTTTTGAGGTACCAGAAGTATACAAAGTATACAGATTGCTACAGACTGGTCTTTTTTGACAGATTCTGTTTTAGTTGAGTTGGTTGCTTGTTTTGATGAAACTATGCTTAGTATCGGGGGGTACTAGCCATGGAAAAGTGAGAATATAGTAGCCCAACACCAATATAGATAGAATTCAAGTTTGCTACAGTACTGAAAGAAGTGGTTGTTTGTTTTCTTGTGCTAATGTTATCACGAGTTTCTGTTTAAGTTTTGGGTTGTGAAGTTTTCAAGTTTTGGGTGATGTTCTCATGGACAAAGAGATAAGGAGTGGAAATAGCTCAAACTTGGGGATGCCCAAGGCATCCCAAGCCAAATTCAAGGACACCAAAAAGCCTAAGCTTGGGGATGCCCCGGGAAGGCATCCCCTCTTTCGTCTTCAATCCATCGATAACAATACTTGGAGCTATACTTTTATTCACCACATGATATGTGTTCTTCTTGGAGCGTCTTGTATCTTAGGAGTCTTTTCTTTTTGTTGTGACACAATCATCCTTGCTGCACACCTTTTTGAGAGAGAGAGAGACATGCACTCATCGTGATTTTTGCTAGAATACTCATGGTGCTTCACTTATATCTTTTGAGCTAGATACTTTTGCTCTATGTGCTTCACTTATATCTTTTAGAGCACGGCGGTGCGTGACTTGGTAGTTGGCTTATGCTATGAAAGTAGTCCCAAAGGTGATAGGTACCCAAAGAGGATACAAAAACATCCATCTTCATGTGCATTGAGTAGAAAGAGAAGTCTTGATTCTTCTCAATTAGTTTTGAGACGTGAATTCGGTAATATTAAGAGCTATGTTAGTAGGGTGTTGTGAATCTAGAAATACTTGTGTTGAAGTTAGTGATTCCCGTAGCATGCACGTATGGTGAACCGCTATGTTAGGAAGTCGGAGCATAATTGATCTATTGATTGTCATCCTTTGTGTTGAGGTCGGGATCACGTGATGGTTAACACCTACCAACCCTTCCCCTAGGAGTATGCGTTTAACACTTTGTTTCGATTACTAATAAAAACTTTCGCAACAAGTATGTGAGTTCTTCCTAACTAATGTGAGTCCATGGTATAGATGCACTTTCACCTTCCACCATTGCTTGCCTCACTAGTGCCGCGTAATTCTCGCCGGTGCACAAACCCACCATATGCCTTCCTCAAAACAGCCACCATACCTACCTACTATGGCATTTTCATAGCCATTCTGAGATATATTGCCATGCAACTCCCACCGTTCCGTCTTATGACTTGTGTCGTCACTCTCATATTGCCATTGCATGATCATAAGATAGCTAGCGAGATGTTTCAACGTCATACGCCATGCTAGATCGTTGCACATCCCGATACACTGCCGGAGGCATTTCTTATAGAGTCATCATCATTTTGAGCTGTGAGTAAATAAAAGTGTGATGATTATCATTATTAGAGCATTGTCCCATGTGAGGAAATAATAATAAAAAAGAGGCCAAAGAGCCCAAAAATAAAAAAAGAGAAAAGAATAAAAGAGAGGCCTAAAAGCCAAAAAAAAGAGAGAAAAAGAGAGAAGGGACAATGCTACTATCTCTGTCCACACTTGTGCTTCATAATAGCACCATGTTCTTCATGATTGAGAGCTTCTTGCTTTGTCACTACCATATGCTAGTGGGAATCTTCATTATATAACTTGGCTTGTATATTCCAATGACGGGCTTCCTCAAAATTGCCCAAGGTCTTCGTGAGCAAGCAAGTTGGATGCACACCCACTAGTTTTCCTTTTGAGCTTTCACATACTTATAGCTCTAGTGCATCTCTTGTATGGAAATCCCTACTCATTCACATTGATATCTATTAATGGGCATCTCCATAGCCTTTTGATACGCCGAGTCAATGTGACCATCTCCTCCTTTTTGTCTCACAACCACCACCACACTCTATTCCACCTATAGTGCTATATCCATGGCTCACGCTCATGTATTGCGTGATAGTTATAAAAAGTTTGAGAAAGTAAGAGTGCGAAAACAATTACTTGGCCAATACCGGGGTTGTGCATGATTTACATTAGTTGTGTGAGGATGATGGAGCATAGCCAGACTATATGATTTTGTAGGGATAACTTTCCTTGGCCTTGTTATTTTGAAAGTTCATGATTACTTTGCTAGTTTGCTTGAAGTATTATTGTTTTTATGTCAATAGCAAACTATTGTTTTGAATCTTACGGATCTGAACATTCATGTCACGTGAAAGAAGTTGCAACGGACAACTATGCTAGCTAGCATTCCACATCAAAAATTCATTCTTTATCACTTCCCTACTCGAGGACGAGCAAGAGTTAAGCTTGGGGATGCTTGATACGTCTCCAACGTATCTATAATTTTTGATGGTTTCATGCTATTATCTTGTCAAACTTTGGATGTTTTGCATGCCTTTTATATATTTTTTGGGACTAACTTATTAACTCAGTGCCAAGTGCCAGTTCCTATTTTTTCCCTGTTTTTGACCCCTTTCAGAGGAGATTTTGAAATGGAGTCCTAACGGAATAAAATCCCCGAAAAGAATTTTTCCGTAACGGAAGAAGATCAGGAGACTTGAGAGCCAAGGCAGGGGGCCCATGGGGCCCACAAGCCCTCACCCCGCGGCTAGGGGGGAGGCCGCGACCCACAGGCTTGTGGTCCCCCTGGACCTCCTTTGCCCTAGGGTTTGCGCCTATATATCCCCAAAAATTCCACAAAAAATCAGGAGATCATCGAAAGTACTTTTCCGCCGCCGCAAGCTTCTGTCTCCGCAAGATCCCATCTGGGGCACGTTCTGGTGCCCTGCCGGAGGGGGGATTCGGACAAGGAGGGCTTCTTCATCAACACCATGACTTCTCCGATGATGCGTGAGTAGTTCACCATAGACCTCCGGGTCCATAGCTAGTAACTAGATGGCTTCTTCTCTCTCTTGGATCTTCAATACAAAGTTCTCCATGATCTTCATGGAGATCTAGCCGATGTAATCTTCTTTTGCGGTGTGTTTGTCGAGATCCGATGAATTGTGGATTTATGATCAGATTATCTATGAATCTTATTTGAGTTTCTTCTGATCTCTCTTATGCATGATTTCATATCCTTGTAATTCTCTTCGAGTTGTGGGTTTTGTCTGGCCAACTAGATCTATGATTCTTGCAATGGGAGAAGTTCTTGGTTTTGGGTTCATAACGTGCGGTGACCTCACCAGTGACAGAAGGGGTAGCGAGGCACGTATCGTGTTGTTGCCATCAAGGGTAAAAATATGGGGTTTTCATCATTGGTTTTAGATTATCCCTCTATGTCATGTCATCTTGCTTAAGGCGTTACTCTATTTGTCATGAATTCAATACACTAGATGCATGATGGATAGCGGTCGATGTGTGGAGTAATAGTAGTAGATGCAGAAAGTATCGGTCTTTTTTGTTTGTCAAGGGAAAAACCAACGCAAGCTCAAGAGGCAGCAGGAGGATTTCCGGCGCCGTTGCCGGGGAGGATCAAGTCAAGGGCTCATCCAAGTAAGTGTCGCAAACTCATATCTTGCATTTACTTTTTTGCCTCTTCTTTTCCTCTCCCCCACTTCTGAAAAACAAAAATTTACAAAAATATTTGCCTTTTCCGTTCGCCTTTTTGTTTCTTTGGTTGCTTGTGTTACCATGTGCCTTCAATATGCTTGCATCTTCGCTTGCTGAAAATCTATTGATATGGATCCTCATCCTCTTGCTAATATATTTAAGAGATCCAATTATGTTGAACCATTTGCTAGTGAGTTGAGTGCACTTGACTATCTTTATGAAGTTTTGCTTGAGATGCGTGAATCTGAAAATTGTGAGGAAGAAATTTATGAAGTGATTCACGAGGGCTCCTTGGATGAAAAGCATGATTGCAATGGTTTCACTATAAATTCTATTAGTGACAATCATGCTAAAAATATGCAAAACCCTAAGCTTGGGGATGCTAGTTTTGCTATGTCCACTACTAATTGCAATGATCATGATTGGGCTGATGATTTTTCTTATGATCTTGAAAATTTGTTCAAGCCTCATGATGAATATGATATTTGCAATATTATTGAAAGTGGGTTTGAAGAAGTCATGACTTTAGTTGATGATAATCCCACTATTTTTGAAGAGCGTCAACTTTGCATGCATGTGGACCATGAAAAGAATATCCTATGTGATAGTTACATTGTTGAATTCGAATATGATCCCACATGTAATTATTATGAGAGAGGAAAATATGGTGGTAGAAACTTTCATATCACTAAATCACCTCTCGTTATGTTGAGATTGCTCTTGTCTCTTTCTTCTTCCTTGCATATGGCAGTTATTGCTTGTCTTGATAATTTGTTTTCCTATAAAATGCCTATGCATAGGAAGTATGTTAGACTTAGATGTGATTTTCACATGCTTTATGATGCTCTCTTTGTGCTTCAATTCTTTTCTTTTGTGTGAGCATCATTGAATTATCAATGCCTAGCTAAGGGCGTTAAACGATAACGCTTGTTGGGAGGCAACCCAATGAATTTATCTTTTTCTTTCTGTTTTGTTGCGTCCACACGACATTATGAGAAAGTATCGGTCTACTTGTCTCGGATGTGATGCCTATATGTATGATTATTGCCTTAGATATCGTCATGACTTTGCGCGGTTCTATCAATTGCTCGACAGTAATTTGTTCACCCACCGTAATACTTGCTATTTTGAGAGAAGCCTCTAGTGAAGACTATGGCCCCCAGGGTCTACTCCACACCATATTTTCAGCCTTACACTTTTTACTTCGTTGCAGTTTCCGCCTTCAGATCTCACTTTGCAAACAATCTTGAAGGGATTGACAACCCCTTTACAGTGTTGGGTGCAAGCTCTTTTTTGTTTGTGCAGGTACTCTGGACTTGACGAGATTCTCCTACTGGATTGATACCTTGGTTCTCAAACTGAGGGAAATACCTACTGCTCCTGTGCTGCATAACCCTTTCCTCTTCAAGGGAAAAACCAACGCAAGCAAGTCTCCGTCAACGTGTCAATTTCTGGCGCTGCTGTTTGAGAAGTAGCAGCCCCCTGTGGCACGTCTGCCCTACCTCTTCCGCCTATAAATCCAAAAAAATTCCAAAACTGCAGAAGAGATCTAGGAAAGTACTTTTCCGCCGCCGCAAGCTTCTGTCTCCGCAAGATCCCATCTGGGGCATGTTCTGGTGCCCTGCCGGAGGGGGGATTCGGATACGGAGGGCTTCTTCATCAACACCATGACCTCTCCGATGATGTGCGAGTAGTTCACCATAGACCTCCGGGTCCATAGCTAGTAGCTAGATGGCTTCTTCTCTCTCTTGGATCTTCAATACAAAGTTCTCCATCATCTTCATGGAGATCTATCCGATGTAATCTTATTTTGCGGTGTGTTTGTCGAGATCCGATGAATTGTGGATTTATGATCAGATTATCTATGAATCTTATTTGAGTTTCTTCTGATCTCTTATATGCATGATTTCATATCCTTGTAATTCTCTTCGAGTTGTGGGTTTTGTTTGGCCAACTTGATCTATGATTCTTGCAATGGGAGAAGTGCTTGGTTTTGGGTTCATACCGTGCGGTGACCTCACCCAATGAGAGAAGGGGTAGCGTGGCACGCATCGTGTTGTTGCCATCAAGGGTAAAATTATGGGGTTTTCATCATTGGTTTGAGTTTATCCCTCTACATCATGTTATCTTGCTTAAAGCGTTACTCTATTCGTCATGAACTCAATACACTAGATGCATGCTGGATAGCGGTTGATGTGTGGAGTAATAGTAGTAGATGCAGAAAGTATCGGTCTACTTGTCTCAGACGTGATGCCTATATGTATGATCATTGCCTTAGATATCGTCATGACTTTGCGCGGTTCTATCAATTGCTCGACAGTAATTTGTTCACCCACCGTAATATTTGCTATTTTGAGAGAAGCCTCTAGTGAATACTATGGCCCCCGGGTCTACTTCACACCATATTTTAAGCCTTACTCTTTTACTTCGTTGCACTTTCCGCCTTCAGATCTCACTTTGCAATCAATCTTGAAGGGATTGACAACCCCTTTATAGCGTTGGGTGCAAGCTCTTTTGTGTTTGCGCAGGTACTCTGGACTTGATGCGATTCTCCTACTGGATTGATACCTTGGTTCTCAAACTGAGGGAAATACTTACTGCTCCTCTCCTGCATCACCCTTTCCTCTTCAAGGGACAAACCAACGCAAGCTCAAGAGGCAGCACTTGTTCATCCCTTGCATGTTATAGTTCAACACAAAGCTCTTGTAGCTAGGTGGGAGTGATTGAAGAATTCTGTCAGTGATAGCCTCTTGCGGAAGTTCAACTCCCAGCTCAGCTAGACGGTTTGAGTACCCAGACATTTTGAGCACATGTTCACTGACAGACGAATTCTCCTCCATTTTGCAAGCATAGAATTTATGGGAGGTCTCATACCTCTCAATCCGGTCATTCTTCTGAAAGATAAACTTCAGCTCCTGGAACATCTCATATACTCCATGACATTGAAAGCGTCCTTGAAGTCCCGGTTCTAAGCCATACAAGACTGCACATTGAACTACTGAGTAGTCCTCCTTACGTGCTTGCCAAGCGTTCAAAACATCTTGATCAGACGTAGCGGGTGGTTCATCTCCTAGCACAGCATCAAGGACATAATTCTTTTCCCAGCTTGTAGGATGAGCCTAAGATTACGAGCCTAGTCTACAAAGTTGCTACCATCATCTTTCAGCTTAGCTTTCTCTAGGAACGTATTGAAATTTAGGGTTTCTATTGCGTGAGCCATTGATCTACAACATAAAATATTGCAAAGTGGACTTAGACTATGTTCAAGACAATTAGAGTTTAACTAATCAAATTACCAATAAAATCCCACTCAAATAGACATCCCTCTAGTTACTTGAGTGTGGCATCATCCAAATTCACTAACTCAAGTCCGATCATCACGTGAGTTGAGTGTAGTTTCAGTGGTAAACATCTCAATGCTAATCATATCAACTATAAGATTCATGCTCAACCTTTTGGTCTCTTGTCTTTCGAGGCCATGTTTGCACATGCTAGGCTCGTCAAGTTTAACCCGGGTGCTCCGCGTGTGCAACTATTTTGCACCCGTTGTATGTGAACATTGAGTCTATCACACCCGATCATCACGTGGTGTCTCGAAACGATGAACTATCGCAACGGTGCACAGTCGGGGAGAACAAAATTTTATCTTCAAATTTAGTGAGGGATCACCTTATAATGCTACCGTCATTCTAAGCAAGATAAGGTGCATAAAAAGATTAACATCACATGTAATTCATAAGTGACATGATATGGCCATGATCTTGTGCTTCTTGATCTCCATAACCAAAGCACCGACATGATCTTCATCGTCACTGGCGCCACACCGTGATCTCCATCATCATGATATCCATCATCTGCCGCCATCGAGGTTGTCGTGCTATCTATGCTATTACTACTAAAGCTACAACCTAGCAATATAGTAAACGCATTTGCAAACACAAACGTTAGTTTAAAGACAACCCTATGGCTCCTGCAGGTTGCCATAGCATCAACGTGCAAGTCAATATTTAACTATTACAACATGATCATCTCATACATCCAATATATCACATCATGTCTTTGGCCATATCACATCACATGCATACCATGCAAAAACAAGTTAGACGTCCTCTAATTTGTTGTTGCATGTTTTACGTGGCTGCTATGGGTATCTAGTATGATCGCATCTTACTTACGCAAAACAACAACGGATATGTGCAAATTGCTATTTAACCTCTCTCCAATGACCGCCTTGGTCAAATCCAATTCAACTAAAGTCGAAGAAACATGCACCCGCTAGTCATCTTTATGCAACAAGTTGCATGTTAGTCGATGAAACCGGTCTCTCGTAAGCGTACGAGTAATGTTGGTCCGGGCCGCTTCAATCCAACAATACCGCCGAATCGAGAAAAGACTAATGAGGGCAGCAAATCGAACATCAACGCCCACAAAAACTTTTGTGTTCTACTCGAGATTACATCTACGCATGAACCTATCTCATGATGCCACTGTTGGGGAACGTTGCATGGGAAACAAAAATTTCCCTACGGACACGAACACCTATCATGGTGGTGTTCATCTACGAGAGGGAGATCGGATCCACATACCCTTGTATATCGCTAAGCGGGAAGCGTTAAGAAACGCGGTTGATGTAGTGGTACAACTTTGTGATGCAAATCACCGTCGTCCTATGATCCGTTCCGACCTAGTACCGAACGAACGACACCTCCACGTTCAGCACACGTACAGCTCAATGACGATCTCTGCCTTCTTGATCCAGCAAGAGAGACGGGGAAGTAGATAAGTTCTCCGGCAGCGTGATGGCATGCCGGTGATGGTGATGATCTATTCCTGCATGGCTCTGCCCGAGCTCCGCAGAAAACCGATCTAGAGGAAGAACTACGAAATAGAGGTTTAGGGTTACACGTGGCAAATTTGTGTCTCAAAAACCCTAAAACCTCTAGTATATATAGGAGGAGGGGAGGGGCTAGCCTTGAGGCTCAAGAGATGCCCAAGGGCGCCGGCCGAGAGAGGAGGAGGAGGACTCGAACCCCAATTTGGTTTGGGAAGGAGGAGTCCCCTCCTTCCTTCCCACCTCCCTCTTTTTTTATTTTCCTTTGATTTTCCCCTCTAGCCAACACAACCCAGTAGGGCTTGCCTCACCAGCCCACTAAGGGATGGTGCGCCACCCTTGGGCTATTGGGTTCTCTCCCGGGTGGGTGGGCCCCTCCCGGTAAACACCCGGAACCCATTCGTCACTCCCGGTACACTGCCGGTAATGCGTGAAATCTTTCCGGAGGCCAAATTAAACAATCCTATATATAATTTTTCGTTTCTGGACCATTCCGGAAACCCTCGCCACGTCCGTGATCTCATCTGGGACTCCGAACAACCTTCGGTCACCAACACCTATAACTGAACTTTACCGAAACGTCACCAAACCTTAAGTGTGCAGACCCTGCGGGTTCGAGAACCATGCAGACATGACCTGAGACACTCCCCGGTCAATATCCAATAGCGGGACCTGGATGTCCATATTTGTTCCTACATATTGTACGAATATCTTATCGTTTGAACCTCTGTGCCAAGGATTCATATAATCCCGTATACCATTCCCGTTGTCCTTCGGTATGTTACTTGCCCGAGATTTGATCGTCGGTATCCCTATACCTATTTCAATCTCGTTACCGGCAAGTCTCTTTACTCGTTCCGTAATACAAGATCCCGTGACTAACACATTAGCCACATTGCTTGTAAGGCTTATATGTGATGTTGTATTACCGAGTGGGCCCTCGGATACCTCTCCGTCACACGGAGTGACAAATCCCAGTCTTGATCCATGCTAACTCAATGGACACCTTCAGAGATACCTTTAGAGCACCTTTATAGTCACCCAGTAACATTGCGACGTTTGATACACACAAGGTATTCCTCCAGTGTCAGTGAGTTACATGATCTCATGGTCATAGGAATGAATACTTGACACGCAGAAAACAATAGCAACAAAATGACACGATCACATGCTACGTTTATAGTTTGGGTCTTGTCCATCACGTCATTCTCCTAATGATGTGATCCAGTCATCAAGTGACAACACTTGATATGGTCAAAAAACCTTAACCATCCTTGATCAACTGGCTAGTCAACTAGAGGCTTACTAGGGACATTGTTTTGTCTATATATCCACACATGCATTTACGTTTTCATTCAATACAATTATAGCATGGATAATAAACGATTATCTTGAAACAGGAAATATAATAATAACCATTTTATCATTGCCTCTAGGGCATATTTTCAACAGGAGTTTCTTCATGCGCTTAACACCAATATGTCCTAAGAGGCAGTGCCACAAGAAAGTGGCGCTATCATTGTTAACTCTACATCTTTTGGTCTCAATGTTATGGATATGAGTGTCATCACAATCGAGACTCAATATGAACAAACCCCTCGCATTGGGTGCATGACCATAAAAGATATTACTCATGTAAACAGAACAACCATTATTCTTTGACTTAAATGAGTAACCGTCTCGCAATTAACAAGATCCAGATATAATGTTCATGCTCAACGCATACACTAAATAACAATTATTTAAGTTCATAACTAATCCCAATGGTAACCGAAGTGAGACCGTGCCGACGGCGATCGCATCAACCTTGGAACCTTTTCCCACGTGCATCGTCACTTCATCCTTTGCCAGCCTTCATTTACTCTGTTGTTCCTGTTTCGACTTGCAAATGTGAGCAACAGAACCGGTATCAAATACCCAGGCCCTACTATGAGAGCTGGTGAGGTACACATCAATAACATGTATATCATATATACCTTGTTTGGCGTTGGCAGCCTTCTTATCGGCCAGATACTTGGGGCAGTTGCGCTTCATGTGACTAGTCCCCTTGCAATAATAGCACTCAGTTTCCGGCTTAGGTCCAGCCATGGGTTTCTTCATCGGAGGGGCAACAATTTTGCCACTCTTCTTGGAGTCACCCTTCTTGGCTTTGCCATTTTTCTTGATACTAGTGGTCTTATTGACCATCAACACTTGATGTTCTTTCTGGATTTCTGACTTAGTGACTTTCATAATCGCAAATAACTCGCTGGGTGACTTATTCATCCTTTGCATGTTATAGTTCAACACGAAGCCCTTATAGCTAGGTAGCAGTGACTGAAGAATTATGTCAGTGATAGCTTCTTGCGGGAGTTCAATCCCCAGCTCAGCTAGACGGTTAGAGTACCCAGACATTCTGAGCACGTGCTCACTGACAGACGAATTCTCCTTCATTTTGCAAGCATACAACTTATCAGAGGTCTCATACATCTCAATCCGGGCATTCTTATCAAAGATAAACTTCAACTTCTAGAACATCTCATATGATCCATGACGTTCAAAACATCTTTGAAGTCCCGGTTCTAAGCCATACAAAACTGCACATTGAATTAGTGAGTAGTCATCTTTACGTGTGTGCCAAGCGTTCAAAACATCTTGATCCGTCATAGTGGGTGGTGCATCACCTAGCGCAGCATCAAGAACATATTGCTTTTGGCCAGCTTGGAGGATAAGCCTCAGATTTCGAGCCCAGTCTACAAAGTTGCTACCATCATCTCTCAGCTTAGCTTTCTCTAGGAACGTATTGAAATTCAGGGTTGCTACTGCGCGAGCCATTGATCTACAACATAAAATTTTGCAAAGATTACTTAGACTATGTTCAAGACAATTGAGTTTAGCTAATCATATTACTAATAAACTCCCACTCAAATACACATACCTCTAGTCATTCGAGTGACGCATGATCCAAATTCACTAACTCAAGTCCGATCATCACGTGAGTTGAGTATAGTTTCAGTGGTGAACATCTCCATGTTGATCATATCAACTATATGATTCATGCTCGACCTTTCGGTCTCTTGTGTTCTGAGGCCATGTATGTACATGCTAGGCTCGTCAAGTTTAACCCGAGTGTTCCGTGTGTGCAACTGTTTTGCATCCGTTGTATGTGAACGTTAAGTCTATCACACCCGATCATCACGTGGTGTCTCGAAACGATGAACTGTCGCAACGGTGCACAGTCGGGGAGAACACAATTTTATCTTGAAATTTTAGTGAGGGATCACCTTATAATGCTACTGTCGTTCTAAGCAAGATAAGGTGCATAAAAGGATTAACATCACATGCAAATCATAGGTGACATGATATGGCCATGATCTTGTGCTTCTTGATCTCCATCACCAAAGCACTAGCATGATCTTCATCGTCACCGGCACCACACCATGATCTCCATCATTATGCCTCCATTGAGGTTGCCATGCTATCTCTGCTATTCCTACTAAAGCTACTACCTTGCAATATAGTAAATGCATCTGCAAGCACAAACGTTAGTTTAAAGACAACCATATGGCTCCTGTCGGTTGCCGTAGCATCGACATGTAAGTCGATATTTAATAATTACAACATGATCATCTCATACATCCAATATATCATATCATGTCTTTGGCCATATCACATCACATGCATACCCTGCAAAAACAAGTTAGACGTCCTCTAATTTGTTGTTGCATGTTTTACGTGGGTTCTATGTGTATCTAGTATGATCGCATCTTACTTACGCAAAACCACAACGGTGATATGCAAATTGCTATTTAAGCTTCTCCAAGGACCGCCTCGGTCAAATCCGATTCAAGTAAAGTTGAAGAAACAGACACCCGCCAATCATCTTTGTGCAACAAGTTGCATGTCTGTCGATGAAACCGGTCTCTCATAAGCGTACGAGTAAGGTTGGTCCGGGCCGCTTCAATCCAACAATACCGCCGAATCAAGAGAAGACTAAGGAGGGAAGCAAATTGAACATCGACGCCCACAAACTCTTTTGTGTTCTACTCGAGATATCATCTACGCATGAACCTAGCTCATGATGCCACTGTTGGGGAATGTTGCATGGGAAACAAAAAATTTCCTACGCACACGAAGTCCTATCATGATGATGATCATCTACGAGAGGGAGATTGGATCTACATACCCTTGTAGGTCGCTAAGCGGGAAAGTTAAGAAACGCAGTTGATTAGTGGAACGTCTTCGGGATCCAAATCGCCGCCGTCCCACGATACGTCCCGATCCAGCACCGAACGAACGACACCTCCGCGTTCAGCACATGTACAACTCGATGACGATCTATGCCTTCTTGATCCAGCAAGAGAGACGAAGAGGTAGTTGAATTCTCCAGTAGCACGACAGTGTGGCGGTGATGATGGTGGAGCTACTCCGGTAGGGCTTTGTCGTGCTGTACCGATCTAGCTACGATGTGTCACAAAGTAGTGGAGGGAGAGAGGTTTGCACAAAGGCTTGAGGTGCAAAAACCCTCTCAAACCTCTACTATATATAGGAGGAACCAAGGGGTGTCTACCTTGCCTCCTACTCCAAGTAGGAGGGGTCGACCGAGCCAAGGAGGAAGGTATCCTCCTCCAATTCGGTTTGGTGGAGGAGTCCTTTCCTTCTTGCCCACCTCCTCTTTTTTTTTCTTCCCTTTCCTTTTTTTTTTGCTTCAGCCAAAATAGCCCCATTAGGATGGCCTCACAAGCCCACTAAGGGCTGGTGCGCCACCCATGGGCCTATTAGGTTCTCTCCCGGGTGGGTGGCCCCTCCCGGTAAAACCCGGGAACTTATTCGTCACTCCCGGTACTTTACTGGTAATGCCCGAAACTTTCTGAAAGCCAAATCCAACAATCCTATATATCAATCTTTGTTTCCGAACCATTTCGGAGACACTCGTGACATCCAGGATCTCATGTGGGACTCCGAACAACATTTGGCTACCAACATCAATAATTCAACTATACCGAAAATGTCACCAAACCTTAAGTGTGCAGACCCTGTGGGTTCGAGAACTATGTAGACATGACCGAGACACTCTCTGGCCAATATCCAATAGCAGGACCTGGACGTACATATTGGATCCTACATATTCTACATATTCTACGTCAAGGATTCACACAATCTCGTATATCATTCCCTTTGTCCTTCGGTATGTCACTTGCCCGAGATTCGATCATCGGCATCTCTATACCTATTTCAATCTCGTTACCGGCAAGTCTCTTTACTCGTTCCGTAATACAAGATCCCGTGACTAACTCTTTAGTCACATTGCTTGCAAGGCTTGTTTGTGATGTTGTATTACCGAGTGGGCCCCGAGATACCTCTCCATCACACGGAGTGACAAATCCCAGTCTTGATCCATGCTAACTCAACGGATACCTTCGGAGATAACTGTAGAGTACCTTTATAGTCACCCAGTAACGTTGTGACGTTTGATACACACAAGCCATTCCTCCGGTGTTAGTGAGTTACATGATCTCATGGTCATAAGAATGAATACTTGACATGCAGAAAAACAACAAAAACAAAACGACACGATCATATGCCATGTTTATAGTTTGGGTCTTGTCCATCACATAATTCTCCCAATGATGTGATCCCGTCATCAAGTGCCAACACTTGTCCATGGCTAGGAAACCTTAACCATCCTTGACCAACATGCTAGTCAACTAGAGACTCACTAGGGACATTGTTTTGTCGATATATCCACACATGTATTTATGTTTCCATTCAATACAATTATAGCATGTATAATAAACGAATATCTTGAAACAAGAAATATAATAATAACCATTTTATTATTGCCTCTAGGGCATATTTACAACAACAAGAGGGGCGGAGAGGTAGATGAGTTCTCCAGCACGACGGAGTGGTGGTAGTGGTGGTGAGCTAATCCATCACGGCTTCGTCTAAACACTGCCGAAATAGACTAGAGGAGAAACAAATCTAGAGGCAGAGAGAGGGCAGCACGTGGCAATTAGGGTTAGGGGCTGCCCTCCAAATTCCTCAATATATATAGGAGGAAGGGGAGAGGATACAGCCTTGGCCCCTACTCCAAGGAGGTTCGGTCAAACGAAACAAGGAAGGAATCCACCTCCCACAAGGGAGGTGGAATCCCATTAGGACTCCTTCCTAATTTGGAAACTCATTCCACCTTTTGGCTTTTTTCCTTATCCCTCCACTCCAGCCGCATGGGCCCTTAGGGGAGGCTTAGGCCAGCCCACAAGGGGTTGGTTTGCCTCCTCTCACAGCTCATGAAGCCCTTGGGTCGTCACACCCATCCCGGTGGTCCCCCGGTACCCTCCTGACACTCCCAGTACACTACCGATGAGCCCGAAACTTTTCCGAGGACCAAAACAGGACTTCCTATATATCAAACTTTACCTCTGAACCATTCCGGAGCTCCTCGTGACGTACATGATCTCATCTGGGACTCCGAACAACCTTGGGCCACAAACACCTATAACTCAACTATACTGAAACATCACCGAACCTTAAGTGTGCAGACCCTGCGGGTTCGAGAACTATGTAGACATGACCTGAGACATTCTCCAGTCAATAACCAATAACGGGACCTGGACGCCCATATTGGCTCCTACATATTCTACGAATATCTTTATCGGTTGAACCTCTATGTCAAGGATTCAGTTAATCCCGTATATTGTTCCCTTTGTAATTCGCTGTGTTACTTGCCCGAGATTCGAGCGTCGGTATCTCCATACCTAGTTCAATCTCGTTACCGACAAGTCTCTTTACTCGTTCCATAATACAAGATCCCATAACTAACTCCTTAGTCACATTGCTTGCAAGGCTTGTTGTGATGTTGTATTACCGAGTGGGCCCCGAGATACCTCTCCGTCATACGGAGTGACAAATCCCAGTCTTGATCCATGCCAACCCAACAGACACCTTCGGAGATAGCTATAGAGAACCTTTATAGTCACCCAGTTATGTTGAGATGTTTGATACACACACGGTATTCCTCCGATATCCGGGACTTGCATGATCTCATGGTCATAGGAACATATACATTGACATGCAAAAAAGAGTAGCAGTAAACTGATATGATCATATGCTACGTTCATAGTTTGGGTCTTGTCCATCACATCATTCTCCTAATGATGTGATCCCGTTATCAAGTGACAACACTTGTCTATGGCTAGGAAACCTTGACCATCTTTGATCAACGAGCTAGTTAACTAGAGGCTCACTAGGGACAGTGTGTTGTCTATGTATCCACACATGTATTTGAGTTTCCAATCAATACAATTGTAGCTTGGATAATGAATGATTATCATGAACAAAGAAATACAATAATAACCAATTTATTATTGCCTCTAGGGCATATTTACAACGGTTATGGCAGTTTTGATCTTACCTGTTTTCATTTGTTGCCTTTGTCCTAGCCTGAAAAGACCCAAGCAATAGTACCGCTCCTAGGAGTTGTACTACCTATTATCCAAGGTAGTACCGCCCTGGTTAGTGGTAGTACCGCTCTCCTTGAGGGTTCGACACTCTTCATGTCGGACTTAGCGTTTTCTGACACAGTAGTTCTGGGCGGTAGTACCACTCAAAGAGCGGTAGTATCGCTTATTAATATCGCGCCAGTTCCGCCCATGTTTTCTTGGGCTGGACACTCAACGGATCTTGAGCGGTTGTAGGAGGCGGTACTACCCCTTATGGGTAGTAGTACCACCCGGTAGTACTACCGCCCTGTGCCTCCCTCCCGATCTACTTCTCCGCAACCACAACGATAGTACCACTCCGTAGGAGCGGTACTACCTCTAATGGATGGTAGTACCGCTCTCTAGAGTGGTAGTACAGCTTGTGTGCGGACTAAGGGGTAACAGTTGGGTTTTCCCCCTCCTATAAAAGGGGGTCTTCTTCCCCATTGAATCCCATCTCTTGAGCTCATTCTCTTCCCCCATTGTTAACCTTCTTCGAGTTTGCTAACTCTCAATCCCTGCGATGATTCTTGCTAGTTCTTGAGGGAAAAGAGAGGGGAGATCTAGATTCACATTTGCACTAATCACTTTCTCCTTTATGTGAGGGGAACCCCTTGGATCTAGATCTTGGAGTTCATCGTGTTCTTTTTTGTTCTCCCTCTCATTTTCTTCCATAGCACTAGTTGTTGTCGTGAAATTTTTGAGAGAAGGACTTTGGCAGTCCTTGTGCCTTTGCCATTGCATTTGGTGCATAAGTTTGAGTTCTCCATGGTGATACACGGAAGTGAAGTTTGAGAAGCTTATTACTCTTGGGTCTTTGGGCACCCTAGAGCTTGTGCCTCTTGGGTGCTTTGGTGTCCTAGACAGTTGGTGGTGCCTCGGAGCTCAATCATTGTGGTGTAAATCTCCGGGCAATCGTCGGGGTTTCAATTAGGCTGTGGAGATTGCCCCGAGCATTTCAGGCATCTCGGAGCCACAATCCATTATGGTGAAGCTTCGTGGTGTTGTTGGGAGCCTCCAATTAAGTTGTAGATATTACCCCAACCTTGTTTGTACGGGTTCGGCGACCGCCCTCAAGGGTCCCTTAGTGGAATCACGACATCTTGCATTGTGCGTGGGCGTTAGGAGATTACGGTGGCCCTAGTGGCTTCTTGGGGAGCATCGTGCCTCCACACCGCTCCAAATAGATATTAGCATCCGCAAGGCTGTGAATTTCGGGATACATCATCGTCTCTGCGTGCATTAGTTATCTCTTACCCATCCCCTTTACTTATGCACTTTACTTTGTGATAGCCATATTGTTTCTTGTTATATATCGTGTTATCAATTAATTGTTTATCTTGCTTAGCATAACTTGTTGGTGCACATATGTGAGCCTAGTTGTTTTAGGTTTTGTGCTTGACTAATTAAACATTAGTTTTATTCTACATTTGTTCAAGCCTAAACCGCAATTATTTTAAAGCGCATATCCCCCCTATAGGCGACATCCACGTCCTTTCACTAGCATACCAGGTGATGGGGTTATGGTCCCAGGGTAGGGTCATAGGCCTGCCCTATAGGTCCTACCCAAGGACTACCCTTCACAGAGGACAAGGGCCTTAGACAGTTCCGACTGAACTAAGGACTCCCCCATCATCCAGTCGGCGACGAGCACTCGGAGCATATTTAACGTACCGACTGGAATCCACTCTGTACATCGTAACCTCCGAGGAGGGCAACGGTCATACGTTTCCATACACCATTATTAACATTTAAGGCTTACGTTACCTGTAACGTAGGCATTTACTCGCCACTATTCCACCCCTGTCCACCGGACCATTATGAAGGGCAGCGCACTCTATATAAGCCGCCCTTCCCCACTGGTGTAGGGGTTGGCTTTTGCTGTAATCCTATAATCCACTCGACACTAAGCTCCCAAGAGCACTGAGACGTAGGGCTTTTACCTCCACCTTAGAGGGGCCTGAACTCATACATCCTTGCCGTAGCTAAGGCTCTTCCCATCCTTTCGTACCCTACACTTCTACTGTCAAACTTATACCCACGACACGAGACCAACCTCACCTCTCGCTTGCTGCCATCAACATTTCATGTCTTTCTCGTTGGGTGCACCTCTCACTTACTGCCATCAACATTTCATGTCTTTCTCGTTGGGTGCACCTCCCACTTACTGCCATCAACATTTCATGTCTTTCTCGTTGGGTGCACGAAGATAAATATGGTCAAAGACGCGGACGATCACTTTGGCGAACCTACACACTGACTCAATTGTAGTATCTTCGCCAATGCGAAGATATTCATCGACATAGTCACGCAGTACGCCATATGCAATCACGCGCATAGCTGCCGAGATTTTTTGATATGCGCTAAAAACCTTCAAGCGAGCAACATTTCTCCTTTGAGTAATGTGGGGACCCCGACTTACGAGTCGAGATCGCCGTGCTCAGTGATCCCAGAGATCAATGCTCACCGAACACAGATACCGAATAAAAGAGTCTTACATCCATACATACCGTTTGATATAGTAAATGTCCACCTCGGTCGAGTCTTACATATATAGGGCCTTAAAGGCCTACACTCCAAACTGGACCAATAGCGGAATTATTGGTTGAAAGCGTGAACCCATGCCATCACCCTTAACCTACAGGCATTCTAACTGGGAAGCGTCCTAGCTCGCAAGAATGTCACCGAGTTTACTCTCCACCATATCCTGATCTTTCACACCTGGTCAATGAAATAACCAGTGGCAAGCCAATGAGTACTTTGATTGTACTCGCAAACAGCCCATGATATGAACAATGAAAGTGAAGGATAACAATATCATGCATCTTTAGTGTAACTCATCTGGGTGGAATGATCGTGAGTATGCATCAAGTTAAAGAATGACTCTTGAAGAACAGGTTACAGATATCAACATATCTGTTAAGGGCTGAACTATCCGGGTTCACCCTATATGCCAAGTCACCGAACTTGGTCATATTATTGCTATCATAGCAACACCTTTCTCATCACCACACACACACACACACTCACACACTTGGTTTATGCGGAAATATCATGACGTAGTTTAAGCAGGATTATCCAACTGTCCTTGACCGTGGACACGGCTATTCTAATAGTTTACACTCTAAAGAGGTAGTACACTGGACCTACGAGATCCGGGAAACTTCCGTGTCACCCACGACTCGCGGTATATCACATACCCGAGGTAAGTACCCAATCAATGCCTTTCCCCTGACGATACTAGACAAGGAGGTCCACTCGATTGGTACCCAGCCCACATATCGTACGTCTTACGAGCACCAACTCTGGACCGTACCGACCATGCGGGGACCAACGGTGTGACTGGAACTCATAAAAATGCCATAGTCGTCCTACCCGGCACGACCCCATCACGAGTGACCACATATCACTCCCGCCACTAGTAATGTGGCTCTTTGCTAGCACCGACCAGAGTAATTAACATAGCCCCGTCCCATAAGGGGTAACGTGGTCGTACTGGTAAGGTTGGGACGATCGACACATCATAAATCTAATCCCATTTCCGAAACCTTACTCACACAAATACTGGGCGCATCACTTCACCAAAAGTGACCACCTAACTCATCATCACCCTCGGGCATTAGTGGCACCCGGCGGGGTTTTCATAAACTCTTGCTTTATGACAACATCATGCTCGTGATAATGATACTGCTATCTTTACTTTTCAACATGGTATTAGCATGACCCTCAAGGGGTAGGGTCAAGCTCAATGCATGTGCTCCGGGGGAGCCTTCGATAAAATCATATCAAATGATTACCGACACTTATGATCATATGCAACGGGAATACTTGCTATTTTAACATGCAAAGTAACATATGCTCGGTCATGGTCAAAGGGCTGCTTGCCTTGCTCACGTAAGTCCTCGGGGTCTTCGAGGTCTTCCGCTCCGACTCCGAATACTCCGTCTACTCGTAACTATCGTCAGAAACAACCATAGTAAGCCACATAACAAGCAGAATAAAAGTGTTCTAAAAATAAAAGTTTTATTTTTCTTGGACCTCTCTGGTCATAAGAAAAATACCTAAAGCTTTCCATAGGAGATTTGAATCATGAAGGATTTTTGAATGGATGGAAGGAGCAATAGGTGATTATTGAAGAAGCCAACAAAAATTATTCTGTTAAAAATGAGTGGAGGCACCCATTTGACAGAGAATGATTTTAGAAACATTTAGGAAGTGGTCTCACTGGATTTGGAGTTGGTATGAATATCCTAGGAATTTTCTAATGTGGAATAAATAGCAATAGGAAGCTATTTATTATAAGCAACAGAATGGAGCTTGATAAAAATGTTGACTAGGGCTCAAAAATTTGTACATGATATAAGAAGGCTGTGGAAATTTGAATCACTCCAATTGGAGTTGATCTGAAGCTTATGGGATTTTTGAAAGGGGAGCTAGAAGCATCCCAAATCTGTATTTAAATATAAATATATTATGAAAGTTGTTTGGAAAAATGTGCAAAGACAATATTTGGATAGATCTTTATTTTAGAGACCTATAGAAATTTGAATCATCGGATTTGGAGTTTGAATGGATTTAATATGAAATTTATAAGTTTTTGGAGAAAAGAAAAAGGCAAACGAGGCCACCAGGGAATGCTATAGTGTGCCCCGGGTGGCTATTAGGCGATGGGCCGGCCTGCTGGCTCGGCCTGGCGCGCAGGGGCCACACAGGAGACGTATTCAACAGAATACGCCTCCGGCTGGAAGGAGGCGCACAACGCCGGGGTGCCTCCACTTATCAGGTGGGGCTCCGCCCTGACTCGCTGACGAGGGGGCCCCGCGTGCAGTCTTTTTCTACCTCCCGCTCGCACGCAGGGGAGGCAGGGAGGGTAGACCGGTCGCGGGAGGAGCTTCCCCAGCTGGCTCTGGCCACCCTCTGGCGGTGTGCCGGCCACCCGCGTGCTCGGGGGAGTTAGCCGCCCCCGTTCCCCTGCCCGGCGCCTGCAGGGGAGGGCCGCAAGGGTGCCGACGACGTGGCTGCAGGGAGGCCGCCGGCCTCCTCTGGTGCCGGTACCAGGGGCGAAGGGAGGGAGGAAGAGGAGCTCGGGAGGAGGCCCGACGACGAGGTGGGTCTTCCGGATGGCCCAGGGGCGAGGGGAGACCCCCTGGTTAGCCATGCTCGCGCGGCGGCCTCCGGTGAGCTTCGGCCATGGCCTGGCAGAGGGAGGAGGAGGGTTGGGGAGAGAGCAGAGGCTCAAAAGGGAGCCTGGAGGAACCTAAGGAAGGGGAGGGATGCAAGAGAGGCCGATGCTCGGGGGAAAGAAGAGATAAGAGAGGAGGAGGGAGGGAGGAGAGCTCGGGAGTTCTGTGGACCTCTGAGAGCACAGGGCAGACACGAGTGCCAGAGGGGTTTTGGAGGCAAGCTAGCATCGGAGAGAGGTTGGACTGGTCAAGGGAGTCTTCCTGGCACGCTGGGACGTGCTGCCAAGGAGGGACCCGAGCTGCAAAAGGAGGAAGGGGTGCAGAGCACCCATACTGCATGCTGCCAGAGTGGTCACCATGGCAACTTGTGTCCACGGGGCTGCCAAGACCAGTCAAACATGTCCAACATTCAAGGCACACACGCAGGAGAGTGACTGTGGAGTTTGGTAGCTAGTGGAGGTGGTTTGATGAGGTTTGGACTCTCGTTTAGTTTGCACTAGCAAACTTGGAGCTGCCATAAGTGGTTTTCACAGGAGGGTATGGGAGGTGAACCCATGTCCTAGAGCATGTGGTATGGAAGGACTGCACACGTGCAAAAAATTCAGCTCAAGAAAAGAAGTGTAGCTAGCACTTGCTGTACAAAGCTACCTTTTGGCCAGAAATGAACTTGTGGTTGTGTTGCTCATTTTCTCCACATGAGCGTACCATCTTTAGGTCTTAAATGAAGCATTGACACACTAGAGAGGCTCTGGAAAGAATTGGGGGTCTTGGGTTAAGTAGAAGAATGGGAGGAAGGGTAAAACAGTGATCCAAGGGTGAAAATGAGGGAAAGTTACATAGGGTCCTTCTCCAATATTTGACCAGTGGCCATGGTAAAGTTACTGGAGGTGAAATGTAACTATGTGAGGCTGTGGTAGAAAGTTGAGCTCAAGGAATAAAGTGGAAGGGGTCAAAGAAGCCAATTTAGTGAGTGCACACAAGGTGTTTGATCTGTGGTTAGGCTACCAGATGGAATCCAATGAAAATAGGCTTGCACACCAAATTTGGGATTTGCTGGAGAAGTTTTCCAACGTAGACTTCAAAACCCTAGAAATGGGCAGAAATGGCTTTCTACCTACAACCCTATTCAAATCAATTCCCACAAATCCAGTATTTGTTGTAGGGGCATTATTTGAGCATTAAGGCATGCACAAAAAGTTTGAGGTCAATTGGAGAAACTTTATAATGTAAAGTTTACCAAAGTCATAAATCAACAGAGAGGGTTTTGAGGGTCTTAGAACAAGTTCTTCTATTTTCCTTGGTGTACGACTTGGTGTGGATACCTTATTGGAGTATTATAACATGTCCACCAAATTTGAGCACAATTGGAGACACTTCTTAATGTAGAGTTGCTCAAATTTGATTCTGGACTGATAGGGTTTTAGAGTGATTAGGGGAGCCAAATCAACTTGGATTAAAATGAAACTTGGCAAGATCATCAAGAATATCATAGATGACATGCTAGAATTTTACCGGAATTTATTGAGAATATTTCTTATATAAATATCTCAAAAGTTTGAAATAGGCAGGAATGGTTTTGGAGGAGTTTGCCCAATATTTTGAACATGACCATGTGTTGAAACTCATAAATATGGAATAAATATATCCATTGAGTTTCCCTAAAATTTCTTAAATATTTTGAAAGCAATAAAAATAACTTTCCTTCATAGGAGACCATTTCTGACCTCAAAGATTGGCTTTTAAATAAAATAATAAAATAACTTCTAAAATAATAATATGGTGGTTTTTGGAAGACATTTTGATAATAGGTTTTAAATAAAATAATTGGTGCAAGAGAAATTCCCTAATTTGTGGACTTGTAGTATAAACCTCATCTCAGGGGTTTGAAAGTTTAATTCAAAGAAATGCTATTTGGTGAAACTAATATTTGGTAAAAACAGATATTTGTCCTAAACACATGGCATGATCATTAGGCAGGAGATCATGGAATGAGGAGGTGATTAGGAGGATGGCAAGAATTAATGGGGAGCAATCACATGCATTCAAGCAAACAAGCAAACCATAATCACTCCAAGCATCACAAACATTCACACACAAAATTAATTGGTCCTCATTTTTGAAATAAGCTAATTAGTCAGGAAGGCCAAAAACTGGGTGTTACAAGTAAAAAACCAGGAATTTCCCTCGCAAGCTTGCACTAATTTTACAAATAGGGATCGACGCATTCGATACCTTCTTCGGAAGAGGTGCGACGGATATGTTGGATTCTTCGCGAAGTAGTCTTGCCTGAGCATCTCGTTTCCAAGATGGCGGTTGCGAGTGATGCAAAGGCGGCCGATGGTCGATCCTCGCCGTCTCTTTCGGTTCGGGTCCTCGTGCTCCTTCACGACGAGCACCACTGATGACCCACAAGTATAGGGGATCAATCGTAGTCCTTTCGATAAGTAAGAGTGTCGAACCCAACGAGGAGCAAAAGGATCTGACAAGTGGTTTTCAGCAAGGTAACAAGTGATTGTGTGGTGAGATGATTCGTAGCGAGCAACAAGTAACAAAAGTAGCAACGGTGCAGCAAAGTGGCCCAATCCCTTTTGTAGCAAGGGACAATCCTGGACAAAGTCTTATAGGAGGAAAAACACTCCCGAGGACACACGGGAATTTCTGTCATGCTAGTTTCATCATGTTCATATGATTCACGTTCGTTACTTTGATAGTTTGATATGTGGGTGGACCGGCGCTTGGGTACTGCCCTTACTTGGAAAAGCATCCCACTTATGATTAACCCCTCTCGCAAGCATCCGCAACTACGAAAGAAGAATTAAGACAAAGTCTAACCATAGCATTAAACTAGTGGATCCAAATCAGCCCCTTATGAAGCAACGCATAAACTAGGGTTTAAGCTTCTGTCACTCTAGCAACCCATCATCTATTTACTACTTCCCAATTCCTTCCTCTAGGCCCAAATAATGGTGAAGTGTTATGTAGTCGACGTTCACATAACACCACTAGAGGAAAAACAACATACAACACATCAAATTACCGAACGAATACTAAATTCACATGACTACTATTAGCATGACTTATCACATGTCCTCAGGAACAAAAGTAACTACTCACAAAGCATAATCATATTCATGACCAGAGAGGTAATGAGTAGCATCAAGGATCTGAACATAAACTCTTCCACCAAGTAATCCAACTAGCATCAACTACAAAGAGTAATCAACACTACTAGCAACCTTACAAGTACCAATCGGAGTCGCGAGACGGAGATTGGTTACAAGTGATGAACTAGGGTTTGGAGATGAGATGGTGCTGATGAAGATGTTGATGGTGATGAGTCCCCTCTGATGAGAGGAGTGTTGGTGATGACGATGGCGATGATTTCCCCCTCCGAGAGTGAAGTTTCCTCAGCAGGATCGTCGTGTCGGAGCTCTAGATTGGCTCTGCTCAAGTTCCGCCTCGTGGCGGCAGCAAAACCACGAAAAAGTTCCCCCTTGATTTTTTTCTGGACGAAACCCTTCATATAGCAAAAGAGGGGGGACAGTGGGCCAGTGGGCTGCCCACAAGCCCTCATGGCACGACCTGGGGGGGTGGCCGCGCCGTGCAGGCTTGTGGGCACCCTATGGTGCCCCTCTGGCACTTCTTCGGCCCAGTATTTTTGATAAATCAGGAAAAATAATCCTCGTTGATTTTTACGGCGTTTGGAGTTGCGCAGAATAGGTATCTCAACTTTGCTTCACTTTCAGTCCAAAATTCCAGTTGCCGGCATTCTCCCTCTTCATGTAAACCTTGCAAAATAAGAGAGAAAATGCATAAGAATTGTACCGTGAAGTGAAATAACAGCCAAAGAAGCGATAAATATCAACATGAAAACATGATGCAAAATGGACGTATCAAGTCCCACAAGCTTAGTCCTCGCTTGTCCTCAAGCGAAAGCCTAGCTCAATAAATATGTCCACATGTTTAGGGAGAGAGGTGTCGACAAAACAAGATACAAACATGCATGCATCATGATCATGATCAGAACAACAATACCAACATATAATCTCTCATGTTAAAGTGATAATTCCTTCACAAAGTAAAGCATGGATCAAGAACCTTAGCGAGAAGTAACAACCGATAGCCTTTAGTCATTGAAGCAATTGCAATTTATCACAACATCAGAAAGAGTCAAATAAGAACTTGTAAAGCAAATCCACATACTCAATCATTCTTTCGTTCTCTACAATTGCTACAACTCACGTGGTACTCATGAGATCAAAGTTTCAGCTGGACACAGAGAAAGATAGGGGCTTACAGTTTTGCCTCCCAACTGCTTACCTCAAGGGTAATGTCAACAATAATAATTCATGAATGCCTACCTCCAAGTTGACATATGAATATAGATCTTTCCCTAGCATATGACGTTAGCCAAGACAAAGGCGAAATAGGGAATTGGTGAAGATCACCATGACTCTTTCAAGGGCAAAAAGTAAAGGTACAAGATAGGCCCTTCGCAACGGGAATCAGAGGTTGTCATGCGCTTTTGAGGTTTGGATGCGTGTCCTCTTAGTGCGGAGGAACGTCACTTTATATTGCCTCCTGTGATAAAGAACTTTATTATGCAGTCTGTCGCTTTTATGTCTTCCTCATCACAGGTTCGTACAAAGCTTATTTTCCACACACACTAATGGATCATACATATTATAGAGCAATTTTTATTGCTTGCACCGATGACAACTTACTTGAGGGATCTTATTCAATCCATAGGTAGGTATGGTGGACACTCATGGCAAAACTGGTTTGAAGGTTTATGGATGCACAAGTAGTATCTCTACTTGGTGCGGGAGTTTTGGCTAATATGAGGTGGAAGCAATCATCACATGCTAAGGGATCTCTAATCATATAACATTGTTTGGAACCAAGCAAACACAATTCATTATCTTGTCTTCCTTGTCCAACATCTACTTTTAGGCATGCAATAATTTAGTGAGTGTTCACAATCATAGATGGTGTCAGAGATGTTATATTTATATGTGAACCTCTCCTTCTTTATCACTTCATATTAATAGCAACAATGACCAAGGTCTACGTTTGCCTACTCTCAACAAGTTTCAATCCTCATTCTTTTATATGTGAAGCCATCACTTCCCATAAGATCATTACATGATCTTTCATGCTTTTGTTCTATTCTCACTCTTTTGATCATGGCAAGAGGCAAAGCCCTCAACTAAGACACTCTTTATTATAAGGCTCATGAGCAAGAATACATCGGGGGTGACACAAAGCAAAAATCAAGACTAAAACACTAAGACTTTTAAACTATTATAGAAAGAGAAAACTGAAAAGGAACAAACTGAAACAAAGGTAAAGGCAAAATATGTGATGGTGATACGATACCGGGGCAACTCCCCCAAGCTTGGCACAAGCCAAGGGGATTGCCCATACCAATGCTCAGTTGTATTCCTTTGGTGGTGATGGTGGAGGAATTGTTGCAACATGAGTTTGATCCTCCGTCTTTCAAGGCATAGGTGCTCCATCATGGAAAGATGAACGAGTCTCCGGAATCCTCAAATCTGCAGCCAACCTTATGGATTTAAATCTATACTCATACTCACAGTTTTGGTTCTGCAGGTCATAGATCTGGGCTTGGAGTTGATCAATCATGTCATAGAGCCTGGAGAGGTGCTTCCCAATGTCATTAGCATCAATCATGTGCTTGTTGGTGAACTCCGTGATCATCATGTGGTTGGCGTTGAGTCCACTCTCCACCATCCCTTGGCACTTGAAGACTTGTTGCTCCATTGCTTCAAGCCTCGTCTCCACGCTTCCGGTCTTCTTAGGTCCCTCAACATCACGGATGTGCAACATCCCCTCACGCATCTCGATAGATTGAGGGTGTTGCAGCACTCCCGTGAGGTAGGGATTGATGACCTTCTCGAAGATCTTGTCCTTCAGAGCTTTTGGCGAAGTCATAGCGATCTAGATCTGCAACAGAAACAAGCTCGAAATGAAAAACAGAGGAAATCTGCGTGATGCAGGGGTCACACCAAATGGGAGTATATATAATGATTTTTTCCAGACCAGAAGGAGTACCCTGCACGAAAATGGAGTCCGGGAGGCGCACGAGGTGGCCACAAGCCCTCACGGCGCGGCCATGGGGTGGGCCCGCGCCGTGCAGGCTTGTCGCCTCCTCGCGCACTTTCCGGACTACTTCCAATTTTTGTATTTTTTCAAATATTCCAAAACGGAGAAAATTTCCTACTCGAAAAGTTTTGGACTCTATTTTCTTGCCGAATCACATACCTCTTTGTTTTCGGAGTCTGAAACAGGCTGATAAACATCCCTTAGGTATTCCTCTGGAGTTATAGTATTGATGATATTGCTTTCAACATTTATGGGAGTACCTGAGATATAATGTTTGATTCTCTGCCCATTTACAAGTCTCAGACAATTACCTTCCGTGTTGTTGATCTTGATAGCACCGGAACGATATACTTCCTCAACAACATAGGGACCTTCCCATTTAGAGAGAAGCTTACCTGCAAAGAATCTTAAACGAGAGTTATATAGCAAGACATAATCACCTACATTGAACTCATGCTTTTGTATCCTTTTATCATACCACCTCTTAACCTTCTCTTTGAACAGCTGGCATTCTCATATGCCTGAGTTCTCCACTCATCAAGCAAGCTAATATCAAATAACCTCTTCTCACCGGCAAGTTTGAAATCAAAGTTGAGCTCTTTGATTGCCCAATAAGCTTTATGCTCTAGCTCAAGAGGTAAATGACATGCTTTACCGTACACCATTTTGTACGGAGACATTCCCATGGGATTATTATAGGCAGTTCTATAAGCCCACAGTGCATCATCGAGCTTCTTAGGCCAATTCTTTCTAGACCTCTTGACAGTCTTTTGCAGAATCAGTTTAATCTCTCTATTACTTAGCTCTACTTGACCACTGGACTGAGGGTGGTAGGGAGACGCAATTCTATGGTTGACATCGTACTTAGCAAGCGTTTTACGGAAAGCACCATGAAGGAAATGTGAACCACCGTCGGTCCTTAGATATCTAGGACTCCAAATCTAGGGAAGATAACTTCTTTCAGCATCTTGATAGAGGTGTTGTGATTAGCACTACTAGTGGGGATAGCTTCTACCCACTTAGTGACGTAATCAACAGCAACTAGGATATGAGTATACCCATTGGATTTTGGAAAAGGTCCCATATAATCAAAGCCCCAGACATCAAATGGTTCAATGACAAGTGAATAGTTCATAGGCATTTCCTGACGTTTGCTAATATTACCTATTCTTTGACATTCGTCCCAAGACAAGACAGACTTACGAGCATCCTTGAAGAGAGTGGCCCAATAGAAACCTGATTGCAATACCTTGTGTGCAGTTCTATCTCCCGCATGGTGTCCTCCGTAGGCCTCAGAGTGACACTTCTGTAGGATCTGTCCCTGTTCATGTTCAG
Source organism: Hordeum vulgare subsp. vulgare (assembly GCF_904849725.1). Taxonomy (NCBI): domain Eukaryota; kingdom Viridiplantae; phylum Streptophyta; class Magnoliopsida; order Poales; family Poaceae; genus Hordeum; species Hordeum vulgare. The sequence goes on along the minus strand of NC_058524.1, from coordinate 502,927,704 downwards.
GTACACAACGTCTAATAACACCATCTACTCCTTCCTTATAAAGGCGAGGATCATCCCAAAAGTAATGTCTCAAGTCAAAGAAGAATTTCTTCTTCTGCTGGTATGTGAAAATAGGTGGTATATATTTGGCAACGTCGCAACGATATAGTTTGCATAATCAGCATACCAGGATGCACTACGTGAAGCATTGATGACATTGAATTGCTCATCGGGAAAGCTATCATCAATAGGTTGTGGGTCATCAAGAACGTTCTCCAACCTAGACAAGTTACCTGCTACTGGGTTATCAACACCCTTTCTATCGACAACGTGCAAATCAAATTCTTGTAGCAAGAGAACCCATCTGACAAGTCTAGGTTTAGCGTACTTCTTCTCCATGAGGTACTTAATAGCAGCATGATCAGTGTCAATAGTGACTTTGGAATCAATTATGTAAGACCTGAACTTTTCACATGCAAACACGACCGCTAAAAATTCCTTCTCCGTAGTAGCATAGTTTCTCTGGGCACTGTCTAGAGTTTTACTAGCGTAGTGAATAACATTCAACTTCTTATCAACTCTTTGCCCTAGAACAGCACCAACAGCATAATCACTAGCATCACACATGATCTCAAAAGGTAAGTTCCAATCAGGTGGTTGAACAATAGGTGCAGTTATCAAAGCCCTCTTAAGTATTTCGAAGGCTTCCTCACAATCATCGTCAAAGACAAAAGGAATATCCTTTTGCAAGAGATTGGTAAGAGGCCTAGAAATCTTAGAGAAGTCTTTAATGAACCTTCTATAGAAACCAGCATGACCAAGGAAACTTCTTATCCCTTTGATATCTGTGGGGTATGGCATTTTCTCGATTGCATCAACCTTAGCCTTATCGACTTCAATACCTCTTTCAGAAATTTTATGTCCTAAGACGATGCCTTCGTTAACCATAAAGTGGCACTTCTCCCAATTCAAGACAAGATTGGTGTCTTTACATCTCTGCAAGACTCGCTCAAGGTTGCTGAGGCAATCATCAAAGGAAGACCCATAAACGGAGAAGTCATCCATGAAAACCTCAACAATCTTTTCACAAAAGTCAGAGAATATAGCCATCATACATCTTTGAAAGGTGACAGGAGCATTACATAAGACAAAAACATACGTCTATAAGCAAAGGTACCGAAAGGGTAGGTGAAAGTGGTTTTCTCCTGATCAGATTGTGCAACTGGTACTTGGGAGAAACCAGAATATCCGTCTAGAAAGCATAAGTGTGTGTGTTTGGACAGCCTTTCTAGCATTTGGTCGATAAAAGGCAAAGGGTAATGATCTTTCCTAGTGGCTTTATTCAATTTCCTAAAATCGACCACCCTCCTATAGCCAGTAATAATCCTCTGTGGGATCAATTCATCCTTATCATTAGGGACAACGGTAATGCCTCCCTTCTTAGGGACGCAATGCACCGGACTCACCCAATCGCTGTGAGCAACATGATAGATAATACCCGCTTCCAGGAGCTTTAGTATTTCTTTTCTTACTACTTATTTCATCTTAGATTTTAATATCCTTTGATGATCAGCAAGTGGTTTGAAGTCAGGATCAGTTTTAATCTTGTGCTGGCATAGAGTGGGACTAATGCCCTTAAGATCATCAAGAGTATATCCAATAGCAGCACGGTGCTTCCTCAGAGTTTTTAGCAACTTCTTTTCTTCATGCTCTGAGAGGCTAGCACTAATAATGACAGGATATATCTCCTTTTCATCAAGATAGGCATACTTAATAGTATCAGGCAACTGTTTAAGCTCGAACACAGGATCACCCTTTGGTGGGGGTGGATCCCCAAGCAGTTCAACAGGCGGATTATTCTTAAGAATAGGATATTGTTCTAAGACAACTCTATCTATCTATCTCTACCTATCAGATTATTCTTAAGAAGAGGATATTGAGGTATTGCACTAACACTAGCACCTGCGTCACATAAACCATGATAACAATGATCTCCTATCATAACAGAAACTACACGCATGCCAACAACAGGCCTATGTTTGTCTCTAACGTGAGGTTTAGCAATTCTAGCAGCATCTTCACAGAAGTGAATATTATGTCCCTCAACATCGTCGGACAGAAGATCTTTGATAATAGCAATGCTAGGTTCAACTCTAATTTGCTCAGGGGGTGTAGGTGTTCTAATATAGCCTCTATGTATCACAGTTGAAGCTTTAGAATGATCCTTTATCCTAACAGGGAAAGGTGGTTTCTCAATGTAAGCACTGGGAACAATAGGATCATTATAGGCAATGACTTTCTCTTCAACTGAAGTGGGTTTAACTACATTGACTTCTAAAGGAGGAGGATATTTAAACCACTTCTCTTTGGGGAGATCAATATCAGAAGCAAAGGATTCACACAATGAAGCTACTATCTCAGAGTCAAGTCCATACTTAGCGCTAAAATCACTACAGGTATTTGTCTCAACAAAGGATTTAACGCAATCAAACGTGAAATTCATACCTGACTCCTTACCTTCTTCAAGCTCCCAATCTTCAGAGTTGCGTTTAATTCTCTCCAATAAATTCCATTTGAAGTCAATATCTCTCTTCATAAAAGAACCGGTACAAGAAGTGTCAAGCATGGTGCGATCATCATGAGAAAGCCGAGCATAGAAGTTCTGAATGATAATTTCTCTCGAGAGCTCATGATTGGGGCATGAATATAGCATTGATTTAAGCCTCCCCCAAGCTTGAGCAATGCTATCTCTGTCACGAGGCCAAAAATTATAAATATAATTCCGATCACGATGTACTAAATGCATAGGATAAAACTTTTGATGAAATTCCAATTTCAACCGATTGTAGTCCCATGATCTAGTATCATCACATAGCCTATACCATGTCAACGCCTTATCCTTCAAAGATAAAGGAAATACCCTCTTCTTGACCACATCCTAGGGCAAACCTGCAAGCTTAAATAAACCACATACTTCATCTACATAGATTAGATGCAAGTCTGGATGTGATGTTCCATCTCCTGTAAAAGGATTAGCCAGCAGTATCTCAAGCATACCCAAAGGAAATTCAAAGCAAATATTTTCAGTAGGTGCAGCAGGTTGAGGAGAAACTATTTGTGCTTCCGTTCGAGATGAAGATACCCCGAACAAGCCCCTCAAAGTATTAGTATCCATAGTGACAAGTGACAATAAATTTCAGCACACTATATGAATGTCTCCTTACCAAGTTCCACTTACCAAAGGCGCTTCACTCCCCGGCAACGGCGCCAGAAAAGAGTCTTGATGACCCACAAGTATAGGGGATCAATCGTAGTCCTTTCGATAAGTAAGAGTGTCAAACCCAACGAGGAGTAGAAGGATCTGACAAGTGGTTTTCAACAAGGTAAAATCTGCAGGCACTGAAATTGTCGGTAACAAGTGATTGTGTGGTGAGATGATTCGTAGCGAGCAACAAGTAACAAAAGTAGCAATGGTGCAGCAAAGTGGCCCAATCCCTTTTGTAGCAAGGGACAAGACTGGACAAAGTCTTATAGGAGGAAAAACGCTCCCGAGGATACACGGGAATTTCTGTCATGCTAGTGTTGGAATTATGTCCTAGAGGCAATAATAAATGTATAGTTATTATTATAATTCCTGTATCAAGATAATAGTTTATTATCCATGCTATAATTGTATTGAATGAAGACTCATTTACATGTGTGGATACATAGACAAAACACCATCCCTAGCATGCCTCTAGTTGGCTAGCCAGTTGATCGATGATAGTCAGTGTCTTCTGCTGAACAAGGTGTTGTTGCTTGATAACTGGATCACGTCATTGGGAGAATCACGTGATGGACTAGACCCAAACTAATAGACGTAGCATGTTGATCGTGTCATTTTGTTGCTACTGTTTTCTGCGTGTCAAGTATTTATTCCTATGACCATGAGATCATATAACTCACTGACACAGGAGGAATGCTTTGTGTGTATCAAACGTCGCAACGTAACTGGGTGACTATAAAGATGCTCTACAGGTATCTCCGAAGGTGTTAGTTGAGTTAGTATGGATCAAGACTGGGATTTGTCTATCCGTGTGACGGAGAGGTATCTCGGGGCCCACTCGGTAATACAACATCACACACAAGCCTTGCAAGCAATGTAACTTAGTGTAAGTTGCGGGATCTTGTATTACGGAACGAGTAAAGAGACTTGTCGGTAAACGAGATTGAAATAGGTATGCGGATACTGACGATCGAATCTCGGGCAAGTAACATACCGAAGGACAAAGGGAATGACATACGGGATTATACGAATCCTTGGCACTGAGGTTCAAACGATAAGATCTTCGTAGAATATGTAGGATCCAATATGGGCATCCAGGTCCCGCTATTGGATATTGACCGAGGAGTCTCTCGGGTCATGTCTACATAGTTCTCGAACCCGCAGGGTCTGCACACTTAAGGTTCGACGTTGTTTTATGCGTATTTGAGTTATATGGTTGGTTACCGAATGTTGTTCGGAGTCCCGAATGATGTATCTGGCAGATAAGAAGGCGGGTAAAAAAAAATCAGGTATATTTGATATACATGTTATTGATGTGTACTTAACCGGCTCTCGTAGTAGTGCCTGGGTATTCGATACCGGTTGTGTTGCTCACATATGCAACTCGAAGCAGGAACTGCGGAATAGACGAAGGCTGGCGAAAGACGAAGTGACGATGCGCGTAGGAAATGGTTCCAAGGTTGATGCAATCGCCGTCGGCACAGTGTCACTTCAGCTACCATCGGGATTAGTGATGAACTTAAATCATTGTTATTTAGTGCCTGCGTTGAGCATGAACATTATATCTGGATCTTGTTTATTGTGAGACGGTTACTCTTTTAAGTCTGAGAATAATGGTTGTTCTATTTATATGAGTAACATCTTTTATGGTCATGCACCGAATGTGAGAGGATTGTTCATATTGAATCTTGATAGAGATACGCATATACATAACATTGAGACCAAAAGAGTTAGAGTAAACAATGATAGCGCCATAATTTTGTGGCACTGCCGTTTAGGTCATATTGGTGTAAAGCGCATGAAGAAACTCCATGCTGATGGACTTTTGGAGTCACTTGACTCCGATTCACTTGACACATGCGAACCATGCCTCATGGGCAAGATGACTAAAACTCCGTTCTCCGGAACAATGGAGCGTGCAAGTGACTTGTCGGAAATCATACATACCGATGTGTGTGGTCCAATGAGCGTAGAGGCACGCGGCGGATATCGTTATTTCCTCACCTTCACTGACGACTTAAGTAGATATGGTTATGTCTACTTAATGAAGCACAAGTCTAAAACATTTGAAAAGTTCAAGCAATTTCAGAGTGAAGTGGAAAATCATCGTAACAAGAAGATCAAGTTCCTACGGTCTGATCGTGGGGGTGAATATCTGAGTTTCGAGTTTGGTGCTCACTTAAGACAATGTGGAATTGTTTCGCAGTTAACACCGCCTGGAACACCACAGCGTAATGGTGTGTCCGAACGTCGTAATCGTACTTTGTTAGAGATGGTGCGATCCATGATGTCTCTTACTGATTTTCCGTTATCATTTTGGGGTTATGCATTAGAAACAGCTGCATTCACTTTAAATAGGGCACCATCAAAATCCGTTGAGACGACACCATACGAACTGTGGTATGGCAAAAGGCCAAAGTTGTCGTTTCTTAAAGTTTGGGGATGTGATGCTTATGTCAAAAAGCTTCAGCCTGAAAATCTGGAACCCAAAGCGGAAAAATGCGTCTTCATAGGTTACCCAAAAGAGACAGTTGGGTACACCTTCTATCTCAAATCCGAGGGCAAGGTGTTTGTTGCTAAGAACGGAACTTTTCTCGAGAAGGAGTTTCTCTCGAGAGAATTGAGTGGGAGGAAGATAGAACTTGACGAGGTTGTCGAACCTCTCATCCCTCTGGATGGTGGCGCAGGGCAAGGGGAAACCTCTGTCATTGCGACGCCGGTTGAGGAGGAAGTTAATGATGATGATCATGAAACTCCAGCTCATGTTTCTGTTGAACCACGCAGGTCGACGAGATCACGCGCTGCTCCAGAGTGGTACGGTAATCCCGTCTTATCAATCATGTTGTTAGACAACAATGAACCTGCAAATTATGAAGAAGCAATGGTGGGCCCAGATTCCAACAAATGGCTAGAGGCCATGAAATCCGAGATAGGATCCATGTATGAGAACAAAGTGTGGACTTTGGAGATACTGCCTGAGGGCCGCAAGGCTATTCAGAACAAATGGATCTTTAAGAAGAAGACGGACGCTGACGGTAATGTGACCGTTTATAAAGCTCGACTTGTGGCAAAGGGTTTTTCACAAGTTCCAGGAATTGACTACGATGAGACTTTCTCTCCCGTAGCGATGCTTAAGTCCGTCAGAATCATGTTAGCGATAGCTGCATTTTTCGATTATGAAATATGGCAGATGGATGTCAAAACGGCGTTCCTTAACGGTTTCCTTAAGGAAGAGTTGTATATGATGCAACCCGAAGGTTTTGTCGATCCTAAAAATGCTGACAAGGTGTGCAAACTCCAGCGATCCATTTATGGACTGGTGCAAGCATCTCGGAGTTGGAACAAACGCTTTGATGAGGTGATCAAGGCATTTGGGTTTATACAAGTGGTTGGAGAATCTTGTATTTACAAGAAAGTGAGTGGGAGCTCTATGGCGTTTCTAATATTATATGTGGATGACATATTACTGATTGGAAACAACGTAGAGCTTTTGGAGAGCATAAAAGGTTACTTGAATAAAAGTTTCTCTATGAAGGACCTAGGAGAAGCTGCTTACATTCTAGGCATTAAGATCTATAGGGATAGATCAAAACGCCTGATAGGACTTTCACAAAGCACATACCTTGATAAAGTTTTGAAGAGGTTCAAAATGGAACAGTCCAAGAAAGGGTTCTTGCCAGTTTACAAGGTACGAGATTGAGTAAGACTCAGTGCCCAGCAACTGATGAAGATAGAGAGCATATGCGCTCCGTCCCCTATGCTTCAGCCATATGTTCTATCATGTATGCGATGTTGTGCACTAGACCGGATGTTAGCCTGGCCATAAGTATGGCAGGTAGGTTCCAGAGTAATCCAGGAGTGGATCACTGGACAGCGGTCAAGAATATCCTGAAGTACCTGAAAAGGACTAAGGAGATGTTTCTCGTGTATGGAGGTGACGAAGAGCTCGCCGTAAAAGGTTACGTCGATGCAAGCTTTGACACAGATCCGAACGACTCTAAGTCACAAACCGGATACGTATTTATTCTTAATGGGGGTGCAGTAAGCTGGTGCAGTTCCAAGCAAAGCGTCATAGCAGATTCTACATGTGAAGCAGAGTACATGGCTGCCTCGGAGGCGGCCAAGGAGGGTGTCTGGATGAAGCAGTTCATGACGGATCTTGGAGGTATGCCAAGTGCACTGGATCCAATAACCTTGTTCTGTGACAACACTGGTGCCATTGCCTTAGCAAAGGAACCAAGGTTTCACAAGAAGATCAGACACATCAAACGACGCTTCAACCTCATCCGCGACTACGTCGAGGAGGAGGACGTAAATATATGCAAAGTGCACACGGATCTGAATGTAGCAGACCCGCTGACTAAACCTATTCCACGGCCAAAACATGATCGACACCAGAACTGTATGGGTGTTAGATTTATTACAATGTAATTCACATGGTGATGTGAGGACTGGATTATTGACTCTAGTGCAAGTGGGAGACTGTTGGAATTATGCCCTAGAGGCAATAATAAATGTATAGTTATTATTATAATTCCTGTATCAAGATAATAGTTTATTATCCATGCTATAATTGTATTGAATGAAGACTCATTTACATGTGTGGATACATAGACAAAACACCATCCCTAGCATGCCTCTAGTTGGCTAGCCAGTTGATCGATGATAGTCAGTGTCTTCTGATTATGAACAAGGTGTTGTTGCTTGATAACTGGATCACGTCATTGGGAGAATCACGTGATGGACTAGACCCAAACTAATAGATGTAGCATGTTGATCGTGTCATTTTGTTGCTACTGTTTTCTGCGTGTCAAGTATTTATTCCTATGACCATGAGATCATATAACTCACTGACACCGGAGGAATGCTTTGTGTGTATCAAACGTCGCAACGTAACTGGGTGACTATAAAGATGCTCTACAGGTATCTCCGAAGGTGTTAGTTGAGTTAGTATGGATCAAGACTGGGATTTGTCACTCCGTGTGACGGAGAGGTATCTCGGGGCCCACTCGGTAATACAACATCACACACAAGCCTTGCAAGCAATGTAACTTAGTGTAAGTTGCGGGATCTTGTATTACGGAACGAGTAAAGAGACTTGCCGGTAAACGAGATTGAAATAGGTATGCGGATACTGACGATCGAATCTCGGGCAAGTAACATACCGAAGGACAAAGGGAATGACATACGGGATTATACGAATCCTTGGCACTGAGGTTCAAACGATAAGATCTTCGTAGAATATGTAGGATCCAATATGGGCATCCAGGTCCCGCTATTGGATATTGACCGAGGAGTCTCTCGGGTCATGTCTACATAGTTCTCGAACCCGCAGGGTCTGCACACTTAAGGTTCGACGTTGTTTTATGCGTATTTGAGTTATATGGTTGGTTACCGAATGTTGTTCGGAGTCCCGGATGAGATCACGGACGTCACGAGGGTTTCCGGAATGGTCCGGAAACGAAGATTGATATATAGGATGACCTCATTTGATTACCGGAAGGTTTTCGGAGTTACCGGGAATGTAACGGGAATGACGAATGGGTTCCGGGAGTTCACCGGGGGGGCAACCCACCCCGGTGAAGCCCATAGGCTTTGGGGAGACACACCAGCCCTTAGTGGGCTGGTGGGACAGCCCCAAGGGGGCCTATGCGCCAAGAAAAGAAAATCAAAGGAAAAGAAAAAAAAAGGAGTGAGGAAGTGGGAAGGGAAGGGGACTCCTCCCACCAAACCAAGTCCAACTCGGTTTGGGGGGGGAGTCCTCCCCCCCTTGGCTCGGCCGACCCCTTGAGGGTCCCTTGGACCCCAAGGCAAGGTCCCCCTCCCTCCTCCTATATATATGGAGCAATTAGGGCTGATTTGAGACGACTTTCTCACGGCTGCCCGACCACATACCTCCATAGTTTTTCCTCTAGATCGCGTTTCTGCGGAGCTCGGGCGGAGCCCTACTGAGACAAGATCACCACCAACCTCCGAAGCGCCGTCACGCTGCCGGAGAACTCTTCTACCTCTCTGTCTCTCTTGCTGGATCAAGAAGGCCGAGATCATCGTCGAGCTGTACGTGTGCTGAACGCGGAGGTGCCGTCCGTTCGGTACTAGATCGTGGGACTGATCGCGGGATTGTTCGCGGGGCGGATCGAGGGATGTGAGGACGTTCCACTACATCAACTGCGTTCTCTAACGCTTCTGCTGTACGATCTACAAGGGTACGTAGATCACTCATCCCCTCTCGTAGATGGACATCACCATGATAGGTCTTCGTGCGCGTAGGAAAATTTTTGTTTCCCATGCGACGTTCCCTTACAGCTAGTTTCATCATGTTCATATGATTCACGTTCGTTACTTTGATAGTTTGATATGTGGGTGGACCGGCGCTTGGGTACTGCCCTTACTTGGAAAAGCATCCCACTTATGATTAACCCCTCTCGCAAGCATCTGCAACTACGAAAGAAGAATTAAGACAAAGTCTAACCATAGCATTAAACTAGTGGATCCAAATCAGCCCCTTACGAAGCAACGCATAAACTAGGGTTTAAGCTTATGTCACTCTAGCAACCCATCATCTACTTACTACTTCCCAATGCCTTCCTCTAGGCCCAAATAATGGTGAAGTGTTATGTAGTCGATGTTCACATAACACCACTAGAGGAAAAACAACATACAACACATCAAATTACCGAACGAATACAAAATTCACATGACTACTATTAGCATGACTTATCCCATGTCCTCAGGAACAAAAGTAACTAATCACAAAGCATAATCATATTCATGACCAGAGAGGTAATGAGTAGCATCAAGGATCTGAACATAAACTCTTCCACCAAGTCATCCAACTAGCATCAACTACAAAGAGTAATCAACACTACTAGCAACCTTACAAGTACCAATCGGAGTTGCGAGACGGAGATTGGTTACAAGTGATGAACTAGGGTTTGGAGATGAGATGGTGCTGATGAAGATGTTGATGGTGATGAGTCCCCTCCGATGAGAGGAGTGTTGGTGATGACGATGGCGACGATTTCCCCCTCCGAAAGGGAAGTTTCCCCGGCAGGATCGTCCTGCCGGAGCTCTAGATTGGTTCTACTCAAGTTTCGCCTCGTGGCGGCGGCGAAACCACGGAAAAGCTCCTCCTTGATTTTCTTTCTGGACAACCCTTCATATAGCAAAAGAGGGGGCCAGTGGGCCAGTGGGCTGCCCACAAGCCCTCATGGCGCGGCCTGGGGGGTGGCCGCGCCGTGCAGGCTTGTGGGCACCCCCTGGTGCCCCTCTGGCACTTCTTCGGCCCAGTATTTTTTATAAACCGGGAAAAAATTCCTCGTTAATTTTTACGGCGTTTGGAGTTGTGCAGAATAGGTATCTCAACTTTGCTCCACTTTCAGGCCAGAATTCCAGTTGTCGGCATTCTCCCTCTTCATGTAAACCTTGCAAAATAAGAGAGAAAAGGCATAAGAATTGTACCATGAAGTGAAATAACAGCCAAAGAAGCGATAAATATCAACATGAAAACATGATGCAAAATGGACGTATCAACCACCACCACCATTTGTTGTCGATGTCTCTTGAACAACTACTCTATGTCCGAGTCGTCCGACGAGGACGAATCCTCAAGCAAAAACTCCTCGCAAGGGCTCAAATACATCTACAAAATAGCACACCTGATCTCGCATGAACGACTTTTCTTCTCTAAATCGACCGCCACATCGAACTAGAAAAGGGCACGAAAGGACTAACCGGTGGCGGGCCGGGTGCGGCGGCGACTTGCGAATCCGGGGCGGAGGTGTGTCGGGGCCGGCGTCGACGCGGCCAGTCCACAACGGCAGTGGCTAGGCAACGGTCTATCCGGGACGACGTGCACCCGGGGGCGGCGCGACTCGAGGAATTCAGGGGAGGGGCGGCCAGGCGGCGCGGGTCTGGAGCGGTTTGGCGGTGTGATTTCGAGTGCGGATATGGCCGAAAATGCAGGCGATGGACGGGGCGGCGGCGGTGCCAAGGGGCTGAAATGTCCACCACCCCCCCCCCCCCGCCAACCGCTTTCGCGGGGGGGGGGGGGACTGTGTATTCGCGGGTCAGAGAGGCAAATTTACCGTGGCCCTTAAAAATTGCGGGTCAGGATATAGGGGTCTACTCGAGTCACTTTTTCGACGTGGAACTGTAAACTGACGGTTATTTTGCGGGTTGAGGATATAAAGGGTGTGTTAGAGTTGTTCTTAGGCCACAAATGAGTTCGAGTGGACGCGTCTGTGGTCCTCCAACCTCAATTCAATCCTAATGGTTCATCTCTCAGTTAGTCCATCTAGCTGTTGAAAGAAGTCCACATCACCTCTACGGTTTCAGAAACTGTCACCCCCATACGCTTAAACCAGGTAATAATCCGCTGAAATCTCCAATCCCAAGTAAGGTAATAAACCGTTGAAACCTTCAATGTTTAGGCAGCTCGCCGAGTCATTGACCGGTCATAAAAAATGATTCAACCGGACCCCTTATATCCATTTCAAACGTTTAGACTAACCGATATCCCTCATATTGATCTTAAATGTAAGGAGCCCATCCCGAACCATCTTTTCTCTTTCTTTATTCATTCTTTTCTTTCTTTCTTTTCTTCTTCATTAATTATGTGCAAATGACTGGACATATGAGAAAAAAATATGAAAGGTGCGTCCGGACGGATGAAAAAGTAAGGGTCTAAAATAGACACGCTCGATCACTGCCCAGTCGTATCCGCCGACGTTTGAGGGGTTAATTTGCAAGTTCCTTCTCTAGATGCTCTAATGATCATACCAAGAAGGAGATCTCCCAGTCGAAGGAAGGGAACCCATGTGCTGTTGAATTCTCCTTGTTGGAAATAGCACCCTCGGCTTTGTCACCAAACAAAGCCTAAGTTATTTTTGCGGTGGTTTTTGATACGTATCTGTAAACAATTACCAGGTCGGCAAGAGCAACTTGCTAGCGATCACTCCTTCGGAAGCCTCTCTTGCATATGCCGTCATTAGGTGCGCTCTTAACCGTCGTCATGTGTCGTGCTCTGAGCGTTTTCTTCGAATTTCGTTTTTTATTTTTCTCGCATGCGTTTTTTTTGTATTTTGATTTTTCATCTGTCTTACTTAGCTTTTCGATGATTTTTTCATTTTCTTTGCACGAACAAACACATTTTTTCGTAAGAGAAAAAATGTGTTTTATATTTTTTTGCGAGAGACACGATTTACTTTCGCGAGAGGCACGATTTTGCCTTCTCGAGAGGCACGGTCATGTCTCTCGGAAATAAAAAAAATGTTTTTGTTTTTGTTCTATCACGAGAGACACGGTTTTGCTTTCACAGTGTTGCCTTCACGAGCCTCTTGAAAACGAAAAAAGAAATGTGTTTTCTATTTTTTCTCTATCCTGAGAGATATGGTTTTGCCTTCACGAGAGACATGGCTATGCTTCTCGGAAACCAAAAAAACGCATTTTCTGTTTTTTCCTATATTGAGAGATACGTTTTTGCTTCCGTAAGAGACACGGTTTTGCCTTTGCGAGAGGCCCGAACATGCCTCTCGGAAACAAAAAAAACGTGTTTTCTGGGTTTTTTCGATCGCGAGAGACACGGTTTTTTCATTAGGTTTTTTCGTCTTTTTTTATGAAAAAAAATTCGTTAAAACTTATTAACATGGGATCTAGTTTTGAAGATCTTGACGCGAGAAACCCAACAATAAAAATGATTCAAGATTTGAATGTATGATTTAAGAGATAAAATATTTTGAAAATACAGATATACGAAAAAAAGAAAAAACTTTTAAGGTTGCGACAAGTGACACACATACAATGCGCCACTTATGAAAATCTAAAAAGATGAGAGTGTTCTTTAAAAGGGGTACTTCTCAATTATTGATTTCGTAGGTCGACTTAGTGGAAGGCGTGAATCGATATGAGTATGACTAGCACATATGCCCGTGCGTTGCAACGGGAGAAAATAACTAACGTTCATTAAAATTTACACAAATATACACTCTAAAAACCAATAAACTGCATCGTTCAAGATTTAAGTAAAAATACATTTTGATTCCAAATGTTGCAATTTATTAATTATTTTACCTCGAAAATGCTTCCTACGTAAGTAATATATGACTTTTTAGATCACTCCTTTAGTGATTAAAAAGTCTTATTTTTTATGAAAAGAAGGGCCTCCCCTCCGATTTTCACTACTGTCTCTGATCACAATCCCCGCACTTGTTACTGTTTATTTTCAGGGGCCCCTGTGGAGGTTTTACCCGCTGAGTGCCTTTACCCACCGCCAGATCAACTGGAACTTGTTGCATATGTATTTTTAGTTTTGATATCCGTAGTGCCAGCCAGATCTTTTCCTTTCACGTCCAAAGCCTGTGAATCACCATCATTAAGTATGACAACATTGTTCTTTAGAAAAGATATTGAAGATGTGATCGAACATAACCCCTCTCCATGGACTATATTATTAGGCAAGTGCCAGGCTCTCTAGAAAAGTATCAAGACCAAATCCCGCTGCTCTGAAGTGATCATAGCTAGCAGACTTTTCTTTTTTTTGTCGCCAAATTATCCAAAGCAAGCCTCCACTCAAATATTATCACCGTACTTGGCACATTTGCATTCTAGATTAGCTTCCAATTATTATTTTTGTCCACTATCTGTGAATTATTTCTACTGCCTTGGTCAGTGCTAGTGTGCTTGAGATTGTATGCCATTTTGTATGGGCTCCAGACAGTAAATAAACCCAGGAGCATCTTCCATCTCTCCCGATGTAGCTTGACCTTGTTGGCATAACTGGTTCTTCCCATGACACCAAAGGCCACGCGCGAGCACATCACTGGAGATCTCACTTATTTTTAACTTTTTGAACTGCATCTCATCAAGAAAATCAAGCGACCGACAAATTCCTTCGATATACATAGCCAGTGTATATAGATAGCTTCATGTGAAAATTTTCCATTCTTTAACATTATACTTGTCATATTAACAGACATTTCCTGGTGTGCGTGTCTTCAGAATTCCGTGATTAGGACACCAAAACGGATGTATGGTTTCATTGGTGCACTTCTGCTCAGGTTGTTTGGACACGATTTTGCTTCAGAATATCTTCAGAACGAAAGAAGAAGCTCAACTTTTTTTCTAGGATCAAAGTGATCAACGCTGTCATAAAGCAGGGTTACAATCAGAGTACATAATGTCACTAAGCTCAGGCGGGACAACCACCAGCGAGAAGAAATCGCCTTGATTTGTTGTTATGGCAATGAGCCTGTGTGCCAACATTTTCTAATCACTTCTCACCCAACCAAATTGAATGGACCTGAACGAGCATACCGAAGAAAGAGTACCAGCAATGATTGCAATTTGCAAACATGCTAGACCGATTGGGTGTGTTTCCAGCCAACGTCTTAACCAAGGATAGGCAATCTAGTTCCACCTGCACAATGCCGTTAAAGTATTTTGAAAGATGTTGTAGGCCTACCAGAACTACAGAAATGCAGCGTCCGGATTCAATTTAACACTCCCGTCAGGCTCAATTGATGTTAGTCAATTCAATGATTAAACCATGATTTCATCCACTACTCTCAGTGAGATGAAATATCAGGTAATGCACAGTAGAAGATCTCTAAGCACTAGGCTTCCCATGAACTCAATAACATGAAAAATGAGCGATTTTTGCAGCTGTAGGACATGGCGAATGAGGACCAGATCAAAGGGAGGTAGGAAAAGAGGGGAGATGAATGGATTACCTGATATTTCATCTGATTACCTATTTCCCGCATAGGTTGGCGAGCATTTTTCGAGATGACCCATGTACCGGTTGAGCACTCCTGCTTTCTTATCGTTTTTTATTTTTGCTTTCTTTCTTTTACTTTAGAACAATTCACGAATCTCAAAGTCAAGAAAATTATTGGGCATTTTCAAAGAATATATTTCAAAAATTCTAATAACTTGGGAAAAGTTCATAATTCCAAAAAATGTTCACGAATTCGAAAAATATTCAATAGTTGTTCCCAAATTTAAAATATGTTCATGAATTTCGAAGATATTCCCAAATTTCGGAAAAAAGTTAATCGGTTCAAAAATGTCCGTTGATACAAAAAATGTTAACCATTCAAAAAAATTAATCCTTTTCAAAAAATGTTCATAAAATAAAAGAGTATAGCCTTGAATCTATAATAAATGTACTAAAATTTCAAAAAATATTCAGAATCTTGGAAAATAATGCAAGTTTGGAAAACAATATGTTCGCAAATTTGGAAAATGTTCATGATTTCAAAAATTGTTCGTAAAATTTTAAAAGTTTTTCATGATTTAAAAAATGTCATGATTTTGTAAAAAAGAATCATCATGGACTTGAAAAGCATTCGGACTTCAGAAATTTTCCATGAGTTAAATAAAATATTCATAAATATAAAAAATGCTCATGATTTGAATCATTTTTACTATTTAAAAATAATTTCACAAATAGTATATTTGTTCATAAACTGAAATTGAACTGAAGAATAAATAGAAAATGAATAACAATAAAAATTAATATACAAACAGAAATTGAAAAAATATAAAATGATTTTAAACAAGAAAAATAAAAAAACACGAAAGATGGAGCCTGTGCTCTTTGGGCTTCCCAAAAAAATGGACTTCAAAAGTCGAGAAAAATAAATGGCCGCTCGCTCGAAATCAATAGTTGAGAAGTACACCTTTCAACATTTACTCCCATCCCCTAGATTGTGACAAGTGGCGCACTACATGCATGCCACTTGTTGCAACCTCGGTGTTTTCCTTTTTTTGTAGATTTGTATTTTTAAAATGTCTTATCTCTTAAACCATGCGTTTTTATCTTAAACTGTTTTCATCGTTGGGTTTCTCGCGTAGAGATCTTTAAAACTAGATCCCACGTTGATTGGTTTTGACAAACTTTTTTTTCATGAAAAAAACCGGACGAAAAACCGGCGTTTTCTCCCTTTTCGAGAGGCACGACAGCAAAACCGTGCCTCTCGCGGAAAAGAGAGAGAAAGAGAGAGAGAGAGCAGAAAACACGTTTTTTCCTTTTCGAGAGGCACAGCTGTGCCTCTTGCGATAGTAAAACTGTGCTTCTCGCGAAAGCAAAATTGTGTCTCTCGCGGAAAAAAGAGAAAGCAAAAAACGCGTTTTTCTCCTTTTAAAGAGGCACGGTCGTATCGTGCCTCTCGCGATAGCAAAACCGTGCCTTTCACAAGAAAAAAGAAAGCAGAAAATGCGTTTTTCACTTTTCAAAAGGCACGGCCGTGCGAAAAAATCTTGCAAAAAACCACCATAAAAAGTCGAAAACACGTGCGAAATTTAAAAAAATATATATATGAAGGGAACGTTCAGAACGCGACACGTGACGACGGCTGAAAACGCGTCAAATGACGACGCACGAGAGTGAGCGTTGGAAGTCTTCCGAAGGAGTGCTGTCTAATTAATTGCTCCCCCTTCGCTCGCTACCCGCTAGATTGGTAGTAGAGGGCCCGTCTATCTAAAGTTCACATGGACATGCGCTGCCACTCACATGCGTGATAAATAGCCGGGGTTCCTTTTAACGTGTAGGTCCATGATTGTTTAAAAAATATTGCGATTTATGAAAAAGTTTAACAATTTGAAAAAATCTGTACGAGTTGGAAAAATGATCAAGACATAAAAGATGCCCGTGAATCAAGAAATTGCTTATGTAGTCAAAAAATGTTTATGAACCAACACAATATTTTATTAATTCAAAAATGTTAATGACAATGAATAAAAAATTGTTCACAGATATGATAAATGTTTACGGATTCAAAATATGCTAAAGAATTCCAATATAAATTCATGAGTTTTCAAAAATGTTCAGAAAATTGAAATATTGAATAAAATATTCACAAATACTAAGAAATATTTGCGAATTTTAAAATGTTCACCAATTCGAAAAATATTTAGTAATTTGAAAAACACATCCCCAAATTCTAAATATGTCAAAGAATTCAAAAATATGCATGAATCTAAGAAAGTGTTTGTGATTTGAAGAAATTTGATGAATTCAAAAAATGCCGTGACCAAAAAATGTATTTGATTAATTAATTAACATGGTCACTGTTTCAAAAAAATGCTCGCAGATTTTTGAAAATGTGTCATAATTAAAAAATGCTTTAAAAATGAAAAGGTGTTGCTATAAAGTATAAAAAACACTTTCATAATGTTCATTAAATCAGAAAATATTTTTAGGTTCAAAAATGTCCAATAATTCAAAACAATTATTAATTTTAAAAGTGTTCAACAATTGTTTTATAAAAATTCAATGAGTGGGAAAAATCATGAATTTTCTTAGATTTAATGAACTTAAAAAATGTCTAAGAGTTTCTAAATTTTTTTGAGTTTGAGAAATTTTCAAATGTTGAAATGATGTTCACAAATTTCCATAGAATAGTCACGAACTGATAAATGGGGGTAAGTAAAAAAATTAAACACCAAAGAAACCCCATTCTAAAAACCAAAGTTGGAAGGTTCTAAAACTGGAACAAGAGAGCAAGAACATAGGCATACCACTAACTAAAAAAAAACCTTTAGAATTCCACTTGGCGGGTCAAGGCCGATAACGGTGCACTCGCTGGTTGGCAATGTTCGATCGGCTCCACTAGCACAGAAAGCCACAAAAAACATTAGTTCGGTTTCTTACCGATCCGAAAAGTTTAAAGTTTTGAATTTGTTTGACATATTCAGAAACATTCAAGGATTTAAAAATATTAATGACTTTCAAACAAGTTAATAAATTTGAAACAAATGTTCACACATTTTATAAAATGTTCATAGATGTTAAAAATGTTTATGAATTTGACAAATTCCATGAAAATGGGAAAACGATGAAATAGGAAATTATGTGAATTTTACCAAAGAAATCATGATTTTGAAAGAAAATCTATGAATTTTAAAAATCATTGAAAACATTCTATGAATCTGAAAAATGGTTATGTAAAATGATGAAAATGCAAAATTTGTAATAAAAAAATAAAAGAACAAACCAAATAGAAAAAAAAACACCCAAAACAGCAGAAAAAACACAAAACCAGCCTAAAAACCAAATCTTCTCAAAGGTTTCCAAAACCACCAACGGGTAAAAAGGCATGTATAGGCTGGCCCGCATAGGAACTATGTTGTGTACCGATTGACTTGTATTTGGTGCATAAGGGCGAAATAGAATTATTCATAAAATATTTCTTATAACTGTTTGACCTATATGGTCTCGCATATTAAAACGATGTTTTTTTTATAACTATTGGACACAACTCTGAAATTACCGTAAATTTAATTTGTCAAAAATACCATTGTGATTGGGAATGTTTGAAAGAAGATTTCCTTGGAAAAGCTTCCTTTCCTTTGAGATAGCTTAAGAGTGATATTTTAAGTGTTAATATAATATATTGAGTCTAGATTTTCTTCAACAAAGTTATTGACTTTGAATGCCTATGAGAAGGCAACACAAAAAATTACCAAATAGTGGCTAATATCAAGGAATCCACCATTGGGAGTGTGATTATGCTACTCTTACAACCAGTCATGGAAATGTATATACCAACCAACGCAACTAGCATTTGAGGCACCGAGATAATGCCTTAGAACTTTGTTGTATTGTAAACCAGTGAAAATCTTTTGTGGCTGATGTTGGAATTGATATCTGGTTATAACAAACCAAGAGAGAAGAGGGAAGATAACCCCCATGTGTCCCTAGTGAGGGGCACCAAACCAATGACTTGGGCTCTGTCCCGCCTCTCTAGCACACAATATAAAAGAAAAAGGACACTTCCCGTTGGACACTAATGATCACACACGACATGCTACATCCTTTCTCTAACAATCCCTAATGAGGTGCTAGAGGAGACGAAAGTCGTTTCCACTGCGAGTCGCCGCAAGGTCAGTACTGGCATCATTGTTGTTGCTCATCAGGTAACCCTAATGTTGCCCTTCTTCGCCGACCATCTTCTTAGTGTCGGGGACCTAGAGTGCAACATGGGATACCCCTATTGGACGCAGGTGATTCTGGTATGTGTCCCTATTTTTGCACATATTTAGGTGTGCTAATCATGAGACTAAGACTAGGTTATATGTTAATACTGAAGGAATTATTGAAGAGTTGACAATTGATGCATCAAGGCACTCTAAGTTGATGGCATTAGGAAGCTAAAAGAACAAACATTATTCGGCTCAACTAATTGATGATAGATCTACGTTGGTTAACAAGTCGATGTCCGTAAAATCCATGAGAACTGAGGTGGCTACCAAAGTAAGAATCACACTAACAAAGGATATCCATGAAAGTGTGCACTACCGTCGCGCCTCGAAAAAGTGTACCTGAAAATGGCAAAGCACTCGGGGGGGGGGGGGGGGGAGCACACCCATGTGGTTGATAACCATGGTTTCTTCATGTCGTGGAGGGGGCTTAGATACCATCCTCAACAAAAAGGCATCCATAACTTGAATGATTAGATTCTTTGTGGTGGAACCAACCCAACCTTGTTCAAGTTCCAAACTTAGCAAGGGTGCTCAGTACATATATGTGTGTTGTAAGTTTTGATGTATGTACCATCTTTATCAAAACAAAAGGCAGCCACCATACATGCTTAGAATTGACAAGAGGCTCCTCTACCACTATTTGCAGCTTGGCCTTTGGCCACGATATCCTCAAATTAAAGGGTGTCATGGTTTTCTCATGGCAGGTGCCATGGGATGACTAAGAGAGGTGAGAGCAAGGCTACGGTGGAGATCCAGGACGGGATTGAGCAACAACATACGATGGTTTACCCAGGTTCGGGGCCCTTACAAGGAGGTAACACCCCTAATCCTGCATGTCTGGTGTATATGATAGTATGGTGTCGCTCCTAGAGTTGTATGGAGGAGGAAGAATGAGGCTCTGAGCACTCCTCTTCTCATGGAGTGGGTGCATGTGTGAGAATGAGAGGGGGAGAATGAGCTGCCATGGGAGGGCTCCCTGGATCACCTTATAAAGGGGTGTCCAGGGGACAAGAGGTGGCTCACATGCCCTAACTACACTATTGGAGGTGACACATGAGATGGCGTGTGACATGTGCATAATGGGGCACTATTTGTCAATAATATTGTATTGTTGGAGCACTGTGATCCTGAAGTGGCGTGGCTACAGTGCCTTCTTGTCATGTTCGACCGGACACTGCGGTTGACTTCACATAGCAGGCCAGCCGGGGAGACAAACAAGGAGCAAGATGGAGGAGTCGACCGACCTGGAAGCCGGCCACACCTGGGAGCCTGCCGGACCGGGGAGATGACCGGACCTCGGTGGCAGTTGGACCTGGGAGCGAGTTGAACCTGGGAGCAGTTCTGACCGGGGGACGTTGATCGTTCCGATGTTTTTAAATGTTGTCTTGTCTCCTTCAGCCTACCCAAGGGTTATCCCTCCGTCAAAGGGGTTGCCAAGGTGGCCTAGGCATCACAAACAATAGGATCCAAATTTTAGCCATCCTCGTCAAATGGATTTGGAAGACATCCCACATTCTTTCCTTGTGTTTGGAAAGCCGAATACTTTCCAAACACCTCCTTTCTTTTCCTCTCATCGGGTTCTGGTTCGCAATTTTGGAACAGTCTTCGAAAATGCACGGGAGGTAGATAGGAAGGTTTATATATTTATTTATTGAATGTGTCCCACCCGTAAGGATAGTTGGTGTGGTGGTTCCTGAATCAAAGCTAAGAAGGGGTTTTCTCGTGCATAGTGGCAAGTTAAGGGTGTGGGGCAACCGAGTTTGGAAGTTAAGGTTTGAATTCAAATCGAATGGCAAGCTGGGATTTTAATGTGGACTTTTATCTGTAAGTGATGTTCTGATGCGAACTCACATGCACCTCGGTGAGTAGTGAAACTAAAAAAACATTTTCTTTTATAAACACTGATGACTGCATGTGAAATTCCGTGATGAAATAATATTCGTGGAGGTTAAAAAACGATACTCCAAAATGCATAAAAAAGACCAAAATCATTCTTTTCGGAGCATTTGTGTTTTTTCAGACCTCCACGAATGCACATCCATCACGACATTTTGCATGTAAATGAATATTCATCATAGTGCAAACCAACATGTGGTTAGATGGTTAAAGGGACAGTGGTATCTCTAGTTCAACAGGGTTTAAATCCTGGTCCTCGCATTATTCTTGTATTCATTTCAAGATTTTCAGCAATACACATTCACTCGGAGGAGACGTTTCAGTCGACGATGATGCATCTATGATACCTTTATAAATCTCAAGATGATATGCCGACTCAGTCTCTTGAAGGTGTTCATAAAGATAAAGTGTGCGTGTGTGCGTTCATAGGGGTGAGTTTATACGCGTTTATATGAACGCTTATGTACAGTGTTTAAAAACAACATATTCATAAGTGTTTATCATATATATATATATATATATATATATATATATATATATATATATATATATATATATACTATTCTTTTGGATGTTAGTGCTCACATTCATCTGAGCTCACAAACTTTCAACATCCTTCCTCTCATGGGCCAATAGCTATGGGCTAGGCCTAGCTGCCTCACTACCGCACAACTACAGTCGTAACACCGCTTCAACTATAAGTATGAGGGACAACATGCAAAGCCAACTATCGAGTGGATCATGGACGAACCCAACGGCTACCTCCTTCTCCTTCCTCTGCTCTTCCTCTACCTCATTCCTCTTTCCTCATGTAATCCAATTCGTATGCAATCGAATCTTGTATCTCGTATATCGTGAGACTTTCTCACGATTCGTGTGTAATCGAATCTTGTATCTCGTATATCGTGAGACTTTTTCACGATATACGAGATACAAGATTTGATTACACATGAGTTGGATTACATGAGGAAAGAGGAATGAGGTAGAGGAGAAGCAGAGGAAAGAGAAGGAGCTAGCTGTCGGGTTCGTCCATGATTCACTCGATAGTTGGCTGTGCGTGTTGACCATGTATTCTGCAGTAGTGAGGCAGTTGGACCTAGCCCATAACTATCGGCCCATGAGAGGAAGGATGGTGACAAAACTCTATGTTTTTTTCCTCTTTTTAATGCATCTTCTTTTCCGAGATATCTTTTAAATGCATCGTGATACCTCGACTTCATGGAGTCATGGTTAACCACAATTCTCTGCATGAGAAAGATCAATGCAATGCCCCCGATAACACATGGACATGGTGAACCACTAAGCCGCCACGAATTAGGAGCTTGCCGCCCCTAAGACACTTCATGCTCTCCACTACGACGATACCAAGCACGCACCACGCAAAGTCAAATACTAGTTGATTCGTTTCCCTTTCTTTTAAGCGTCCCGCGCGTATGTATTGCCGCCAGCTCGCCAGTTCAGTTCGTGCATGCACAGCAGCCGGAGTAGTTAGCCAGCCCATACTAGGAGTGCACGACAATGCCCGCCATGCACTCCGCCGATGAGCCCGTGTCCGGTCCGGCCGTGAGCAGTACGGCGGCAACGCAACCGCGAGAGGCCGCAGCGGAGGACGGCGGCAAGAGCCCGGTGTCGCCGTCGATGGAGGACGAGCGGCAGATCCCCGTGGACCCAGTCTCGCTGCGGCACCTGGGCATGGTGGCCGACCCGGACTCGCCGCTATCCGCGCCGTCCGTGGTCACGGAGGTGGTCGCGCAGTCGTCTCCGCTCCTGCCGCCGCTCCGCCGGCCCACGTTCGTCGGCGCCAGCCTGCCGTGCTCCGCGACCTCCTCCCCCGTCCACAGCGCCACGGCCAAGCCGGACGAGCCCGCCGCGCCCAGCCTCGCCACGGTCATCGCCCTGCGCTCCCTCGCGCGGCAGCACTCCGCTGCGCTGGCCACCTACGCCGCCTCGCCGTCCGCGGCTCCCACCACGCTCTCGAGGAGCGCGTCCCGCGCCGAGGGGAGGTCCATGGCGCCGCACGACGACGAGGTCCACCACGTCGAGGCCGCCGACGAGACCGAGCAGAGCTTCACGTGCGGCGTGCTGTGCATGTTCATCCCCGGCTTCGCCAAGAAGAAGCCGGGATCGCCCTCCGCGGCGGCCGTCGTGTCGAGCATACAGAGGCAGCACTCGGGGGCGAGGCGGCGGAGCAGCGTGTCGCGGATGGCGGAGCTGGAGAGGTTCGAGTGCGGGTCGTGGAGCCCGCCACCGCCGCCGCATCCGGTGAGGGTCGTGCCGACGCACGTCGACATGGACTTCGCGATGGAGGTGCCCAAGATCAGCTGCGCGGACGACACGGACTTGCCGGTCAAGATGGCGTTCGTGTTCGAGGGCGAGGCGAGGGGGGTCCTGAAGAAGTCGGCGTCGGAGTCGCGTCGGCAGGAGCCGGCGTCGCCGGCCAAGATGGCGTCCGCGTTCGACGGCGAGCCCAGGGGGATCCTGAAGAAATCGGCGTCGGCGTCGCAGCGGCAGGACTCGGCCCCCAGGACGTCGTCCGCGTCGCAGCGGCATGTGAGGTTCTCGACGGCCGCAGCGCCTCCGGCGTCGTGCCCGACGTCGCCGTGCATCACGCCGCGGCTGGCAATGGCCAGGGCCGAGTTCAACGCCTTCTTGGAGGCGCAGAGCGCGTAGATAATTGGTCATGCACGGTGCATGTCTGTTTTTTTCATGGATTCGCTTCGTGCTTGTTCGCGCGCGGGTTGCTAGACGCCTAGACCGGAAGATGTTTTGTTTCTCTATTTTTGTTCGATTGTCCATATTACAATCATCCAATTCCCGCCGGCTCTGGGGGTTACGATGGATTGAGGAGACAGAGTGTGTTCTACACTTGTGCATCGATCTTGGCATAGGATCCTTTTATTTGTAATTTTTGAATCTTCGATATAGTTCGTTTTTCTCTAACTTTTTATCATTGTATACATGTATTTCTCTGCACTCATTTATTAAGAAATATACGTTTTTTGAAGGACCACCTACTATGTTGGCTTTCTAAATTTTTTGTCCATTTTAACAATCGATGCCAATGGGGAAGAAGTTTAGAGAGTTTAGTTTGGTTATGTTTAGAGGGTTTTGCTTTTATTGCATAAGCATTTACATCTTGTACGCATGCATTATTGCTTTGCATGTGTGTGCTTGGTTATGCTTCTTTCCTTATATAAACTATCTTTAAGTGATTGTCATCAATTACCAAAACGGGAAGATTGTTAGAGCATATTTCTCCATATGTGGTTTTGTTAATTAATGACAATTCTTATGGACTAATGATTGCCTTAAGTTATATTTATAGGATTTGTCCATAGGCACTTCTTGAAGTCTATCTGTTGCCCTCCTGGGAGGTTACGATGTACAGAGTGGATTCCAGTCGGTACGTTAAATATGCTCCGAGTGCTTGTCGCCGACTGGATGATGGGGGAGTCCTTAGTTCAGTCGGAACTGTCTAAGGCCCTTGTCCTCTGTGAAGGGTAGTCCTTGGGTAGGACCTATAGGGCAGGCCTATGACCCTACCCTGGGACTATAACCCCATCATTAGTCCCCGAATGGATCGGGGTTGGAACGATGAAGTGATGTCTGGAGTATGGAACCGACTGGTATGGAGGTGACTTTAGCGTTGTTTGCCTCGATCCATTTTATCCTTTCAACCAGTGATCCGAGTGAATATACCAGTGAAACGAACCGTCAGGGGCCGAGTGCTTCCGCGGAATCTTTCGACGTGACTGGTCAAACTGACAACGCCGGATTTTTCGGGATCCTCAAATTTCGGTTGCCGCGCGCTCAGCGGGGATGACGACATCGCCATCAAGTAGGTTTCGCCTCCTCGATTACCGCGCCTTTATCTTCTCCACTAACATCGCAGCGGCCGGTTGGGGGGATAAGATCTCGGGTCCACCTGTTAGTGACCCAGTTAGAAACCTATTTAAGCCTCTCCGGCGGGATTCTCTGTTGCTCTGCTAATCTTCCTCGCATTAATCCCGCTCCTCCCGCAGCTCTCTGCACGCCCCAAGCTTCCTCCTTCCCCTCCTCCTCTGCGGATCCGTCGCCTTCGCCATGAAGAAGGGGCAGACCAGCAAACTTGAGTCGCAGAAGAAGAAGAAGAAGGGGGCGGCCCCTACCCAGCGGCGGCAGCGGACGCTGCCGGCGGGTTGGATCCAGGGGATTTCCTCCCCTCCTCGGTGACGGAGGACGACTTGTTGGAGTTGGTGGAGCATGGCATGATCGTCAACAAGTCCTGGCGGCTGCCGGAAGGCGAGACGGAGCCGATGCCGAAGGAGGGGGAGCGCGTTCTGCTGCTCAGTCATGTGTTCAGGGGCTTCTCCTTGCCTCCCCACCCCTTCTTCCGAGGTATCATGACTTACTTCGGGGCGCAGCTCCATCATTTTCCTCCAAACGCAATAGCCCACCTTGCTGCATTCGTCACCCTTTGCGAGTGCTTTACTGGATGTCCCCCTCACTGGGGGCTCTTTAAGTACGTCTTCTCCGCTAGATCTCAAACCGTCAAAAAACTTAGCCAGTCGGACGATAAGACCCATCTCCTCCAGCTCTGCGGGGGTTT
The DNA here is from genome assembly GCF_904849725.1 of Hordeum vulgare subsp. vulgare. Lineage (NCBI taxonomy): Eukaryota > Viridiplantae > Streptophyta > Magnoliopsida > Poales > Poaceae > Hordeum > Hordeum vulgare. The sequence continues at coordinate 502,901,992 of NC_058524.1, read as the reverse complement.
AGGCTTCCAGAAGAAAACAAAGAGTAGCTACCCACCCCCTCCAGTTGTCCGAGTCAGTTAGGAACTGGCAATCGACCTGGTTCTATTGCCAGGACATTGCTTGTCCGAATGCCTCGAGTGGGTTGTCACCTTTTAGCCTAGACCGTCCGGGCCCTCCCAGGAAGCTTGCGCTCTCTAAGGGGGAAAGGATCCAGATCCAGCCTTTGGTCGACGCGCTGATAGCCGTCGTCCGCAAGGGAGTCACCGGCATGGACCTGCTGGAGACTTTTCTGGGTCGGCGCATCTAGCCGCTGCAGGCCCGACACCACGCCATGTGGCACTACGCGGGGCCTTCGGATTCCACTCGGTCCCATCCAGAGTGCGTGACCAGGGAGACTGTGAGGGCGTGGGTCCGTGGCATCACAGGCGCGTGTGATAACCCCGAAGGAGCCCGGCGGGTGAAGCCCTTCCGCGCCGACAATCCTCCTCCGAATGAGGTGAGCACATCTTGTCGAGTGCTTTTAATCTTCTTAGACTTATTGCTTTTCTTGTCCCGCTGACTGACGTTGCCAACTGTGTTTTGTGCAGGAGTGGACCAACTGGTATTCTGCCGTCTCGAACGGGAATCCAGCCAAGGAAGAGGAGGGCAGCCAGGAGGGCAGTGCGGATAGCACCGAGTACGTCTCCGACAGCGGGGAGACGGGGGAGGAGACGGAAGAGGAGGAGGAGGAGGATGGGGAGCAGAGCTCGCCACCTTCACCACCAGAGCACCGAACTAAGCGCCGTCACGATCCCGCTGCTCCGCCGGCTCCTCCAGCGGCCCCGAGTGCTCCGCCAGCCCCTCCCGTGGCTCCGAGTGCTCGGAGTGTGAAGAGGACCAGGGACGCTGCTGCCGAGCCCACGGACCAGCCGTCCAAGGTGGCCAAACATAGTGGGCCTAAGCCTCGGAAAGCTTTGCCTTGGATGAGGATCGCTGTTCCAGTCGCCTCAGTGTAAGTGTCTTGTTCTTCCATCTTCCTTCAGTATCTGATTGAACTCATGCTTATCCGTCGGGTGGATTTCACTCAACAGAGCTGCTACCTCCGCCACCTCTCTGCCGCACCAGGACGATGATTCCATGGACACGGATAACGCCGCCACGTCCCAGCAAAGTACGTTGTCACGACTCCAAGAGTTTGTATTATTGTTTCGCGAGTGCTGTCTTTGATCTTGCCCTTTCTCTGTAATTTCATGTTGTTCAGTCGGGCTTCCTTCGGAGGTGATCCATCTGGAGGACGACGACCAAAGGGGGTCGGAGCCAGCTTTGGCGCCTGTCCTTGAGGTTGTCCCATCTACTGCTGCTCCCACCATGAACGTGCCGCCGACTGAGATGGTGCCGCCGACTGAGACGGTGCCCCTCACGGCGGAACCGACTGGAGCGGAACTCGGGATGCCCAAGGAGTCTTCAGTCGCGCCGAGTCCGTCAACCATTCAATATGAAGCCCGACGCCTCCCGGAAGACCAGGTGGGGGCCGCCAAGGACGCCATGGTGCAGGTGGAGCTGATGGTGGGTGACGCCAAGGGAGCGTATGACTCCATCGCGTCTTTGTACAAGAAAAGCTTGGAACTCCGGGACGATATCCGAGTAAGTGCGCTAGTAAGTGTTTACTTTCCTCTTGTTACACACTGGGGGTTTCAGCGATATACTCGGATACAGTAGGATGATTTTACAGTGGGTTCACTCCGAGTGAACCCAGTGGGTGTAGTCCCCGAGACTTCTACCGAGTGCTTGCACCGGCAGTTGTCTTTATATGTATTTTCCGTAATCTGAACAGATCAGAGCTGATCTGCACGAATGGTACCAGTGGGGGCACTCCGAGTGCACCCACTGGGTTTAGTCCCCGAGAGTAGTGTTACTCAGGTCGGGTAATAGTAGTATCATAGTGTTGTTTGTTCTCTCTGGAGCTCGATAGGGCCGGCCTGTTTGAGCTGCATACCAGTGGGGTCACTCTTAGTGAACCCACTGGGTGTAGTCCCCGAGACCGTTGTCGATTGCTTGCATCGGCAGGGGTCTGAAGAATTTTGGACTTTGATTGTTTTGTCATATGTGTCGATACTTTTTCCTTGTTGAATGTGTCTGATCCTCCCTTTGTGCCTATTTGGCAGAAGACTTGCGAAATGGGATCTGCGTACAATGCTCTGAAGGCTGAGAAGATTCAGCTTGTTGCGGACTTGGAGGCGGTTGTAAATGACCTGGCTGGTGTGAAGGAGGTTCTTGCTGACCGAGAGAAGTCTTTGGAGGAGTCTCGGGAGACCAACAAGGCATTGCTAGCCGAAGTTGAAAAACTGAAGAGTCAGAGATCCGAATGGATGAGCCAGCTGAAGGTGATGAACACTCGGTGCATGGCGCAGGAGAAGTACGTCAGCGAGTGGGCAAGGAAGATGGTTGCACTGCTTGGTGGTAAGTTGTTGCCGAGTGCTTCTTGACTTTGGAGTTCACTCTGCGCTTACTTTCTGCTTGTCTTTTCTTTGCAGACTTCTGTCGGGACGTTGAGGCTGAAGCAACCGACATTGAACGGTCGCTTGTTCCGAACGTTCCACTCGGCGATGAAGCCAACCGGGACTTGCTCCGAGCGCATATTCGCCTTAGTAGGGTGGGACCTTTCATTGGCCGCGTGAGAAAAGTCATCGGCCGGATCGACAAGGAGCTGTGGCCTGAAGACGATTCCCGACAAGAAATAGATGGGTTGATGACTCGGCTGGAGGACGTCCCAAGCAGAGTGCAGGCATGGAAGATGTCTGTCGCTCGTTGTGGTGCGGACGTGGCGCTATCTCTGGTCCGAGTGCACTGCAAGGAAGCTCGCGAAGAAAAACTGAAGACGTTGCAGGTCACCAACACCAAGAAGCTTCGATTCGAAGATTTCATGGAGACCTTCCTCGACACAGCCACTCGCATTGCAGACGGAATCGACCTTGACACCTTTGTGGAGCCTGCCAGTCCCGGTGACACTTGAAAAACTTTATGGTGAACGCACATTTACCTCGGTATGCCGAGTGGTATCTGTATTAAACTTTGGCCACTGATGTTGGCCGTCACATTCGTGGTTCGGTGTGGATAAGCTTGATTCACACCGGGCCGACTGATCGTAGATCCAACTTTGAATTCGAATCGGATATTTTGCTCTTCTTTCGCTAAGTTTTTTTGACACGATGGCTCGTGGTTTTTGTTTGGCGTTTCTTGGTGAAGCCAATGGCAAACATGCGGAGCATGTAGTTGTCAGTTGTATTCACATCCACATGAGCCTCAATGAGGGCCTGCCAAGTCTCCGAGTGCGCACTAGGAGCGAACTTTTACTTAGGTGACTCCGGGTCGCGGCTAAGTCCCCGAGTGTGACTGTAAGCGCGCACTCGGAGCGAGTTGTTACTCATGTAGTTGTCAGTTGTATTCACATCCACATGAGCCTCAATGAGGGTCTGCTAAGCCTTTGAGTGTATCTCGAGTACACACTCGGAGGAAGCTTTTTTACTTAGGCAACTCTGAGTCGCAGCTAAGTCCCCGAGTGTGACTTTTCGTGCACACTCGGAGTGAGTTGTTACTCATGTAGTTGTCAGTTGTCTTCACATCCACATGAGCCTCAATGAGGGTCTCCTAAGCCTTCGAGTGTATCTCGAGTACACACTCGGAGGAAGCTTTTTATTTAGGCGACTCTGAGTCGCAGCTAAGTCCCCGAATGCGACTTTCAGTGCACATTCGGAGCGAATTTGTACTTAGGCAACTCTGGTTCTCAACTAAGTCTCCGAGTGCGACTTTTAGTGCACACTCGGAGCGAGTTTGTACTTAGGCGACTCTGGGTCGCAGCTAAGTCCCCGAGTGCGACTTTCAGTGCACACTCGGAGAGAGTTTGTACTTAGGCGACTCTGGTTCGCAGCTGAATCTCCGAGTGTGACTTTTAGTGTACACTCGGAGCGAGTTAGTACTTAGGCGACTCTGGTTTGCAGCTAAGTCTCCGAGTGCGACTTTAAGTGCACACTAGGAGCGAGTTTGTACTTAGCCGACTCTGGACGATGATCTCATCACGATCCGTCCCGCGATCCCATCACGATCCATCCCAATCTAGTGCCGAACAGACGGCGCCTCCGTGCTCGGCACACGTAAAGCTCGTTGACGATCACCGCCTTGTTGATCCAGCAAGTGTTGGGGAACGTTGCATGGGAAATAAAAAAAATCCTACGCACACGAAGACCTATCATGGTGATGATCATCTACGAGAGGGAGATCGGATCTACATACCCTTGTAGATCGCTAAGTGGGAAGCGTAAATAAACACGGTTGATGTAGTGGAACATCTTCGCGATCCAAATCGCCGCCGTCCCACGATCCGTCCCGATCTAGCACCGAACGAATGCCACCTCCGCGTACAGCACACATACAGCTCGATGACGATCTCCGCCTTCTTGATCCAGCAAGAGAGACGAAGAGGTAGCTGAATTCTCCGTCAGCACGATGGCGTCGCGGTGACGATGGTGGAGCTACTCCAGCAGGGTTTCGCCGGACCATTCCGGAGACACTCGTGACGTCCGTGATCTCATCCAGGACTCCGAACAACATTCGACTACCAACATCAATAATTCAACTATACCGAAAACGTCACCGAACCTTAAGTGTGCAGACCCTGAGGGTTCGAGAACTATGTAGACATGACCGAGACACTCTCTGGCCAATATCCAATAGCGGGAACTGGATGTCCATATTGGATCCTACATATTCCACGAAGATCTTATCGGTTGAACCTCTCTGCCAAGGATTCATATAAACCCGTATATCATTCCCTTTGTCCTTTGGTATGTTACTTGCCCGAGATTCGATCGTCGGCATCTCCATACCTATTTCAATATCGTTACCGGCAAGTCTCTTTACTCGTTCCGTAATACAAGATCCCGTGACTAACACATTAGCCACATTGCTTGCAATGCTTATATGTGATGTTGTATTACCGGGTGGGCCCCGAGATACCTCTCCATCACACGAAGTGACAAATCCCAGTCTTGATCGATGCTAACTCAACGGACACCTTCAAAGATACCTGTAGAGCTCCTTTATAGTCACCCAGTAACGTTGCGACGTTTGATACACACAAGGTATTCCTCCGGTGTCAGTAAGTTACATGATCTCATTGTTATAGGAATGAATACTTGACATGCAGAAAACAATAGCAACAAAATGACACATCACATGCTACGTTTATACTTTGGGTCTTGTCCATCACGTCATTCTCCTAATGATGTGATCCAGTCATCAAGTGACAACACTTGCAGATGGTCAAAAAACCTTAACCATCCTTGATCAACTAGCGAGTCAACTAGAGGCTTACTAGGGACATTGTTTTGTCTATATATCCACACATGCATTTACGTTTTCATTCAACACAATTATAGCATGGATAATAAACGATTATCTTGAAACAGGAAATATAATAATAACTATTTTATCATTGCCTCTAGGGCATATTCCCAACAGTCTCCCACTTGCACTAGAGTCAATAATCTAGTCTCGCATCGCTATGTGATTTACATTGGAATGAATCTAACACCCATACAGTTCTGGTGTTGGTCATGCTTCGCTGGTGCAAGAGGTTTAGTCAGCGGATCTGCATCATTCAGATCAGTGTGCGCTTTGCAAATATTTACGTCCTCTCATTCGACATAGTCGCAGATGAGGTTGATGCGTCGTTTGATGTGTCTGGTCTTCTTGTGAAACCTTGGTTCCTTTGCTAGAGCAATGGCACCAGTGTTGTCACAGAATAGAGTTATTGGATTTAGTGCGCTTGGCACAACTCCAAGATCCTTCATGAACTGCTTCATCCAGACACCCTCCTTAGCTGCCTCCGAGGCAGCCATGTACTCCGCTTCGCATGTAGAATCTGCTACGACGCTTTGCTTGGAACTGCACCAGCGTACCACACCCATATTGAGAATAAATACGTATCCGGTTTGAGACTTGGAGTCATCTGGGTCAGTGTCAAAGCTTGCATCGACGTAACCCTTTACGACGAGCTCTTCGTCACCTCCATAAATGAGAAACATTTCCTTAGTCCTTTTCAGGTACTTCAAAATATTCTTGACCGTCGCCCAGTGTTCCACTCCTGGATCACTTTGAAACCTGCCTACCATACTTATGACCAGGCTGACGTCCGGTCTTGTGCACAACATTGCATACATGATAGACCCTATGGCTGAAGCATAGGGGACGATACTCATCTTTTCTCTATCTTCCGTAGTTACTGGACACCGAGTCTTACTCAACTTTATACCTTGTAACACTGGCAAGAACCCCTTCTTGGACTTCTCCATTTTGAAATTTTTCAAAACTTTATCAAGGTATGTGCTTTGTGTAAGTCCTATTAGGCACCTCGATCTATCCCTATAGATCTTAATGCCTAATATGTAAGCAGCTTCTCCTAGGTCTTTCATTGAAAAACATTTGTTCAAGTAATCCTTTACGCTCTCTAAAAACTCCATATTGTTTCCAATCAGCAATATGGCATCCACATATAATATTAGAAATGCTAAAGAGCTCCCACTTACTTTCTTGTAAATACAAGATTCTCCAACAACTTGTATAAACCCAAATGCCCTGATCACCTCATCAAAGCGCTTATTCCAACTCCGAGATGTTTGCACCAGTCCATAAATGGATTGCTGGAGCTTGCATACTTTATTAGCATTCTTTGGATTGATAAAACCTTCGGGTTGCACCATATACAACTCTTCCTTAAGAAAACCATCAAGGAACGCTGTTTTGACATCCATCTGCCAGATTTCATAATCGAAAAATGCAGCTATTGCTAACATGATTCGGACGGACTTAAGCATCGCTACCGGTGAGAATGTCTCATCGTAGTCAACTCCTTGAACCTGTGAAAAACCCTTTTCCACATGTCAAGCTTTATAAACGCTCACATTACCGCGTCCTTCTTCTTCTTAAAGATCCATTTGTTCTGAATAGCCTAAGGGCTATGGAGATGCCCATCAATAGATATCAATGTGAATGAATAGGGATTACCATGCAACGGATGCACTTAGAGCTATAAGTGTGTGAAAGCTCAAAAGGAAAACTAGTGGGTGTGCACCCAACTTGCTTGCTCAAGAAGACCTAGGGCAATTTTGAGGAAGCCCATCATTGTAATATACAAGACAAGTTATATAATGAAGATTCCCACTAGTATATGGAAGTGTCAAAACAAGAGACTCTCTATCATGAAGAACATGGTGCTATTGTGAAGCACAAGTGTGGAAAAAGATAGTAGCATTGTCCCTTCTCTCATTTTCTCTCTTTTTTATTTGTTTAGGCTCTTTGGCCTCTTTTCATTTTTTTGTGGGCATCTTTGGCCTCTTTTTTTCCTCACATGGGACAATGCTCTAATAATGATGATCATCACACTTCTATTTACTCACAACTCAATACTTAGAGCAATGATGACTCTATAGGAAATGCCTCCGGCAGTGTACCGGGATGTGCAACGATCTAGCTTGGCGTGTGACGTTGAAACATCTCGATAGCTATCTTACGATCATGCAATGGAAATATGAAAGTGACGGCACAAGTCATGAGACGGAACGGTGGGAGTTGCATGGCAATATATCTCGGAATGGCTATGAAAATGCCATAATAGGTAGGTATGGTGGCTATTTTGAGGAAGGTATATGGTGGGTTTGTGCACCGGCAAAAGTTGCGTGGCACTAGAGAGGCTAGCAACGGTGGAAGGTGAAAGTGCATCTATACCATGGACTCACATTAGTCATGAAGAACTCATATACTTATTGCGAAAGTTTTATTAGTAATCAAAACAAAGTGCTAAACGCATACTCCTTGGGGAAGGGTTGGTAGGTGTTAACCATCGCGTGATCCCGACCGCCACACAAAGGATGACAATCAATAAATCAATTATGCTCCGACTTCCTAACATAGCGGTTCACCATACGTGCATGTTACGGGAATAACTAACTTCAACACAAGTATTTCTAGATTCACAACAACCTACTAACATAATTCTAATATTACCATATCCATGTCTCAAAACTAATTGAGAGGAATCAAACTTCTTTTTACTAATCGATGCACACGAATATGGAAGTTTTTATTATATCCTCTTTTGATGCCTATCATCTTTAGGACTACTTTCATAGCACAAGCCAACTACCAAGTTACTCACAGAGAGCACTCTCAAAAAGATATAAGTGAAGATCGAGAGTTCTTATTTCTCCAAAATATGACACCGCCGTTCTCCAAAAAGATCTAAGCGACGCACTAGAGCAAAGTTATCTAGCTCAAAAGATATAAGTGAAGCACATGCGATCTAAATTGCCTAACTCAAAAGATATAAGTGAAGCTCAATGAGTATTCTAGCAAAATCACGATGAGTGCATGTCTCTCTCAAAAAGGTGTGCAGCAAGGATAATTGTGACACAACAAAAAGAAAAGACTCCTATAATACACGACGCTCCAAGCAAAACACATATCATGTGGTGAATAAAAATATAGCTCCAAGTAACGTCATCGATGGATTGAAAACGAAAGAGGGGATGCCTTTCGGGGCATCCCCAAGCTTAGGCTTTTTGGTGTCCTTGAGTTTGGCTTGGGATGCCTTGCGCATCCCCAAGCTTGAGCTCTTTCCACTCTTTATCCCATTGTCCATGAGAACATCACCCAAAACTTGAAAACTGCACAACACAAAACTTAAACAGAAACTCGTGATATCATTAGCACAAGAAAACAAACTACCAACTCTTTAGGTACTGTAGAAAACTTGATTTCTATTTATATTGGTGTTATATTACTGTATTCTCACTTTTCCATGGCTAGTACCCCCCCCCCCCCGATACTATCCATAGTTTCATCAAAATAAGCAATCAACACAACAAAAACAGAATATGTCAAAAACAGACCAGTCTCTAGCAATCTGTATACTTCGTATACTTTTGTTATCTCAAAAAATCTTAAAAATTATGAAAATTAGGGAAATTCCCATATCAACCAGCAGCAAAAAGAATCAACTCAAAAGATCTTTCTGGATAGGAATTAAAAATAATTTCGTGAGCACAAAGTTTCTGTCTTTTCCAGCAATATCAAACAACCATCACCAAAACTAGTCATAAAGGTTTTACTTGGCACAAACACAAAAAGAAACACAAAAAACACAATCATTACATAATTATGATGGTGTGGACACAACAAAACAGAAAGAAAAAAAGCAAAGATAAATTCACTGGGTTACCTCCCAACAAGCGATTTTCTTTAAAGCCTTTTAGCTAGGCATTGATAATTCAATGATGCTCACACAAAAGACAAGAATTGAAGCGCAACGAGAGCATCATAAAGCATGTGAAAATCACATCTAAGTCTAACATAATTCCTATGCATAGGCATTTTATAGGAAAACAAATTGTCAAGACAAGCAATAACGACCAAATGCAAGGAAGAAGAAAGAGACAATAGCAATCTCAACATAACGAGAGGTGATTTACTGATATGAAAGTTCCTACCACAATACTTTCCTCTCTCATAACAATTACATGTGGGATCATATTCAAATTCAACAATATAGCTATCCCATAGGATATTCTTTTCATGATCCACATGCATGCAAAGTTGACGCTCTTCAAAAATAGTGGGATTATCATCAACTAAAGTCATGACTTCTCCAAACCCACTTTCAATAATATTGCAAATATCATATTCATCATAAGGTTTAAACAAATTTTTAAGATCATAAGAAAAATCATCACCCCATTCATGATCATTGCAACAAGTAGAGGACATAGCAAAACTAGCATCCCCAAGCTTAGGTTTTTGCATATTTTTAGCATGATTGACACTAATAGAATTCATAGTGAAACCATTGCAATCATGCTTTTCATTCAAGGAGCCCTCGTGAATCACTTCACAAATTTCTTCATCACAATTTTTCAGATTCACGCATCTCAAGCAAAACTTCATAAAATAGTCAAGTGCACTCAACTCACTAGCAATTGGTTCAACATAATTGGATCTCTTAAAGAGATTAGCAACTCGATGAGGATCCATATCAATAGATTTTCAGCAAGCGAAGAGGCAAGCATATTGAAGGCACATGGCACACAAGCAAAGGAAAGGAAAACGAAAGAAAAGGGCGAACGAAAAGGCAAATATTTTTGTAAATTTTTGTTTTTGAGAAGTGGGGGAGAGGAAAACGAGAGGCAAAAGGCAAAAAAGTAAATGCAAGAGATGAGTTTGCAACAGTTACTTGGATAAGCTTCACTTAGAATAGTCCCCGGTGCCAGAAATTGACACGTTGAAGGGAGCCTATTCTTGACTTGATACTCCCCGGCAACGGCGCCAGAAATTCTTCTTGCTGCCTCTTGAGCTTGCGTTGGTTTTTTCCTTGAAGAAGAAAGGGTGATGCAGCATAGTAGCAGTAAGTATTTCCCTCAGTTTGAGAACCAAGGTATCAATCCAGTAGGAGTATCAAGGCAAGTTTCCAAAGTACCTGCGCAAAAACAAACAAACTTGCACCCAACGCTATAAAGGGGTTGTCAATCCCTTCACGATTGATTGCAAGGTGAGATCTGAAGGCGGAAGAGTAGCTGTAAATCCCAACTGACTCAGAGAATATAGTTGTGCTTCCCCGGCAACGGCGCCAGAAAATTGTCTTGATAACCCACAAGTATAGGGGATCGCAACTCTTTTTGAGGGTAGAGTATTCAACCCAAATTTATTGATTCCACTCAAGGCGAAGCCAAAGAATATTCTCAAGTATTAGTAGTTGAGTTGTCAATTCAACCGCACCTGAAAGATTTAGTATTTGCAACAAAGTATCAGTAGCAAAGTAGGGTGATAGCAACAGTAGCAACAGTAACCAGTAGCAGCAGAGTAACAACAGTAGCAACAGAGTAACAACAAAGTAACGTAGCAAGGACGAGTAGTAAAAGACTCGTAGGCATTGGATTGGTGATGGATGATTATGCCGGATGTGATTCATCATACAACAATTATAACACGGAGAGATATGTAACTAGCTCCAGTTCGTCAATCTAATGTAGGCATGTATTCCGTATGTAGTCATACGTGCGTGGGGAAAAGAACTTGCATGACATCTATTGTCCATCCCTCCCATGGTAGTGGGGTCCTAATGGAAACTATGGGATATTAAGGTTCTCCTTTTAACAAAGAACCGGACCAAGGCATTAACACTTAGTGAATACATGAACTCCTCATACTATGGTCATCTTCGGGAGTGGTTCCGGCTATTGTCACTCCGGGGTTGCCGGGTCATAACACATAGTAGGTGACTACAACTTGAAAGATAGGATCAAGAACACACATATATTGGCGACAACATAATAGGTTCAGATCTAAAATCATGGCACTCGGGCCCCAGTGACAAGAATTAAGCATGGCAAAGTAGTAGCAACATCAATCTCAGAACATAGTGGATACTAGGGATCAATCCCCATCAAAACTAACTCGATTACATGATAGATCTCGTCCAACTCATCACCGTCCAGCAAGCCTACGAAGAGATTACTCACGAACGGTGAAGAGCATCATGGAATTGGCGATGAAGGAAGGTTGATGATGACGATGGCGACGATATCCCCTCTCCGGAGCCCAGAACGGACTACAGATTTGCCCTCCAGATGAAGAACAGGAGGTGGCGGCACCTCCGTATCGTAAAACGCGATGAACTCTTCTCCTTTATTTTTTTTCGGGCGAGACAGCCTAAATAGAGCTGGATTTGGAGGCGGTGGAGCGTCGTGGGCTCCACAAGCCTGCCTGGCGTGGCCAGGGGGGCCGCGCCTGGTGGGCTTGTGGGCTCACGGCTCCACTTCCTCCGCTGATTCTTGCGCCAGTATTTTTCATAAATTCCACAAAAATTGTCCGTAAATTTTCAGGTCATTCTGAGAACTTTTATTTGTGCGCAAAAACAACACCATGGCAATTGTGCTGAAAAGAGCGTTAGTCCGGGTTAGTTCCATTCAAATCATGCAAATTGGAGTCCAAAACAAGGGCAAAAGAGTTTGGAAAAGTAGATACGAAGGAGACGTATCAACTCGCCCAAGCTTAAAGCCTTGCTTTTCCACAAGCAATTCAGTTGACAAACTGAAAGAGACAAAAGAAAAACTTTTACGAACTCTGTTTGATCTTGTTGTTGCAACTATGTCTAACTCATAACCAGAATTTTAGCAACATCACAAGCTAACCACACAAGCAAATGACCTCTAGGTCTCACGGTAAACTCATATCAATGACATAATCAACTAGCGAGCAAATAATAATAAGTCTCAAACGTCAACACTTCAATCAAAACAATCATGCAGCAGTACGAACAGATGGTATCTCGCTAGCTCTTTCTGAGACCGCAAAACATAAATGCAGAGCACCTTCAAAGACCAAGGGTTGACTAAACATTGTAATTCATGGCAAAGAAGATCCAGTCACAGTCATACTAAATCACAGTTAAAATCAAAGCATAAAAATGACAGAGGTACTCTCTAATTGGTGCTTTTATAAGAGGAGGATGACTCAACAGGAACATAAATAAACAGGCTCTTCGCAGAGGGAAGCATTGATTTGCAGATGTGCCAGAGCTCAAGCTTTGAAAACAGAGATAATATTTTTGGGTGGCATGCTTTCATTGTCAACGCAATGACTAAGAGTTCTCACCATCTTCCACGCTACACATGCTATAGGCAGTTCCGAAATAGAAAAGTAAAGTTTTGACTCCCCCACCACCAATCAATCACACTCCACGACTAGCCGAATACTCGGGTGCCGTCCATACCAACATCAATCCTGGGGGAGTTTTTTTTGCAATTATCTTTTCGATTTGAGCATGGAACTATAAATTCCAATTACCGACCCCTTTCTCATGAATGATAGTGAATAAACACATATCGAGGATAACACGCCTAGCATGGAAGATACTGATAGCTCTCCTGTCACCATATGAGCGGTTTCGTCATGCAAAACGGATTATTTCTTGAAGATTTAGAGAGTGGCACATGCAAATTTACTTGGAACGGAAGGTAGATACCGCATATAGGTAGGTATGGTGGACTCATCTAGAACAACTTTGGGTTAATGGAACTGGATGCACAAGCAGTATTCCCGCTTAGTACAAGTGAAGGCTAGCAAAAGACTGGGAAGCGACCAACTAGAGAGCGACAATAGTCATCAAATGCATTGAGATTAACCAACATTGAGTGCAAGCATGAGTAGGACATAAATCACCATGAACATGAATATCATAGAGGCTATGTTGATTTTGTTTCAACTACATGCCTGAACATGCGCCAAGTCAAACCACTTGAATCATTCAAAGGAGGATACCATCCTATCATGCTACATCATAGTCATCTCAAAATTCATGTTGGCATCCAATGCAAACCATTATAAGCTCCTAGCTAATTAAGCATGGCATCAGAAACTATGATCTCTAAGTTGTCATTGCAAACATGTTTCTCTCACAACAAAGCTGAATCTGGAACGATGAGCTAGTCATATTTACAAAAACAAAAATAGATTGAGTTCATACCAGTTTTTGCAGGCTCGGTCACTTCATCATATATCGTCATTATTGCCTTTCACTTGCACGATCAAATGATGTGAACATTAATAAGAGTGATCGTGCATTGGACTAAGCTGGAATCTGCAAGCAAACACAAAGGAGAAGACAAAGTAATATGGCTCTTTAACAGATAAACAGGTATGCATGCGAGAGCCACTAAACATTGTAACCATGGTCTTCTACCTTGACCCAAAGAAAAATAAAACTATTTACACGGGAAAGCTCCCAACAAGCAAAAGAAGAAAAAGAAAATCATTTTGGGTTTTCTCAAACTAGACAGACACACGAAAAGAAAATGAGAAAAAGAATAAAAACTAGCATGGATGATACAGTGGCAAAGTGTGAACACCGACGAAGAAAGCGAAAGCATAAGCAAGAATTTAAAGTTGGTGAGAAACACGTACTCCCCCAAGCTTAGGCTTTTGGCCTAAGTTGGTCTACTCCCAAGGATGGTCTGGGCGATACCCAAAATCATAATGACGGTTGTACGGGAGCGCTGCAGGCACTGCCTGAATAGCTGCCTCACGGAGACGAGCAGCCTTTGCCTCCCTCTCATACTCCTCCGCCTCTCCTCTGGTTATGTAATATCTCCGTTTTACCTGAGAGTCAAAGAAGCAGGAGAAGGAAGGGTAATATGGAAAACACGCTGCCGGTTAAATATAAACGGTATAGGAGGGATTCACCATCCCTCTCAAGGAACTGATAGCGTGTCAAAGCGGTGTGATCAAGGAAGGTTGTATGGAGCGGGGGATCTCCTTCGCGGATGGGTACTCCAAGAAAATTTGCTATGCGAGTGGCATAGATCCCACCAAAGAAATCCCCTTCATTAGCATTATTATTCAGCCTCCTTGCTATTATAGCTCCCATGTTGAAACTTCTATCACCCGTTACTGCGCTCTTAAGAATACTAAGGTCGGGTGCGCAGAGGTGACAATGCTCAATCTTGCCATTAATGCATCTTCCTATGAAGAGGGCAAAATAATGCAAGGCAGGAAAATGAATGCTCCCCATGGTAGCCTGCGTAATATCTCTAGTTTCTCCAACAGTTATACCAGAGAAAAAATCTCTAACCAAAGATTTAGGAGGATCATTGAGACTACCCCAAATAGGTATCTTGCAAATTCTATTGAAATCCTCTAAATCCATGGTATACGATTTTTCATAGAGATCAAACAGTACATATGTATCACGGCCAGCTAAAAATTTGAATCTACGAACAAAAGAGGTAGTGAGAGTAACATACTGTTCACATTTATCGGAGATGAATTCTTCGAGTCCGACATTGTGAACAAGTGTATCAAACTCGTCTTTGAAACCTGCCACAATCATGAATTCATCAGAAGGGCATTCACATGGTTGTACCTGTGCGTTCCTTTGTTGGTAAGGATCGGGCTCCCGATTCGCAAGACGGGGGCCTCTCTTGCTTGAGGAACCACCATGATAGTTTCTCCTGGACATCTTCCTTTTCTGAAATTTTCAGTGACTCTAAGTAAAAGTGAACAAGGCCCAACGAAACTCGTAGCAACTACTCCCACAAGTGCCTAGAGGCCATATTACGCATCAAAACTACTTGGGACCAGCTAAAATTAGCATGCAAAGCTCAAGAACAGGGTCACCAAGGCAGCAAAAATACGCGAAGTATAAGGCACTAGAGCACAAACTAATTGGACCAATGGAGGAGTCACTTACCAAGGAGTAATTTCCCCAAAACAGCTTGGTGAATGGTGCTTTGCACAAGGAGATCGAAAATCCCAGCAAGAAGAGCAAGAACACGGGTTTGAGCTGCAAAACGATTTTTTCTGGAGGTAGGAGAAGCCTATGGGAGCTAGAATGAGTGGAGGGGGTGCACGTGGGCCCCACAAGCCAGGTAGGCACGGGCAGGGGGGATGCCCGCGCCTCCAGGGCTTGTGGCCCACTGGTGCAGCCCCCAGACTAGCTCTTCGTCTCAGTATTTTTAAAAAATTCCAGAAAAAATCATACTTGATTTTCAGGACGTTCGGAGAACTTTTTTTGGGGGGTACTTTTCCACGGGACGCTAAAACAGAAAACAGAGAAAACTAAACTAAATCTATCATTTTTCTTCTAAGCAACCGAAGGTGAAACCTTGGAACAGAGGTTTGTGACTCCTCGATTCATCCATCTCATGGTCATCGAAAGAAATCCGTCAATGAGGTTGATCAAGTCTCTTTGACAAACTTTTTCAAATCGCAAAAGAGAACGGAGAATTTTTGAATAGTCACTAGGTTACCTCAATGGGGATGTGTATCTCCCCAACAAGCAAATCATACTTCATCTTAACTGGAGGAATAGGGCATTCAAAGCTCCCAATAAGAATCGATGAAGTTTTTTCGATAGCATTGATGCAATGCACTCGATATTGTTTCTTCGGAAAGTGCACTGTATGCTCATTACCGTTGACATGGAAAGTGACATTGCCTTTGTTGCAATCTATAACAGCCCCTGTAGTATTTAAAAAGGGTCTTATGAGGATGACCGCCATGGCATCGTCCTCGGGAATATCCAGAATGACAAAGTCTGTTAAGATAGTGACGTTAGCAACCACAACAGGCACATCCTCGCAAATGCCGATAGGGAAAGCAGTTGATTTGTCAGCCATTTGCAGAGAGATTTCAGTGGGTGTCAACTTATCCAGTTCAAGCCTATGATAAAGAGAGAAAGGCATAACACTAACACCGGCTCCAAGGTCGCATAACGTGGTTCTAACGTAGTTGCCTTTAATGGAGCAAGGTATGGTGGGCACACCGGGATCACCTAGTTTCTTAGGAGTTCCACCCTTGAAGGTATAATTAGCGAGCATGGTGGAAATCTCAACCTCAGGTATCCTCCTCTTATTAGTCACAATATCCTTCATGTACTTAGCATACGGAGACATTTTGAGCATATGCATTTGCAGAAAGACAGGTCTAATCATTTCAACGAAGCGCTCAAAATTCTCATCATCCTTTTTCTTGGATGGTTTGGGAGGAAAGGGCATGGGTTTCTGAACACATGGTTCCCTTTCTTTACCATGCTTCCTAGCAGCAAAGTCATTCTTATCGTATCTTCTATTCTTAGGATGTGGGTTATCAAGATCAACAGGTTCAATCTCCACATCCTTATCAATGCTTGGTTGAGCATCAGCATGAACATCACTATTGGTATTATCATTAGGCACATGTTCATCACCAGATTGTGTTTCGGCATCAGAGACAAAGATATCGTTTGGACTCTCGGGTGAAGCAGCAACAAGGTGGCTAGCGTGCAAATCCCTATCATCTTTCTTATTCTTCCTAGGATGACTAGGTCCATCAGCGCTAACTCCTTGAGAATCTTGTTCAATTCTCTTTGGATAACCCTCAGGATACAAAGGTTCCTGGGTCATTCTACCGCCTCTAGTGACGACTCTGATAGAATTGTCATTCAACTCATTGAGCAAGTCATTTTGAGCTTTAAGTACTTGTTCTACCTGAGTAGTAACCATAGAGGCATGTTTAATCAGAAGTTTAAGATCATTGACATTTCTGTCCACACAAGCACTTAAATGACTAAGCATACGAGCATTCTGTTCCAATTGTCTGCTAACATAATCATTGAAACTCTGTTGTTTGGCAAAAAAGTTATCAAATTCATCCACGCATAGGGTAGAAGGTTTATCAAAAGGAATATCACTCTCATCAAACCTACGCAGAGAATTTACTTCTACAACCTGTATCGGGTTATCAAGACCATGGATCTCTTCGATATGTGGTAGATTTTTGACATCTTCAGATTTAATGCCTTTCTCTCGCATAGATTTCTTAGCTTCTTAAATATCTTCAGGACTGAGGAATAGAATACCTCTTTTCTTCGGAGTTGGCTTAGGAGGTGGTTCGGGAATAGTCCAAGCATTCTCATTGCACAAGATGTTATTCAATAGAATTTCAGCTTGTTCTATGGTTCGTTCCCTAAAAACACAACCAGCACAACTATCTAGGTGGTCTTTTGAAGCGTCGGTAAGTCCAATATAGAAGATATCAAGTATTTCGTTCTTCTCAAGAGGGTGATCAAGCAAAGCATTCAATAGCTGGACGAGCCTCCCCCAAGCTTGTGGGAGACTCTCTTCTTCAGCTTGAGCAAAGTTGTATATTTCCTACAAGGCAGCTTGCTTCTTATAGGCAGGGAAATATTTTTCAGAGAAGTAGTAGACCATATCCTAGGGGTTGCGCACACAACCAGGAGCAAGAGAAGTGAACCAGGTCTTAGCATCATCCTTTAGCGAGAAAGGAAACAGCTTGAGGATATAGTAGTGGCAGATCTTTTCCTCACTAGTGAATAGGGTGGCTATATCGTGCAGTTTGGTAAGATGGGCTACAACCGTTTCAGACTCATAACCGTGAAAAGGATCAGATTCGACCAGAGTGATTAACTCAGGGTCGACAGAGAATTCGTAATCCTTATCGGTCACAAATATAGGTGAAGTAGCAAACTTCGGGTCGTATTTCATCCTAGCGTTCAGAGATATTTTTTTTCCACTTGAGCAGTAATTTCTCAACATCATAGCTATCCTTACACGCAAGAAAGTCCTCAGCTATCTCTCCCTCCATAACATAACGCTCAGGCATATCAGGCAAAATAACAGGTTCTACTTCAATAGTATCAGCAGTTTCAGAAGTATCATCACATCTAGCAGCAACTCTAGCAATTTGTTCATCAAGGAATGCACCTAGTGGAAAAGCAGTATCAAGCATAGCATCATCAGGCAAAGCAGTATCAAGCATAGCATCATCATAAGCATCATGGGTAGCAGAAGTAGCATCATCAAGCACAGGCGACATATCAAGATTTCTAGCAGGAGGTGGTGTCGCAAACTTACTCATAACTGAAGGTGAATGAAGTTGAGAGCTATATGGCAGTTCCTTACCTGTCCTCGTAGTTGAGGGCAAGACTTTAGTTCTTGGATCTCTCAGATTCTTCAAAGTGACCAGCAGACGTAAATCCCAAGTAACTCAGAGAATATAGATGTGCTTCCCCGGCAGCGGCGCCAGAAAATAGTCTTGATAACCCACAAGTATAGGGGATCACAACAGTTTTTGAGGGTAGAGTATTCAACCCAAATTTATTAATTCGACTCAAAGGGAAGCCAAAGAATATTCTCAAGTATTAGCAGTTGAGTTGTCAATTCAACCACACCTGAAAGATTTAGTATCTGCAGCAAAGTATCAGTAGCAAAGTAGGGTGATAGCAGAAGTAGCAACAATAACCAGTAGCAGCAGAGTAACAGCAGTAGCAACAGAGTAACAACAAAGTAACGTAGCAAGGACGAGTAGTAAAAGACTCATAGGCATTGGATCGGTGATGGATGATTATGCCGGATGTGATTCATCATGCAACGGTTATAACACGGGGAGATATGTAACTAGCTCCAGTTCGTCAATCTAATGTAGGCATGTATTTCGTATGTAGTCATGCTTGCTTACAGAAAAGAACTTGCATGACATCTATTGTCCATCCCTCCCGTGGCAGCGGGGTCCTAATGGAAACTACGGGATATTAAGGTTCTCCTTGTAATAAAGAACCGGACCAACGCATTAACACTTAGTGAATACATGAACTCCTCATACTATGGTCATCTCCGGGAGTGGTTCCGGCTATTGTCACTCCGGGGTTGCCGGGTCATAACACATAGTAGGTGACTACAACTTGCAAGATAGGATCAAGAACACACATATATTGGCGACAACATAATAGGTTCAGATCTGAAATCATGGCACTCGGGCCCTAGTGACAAGAATTAAGCATGGCAAAGTAGTAGCAACATCAATCTCAAAACATAGTGGATACTAGGGATCAATCCTCGTCAAAACTAACTCGATTACAAGATAGATCTCATCCAACAGATCACCGTCCAGCAAGCCTACGATGAGATTACTCACGAACGGTGAAGAGCATCACGGAATTGGCGATGAAGGAAGGTTGATGATGATGATGGCGATGATTTCCCCTCTCCAGAGCCCAGAACGAACTCCAGATCTACCCTCCAGATGAAGAACAGGAGGTGATGGCGCCTCCGTATCGTAAAACGAGATTAACTCTTCTCCTTTTTTTTCGGGCGAGACGGACTAAATAGAGCTGGATTTGGAGGCGGTGGAGCGTCGTGGGCTCCACAAGCCTGCCAGGGGCGGCCAGGGGGGCCCGCGCCTGGTGGGCTTGTGGGCTCACGGCTCCACTTCCTCCACTGATTCTTGCGCTAGTATTTTTCATAAATTCCACAAACATTCTCCGTAAATTTTCAGGTCATTCCGAGAACTTTTATTTCTGCGCAAAAACAACACCATGGCAATTCTGCTGAAAACAGGGTTAGTCCGGGTTAGTTCCATTCAAATCATGCAAATTAGAGTCCAAAACAAGGGCAAAAGAGTTCAGAAAAGTAGATACGACAGAGACGTATCAACTCCCCCAAGCTTAAAGCCTTGCTTGTCCTCAAGCAATTCAGTTGACAAACTGAAAGAGACAAAAGAAAAACTTTTACGAACTCTGTTTGATCTTGTTGTTGCAACTATGTCTAACTCATAACCAGAATTTTAGCAACATCACAAGCTAACCACACAAGCAAATGACATCTAGGTCTCAAGGTAAACTCATATCAATGGCATAATCAACTAGCGAGCAAATAATAATAAGTCTCAAACGTCAACACTTCAATCAAAACAATCATAAAGCACTACGAACAGATGGTATCTCGCTAGCTCTTTCTGAGACCGCAAAACATAAATGCAGAGCACCTTCAAAGACCAAGGGTTGACTAAACATTGTAATTCATGGCAAAGAAGATCCAGTCACAGTCATACTCAATCACATTTAAAAGCAAAGCATAAAAATGACAGAGGTGCTCTCTAATTGGTGCTTTTATAAGAGGAGGATGACTCAACAGGAACATAAATAGACAGGCCCTTCGTAGAGGGAAGCATTGATTTGCAGAGGTGCCAGAGCTCAAGCTTTGAAAACAGAGATAATAATTTTGGGTGGCATGCTTTCATTGTCAACACAATGACTAAGAGTTCTCACCATCTTCCACGCTACACATGCTATAGGCGGTTCCCAAACAGAAAAGTAAAGTTTTGACTCCGCCACCACCAATCAATCACACTCCTCGACTAGCCGAATAATCGGGTGCCGTCCACACCAACATCAATCGTGGGGGAGTTTTGTTTGCAATTATCTTTTCGATTTGAGCATGGAACTGGGAATTCCAATTACCGACCCCTTTGTCGTGAATGATAGTGAAAAAACACATATCTAGGATAATACGCCTAGCATGGAAGATACTGATAGCCCCCGTGTCACCACATGAGCAGTTCCGTCATGCAAAACAGATTATTTCTTGAAGATTTAGAGAGTGGCACATGCAAATTTACTTGGAACGGCAGGTAGATACCGCATATAGGTAGGTATGGTGGACTCATTTGGAACAACTTTGGGTTTATGGAACTGGATGCACAAGTAGTATTCCCGCTTAGTTCCATTCAAATCATGCAAATTAGAGTCCAAAACAAGGGCAAAAGAGTTCGGTAAAGTAGATACGACGGAGACGTATCATCAAGCAATTGATAGAATCGCGCAAATTCATGATGTTATCTAAGGCAATGATCAGACATATAGGCATCAGGCCCGAGACAAGTAGACCGATACTATCTGCATCTACTACTATTACTCCACACATCGACCGCTATCCTGCATGCATCTAGTGTATTGAGTTCATAACAAACAGAGTAACGCCTTAAGCAAGATGACATGATGTAGAGGGATAAATTCATGCAATAGATATAAACCCCATCTTTTTACCCTTGATGGCAACAACAGGATGCGTGCCTCGCTACCCCTTCTGTCACTGGGTGAGGACACCACACGGTATGAACCCAAAACCAAGCACTTCTCCCATTGCAAGAATTATAGATCAAGTTGGACAAACGAAACCCACAACTCGAAGAGAATTACAAGGATACGAAATCATGCATATAAGAGATCAGAGGAAACTCAAATAACATTCATAGGTAATCTGATCATAAATCCACAATTCATCGAATCTCGACAAACACACCGCAAAAGAAGATTACATCGGATAGATCTCCATGAAGATCATGGAGAACTTTGTATTGAAGATACAAGAGAGAGAAGAAGACATCTAGATACTAGCTATGGACCCGAAGGTCTGTGGTGAACTACTCACGCATCATCGGAGAGGCAATGGTGTTGATGAAGAAGCCCTCCGTGTCCGAATCCCCCCTCCGACAGGGCACCAGAACGGTCCCCAGATGGGATATTTCGAAGACAGAAGCTTGCGGCGGCGGAAAAGTATTTTCGTGGCTCTCTCTCGTGGTTTCAGATTTTTAGGGAATTTATAGGCGGAAGAGGTAGGGCAAAGGAGCCACAGGGGGCCCACAATCCTGCTAGGCGCCCCCAGGCTGCGCCTAGGGGGCTTGTTACCTCCCCCGGGGTCCTTTGCCTTGGTTCTCAAGTTCTCCGCGTATCTTCTGTTACGGAAAAAATCATTCCGAAGATTTTATTCCGTTTGGACTCCGTTTAATATTCTCCTCTGAAAAGGGTCAAAAACACGGAAAAAAACAGGAACTCGCACTTGGCACTGAGTTAATAGGTTAGTCCCAAAAAAGATATAAAATAGCATATTCATGCATACAGAACATCCAAAGTTGACAAGATAATAGCATGGAACCATCAAAAATTATAGATTCGTTGGAGACGTATCAGCCACCTCTACATTAAGATACCGACCTTGTAACCCTAGACACCCTCCCTGGAGTGTATATAAGCCATAGGGTTTAGCTCTTAGAGGGGATACAAAATCATCCACCTAGCCTTAGGGTTAGAACAATCTTGTAACCGATACTTCAACATCACACTACAGGAATCAGCTTCTTTGCCGTCTGCCATAGCGAACGGCAAAGAGATCTCCACCGACGGCAAAGGTCTTTGCCGTCAGCCTACGACGGCATTGTAACTTCTTTGCCGTCAGCCTCCCCGAAGCGGACGGCAAAGAGCTTTGCCGTCAGCTTTTCACAAGAGCAGTCGGCAAAGAGATCGAGACGGCAGCCGACAGGCGTTGCCTCCGTTAGGGGCTAACGGAGGCTTTGCCGTCTGCCTCTCGTCTTCTTTGTCGTCTGCCTAGCCCTCTTCTTTGCCGTCTGCCTGGCCTCCTCTTTGCCATCTGCCTACCCTATAGAGCCTTTGCCGCTGCCGAGAGCCCTTTGCTGTCTGCTGGCTGATTTAAGTATTTAAGTAGAAAAAACTAAAAATGATCTCTGGGGTAAAACCAAGGAAGTGATGAGAAACTACAAACTTAGAGCTTGTTGTTAAAAAAGAAAGACTTCCAGGATTGGCTGCAACATAGTTATGGGAGTACTACAAATAATTGAGCAAGTGTTGTCCACCAGATCTTTCGAAAAAAAACTAAAGTCTATCGACATAGACAGTAGCACTTGGGATGTATTAGAGAAGCTTACAAAATATATCTCAGCTGCTCCATGATCCATACCCAAAAAGTGAAGTTTGATCCCAGATGACATGAGCTGATGATTATAATGTATGACATGCTACTGAAGCAAAAATCAACTCCTGACTTATTACTACTAAGAAAATAGTTCTTGCAAAGCCTCTACTTTAACCATGTATAAATCTGCATAGGCATATACTGTTATGTCATTGCCTCCTAAGTACTCCCTCCGTCCCGAAATACTTGTCCTAGGAATGGATATAATGAATGTTGAACCTGTAACTCCTCGCCTGGTTCAGTAGCCAGCTTAGTTTTCCTTCAGTTAGCAGAATAAACGACCAAGTCGCGTGTGCATGTACACAATGAGGTCGATCCTAGTTTTCAGTTAGTAGTTAGCTACCTGAACGGAGGGAGCATATAGTGATAGCCAATTTAAATTCAGCATACAAAGTTTAATAGACGCTGGACTGGAATATGCCTTGGTCACCAAATATTAAAACACATTTAGCACATGAACATGAACTGGGCTGCATAGCGCTACATCACTAACTGGAGTCGCTTTTCTTCGGTGACTCTAAGACCAAGATGATCACATGGAACAAACAACCATCACAGGAACCACACAGACCACCTAGAGGACACTGGAATGGCACAAGCAAAATGGAGCCTGCACCAACCATATCCTGCAATTAATCCTCGGACTTAACCCGGAGGGAAGGGTACGTGCTCACCTGCCTAAGAAGAAGGACCAAAGCCTGGGGCGGGGCAGGGCAGGGGCTTGGGTCCGTGGGCGTGCGCTGAGACGGCTCCGGTGGAGCTCAAGGGAGAGGAGGGGGTGGTGGAGATGGCGACGGTGGACGGGAGGGGGCGTCCGTGGACAGCGAGGTCGGGCGGCGTGCGGCGCCGATGCTCCCGTCGTGTGGCAGTCGTGACAGCCCCGTCGAGGTCGCCCATCTCCCACGAATCCAGCAGCCACGACGGTCGTGACCGTGTCCTCCTCCATGCCTATCTGCTGTCACGTGGCCCGATCTGCTCTTCTCGCGGGTAGCTGGCTGGCTAGACGGCGGCAGCGAGGCGGGGGCGGGCGTGGCCATGGGTGGTCGGGGACGAGCTCGTCGGCAGGAATGGGATCTGGGGAGGAGCGCGATGGCGGAGCGAGCCGCATGGACGGGAGGGAGAGGCAGATGGATATGGATCTGGGAGAGAGGGCAGATGGGAGGGGAGATGGGGCGTTAAAAGGCCATCCCCTTTGCCGTCCGCGTGGGGATCAAGCTTACGGCAAAGGGGTCGAGGCAAACGGCAAAGGGGCCCTATGCTGACGGTAAAGAAACCCTTAATGGTAACGGGAACGACTTGAGCTGCGGTGACCCTTTAACGTCTGCCAAATCATTCTTTGCCATCAGTCGTGTCTTTGCCGTCTGTCTATTTCATCTTTGCCGTTCGCCAGCAGATGGCAAAGAAATCACTGATGGCAATGAGTATCTTTGCCATCAGCCATTCCTTTGCCGTCTGTTTGCTCGCAGCTGACGGCAAAGAGTCTCTTTGCCATCAGCCAGCGGATGGCAAAGATCAGGCAGACGGCAAATAACTTAATTCCAGTAGTGTCAATATAAGCAAGAGCAGTACGTACGGTTTCACCTCCATCAAGAGGGCCCGAACCCTGGGTGAACATCGTCTCCATTGTTCCTGTTACCACCTGTCCGAGATCCATAGCTCGGGACCCCCTACCCCGAGGTAGGTCGGTTTTCACACGGACAACCGAGCTTACCAGAACACGCCCCCTCTGTGGGTCGCCTTCACTATTTGTGGGTCCTCCGCGTGTTTCTCCGCTCCATCCACCCATCCACACCAGCGGGACAAGGTGACCGACAATGGTGACCCAACGAGGGCGCACCCGCCAAGTTGCATGGGTTCATCCCATGTCCCGAGGAACAAGAGTACACTTGATTGGCAGCTCCAGAATGACCCAATAGAGTGGCCATCATCTCGATTCGGCAAAATGGAAAATTTTGACCCAAGAATAGAAGTATTTCACAAACTGGACCGCGTTCGAAAAAATTCACCCGTCCGACCCTTTTGTGTGACGCCTTTGACTTAGGCGCAATAATACACAGTGTGGCGCCTGACACTATGTTGTGTGGCGCCTGACACTATGTTGTGTGGCGCCTAAGCCATTAGCGCCACAGTGCACTGTGTGACGCCTAAGGCAAAGGCGCCACACAGTGTAGTGTGGTGTCTGACTGTCGGGCGCCACACAAAAGGGTCAACTGAGTGAAATGTTTTCAAACGCGGTTCAGTTTGTAAAATACTTTCGTCCATTGATCAAATTTGTTAATTTTGCCTCTTGACTCTGTCATGCCTATGCGCTCTTGCCCTGTGCTAACCTGGGGTTGGTGCAGTAGCGTCCACGGACAAGGCCAGGCCAATAATTGTTGAACCGGCCAGACCATCTTTTGGACCGGTAGGGCCGTAGGGCCATCCCTCTGGCATACCTGATCGTCATGCCCACTCTGGTGACGCCATAATGCTTTATTTTGAACCTAGCCATTCGCCATGACCAGAGCCGAAACCGCGAATGAAGCTCTGGCGGTCAGCTCTTCGGGCACCTCTGGCTCCTCTATGGTCTTGGTGCCCCTCGCTTATGCCCACACCTCCAGCTCCCGAGGAAGATCCCGGTCGGCTCGGCAGCGACAACAGCTCAGGATCGTCGTCCTCATCCACCAGCACCACTACCTCCGTAAGCTTGATGATGCGAATGTTGCACGGAGTTGGTTGTGTTGGGGAATGTTGCATGGGAAACAAATATTTTCCTACGCACACGGAGACCTATCATCGTGATGTGCATCTACGAGTGGAGATTAGATCTACATACCCTTGTAGATTGCACAGCGGGAAGCATTAAGAAACGCGGTTGATGTAGTGGAACATCTTCACATTCCTCGAACCGTCCCACGAACCGTCCCGCGATCCGTCCCACGATCCGTTTGGATCTAGCGTCGAACGGACAACACCTCCGCGTTTAGCACACGTACAGCTCGACGATGATCTCGGCCTTCTTGATACAGCAAGTAGGATGGAGAAGTAGATGGGTTCTCCGGCAGCATGACGGCGCTCCGGTGGTGGTGATGATCTACTCCAGCAGAGCTCCGCCCGAGCTCCGCAGAAATCCGATCTAGAGGTAAAACTATGTGGTATAGGCTAGAGTTGCACGTGGCAATGTTGTGTCTCAAAAAGCCCTAAACCACCACTATATATAGGAGGGCGGGGGAGGGGCTAGCCTTGAGGGACAAGGCCCTCAAGGTGCGCCGGCCGCCAGGAGGAGGAGGACTCCTCCTCCAACTCGGTTTGAGAAGGAGGAGTCCTCCTCTTCCTTCCCACCTCCCTCTTTCCTTTTTCTTTTTCTTTTCTTTTGGTATTTTCTTATGTGGCACCATAGCCCTCTTGGGCTGACTCCACCAACCCAATAAGGACTTGTGCCACCGCCCTAGGGCCTTAGGCTCACTCCCGGGTGGGTGGGGCCCTCCCAGTGAACACCCGGAACCCATTCGTCACTCCCGGTACACTGCCGGAATTGCCCAAAACTTTCTGGTGACCTAATGAAACCATCCTATGTATCAATCTTCATTTTCGGACCATTCTGGAAACCCTTGTGACGTCCATGATCTCATCCGGGACTCCGAACAACATTCAGTAACCACACATATAACTCAACTATCCTAAAACATCATCGAACCTTAAGTGTGCAGACCCTGCGGGTTCGAGGAGTATGTAGACATGACCCGAGGCACTCCTCGGTCAATATCCAATAGCGGGACCTGGATGCTCATATTGGATCCTACATATTCTCTAAAGATCCTATCGGTTGAAACTCAGTGTCAAGGATTCATATAATCCCGTATGTCATTCCCTTTGTCCTTCGGTATGTTACTTGCCCAAGATTTGATCGTCGGCATCCGCATACCTATTTCAATCTCGTTACCGGAAGTCTCTTTACTCGTTCCGTAATACAAGATCACGTGACTCACACTTACTCACATTACTTGCAAGGCTTGTGTGTGATGTTGTATTACC
The DNA here is from genome assembly GCF_904849725.1 of Hordeum vulgare subsp. vulgare. Taxonomy (NCBI): domain Eukaryota; kingdom Viridiplantae; phylum Streptophyta; class Magnoliopsida; order Poales; family Poaceae; genus Hordeum; species Hordeum vulgare. Next base: position 502,874,869 of record NC_058524.1, on the reverse strand, counting down.
GAGTGGGCCCCGAGATACCTCTCCGTCACACGGAGTGACAAATCCCACTTTTGATCCATACTAACTCAACAGACACCTTCAGAGATACATGTAGAGCACCTTTATAGTCACCCAGTTATGTTGCGATGTTTGATGCACACAAGGTATTCCTTCGGTGCCAGTGAGTTATATGATCTCATGGTCATAGGAACAAATACTTGACATGCAGAAAACAATAGCAATAAAACGACACGATCAATATGCTACGTTCATAGTTTGGTTCTAGTCCATCACATGATTCTCCTAATGATGTGATCCAGTTATCAAGTGACAACACTTGCATATAGTCAGAAAACCTTGACTATCATTGATCAACTGGCTAGCCAACTAGAGGCTTGCTAGGGACATTGTTTTGTATATATATCCACACATGTATCTATGTTTTCATTCAATACAATTATAGCATGGATAATAAACGATTATCTTTAAACAGGAAATATGATAATAACTATTTATCATTGCCTCTATGGCATATTTCCAATAGCCCGCCACTTGCACTAGAGTCAATAATCTAGTCCTCACATCGCCATGCGATTTACATTGTAATAAATCTAATACCCATACAGTTCTGGTGTTGATCATGTTTTGCCCGTGGAAGAGGTTTAGTCAGCGGGTCTGCTACATTCTGATCCGTGTGCACTTTGCAAATATTCACGTCCTCCCCTTCGATGTAGTCGCGGATGAAGTTGAAGTGTCGTTTGATGTGTCTGGTCTTCTTGTGTAACCTTGGTTCCTTCGCTAAGGCAATGGCACCAGTGTTGTCACAGAACAGAGTTATTGGATTTAGTGTGCTCGGCACAACTCCAAGATCCATCATGAACTGCTTATACAGACACCCTCCTTTGTTGCCTCCGAGGCAGCCATGTATTCCGCTTCACATGTAGAATCTGCTACGACGCTTTTGTTGGAACTGCACCAGCTTACCGCACCCCCATTAAGAATAAATACATATCCAGTTTGCGACTTAGAGTCATCCGGATCGGTGTCAAAGCTTGTGTCGACGTAACCCTTTACGACGAGCGCTTCGTCACCTCCATAAATGAGAAACATTTCCTTAGTCCTTTTCAGGTACTTCGGAATATTCTTGACCGTCGTCCAGTGATCCACTCCTGGATTATTCGGAAACCTGCCTTCCATACTTATGGACAAGCTGACGTCTGGTCTAGTGCACAGCATTGCATACATGATAGAACCTATGGCTAAAACATAGGGGAGCGAACTCATTTGTTCTCTATCTTCCGCAGTTGCTGGGCACTGGGTCTTACTCAATTTTATACCTTGTAACACTAGCAAGAACCCTTTCTTGGACTGGTCCATTTTGAACTTCTTCAAAACTTTATCAAGGTATGTGCTTTGTGAAAGTCCTATCAGGCGTCTCGATCTATCCCTATAGATCTTAATGCCTAGAATGTAAGCAGCTTCTCCTAGGTCCTTCATAGAGAAACTTTTATTCAAATAGTCCTTTACGCTCTCCAAAAACTCCACGTTGTTTCCAATCAGTAATATGTCATCCGCATATAATATTAGAAACGCCATAGAGTTCCCACTCACTTTCTTGTAAATACAAGATTCTCCAACCACTTGTATAAACCCAAATGCTTTGATCACCTCATCAAAGAACTTATTCCAACTCCGAGATGCTTGCACCAGTCCATAAATGGATCGCTGGAGCTTGCACACTTTGTTAGCATTCTTTGGATCGACAAAACCTTCGGGTTTCATCATATACAACTCTTCCTTAATAAAACCGTTAAGGAACGTCGTTTTGACATCCATCTGCGAGATTTCATAATCGAAAAATGCAGCTATTGCTAACATGATTCGGACGGACTTAAGCATCACTATCGGTGAGAACATCTCATCGTAGTCAACTCCTTGAACTTGTGAAAAACCCTTTGCCACAAGTCGAGCTTTATAAACGGTCACATTACCGTTTGCGTCCATCTTCTTCTTAAAGATCCATTTGTTCTGAATAGCCTTGCGGCCTTCAGGTAGTACTTCCAAAGTCCACACTTTGTTCTCGTACATAGATCCTATCTCGGACTTCATGGCCTCCAGCCATTTGTTGGAATCCAGGCCCACCATTGCTTCTTCATAATTCGTAGGTTCATTGTTGTCTAACAACATAATTGATAAGAAAGTATTACCGTACCACTCAGGAGCACTACATGATCTTGTTGACCTGCGAGGTCCGATAGGAACTTGATCCGAAGTTACATGATCATCATCATCCACTTCCTCCTCAACCGGTGTCGCAACGACAGGGGTTTCCCCTTGCCCTGCGCCACCATCTAAAGGGATTAGAGGTTCGACAACAGTTGGAAATATGCCCTAGAGGCTATTATAAAAATGGTTATTATCATATTTCCTTGTTCATGATAATCGTCTATTGTTCATGCTATAATTGTATTAACAGGAAACAATAATACATGTGTGAATAAATACATCGCAATGTGTCCCTAGCAAACCTCTAGTTGGATAGCTCGTTGACCAATAGATGATCATGGTTTCCTGATCATGGACATTAGATGTCATTGATAACAGGATCACATCATTGGAAGAATGATGTGATGGACAAGACCCAATCCTAAGCATATCACTAGATCGTGTTGTTCGTATGCTAAAGCTTTTCTAATGTCAAGTGTCTTTCCTTCGACCGTTAGATTGTGCAACTCCCGGATACCGTAGGAGTGCTTTGGGTGTATCAAACATCACAACGTAACTGGGTGACTATAAAGGTGCACTACGGGTATCTCCGAAAGTGTCTCTTGGGTTGGTACGAATTGAGATCAGAATTTGTCACTCCGTGTGACAGAGAGGTATCTATGGGCCCACTCGGTAGAACATCATCATGAGCTCAATGTGACTAAGGAGTTAGTCATAGGATGACGTGCTACGAAACGAGTATAGAGACTTACCGGTAACGAGATTGAACAAGGTATGGGTATACCGACGATCGAATCTCGGGCAAGTTCTATACCGACACACAAAGGGAATTGTATACGGGATTGATTGAATCCTTGATGTCGTGGTTCATCCGATGAGATCATCATGGAACATGTGGGAGCCACCATGGGTATCCAGATCCCGCTGATGGTTATTGGACGGAGAGTTTCTCGGTCATGTATGCATGCCTCCCGAACCCGTAGGGTCTACACACTTAAGGTTTGATGACGCTAGGGTTATAGGGAATTACTATAAAAGGTTACCGAAGGTTGTTCGGAGTCTCGGATGAGATCCGGGACGTCACGAGGAGCTCTGTAATGGTCCAAAGGTAAAGATTGATATATAGTATGGATGGGTTTGGACGCCGGAAATGTTTCGGGCACCACCGGCAAAGTGCTGGGACCACCGGAAGGGTTCCGGAGGCCCACCGGGAGGGGCCACCAGCCCCAGGAGGCTACATGGGCCAACTGTGAGAGGGAACCAGCCCCTAGGTGGGATGGTGCACCCCCACCCCCCCACACCCAGCCCAAGGCGCCTAGAGAGGGAAAGGGGGGGAAACCCTAAGTCTGGTGGGCCTAAGGCCAACGAGGGGTGCGCCACCCCCTTCCCCCTCCTGGCCGCCACCCCCTCTCTCATCTAGGGCTGCCGCCCACCTTTAGGGTGGGAAACCCTAAAGGGGGCGCCACCCACCCTTCCCCCTATATATAGCGGGGGTTTTTGGCCTTTGAGAACACGGTTTTCCATCTCTCTCGGTGCAACCCTGTCTCTCTTCTTCCTCCTCTCCCATGGTGCTTGGCAAAGCCCTGCTGGGAGACTTCGTCTCCTCATCGACACCACGCCGTCGTGCTGCCGGAGATCTTCCCCAACCTCTCCCTCCTCCTTGCTGGATCAAGGTGCGGGAGGCATCACCGGGCTGCACGTGTGTTGAACGCGGAGGTGTTTTGATTCGGCACTAGATCGGAATCACACCGCGATCTGAATCACCGCGAGTACGACTCCATCAATCGTGTTCTAGCAATGCTTCCGCTTAGCGATCTTCAAAGGTGTGAAGATCCACTCACCCCTCTCTCATTGCTGGTCTCCCATAGTAAGATCTGAATATGGCGTACGAAAATTTTGAATTTGTGCTACGTTCCCCAACAGTGGCATCTGAGCCAGGTTTTCTATGCGTAGATTCTATGCACGAGTAGAACACAAAAGGTTGTGGGCGCTGATTTGTCAATTGCTTGCCGCTACTAGTCTTATTCTTTTCCGGCGGTATTGTGGGATGAAGCGGCCCGGACCGACATTACACGTACGCTTACGAGAGACAGGTTTCACCGGCCGACATGCACACCATGCATAAGAGGTGGCTAGCAGGTGTCTGTCTCTCCCACTCTAGTCAGATTGGATTTGATGAAAAGGGTCCTTATGAAGGGTAAATAGCTTTGGCATATCATCGTTGTGGCTGTCATGTAGGTAAGAAGGCGTTCTTGCTAGAAACCCAAATCAGCCGCGTAAAACTTGCAACAACAATTAGAGGACGTCTGACTTGTTTTTGCAGGGTTTGACATGTGATGTGATATGGCCAAAGTTGTGATGTTACATGTGTGATGTATGATATGATCATGTTATTGTAATAGGATTCACGACTTGCATGTCGATGAGTATGACAACCGGCAGGAGCCATAGGAGTTGTCTTAATTTATTGTATGAGATGCAACGCCATGTGTTTACTACTTTTACTTCATTGCTAATGGTTAGCTATAGTAGTAGTGGTAGTAGTAGTTGGCGTGATGACTTCATGGAGACACGATAATGGAGATCATGATGATGGAGATCGTGGTGTCACGCCGGTGACAATGGTGATCATACGATGCCTGAAGATGGAGATCGAAGGAGCAAAGATGATAATGGCCATATCATGTCACTATATGATTGCATGTGATGTTTATCATGTTTTTCATCTTATTGCTTAGAACGACGGTAGCATAATAAGATGACCCCTCATAAAATTCGAGAACGTATTCCCCTAAGTGTGCACCGTTGCGAAGGATCGTTGTCTCGAAGCACCACGTGATGATCGGGTGTGATAGATTCTAATGTTCGCATACAATGGGTGTAAGCCAGATTTACACATGTGAAACACTTAGGTTAACTTGACGAGCTTAGCATGTACAAACATGACCTTGAATACAAGAGACCCAAAGGTCGAACATGAGTCGTGTGGTTGAATACGATCAGCATGAAGTTGCTCACCATGACGACTAGTCTGTCTCACGTGATGATCGGACACGGGTTAGTCGACATGGATCATGTATCACTTAGATGACTAGAGGGATGTCGATTTAAGTGGGAGTTCATGCTTAATTTTATTAAATGAACTTAACTGTCATGAACTTTGTCTAAAAGTTGTCTTTATAAATATTGTAGATGGCCAAGGCCAACCTCAATTTCAACGCATTCCTAGAGAAAAACAAGCTGAAAGATGATGGTAGAAACTATGCGGACTGAGTCTGCAACTTGAAGCTCATCCTCGAAGAAGCTAAAAAGGATTATGTCCTTGATGCGCCGCTAGGTGACCCTCCTGCTCCCGCAGCAGCCCAGGACATTCTGAACGTCTTGCAAACGCGGAGTGATGACTACTCTCTGGTTAGGTGTGGCATGTTATACAGTTTGGAAACGGGGCTCCAAAGGCGTTTTGAGCAACACGGTGCATATGAGATGTTCCAAGAGCTGAAACTAGTTTTTAAAGCTCATGCCCGTATCAAGAGATATGAAGTCTCCCACAAGTTCTTTAGCTATAAGATGGAGGAGAACAGTTCTGTCAGTGAGCATATACTCAAAATATCTGGGTTACACGGTCGTCTGACTTCACTTGGAGTCGAACTTCCGGATGACGCTATAATTGACAAAATCCTCCAGTCTCTCCCACCAAGCTACAAGGGTTTTGTGCTGAACTACAACATGCAAGGGATGGAAAAGACCATTCCCGAGTTGTACTCGATGCTGAAATCTGCAGAAGTAGAAATCAAGAAAGAGCATCAAGTGTTGATGGTCAATAAGACCACCAGTTTTAAGAAGGGCAAGGGTAAGAAGAACTTCAAGAAAGACGGCAAAGCCGTTGCCGCGCTCGGTAAGCCAGATACCGGAAAGAAGAAAAAGAATGGACCCAAGCGTGAGACTGAGTGCTTCTATTGTAAGGGAAAAGGTCACTGGAAGCATAACTGCCCCAAGTACTTAGCGGACAAGAAGGTCGGCAACGTTAAAGGTATATATGATATTGGTGTGTACCTAACCAGCGCTCGTAGTAGCTCTTGGGTATTTGATAACTGTGTTGTTGCTCACATTTGCAATTCAAAGCAGGAACTGCGAAATAAGCGGAGACTGGCCAAGGACGAGGTGACAATGCGCGTCGGGAATGGATGCAAGGTCGATGTGATCGCCGTCGGCTTGCTGCCTCTACATCTACCTTTGGGATTAGTTTTAGACCTTAATAATTGTTATTTAGTACCAGCTTTGAGCATGAATATTGTATCAGTGTCTTTGTTAATGCGAGACGGCTACTCATTTAAGTCAGAGAATAATGGTTGTTCTATTTATATGAGTGATATATTTTATGGTCATGCCCCGCTGGTGAATGATTTATTCTTGATGAATCTCGATCGTGACGTTACACATATTCATAGCGTGAGTACCAAAAGATGTAAAGTTGATAATGATAGTCCCACATACTTGTGGCACTGTCGGCTTGGTCATATCGGTGTTAAGCACATGAAGAAGCTCCATACTAATGGACTATTAGAGTCTCTTGACTTTGAATCGTTTGACACATGCGAGTCATGCCTCATGGGCAAGATGACTAAGACTCCATTCTCAGGAATAATGGAGAGAGCGACAAACTTTTTGGAAATAATACATACTGATGTATGTGGTCCAATGAACGTTGAAGCTCGCAGTGGCTACCGTTATGTTCTCACTCTCACCGATGATTTGAGTAGGTATGGGTATATCTACTTGATGAAGCACAAATTTGAGACGTTTGAAAATTTCAAGGAATTTTAGAGTGAGGTTGAGAATCAACGTGACAGAAAAAATAAGTGTCTATGATCTGATCGTGGAGGAGAATATTTGAGTCACGAGTTTGGCACACACCTAAGAAAGTGTGGAATTATTTCACAACTGACGCCGCCTGGCACACCGCAACGTAACGGAGTGTCTGAACGTCGTAATCGCACTTTATTAGATATTGTACGATCTATGATGTCTCTTACCGACTTACCGCTATCATTTTGGGGATACACATTAGAAACTGCAGCATCCACTTTAAATAGGGCACCGTCTAAATCCGTTGAGACGACACTGTATGAACTATGGTTTGGCAAGAAACCTAAGCTGTCATTTCTTAAAGTTTGGGGATGCGATGCTTATGCGAAGAAACTTCAACCAGAGAAGCTCGAACCCAAAGCGGAGAAATGCGTATTCATAGGATACCCTAAGGAAACTATTGGGTATACCTTCTATCTTATATCCGAAGGTAAACCATTTGTTGCCAAGAACGGATCCTTTCTAGAGAAAGAGTTTCTCCCGAAAGAAGTAAGTGGGAGGAAAGTAGAACTTGATGAGGTAATTACACCCCCTCTCGAACCGGAGAGTAGCGCAGCGCGGGAAATTGTTCCTGTGGCGCTTACACCAACTGGGGAGGAAGTTAATGATAATGACCATGAAGCTTTGGATCAAGTTGCTACTGAACCACGAAGGTCCACAAGGGTACGATCCGCACCAGAGTGGTTCGGCAACCGTGTGATGGAAATCATGTTGTTAGACAACGGTGAACCTTCAAACTATGAGGAAGCAATGGCGGGCCCGGATTCCAACAAATGGCTTGAGGCTATGAAATCCGAGATAGGATCCATGTATGAGAACAAAGTATGGGCTTTGGTGGACTTGCCCGATGATCGGCAAGCCATAGAAAATAAATGGATCTTTAAGAAGAAGACTGATGCAAACGGTAATGTGACCGTTTACAAAGCTCGACTTGTCGCAAAGGGTTTTCGACAAATTCAAGGAGTTGACTACGATGAGACTTTCTCTCCCGTAGCGAAGCTGAAGTTAGTCCGAATCATGTTAGCAATTGCCGCTTTTTATGATTACGAAATTTGGCAAATGGACGTCAAAACAGCGTTCCTTAACGGGTATCTTAAGGAAGAGTTGTATATGATGCAACCAGAAGGTTTTGTCGACCCTAAGAGTGCTAACAAGGTATGCAAGCTCCAGCGCTCCATCTATGGGCTGGTGCAAGCATCTCGGAGTTGGAACATTCGCTTTAATGAGGCGATCAAAGCGTTTGGGTTCATACAGGTTTATGGAGAAGCCTGTCTGTATAAGAAAGTGAGTGGGAGCTCTGTAGCTTTCCCCATATTATATTTGGATGACATATTATTGATGGGGAATAATATAGAGTTATTGGAGAGCATAAAGGCCTATTTGAACAAGAGTTTTTCAATGAAGGACCTTGGAGAAGCTGCATACATATTAGGCATCAAGATCTATAGAGATAGATCGAGACGCCACATAGGTCTTTTGCAAAGTACATACCTTGACAAGATATTGAAGAAGTTCAATATGGAAAACTCAAAGAAGGGGTTCTTGCCAGTTTTGCAAAGTATAAGATTGAGTAAGACTCAGTCACCGACCATGGCAGCAGATAGAGAGAAGATGAGTACTGTCCCCTACGCTTCAGCCGTAGGCTCTCTAATGTATGCCATGCTGTGTACCAGACCTGATATAAACCTTGCATGAGTTTGGTAGGGAGGTACCAAAGTGATCCCGGTATGGAACACTTGACAGTGGTCAAGAATATCCTTAAGTACCTGAAGAGGACTAAGGAGATGTTTCTCGTTTATGGAGGTGACGAAGAGCTCGTCGTAAAGGGTTACGTCGATGCTAGCTTCGACACAGATCCGAATGACTCTAAGTCACAGACCAGATACATGTATGTTTTGAATGGCGGGGCAGTGAGCTGGTGCAGCAGCAAGCAAGAAGTCGTGGCAGCATCTCCATGTGAAGCCGAGTACATAGCTGCTTTAGAAGCGGCTCATGAAGGGATTTGGATGAAGGAGCTCATCACCGACCTTGGAGTAGTTCCAAGCGCGTCGGGTCCGATGACACTCTTCTGTGATAACACTAGGGCTATTGCCATAGCCAAGGAGCCCAGGTTTCACCGGAAGACCAAGCATATCAAACGCCGCTACAACTCCATCCAGGACCATGTCCAGAGTGGAATAATAGATATTTGTAATGTGCAGACGGATCTGAATATTGCAGATCCGTTGACTAAACCTCTTCCTCGAGCAAAACATGATCAACACCACAATGCTATGGGTGTTCGATACATCATAATGTAACTAGATTATTGACTCTAGTGCAAGTGGGAGACTGTTGGAAATATGCCCTAGAGTCAATAATAAAATGGTTATTATCATATTTCCTTGTTCGTGATAATCGTCTATTGTTCATGCTATAATTGTATTAACAGGAAACAGTAATACATGTGTGAATAAATAGATCACAATGTGTCCCTAGCAAGCCTCTAGTTAGCTAGCTCATTGACCAATAGATGATCATGGTTTCCTGATCATGGACATTAGATGTCATTGATAACGGGATCACATCATTGGAAGAATAATGTGATGGACAAGACCCAATCCTAAGCATAGCAGTAGATCGTGTTGTTCGTATGCTAAAGCTTTTCTAATGTGAAGTGTCTTTTCCTTCGACCGTGAGATTGTGCAACTCCGGGATACCGTAGGAGTGCTTTGGGTGTATCAAACATCACAATGTAACTGGGTGACTATAAGGGTGCACTACGGGTATCTCCGAATGTGTCTGTTGGGTTGGTACGAATTGAGATCGGGGTTTGTCACTCCGTGTGACGGAGAGGTATCTCTGGGCCCACTCGGTAGAACATCATCATGAGCTCAATGTGACTAAGGAGTTAGTCATAGGATGACGTGCTACAGAACGAGTAAAGAGACTTACCGGTAACGAGATTGAACAAGGTATGGGTATACCGACGATCGAATCTCGGGCAAGTTCTATACCGACAGACAAAGGGAATTGTATACGGATTGATTGAATCCTTGACATCGTGGTTCATCCGATGAGATCATTGTGGAACATGTGGGAGCCACCATGCGTATCCAGATCCCACTGATGGTTATTGGCCGGAGAGTGTCTCGGTCATGTCTGCATGCCTCTCGAACCCGTAGGGTCTACACACTTAAGGTTCGATGACGCTAGGGTTATAGGGAATTACTATACAAGATTACCGAAGGTTGTTAGGAGTCCCGGATGAAATCCCAGACGTCACGAGGAGCTCCGGAATGGTCTGGAGGTAAAGATTGATATATAGGATGGATGGGTTTGGACGCCGGAAATGTTTCAAGCACACCGGCAAAGTGTCGGGACCACCGGGAAGGGCCACCAGCCCCAGGAGGCTACATGGGCCAAGTGTGAGAGCGAACCAGCCCCTAGGTGGGCTGGTGCGCCCCCCCCCACACCCATCCCAAGGCGCCTAGAGAGGGAAGGGAAACCCTAAGTCTGGTGGGCCTAAGGCCCACTAGGGGTGCGCCACCCCCCTCTCCCCCTCGTGGCCACCACCCCCTCTCCCATCTAGGGCTGCCGCCCCCTTTAGGGTGGGAACCCTAAAGTGGGTGCCACCCTCCCTTCCCCCTATATATAGCGGGGGGGTGGCCTTTGAGAACACGGTTTTCCTTCTCTCTCAGCGCAGCCCTGTCTCTCTTCTTCCTCCTCTCCCACGGTGCTTGGCGAAGCCCTGCTGGGAGACCTCGTCTCTCCATCAACACCACGCCGTCGTGCTGCCAGAGATCTTCCCCAACCTCTCCCTCCTCCTTGCTGGATCAAGGTGCGGGAGACGTCACCGGTCTGCATGTGTGTTGAACGCGGAGGTGCCATGATTCGACACTAGATCGGAATCACACCGCGATCTGAATCGCCGCGAGTACGACTCCATCAACCGTGTTGTAGCAACGCTTCCGCTTAGCGATCTTCAAAGGTATGAAGATCCACTCACTCCTCTCCCATTGCTGGTCTCTCCGTAGTAAGATCTGAATATGGCGTAGGAAAATTTTGAATTTGTGCTACGTTCCTCAACAACAACCTCATCAAGTTCTATTTTCCTCCCACTCAATTCTTTCGAGAGAAACTCCTTCTCAGGAAAAGCTCCATTTTTAGCAAGAAACACTTTGCCCTCGGATTTGAGATAGAAGGTGTACCCAACTGTCTCCTTTGGGTAACCTATGAAGACACACTTTTCCGCTTTGGGATCCAGCTTTTCAGGTTGAAGCTTTTTGACATAAGCATCACATCCCCAAACTTTAAGAAACAACAACTTCCGTGTTTTGCCATACCATAGTTCGTATGGTGTCGTCTCAACGAATTTTGATGGTGCCCTATTTAAAGTGAATGCAGATGTCTCTAATGCATAACCCCAAAACGATAATGGCAATTCGGTAAGAGACATCATAGATCGCACCATTCCTAACAAAGTACGATTACGACGTTCGGACAGACCATTATGCTGTGGTGTTCCAAGCGGTGTTAAGTGTGAAACAATTCCACATTGTCTTAAGTGAGCAACGAACTCGAAACTCACATATTCACCCCCATGATCAGACCGTAGGAACATGATCTTCTTGTTATGATGATTTTCAACTTCACTCTGAAATTGCTTGAACTTCTCAAACGTTTCAGACTTGTACTTCATGAAGTAGACATAACCATATCTACTCAAATCATCAGTGAAGGTGAGAAAATAACGATATCTGCCGTGCGCCTCCACACTCATCGGACCGCACACATCGGTATGTATGATTTCCAACAAGTCACTTGCACGCTCCATTGTTCCGAAGAACGGAGTCTTAGTCATCTTTCCCATGAGGCATGGTTCACACGTGTCAAGTGAATCAAAGTCAAGTGACTCCAGAAGTCCATCGGAATGGAGTTTCTTCATGCGCTTTACACCAATATGACCTAAGCGGTAGTGCCACAAAAACATGGCGCTATCATTGTTAACTCTAACTCTTTTGGTCTCAATGTTATGTATATGTGTATCATTGCTATGAAGATTCAATATGAACAATCCTCTCACATTGGGTGCATGACCATAAAAGATATTACTCATAGAAATAGAACAACCATCATTCTCTGACTTAAACGAGTAACCGTCTCGCAATAAACAAGATCCAGATATAATGTTCATGCTTAACACAGGCACTAAATAACAATTATTTAAGTTCATAACTAATCCTGATGGTAACAGAAGTGAAACTATGCCGACGGCGATTGCATCAACCTTGGAACCATTTCCCACGCACATCGTCACTTCATCTTTCGCCAGCCTTCGTTTATTCCGCAATTCCTGTTTCGAGTTGCAAATATAAGAAACAGAACCGCTATCGAATACCCAGGCACTATTACGAGAGTTTGTTAAGTACACATCAATAACATGTATATCGAATATACCTGATTTTTCCTTGGCTCCCTTCTTATCAGCCAAATACTTGGGGCAGTTGCGCTTCTAGTGACCCAGTCGCTTGCAATAATAACACTTTGTTTTAGGCTTAGGTCCAGCCTTGGGTTTCTTCGTCAGATTGGCAACAGGCTTGCCGCTCTTCTTGGAGTTACCCTTCTTGACTTTGTCGTTTCTCTTGAAACTAGTGGTCTTATTGACCATCAACACTTGATGCTCTTTTCAGAGTTCTGACCCTGCGACTTTCAACATCGCGAATAACTCGTCGGGTGACTTGTTCATCCCTTGCATGTTATAGTTCAACACAAAGCTCTTGTAGCTTGGTGGCAGTGATTGCAGAATTCTTTCGGTAATAGCCTCTTGCAGGAGTTCAATCCCCAGCTCAGCTAGACAGTTTGAGTACCCAGACATTTTGAGCACATGTTCACTCACAGACGAATTCTCCTCCATCTTCCAAGCATAGAATTTATCGGAGGTCTCATACCTCTCGGTCCGGGCGTTCTTCTGAAAGATGAACTTCAACTCCTGGAACATCTCATATGCTCCTTGACGCTCAAAGCGACGTTGAAGTACCGGCTCCAAGCCATACAGGACTGCACATTGAACTACTGAGTAGTCCTCCTTACGTGTTAACCAAGCGTTCTTAACATCTTGGTCAGCCGTAGCGGGTGGTTCATCTCCTAGCGCAGCATTAAGGACATAATCCTTCTTCCCAGCTTGCAGGAGCAACTTAAGATTACGAGCCCAGTCTACAAAGTTGCTTCCATCATCTTTCAACTTATCTTTCTCTAGGAACGTATTAAAATTCTGGGTGACTGTCGCGTGAGCCATTGATCTACAACACAAATATTTCAAAGTGGACTTAGACTATGTTCAAGATAATTAGATTTTAACTAATCAAATTACTTGCTAAAATCCCACTCAAAAAGTACATCTCTCTAGTCATTTGAGTGGTACATGATCCAAATTCACTAACTCAAGTCCGATCATCACGTGAGTTGAGAATAGTTTCAGTGGTAAGCATCCCTATGCTAATCATATCAACTATACGATTCATCCTCGACCTTTCGGTCTCATGTGTTCCGAGGCCTTGTCTGCACATGCTAGGCTCGTCAAGTTTAACCCGAGTATTTCACGTGTGCAACTATTTTGCACCCGTTGTATGTGAACATTGAGTCTATCACAACCGATCATCACATGGTGTCTCGAAATGACGAACTGTAACAACGGTGCACAGTCGGGGAGAACACAATTCGTCTTGAAATTTTTAGTGAGAGATCACCTTATAATGCTACCGTCGTTCTAAGTAAAATAAGGTGCATAAAAGGATTAACATCACATGCAATTCTTAAGTGACATGATATGGCCATCATCTTGTGCTTCTTGATCTCCATCACCAAAGCACCGACATGATCTTCTTGTCACCGGCGCCACACCATGATCTTCATCAACGTGTCGCCATCGAGGTTGTCGTGTTATCTATGTTATTACTACTAAAGCTACGACCTAGCAATATAGTAAACGCATGTGCAAACACAAACGTTAGTTTAAAGACAACCATATGGCTCCTGCCGGTTGCCGTAGCATCGACGTGCAAGTCAACATTAACTATTACAACATGATCATATCATACATCCAATATATCACATCACGTCATTGGCCATATCATATCACAAGCATACCCTGCAAAAACAAGTTAGACGTCCTCTAATCTGTTGTTGCATGTTTTACGTGGCTGCTATGGGTATCTAGTATGATCGCATCTTACTTACGCAAAGACCACAAAGGAGATGTGCAAATTGCTATTTAACCTCTCCAAAGACCGCCTTGGTCAAAACTAATTCAACTAAAGTTGAAGAAACCGACACCCGCAGTCATCTTTATGCAACGAGGTTGCATGTCGATCGATGAAACGAGTCTCTCGTAAGCGTACGAGTTATGTCGGCCCGGGCCGCTTCAATCCAACAATACCGCCAAATCGAGAAAAGACTAAGGAGGGCAGCAAATCGAACATCACCGTCCACAAAACCTTTTGTGTTCTACTCGAGATAACATCTACGCATGAACCTAGCTCATGATGCCACTATTAGGGAACATTGCATGGGAAACGAAAAAATTCCTACGCACACGAAGACCTATCATGGTGATGTCCATCTACGAGTGGAGATTAGATCTACATACCCTTGTAGATCGCACAGAGGGAAGCGTTAAGAAACACGGTTGATGTATTGGAACGTCTTCACGTCCCTCGAACCATCCCACGAACTGTCCCGCGATCCGTCCCACGATCCGTTCCGATCTAGCGCCGAACAGACGACACCTCCGCGTTCAACACACGTACAACTCGACGATGATCTCGGCATTCTTGATCCAGCAAGCAAGACGGAGAAGTAGATGGGTTCTCCAGCAGCATTACGGCGCTCTGGTAGTGGTGATGATCTACTCCTGCAGGGATCCGCCCGAGCTCCGCAGAAATCCAATCTAGAGGTAAAACTATCTGGTATAGGCTAGAGTTGCACCTGGCAAAGTTGTGTCTCATAAAGCCCTAAACCACCACTATATATAGGAGAGAGGGGGAGGGGCTAGCCTTGAGGGACAAGGCCCTCAAGGTGCGTCGGCCGCCAGGAGGAGGAGGATTCCTCCTCCAATTCGGTTTGGGAAGGAGGAGTCCTCCTCTTCCTTCCCACCTCCCTCTTTCCTTTTTCTTTTTCTTTTTCTTTTTGTATTTTCATATGTGGCGCCATACCCCTCTTGGGCTGACTCCACCAGCCCAATAAGTACTTGTGGCGCCACCCTAGGGCCTTGGGCTCACTCCTAGGTGGGTGGGCCCCTCCCGATGAACACCCGGAACCCATTCGTCACTCCCGGTACACTACCGGAATTGCCCAAAACTTTCCGGTGACCAAATTAAACCATCCTATATATCAATCTTCATTTATGGACCATTCCGGAAACCCTCGTAACGTCTGTGATCTCATCCGGGACTCCTAACAACATTCGGTAATTGTCGTGGTTTTATCACGGCAGATGTCCTCGTGAAAGGACTTAAAGATGGAGCCATTGCACCTTGGTGGCGACTCGAAGGGGGTGAGCGAAAGCGGGACTCAGATTTACCCAGGTTCGGCCCCTCGTGTGGAGGTAAAAGCCTACGTCCTGCTTTGTGTGGATTGATGATGGTTTCGATTACAAGGAGGGCATAACTCGCCTGACCTAGCTCTCGATAATTTCTAACCCGCCTGACATCTCCCCGGGACCCGCCTTTATATACAGGTCGAGTCCCTAGGGTTTACCAGATTCCTTGCCATGCTACCTATCGTAGCTTTCCCTATCTCTAAGTCGCTGTGTCTTCTAAGATCAGGAACTCCTTCGATAATCTATCATCCCCATAGCTTCTCGAACCGCCATCCAGCCTTTGGGCCAAGGGCCGCACTCCTAATGCTGAGTCACCCCTTTGATGACCCGGCCCACTAAGGGTGGGTTACCCGCAGGTAATATCCCCAACATTAGGCCCCAGATTGTCTTGAATTCATTCATGTCAATAAACGTTCACCCATTTGTGGCGACTCAACCATCCCCGTCTTTCAACGAACGATAAGTCGCCATACGTTGTGAATTTATTTGACCCGCCGGGTAATCTTTGATGACATCACCTTATCCGCTTAATCCCGGGGTTTTTAATGCCATAACCACGCAACGGATCTTTTGCTCCGTATTTACTTATCTCGAAAACCTAGACGCCATCATTGCAGATTCTGACTTGTCGCCTCGATCTCCTCTCTGACCGCCTCGATTCCCGCTCTGGTCGCCTCGATTCCTGTTCTGGCCCTTTAAATAACCGCAGGGGAATGGGGGGCATCGTCACCTACCCCCACCTTGTCCTTCTCCTGACCTTCGTCTTCCTCGTGCCAACACTCCGGCTTCCTCACACCAGTACCCGAAGCTCCATCGCCACCGCGGGTTCTCGAGCGTCTTCATGTCAACAAGAGGTGTGAAGTCTTCTGCATCCGTCTCCGGCGCCGTCTCCTTCCTTGGGTAAACACATTTCCCCATTAGGGTTAGACCGTAAACGCCATGGCCATTGTCCCCGCGAGTTAGCTTCATAATGCAACAAATGTCCCTTTCTGCTTCAGATGTGCTTTATATCTTTACAGCAGATTTCCGTAGTAGCAAACCATGGTCACTTTATTGCCTCTTTCCGTTACCCTAAGCTCTCGCTTCGTAGATCCAGGCAATAGCACTGTCGCTGCTCTACATTCATAGCCTCCGTCATTTTATCAAGCATTATTCCTTTACTTTGGTTCACTCGTAGATTTCTAATTCACTGCTTGTTTTTAGAATCATGTTTGTGGGTCCCCCGAGAATATCCCTAAGGAAAAAAAGACCCTTGAGTGTCGTTGTGATGACCCACAAGTATAGGTGATCAATCGTAGTCCTTTCGATAAGTAAGAGTGTCGAACCCAACGAGGAGCAGAAGGATCTGATTAGTGGTTTTCAGCAAGGAAATATCTGCAAGCACTGAAATTATCGGTAACAAGTGATTGTGTGGTGAGATGATTCGTAGCAAGCAACAATTAACGAAAGTAGCAACAGTGCAGCAAAGTGGCCCAATCCCTTTTGTAGCAAGGGACAAGCCTGGACAAAGTCTTATAGGAGGAAAAATGCTCCCGAGGACACACGGGAATTTATGTCATACTAGTTTCATAATGTTCATATGATTCACGTTCGTTACTTTGATAGTTTGATATGTGGGTGCACCAGCGCTTGGGTACTGCCCTTACTTGGAAAAGCATCCCACTTATGATTAACCCCTCTCGCAAGCATCCGCAACTATGAAATAAGAATTAAGACAAAGTCTAACCATAGCATTAAACTAGTGGATCCAAATCGGCCCCTTACGAAGCAACGCATAAACTAGGGTTTAAGCTTCTGTCACTCTAGCAACCCATCATCTACTTACTACTTCCCAATGCCTTCCTCTAGGCCCAAATAATGGTGAAGTGTTATGTAGTCGACGTTCACATAACACCACTGGAGGAAAAACAACATACAACACATCAAAATATTGAACGAATACCAAATTCACATGACTACTATTAGTATGACTTATCCCATGTCCTCAGGAACAAAAGTAACTACTCACAAAGCATAATCATATTCATGACCAAAGAGGTAATGAGTAGCATCAAGGATCTGAACATAAACTCTTCCACCAAATAATCCAACTAGCATCAACTACAAAGAGTAATTAACACTACTAGCAACCTTACAAGTACCAATCGGAGTCGTGAGACGGAGATTGGTTACAAGTAATGAACTAGGGTTTGGAGATGAGATGGTGCTGATGAAGATGTTGATGGTGACGAGTCCCCTCCGATGAGAGGAGTGTTTGTGATGACGATGGCGATGATTTCCCCCTCTGGGAGGGAAGTTTCCCCGGCAGGATCATCCAGCCGGAGCTCTAGATTGATTCTGCTCAAGTTCCGCCTCGTGGCGGCGGCGAATCCAAGAAAAAGCTCCTCCCTAATTTTTTTCTGGACGAAACCCTTCATATAGCAGAAGAGGGGGGCCAGTGGGCCAACAGGCTGCCCACAAGCCCCCTTGGCGCGGCCAGGGGGTGGCCGCGCCAAGCAGGCTTGTGGCCACCTGCTGGCGCCCCTCTGGCGCTTCTTCGGCCCAGTAATTTTTATAAATCCGGAAAAAAATCCTCGTTGATTTTTACGGGGTTTGGAGTTGCGCAGAATAGGTATCTCAACTTTGCTCCTTTTTCAGGCTAGAATTCCAGCTGTCGGCATTCTCCCTCTTCATGTAAACCTTGCAAAATAAGAGAGAAAAGGCATAAGTATTGTACCGTGAAGTGAAATAACACCCAAGAAGCGATAAATATCAACATGAAAACATGATGCAAAATGGACGTATCACGCCGTTCAGCTTCTTCCTCCATAGCGACTTAAACTTATCATCATAGCTACGCCCCCTCTTTTTGGTTGAAGGGCGAGTTGCAACACCTTAAAGATGTTTCCATGAATCGCCCAACTAGCGAGTTAGAATATTTTGTCACCTATTGGCGAGTCACCAAATTCTTCTCAAACACACTGTAGACCCGAACTGGCAAGTTACCACACTTCATGGTCTTCACTGAACCGCCTTGTTCTCCTTTCTTTTGTAGTCATGGTTGTTATTTCAAAGTGCAATTGGTTACCAACCAAAATCTATGATGCTACTCTCGAGAAATTTGTCAAGTCGGGTCATCTCGACAATAAGGAAGTCATTGGTTGGAGAACCGCCCCGGGCGAGTTGATCCCCAATCCTACCGACGGAGAAGTAGTCATTTTCACCGACTACATTGAACGAGGTTTTAAGCCGCCCGGGTCAAAGTTTTTCCAAGACTTCTTGCATTTCCTTAACGTCCATCCTCAAGACCTGGGACGCAACTCCATCAGCAATCTTTGCCAGTTCCAAGTCTTTTGTGAGGTATACCTGCAAAGAGAGCCCACAGTTCCTTTGTTTTGGAACTTCTTTCACCTGAATCGCCAGACTGAATTTACCAACAATCCCAATCATGACCTTGGAGGAGTCAACATTCAGAGACGCCGTGAGCATGGATTTCCATCAGTCCTTCTACCGAGCCATCCCAAACGCTGGGTCGAGTCATGGTTTTATTGCCGCGACACCTCCCCACCTGGCGAGAACCCACTTCCGGGTTTCAGAGAGGATCGCATGCCCATGGACTTCAAACTGCCCGAGAAGATCACAGAAGAGGAAAAATCTGAATTTATCCCCATCTTCTCTGAGTTACGGTCTTTGACCAATAACGGGCTCATTGGGATTGATCTGTTCCGCTTCTGGGTGGAGTGGAATATTCTTCCCTTGAGTCGCCGAGACGGGTTAATGTATGAATATGATGGTACGGTAAACCATCCGCAATGCTTCCACCACAAAAGACTCGCAGAGAGTGACATTGTTGGAATAATCAAGAAGCTAACCAACAAGTCTTTGGAAGAATGTGCCCAAATTGGGCTCAAGGCCTTCTGCAGCTCCAACCCGGCTGCGCCAGTAAGAGTCTAAGCCACCTTTCTTTTCCTTATAAATATACTTACCAATGCTCTGGGTTTGAAATTTACTTCTGTTCATCAGAAAAACAATCCCTTTTGGTGAAGGGATCCAAAAGTGACAGACCAAAAGAACACCAAACCACCGCCAAAGAAGAAGAAGAAAGCAGGCAAAGGTAAAGCCGCCGCCAAGGATTCATCCGTTGTCGGCGAGTCACGAGCTGTCGAAGAGCAGTCAGAGGTAAAATTTTCCCCTTACTTATCACCTGTATATTCCGAATCATGCTCATACCATGCGTCTTTATGTGTAGGGCGAGGACAACGAGAGCCAAGATGATGCGGTTGAGGTAATTTCTATTTCTTCCGACTCATCTTCCCCTTCTCCTAGACCAGCTAGACGGATCTGTGGGAAAGTCCCCATGTCTCACCCATATGCTTATATGGACCCTGATTTCCTTTTGAAGAAAGCAAGACATACTCCCAAGCGCAAAACCCGTAGTCACTCTGGCGACTTAATTTCCGGGCTGCCTGAGAAGACAACCGGTCAGAAGCGCACAAGCGAGGTACACTTTTGTTTTACCATACTCTTCCTTGTGGAAAATACGATTCTCAACTTCCTTAGCCTTCAAGCTTTTATTCTATCAGACTTCTCCCCCTTCATCTGGCGACTCAGCAACGTCATCTCTCCCGCCAATGATTCGTGTGCTAGGGTGAGTCCCTTTGTTAACTCTATTTCTTCTAAATAACGATATGTGCCTTAATCTTGGTGCCTTTATCTCAGAGCACAAGCGAAGAAAAGAAAAAATGTCGACTTATCTTTTGCTCCTAAGACGACTGAAGCTTTAGGCACGAATGCCTCTGTCCCAGAGCTTCATGAGGATCAAGCGGCGGCTCATGACATTCCTGTGGATGATATCCCCGATGTCCAGGATGACTCGCCCGTCATTTTTAAGGAAACTGCTGACAAGGTTAACCAGTCGAGCCCTCTCAAGGCGACTAAAGATCTAGATGCCGTCATAATCACCGGTACTGGCTACTCCACACCTTCAGCGGTGGTGCTATCCAAGCACACCTCAAAGGAATCTCATCCTTCCACCAATCAAGACATCAGTAAGTTCAAGCTCCCCTAGTATGAGAAGCTAGAATTTGACCAACTCTGCTCTGGCTTCGCAAGTCGACTAGAGACGAGTTATGAGATGAACAAAAGCTAGATTCACCTTATGAAGGTTAAGCATGAGGTACGTCTATTTATGTATTCTCTTCCACCCATTAGCCTTCCAAGGGTCGGGTCATCTTTTGAAAGATGAGCCGAGCCTTGTGTATAATTAAAATCTTCAACCTGTAGCCCCCAAGCGTCGGGTCATCTTTTGAAAGATGAGTCGGGTCTTGAATATAGTTAAAATCTTCAACATGTAGCCCCCGAGAGTCGGGTCATCTTTTGAAAGATGAGCCGAGTCTTGAATATAGTTAAAATCTTCAACCTGTAGCCCCCAAGGGTCGGGTCATCTTTTGAAAGATGAGTCGGGTCTTGAATATAGTTAAAATCTTCAACACGTAGCCCCCAAGGGTCGGGTCATCTTTTGAAAGATGAGTCGGGTCTTGAATATAGTTAAAATCTTCAACCTGTAGCCCCCAAGGGCCGGGTCATCTTTTGAAAGATGAGCTGGGTCTTGAATATAGTTAAAATCTTCAACCCGTAGCCCCCAAGGGCCGGGTCATCTTTTGAAAGATGAGCCGGGTCTTGAATTTTGTATGACTTTGAATAAAATCATACATTAGCCCCCAAGTGTCAGGAATATTGCTTGCAATAATTTTGAAACTTGTCTCCCCAAATTTTGTTTTGCAGGAATCTGTGACCCAGACTGAGTCATCTTTAGCCGACTTAAGGAAGAATCTAGCTGAACAACAAGATGCACGATCTGAGTCGGAGAGGAAATATCACTTGATTCTGGCTGAACTGGAGAGAATGAAAGCTGATCATCAAAAACTGGAGAAGAAAACCAAAGCTGACCAAGCCGCCATCCTGAAGCGTGCTCAGCAAGCCGAAGAAAAACTGGAAGCCGCCCAGCAAGAGCTTTCCGTCTTGAAAACGCACATCTCCAACATGACTGTAGCCATGTTTGGTAAGCATTAACTCTTGCTTATTGAAAAAATAAATCCAATCTCCCAAAACTATCAAATACTGATGTATCCTTTGTAAGTTCACGAGCCGCCAATCTCCCAGACTACTCCATGCTGAAGCTAAAGGCTATATATACCTTCACCGAGCAGCTATATATCGGGGGCATGCTAACAATTAAAGTGGTGATGGGTAGCAAGGAGCCAGTTAAATCCATCAAGAACATGCTCAGCTATGTGTCCACGTTGCCTCCGCAAATAGACGAATTGAAAAGATCAGCCACCTAGAAGGGAGTCCTGAACACCCTAAGCCGGTGTTTAGCCTATGATCCGGAGCTCAAACCAGAAGAAATAGCCGCTGGTACCCTGAACTGAAGGACGACGGGTCGGAGTTCACCGAGGAGGACTACCACCGAGTAATCAAGGAATCCTGCTTCTCGGTGACTCAGCTGGCAGCCGGCTCGGATTTGAATAAATACCAAGCCGCATATGATGAGAAGAACAAGAAGGTGACTTCCCCCTCGTACGAAATTGCTGGCTTGGTTCCTCGTCGACCCAAGAATCCTTTTGACCTTGACATGGATCTATCCCTCTTCCTTGATGATGAAGATGATTTTGTCGCCCTATCCAAGTGTAAGTGGAAACTGGGCGACTTACAAATTGAAGTTGGAGAGAGCTCAAGGCAAGGTGACTCGGAGGCGGCTTGAGTCTTCCCAAGGTGTAAGTTTTTCCTTAAAAATACAACCTGATCCTTTCTTCACTGGGGGATGATGCCCGTCTTGGCCATGCGAGCCATGTAATAGCTTGTTAGATTTTGTGGAGAAACAATTGGTCACTCGTGCCTTTTGATTTGACCTTCCTGAACCACTTATTCCTTGAGTCTTATGCGTGAATCGCCTTTAACTTCGATAAACAAGGAAGTGTTACAATTTTGGCATAAAATCCTTCATCATGTGTGTCAGGAAAACATAAGCCGACTCAGTGAGTTTATGGCAAAGAATAGACCAGCCCCCTGGGTTATGGAAAAAAATAAACCAGCCCCCAGGGCTATGGCAAATAATAGTTAAAAACTGGCCCAATGAGTCGTGGCGAGTTATAAACAGAGGCCGACTCAAAGATAGTATGAAACCTTGTGGTCGCGCCATCAAGAAAATAAAATTTCGTCGGCTCAATGAGCTGCGACACGACAAGACGAGTTTGCAAAACTCTAGTGTTACCCTTAGAAGGTCTTTGCAAAAAGCTTTATTGTTTAGACCGGCTGATCACGCGCGAGTCAAGCTTCAGTGAAGCAGGTTCACTGAACCAATGGTTTCTCTATTCTCCATGTGAGACTCCGGACGGTACCTTTTATGTTTTAACCAAGGCGAGTTCAGGGTCCAAATAATGGATTGACTCGCCCAGAGTACATAGGTCCATGTGGCGACTTGTTCAACACATAGTCTAGTATAACCATTTGTAATGCGGTAATTTTTCGCTAGCCAAGAGGGTATTCAGGCTGAACTCAGTGAGTGGAAGCCCCCAAGTGACCTATGATTTAGGAAAAGCCGGGCATAGGATCGCAGAAGCGTGTACACTCTTATTGCGAAACAACTTGGGAACTAGTAGCCCCAAGTAAGCCGGCTTAGTTCTCAAAATCATACAAGGCGCCCATGTTTGAACCGTGCAACGTGGAAACTTTGGTCCTCTTTGGCTTTATCAAGGCCCAGTTTTGAAATAAGTGCAGCATGGCAACTTACGCTCTTTGGCCTCAATAGCGTCCATGTTTGGACGACTTATAGAACAATAAAGACTCATGCTTTCAAAAGCTGAAACGGCAAAGGACCCCGAAGTTCGTGGGTGCCGGCTTTATTGCTTTCATAAATAATGAATTACAATTTTGTGAAATTTGGAAAAAAGGAGCCCATGGCTCTAAGTGTAGTAAGGCCGCACGTGAGCTGTGTTCCACGGGCGAGTTGTCTCAACCTCTGTAGTTGCTCGATCTGGGCGAAGATCCACCAAGTAGTATGAGCCGTTTCGAAGATTCTTGTTGATGACAAACAGTCCTTCCCACAGAGGTGATAGTTTGTGCATATCAGTGTGATCTTGAATCAAACGGAGCACCAAGTCGCCTTCTTGGAAAGTCCGGCTCTTGACTCGGCGGCTGTGGTAGCGTCACAAGTCTTGTTGGTAGATCATCGATCGTGACGCGGCCAAGTCACGTTCCTCCTCCAAAGCGTCCAACGAGTCTTGTCGTGCTAGCTCGGTGTCATGTTCCACATAGGCGGCGACTCGCGGTGAATCGTGTCTCATGTCACTTGGTAACACCGCTTCTGCCCCGTAGACCAGAAAGAAAGGAGTAAAACCCGTGGAGCGATTTGGAGTCGTCCTGATGCTCCACAATACTGAAGGCAACTCCTCCACCCAACACCCTGGAGTACGTTCCAAAGGTACCATGAGTCGAGGCTTAATCCCCCGCAATATTTCCTGATTTGCCCTTTCCGCCTGCCCATTGGACTGGAGATGTGCAACCACGGAAACGTCAAGCCGGATATGCTCTTGTGAACAAAACTCTTGCATTGCACCTTTGGATAGATTAGTACTATTGTCAGTAATGATACTGTGAGGATATCCAAATCTGAAAATCAGTTTCTTCAAGAATTTGAGAGTCGTGTCTGCATCACAACTACTAACGGGCTCTGCCTCAACCCACTTGGTAAACCTGTCAACCGCCACCAATAGGTGAGTCTTTTTAGTGGATGACATCTTGACAGGGCCAACCATATCAAGCCCCCAGACTTCAAACGGCCAAGTGATTGGTATCATCCGCAATTACTGAGCCGACACGTGCATCTAACGTCCAATTTTTTGGCAGCCATCACATCGGTGAACGATCTCCTCTGCGTCTGTGTGAGCCGTCAACCAATAGAACCCATGTCTGAAGGCTTTAGAAACCAAGGATCGTGACCCACAATGATGACCACAGTCGCCAGCGTGAATCTCATTGAGGATCATACATCCTTCTTCAGGAGAGACGCACCTTTGAAATACCCCTGAGGTGCTTCGTTTGTGCAACTCGCCATTGTGTACGACCATGGATTTACACCGACGGACGATTTGGCGAGCCAACAATTCATTGGCACGTAACTCGCCCCTGGTGAGATACGCCATATAAGGAGCCGCCCAATCCGGAGTAGCATGAAGAGCCGCCACGAGTTGAGACTCGGGGTCCGGCACCGCTAACTCTTCCTCTGAAGGCAGTCGTACCGAGGGGTTATGTAATACATCCAAAAAGACATTGGGAGGAACCGGCTTACGTTGTGAACCGAGACGGGAAAGAGCGTTCGTTGCTTCATTAAGTCGTCGGCCGATGTGATCAACTTGATAACCATGGAAGTGACCCGCCACATCTAACACAGCTCGTCTGTAAGCCGCCTGCTAACGGCAGTCCCCGGCAACGACACAAGAAGAATGTTGTTGACGTGTCCCTGGCTTCATGCCTTCGCGACAACAGAGCCAGAACTGCTCCCAGTTGCTCAACAATTAGCAATTGTCTTGCAATGGCCCACCAGCGCGTGGGTCCGCGGTAGTTTTCGAGGGTAGAGTATTCAACCAAATTTGTTGGTTCACCAGGCAGGAAGTGAGAGGATACTCTCGAGTATTAGCAGCTGAATGTGTCAGATTCAAGCACACCTGAAAGATTAGTATCTTCAAGAAAAGTATCAGCAGCAAAGTAGTATGATAACAACGGTGTCAGAAACGATCTGTTGACGGCAGACTATTCCTAACTGTTGTATCAATGGCGCCAGAAGTTGCCCGTGGACGGGAAATATTCTTCCCCATCAACGTCGTGCGAACAAGTATTGTAGCAGGTAGCAGCAGTGTAACGAGTAACAGCAGTAGCAAGGAACAGTAGTAGTGACAGCAATAGCAAGTAGCAACAGTAGCAAGTAACAGCAGTAGCAAGTATCAATAGCAGCAACAGTAGTAACAGTAGTAGCAGCAGCAGAGCAAAACAAGTAACAGCAACAGTGGGACAAACTCGCAGGCAATGGGTCGGTGATTCGTTTGGATGACATTCATCATGCAACAGTTATAACACGGAGAGATATGTGGCTAGCTCCCGTTCGTCAATGTGATGTAATCTTCTCTTCTGATTTTTTTCTGATCGAAAGTGAATTTATAGAGCTGAGTTTGGGGGCGGCAGAGCCACGTGGGCCCCACAAGCTTGGTTGTCGCGGCCAGGGGGGCGCGGAAACAGGGCTTGTGGCCCACTGGCCCATCCCCTCTGGTGGATCTTTGTGCACGTATTTTTCATATTTTCCAGAATAATTCTCCATAAATTTTCAAGACGTTCGAGAACTTTCATTTCTGCACAAAAACAACACCATGGCAATTCTGTTGAGAACAGCGTTAGTCCAGGTTAGTTCCATTCAGATCATGCAAATTAGAGTCCAAAACAAGGGCAAAAGAGTTTGGAAAAGTAGATACGATGGAGACGTATCAACTCCCCCAAGCTTAAAACCTTGCTTGTCCTCAAGCAACTCAGTTGACAAACTGAAAGAGAAAAAAAAACTGTGACAAACTCTGTTTGATCTTGTTGTTGCAACTATGTCTAACTCGTAACCAGAATTTCAGCAAGATCACAAGTTAACCACACAAGTGACACAAAGGTCTCACGGTAAACTAATATCAATGGCATAATCAGCTAGCGAGCAAATAATAATGAGTTTCAGATACCAACGATTCAATCAAAACAAGCATGAAGCAATATGAACAGGTGGTATCTCGCTAGCTCTTTCTGAGACCGCAAAACATAAATCCAGAGCACTTTCAAAGTCAAGGGCTGACTAAACATTGTAATTCATAGCAACGAAGATCCAGTCATAGTCATACTCAATGTCAATCAAAAGCAAAGCATAAAAATGACAGAGGTGCTCTCTAATTGGTGCTTATACAAGAAGAGGATGACTCAACAGGAAAATAAATGGACAAGCCCTTCGCAGAGGGAAGCATTGATTTGCAGAGGTGCCAGAGCTCAAGCTTTGAAAACAGAGATAATAATTTTGGGTGGCATGCTTTCATTGTCAACGCAATGACCAAGAGTTCTCAATATCTTCCACGCTACTCATGCTACAGGCGGTTCCCAAATAGAAAAGTAAAGTTTTAACTCCCCCACCACCAATCAATCACACTCCACGGCTAGCCGAATCCTCGGGTACCGTCCATACTAACATCAATCCGGGGGGAGTCTTGTTTTACAGTTATGTTTTCGATTTAAGCGTGGAACTAGGCATTCCAAATACCGGCCCCTTTCTCGTGAATGACAGTGAATAAACACATGTTGAGGATAACATGCCTAACATGGAAGATACCAATAGCCCCCTGTCACCACATGAGCGGTCCGGGCATGCAAAACAGATTATTTCTTGAAGGTTTAGAGAATGGCACATGCAAATTTACTTGGAACAGCAGGTAAATACCGCAAATAGGTAGGTATGGTGGACTCTCATGGAAAAACTTTTGGGTTTATGGAAGTGGATGCACAAGCAGTATTCCGCTTAATACAAGTGAAGGCTAGCAAAACACTAGGGAGCGACCAACTAGAGAGCGACAACGGTCATCAAGATGCAATGAGTTTGACTAACATGGAGTGCAAGCATGAACAGGATATAAATCACCATGAACACGAACATCAAAGAGGCTATGTTGATTTTGTTTCAACTACATGCATGAACATGCGCCAAGTCAAGCCACTTGAATCATTCAAAGGAGAATACCATCCTATCATACTACATCATAGTTATCCCAAAATCTATGTTGGCATTCAAGACAAACCATTATAAGCTCCTAGCTAAATAAGCATGGCATCAGAAACCATGATCTCTAAGTTGTCATTGCAAACATGGTTCTCTCACAACAAAGCTTAATCTGGGACGACAAGCTAGTCATATTTACAAAAACAAAATAGATAGAGTTCATACCAGCTTTTCCAGTCTCAATCACTTCATCATATATCATCATTATTGCATTTCACTTGCATGATCGAACGATGTGAACAATAATAAGCGTGCTCGTGCAATGGACTAAGCTGAATCTGCAGGCAAACACAAAGGAGAGACAAAGTAATATGACTTTTTGAAAGCTAACAGGTATGCATGCAAGAGACACTAAGCATTGTAACCAATATCTTCTACCTTGACCCAAAGAAAAAGAAAACTATTTACACGAGAAAGCTCCCAACAAGCAAAAAAGAAGAAAGGAAAATATTTTTGGGTTTTCTCAAAAGGACACAAAACAAGAAAACAAGAAAATGAAAATAAACTAGCATGGATAATACAGTGGCAAAGTGTAAACACCGACGAACAAAGTGAAAGCATAAGCATGAGTGTAAGGTCGGTGAGAACACGTACTCCCCCAAGCTTAGGCTTTTGGCCTAGCTTGGTCTACTCCCAAGGCGGGAAATAACCAGCTCCGGGATACTCCAGAGCGGACTGTGGATGCCACTGCTGTGTGAGCTCCTCTGGCTCCCACTGATAAACTGGCGTCTGGTACTCGACTGGCGGCTCGGGCACGGGCACCTGTGGTTGGGCTAAGCCCCAATATGTGTCCGAGGGCATAATAGTGTACCTGTCTGCATGAAGATCGAACAAAGAAGGAGCGGGCAAAGTAATAGTCTCTCGAGTACCCTGACTAAATACCAGGTTATAAATCATCCGTCTACTAGCATCTCTATCCAGAAAATCATGGCGAACCATGCTGTCATAATCCAGATATTTCTCAGGAAGAAGCATCTCTTCTTCCTCGCGAAGTCTAATGGGTATCTCAAAGTGTCTAGCAAGACGAGTAGCATAGATACCTCCATAGACGACACCTTTGGAACCATTTGTGTTCAACCGCTGAGCTACTATAGCACCTAGGCTATAAGTCTTAGTGCTATAAAGGCCTTCGCGCAAAACCGGAAGGTCTGGAGAGCTAAGTGATCCAGCCTCCCCACGGCGAATCAAACATTTTCCCACAAATAATGAGAAGTACCGAAGCACAGGAAAATGTATGCTAGCAATTTTAGCGCGAGACACTCCTCTCTCCTCTCCAACAGCAATAGTACCTATGAAATCCTCCAAGTCCCGTGGACGAGGATCATGAATATCCCCAACATAAGGTAATTTGCATGCATTGCAAAAATCTTGTAGTGTCATGCACTGGGGGATATCATACAACATGAACTCAACCATGGGAAGATTCTTCCTCGGATAAAAGTTGAAGCTTTGAACGAAAATATTGGTGAGGAGGAGGTATTGTGAGCACTTATCTTCAACGAACGCGGTAAGACCTGCGTTCTCCACCAAGTAATAAAAGTCTTCATAAAGCCCGGCGGCGGGCAAAAATTCATCACTTGGCCACTCGCACGCTCGAACTTCCGTGACTCGAGGAACCACGTACTTGGGGTGGTTCTTCTCATCCTCCTTGGGGTTACGGCTTGAAGAGCCTCTCAAGAACCTCCTCATCTTTTTCCTTTTCTAGCTCTGAAAAATTCTGAAATTTTTAGAGACTTCGAAAGAAAAGTGAATAAAGATTAACCCAACTCGTAGCAACTACTCCTACTAGTGCTTAGAGACCGTATCACATGCTAAAACTACTTGGGACCAGCTAAAATCAACATTTCAAGCTCAAGAACAGGGTCACCAAGGTAGCAAGAATACGCGAAGGATAAAGCACTAGAGCAAAAACTAATTGGACCAATGGAGGAGTCACTTACCAAGGAGCAATTTCCCCAAAACGGTTCGGAGAATGATGCTTTGAGCAAGGAGATCGAAAATCACAGCCAAATGAGCAAGAACACGGGTTTGAGCTGCGAAACATTTTTTTCTGGAGGAAGAAGAAGAGGATGGGAGCTGGAATGAGTGGAGGGGGGCCCTATGGGCCCCACAAGCTTGCTTGCCGCGGCCAAGGAGGGAGGCCGCGGTGACAGGGCTTGTGGCCCACTGGGGTGGCCCCCAGGCCAGCTCTCAGTCCGAGTATTTTTCAAATATTCCAGAAAAATCATACTAGATTTTCAGGACCATCGGAGAACTTCTATTTTCAGGGTATTTTTCTCCGGGACGCTAAAACAGAAAACAGGAAAAACTAAACTAAACCTATCATTTTTCTTCTAAGCAAAAGAAAGTGAAAGCTTAAAACATAGGTATGTGACTCTTTGATTCATCCATTTCATGGTCATCGAAAGAAATCCATCAATGGGGTTGATCAAATCCTTATGACAAAACTTTCTTGAATCGCAAAAGAGAACGGAGAGTTTTCGAATAGCCACTGAATTACCTCAATGGGGATATGTATCTCCCCAACAAGCAAATCATACTTCATCTTGACACGAGGAATAGGGCATTCAAAGCTCCCAATAAGAATCGATGAAGTTTTTTCGATAGCATTGATGCAATGTACTTGATATCGTTTCTTCGGAAAGTGCATGGTATGCTCATTACCGTTGACATGGAAAGTGACATTGCCTTTGTTGCAATCTATAACAGCCCCTCAGTGTTTAAAAAGGATCTCCCGAGGATGGCAGCCATGGCATCGTCCTCGGGAATATCCAAGATAACAAAGTCAATTAAGATAGTGGTGTTAGCAACCACAACAGGCACATCCTCGCAAATGCCAACACGGAAAGCAGTTGATTTGTCGGCCAATTGCAGAGAGATTTCAGTGGGTGTCAACTTATATAGTTCAAGTCTACGATAAAGAGAGAGAGGCATAACACTAACTCCGGCTCCAAGGTTACATAAGGCAATTCTTACGTAGTTTCCTTTAATGGGGCAAGGTATAGTGGGCACTCCGGGATCACCAAGTTTCTTAGGAGTTCCACCTTTGAAAGTGTAATTGGCAAGCATGGTGGAGATCTCAAGATGTGGTATCTTCCGTTTATTGGTCACGATATCTTTCATCTACTTGGCATACGGAGACATTTTGAGCATATCAACTAACCGCATCTGCGGAAAGACGGGTCTTATCATTTCAATAAAGCGCTCAAAATCCTCATCATCCTTTTTCTTGGATGGCTTAGGAGGAAAGGGCATAGGTCTATGAACCCATGGCTCCCTTTCTTTACCATGCTTCCTAGCAGTGAAGCCATTCTTATCGTATCTCTTAGGTTGTGGGTTATCAGGATTAACCGTAGGTTCAATCTCCACATCCTCACCATTGCTAGATTGAGCATCATTATGAAACATCGCTGTCCATATTGTCACCAGGTTCATGTTCATCACCAGATTGTGTTTCTGCATCAGAAGCACAAATATCATTTGGTTCTTCAGGTGTGACAGTATTTAGTGAACTAACTTGCAGGTTTCTATCATCCTTCTTCTTCTCTTTAGGATGACTGGGTGCATCTGCATTGATTCCTTCAGAATCTTGATCGATTCTCTTAGGATGACCTTTAGGATACAATGGTTCCTGAGTCATTTTGCCTCCTCTAGTAATGACTCTGACAGAGTTGTCATTTAATTCATTGAGCAGGTCATTCTGAGCTTTAAGTACTTGTTCTACCTGAGTAGTAATCATAGAGGCATTTTTACTCAGAAGCTTCAGATCATTGACATTTCTGTCTACACAAGCACTTAAATGACTAAGAATACAATTACTTTGTTCCAAATGTCTGCTAACATAATCATTGAAACTCTGTTGTTTGGCAACAAAGTTGTCAAATTCATCAAAACATAGGCTAGTAGGTTTATCAAAAGGAATATCACTCTCATCAAACCTACGCAGAGAATTTACTTCCACTACCTGTATCGGGTTATCGAGACCATGGATCTCTTCGATAGGTGGTAGATTTTTGATATCTTCAGATCTAATGCCTTTCTCTTGCATAGATTTCTTGGCTTCTTGCATATCTTCGGGACTGAGGAATAGGATACCTCTTTTCTTCGGAGTTGGATTAGGAGGTGGTTCGGGAATAGTCCAAGCATTATCGTTGATCAAGATGTTATTCAGTAGAGTCTCAGCTTGTTCTACAGTTCGTTCCCTAAAAACACAACTGGCACAACTATCTAGGTGGTCTTTAGAGGCATCGCTAAGTACGTTATAGAAGATATCAAGTATCTCGTTCTTCTTAAGAGGGTGATCAGGGAAAGCATTATGTAGCTGGACGAGCCTCCCCAAGCTTGTGGGAGACTCTCTTCTTTGAGTTGAGCAAAGTTGTATATTTCCTGCAAGGCAGCTTGCTTCTTATGCGCATGGAAATATTTCTCACAGAAGTAATAGACCATATCCTGGGGACTACTCACACATCCAGGAGCAAGAGAAGCGAAACAGGATTTAGTGTCATCCTTTAGAGAGAAAGGAAACAGCTTAAGGATATAGTAGTGGTGGATCTTCTCCTCACTAGTGAAAAGGGTAGCTATATCGTGTAGTTTAGTAAGATGGGCTACGACCGTCTCAGACTCATAACCGTGGAAAGGATCAGATTCGACTAGAGAGATTATCTCAGGATCGACAGAGAATTCATAATCCTTATCGGTGATAAAGATAGGTGAAGTGGCAAACTTCGGGTCGTATTTCATCCTAGCTTTCAGAGATTTTTCCTTCCACTTGAGAAGTAATTTCTCAGCGTCATAGGCATCCTTACACGCAAGAAAATCCTCAGCTATCTCTCCCTCCATAACGTAACCCTCAGGTATATTAGGCAATTCATATCTAGGAGAGCTAGATCTAGCAGGAGCAAAAGCAGGTTCTATCTCAATAGTATCGGCAGTTTCAGAAGCATCACGAGCATTGGGAGTAACTCTAGCAATATGAGCATCAAAGAATACCCCTAGTGGCACATCAGGAAAAGTAGTATCTCTAGCAGTATCAAGCATAGCATCATCAGGCAAAATAGCATCTCTAGCATCATCAGGCAAAGCAGTATCAGGCAAAATAGCATCTCTAGCATCAGGCATAGCATCTCTAGCAGTATCAGGCATAGCATCTCTAGTAGTATCAGGCATAGAATCTCTAGCAGTATCAGGCATAGCATCTCTAGCAGTATCAGGCATAGTAGCATCATAAGAATCATCAAGCACAGGCGACATATCAAGATTTCTAGCAGGAGGTGATGTCGCAAACTTACTCATAACTGAAGGTGAATCAAGTGCAGAGCTAGATGGCAGTTCCTTACCTCCCCTCGTAGTTGAGGGTAAGACTTTAGTTTTTGGATCTTTCAGATTCTTCATAGTGATCAGCAGATATAAAACCCAAGTTACTCAGAGAATATAGCAATACCTCCCCGGCAACGGCGCCAGAAAAATGCTGCTAACGGCAGTCCCCGGCAACGACACTAGAAGAATGTTGTTGACGTGTCCCTGGCTTGATGCCTTCGCGACAACAGAGCCAGAACTGCTCCCAGTTGCTCAACAATTAGCAATTGTCTTGCAATGGCCCACCAGCATGTGGGTTCGCGACAGTTTTCGAGGGTAGAGTATTCAACCCAAATTTGTTGGTTCGCCAGGCAGGAAGTGATAGGATACTCTCGAGTATTAGCAGCTGAATGTGTCAGATTCAACCACACTTGAAAGATTAGTATCTACAAGCAAAGTATCAGCAGCAAAGTAGTATGATAACAACGGTGTCATAAACGATCTGTTGACGGCAGACTATTCCTAACGGTTGTATCAATGGCGCCAGAAGTGGCCCGTGGACGGGAAATATTCTTCCCCGTCAACGTCGTGCGAACAAGTATTGTAGCAGGTAGCAGCAGTGTAACGAGTAACAGCAGTAGCAAGGAACAGTAGTAGTGACAGCAATAGCAAGTAGCAACAGTAGCAAGTAACAGCAATAGCAAGTATCAATAGCAGCAACAGTAGTAATAGCAATAGCAGCAGCAGAGCAAAACAAGTAACAGCAACAGTGGGACAAACTCGCAGGCAATGGGTCGGTGATTCGTTTGGATGACATTCATCATCCAACAGTTATAACACGGAAGATATGTGGCTAGCTCCCGTTCGTCAATGTGATGTAATCTTCTCTTCTGATTTTTTTCTGGGCGAAAGTGAATTTATAGAGCTGAGTTTGGGGGCGGCAGAGCCATGTGGGCCCAACAATCTTGGTTGCCGCGGCCAGGGGGCGCGGCAACAGGGCTTGTGGCCCACTAGCCCATCCCCTCCGGTGGATCTTTGCGCATGTATTTTTCATATTTTCCAGAAAAATTCTCCGTAAATTTTCATGACGTTCCGAGAACTTTCATTTCTGCACAAAAACAACACCATGGCAATTCTGCTGAAAACAGCGTTAGTCCGGGTTAGTTCCATTCAAATCATGCAAATTAGAGTCCAAAACAAGGGCAAAAGAGTTTGGAAAATTAGATACGATGGAGACGTATCACCGCCATCAAGGGGTCTCGTGAATCCCAGGTGCCAGAAACCTGCTATGCCACCAAATCTGAATCGCCGAGGCATCTGACTCGCGTGACTTTCATCTCTTTGGCGAGTCGCAAACCATGGAACAAAGCTTCATATTCTGCTGCATTACTCGTACATGGGAACATGAGCCGAAGGACATAGCAAAACTTGTCACCTTGAGGCGAAGTTATCACCACGCCATCCCCCGAGCCTTCCAATTGCCTGGATCCATCAAAATAGATGGTCCAATAAGTATGATCGGGCCTATCCTCTGGGATTTGCAACTCGGTCCAATCATTGATGAAGTCCAGGAGTGCTTGAGATTTGATGGCCGTCCGAGGCATATACCGCACATGATGGGCCCCTAACTCGATGGCCCACTTAGCAATCCGTCTGGTTGCCTCTCGATTATGTATGATGTCGCCGAGGGGGGCGGAACTGACGACCGTGATTGGATGTTCCTAGAAGTAGTGCTTCAGCTTCCGACTTGCCATAAACACCCCAAAAACCAGCTTCTGCCAATGTGGGTAACATTGCTTGGAAAGGGTTAGGACCTCGCTGATAAAATACACCGGTCGCTGAACCGGATACTCCTTTCCTTCTTCCTTCCGCTCGACAACCACTGCCACGCTAACTGCCTTGGAATTGGCTGCAATGTACACGAGCATAGGTTCCCTGTCCGTCGGAGCCGCCAACACTGGCGGGTTAACTAATTTATGCTTCAAGGCTTCAAAAGCTTTGTTGGCTTCGTCCGTCCATACGAAACGATCAGTTTTCTTGAGCAACTGATAGAGAGGGATGGCCTTCTCCCCGAGGCGACTTATAAAGCGGCTCAGAGTTGCGATTCGACCCACCATACGCTGGACTTGGTTAACGTTGGCCGGTTTCCCCAACGAAGTAATTGCCTCAATTTTGTCCGGGTTAGCTTCAATGCCACGTTCCGACACCAGAAAACCCAATAACTTTCCTCCAGGAACACCAAACACACACTTGGTGGGATTAAGCCTCATCTGGTAAACGCGCAGGTTGTCAAAGGTTTCCTTGAGATCCTCCAAGAGCGACTCCTTTCGTCGAGATCTGACCACGATGTCATCCACGTAAGCGTGGACATTACGACCGATCTGGTTCTGCAAGCAATTTTGGATGCAACGCTGATAAGTTGCCCCGCACTCTTGAGCCCGAACGGCATAGACACGTAACAGAAGGCTCCGAATGGGGTTATGAAGGATGTCTTCTCCTGATCCGCCACCGCCATCTTGATCTGATGGTATCCCGAATAAGCCTCCAAGAAACACAAACGCTCACAACCCGCCGTCGAGTCAATAATTTGATCAATGTGGGGGAGGGCGAAGGGATCCTTCGGACAGGCTCTGTTGAGGTCAATGTAGTCGATGCACATGCGGAAAGTTCCGTTCTTTTTTAGCACCAGGACCGGGTTAGCCAGCCATTCAGGATGGCAAACCTCGATGATAAACCCGGCGGCCAAAAGCCGGGCGACTTCCTCTCCGATCGCCTTACGGCGCTCTTCATTAAACCTGCGAAGGTACTGTCGAATTGGCTTAACTTTGGGGTCGGTATTAATATGGTGCTCAGCGAATTCTCTCGGTACACCTCGCATATCAGAAGGCTTCCATGCAAAGATGTCACGATTCTCACAGATGAATTTGATGAGCGCTTTCCTATTTGGGATCCAGACCCGCCCCAATAGTAAACTGCTTAGTGGAGTCACGAGGCGTGAAGTCTATGACCTTGGTATTGTCCGTCGGCTTAAACTTGAGGGGAAGCTCAGAGTCGATGGTTGGCCTCTTGAGCGGTGTCATGTCTGCCGGGTCAACATTAGCTTGGTGAAACTTGAGCTCTTCGGCCGCGCAAGCCGACTCGGCGTAAGCTGCGTCTCCTTCTTCACATTCTTGAGCTATTTTCCTGTCTCCGCTGATGGTAATAGGTACCTTAGGGCCGGGCATCTTGAGTTTGAGATAAACATAACAAGGGCGGGCCATGAATCGGGCGTACGCTGGCTGTCCAAACAACGCATGGTACGGGCTCTTGATTTTGACCACCTCGAATAGGAGAGACTCGCTCCTGTAATTGGACTCTGTGCCAAAGGCCACGTTGAGTTTAATCCGCCCAATTGGATACGCCGACTTACCGGGGACGATGCCGTGGAAGACCGTGGACGATGGCATCAAGTCTTTCTCCAAGAGATTCATCCGTCGGAAGGTATTGAAGTATAAGATGTTAATGCTGTTGCCTCCATCCATGAGGACCTTGGAAAGGGTGTACCCCCCGACTTGGGGAGCTATGACCAAACCCAAGTCGCCAGGGTTGTCTACTCGGGGCGGGTGGTCTTCCCTGCTCCAGGTTATGGGCTGTTCGGACTAGTGAAGGTATCGGGGGAGCGTCGGCTCGGCTACGCTGAAGGTTCTATGTTTCACCTTATGATCCTCCTTGCAGGTGCTGGTGGTGAATACGTGATATTGCCCATTGTTCAGTTGCTTAGGGTTTTTCTGAAACCCGCAACGATCTTCCTGTCGCTGGGGATCTCCTTGCGGGGGTGGTTGCTGAAACACTCCCGGCGGGTTGTACTGCTGATTGTGAACTTGGTATTGCCCAGCATTGGGCTGCGATCCGCCGTGTGGTCCCGGGTTAGGAAAACCGCCAAACGGGATCTGGCATGACCCGGACGCTCCGGGTTGCTCCTGTCGCTGGCCCTGGTCACCGCCCTGACCTCTTCTGAGTGCCTCGGCCCAGAATTCCTGCATCACATAGCAATCCTCGCAAGAGTGAGTCGCCGGTCCCTCCGTCGTGGCATGCTGCGGACAAGGGCCTTTGAGCATCTCGTGATAATTGCGCGGTTTCTTCCCACTGAAGCCCCGCTTCTTCTGGCACGGGTTTCCGTTGCCGGTATTAGTATTAGCGACAAAATCCGTAGGACCTTCCTGTTGTCTCCTTTTGCCGTGCCCACCATGGTGGTGGTTGCCCTGGCCCTGAAACTAGAGTGGCCCTTTGGTAACTCGCCCTTCCTGGTGGTACTAACTTTGTCGTCGTCCTCCCCAGGATCTTTGGTGTCATCCGACTCGGCATACCTAGTGAGGGTATCCATTAACTCGCACATGTCCTGTACTTTTCGCTTAAGTCGCCCTAGCTTTAGTACGAGAGGTTCGTAATGGCAGTTCTTCTCCAGGATCAACACTGCCTGAGCCGCCGAGATGCCTTCTGATGGATGAATAACCTCCGCGACTCGCCGAGTCCAATGATGGGCCGACTCATCCGGTCGCTGAACGCAGTGCTGTAGGTCGACGATGGTCATTAGGCATTTGCAAGTCCCTCTGGAATTCTTGATGAAGCGCTCTTTTAGCTCTGCCCAGGTGTTGATGGAGTTAGACGGTAAGTTTTTCAACCACACACGCGCCGTCCCTTCGAGCATCATAGTGAAATACTTGGCGCAAACTGCCTCATTTACGTCGAGCATGTCCATTGCGAGTTCGTAACTCTCGATCCATGACCCCGGCTCGAGATCCGGCGTGTAATTAGGGACCTTCCGGGGCCCTTTGAAGTCCTTTGGCATCCGCTCATTGCGCAGAACCGACGCAAGACACGATACTCCAATGTGCTTGCCTCCGGCGTCGAGGGGCGCGGGAGGTGTCGAGGTGTAAGCCGGATAGACCTGTCCCGCCGCGGCTGCTATTTCTATCTGACGCGCAGCTCGCGCCACGTCCACGATGTATTGGGCTCGTGTGTCAGGCATCCCGAGCGGGTTGTTTCGAGGAAGTCGTCGTGGCCCGGTGATTACTGCGGGTAAGTCCTCGTGGCGGCTTCTGGTGTGGCTCGCCTGAGGCATGGAGTGCAACCGATCGAGGCTATGAGAATACTGCGCGTACTGGACCACGGCCGTCTTTAGCATCTCGATGGCGTTTCTCGCCTCTATCTCGGCCGGGGAGTTTCCGTAAATCAGAAGGGACTCTAGGTGGCGAGTTGCCGCAAGCACATTATCCACGGGATTCGAGAAGTGACCTCGTGGCGTCTAGAAACGAGTCACATGGGCATCCATCGGTTGAGGCGACGGCGGGTTAGGTGGTTGAGCCGGACCTCCCCTCGGGACAGTTTGTAAAGGTCGATCAGGACCCGCCCCCAGGGGTGCGTGGTGTGTCGAAGAGGAGAGTCGGGTGTAAGTCGGCCATGATGCGTCCGTGGTTTCTCCTTTGGTGAACGGCGTCGGACGTGTGCTGCTGTCTCTCGAGACAACAGCCTTCGGTGTTCAACCGCTCCGTCTCCGATGCGATCGCAGCCTGCTGCGTCTCTACCCTGGCGGCTTCTGCCTCCATGTCCCGCTGCGCTTTGGCCATCGCCTCCTGTAGCTTTGCTAGCTCAGCGTTGGTAGACTCTTGATTCTCGGGCGTGACAGCGGTCGCCATAAGATTGGCGACCTCCGCCGCTAACTCCGCCATGGTTTGTGCCAGGGGTTTCGACGTCCCGCCGATTTCATTGTTGCCGACCGGGTTCTGCTGGGGCTGTGCCGACCCTGCCATATAGGTGGAAATTTGTCTATGGGATCTCTCGAGGATCTCGGGGTCCATTCCCAATGACATCCCCCCGAGTTGTCCTTCCTGAAGAGGATGGATTGAATCTGTCTCGCCCATGGATGACTCGTCGTCAGAATTGACAGGGGTGATCTCCTGGGCCGCCGGTTCGTCTTGTACGTCGTTTCCCTGCGTAAAACCGACGAAGGCACGGCGACTTTGCTACCGTTGTGTGATGGGGAGGACGTACCTCGCCGGCTCGACGATGTTGGTGAAGAGGTCCAGCTCAGGCACGGGTGTCCCAATCATGCCGATGAAGATGTTGATCTTGCCGAAGGGGACTCTGTAACCAGATTCGACTGAATCAGCTTCTGGCCCCCACAACGAGTTGTCGATGTAGTACCTTCCGCAGCGGCTCTTCATCATGATGTCGGCCGCATAGCTTTCTGACCCTGGTAGGGCTCCCTTCGAGAACTCAACTCCACCGTGCGCTAGCCCCACGGTGGGCGCCAACTGTCATGGTTTTATCACGGCAGATGTCCTCGTGAAAGGACTTAAAGATGGAGCCATCGCACCTTGGTAGCGACTGGAAGGGGGTGAGCGAAAGCGGGACTCAGATTTACCCAGGTTCGACCCCTCGTGTGGAGGTAAAAGCCTACGTCCTGCTTTGTGTGGATTGACGATGGTTTCGATTACAAGAAGGGCGTAACTCACCTGACCTAGCTCTCGATAATTTCTAACCCACCTGACATCTCCCCGGGACCCGCCTTTATATACAGGTTGAGTCCCTAGGGTTTACAAGAGTCCTGGCCATGCTACCTATCGTAGCTTTCCCTATCTCTAAGTCGTTGTGTCTTCCAAGATCAGGAACTCCTTCGGTAATCTATCATCCCCATAGCTTCTCGAACCGCCATCCAGCCTTTGGGCCAGGGGCCGCACTCCTAATGTTGAGTCGCCCCTTTGATGACCTGGCCCACTAAGGGCGGGTTACCCACAGGTAATATCCCCAACAGTAACCCCACATATAACTCAACTATACTAAAACATCATCGAACCTTAAGTGTGCAGACCCTGCGGGTTCGAGAACTATGTAGACATGACCCGGGGCACTCATCGGTCAATATCCAATAGCGGGGCCTAGATGCTCATATTGGGTCCTACATATTCTCCGAAGATCTTATGTGTTGAACCTCAGTGTCAAGGATTCATATAACCCCGTATGTCATTCCCTTTGTCCTTCGGTATGTTACTTGCCCGAGATTTGATCGTCGGTATCCGCATACCTATTTCAATCTCGTTATTGGCAAGTCTCGTTACTCGTTCCGTAATACAAGATCCCGTGACTCACACTTAGTCACATTGCTTGCAAGGCTTGTGTGTGATGTTGTATTACCGAGTGGGCCCCGAGATACCTCTCCGTCACACGGAGTGACAAATCCCAGTCTTGATCCATATTAACTCAACAGACACCTTCGGAGATACATGTAGAGCACCTTTATAGTCACCCAGTTACGTTGCGACGTTTGATGCACACAAGGTCTTCCTCCGGTGCTAGTGAGTTATATGATCTCATGGTCATAGGAACAAATACTTGACACGCAGAAAAAAAAATAGCAATAAAATGACATGATCAATATGCTACGTTCATAGTTTGGGTCTAGTCCATCACATGATTCTCCTAATGATGTGATCCAGTTATCAAGTGACAACACTTGCATATAGTCAGAAAACCTTGACTATCATTGATCAACTGGCTAGCCAACTAGAGGCTTGCTAGGGACATTGTTTTGGCTATATATCCACACATGTATCTATGTTTTCATTCAATACAATTATAGCATGGATAATAAACAATTATCTTTAAACAGGAAATATAATAATAACTATTTATCATTGCCTCTAGGGCATATTTCCAACAGGTTGTCCGCCTTGTCCACGCATGCGCCGGCATGCCCACCAGCGCCAACAGCACAAGGAACGGCACTGGGTCGTGTGCCTACCGCAACCATGGCCACAGTGACAAGGAGAATCCCGCCGAGGAGGCAGGACGGGCAGGGGCGAAACTGGGCCCGGGGCAACTGGGCTACAGCCCCAGGCGTGGCCGAATTAGTAGCCATATACATAATAGAAAAAAAATTCAGATTTGGGGGTATATGGAAGCCCAGCCCCACACATACTCATGTACAGGTCTGCTCACGTACAAGCCTCCAGCCCATTCCATCCATCGATCAGAATAGAACAATCAAATACCTCGATCTCTGGATGTGTAGCCCGATCGTTCGCGAGATCGCAGGAAAAGCGGAGACAAGAAGAGAAACCCTCGCGTCAGTTTGAACAGAGCCGCGCCGGCCGCCCTCGTCAACCCGTGATTGGCGATTTGCCGCCACGCCGGTCGCCGGCGTCCTGACAAGTGATAACCCGCCCTTCTCTTGTTCTTCTCCAATCTGAATTGCAGACTTGCAGTGCACGCACGACGCACCCAGGCAAACGAGCACTGTGTTGCATGTCCGCACAGCCGCACAGGTAGTATGTAATCTGCATCTATTTTTTTCCCAGTTCCCCTAATTCCTTATATCACTATATCAGCCAAACTTCGGTGAGTTATATTTACTTTGTCAATTTTGTTTCATTGTTCTCAGGAAACTAGAAATACAATGATGAAGCGGACTCGTACAATTGAATCTTTCTTTCAGTCAACATCCAACCAGCCTGCGGCCAACAATAACAACACTGAAGAAAGTGAACCACG
Organism: Hordeum vulgare subsp. vulgare; assembly: GCF_904849725.1. Classification (NCBI taxonomy): domain Eukaryota; kingdom Viridiplantae; phylum Streptophyta; class Magnoliopsida; order Poales; family Poaceae; genus Hordeum; species Hordeum vulgare. The sequence continues at coordinate 502,833,566 of NC_058524.1, read as the reverse complement.
TGTGGACCTTAATCCAGATGACATTAATCCTGATCCTGGCATCCGGAAACCAATTGAAGAGCTGCATCCGGATGTTAGGGATGCCGCTAGAAGAGAGTATTTGGCCATGGGAGCATGTCGACCAACAGGCCATGTTTATGAACATGAAAGAATTGGGAAGCACATGAGAGGCTTTCGTGAAGAGTGGTACAAATCACATGATTGGTTGGAATATAGTGTTGCTAAAAGGCTGCCTTTTGTTTTCATTGTTTTCTCTTTAAGCAACCGAGAGCTGAAAACTTTGGAATAGAAGCATATACAAAGAAAGGCTTTAGTAACTGGAAATATGCTATTGCATCTTTTGATACTCATGTTGGTAATGTTAACAATGCTCATAATAGAGCAAGAAAGCAATGTCAAGCTTTTCAAAACCCAAGGCAAAATGTGGAACAAGTATTGGCCGGTTCAGAAAAGAAGAAGGAGGAAGAGTACTTGGGTCGTCTAACTATCATGTTAGGTGTCGTAAGGTTTCTTTCATTGCAAGCTCTTGCTTTTCGTGGACATGATGAGTCTGCTGACTCAAAAAATAAGGGGAATTTCTTAGAGATGGTGCAGTGGTATAAAAAAAGGATCTGAATGTCGCTAAGTTGTTAGATTGTGCTCCTAAAAATAATTTGTTGACATCTGCACAAATACAAAAGCATTTGTGCAAAGCTTGTGGAGAAGAGACGACCAAAGCAATTGTGAAAGACATTGGGGATAAAAAAATTGTTGTCCTTGTTGATGAGGCTCGAGATGCATCTCTCAAAGAGCAAATGGTTGTGGTTTTGAGGTTTGTATGTCATGCATTTTTTTATTGCATTTTTGTTATGAAGTGTGCTTATATTGATGTTTTTTCTTATCTCATCTAGATATTTGAATAGTCAACGGGAAGTGATTGAGAGGTTTCTTGCGATTAAACATGTTGCTGACACAACATCATCTTCATTGAAGGCAGCCTTGGATGATATGTTTCTTAAACATGGCATGTCTATCCATAGAGTGCGAGGCCAAGGATATGATGGAGCATCGAACATGAGAGGTGAATTTCATGGGCTGGAAAGACGGGTACTAGATGAGAATCCTTATGCTTTTTATATACATTGCTTTGCACATCAGTTGCAGTTAGTAGTTGTTGCCGTTGCCAAGTGTTGTCCTTCTGTCTTGGATTTCTTTAGCTACACTTCTAATATTGTCAACGGTGTTAATGGTTCTTGTAAGAGACATGACCAGTTAGCCCAAGCGCAACATGATGATCTTGTACAAAAATTAGAGACTGGAGAAATTTTTACAAGAAGAGGGAGGAACCAACAAACTAACCTTACAAGACCCGGTGACACTAGGTGGGGCTCACATCATAAAACCTTGTGCCGCCTTCATCTCATGTGGTATGCAGTGCTAGAGGTATTGGAGAATATGTCTGATGATGCAACTAACACATCACAAAAAACCACAACACGAGGTTTGATACGTCATATGAAAAGCTTTGAGTTTGTATTTATACTGCATCTTATGATGAAATTGTTGGGAAAAACTAATGATCTATCACAGTGCTTGCAAAAGAAGAACCAGAACATTGTTCGTGCCATGGGCTTGATTCAGACCACATTGCAGAAACTTAATGAGATGAGGCATCAGGGGCGGGATGAGCTATTTGAAGAGGTAAATGCCTTTTGTATCAAACATAACATCATTATTCCAAACATGACGGAAACATTAGCAATTGGAGGTCGCTCGAGAGGTCGTGGCGGACAGATGGTAACTCACTTACATTATTTCCATCATGAAATATTTAATGTGGTGCTTGACCAGATTATTGTTGAGTTCAACAATTGCTTTGCTGAGAAATCTACCCAGCTATTGAGATGCATCGCATGTCTGGAGCCAAGAAATTCTTTTGCCAACTTTGATATAAATAAGCTCGTGAATTTGCTCAGATTTATGGCGCAAATTTCTCGGTATATGAATGTAGAGTTCTTAGGGACCAGCTTGAGACATTTGTTACTGAAGCTAGAGCTGATATTGAATTTTTAAGTTGCATTGATCTTGGTCAGCTTGCTATAAAGATGGTTCAAACAGATAGGCACACACATTTTCCGTTGGTATATCGTCTCATTGAATTGGTCTTGATTCTGCCCGTTGCAACGGCAACCGTAGAAAGAGCTTTCTCAGCTATGAGCATTGTCAAAACTGATTCGCGAAACAAGATGAATGATGAATGGATGAATCACTGTTTGGTGTGCTATATTGAGCGTGATGTATTTGCATGCATTGATGATATTAAGAATATACAGTGCTATCAAAAAATGAGGAAACGCAAGGGGCTACTAACTCGTGGACTTCGTGTTAATGGTATAATATGTACTCTCTTTTTTGCAAAATTTCATATGGACAATTGATTTAGTCTACGTCCAATGTCTTGATTATAAAACTTGATTTTATGTTTACAGATCGAGGTCCTTTGACTGGTGAAGAAACAATGGCCTTGAACTAAGCAAGTCTTCACTAATTGGTATCAAACCATGTTTGCAATGATGCATTTTGTCAAACTATTTTTTATGGAATTTCCTCTCGTGGTAATAATGAATTTATATTACGTTTAGAATGTGATTTTGTGGCACACTTATGTCACACATTAATGGGTGTGCAAAGAACCGGGAAGTCCTCTAGATAGAATGCCCGAATCGACATGTCCATCGGCCCGATGCGGAACTCTTTGTGCAACGTCACCGCGGCAGCCACCAGTTCAACTGCGGGCAGCGGGCCTGGTGCCAATGATTGTGACCACGACTGCCTTAGACAGCTCCGCTTCCATCTGCCATAGATCTTCCGCTTCCTCCATGTAACAACACTCCACCTCTTCCAGAGCCGGGTGGCTCATCTCCGGCATGAGCATGAACACAGGCACAGACTCTGGCGCGAAGGGGTGCGGACGCAGGCGGATGGTCGAAAGGCTGTTGCGGAGGCGTATCGAACCCGAGCATGGCGCGCAGGCGGCCTACCCTCTGAACATCCAATAGAGAGGAGCTCCTCCGTAGCTTGCAGTCTCGGGACATGTGCCCGGTACCACCACAACGGATGCAGAGGGTCTCGTTGGTGCAGTCCCACGAGATGTGGCGGTGGTCATCTCCACAGTTGTAGCAGTAGCCATGGGATGCGGGTCCGCGGCGGCCGCGTAGTGGGTAGGGACGACGAGAGTCGCCGGCACGCAGCAGGCGGCGGAGGGGGTGAGGCGGGGCTGCGGGGTCGGCGGCTGGCCTTGGACTGGCACACCCGCGAGTCCAGCCGCTGAGGCAGGGGGCGAGAACATCCTCCGGCGGCGCCCTGGACGATAGGGCCAAAAGCCGTGCGAGCACCTCGGGGACGACGATGATGGAGCGGAGGGACCGCGTCCGAGGACTACAAAAGATAAAATCTATCCCTATTAATAAAGGGATTTTTTCAATGTTTTAACCTTTTTTCTAAACATGAGCACAAAATGAACCAGATCTGAAACCATTTTACGATCTCACCCTTTTAGAAACGCCACAAGCCGTGGCATTGTTGCCCCACTATGCAACGCCTGTCTACCGTGGCGTTGCTGCCCTACAGTGATACGTCTGTCTATCGTGGCGTTTTTTCTTTTTTGCAACGCCAATCTACAGTGGCGTTGCAGACCCACTGTGAAACGCCAACAGTGTTGGCGTTGCTGCCCTACAGTGACACGCCTGTCTACCGTGGCGTTTTTTCTTTCTTGCAGCGCCAGTCTAATGTGGCGTTGCAGGCCGATTGTGAAACGCCAACACTGCTCGCGTTGCAGACCCACTATGAAACGCAGCGACGACATCCAGCCAGCCCACGGCATGCTGCCAGCAACATGTGTACTGCTGAAACACCATGGACCATGGCGTTTCACCCGTGGCCTGCAACGCCACATCAGACTGGCGTTTGAGTGGGTCTGCAACGCCACATTAGACTGGCGTTTCTATGTGCGTCTCCAACGCCACATTAGACTGGCGTTTCTATGTGCGTGTGCAATGCCACGGGCTCTGGCGTTTCAAAAAATGTCAGATCGTGAAATGGTTTCAATCAGAGTTCATTCCGTGAAATACTTTCATCCCATGGGTCAAAATCGTGAAAAAAATCCCTAATAAAGCATGCAATGCTTCCCTTGTTCGTTGTGGCAATTTTGCGAAAAAGCCCCTGTGGTCCTGGGTATTCAACCCGCACTCCAGATGTCCCTCGTTGCCCCTCTTCAAGGATTTTTTCACTGTTTTGATCCTTAAGTCGTAGGTTCATCACGTAACGAACTCGGTTCGAAAGTATTTCACGTTTTGACCCTTTTGGAAACGCCACGGAACATTCCGTGGCGTTGCAGCCCTGTTATGAAACGCCAGTCTACTGGACGTTGCGGGCCTCGGGTGCAACGCCAGTCTACTGGACGTTGCGGCCCTTCCCAGAAACGCCAAGGTGGCTCGCGTTGCAGGCCTCATAAGTAACTGCCCCGCGGCCCCTTCGTCCACCTCCACTTCTTTCTTCCTCCTCTTCCACGAAAAAGCTCTCCCTCCTCCTCCAGGTCCCCCCTTCGATCTCCCTCCTCCCCCAACCGTTTTGTTGGTTCTTTGGGGCAAATCGAAGAGGCCGGTAAGCTCCTCCAATCCCTCCAATTCGTTTTGCAATGATTTTGTATTTGTGTAGATTTCTTTTGCACTAGGTGTACGTATGTTTTGAAGTAAAATTTATTTTGTGATTGTTAATAGGTGTAGTTTGTGATTGTTAATAGGTGTCTAGGTGTAGTTTTTGGTGGCTATATGTATAACCTAGCTTTTGTTCATATTATCCGCATTAGGTTTATGCCTAGGTTTAGTTCATATTATTCGAAGAGGCCGGTAATAATTTTCTTCTTATTATGTAGGATGTTTCGGCCCGATCAATATCCGGGTCTTGATGACTACTATGAGCAGAAGCATCGTGCGGTGCTAGTTGAAAGAGGAGAGGTAATTATGATTTTGTTGATGATTTTTTTATATACTCCATGATTTGTATATTTTGACAAGTTGAGTCAATTAACAAATTATGCCTTTGTTTGTTTAGGTTCCTCCACTACTTCGCTTGAGGGGGCACAACCCCAATGAAGCTCTTGTATATGACCCTCGTTACGAGCCATATTTTAGAAGAATGGATCTTTTTCAATTTGTGCTCAACTTTAAAGGCACACCACCATGGTTGAACGCCACTGCCCTAACAGCACTTACGGATCGATGGAGGCCGGAGACGCACTCTTTTCACCTTCCTCTTGGTGAGATGAGCATAACCTTGGAGGATATTGCTATGATCTCCGGGCTTCCTATCGAGGGCAGGGCTCTTACAGGGAAGGTTAGGGCGGCCGGGTGGCGACAACGGGTTGCAGCATTGGTTGGTGTTGAACCCGAGCCATGGACTGATGAAACTAGGAAGGATCCTAGGCCATCTGGTGTGTTGTTTTCTTGGATACAGAGACATTTTCACAGATGCCCAAGGGATGCTAGTCCGCTTGTTGTGGAGAGGTTCGCGAGAGCTTATCTCTGGAATCTTTTGACCCAAGTGGTGTTTCCTGATGGCACTGGGGACACAGCCTCAAGGATGTTCTTGGATCCGCTTCGTGACTGGGATGTGAAGTGGAGTTGGGGTTCGGCGGCACTAGCCTTCTTGTACCGTCAGGTATGGCTTAATATCATGCATTTTCATTTTATTCAATGGGATATGATGCATTTTCATTTTATTAAATCTGTAGTTGGATGGAGCATGCATGAGGAGTAAGCCGACGTCCTGTCTTGGAGGTTTCGTCTGGGCCCTACAGGTTTGGATGTGGGAGCGTATCCCTGTTGGCCGGAACTTCAGCCTTGCTCCGGAAGAACCCTGGAAGTACCCGTTTGACGGGGACGAGGAGCGATACCCCACTATTGCACACACATGGGCTAATGTCCAATGGACGAGTATCGCGGCTATGGGGCGGTATAAGGCATACATAAGCGAGCTTGACATGCTAACTTGCGAACAGGTAAATGCTTTATCAAATTTGCTGATTTTTTTCATGGATGGTTGAGTGACTTGTTGTTATGTAGGTTAATTGGAGGTCATACACGGTACTTAGGCAGTATCCTCTGAGCAACATGTGCCTTCGTGACCAGCATCTTTGGCGTGTGCGGTGCCCGATGATATGCTTTTATGCAGTGGAGTGGCATCTTCCTCATCGTGTTTCTAAGCAGTTCGGGGTACAACAGCGCACCCCGCCGGATTACGTCGAGACAAGTGTGAAGCTACATAAGTAAGTCTTTTGTATCACGTGTTTCTCCTGTTGATCAATGTCTAACATGAAAAAATGTAACTGATGTAGTATTCTAATGCTTTGTAGGACAAACCGGCAAAGCAATAAGACTGTAATCAATTGGGAGGAGCACCACATTACTTGGGTGGACATGTAGAATGCTCAGAGACAACATTGACTTGAAAATGATGAAACACTCGACACTGACGAGGCGGCATACTTAAGGCATTTGGAGTGGATGCGTACAGAGTACAGAGTTATCCATAAGGCTGCCTGGACTCGTTCCGATTGCTTGGACTTACTGCCGAGTGAGGCTGCTGATGCTGCATTCAACAATTCAATTAGGGAGACAGTTGGAGCGCATCTTGACTATGGTCCTCTCCATGACCGAGTGGTACGTCCCTCCTTTAAAATATAAACAAGTTTCATTTATTCGTGGATGGTATGTCACATGTGTTTTATCCAGGGCACGGAGCTATGGAGATGTATCAACGAGAGTAACGTGGTCCTTGCCCGTGCCCCATGTCCACAAACGGACGGACTTGTTAGAACTACTTTGCAGGTTGGATTCCTTGTTAACCTTTGTTTTGTCGTACCTTTGTTAGCATATAAACATGTCATTATCTTTTCGTTGCGCAGAAGGTCGCCAATCGGTGCCGCACACTAGCGGCTTTACTTTCTTGTCACGGTGTTTCGTCCACCGATGTGAGGGCACGTGCGCAGTACACGATGGATGTGCAGTCCTCCGCTCGTCCGTCTGCCAGCCGGCCACGGGCCTCTTCCGCTCGTCCGTCTTCGAGTCGAGCACGTGTTTCTTCTAGCCGAGCACATGAAGAGGAGATTGAAGAAGAAGATGAGTCCGACAACGAGGCTGCGGATCCGGACTTCATTGAGTTTGGGGCTTCGCAGATGGATGATGCTGCTCAGCCAAGTCAACCCACTCAGCCGACGGAAGAAACACGTCGAGCTAGCTCAAGGAACATCAGACGTCCTGGCTGGCAGAACACTCCAGAGGGCTACGTTACTAAGGGCAAGATGGCTGCGAAGAGAGGGAGGAAGTGAAGTGTTATGACCTATGTTATGATGCTGTCCTATGAAATATGATGTCTGTTGAACTATGTTTGTTGAACTATGTTGAACTATGTTTTCTGTTGAACTATGTTTGTTGAACTATGTTGAACTATATTGAACTATGGTGTTATGCTGTGAATTATGGTCTTAAACTATGGTCTTAAATTATGTTTGTTGAACTATGTTGAACTATGGTGTTATGTTGTTGAACTATGTTTGTTGAACTATGTTGAACTATGAAATATGTATGTTGATAAAAACAGTGACAAACTCCTGTTTTGGGGTACTAGACTAAGGAAACGCCAGGCTCCCTGGCGTTCCTGGTATGGTCTGCAACGCCAGCACCTCTGGTGTTTCAGCTCTGGGTGCAACGCTCGCCAGGACCCCAGCACCGCGGTACTCGACTAAGGAAACGCCAAGCACCCTGGCGTTCCTGGTATGGTCTGCAACGCCAGCACCTCTAGCGTTTCAGCTCTGGGTGCAACGCTGGCCAGGACCCCAGCACCGCGGTACTGGACTAAGGAAACGCCAAGCACCCTGGCGTTCCTGGTATGGTCTGCAACGCCAGCACCTATGGCGTTTCAGCTCTGGCTTGGCGTTTCAGCTTTGGCTTGTTTTTCTCAGACAACACTTTCACACACACATCATACATAGCTCACACACACATCATACATAGCTCATTTAGCACATTCACACAGACTTATCTCATTTAGCACTTTCACACACACATCATACATAGCTCATATGCAACACACATCATACATAGCCCATTTAAAGTTCACGTCGATAGATGCATAATAGGTTCTTAAAGTACATAATAGTGGATTTCATAGTCAAATAGCACGCAAGTGAACAAGGTTCAACATATAGGGTTCAAACATGAAAGCGTGCATGACAAATAGAAGCCTCCGGCTCTACTGCGCCGAGCAAGGCCCCTTCACCTTTTTCTTCTTCCTCTCTTCCTCCTCTTCGTCTTCCCTTTTGCGCATTTTTGAAGCCTCTTCCAGCACCCTCTCCATGAAGAGTTCCTCCTCCCGCTCTCTCTTTGCTACACCCTCTGCGTAAGCAATCTTAAATTTAGCTGCCCATTCATTGTGACGTTGCTCCAGCGCCTTCTTGTCTTTGTCCGCCATCCTTTTCTCATAAGCCTTGTGCTCAAGAAACATTTTGAGGTCCTCCTTCCTCCGTGCTGCGTCCTCTTCGTACTGGCGCTCCCTCTCCATCTTCTTTGCTTCGGCTACGTCCTGCTCTCTCAACTTCTTTGCAGCCCTCTCCATCAACCGCTGCTCCTCACTGGCTGCATCCTTCTCTGCCCCCTACTCCATTTTCTCCTTGTTGGGTTGAGACGCCGCCATACCTACATAAAAACATCAAGGTTCACGGTTAATACAACAACATAGAAAGTTACGGAAATGATCGTCGTAGGTAATAACATCAAAACACCTAGGCATGAAAAACATGATAGATTAACTTACGGAAATTCTCCTCCTAGGTAACCGAACATTCCTCTGCCACCACCCGAACCTCTACCCATAAAACCAGCACGTCTACCACCGCCGGATCCTCGTCCCATAGAAAGGCCACCACGTCTACCACCGCCGGATCCTCGTCCCATAGAAAGGCCACCACGTCTACCACCGTCGGATCCTCGGCCCACAGGAAGCCCACCACTTGAACCACCACGTCTACCACCGCCGGATCCTCGTCCCATAGCAATGCCACCACTTGAACCACCACGTCTACCACCGCCAGCACTTGAACCACCTCTGCCCCCCACATCACTAGTAGATGCGTTGTTTGTTTTGCAAGTCCTCCTATTATGTGTCGTTTCATTGCAATCACCACATTGTTGCCTATCACGTGGCTCCATGAAATGTCCACTACCAAACTCTCTCGTGCTCATCAGGTCATCCATTTCATTCCTGTATCGTTTTGTTCTCCTTCTACCCTTCGGTTGAACCATCATCTCTGGATCCGGCCTAATATTAGGGCCGTGATACTCGGGCCACTGTGATGGGTCAAGAAAAGGGTGGAATCTCGACGCCCATGTTAACTGATGAGTCTGCAAGTTGAATTCATGCAATCTCACAACTACACCATCAGAGAAGGGCAAATTCCTCATGCGACATGCCGTCATCATGTGTGAGCATGTCCAGTGGTACTTACTAGGACGCTCACAAGTGCAATGCAGCGTCCGAAGGGAAACAATAAATGAGCGACTACCATATGATTGCCCATCTCTCGTTGTACCGCCTGGCTCATCCACTTGGTATTTCATTTCAGCGTTATCGAAACAAGTGGCTCGCTGCATTGCTGACTTCTCCTTTTGAAACTCTAGCCACTCAACAACCTTCTTCGGATAGATCTCATTGGGAGGCTTCTCACTCTCACCAATCAACTTGCCAATTTCTTCCGAGTGCTTAAGAAAATACTCGTTTAGCTTGTAAAAGATATATTCAGCTATTGTCGTGACCGGCAACTGACGTGCCCCCTTCAAGACAAAGTTAAAGCACCCAACAAGATTGCTTGTCATGTCGCCATAGCTCATGCCTCCTTCGTCACATGCCCGTGACCACTTATGTCTCTCAGCTATATTCATTTGTAGGAATTCTTTCCCACCTTCATTTGCCTTCTCATATATTTTGTTCAATCGCTTAGTGAACGACTCAACGGAGAAGGCCACACATGTGGAGTTAAGATCCTTCGCCAGATCTTTGTTCTTACAAGCCCTGTAAAAGTTTGCAACGAAGTGCCTCATGCACCATCGATGGTGAAGCCTCGCATGCCCTGGAATGTGAACATCCACGGTCTTCAATATGCCTTGGTGCCGATCGGATATGATGCATACCTCCCTATTGGGAGGAATCACCGTGCTTCTCACAAGTCTCATGAACCATTCCCAGTTGTCTTGGTTCTCCGCTGTCACCAAAGCAAATGCCACAGGCAACACCTGATCATTAGCATCATGTGCCATTGCTATCATTAGTGTGCCCTTGTATTTGCCAGTCAGGAATGTTCCATCTATAGACAAAACCGGACGACAATGCTCAAAAGCTGCAATGCATGGGCCAAACGTCCAAAAGGCACGACGGAACACTCCTTCAATATCTTGGACATAGTGGTACATTCTGGGGTTTCTATAGGCCATCTCGCCGAGCAACCGGGGTAGCATGTTGTACGCCTCTTCCCATCCACCGTACAACATTCTAAAAGCGACGTGTTTGGCCTTCCATGTCTTCCCGTACTTGACCTTATATCCAAATCTCTCGAAAACCCAACTCATCAACAACTTCACTTTAATGGTTGGATCCTCAGCTATATGTTTCTGGTATTTATAACCGACGAACTCCGAGGTTAACTGACGGTGTGTCTCTGGTGCTTCATCTGTCTGCGGTGTGCATTGGTGAGTTGCAATGCAACTACTTATCTTCCAGATACCATCTTTCATGAGTCTTGAATTGACTTTCCATTTGCATATTTCTACCTCACATTTCACGGTGTATCGCTTGTGACAGTCCGAGTAAGCAACTCTTAAAGGCTTATAGTGCTTGACGGCATACTCACACAACCACATCTTCAATTCTAGAATGTCCTCGAACATCAAACCTTTCTTTAGGTAAGACGTTGAGATAGCGTTGGGTGTGCTACTTGGGAACATTCTAGCCTCAATTGTCTTGCTCATGCCACCGTCGACTAAAGCCTTATCTGCAAGGCTAACATCACAAAACAAGGGAACTTTGTGATCCCTCCCGGTGATTTTTGTATACCACTCTGCTTCTTTCTCAGTGAAGCCATCCTCATCCAACTCATTCTCCGGGCCTTCATCATACGACTCGTCCACACAAGCACGCTCATAAACAATGTCAGGATCCATGTCATCATGCCTTACTTGAGCCTCTACGTCATCAACAATGTTGTGTTGCCTCTCATACTCTTCGTCGGACTCATGACCATCATCTTTGATCGGTGCACTTCCTCCAAACTCATATTGGGGATACTCATTCACTTGCACTTCTACTTTATGCTCAACAATAGGTGCCACAACATTATACGGGCTCAAATCATCTACTATGGGTTGGCTCAAGTCAACATGAAGAGGAGCATTGACCACCGTACTAGCAAACACTTCGAGTGACTTGTCTATCGAGGATGCAACAGCCTCCTTGTATGCAACCCAATGCAAATTAGACTTGATAGGCATTGTCTTCATTCGACACTTGTGTGCCGACCCAACATCATATCTTCCTAATAATTCTACTTGGTCACTTGGATCAACCCACTTCAATCTTATCCGAGTTTCTGCCACAACCTCTTCATAAGTAGGACTATCAATAAATGTCAACACTTCCTCATATTTGTCAACAATAGCAACATTCATGAATGCCTCTTTGTCAACATAATGAATATTCACAATCTTGTCCATCTAAAAAAGGGGACAAAATTACCAATTCTAAGTATAACAAAACAACTAACAAAACAACTAAACATTTGCATCCAAATTAGGCATTAACACAAACCCTAACCCTAAACCTTGTCCATCCAAATTAGGCATAACACAAAACCTAACACTAACCCTAACCCTTGTCCAACCAAACTAGGCATAACCCTAACCAAAACCTAACACTAAATCTACTCAATAATAAGAAACCAACCAATACAATGCAACATAAATAGAACACCTAGTGCAAAAGAAATCTACACAAATACAAAATCATTGCAAAAACTAATTTGAGGGATTGGAGGAGCTTACCGGCCTCTTCAAGTTGCCCCAAAGAACCTACTAAAAGGTTGAGGGAGGAGGGAGATCGAAGGGGGGGATGGTGAGGAGGAGGGAGAGCTTTTTCGGGCTAACAAGAACAAGAGGAGAGGAGAAATGGTGGTTGGTGGGCGAGGGGGTCGGGGTGGCAGAATATAAAGGCAAGAAACGCCATAGCTCCTGGCGTTTCACATGAAGCCTGCAACGCCAGCCACCTTGGCATTTCTGGGAAGGGCCGCAACGTCCAGTAGACTGGCGTTGCACACGAGGCCCGCAACGTCCAGTAGACTGGCGTTTCATAACAGGGCTGCAACGCCACGGAATGTGGCGTTTCCAAAAGGGTCAAAACGTGAAATACTTTCGAACCGAGTTCGTTATGTGATGAACTTACGCCTTAAGGATCAAAACAGTGAAAAAATCCCCTCTTCAAGCTCCTCGAGCCCGGCTGCACCGCCTACTCGCTCGCTCTTCCACACTCCCGACCGCCGCCTCCTCCGCTTCCGCGCCCGCCTCCCCTTCTCCACGGTCGTCGGCGTCCTCACCTCCGACGGCGCCCGCTTCGCCGCCAACGACGGCGCCACCGACGAGATCCCACTCGCCCTCTTCCACACCCCGACCGCCGCCTCATCCGCTTCCGCGCCCGCCTCCCCTTCCGTCGGCGTCCTCACCTCCAACGGCGCCACCGGCGACATCCTACTACATAGACCCAAAGCCGAAGCAAAGAGATGGCAGGAGTTGATCCATCACTGGACTCCTGCGATGCGCTAGATCTGATTGAAGACATGTTGCATCACAGTAGCCGGTTGTAGACTAGCCCCTGAGCGTGGCATCATCGGAGATATGACGGGGGTGATGGAGCCGGTGGCGGCGAAGGGCGGCGGCGAGTATCGGAGGGTGGAGCCGGAGGAGGAGGAGGAGCTGGACGAGGCGGAGTGGGAGCGCAGGGCTGAGGCGGCCCTATATTTTTATAGCAACCCCGACGCGTGTGAACGACGGACGACTCGGGGTCCTGTGAGCAGCCAAGTCTTCTTCTAGCCGCGGTCGGGCTCCATTGTCGGCCGCACCACAGCTGCGTGGAAGCCACTCCAATCTCTGAGCAGTTGTGCTTTTTCTTCCTCTTCTCACTCCCATCGTCGACGGCTGGAAGGTGCCGAGCCTCTGCAGTCTGCACCCTCCCCGATGTGCGTGCAGTCAGGTCGTCGTGGAAGGCCAGCAACAAGTCCCAAATCTTTTCAGTGAATCAACTACTACAATCAAATTCAGAGAATTACGTATGTAGAGATACAAATTCAGAGTTTCTTGGCCTGTTGCAACTACCGACACTCCCTTTCTTGGCGTGCTGCAGAAAAAAGCAAGCAACCAAATTCGATGGATATGCCGAGGTGGCCGAGCGCGAGCGCATTCTGGATTCTTGGCCCGTTGAAGCAACCGGAGGCGGGCCACAACGGCACGTGCTTCCAGCTGGTCCAGAGCGATGTCGTGTGGCCGCCTTGGTGCATGTCGTGTCGTGGAGCTTCGTGTTGTTGTCGCTCCTTGCGGAGGGCGACGACAGCAGCGTACGTGAGCAGCTGCTGCACGCGGCGGGCGTGGCCCTCCCCGTGCCTGCGAACCCTGGTCACGGAGAGGAAGCCACATCGGCGAGGAAGGAAGGGGGAAGAAGAAGAGGAGAGTGGGGCGGGCCGAGCAGGGGGAGAGCGGCGTCTCCCTGTTACAACAACGAGGGAAGAAGAAGAGGAGGAGGGGTGGCGTACAGTAGCTGCTGGCGTTGCTGAGCGAGCCGCCGCGCTTCGGCTCCACCCACCGGAAATAAAAACGACATCTTGGCACGACGACGACAGAAGAACGAAGAGGCCAATGAAGAGGTGATGACGACGCGGGAGGAAGAGATGGAGACGACGCGTGCGAGGGAGGGGCACCGGTAACGCGTGAGATGGAGAGGCGGCTACGACGGCGAGCGGCGAGGGATCCGAGTGAGCGAGCGGCAGAGTGGGTAGTGACTGCACGAGCGACAGAGTGGGTGAGTGAGGGTAGTTTAGGAAAAAACGAAAACATTTGTACGTGACCAATTTTATACTACAAATCGTAAAACGACCTATAATTCGGTACAGAGGGAGTACAAGATTGACATCTGCATTGATTCAAACTAACAGGAGAGCTCTGTCTTAGTCGCTGAACCTTTTTCAGTTTTTCTTTTGCACTTGAATGTCGTTTTCGCTATTGTTTCTGTCCAGATATCTCTCATAGGGGAACCCGATAAATACTTATTTGGATCCAATGGAGAAGAAACCAGAGCTCTATCACATTGACCTTGCAATGGCCGAATTGCAATTCGTATTTTTCATCCGGCTATCTCGCCTCTGCCAAATGGATTTTTTTGGCCTTTGCCACTATCAACACTGCCAGATAGTATTATTTTTTTACATGAACGATCTACATCATTCAAATAGTCAACAACTATGTTTTCCTCTATATATTAAAATACATCACTTATCGGAGAAAGAGTTTAAGAAATTGCATAGACAATGTTTTAAGAGCTCACTATATTTTTGGTTGAATCCTACACCTTTGAAGATTTACCATTCTGTTCTCATTATCTCGAGCTGACCAAGATGATATCCAATACATGTGTACAGAGTAAAAACTACTCATAGCTCATGTGTAGTTCCCAAGTCATCATGGGATGTGTGAGAGAAGATTGATGAGCCAATTCTATATAATGTTGCTTAGTTGTATATATTTGTTGTGTTAAAGAATCTTACATGGTAATGGGCATTAAAGCATGATGATATGGATTTTTTCTATACCTCGACAGGTGCATCCCTACATCCGTCATTTTGCGTTGATGGGTGTTTTGTTGAACATTTTTATTATTATATATTTGTTGTGTTAAAGAATCTTCCACTGTAATGGGCATTAAAGCATGATGATATAGATTTCTTCTATACCTCGACACGTGCATCCCTACACCCATTATTTTGCGTTGATGGGTGTTTTGTTGAACATTTTTTTTCTCTTCCGTTGCAATGCACGGGTACTTTTTCTCGTGTTGTGAGGTGGACACTGTAATGGAGCGAGGATAATGTTTTGTTTATTTTATTTTTTTTACCGAGAAGAAGAGGTTGGTGTTGTGCTGGCTCCTTAGTGGCCTTATATAGAGATGAGCCGGGGGTGGCTATTGAATGAGTTTTCCTTTGTTTATCTTTTGTTTTCCTATTTTATGCTTAGTCGAACGAAAGCAATTTTATTTTCAGCAAATACAATTTTTTGACCGAGATTTAATACAGGTTCAAATCTTATGAAGTTTTTACAGATATTGATGAAAACTTAGTTTGAGTTATTACATATTAATATTCCCATCATCTCAAGTCGATATTAAATCTTATTATTCTTACTTTTTTGATAAATATTCTCATCTTGTTTTTAGGTATTTTTCATATTTTTCTGAGATAATGTTTGTTCCAAGCACAAACAGTGCACAAAATTGCAAATGAAACTGTCAGTCATAGAAATTAATTAATTATAAAAAAATTACAAGGGCCGACTTCTATTCAATTTATAGGTTGCAACGGGCATTTGTACTAGTTACTATAAGAAAAGAGTATAAAAAATACTATAAAAAATCTTAGTGCAACCGCGTCCGAGGGCTACAAAAGATAAAATTGCGCGGCAAGCCATATTTCTCCTTCCCGTCCAACCGTCCTAGGCATATTTTTTCTTCGGATAAAACAACTCTTTTCTTGGAAATTCAGAACGCCCATCTAGGATTTGAATTTGCATCTCGTTTGCACATCACCGTGGTTTTCTTGTTTCGCAAACATCGTCGTCATGGTTTGAACCTCGAAGATACCGCCTCCATCCTCTGGAGTAAAGTCCGTTTTAAACCCTCAAATCCTAGGCATCGTCAGTTTTGAACCCAAACCTCCAAATCCCGGAAATCAGCACCCCCAACTCTCTAATCCCATCCGAAAAAAACTCTCTCTAATCCCGGGTGTTTAAGCCCTCATCATTGTATCCAAACGGGGAAAATGCTAGGATCGCTTAGTCAACAGGGTTTTGTGGGTCCCATCCCGCTTGGTCGCTGGAAACTAAATGGTTCAGCCGGATCAGGTCGCAGCGACGAGTCCTCCCTCTCTTCGCCCCTTTCCCTTCTCTCCCGACGCATCAGCTTCCTCCCGCGGCGGCAATGGCGATGCAGAGCGAATGATCGCGGCGACCTCCGACGACCACGCCGGCTGCAAACGAACAGGTGCGTCATCCTCTTCCCCCGCAAACAATCTGGCCTTTTTTGACTTCCTTCCTAGAGTTAGGTTTAGGGTTTACAGGGGGTGAAAGGTAGGGTTTTGGGGGGATTTTGTTCCTCGTTTAATTGATTGTTTTTGGGGCAACAACTTGTACATGGACTGTTTAATGATATGCATTGTAGGATGTATCGATTTTGTAGCAAAGTAAATCACCTGCACTAACTGAATGCATGTTCTGACTATTCATTTCTATTTATTTCTGAATATTCAGTTGCCATGGATCAAGTAGAGGTGCTGAATGTGAGGTTTCACTTGTTGGAATTATGCCCTAGAGGCAATAATAAATATAGTTATTATTATAATTCCTGTATCAAGATAATCGTTTATTATCCATGCTATAATTGTATTGAATGAAGACTCATTTACATGTGTGGATACATAGACAAAACACCGTCCCTAGCAAGCCTCTAGTTGGCTAGCCAGTTGATCAAAGATAGTCAGTGTCTTCTGATTATAAACAAAGTGTTGTTGCTTGATGACTGGATCACATCATTAGGAGAATCACGTGATGGACTAGACCCAAACTAATAGACGTAGCATGTTGATCGTGTCATTTTGTTGCTACTGTTTTCAGCGTGTCAAGTATTTATTCCTATGACCATGAGATCATATAACTCACTGACACCGGAGGAATGCTTTATGTGTATCAAACGTCGCAACGTAACTGGGTGACTATAAAGATGCTCTACAGGTATCTCCGAAGGTGTTAGTTGAGTTAGTATGGATCAAGACTGGGATTTGTCACTCCGTGTGACGGAGAGGTGTCTCGGGGCCCACTCGGTAATGCAACATCACACACAAGCCTTGCAAGCAATGTGACTTAGTGTAAGTTGCGGGATCTTGTATTACGGAACGAGTAAAGAGACTTGCCGGTAAACGAGATTGAAATAGGTATGCGGATACTGACGATCGAATCTCGGGCAAGTAACCTACCGAAGGACAAAGGGAATGACATACGGGATTATATGAATCCTTGGCACTGAGGTTCAAACGATAAGATCTTCGTAGAATATGTAGGATCCAATATGGGCATCCAGGTCCCGCTATTGGATATTGACCGAGGAGTCTCTCGGGTCATGTCTACATAGTTCTCGAACCCGCAGGGTCTGCACACTTAAGGTTCGACGTTGTTTTATGCGTATTTGAGTTATATGGTTGGTTACCGAATGTTGTTCGGAGTCCCGGATGAGATCATGGACGTCACGAGGGTTTCCAGAATGGTCCGGAAATGAAGATTGATATATAGGATGACCTCATTTGATTACCGGAAGGTTTTCAGAGTTACCGGGAATGTACCGGGAATGACGAATGGGTTCCGGGAGTTCACCGGGGGGGCAACCCACCCCGGGGAAGCCCATAGGCCTTAAGGGTGGCACACCAGCCCTTAGTGGGCTGGTGGGACAGCCCAAAAGGGCCCTATGCGCCTAGGAAAGAAAATCAAAGAGAAAAAAAAGAGGAGGTGGGAAGGGAAGGAAGGACTCCCACCCACCAAACCAAGTCCAACTCGGTTTGGGGGGGAGCCTTCCCCCTTGGATTCGGCCGACCCCCTTGGGGCTCCTTGAGCCCCAAGGCAAGGTCCCCTCCCTCCCACCTATATATACGGAGGTCTTAGGGCTGATTTGAGACGACTTTTCCACGGCAGCCCGACCACATACCTCCACGGTTTTTCCTCTAGATCGCGTTTCTCCGGAGCTCGGGCGGAGCCCTCCTGAGACAAGGTCATCACCAACCTCCGGAGCGCCGTCACGCTGCCGGAGAACTCTTCTACCTCTCCGTCTCTCTTGCTGGATCAAGAAGGCCGAGATCATCGTCGAGCTGTACGTGTGCTGAACGCGGAGGTGCCGTCCGTTCGGTACTAGATCGTGGGACTGATCGCGGGATTGTTCGCGGGGCGGATCGAGGGACGTGAGGACGTTCCACTACATCAACCGCGTTCACTAACGCTTCTGTTGTACGATCTACAAGGGTACGTAGATCACTCATCCCCTCTCGTAGATGGATATCACCATGATAGGTCTTCGTGCGCGTAGGAAATTTTTGTTTCCCATGCGACGTTCCCCAACAGTGGCATCATGAGCTAGGTTCATGCATAGATGTCTTCTCGAGTACAACACAAAAGTTTTTGTGGGCGGTGATGTGCGTTTTGCTGCCCTCCTTAGTCTTTTCTTGATTCCGCGGTATTGTTGGATGGAAGCGGCTTGGACCGACATTATTCGTACGCTTACGAGAGACTCGTTTCATCGCTACGAGTAACCCCGTTGCTCAAAGATGATTGGCAAGTGTCGGTTTCTCCAACTTTAGTTGAATCGGATTTGACCGAGGAGGTCCTTGGATGAGGTTAAATAGCAACTCATATATCTCCGTTGTGGTGTTTGCGTAAGTAAGATGCGATCCTACTAGATACCCATGGTCACCACGTAAAACATGCAACAACAAAATTAGAGGACGTCTAACTTGTTTTTGCAGGGTATGCTTGTGATGTGATATGGCCAACGATGTGATGTGATATATTGGATGTATGAGATGATCATGTTGTAATAGAAAATATCGACTTGCACGTCGATGGTACGGCAACCGGCAGGAGCCATAGGGTTGTCTTTATACTAACATTTGTGCTTGCAGATGCGTTTACTATTTTGCTAGGATGTAGCTTTAGTAGTAATAGCATGAGTAGCACGACAACCCCGATGGCAACACGTTGATGGAGATCATGGTGTGGCGCCGGTGACAAGAAGATCGTGCCGGTGCTTTGGTGATGGAGATCAAGAAGCACGTGATGATGGCCATATCATGTCACTTATGAATTGCATGTGATTTTAATCCTTTTATGCACCTTATTTTGCTTAGAACGACGGTAGCATTATGAGGTGATCTCTCACTAGACACCACGTGATGATCGGGTGTGATAGACTCAACGTTCACATACAACGGGTGCAAAACAGTTGCGCACGTGGTGTTGTGGAACGTCGCAAGGGAAACAAAAATTTTCCTATGCGCACGAAGACCTATCATGGTGATGTCCATCTACGAGAGGGGATGAGTGATCTACGTACCCTTGTAGATCGTACAGCAGAAGCGATAAGATATTGCGGTTGATGTAGTGGAACGTCCTCACGTCCCTCGATCCGCCCCGCGAACAATCCCGCGATCAGTCCCACGATCTAGTACCGAACGGACGGCACCTCCGCGTTCAGCACACGTACAGCTCGACGATGATCTCGGCCTTCTTGATCCAGCAAGAGAGACGGAGAGGTAGAAGAGTTCTCCGGCAGCGTGACGGCGCTCCGGAGGTTGGTGATGATCTTGTCTCAGCAGGGCTCCGCCCGAGCTCCGCAGAAACACGATCTAGAGGAAAAACTATGGAGGTATGTGGTCGGGCAGCCGTGAGAAAGTCGTCTCAAATCTGCCCTAAAAGCCCCATATATATAGGAGGAGGGAGGGGGACCTTGCCTTGGGGTCCAAGGGATCCCCAAGGGGTCGGCCGAGCCAGGGGGGAGGACTCTCCCCCCCCAAACCGAGTCCTACTTGGTTTGGTGGGAGGGAGTCCTTCCCACCTCTCCCTTTTTTTTCTCTTTCCTTTGATATTTTCTCTCTTGGCGCATAGGGGATTGGTGGGCTGTCCCACCAGCCCACTAAGGGCTGGTGTGACCCCCCCAAATACCTATGGGCTTCCCCGGAGTGGGTTGCCCCCCTCCGGTGAACTCCCGGAACCCATTCGTCATTCCCGGTACATTCCCGGTAACTCCGAAAACCTTCCGGTAATCAAATGAGGTCATCCTATATATCAATCTTCGTTTCCGGACCATTCTGGAAACCCTCGTGACGTCCGTGATCTCATCCGGGACTCCGAACAACATTCGGTAACCAACCATATAACTCAAATACGCATAAAACAACGTCGAACCTTAAGTGTGCAGACCCTGCGGGTTCGAGAACTATGTAGACATGACCCGAGAGACTCCTCGGTCAATATCCAATAGCGAGACCTGGATGCCCATATTGGATCCTACATATTCTACGAAGATCTTATCGTTTGAACCTCAGTGCCAAGGATTCGTATAATCCCGTATGTCATTCCCTTTGTCCTTCGGTATGTTACTTGCCCGAGATTCGATCGTCAGTATCCGCATACCTATTTCAATCTCGTTTACCGGCAAGTCTCTTTACTCGTTCCGTAATACAAAATCCCGCAACTTACACTAAGTTACATTGCTTGCAAGGCTTGTGTGTGATGTTGTATTACCGAGTGGGCCCCGAGATACCTCTCCGTCACACGGAGTGACAAATCCCAGTCTTGATCCATACTAACTCAACTAACACCTTCGGAGATACCTGTAGAGCATCTTTATAGTCACCCAGTTACGTTGTGACGTTTGATACACACAAAGCATTCCTCCGGTGTCAGTGAGTTATATGAGCTCATGGTCATAGGAATAAATACTTGACACGCAGAAAACAGTAGCAACAAAATGACACGATCAACATGCTACGTCTATTAGTTTGGGTCTAGTCCATCACGTGATTCTCCCAATGACGTGATCCAGTTATCAAGCAACAACACCTTGTTCATAATCAGAAGACACTGACTATCATTGATCAACTGGCTAGCCAACTAGAGGCATGCTAGGGACGGTGTTTTGTCTATGTATCCACACATGTAAATGAGTCTTCATTCAATACAATTATAGCATGGATAATAAACTATTATCTTGATACAGGAATTATAATAATAACTATACATTTATTATTGCCTCTAGGGCATAATTCCAACAGTCTCCCACTTGCACTAGAGTCAATAATCTAGCCCTCACATCACCATGTGAATTACATTGTGATAAATCTAACACCCATACAGTTCTGGTGTCGATCATGTTTTGGCCGTGGAAGAGGTTTAGTCAGCGGGTCTGCAACATTCAGATCCGTGTGTACTTTGCATATATTTACGTCCTCCTCCTCGACGTAGTCGCGGATGAGGTTGAAGCGTCGTTTGATGTGTCTGGTCTTCTTGTGAAACCTTGGTTCCTTTGCCAAGGCAATGGCACCAGTGTTGTCACAGAACAAGGTTATTGGATCCAGTGCACTTGGCACCACTCCAAGATCCGTCATGAACTGCTTCATCCAGACACCCTCCTTAGCCGCCTCCGAGGCAGCCATGTACTCCGCTTCACATGTAGAATCTGCTACGACGCTTTGCTTGGAACTGCACCAGCTTACTGCACCCCCATTAAGAATAAATACGTATCCGGTTTGTGACTTAGAGTCGTCCGGATCTGTGTCAAAGCTTGCATCAACGTAACCTTTTACGGCGAGCTCTTCGTCACCTCCATACACGAGAAACATCTCCTTAGTCCTTTTCAGGTACTTCAGGATATTCTTGACCGCCGTCCAGTGATCCACTCCTGGATTACTCTGGAACCTGCCTGCCATACTTATGGCCAGGCTAACATCCGGTCTAGTGCACAGCATCGCATACATGATAGAGCCTATGGCTGAACCATAGGGGACGGAGCGCATATGCTCTCTATCTTCATCAGTTGCTGGGCACTGAGTCTTACTCAATCTCGTACCTTGTAACACTGGCAAGAACCCTTTCTTGGACTGTTCCATTTTGAACCTCTTCAAAACTTTATCAAGGTATGTGCTTTATGAAAGTCCTATCAGGCGTTTTGATCTATCCCTATAGATCTTAATGCCTAGAATGTAAGCAGCTTCTCCTAGGTCCTTCATAGAGAAACTTTTATTCAAGTAACCTTTTATGCTCTCCAAAAGCTCTACGTTGTTTCCAATCAGCAATATGTCATCCACATATAATATTAGAAATGCCACAGAGCTCCCACTCACTTTCTTGTAAATACAAGATTCTCCAACCACTTGTATAAACCCAAATGCTTTGATCACCTCATCAAAGCGTTTGTTCCAACTCCGAGATGCTTGCACCAGTCCATAAATGGATCGCTGGAGCTTGCACACCTTGTCAGCATTTTTAGGATCGACAAAACCTTCGGGTTGCATCATATACAACTCTTCCTTAAGGAAACCGTTAAGGAACGCCGTTTTGACATCCATCTGCCAGATTTCATAATCGAAAAATGCAGCTATTGCTAACATGATTCTGACGGACTTAAGCATCGCTACGGGAGAGAAAGTCTCATCGTAGTCAATTCCTGGAACTTGTGAAAAACCCTTTGCCACAAGTCGAGCTTTATAAACGGTCACATTACCGTCAGCGTCCGTCTTCTTCTTAAAGATCCATTTGTTCTGAATAGCCTTGCGGCCCTCAGGCAGTATCTCCAAAGTCCACACTTTGTTCTCATACATGGATCCTATCTCGGATTTCATGGCTTCTAGCCATTTGTTGGAATCTGGGCCCACCATTGCTTCTTCATAATTTGCAGGTTCATTGTTGTCTAACAACATGATTGATAAGACGGGATTACCGTACCACTCTGGAGCAGCGCGTGATCTCGTCGACCTGCGTGGTTCAACAGAAACTTGAACTGGAGTTTCATGATCATCATCATTAACTTCCTCCTCAACCGGCGTCGCAATGACAGAGGTTTCCCCTTGCCCTGCGCCACCATCCAGAGGGATGAGAGGTTCGACAACCTCGTCAAGTTCTATCTTCCTCCCACTCAATTCTCTCGAGAGAAACTCCTTCTCGAGAAAAGTTCCGTTCTTAGCAACAAACACTTTGCCCTCGGATTTGAGATAGAAGGTGTACCCAACTGTCTCTTTTGGGTAACCCTTGAAGACGCATTTTTTCGCTTTGGGTTCCAGCTTTTCAGGCTGAAGCTTTTTGACATAAGCATCACATCCCCAAACTTTAAGAAACGACAACTTTGGCCTTTTACCATACCACAGTTCGTATGGTGTCGTCTCAACGGATTTTGATGGTGCCCTATTTAAAGTGAATGCACCTGTTTCTAATGCATAGCCCCAAAATGATAACGGCAAATCAGTAAGAGACATCATAGATCGCACCATCTCCAACAAAGTACGATTACGACGTTCGGACACACCATTACGCTGTGGTGTTCCAGGCGGTGTTAACTGCGAAACAATTCCACATTGTCTTAAGTGAGTACCAAACTCGAAACTCAGATATTCACCCCCACGATCAGACCGTAGGAACTTGATCTTCTTGTTACGATGATTTTCCACTTCACTCTCAAATTTGTTGAACTTTTCAAATGTTTCAGACTTGTGCTTCATCAAGTAGACATAACCATATCTACTTAAATCGTCAGTGAAGGTGAGAAAATAACGATATCCGCCGCGTGCCTCCACGCTCATCGGACCACATACATCGGTATGTATGATTTCCAACAAGTCACTTGCACGCTCCATTGTTCCGGAGAACGGAGTTTTAGTCATCTTGCCCATGAGGCATGGTTCGCACGTGTCAAGTGAATCAAAGTCAAGTGACTCCAAAAGTCCATCGGCATGGAGTTTCTTCATGCGCTTTACACCAATATGACCTAAGCGGCAGTGCCACAAAAATATGGCGCTATCATTGTTTACTCTAACTCTTTTGGTCTCAATGTTATGTATATGCGTATCGCTATCGAGATTCAATATGAACAATCCTCTCACATTTGGTGCATGACCATAAAAGATGTTACTCATAGAAATAGAACAACCATTATTCTCAGACTTAAAAGAGTAACCGTCTTGCAATAAACAAGATCCAGATATAATGTTCATGCTCAACGCCGGCACCAAATAACAATGATTTAAGTTCATCACTAATCCCGATGGTAGTTGAAGTGACACGGTGCCGACGGCGATTGCATCAACCTTGGAACCGTTTCCTACGCGCATCGTCACTTCGTCTTTCGCCAGCCTTCGTCTATTCCGCAGTTCCTGCTTCGAGTTGCAAATGTGAGCAACAGAACCGGTATCGAATACCCAGGCACTACTACGAGAGCTGGTTAAGTACACATCAATAACATGTATATCAAATATACCTGATTTTTCTTTGCCCGCCTTCTTATCTGCCAGATACTTGGGGCAATTGCGCTTCCAGTGACCCATACCCTTGCAATAGAAGCACTCTGTTTCAGGCTTAGGTCCAGCTTTGGGTTTCTTCGGTGGATTGGCAACAGGCTTGCCGCTCTTCTTTGAATTGCCCTTCTTGCCTTTGCCGTTTCTCTTGAAACTAGTGGTCTTGCTGACCATCAACACTTGATGCTCTTTACGGAGTTCAGACTCTGCGACTTTCAGCATCGCAAACAACTCGCCGGGAGACTTGTTCATCCCTTGCATGTTGTAGTTCAACACAAAGCCTTTATAGCTTGGGGGCAGTGATTGGAGGATTCTGTCAGTGATAGCTTCTTGCGGGAGATCAATCCCCAGTTCAGCTAGACGGTTTGAGTACCCAGACATTTTGAGCACATGTTCACTGACAGATGAGTTTTCCTCCATCTTGCAGGCATAGAATTTATCAGAGGTCTCATACCTCTCGATCCGGGCGTTCTTCTGAAAGATAAACTTCAACTCCTGGAACATCTCAAATGCTCCATGACGCTCAAAGCGACGTTGAAGTCCCGGCTCTAAGCCATACAAGACTGCACATTGAACTATTGAGTAGTCCTCCTTACGTGCTAACCAAGCGTTCTTAACATCCTGATCAGCCGTAGCGGGTGGTTCATCTCCTAGCGCAGCATTAAGGACATAATCCTTCTTTCCAGCTTGTAAGATTAGCTTAAGATTACGAGCCCAGTCTACAAAGTTGCTTCCATCATCTTTCAACTTAGCTTTCTCTAGGAACGTATTAAAATTCAGGATGACACTTGCGTGAGCCATGATCTACAACACAAATATATTCAAAGTGGACTTAGACTATGTTCAAGATAATTAGAGTTCAACTTAATCAAATTATATGCCAAACTCCCACTCAAAAAGTACATCTCTCTAGTCATTTGAGTGGTTCATGATCCACTTACACTATCCCAAGTACGATCATCACGTGAGTTGAGAATAGTTTCAGTGGTAAGCATCCCTATGCTAATCATATCAACTATATGATTCATGATCGACCTTTCGGTCTCATGTGTTCCGAGGCCATGTCTGCACATGCTAGGCTCGTCAAGCTTAACCCGAGTGTTCCGCGTGCGCAACTGTTTTGCACCCGTTGTATGTGAACGTTGAGTCTATCACACCCGATCATCACGTGGTGTCTCGAAACGACGAACTGTAGCAACGGTGCACAGTCGGGGAGAACACAATTTCGTCTTGAAATTTTAGTGAGAGATCACCTCATAATGCTACCGTCGTTCTAAGCAAAATAAGGTGCATAAAAGGATTAACATCACATGCAATTCATAAGTGACATGATATGGCCATCATCACGTGCTTCTTGATCTCCATCACCAAAGCACCGGCACGATCTTCTTGTCACCGGCGCCACACCATGATCATCCATCAACGTGTTGCCATCGGGGTTGTCGTGCTACTTATGCTATTACTACTAAAGCTACATCCTAGCAAAATAGTAAACGCATCTGCAAGCACAAAACGTTAGTATAAAGACAACCCTATGGCTCCTGCCGGTTGTCGTACCATCGACATGCAAGTCGACATTTCTATTACAACATGATCATCTCATACATCCAATATATCACATCACATTGTTGGCCATATCACATCACAATCATACCCTGCAAAAACAAGTTAGACGTCCTCTAATTTTGTTGTTGCATGTTTTACGTGGTGACCAAGGGTATCTAGTAGGATCGCATCTTACTTACGCAAACACCACAACGGAGATATATGAGTTGCTATTTAACCTCATCCAAGGACCTCCTTGGTCAAATCCGATTCAACTAAAGTTGGAGAAACCGTCACTTGCCAGTCATCTTTGAGCAAAGGGGGTTACTCGTAACGATGAAACCAGTCTCTCGTAAGCGTACGAGTAATGTCGGTCCAAGCCGCTTCAATCCAACAATACCGCGGAATCAAGAAAAGACTAAGGAGGGCAGCAAAACGCACATCACCGCCCACAAAACCTTTTGTTTTCTACTCGAGAAGACATCTACGCATGAACCTAGCTCATGATGCCACTGTTGTGGAACGTCGCAAGGGAAACAAAAATTTTCCTACGCGCACGAAGACCTATCATGGTGATGTCCATCTACGAGAGGGGATGAGTGATCTACGTAACCATGTAGATCGTACAGCAGAAGCGATAAGAGATCGCGGTTGATGTAGTGGAACGTCCTCACGTCCCTCGATCCGCCCGCGAACAATCCCGCGATCAGTCCCACGATCTAGTACCGAACGGACGGCACCTCCGCGTTCAGCACACGTACAGCTCGACGATGATCTCGGCCTTCTTGATCCAGCAAGAGAGACGGAGAGGTAGAAGAGTTCTCCGGCAGCGTGACGGCGCTCCGGAGGTTGGTGATGATCTTGTCTCAGCAGGGCTCCGCCCGAGCTCCGCAGAAACACGATCTAGAGGAAAAACTATGGAGGTATGTGGTCGGGCAGCCGTGAGAAAGTCGTCTCAAATCTGCCCTAAAAGCCCCATATATATAGGAGGAGGGAGGGGGACCTTGCCTTGGGGTCCAAGGGATCCCCAAGGGGTCGGCCGAGCCAGGGGGGAGGACTCTCCCCCCCCGAAACCGAGTCCTACTTGGTTTGGTGGGAGGGAGTCCTTCCCCCTTCCCACCTCTCCCTTTTTTTTTCTCTTTCCTTTGATATTTTCTCTCTTGGTGCATAGGGGATTGGTGGGCTGTCCCACCAGCCCACTAAGGGCTGGTGTGACCCCCCCAAATACCTATGGGCTTCCCCGGAGTGGGTTGCCCCCCTCCGGTGAACTCCCGGAACCCATTCGTCATTCCCGGTACATTCCCGGTAACTCCGAAAACCTTCCGGTAATCAAATGAGGTCATCCTATATATCAATCTTCGTTTCCGGACCATTCTGGAAACCCTCGTGACGTCCGTGATCTCATCCGGGACTCCGAACAACATTCGGTAACCAACCATATAACTCAAATACGCATAAAACAACGTCGAACCTTAAGTGTGCAGACCCTGCGGGTTCGAGAACTATGTAGACATGACCCGAGAGACTCCTCGGTCAATATCCAATAGCGGGACCTGGATGCCCGTATTGGATCCTACATATTCTACGAAGATCTTATCGTTTGAACCTCAGTGCCAAGGATTCGTATAATCCCGTATGTCATTCCCTTTGTCCTTCGGTATGTTACTTGCCCGAGATTCGATCGTCAGTATCCGCATACCTATTTCAATCTCGTTTACCGGCAAGTCTCTTTACTCGTTCTGTAATACAAGATCCCGCAACTTACACTAAGTTACATTGCTTGCAAGGCTTGTGTGTGATGTTGTATTACCGAGTGGGCCCCGAGATACCTCTCCGTCACACGGAGTGACAAATCCCAGTCTTGATCCATACTAACTCAACTAACACCTTCGGAGATACCTGTAGAGCATCTTTATAGTCACCCAGTTACGTTGTGACGTTTGATACACACAAAGCATTCCTCCGGTGTCAGTGAGTTATATGAGCTCATGGTCATAGGAATAAATACTTGACACGCAGAAAACAGTAGCAACAAAATGACACGATCAACATGCTACGTCTATTAGTTTGGGTCTAGTCCATCACGTGATTCTCCCAATGACGTGATCCAGTTATCAAGCAACAACACCTTGTTCATAATCAGAAGACACTGACTATCATTGATCAACTGGCTAGCCAACTAGAGGCATGCTAGGGACGGTGTTTTGTCTATGTATCCACACATGTAAATGAGTCTTCATTCAATACAATTATAGCATGGATAATAAACTATTATCTTGATACAGGAATTATAATAATAACTATACATTTATTATTGCCTCTAGGGCATAATTCCAACACGTGGAACACTCGGGTTAAGCTTGACGAGCCTAGCATGTGCACACATGGCCTCGGAACACATGAGACCGAAAGGTCGATCATGAATCATATAGATGATATGATTAGCATAGGGATGCTTACCACTGAAACTATACTCAACTCACGTGATGATCGGACTTGAGCTAGTGTAAGTGGATCATGAACCACTCAAGTGACTAGAGAGATGTACTTTTTGAGTGGGAGTTTAGCGAATAATTTGATTAAGTTAAACTCCAATTATCTTGAACATAGTCTAAGTCCACTTTGAATATATTTGTGTTGTAGATCATGGCTCACGCTACAGTCATCCTGAATTTTAATACGTTCCTAGAGAAAGCTAAGTTGAAAGATGATGGAAGCAACTTTGTAGACTGGGCTCGTAATCTTAAGCTAATCTTACAAGCTGGGAAGAAGGATTATGTCCTTAATGCTGCACTAGGAGATGAACCACCCGCCACGGCTGATCAGGATGTTAAGAACGCTTGGTTAGCACATAAGGAGGACTACTCAATAGTTCAATGTGCAGTCTTGTATGGCTTAGAACCGGGACTTCAACGTCGCTTTGAGCGTCATGGAGCATTTGAGATGTTCCAGGAGTTGAAGTTTATCTTTCAGAAGAACGCCTGGATCAAGAGGTATGAGACCTCCGATAAATTCTATGCTTGCAAGATGGAGGAAAACTCGTCTGTCAGTGAACATGTGCTCAAAATGTCTGGGTACTCAAACCGTCTAGCTGAGCTGGGGATTGAACTCCCGCAAGAGGCTATCACTGACAGAATCCTTCAATCACTGCCGCCAAGCTATAAAGGCTTTGTGTTGAACTACAACATGCAAGGGATGAAAAAGTCTCCCGGCGAGTTGTTTGCGATGCTAAAAGTCGCAGAGTCTGAACTCCGTAAAGAGCATCAAGTGTTGATGGTGAATAAGACCACTAGTTTCAAGAGAAACGGCAAAGGCAAGAAGGGTAATTCGAAGAAGAGCGGCAAGCCTGTTGCCAATCCTACGAAGAAACCCAAAGCTGGACCTAAGCCTGAAACGGAGTGTTACTATTGCAAGGGTATGGGTCACTGGAAGCGCAATTGCCCCAAGTATCTGGCAGATAAGAAGGCGGCCAAAGAAAAATCAGGTATATTTGATATACATGTTATTGATGTGTACTTAACCGGCTCTCGTAGTAGTGCCTGGGTATTCGATACCGGTTCTGTTGCTCATATTTGCAACTCGAAACAGGAACTGTGGAATAGACGAAGGCTGGCGAAAGATGAAGTGACGATGCGCGTAGGAAATGGTTCCAAGGTTGACGCAATCGCCGTCGGCACAGTTTCACTTCAGTTACCATCAGGATTGGTGATGAACTTAAATCATTGTTATTTAGTGCCTGCGTTGAGCATGAACATTATATCTGGATCTTGTTTATTGCGAGACGGTTACTCTTTTAAGTCAGAGAATAATGGTTGTTCTATTTCTATGAGTAACATCTTTTATGGTCATGCACCTAATGTGAGAGGATTGTTCATATTGAATCTTGATAACGACACGCATATACATAACATTGAGACCAAAAGAGTTAGAGTTAACAATGATAACGCCATATTTTTGTGGCACTGCCGCTTAGGTCATATTGGTGTAAAGCGCATGAAGAAACTCCATGCTGATGGACTTTTTGGAGTCACTTGACTTTGATTCACTTGACACGTGCGAACCATGCCTCATGGGCAAGATGACTAAGACTCCGTTCTCCGGAACAATGGCGCGTGCAAGTGACTTGTTGGAAATCATACATACCGATGTGTGTGGTCCGATGAGCGTGGAGGCACGCGACGGATATAGTTGTTTTCTCACCTTCACTGACGATTTGAGTAGATATGGTTATGTCTACTTGATGAAACACAAGTCTGAAACATTTGAAAAGTTCAAGCAATTTGAGAGTGAAGTGGAAAATCATCGTAACAAGAAGATCAAGTTCCTACGGTCTGATCGTGGGGGTGAATATCTGAGTTTCGAGTTTGGTACTCACTTAAGACAATGTGGAATTGTTTCACAGTTAACACCGCCTGGAACACCACAGCGTAATGGTGTGTCCGAACGTCGTAATCGTACTCTATTAGAAATGGTGCGATCTATGATGTCTCTTACTGATTTGCCGTTATCGTTTTGGGGTTATGCATTAGAAACAACTGCATTCACTTTAAATAGGGCACCATCAAAATCCGTTGAGACGACACCATACGAACTGTGGTATGGCAAAAGGCCAAAGTTGTCGTTTCTTAAAGTTTGGGGATGTGATGCTTATGTCAAAAAGCTTCAGCCTGAAAAGCTGGAACCCAAAGCGGAAAAGTGCGTCTTCATAGGTTACCCAAAAGAGACAGTTGGGTACACCTTCTATCTCAAATCCGAGGGCAAAGTGTTTATTGCTAAAAATGGAGCTTTTCTCGAGAAGGAGTTTCTCTCGAGAGAATTGAGTGGGAGGAAGATAGAACTTGACGAGGTTGTCGAACCTCTCATCCCTCTGGATGGTGGCGCAGGGCAAGGGGAAACCTCTGTCGTTGCAACGCCGGTTGAGGAGGAAGTTAATGATGATGATCATGAAACTCCAGTTCAAGTTTCTGTCGAACCACGCAGGTCGACGAGACCACGTGCTGCTCCAGAGTGGTACGGTAATCCCGTCTTATCAATCATGTTGTTAGACAACAATGAACCTGCAAATTATGAAGAAGCAATGGTGGGCCCAGATTCCAACAAATGGCTAGAAGCCATGAAGTCCGAGATAGGATCCATGTATGAGAACAAAGTGTGGACTTTGGAGGTACTACCTGAGGGCCGCAAGGCTATTCAGAACAAATGTATCTTTAAGAGGAAGACGGACGCTGACGGCAATGTGACCGTTTATAAAGCTCGACTTGTGGCAAAGGGTTTTTCACAAGTTCAAGGAGTTGACTACGATGAGACATTCTCACCCGTAGCGATGCTTAAGTCCGTCAGAATCATGTTAGCAATAGCTGCATTTTTCGATTATGAAATCTGGCAGATGGATGTCAAAACGGCGTTCCTTAACGGTTTCCTTAAGGAAGAGTTGTATATGATACAACCCGAAGGTTTTGTCGATCCTAAGAATGCTAACAAGGTGTGCAAGCTCCAGCGATCCATTTATGGACTGGTGCAAGCATCTCGGAGTTGGAACAAACGCTTTGATGAGGTGATCAAAGCATTTGGGTTTATACAAGTGGTTGGAGAATCTTGTATTTACAAGAAGGTGAGTGGGAGCTTTGTGGCGTTTCTAATATTATATGTGGATGACATATTGCTGATTGGAAACAACGTGGAGTTTTTAGAGAGCATAAAGGATTACTTAAATAAGAGTTTCTCTATGAAGGACCTAGGAGAAGCTGCTTACATTCTAGGCATTAAGATCTATAGGGATAGATTAAAACGCCTGATAGGACTTTCACAAAGCACATACCTTGATAAAGTTTTGAAGAGGTTCAAAATGGAACAGTCCAAGAAAGGGTTCTTGCCAGTTTTACAAGGTACGAGATTGAGTAAGACTCAGTGCCCAGCAACTGATGAAGATAGAGAGCATATGCGCTCCGTCCCCTATGCTTCAGCCATAGGTTCTATCATGTATGCAATGCTGTGCACTAGACCGGATGTTAGCCTTGCCATAAGTATGGCAGGTAGGTTCCAGAGTAATCCAGGAGTGGATCACTGGACAGCGGTCAAGAATATCCTAAAGTACCTGAAAAGGACTAAGGAGATGTTTCTCGTGTATGGAGGTGACGAAGAGCTCGCCGTAAAAGGTTACGTCGATGCAAGCTTTGACACAGATCCGGACGACTCTAAGTCGCAAACCGGATACGTATTTATTCTTAATGGGGGTGCGGTAAGCTGGTGCACTTCCAAGCAAAGCGTCGTAGCAGATTCTACATGTGAAGCGGAGTACATGGCTGCCTCGGAGGCAGCTAAGGAGGGTGTCTGGACGAAGCAGTTCATGAAGGATCTTGGAGTGGTGCCAAGCGCACTGAATCCAATAACCTTGTTCTGTGACAACACGGGTGCCATTGCCTTAGCAAAGGAACCACGGTTTCACAAGAAGACCAGACACATCAAACGACGCTTCAACCTCATCCGCGACTACGTCGAGGGAGAGGACGTAAATATATGCAAAGTGCACACGGATCTGAATGTAGCAGACCCGCTGACTAAACCTCTTCCACGGCCAAAGCATGATCAACACCAGAACTGTATGGGTGTTAGATTTATTACAATGTAATTCACATGACGATGTGAGGGCTAGATTATTGACTCTAGTGCAAGTGGGAGACTGTTGGAATTATTCCCTAGAGGCAATAATAAATATAGTTATTATTATAATTCATGTATCAAGATAATCGTTCATTATCCATGCTATAATTGTATTGAATGAAGACTCATTTACATGTGTGGATACATAGACAAAACACCGTCCCTAGCAAGCCTCTAGTTGGCTAGCCAGTTGATCAAAGATAGTCAGTGTCTTCTGATTATAAACAAAGTGTCGTTGCTTGATGACTGGATCACGTCATTAGGAGAATCACGTGATGGACTAGACCCAAACTAATAGACGTAGCATGTTGATCGTGTCATTTTGTTGCTACTGTTTTTAGCGTGTCAAGTATTTATTCCTATGACCATGAGATTATATAACTCACTGACACCGGAGGAATGCTTTATGTGTATCAAACGTCGCAACGTAACTGGGTGACTATAAAGATGCTCTACAGGTATCTCCGAAGGTGTTAGTTGAGTTAGTATGGATCAAAACTGGGATTTGTCACTCCGTGTGACGGAGAGGTATCTCGGGGCCCACTCGGTAATGCAACA
Source organism: Hordeum vulgare subsp. vulgare (assembly GCF_904849725.1). Lineage (NCBI taxonomy): Eukaryota > Viridiplantae > Streptophyta > Magnoliopsida > Poales > Poaceae > Hordeum > Hordeum vulgare. The sequence goes on along the minus strand of NC_058524.1, from coordinate 502,800,367 downwards.
TCACACGCAAGCCTTGCAAGCAATGTGACTTAGTGTAATTTGCGGGATCTTGTATTACGGAACGAGTAAAGAGACTTGCCGGTAAACGAGATTGAAATAGGTATGCGGATACTGACGATCGAATCTCGGGCAAGTAACATACTGAAGGACAAAGGGAATGACATACGGGATTATTTGAATCCTTGGCACTGAGGTTCAAACGATAAGATCTTCGTAGAATATGTAGGATCCAATACGGGCATCCAGGTCCCGCTATTGGATATTGACCGAGGAGTCTCTCGGGTCATGTCTACATAGTTCTCGAACCCGCAGGGTCTGCACACTTAAGGTTCGACGTTGTTTTATGCGTATTTGAGTTATATGGTTGGTTACCGAATGTTGTTCGGAGTCCCGGATGAGATCACGGACGTCACGAGGGTTTCCGGAATGGTCCGGAAACGAAGATTGATATATAGGATGACCTCATTTGATTACCGGAAGGTTTTCGGAGTTACCGGGAATGTACTGGGAATGACGAATGGGTTCCGGGAGTTCACCGGAGGGGGCAACCCACCCCGGGGAAGCCCATAGGCCTTGAGGGTGGCACACCAGCCCTTAGTGGGCTGGTGGGACAGCCCAAAAGGGCCTATGCGTCTAGGAAAGAAAATCAAAGAGAAAAGAAAAAAAAAAAGAGGAGGTGGGAAGGGAAGGAAGGACTCCCACCCACCAAACCAAGTCCAACTCGGTTTGGGGGGGGAGCCTTCCCCCCTTGGCTCGGCCGACCCCCTTGGGGCTCCTTGAGCCCCAAGGCAAGGTCCCCTCCCTCCCACCTATATATACGGAGGTTTTAGGGCTGATTTGAGACGACTTTTCCACGGCAGCCCGACCACATACCTCCACGATTTTTCCTCTAGATCGCGTTTCTGCGGAGCTCGGGCGGAGCCCTCCTGAGACAAGGTCATCACCAACCTCTGGAGCGCCGTCACGCTGCCGGAGAACTCTTCTACCTCTTCGTCTCTCTTGCTGGATCAAGAAGGCCGAGATCATCGTCGAGCTGTACGTGTGCTGAACGCGGAGGTGCCGTCCGTTCGGTACTAGATCGTGGGACTGATCGCGAGATTGTTCGCGGGGCGGATCGAGGGACGTGAGGACGTTCCACTACATCAACCGCGTTCACTAACGCTTCTGTTGTACGATCTACAAGGGTACGTAGATCACTCATCCCCTCTCGTAGATGGATATCACCATGATAGGTCTTCGTGCGCGTAGGAAATTTTTGTTTCCCATGCGACGTTCCCCAACATCACTTTGGAGGGGAGTTCATCTGTATCGTCCCCTCTCATGATTATGTCGGGGGGAGATACTGCAATGTCTGTGGTTGAGAGGGATAAGTTGTCACTGCCTGAGTTGAAGGGATTTTTAGCTGATCATTTGACACTGAAAGAGAGCATGAAATTGTACTTTCTTATGCGAGGGAGAGATTTGGTTAATGGATTATTGTTTCTATATACTGATGAAGGTTGCATGAAGATGTCAGATCACATTACAGATGCAGGGGTTGCTGACATCCATGTGGAGTACAATGGTGAGAAAGATGATGCAGATGAGGAAGATAGTGGCTCTGATTTTGAAGAAGATGAATTGCATGACTTAATGAACAATGGCAGTGAGGGTGAACCAGATGCAGTTATCACTGCAGAAGAAGAAGATGTTATCCTGGTTCCAAATGAAAGTGGAGTGGTTACTCAAGTGATCCAAAGCCCTGTGAAGCATAATTTCAGGACTGAAGATCTTTCCCAATGTTCTCAAGTAGTCAATTCATCTCAGCCAGTTGTTGCTAGCCAAACTATACCTCCAATTCCAGAAGTTGTCGAAAATGGTGAAGACTGTGAGGATTCAGATGACCCTGATTATGTGGCACATACTGATGATAGTGGGGAAGAATCAGATGTGGTTGAGCTGAGAAAGCATGCCAGAAAATTCAAGAAGAAGATGAAAGCTTCAGAAATTTGGTTTGCAAAGGAGTCATCAGGTCCAGTTCCTATTGAGCTAGTGGCTAATGTTGAAGAAGTTGTACAAGACATGGAGTTTCAGTCCGCTAATGAGGACTACTCTTATGATGAAGATGAATATGGCCAGAGGTGAGAAGGAACAACCAGTACATTAGGTTTAATCCTGAATCCGAAATTCCCCAATTTAGTTTGGGAATGGTTTTCAAAAGCAAGCATCAGTTGGTGAAAGCAGTGAAGAGGTATGGGCTTGCTACTAAAAGGAGCATCTCTTTATTGAAATCTGAGGAGCAGAGGGTGAGAGCTAAATGTGACTGGCCTAATTGCCCATGGATGTTGTATGCAACAAAGACAAGTAGATGTTCTATATTTCAAATAATCACCATTGAAGATGAACATCACTGCACACAAAACAGAGAGAATAAGCTTGTTACTGCCAAGGTGATTGCAAAAAGGTATGAGCACATCATCATAGCCAATCCACTTTGGAAAATTGACAACATTAAAGCCACAGTGTTGAAAGACATGTTTGTTGATGTGTCAGTTTCAAAATGCAAGGCAGCAAAGAAAATTGTTCTGGATAAGCTCATGTGTGGGATGAAAAGTGAGTACACAAAGGTATTTGACTAGCAATTGGAACTGCTAAGGAGCAACCCTGGCAGTACAGTAGCCATAACCTTAGATCCAACAGATATGGAACATAATATATTTTAGCAGTACTATGTTTGCTTCCATGCAATGAAGCAAGACTTTAAAGCAGGGTGCAGGATGGTCATTGGACTAGATGGTTGTTTTTTTAAGGGAGCTTGTCAAGGTGAACTATTGGCTGCAATTGGAAGGGATGCTAATAATCAAATGTATCCACTGGCTTGGGCAGTGATTGAGAAAGAGACCAATGATAGTCGGAAGTGGTTCATTGCACTGTTTGATCAAAGACTTGGATATCAATGACCAAGGAGCAGGATGGGTCTTTATTTCTGACCAGCAGAAGGGATTGATCAACAGCATGAGGGACTATTTACCCAAAGCAGAGCATAGAATGTGTGCTAGACACATTTATGCCAACTAGAGGAAGAAGCACAAGGACCATGGTTCCAGAAAAGATTTTGGGCAATTGCTAAGTCTGCTAATAGAGAAGATTTTAATTACAACAAGGCCAAGCTTGCACAACTCACTCCAGAAGGTGCTAAAGACTTCATGAGGACAGAGCCAAAGCATTGGGCTAGGGCATTTTTCCCAGCTGGAGCAAACTGTGAATCTGTTGATAACAATCTTTGTGAGTCATTCAACAATGCCATTATAGAAGCAAGGTTCCATCCCATTATCTCACAACAAGAAATGATTAGAAAGAAGGTGTATATCAGAGTGCAAGAGCAAAGATCCAAAAGTGCAAAATGGAAGGGTAAAATTTGCCCCAATATTTTGAGGAAATTGAATGTCAATATTAAGATGACACGGTATGTTGAGGTGCTATGGAATGGCAAGGAGGGCTTTGAGGTGAGACACATGGAAGGGAGAAGAAAACAATATACAATGAATCTTGAAAGGAGGAACTGCACTTGTGGTTATTTTCAGCTGACAGACCTGCCTTGTTGTCATGCCATTGCAGCTATCTACAAGAGTGGAAGGAATATAGAGGAGCACCCAACAATTCACGCAAAAATGGTGTCGTTGGGTCGTGATGCCAGTCGACGAAGCCATGCTGTTCAGTTCATGACAGAAAAATTTAGAGATTCAGACGAAGAAAAATTCAGAGATCCAGACAAACAAAACATGCGAGGAATCAAGCATACCTGAGTATCTACGCAGGAATAGTATCTCCTACCAGGGTTCGCTGGACTCCAGAAGATCCACCGCGACGCCTTCCCGCTGCACTGGCCGCATTTCCTTGTCGGCTCTTACCCCATCGGTGGCTCCCGATACGGAACCGGAGACCTTGTAGCCACGCTTCTCCTTCGAAGGCCTCCGCCGTGAGAAGAAGCCGACGAAGTACGAGAGGAAAAAAGACATGGTGGTTGGTGGCAGCGCCGCCGCCTCTCCTTTTATCGCAGTCGTCGGGAGGAACCCTAGCCCTGTTCCCCACCGCACGCTTCTACCAAAAAGAGAAAGATGGGGAGAGAGGGCCCACGATAGTGTACTTAAGAAGCAAACCCGGGCTCAGGTGGTGCCACATCAACAAATCCTCTCATCAGAGCTTAAACATCCAGGATTAGAGAGTTGGGGGTGCCGATTTTCGGGATTTGGAGGTTTGGGTTCTAAACCCACGATGCCTACCAGTTGAGGTTTAAAAGGGACTTTACTCCCGCTGTCACGTTTTTTTTTCATGAGACAAATCCACTGTCACGTGCCCCGTTGCCTCGTTATCGAGGCGACGTGTCCGTTTCACGTTCACACGAGCGGTCGAGCCGCGCCACTGACCACCCCCAGACGATTAGGTAGGCTCCTGCCCAGCCGATTTGGCAGCAGTATACTCCTGCCAACCCAAGCACGTCAATCACGACAGCCAGCCCAAATTCCTAGCGGCAGCAGCCGAGCGCCGGGAGCGAGCAAGATGGCGGCGGCGGCTGTCGCGGCGCGGGCGTACGAGGCGGCGGCGCGGGCGTACGAGGCGGCGGCGCGGTCCGCTCTGGCGGCACTGGAGCGCAACCTCCTGCCCGACGCGGTCACCCGGCGGCTCACGCGCCTCCTGCTCGCGCAGCGCCTCCGCCTCGGCTACCTCCCCTCCGCGCCGCTCCAGCTGCAGGACCTCCTCCTCTTCGCTCACTGTACGCACCGCCCCCGCCCGCCCAAATGCAGTTTCCTTCACTCTCGCTGGTCACTGCGCTGCCATTCTAATCTCTGCAAATATTATCCGAATATCTGGGTGAACACCCGGTAGCAAACAAAAATCCCCAGGGAAACACCTGGTAGAAGTTGCCAGTAGATCTACTACATTCCGTAATTTCTCTGAAAATTCGAACAAAAAAATTGTGCCTGGGCACTGTTCTGTTCTGCCTGACTTACCATGCAAGTAATTCCTCAGTTTAGATGTGAATACGTTTTGTTTAGTTCTGCTATTGGTTGATTGTGAGTCTGATTCCTCTGCTGCTACTTGCCAGTGTGGTGACGTTCTAGAATTTGGTTTCTGTTTGCAGCACTTGAAGGCATGCCCATTGCCATTGAAACGGACACAGCCAAAACCCAGCACTACGAGTTGCCGACCACATTCTTCAAGCTAGTGCTCGGAAAAAACCTCAAATACAGGTTTGTGCTTCATGGCGAGATAACTGAATCTTATAATTTTATACTCCCTCCGTCTCAGAATAAATGTCTCAACTTTGTACTAGCTCGTTTGTACTAGCTCTATTACAAAGTTGTACTAAGCTTGAGACAGTTATTTTGAGACGGAGGGAGTACATGAGTAAAAGCTACTGGTTTAGCATGCATCTTGTGCTTCGTTTGTTAATTCACATACATGCTCCATAATTTTCCAGTTCATGTTACTTCCCTGATGATTCAAGCACCCTTGAAGATGCTGAGGTTGCAATGCTGGAGTTGTATTGCCAGAGGGCGCAGCTGCAGGATGGCCAAAGCATCCTTGATGTTGGATGTGGATGGGGATCCCTCTCTGTATACATAGCAAAGAAATATAGGAACTGCAATATTACAGGGATATGCAACTCAACAACTCAAAAGGCTTTTATAGAAGAGCACTGTAGGTAAGTGCAACCGTTTTATTGCGAGAGGGCCTGATGAGTGCATTCTTTTGCCATGTAGTGACCATTTTATATTCCTTGTGATCATTTTTAAAGTTTGCACAAGAGCATATTGATGACAGCTCAATTTGATTTCATTTTGATCATGTTCATATGTCACTTACTAGTTTCATAATTTTCTAGTTATTTCAAATACTAATGGAAATGATCATTCGCATGCATCAACCATTCAACCTTCGATATGCTAGACATGCTGACAGAATTGTTACCACCATTTGGCCCCATGATTTCGATGGTCCTGCAGTAAATACTTCGTTTCTGGTACAGGGAAAATGAGCTATCCAATGTTGAGATAATTGTAGCAGACATCAGCAAGTTTGAGATGGAGCGTTCTTTTGACAGGATCATATCCATAGAGATGTTTGAGGTATAACTTAACTTTGAATTTTCTGTAGTTTCGACCCTTATAATAATTCCTTAAGGTAAAGGAGTGTTTGTAATGGGCCTGTTACGCAGCACATGAAAAACTACAAGGCACTTCTTAAGAAGATATCCAGATGGATGAAAGAGGATTCCTTATTGTTTGTTCACTACTTCTGCCACAAGACATTTGCGTATCACTTCGAGGTACTTTAAGAATCCTGCATTTTGACAAGTCATTTGGTCTTGGCTACATCAGAAATAGCTTTCCCATCACACGGATCATGGTACTACCTCTTATATTTGTAGCTCCATTTGTATTCGTTGACATATATGTAAAGTTCACTTCTTACCAATCTCGTTCCTACTGATAGTGATAGAAGTTCCTTGCGGCATTTTTTTTTTCATTACTAACACTCACGAGTGTCCTTAGAACTCTTATTCGCTTCTGTGAAAGTGAAATAAGTTCGCCTCTTGTACTGAACTAGACTCATTAAGTTATTGTTGAGAACTGTATCACTATAAATGTATCTGTAGTGTAAATCTCATGTGAACTGAGGCATCACATTTTCAACAGGACAAGAATGATGATGATTGGATCACAAGGTATTTCTTCACTGGAGGAACAATGCCATCAGCAAACCTCCTTCTCTACTTTCAGGTTAGTACCTAACGGATTGTTCCTCTTGAGCAGGCTACTTCTATCTTCCCTAGCCAAATATGAATGTTAGTTAGTTGGCCACTGATCAAACATGAATATTGATATTCACTTACTATAATTTTGCAGGAAGATGTATCTGTGGTCAATCATTGGCTTGTCAGTGGCACACATTATGCTAGAACTAGGTATGCCTTTCCTTAGTTTCAAAGTATTGTATCCCTTTTACTTAATGTGTTTCGACATGATTCTGTATGAGCTTAATTGATTAGGTAGGAAATGCAAAATAACATTATAAACCTTGATATCAAAGTGAAAATGCTACGCGATGAACTGTGAATTAATTGTTGGAGAATTTCCTGGTTTGCATTTGGCTACTGATGCAAAACGAAACTTCATTGTTGTCTAGAGTTTATACAATATAATGACACGGTATGCTAATTTTGTATGCGATGTCTACCTGTAGTGAGGAGTGGCTGAAACGTATGGACAGGAACATCGCTACCATAAGGCCAATCTTTGAGAAGACTTATGGGAGAGAATCAGCTACCAAATGGATAGCTTATTGGAGGACGTTCTTCATCTCAGTCGCCGAACTTTTCGGATATAACAATGGTGATGAATGGATGGTTGCACATCACCTGTTCCGAAAGAAGTAGAAGTACTGCTGAACATTTCTGGAGCAAAGTAGAATTGTATGTTGAGAAACATCCATCGTGCAGGTTGTACCTAGTAATATATTTTTTCTGTGTTGAGCGGTTATCCTCCTTGAATAAAATTGTACCTCAGTGTTCTGGTACTTCAGCATTGACGCTGGCAATATAAAATATTTTCTTATCTAAATGGTTTATAAAAGATTTACAATTTCCAAGCGAGAGAAACAACAAATTTGTATCCCGAAAGATATATGTGATCTTGGAGAGTATTCCAGGCCAAGAGTTCAGGTAGTCAGCAGCAACGTCGAAACTCAAAACCATAGTCACACAATAGCACTTGGGTGCATCAGATTCAGTAGTTATTTCAGGAAGCCATTTAGGCTGTACCTGCTCTGAATGGAAGACAAGATGAATCACCTAAAGAACCAAATCTTCCTGCTACTAAGATATACAACTATCTCCTACAGTACTTTATGAAGTGGAGCCAAAAAAACAATTTAACCAAAAATCATCTAGATTTGACAGGAAACAACTGTCATCTAGATGACCGCTTCCATTGCTGGATCGCTTCATGCAAGGAATGGCTGGGAATTATGGTCAGGCTCGGAAGCATGCCTTTCGTAATTGGGGAGATCGTGTGTTTCTCGAACCAAGCTTCGATCGCCCTTCGCTCGTAGGTATGACCATCAGCAGCAACACTCGGATCGTCCATTATCTCCTGTGTCGAAATTATCTCTTAAGCCAGAGTGACAGTTGAACTGACAGCTATTTTACGTAGAGAATTTTACCTGCGATATAGGGCAGATGAAGTGGCTTGGCACAACTGCGTTTGGACTCCTAAACTTCCGAGAGCTGGTAACCCTGCTTAGAATATTTTCGAGCTCTGGAAGCACCTCTTGCTCGAGATCAGGCCTGTCCCTGCATCTCAGCGCCGTACAGTGCAGCCCCAGTTTTGCCAGCATCTCCGCCTCAGCGATTGGCCAATCATTCAGAGATATGTCGAGGATATCAGGAAATGTGCCCTTTCGGATGGCCTCTTCTGCGCTAAGTATTAGCCCATTCGGACGCTTGCCAGTTAGTAGCTGGAGAATGATAATCCCCAAAGCGAAAAGATCTGATTTCGGACGAACTGTCCCAGTTAACTGGTACTCAGGGTCCATGTAATACATTGTGCCGGCAATGACAGTGTCGTCTCTGTATTCTGTGAAACCATCTGGCGCTAGATCTGATATGAGCTTCGCGAAACCTACGTCGCCTATTTTGCTTACATAGTTCTTGTCCAGCAAGATATTTCCAGGCTTGAGATCACGATGCACAATCGGCTCGGGCTTCGTTCCATGCAAGAATGCAAGCCCACGAGCTACCTCACAAATAATTTGGAAGCGCAGAGACCAATGGAGTGGTTGGCGCCCTTCGTTGTCGATAAGTTGATCTTCCAGACTTCCGTTCTCCATGTATTCATATACAAGACATCCAATTTCAGGACAAAACCCAAGCAACAAAACTAGGTTGGGATGGTGAAGTCGGCCGAGAATGTCAACCTGCATCATGTGGAAACAATCAAATCATTTAATAAATGCCCCATCGGTAATAGAAATATATTAAATCAAATTACATTGACCCACTGTTTATGGGTATTAACAACACAGTAAAAATGTTATGAGATTTACTAGGAGACGCGTAAAAGAAATATACATCGGAGTACCTCTTTAAAGAACTCATCAATCTTGCCACGGGAATCTTGCTGGATAACCTTGACAGCTACTTCAGTGTGATCAAGGGTGCACCTGTATACAATCCCATAGCCTCCCTCACCGATCTTTTTTGCATCAGAGAAGTTCTCGGTGGCGAGCTCTATTTCATGTCTCGAGTAGCGCCTGCAACTTTTGCCTGTCGACAGAAGAGCACCCAGAACCTTTGCCTTCTCTGTAGTCGCCATGTTGGTTACAGTTTCAGCATTGTGCTTGGAATAAGCCTCACGAGTGAATGCCTTTTTCACCATCTCAGCTTCTTCAGTAGCTCTGAAATGTTTGTTTTTCTCCGGTGCAGCTTTCTGTTTGAAAAAATCCTCCTGCTGTAGTGCATCTTGCACTTTCTGCAAATCTTCACTACACCCATTAGAAAGCACCTGGATCTGAAACATCATAATGTAATGGATAAGGACTGAGTAAAAGCTTCCCTCGGAATGGAAAATGACCGAATGCAAAGCGTAGTGTATGCATAGTAGCAACTAACTTAGGGGATTAGTATCAACCTTCCAAGTAGGAGATGGGGCAAATGTGAATAAAATGTCACTCCATGAAGCACATGGCAGCCAGCTTTATTGATTAGCATTACCAAATAACATTTTAAGGCACCAGATAGTACAGTAGCTAAAGATATACAACAGCCATCACAAGAATTTAACCTTAGCTTGGAATGAGATATTTGTAGGTTTATCATATATCACTAACCTTTTTCTTAGCATGGACGTGATTTTCACAAGCTTCGACATACATCATCGGTGTATCCTGGTACTCCTTCCTCGGTTTTGCTACTTCATCTATACGTCGAGACTGTAATCATGACAGCAACGAAAATCAGGCATTCTCAAAAATACATGCCAGCTCACAATTACCGGTATTAATGTCAGAAAATCAGGAAGCCAAAATCACATAGTAACTGGAAACAGCTCTAACCTCTTCAGTAGAACTTAAGGAGACACAAGGAAATTCCTTCAACTGGCCAATGGCGTCAAAATCTGTGTCTCCTGTTCGCCCTGGTGTCTTTCGACATACTCTTCCAAACAGACGTCTTCTAAGACTTTCTGAACTTTGAGCAGCACTTGCAGAAAAGCTAAGGGAACTGCGGGCTTGAGAGGACGAGTCAGAACTAGTAACTTCAGAAGATTTTGGTGTGTTCACATTAGGAAGGTCGTGCAATGATTGTTTGTCTTGCAACTGGCTCCTCAGTCTTAGGGCAAATTCTCTATGACTAACTGACTCAATCTTTAAGTAAGTATTTGAATCTGTAAAAACGCATGTGTTTAAGAACAAAATGTGTTCCTTACCATTCCAATGGTAAAAGTGAACAGATAGGGAGGTAACGAAAAAAGAGAAATAGAGCAAAACATACTGTCTGCTTGAGTCTGATTCACAAGTTTTATAGTTAATCTGTGCCGCGACACGATAAATACATTGCAAGAACATGGCATGGCTTTTAAGACAGTATTGGGCAAATCTTGGAGCCATAATATCCTGAAAAGATAACAGTGCTAGCATTTAAAACATCTTGGAGATTTGGCACAACTGGCTTGAAACTTGAACGTGCTAAAGAAAGTCCATACATAAACAGAGATGCTCATAAGTTTAACTTTGATTCAGCCATGAAATAATATAGTGATGCGGTTATGAAACTGCATGCAGGAATTCTATAGATTCAGGAAGCACAGCGCACAGCATGGCAGGTATGACCTTTAAATGGTGGAGTCTAGAGAGCTACAAGCCCTTATAGGAGTTGGAACTACATCAGTGGCTAATAGCCAAAGGAAAAAAGTTAAGCACGGGGAAAAAGTAGACCATGCTATCACTCGGCAAACACAAGTACTAGTTTGAGCACATATTAGTCGTGCCACCCTCTACAACATAAACAGAAACCAGCTGCCAATCATCGAATCTGCATGCGACATCCACTAATTTTGTTTTAGAAATATGTCATGAGAGCAGAGCCGCAGAGGTAGAGAATGATCAACCTTGTAAAAGAGAAATAGAGAATGATAAGGATGACCCTTTCACTACACTAGAATATCCCCCTCAAATTCTTCCTAAGAGATGAGACCATTGGGACTAAATAGCACACAAAACTCAAATACAAAACAAACCCAGATGCATATGCTGACAATCAATGAGGTACATAACAGGGACCAATCAACATGAACAGGATTGTCGTTGCTGCTACAAATCTTACCAACACACATTTTGCAAACTATCCTACAGTATTTTGGTCCAGACATAGTTCAGTCTCTATAAACAGAAACTAAGTTTGTAGTTTTGTACGCACGTGGATCAGTGGATGGATGCATCTATCTACCTTTCTGATGCCAAATGAGTAACAGGAAAGAGTGAGGCAAGTCACCATCCACAAAAGGGACTCACCCCTTTCTGCTCCCTGCACTATCTTACATTTCCGATTCCTCTTTTGGGGGAAAGCTAAACAAGTAGAGTAGCAACAACTATCCAGAATTCCAGATTCGTTGGGTTCTCAAAAGCGAAATTCTGGCCTTTTCTGAAGTGGAAAATATATACTGTACCTCCGGAACCAGCTCAAGGTGGCGGATCCGAGCACGAGGTTGCGGACGCCGGACTCCGCCGCGTACCTGGCCAGCGCCTCCGCGACGCTGTGCCCCTCCAGAACCACCGTCTCCACCTGCACGCACGCACGCACGCTCGCTCGAATTCAGACACGAGCAGATGGATCAGAACCACTGAGCTAGGCGGCTAGCAGGTGCGCCGAAGAAGGGAAGATTGTCGAGGAGAGGACTGACGGTTTTGCTGCCGAAGAGGCGGCGGAAGGGGAGGAAGACGTCCTGCGCGCGCGCCCTCCGGTCCTGCGAGAACATCTCCACCACCCCCGCAGCCATCCTCTCCACCGGCACCTGCTCCCCCGCTGCACCGCACGCGCAGGGCCACAACAACAACAAAAAACACCTCAGCTCGCCGTTGATGATCTCCACCGCACCGCGCGAACCCGAATCGAGGGGGAGAGGGGCGGCGAGGCCAACTTACTGGGGGTGGGGACGAAGGCGAGGGGCGGGATGACGTGGACGAGCGCGACGCGGCCGGGGGCGGCGGCTGCCCACCTGGCGGCCCGGCGGCTGGCGCGGCCGTCCCGGCGCACGGCCACCGCCACAGCCAGGGGGTCACCCGAGGACGCCATGCCGCGCGGCAGCCGGTGGCGGAGAAGGAAGAGGAAGAGGAGTCGAGGTTCTTGGCGGTGGCTGCCTAGTCAACTAAGCAATCAAGTCAGCAACAACCACTCGGCCGCGCTGGATTCGGCGGGGAGCGTAACGACCAGCTTTCTCCGTGCTCTGATCTGAGTCTGAGAGAGTGAGGGGTGGCTTCGGCCTTCGGTTGAATGGTGCCAAAAGAAAAACTGATTTCAAAACCAACTAGTGCTTATAAATTCCATGGCTGCGATCGTGTGGATGCGTTGGTCCGACGACGAGGCAACCTGCGCGACCGCGACGTCGAGGTACTGCGACCCGCGGCGGGAGGTGCTTAGGCAAACCGGCGCCTGCACCGCTCCTTTTCGTGGGCCGGTTTATGTAGAATGTGTTGTTTCTTAAAAATTGAAAAAAGTTTAATTTTCTTTAAAAAATCAGATTTGCGAAAAAAGTTTAATGATTATAAAAAATCATCAATTTCTGAAATATGTTTATGTATTTTCAAAAAGTTTACGGAATTCGAAAAGAAAACATTGTTCTTTTTTAAAATCATCCATTTTTAAAAAAGTTCATCAATTTTTAAAAATAATTCATTGATTTTGAAAAAAGTTTACAAATTTTAACATATCAGAAGTGGGCTAACCCACAGTCGCCACTAACCCATTTATACTTGTCCCTCTTCTTCCTCGTTCCTCTTTCATGATGCGAGGGTACGTCGCCGCCGCGGTAGCAACAAACTAGGTTCTTGTTCTGTATCGTCTTTCTTATATGCATACTATTCCCTTTGTTCCTAAATAATTGTTGTTCCTAACAACAATTATTTAGCAATAGAGAAAGCAGTTTAGAAAATTCAAACTTTGTCTTACCTTTTTGTGGCAATGAAAATTCAAACTTCAAAGCCAATGCGAGGAGGTGTCCTGAATGCCGCTCTTATTTGTGTAAATCGCAATGATTGTTGCGTACGCGGTTCTAAGAATCTGTCAACCATCGCTGGGTGGATGAATTTGCAGTAGCTCGTTCGAGAAATGGAAATCGAGTTATACAAGTAGCGTCATATATTCATATGAACATGGTATTTCTAGTTTGGTGGGAAATCGTATCTGTAAGTTTCATATGAGTATAATCGTTTTTTAGAGGACAGGTAGAAAGGCCTACATGTCCAAAATTTGAAAGAATGATCATGTGCTATGCAACTTAGGCCATGTTTGGTTCTCGTACCAATTTTTGCATGCATTGCATGCTTGATCCAGCTGTGTCTTCTGGAGGAAAAACAGACAAAAAAGTTCAATATATGTGTACGGTTTATTTGCCTCCATACCCTCTAGCCCGCGTGGGGCGTGCGTGATGAAAGGTGTTATGTTTGGTTGCCTGCATATTTAGACGGAAACACAAGACATAGTGTTTGGTTTCATGCAACGTATGTTGTGTGGTAATCTATTCGACGCGGTAACGAGGTTATCAGCACATTGGGTCATGTTGAACAACTCAAAGGAACTCTGAAGATATTGTATTAACACAATTCTAAACCATATCAAGCAGTTTTAAACATATTATCACACTTAAACATAACAGTTCTCAAGAAAAGCAATATGCCATAGTCGACACTAAACCAACTGGAGCAATGAAGAGCGTGCCTAGACGTTCACGGCGAAGGCGTCCTCATGCCTCCCACACTTGGTCACCACTTCATTCCCGCCATCATTGAAGACGATGACCTTGAGCATGTCGATAGTCAGCAACTTGAAGGTCACCACGTACCCGGTCTTGATCTGATGGACGACAATGAAGATGCTCCAAACTGATTGAGTGTGACCCTAATGTGCATCAGCCGAACAATGACTCTCCATGAGCGGCGGGTGTTCGTCTTCATCTTGAACTCCGTCGGCACGACCGGGAAGTGCTTCGTGAAGTGTAGGGGCATTGGTATGGCCTCGAGCTTGGGGGCCATGATCACCTTGCAGAAGTGAGTTGGCCCACCCTCCTCATGACAAAGCATGTAGTTTCGGCGTTTGCCGCTGAGGGGTGCCTCCGACATCGTCGACGTCTCTGGGTGGCACCTGAAGGGGCGTGTGTGGCACCACATCCTTGCCCTTGTCCATGGGCGACACCATATCTTTGCCCTTGTCCATGGGCGGCACCACCTCCTTGCCCGTGTTCTTCGTGTCGATCTGCATTATGAAGGGTATAAAGTTCAAAGGCTGATCATCATTGAAACCTAGCCTCTATATTTTACCCAGCCTCACGGTCACTACTTACCCACCACCTCACTCACTTAACCCCCACTGTCTCTCACTCTTTCTCCTATCCATCGCCATGAACTCCAACAACAACTCCAACCCCAACCCCTTCCCTTGGGGCATTGGATGGAGGTCTTTCTTCCACAGATGCTCGCTCGGTGACCGTACCAAGTTTGAGAACACCATGGAAGTTTTCTCGAACTTCAGCAGCATCGAAGACGTGCACAAGGAGGCAGAGGCGATGATGAAGAAGGCGGCGACGGAGGAGTTGAAGACGCTGATTCCTGACCTCGCGAAGGACATTCTTTGTTGCGCCAAGAATCAGGACGACTCTGGCGGCGCTGGACAGAGGGCAAGGTGAGCCAAGTACAGAGTACATGCATCCTCATGACCAGTGTACCATAGTGTACTGGACGACAAGGACTATGGTGATGCCGGAGGAGGAAGAAGAAGCAGTGGCGATGGTTGTCACGACGTCGGAGCTAGGACACCGAAGTGTGCCAATCAATCTGGACTCCGCCGAGGAAAACGAGATGATGGTCTACACGGGGACAAGAACAAGGCCAAGTGCCCCTGCCGCTCCAACCACCTCCAGGGTCGCCGGGGCTAAGATTTAAAACTACAGTGTAAGATTAACCCCCAATCTCCATTCCCCTTGTACTCAATCCGGATCGAAACCCTCATATTCATTGCCACTAGGAATTGGCGTAATGTTATGATCAGTCCTATGGCTATTTACCCCGATATCCCATTCCCTTAGAACGCGGATCAAATGCGAAATAGTAAGTGGGGAGGTGAAAAAGTGCTTATCGCCATTGTCGAAGTGACGCGTGTGATGCTAGGGATGCCGATGATGAAGGCCAGTAGTCGCGTTGCTGTTTTCCGATCTGCTAAATGCCGCCGCCGCCGGTGAGAGTTGAAGAGTGGAGAGAGGGGAGAGAGCGATTTGAGTAATTATTGATGGCGCTTCGGGAAGCAACATGACTTCTCGAATGTGGCTCCTCGCGTGCAGCCGTCGCAACATGACTTCTCGAATGTGGCTCCTCGCGTGGAGCCGTCGCCGCCCACGTGCATCGCGCGAGAATAGCTTAAAAAAACTGTCGATTTATGCGTTCCCGGCGGGTCTGAGTGCGAGATGCTTTAAAGTCCATTCAGTATGGGTCAAACAATTAAGCAAACAACCTATTTTTTTCGCACGAGTCTAATTGACCTATATGTAGGCTACATACACGAGTCCTTAAAAACACGTGCACTAGTTACCCTACCTTGATATATGTGTGTTTTTTCCTCCAGTGGCTAGTGGATATTTTTTTGGCAAGTATCATAGAATATTTGTCTGCTTATACTCCCTCTGTACTTTGCATATACTCCCTCCGTTTCTAAATATAAGTCTTCTAAGCGATTTCACTATATGTCTACATACGGAGCAAAACAATTGAATATACACTCTAAAGTATGTCTATATACATCTGTATGTAATCCACTAGTGAAATCTCTACAAAGACTTATATTTAGGAACGAAGGGAGTATAATATTATTTTTCAAACTTATGGATTTCATTTTCTATGAAGTTACTACCATGACCATACGATACCACTAGCCAAGATGCCAAGAGTCTTGAATGTTCACACGCTGCGCCCACACGGAACACTGGCCAGCAGTCAAACAAACTGTTGACTCCAAGAGAAGATGCCATGTGCCTCTCTGTCCACGGGGTCAACGTCTCGTCCACGCTGGATATCAAGATTTAAGAGCTTGCCAGACAATCATGGCGGGACTGCTGTTATTTACTGATACATCACGACAACACTGCCATGTGACACAACACCAAGACTTAACCGACACATTTTTATCCTAATTAACCGACACGCCTAAAGTAAATATGAAAACCGTAATTACCACACACGTATCCGTGTGGGCCGAATTCGATTTGCTATTAACAGATTTTCTTGGAAGCTGAATAATCCTTTATAACACTAAACTTTCTAGTTTTAAATGACAGAAATTTAATTGGGGTTTTCAATTAAAATTGAATCATTCGATATCGATCCGATCAACAATATTTTAAAGCTCTCTCATTCTATTGTTTTATAATATAAACTATGCTTTTAAATTTCAAGGCCTTATAATTAGTTGAGGTATTTAATTTTAAATTGAATCAATCGATTTTGACCGGATCAACAATTTCTTAACTCTCCCATTCAATTTTTTAATTCACCATGTTCGTTAATTTTAAAGCCTTTTTATTCTATTAAGGTATTTAATTTTGGACTTAGTTTATAATTTTGATCGGGCAAGCGATTTTTTAAATCAATCAACAAAACCCCGCCTATAAGACATATCAGTCATGTGCATCCTCCCACCACCTAAAAAAAGGCGTCACCATGTGATATGTGGCACCAATATAGTACATGCAACTAAATCTGGGCACATCCCGGGCCAGGTTGGGTTTCGGCCGGGCTTGAAAAAGCCCGAACTGAAAATCCTAAACCCAAGCCCGGCCTAGCCTAACCAAAAAATCAAATACTTAGGCCCAAGCCCGACCTGAATGGACTAAAAACATGAATTTTGGGTCGGGCCGGACCTCTATGTAAAATGGTCATTTTCTCAAGCCCGAGTCTGACCCGAAGTGACTATCGGGCCTAGTTTTCAAGCCCGAACCAGGTCCGAACATAAAGCCCGACCCGGTTTTTTTGGGTCGGGCTTGGGCCGGGTCACCGGGCCAGGCTGCCCATGTCCAGGTTTACATGCAACCACCAACCCAAAAAAATCTCTCACATAAATATAGGTTGGTTAGCGGATAACATAAATCATACCATGAAAGGCCCACCAAATCACCACACTATAGATTTGAAAATATAAGGGCATTAGTGTTTTGGAAAGTCAAATTTCTTTAACATTGATCAAGTTCATAGTAAAAATATCGACATCCACGGTATTAAAGAAAATAAGTTTGGAATCCATTTCATGATGCATCTAATAATACTGACTTGATATTATGGATTTTGATATATATTTTTATAAATTTAAAAGGTTTGACATTTCAAAAAAAGTAAACACCTTATATTTTAAAACAGAGTGATTTTTTAAAAATCCAACAAAACCAATAACGCCGCAAAACTTGCCCAATCCTTCTAGTATTTTTTAGTCCAAATTGTTTCTTACAAGTATTGCATGTGATCCTGCGCGTGAGGTGTGGCTGCAGATGAGGACGGTGTGACGACTACGGCGGCAAGAGCTGTTACAAGACTCAAGGCGGGACTGGTTATTGAATTTGTTGGCAAACTGTGATGAGTTGATGCGGGACTGTGTGATCATGCTGATTTGGCGTATTTGGTCCCTCCCGTGTGACTTAGAGCATGGGAAAGAAGTGCTTACGGTGGCTGCAATAGTCCTTTATTTGCAGAGTTATATGCAGTCCCTAGATCTCTCCAGAAAGTACTCGACAGAAGAGATTATTAAAGGCAAGATGTCGATGGCGCGGGAGGAGCCGGCTGTTGTGCAAAAGGAGATCCAGGCCCTTCCATGGTCGAGGCCACCACTGGAGCAGTTGGCCCTGTCTGTTGATGGCTCTTACCTTCAGTTTGATGGTTCAACAACGGCATGAATGATTCTTAGGATGCATGAGCGTTATATTTGCGGCTTACAGTTGCATTTTTAATTGCAATGATGCTTTAGAGGCGGAGTTACATGTGATTATGCAGGGTATGGCTTTAGCTATCCAGCATTGTGAGCTTCCTATTATAGTCCAGTTGGATTCTTCTGTGGCACTCTCCACTATGTCTGGTGACAGTTTAACCAGATCTTCCTATGGACATCTAGTTGCTGAGATTCGTCATCTTATGGTAGATAGAGTTTTTATTCCATTAAAAATTAGTAGTGTGCAGAATAGAGAGGTAGATCGATTGGCCATGTATAGTCGTACATGGAGCACTACTGTTGTATGGCTTGGCCAAGGTCCACCGTGTGTCGAGGATCTCTTGTCTTTTGATTGTAACCCTATGCAAATACAATAAAACTCTTTTACCAGTGTAAAAAAAAGTATGCGCATCACCACACCCACTCACTGTTGTGGTTGTTCATTCTGATTCTACAATCACGTGTGACCAAAACGCCTCTATGTTTACAATGGAGCTATTTTTAAGATCGATGCCCCTTTCTCATGCTCAACTCCAACCTCCCTAGAACTAGTCTGTTGTAGTCTAAGCCAAGCTCATTGTATGATAGGTTAGCAGTTTTCTGTTTAGAATCTATATCTATACCTAATAATAAAGCGGCTATTGCTTCCGTCGGAAAACCCACCACGCGATTTTTATAAAAAAAGTCCCTGTAATTTTTGTTATTCAACTCGCGCTTCAATTTCTCATTATGATGGAATTAACAATGGACGGGTTGATTTTTCAACAAAATAGGATAGGACTAACTACATTAGTTAGTTAGCTTATTATTTTAATAAATCAAAATAATTATAAAAAGATTAAAAACGTGTGGTATTTTTTTTCTTCCGTTGCAACGCACTTGCTATTTTGCTAGTAATAGCATACATGCATGAGGCCGATGTGACGTGCGCCCATGCAGCTAGGTAGTGGGGCGGTGCATCATGCACGCACCCGGTCATATTTCCTTCCTTTTCTTCCGGACTGATAGACGCTTTGTGATGCAATCGTGGGATGGCGCGATAGGTGCAGATCATGGCGAGTCGTCCGGGAGAGTAGTTAGCCTTTGAGCTTCGTAATCGCATAAGATAAGGAATGAGAAAACAGAAAACGCTGCAATAGTTTCGACAACACAAACATCCACCTCTCGTTCGTTAGATCCACTCTCTCTCGAGCACCAAATTCTTCGTGATCCAGCTAGTCCGGCAACGACAATTGGCATCAGAGCCCGGTTGTGTTTGATCCTCCGGTGACCGGCGGTGTTTGATCCGCGGCGGATATGTCGGACGACGAGTCAGAGATGAAGAAGGCGGCGGCGGCAGCGACAGGGCAGTCGTCCTCATCCGGAGCGCCCCTCGCGCGCCTCACGGGCAGTGGCAGCGGGGAGTTCCGCGTCGTCGAGCGAGTTGTGCGGGAAAGCGAGACATCTTCATCAACAATGGTCCTCACCTGTACAAACTACATAGAGTGGGCACTTTTGATGCAGGTCAAGCTGCAGGTCGCTGGCGTCTGGTCCGCGGTGATGGACAGCGCCACGGAGGAGCGCGACGATCGGCGGGCACTCCACATCATACTCATGGGTGTGCCGCCGGAAATGCTCCGGGTGCTGGCCGCCAAGGACTCGGGGAAAACTGCGTGGGAGACGATCAAAACGCTCCGCATGGGCAACGAGCATGCACGCGAAGCCAAGGCGCAAGTAGGCCGGCGGGAGTTCGAGGATCTCCTTTTCAAGGAGGGGAGTCCATTGAAGATTTCGCGTTGCGGCTCACCGGTGTTGTCACCGACCTCGAGCTGTACGGCGACCCGGTCACAGAGCACAAGGCCGTGCAAAAATTCCTTCGCGTCATTCCGAGGAAATACCGGCAGATGGGGATGGCAATCGAGTCCCTCATTGATCTAAAAATAATGACGATCGAGGAGCTCGCCGGTCGTTTCTCTGCTTGCGAGGACCACTACGACCTTGACGACACCACAAAGTCCATCGGGCGCCTTCTTCTCACCCACGAGGAGTGGCTTGCACGAGAGAGGCAGAGCAGCGGCGGTGGGTCATCGGCCGGCGCCAGTGGCGGCAAGAACAAGTCGCCCGCTAAGCCCAAGTCTCAGGGCGTAGCAAAGGGTGCGCCGGGGAACACGGTCACCGACGGCTCTGTTGGTTCCGGCGGCAAGAAAAAGAAAGTAAAATGTCATCATTGTGGCATACCAGGGCACTGGAAAAAAGAGTGTCGCACGTGGCCTCGTGAACAAGATTAGAAGAGGAGGCAAGAGCAAGCCAATCTCGTGCAGGAAGGCGACAAGCATGATCAAGGTCTACTCATGGTCGTGGTCGTGGACGTGATCACCACCAAGGTTGTGGCACCCCAAGCAGTTTTTCTGAATGAAGATAAGGTAATTCTAGTACCAAGTCCTGATGGTGTTTGGTTTTTTGACAGCGGGGCCAGCAGTCACATGACTGGCGAGAGGGGAATGTTCTGAGTGCTAGACGAGACAGTGCATGGCACGGTCAGATTTGGGGACGGATCCAAGGTAGCAATCCATGGGCGTGGCACTGTTGTCTTCCGTTGTAAGGATGGGGAGCAAAGAGCTCTCACTGATGTGTTTTTCATTCCAAGTCTCAAGAGCAACATCATCTCTGTTGGTCAGTTAGATGAGGCTGGATGATGTATTCAGATCATGGACAGATTAATGTCAGTACAAGACTCACGGGGTCGTATTCTTGCTCGGATAGGTTGTACACCGACCTACTATCAATTGATGCTCCAGCGTGCCTGTTAGCTCACAGCAACGATCAGACCTGGAGATGGCATGCCCGGATGGGGCACCTTCATTTTCGTGCTCTCAGGGCCATGTCCAGTAAGCGGATGGTGAGAGGAATGCCACCCATAGATCATGTGCAGGAATACTGTGATGGATGTGCGCTCAGCAAGCAACACAGAGCACCCTTTCCGCAGGCCACAGCGTACCGCGTGGAGAAGGGGCTCGAGCTGGTTCACACGGACCTATGCGGCCCAATCTCGCCGACCACGCCTGATGGAAACAAGTACTTCCTCCTGATTTTCGATGACCATAGCAGGTATATGTGGCTGGAGCTGCTCAAGTCTAAAGACGAGGCGTTCGGCCACTTCAAGAAGGTGCAGACCTTGGCCGAGGCAGAGTGCAAGGGCAAACTACTGGCGTTCCGCTCTGACCGAGGCGGCGAGTTCAACTCAGTTGGTTTCAAGGAATACTGCGAGAGCCTTGGTGTCAAGCGCTATACCACAACTCCCTACTCACCCCAGCAAAATGGTGTGGTGGAACGGCGAAATCAATGTGTGGTCGATATGGCCGGTGCCTTCTTAAGAGCATGGGTGTATCCTCATATTTCTGGACAGAGGCAGTAAAAACTGTTGTTTACCTGTTGAACAGAGCTCCCACAAGAAGCCTGGAGGGTGTCACCCCATATGAGGCTTGGCATGGAAGGAAACCAAGCGTGCAACACTTGCGGACCTTTGGGTGTACGGTGCATGTAAAGAAGACTGGACCAGGCATCACCAAGCTCTCAGATCACTCCACTCCCATGATATTTGTGGGATATGAGGAAGGGTCTAAAGCCTACCGTGTCTATGACCCAGTGTCAAAAAAGGTTCAGGTGACCCGTGATGTGTTATTTGAGGAGAGCAGGCCTTGGTCATTGCTTGCGGTATGACCCGCCCTATTGGGCCGGGTCAGGTAAGCGACGATTCAACATGCACGGTCAAGATAGGCCTTGGACCAGGGTCTGAGATGCGTCAGGAGAACTTCAACAAAGAGCCGTCCAGGGCCCATGAGCCAGAAGGCGGTTCAAGATTAACGGAGAAGATAAGTCGCCGAGGAGGTTTCCTAGCTTGGAAGACACGGCGACTTAGAGATATGGAAGGCCACAATTTGTAATGAGGCCAGGACTTTGTAAACCCTAGGGCCTCGACCTGTATATAAAGGCGAGTCTCTAGGGCAGATAGATTAAGTTAGAATCCATCGAGAGCTAGGTCAGGCGAGTTACGCCCTCCTTGTAATCAAATCCACCATCAATATACACAAAGCAGGACGTAGGCTTTTACCTCTACAGGAGGGACCGAACCTGGGTAAATCTGAGTCTCGCTTCCGCTCACCCCCTTTGAGTCGCCACCAAGGTGCGATGGCTCCATCACTAAGTCCTTTCACGAGGACATCTGCCGTGACAAAACCACGACAGTTGGCGCCCACCGTGGGGCTTGCGCATGGTGGAGTTGAGTTCTCAAAGGGAGCCTTTCCAGGGTTTGGAAGCTACGCGGTCGTCACCATGACTAAGAGTCGTCATGGGAAGTACTACATCGATAACTCTCAGTGGGGGCCTGAGGCCGATTCAATCGAATCTGGATACAGGGTCCCCTTCGGCAAGATTCACGTCTTCATTGGAAAGTTTGGGATTCACGTACCTGAGCCGGACACCTTCACCGACACCGTCGAGCCGGCCCGGTACGCCCATCACGCCAAGCATCAGGTCAGGAAACACCATGCTTTTGTTTGTTTTACGCAAGGAGTCGACCTGCAGGACGAGCCTGTGATCCAGGAGAACACCCCTGTCAACTCGGACGACGTGTCGTCCATGGGCGACACGGATTCAATCTATCCTCTCCATGAAGGACAGATCGGGGGATTGCCCGAGGCGGCAATTTCTGAGGACGTTGAAGGACCCCATCGTCAAGTCGCCATTTACATGGCGGGAGCGGCGGCCCCTCACCTAAACGCGGCTGATAACAACGAAGCCAATGGATCAGGGAAGACCCCGGCTCAAGCCATGTTGGATTTAGTACCAGAGATGGCCAAGCTCACGACGATCACTGTAACGGCGGAGAATCAGGAACAAGTCAACGATGAGTTAGCAAAACTAAGGGAGGATACGGCCAAGATCCAGCGCGACATTGAAGGTGAAGCCGCCAGGATAGCAACCCAACGGGTCCAGATCATCACGGAGACAGAGCGGCTAAGTGTTGAGGGATGGCGGCTTGAACGACAACAGCAGGCTTCCGATGCGATTCACCAGAGGAGGCATCACAACCGTCTGCCAACCGAACTGAACCCAACTCGACTCTTCGATAGCCCACATACGCCTGGGGTGGAGCCTAACCGGCCATGGCAAGTCACCCAGCGTGTTGACCCTGCTCGGCCGTCGCCCAACCCACAGGCACCTCAGCCAGCGCCGGCTCAAGCACCGCGCTTCTAGACGCCATGGGGTCACTTCCCAAACCTCGTTGACAACATGTTAATAGCAACCCGTAACCTTGAAACTCTCCGGCTAAAGTAGAGGCAAGGAACGCCATTGAGATGTTGAAAACGGCGGTAGTCCAACAGGCACAATATTCGTATAGCCGCGAGTGGCTACACTCCACGCCCCAGGCGAGTCACATCAGGAGTCGTCATGATGACCCACCCGCGGTGTCCAGCAGTGTACGACGATGTCCTCTGCAGATCAACCCGCCCGGAATACCCGACACACGGGCTGAAGACCTCGTGGATGCAGCGCAAGCCGCCCGCCTGATGAAGACGACGGCCACGGCAAGTCAAGGTTATCCGGCTTATGTGTTGCCTTCCCCCACACAGGTCGAGTCAGGTGGCAGGAACATTGGGATACCTTGTCTATCACCTGCCCTCCGCAACGAGCGTATGCCGAAGGATTTCAAAGGCCCACGCAAAGTTCCCAATTACACACCGGATCTAGAGCCCGGGGCATGCATTGATAGCTACGAGCTTGCAATGGATATGCTTGATGTGAATAAGGCAATGTGTGCCAAGTATTTTACAATGATGCTTGAAGGGATGACGCGCACTTGGCTGAAGAACCTTCCGCCCAACTCCATCAACACCTGGGCCGAGTTGAAGGAACGTTTTGTTAAAAACTTTCGAGGGACTTGCAAGTGCCCGATGACTATCATTGACTTGCAGCACTGTGTTCAGCGCCCGGATGAGTCGGCCCATCACTGGACGCGGCGGGTTGCAGAGGTGATCCACTCATCAGATGGCATTTCGTCGGCTCAGGTCATGCTGATCTTGGAGAAAAACTGTCACTACGAGCCTCTGGTGTTGAAACTTGGGCAACTCAAGCGCAAGGTGCAAGAAATGGGGGAATTGATGGACACTCTGACTAGGTATGCCAAGTCAGACGATACCAAGGATCTCGGGGAGGATGATGACAAAATCAGCACCGCTAGGAGGGGCGAGTCATCCAAAGTCCACCCTCAGTTCCAGGGGCGAGGCAACTACAACCTCGCAGGACAAGGGAAGAAAAGGCAACAGGAGGGCGCCACCGATTTTGTTGCCAATACTAACGCTGGGAACGGGAACCAGCGTTAGAAGAAAAGGGGCTTCAGTAGGAAAAATCCACACAACTATCATGAGATGCTCAAGGGCCCCTGCCCGCAACATACCACCGCAGAAGGTCCATCCACCCATCCTTGGGAAGATTGTTATGTGATGCAGGAGTTTTGTGCCGAAGCGCTCAAAAACGGGCAGGGAGCCAATCCTTGCGGACACCCGGATCAGTTCGGTCCGGGCGGCTCACAGAGAAACCCGTTTGGTGGGTTTCCTAACCCAGGCCCACAGGACGGGTCGCACGCTAATGCTGGGCAGTATCAGGTCCAGAACAATCAACAATATAATGCGTAGGGCGTTTTTCAGCAGCAACTTCCACAAGGCGGCTCCCAGCAGCAGAATGAGAGTGGCGGCTTTCAGAACAATCCTAAGCAGTTGAACGACGGGCAGTATCATGTGTTCACCACCAGTACTTGCAAAAGGGACCAAAAAGTCAGGCACAGAACCTTCAGTGTTATTGAGCCGACGCTCCCCAGGTACCTCAACTGGTCTGAGCAACCCATTGTTTGGAGTTGGTATTGGAAATATGCCCTAGAGGCAATGATAAAATAGTTATTATTATATTTCCTGTTTCAAGATAATTGTTTATTATCCATGCTATAATTGTATTGAATGAAAACATAGATACATGTGTGGATACATAGACAAAACAATGTCCCTACCAAGCCTCTAATTGGCTAGCCAGTTGATCAAGGTTGGTCAAGGTTTTCTGACCATGTGCAAGTGTTGTCACTTGATAACTGGATCACATCATTAGGAGAATCATGTGATGGACTAGACCCAAACTATGAACGTAGCATGTGATCCTGTCATTTTATTGCTATTGTTTTCAGCGTGTCAAGTATTTATTCCTATGACCATGAGATCATATAACTCATTGACACCGGAGGAATACCTTGTGTGTATCAAACGTCGCAACGTAACTGGGTGACTATAAAGGTGCTCTACACGTATCTCTAAAGGTGTCCGTTGAGTTAGTATGGATCAAGACTGGGATTTGTCACCCCGGTGACGGAGAGGTATCTCGGGGCCCACTCGGTAATACAACATCACAAACATGCCTTGCAAGCAATGTGACTAAGTGTAAGTCATGTGATCTTGTATTATGAAACGAGTAAAGAGACTTGCCCGTAACGAGATTGAAATAGGTATACGGATACCGACGACGAATCTCGGGCAAGTAACATACCGAAGGACAAAGGGAATGACATATGGGATTACATGAATCCTTGGCACAAAGGTTCAACCGATAAGATCTTCGGAGAATATGTAGGATCCAATATGGGCATCCAGGTCCCACTATTGGATATTGACCGAGGAGTGTCTCGGGTCATGTCTACATAGTTCTCGAACCCGCAGGGTCTACACACTTAAGGTTTGATGATGTTTTAGTGTAGTTGAGTTATATGTGTGGTTACCGAAGGTTGTTCAGAGTCTTGGATGAGATCACAGACGTCACAAGGGTTCCCGGAATGGTCCGGAAACGAAGATTTATGTATAGGATGGTTTGATTTGGTCACCGGAAAGTTTCGGGCATTACCAGCAGTGTACCGGGAGTGACGAATGGGTTTTGGGTATTCACCAAGAGGGGCCCACCCACCCGGGAGTGAGCCGAGTGACCCTAGGGTGGAGCATCAGCCCTTAATGGGTTGGTGAGGCCAGCCCAATAGGGCCATGGCACCACAAGGGAAAAATACCAAAGGAAAGGAAAAAAAGGAAAGAGGGAGGTGGGAAGGAAGGAGTGGACTCCTTTCCCCAAACCGAATTGGGGTGGGAGTCCACCTCCTCCCTTTGGCCGACGCCCTTGGGGCTCCCTTGAGCCCCAAGGCTAGCCCCTCCCCTCCTCCTATATATACTGGTGGTTTTAGGACTTTTGAGACACAACTTTGCCACGTGCAACTCAAACCTATACCACGTAGTTCTTCCTCTAGATCTGATTTCTGCGGAGCTCGGGCGGAGCCCTGCAGGAATAGATCATCACCACCACCGGAGCGTCGTCATGCTGCCGGAGAACTCATCTACTTCTCTGTCTCTCTTGCTGGATCAAGAAGGCCGAGATCGTCATCGAGCTGTACGTGTGCTGAACGCGGAGGTGCCGTCCGTTCGGCGCTAGATCGGAATGGATCGTGGGACGACGGTGATTTGAATCACGAAGCTGTACCACTACATCAACCGTGTTTCTTAATGCTTCCCGCTGAGCGATCTACAAGGATACATAGATCTAATCTCCTCTCGTAGATGAACATCACCATGATAGGTCTTCGTGTGCGTCAGAATTTTTTTGTTTCCCATGCAACGTTCACCAACAGTGGCATCATGAGCCAGGTTCATGCGTAGATGTTATCTCGAGTAGAACACAAAAGGTTTTGTGGGCGTTGATGTTCGATTTGCTTCCCTCCTTAGCCTTTTCTCGATTCGGCGGTATTGTTGGATTGAAGCGGCCCGGACCGACATTACTCGTACGCTTACGAGAGACTGGTTTCATTGACTGACATGCAACTCGTTGCATAAAGATGAGTGGCGGGTGTCGGTTTCTTCAACTTTAGTTGAATTGGTTTTGACCGAGGCGGTCCTTGGAGAGAGGTTAAATAGCAATCTGCACATCTCCGTTGTGGTTTTTGCGTAAGTAAGATGCGATCATACTAGATACCCATAGCAGCCACGTAAAACATGCAACAACAAATTAGAGGACGTCTAACTTGTTTTTGCACGGTATGCTTGTGATATGATATGGCCAATGACGTGATGTGATATATTGGATGTATGAGATGATCATGTTGTAATAGTTAATATCGACTTGCACGTCGATGCTACGGCAACCGGCAGGAGCCATAGGGTTGTCTTTAAACTAACGTTTGTGTTTGCAGATGCGTTTACTATATTGCTAGGTCATAGCTTTAGTAGTAATAACATAGATAGCACGACAAACTCAATGGCGGCACGATGATGGAGATCATGGTGTGGCGCCGGTGACAAGAAGATCATGTCGGTGCTTTGGTGATGGAGATCAAGAAGCACAAGATGATGGCCATATCATGTCACTTATGAATTGCATGTGATGTTAATCCTTTTATGCACCTTATTTTGCTTAGAACGACGGTAGCATTATAAGGTGATATCTCACTAAAATTTCAAGATGAAATTGTGTTCTCCCCGACTGTGCACCATTGCGACATTTCGTTGTTTCGAGAGACCACGTGATGTTCGGGTGTCATAGGCTCAACGTTCACATACAACAGGTGCAAGACAGTTGCACACGCGGAACACTCGGGTTATACTTGACGAGCCTAGCATGTGGAGACATGGCCTCGGAGCACAAGAAACTGAAAGGTTGAGCATGAATCGTATAGTTGATATGATTAGCATAGAGATGCTTACCACTGAAACTATTCTCAACTCACGTGATGATCGGACTTGAGTTAGTGGATTTGGATCATGTACCACTCAAATGACTAGAGAGATGTACTTTTTGAGTGGGAGTTTATCAATAATTTGATTAGTTATACTCTAATTATCTTAAACATAGTCTAAGTCCACTTTGCAATATTTTATGTGGTAGATCAATGGCTCATGAAGTAGCAACCCTGAATTTCAATACGTTCCTAGAGAAAGCTAAGTTGAAAGATGATGGAAGCAAGTTTGTAGACTCGGCTCGTAATCTAAAGCTGCTCCTGCAAGTTGGGAAGAAGGATTATGTCCTTAATGCTGCGCTAGGAGATGAACCACCCGCTACGTCTAGCCAAGATGTTTTGAACGCTTGGTTAACACGTAAGGATGACTACTCAGTAGTTCAATGTGCAGTCTTGTACGGCTTTGAACCGGGACTTCAACGTCGCTTTGAGTGTCATGGAGCATATGAGATGTTCCAGGAGTTGAAGTTTATCTTTCGGAAGAACACCCGGATCGAGAGGTATGAGACCTCCAATAAATTTTATGCTTGCAAGATGGAGGAGAATTCGTCTGTCAGTGAACATGTGCTCAAAATGTCTGGGTACTCAAACCGTCTGGCTGAGCTGGGGATTGAACTCCTGCAAGAGGCTATCACTGACAGAATTCTTCAATCACTGCCACCTAGCTATAAGAGCTTTGTGTTGAACTATAACATGCAAGGGATGAACAAGTCACCTGGCGAGTTATTTGCGATTCTGAAAGTCACAGAGTCAGAACTCCGAAAAGATCATCATGTTGGAAATATGCCCTAAAGGCAATAATAAAATGGTTATTATCATATTTCCTTGTTCATGATAATCGTCTATTGTTCATGCTATAATTGTATTAACAGGAAAAAGTAATACATGTGTGAATAAATAAATCACAATGTGTCCCTAGCAAGCCTCTAGTTGGCTAGCTCGTTAGTCAATAGATGATCATGGTTTCCTGATCATGGGCATTAGATGTCATTGATAATGGGATCACGTCATTGGGAGAATGTTGTGATGGACAAGACCCAATCCTAAGCATAGCACTAGATCGTGTTGTTCGTATGCTAAAGCTTTTCTAATGTCAAGTGTATTTTCCTTCGACCGTGAGATTGTGCAACTCCGGGATACCGTAGGAGTGCTTTGGGTGTATCAAATGTCACAACGTAACTGGGTGACTATAAAGGTGCACTATGTGTACCTCTGAAAGTGTTTGTTGGGTTGGTACGAATCAAGATCGGGATTTGTCACTCCGTGTGACGGAGAGGTATCTCTGGGCCCACTCGATAGAACATCATCATGATCTCAATGTGACTAAGGAGTTAGTCACACGATGACGTGCTACGGAACGAGTAAAGAGACTTACCGGTAACGAGATTGAACAAGGTATTGGTATACCGACGATCGAATCTCGGGCAAGTTCTATACCGACAGACAAAGGGAATTGTATACGGGATTGATTGAATCCTTGACGTCGTGGTTCATCCGATGAGATCATCATGGAGCAAGTGGGAGCCACAATGGGTATCCAGACCCCGCTGATGGTTATTGTCCAGAGAGGTGTCTCGGTCATGTCTGCGTGTCTCCCGAACCCGTAGGGTCTACACACTTAAGGTTCGATGACGCTAGGGTTATAGGGAATTGTTATATGAGGTTACCGAAAGTTGTTCGGAGTCCCGGATGAGATCCCGGATGTCACGAGGAGCTCCAGAATGGTCCGGAGGTAAAGATTGATATATAGGATGGATGGGTTCAGACGCCGGAAGTGTTTCGGGCGTCACCGGTAACGTACCGGAACCACCGGGACCATCGGAGGTGGCCTCGGGGGTCCATCGAAGGGGAGCAACGACCCCGGGAGGTAAGATGGGCCAAGTAGGGGAGGGAACCAGCCCCTAGGTGGGCTGGTGCGCCTCCCCACTCAGCCCAATGCGCAGGGGAGAGAAAGGGGGGGCAAACCCTAAGCCAGGTGGGCCTAAGGCCCACCAGGGGTGCGCCACACCCCTCCTTCCCCCCTTGGCCGCCGCACCAGCCCCATCTAGGGCTGCCGCCCCCCAGGAGGGGGAAACCCTCAAGGGGGCGCAGCCCCTCCCTTCCCCTATATATACCGGACACTTTTGGCCATTGGGAGATAGACTTCTCCCTCTCCCTCGGCGCAACCCTGCCCTTCTTCCTCCTCCTGTCTTCCGGTGCTTGGTGAAGCCCTGCCGGGAGACCTTGTCTCTCCATCGACACCATGCCATCGTGCTGCTGAAGTTCTTCCCCAACCTCTCCCTCCTCCTTGCTGGATCAAGGTGCGGGAGACGTCACCGGGCTGCACGTGTGTTGAACGCGGAGGTGCCGTAGTTCGGCACTAGATCGGAATCGCTGCGTGTACGACTCCATCAACCGCGTTCTAGAAATGCTTCCGCTTAGCGATCTTCAAAGGTATGAATATGCTCTTACCCCTCTCTCGTTGCTGGTCTCTCCATAGGAAGATCTGAATATGCGTAGGAAAATTTTGAATTTATGCTACGTAGCCCAACACATCAAGTGTTGATGGTCAATAAGACCACTCGTTTCAAGAGAAACGGCAAAGGCAAGAAGGGTAACTCCAAGAAGAGCGGTAAACCTATTGCCAATCCGACGAAGAAACCCAAAGCTGGACCTAAGCCTGAAACAAAGTGTTACTATTGCAAGGGAATGGGTCACCGGAAGCGCAACTGCCCCAAGTATTTGGCTGATAAGAAGGCGACCAAGGAAAAATCAGGTATATTTGATATACATGTTATTGATGTGAACTTAACCAACTCTCATAGTAGTGCCTCGGTATATGATACCGGTTCTATTGCTCATATTTGCAACTCGAAGCAGGAACTACGGAATAAACGAAGGCTGCCGAAGGATGAAGTGATGATGCGTGTGGGAAATGGTTCCAAGGTTGATGCAATCGCCATCGGCATAGTCTCACTTCAGTTACCATCAGGATTAGTTATGAACTTAAATAACGGTTATTTAGTGCCTGCGCTAAGCATGAACATTATATCTGGATCTTGTTTATTGCGAGACGGTTACTCGTTTAAGTGAGAGAATAATGGTTGTTGTATTTCTATGAGTAATATCTTTTATGGTCATGCACCCAATGTAAGAGGATTTTTCATATTGAATCTTGATAGTGATGATACTCATATACATAACATTGAGACCAAAGGATGTAGAGTTAACAATGATAGCGCCATGTTTTTGTGGCACTGCCGCTTAGGTCATATTGGTGTAAAGCGCATGAAGAAACTCCATTCCGATGGGCTTTTGGAGTCACTTGATTTTGAATCACTTGACACGTGCGAACCATGCCTCATGGGCAAGATGACTAAGACTCCGTTCTCCGGAACAATGGAGCGTGCAAGTGACTTGTTGGAAATCATACATACCGATATTGCGGTCCGATGAGTGTGGAGGCGCGCGGCGGGTATCGTTATTTTCTCACCTTCACTGACGATTTGAGTAGGTATGGATATATCTACTTGATGAAGCACAAGTCTGAAACGTTTGAGAAGTTCATGCAATTTCAGAGTGAAGTTAAAAATCATCGTAACAAGAAGATCAAGTTCCTACGTTCTGATCGTGGGTGTGAGTATCTGAGTTTTGAGTTTGGTGCTCACTGATACGTCCATTTTGCATCATGCTTTCATGTTGATATATATCGCTATTTGGGCTGTTATTTCACTTCAAGGTATAATACTTATGCCTTTTCTCTCTTATTTTGCAAGGTTTACATGAAGAGGGAGAATGTCGGCAGGTGGAATTCTGGCCTGAAAAAGGAGCAAGTTTGAGATACCTATTATGCGCAACTCCAAAAGCCATGAAAATCAACGTGGATTTTTTTTGGGATTTATAAAAAATACTGGGCCGAAGAAGCGCCAGAGGGGCGCTAGCAGGAGGCCACAAGCCTGCTAGGCGCGCCCCCTGGTCGCGCCTAGGAGGCTTGTGAGCTCCCTGCTGGCCCACTGCCCCCCCTCTTTTGCTACAAGAAGGGTTTCGGTCTGGAAAAAATCAAGAGGAGGCTTTTCGGAGGATTCGCCGCCGCCACGAGGCGGAACTTGAGCAGAACCAATCTAGAGCTCCGGCAGGACGATCCTGTCGGGGAAACTTCCCTCCCGGAGGGGGAAATCGTCGCCATCGTCATCACCAACACTCCTCTCATCGGAGGGGACTCATCACCATCAACATCTTCATCAGCACCATCTCATCTCCAAACCCTAGTTCATCTCTTGTAACCAATCTCCGTCTCGCGACTCCGGTTGGTACTTGTAAGGTTGCTAGTAGTGTTAATTACTCTTTGTAGTTGATGCTAGTTGGATTACTTGGAGGAAGAGTTTATGTTCAGATCTTTGATGCTACTCATTACCTCTCTGGTCATGAATACGATTATGCTTTGTGAGTAGTTACTTTTGTTCCTGAGGACATGGGATAAGTCATGCTATAAGTAGTCATGTGAATTTGGTATTCGTTCAATATTTTGATGTGTTGTATGTTGTTTTTCCTCTAGTGGTGTTATGTGAATGTCGACTACATAACACTTCACCATTATTTGGGCCTAGAGGAAGGCATTGGGAAGTAGTAAGTAGATGATGGGTTGCTAGAGTGACAGAAGCTTAAACCCTAGTTTATGAGTTGCTTCGCAAGTGGCTGATTTGGATCCACTAGTTTAATGCTATGGTTAGACTTTGTCTTAATTCTTCTTTCGTAGTTGCGGATGCTTGCGAGAGGGGTTAATCATAAGTGGGATGCTTGTCCAAGTAATTGCAGTACCCAAGTGCCGGTCCACCCACATATCAAACTATCAAAGTAACGAACGCGAATCATATGAACATGATGAAAACTAGCATGACAGAAATTCCCGTGTGTCCTCAGGAGCGTTTTTCCTCCTATAAGACTTTGTCCAGGCTTGTCCCTTGCTACAAAAGGGATTGGGCCACTTGGCTGCACCGTTGTTACTTTTGTTACTTGCTGCTTGCTACGAATCATCTCACCACATAACTACTTGTTACCGATAATTTCAGTGCTTGCAGATATTACCTTGCTGAAAACCACTTGTCAGATCCTTCTGCTCCTCGTTGGGTTTGACACTCTTACTTACCGAAATGACTACGATACATCCCCTATACTTGTGGGTCATCACTCACTTAAGACAATGTGGAATTATTTCCAGTTGACACCGCCTGGAACACCACAGCGTAATGGTGTGTCCGAACATCGTAATCGTACTTTGTTAGAAATGGTGCGATCTATGATGTCTCTTACCGATTTGTCGTTATCATTTTGGGGTTATGCATTAGAGACAACTGCATTCACTTTAAATAGGGCACCATAAAAATCCGTTGAGACGACACCATACGAGCTGTGGTATGGAAAAAGACCAAAGTTGTCGTTTCTTAAAGTTTGGGAATGTGATGCTTATGTCAAAAAGCTTCAGCCTGAAAAGCTGGAACCCAAAGCGGAAAAGTGTGTCTTCATAGGTTACCCAAAGAAGACAGTTGGGTACACCTTCTATCCCAAATCCGAGGGCAAAGTGTTTGTTGCTAAGAACGGAGCTTTTCTTGAGAAGGAGTTTCTCTTGAAAGAATTGAGTGTGAGGAAGATAGAACTTGATGAGGTTGTTGAACCTATAATCCCTCTAGATGGTGACGCAGGGCAGGGGAAACCTCTGTCAAGCGACGCCAGTTGAGGAGGAAGTTAATGATGATGATCATGAAACTTCAGATCAAGTTCCTATCGGACCTCGCAGGTCGACAAGATCATGTACTGCTCCTGAGTTGTATGGTAATCCTATCTTATCAATCATGTTGTTAGACAACAATGAACCTGCGAATTATGAGGAAGCAATGGTGGGCCTGGATTCCAACAAATGGCTGGAGGCCATGAAGTCCGAGATAGGATCTATGTACGAAAACAAAGTCTGGACTTTGGAAATATTACCTGAATGCCACAAGGCTATTCTGTACAAATGGATCTTTAAGAAGAAGACGGGCGTGGACAGTAATGTGACCATTTATAAAGCTCGACTTGTGGCAAAGGATTTTTCACAAGTTCAAGGAGTTGACTACTATGAGGCGTTCTCACCGGTAGCGGTGTTAAGTCCGTCCGAATCATGTTAGCAATAGCTGCATTTTTTGATTATGAAATCTGGCAGATGGATATCAAAACGGCGTTCCTTAACGGTTTTCTTAAGGAAGAGTTGTATATGATGCAACCCTAAGGTTTTGTCGATCCAAAGAATGCTAACAGAGTATGCAAGCTCCAGCGATCCATTTATGGACTGGTGCAAGCATCTCGGAGTTGGAATAAGCGCTTTGATGAGGTGATCAAAGCATTTGGGTTTATACAAGTGGTTGGAGAATCTTGTATTTACAAGAACGTGAGTGGGATCTCTGTGGCGTTTCTAATATTATATGCGGATGACATATTGCTGATTGGAAACAACGTGGAGTTTTTGGATAGTGTAAAGGATTACTTGAATAAAAGTTTCTCAATGAAGGACCTAGGAGAAGCTGCTTACATTCTAGGCATTAAGATCTATAGGGACAAATCGAGACGCTTGATAGGACTTTCACAAAGCACATACCTTGATAAAGTTTTGAAGAAGTTCAAAATGGAACAGTCCAAGAAGGGGTTCTTGGCTGTGTTACAATGTATAAAATTGAGTAAGACTCAGTGCCCAGCAACTGCGGAAGATAGAGAAAAGATGAGTTCCGTCCCCTATGCTTCAACCAAAGGTTCTATCATGTATGCAATGCCATGCACTAGACCGGACGTCAGCTTGGCCATAAGTATGGCAGGCAGGTTTCAAAGTAAACCAGGAGTGGATCACTAGACAGCGGTCAAGAATATTCTGAAGTACCTGAAAAGGACTAAGGAAATGTTTCTCGTGTATGGAGGTGACGAAGAGCTCGTTGTAAAGGGTTACGTCGACGCAAGCTTTGACACTGATCTGGATGACTCTAAGTCTCAAACCGGATACGTATTTATTCTTAATGGGGGTGCGGTAAGCTGTTGCAGTTGCAAGAAAAGCGTCGTAGCAGATTCTACATATGAAGCGGAGTACATGGCTGCCTCGGAGGCATCTAAGGAGGGTGTCTGGATGAAGCAGTTCATGACGGATCTTGGAGTTGTGCCGAGCGCACTAAATCCAATAACTCTATTCTGTGACAACACTGGTGCCATTGCTTTAGCAAAGGAACCAAGGTTTCACAAGAAGACCAGGCACATCAAACGACGCTTCAACCTCATCTCCGACTACGTCGAAGGAGAGGACGTAAATATTTGCAAAGTGCACACGGATCTGAATGTAGCAGATCTGCTGACTAAACCTCCTCCACGAGCGAAACATGATCAACACCAGAACTGTATGGGTGTTAGATTCGTAACAATGTAATTCGCATAGCAATGTGAGGACTAGATTATTGACTCTAGTGCAAGTGGGAGACTGTTGGAAATATGCCCTAGAGACAATGATAAAATAGTTATTATTGTATTTCCTGTTTCAAGATAATTGTTTATTATCCATGCTATAATTGTATTGAATGAAAACATAGATACATGTGTGGATACATAGACAAAACAATGTCCCTAGCAAGCTTCTAATTGGCTAGCCAGTTGATCAAGGATGGTCAAGGTTTTCTGACCATGTGCAAGTGTTGTCACTTGATAACTGGATCACATCATTAGGAGAATCATGTGATGGACTAGACCCAAACTATGAATGTAGCATGTGATCGTGTCATTTTATTGATATTGTTTTCAGCGTGTCAAGTATTTATTCCTATGACCATGAGATCATATAACTCACTGACACCGGAGGAATACCTTGTGTGTATCAAATGTCGCAACGTAACTGGGTGACTATAAAGGTGCTCTACACGTATCTCCGAAGGTGTCCGTTGAGTTAGTATGGATCAAGACTGGGATTTCTCACCCTGTGTGACACAGAGGTATCTCGGGGCCCACTCGGTAATACAACATCACAAACAAGCCTTGCAAGCAATGTGACTAAGTGTAAGTCACGGGATCTTGTATTACGAAACGAGTAAAGAGACTTGCCGGTAACAGATTGAAATAGGTATACGTATACCAACGATGGAATCTCGGGCAAGTAACATACCGAAGGACAAAGGAAATGACATATGGAATTACATAAATCCTTGGCACAGAGGTTCAACTGATAAGATCTTCGAAGAATATGTAGGATCCAATATGGGCATCCAGGTCACGCTATTGGATATTGACTGAGGAGTGTCTCGGGTCATGTCTACATAGTTCTCGAACCCGTAGGGTCTGCACACTTAAGGTCCGATGATGTTTTAATGTAGTTGAGTTATATGTGTGGTTACCGAAGGTTGATCGGAGTCCCGTATGAGATCTCGGATGTCACGAGGGTTTCCAGAATGGTCCGGAAACGAAGATTGATATATAGGATGGTTTCATTTGGTCACCGAAAAGTATCGGGCATTACCGGCAGTGTGCCGGGAGTGGCAAATGGGTTCCGGGTATTCACCGAGAGGGGCCCACCCACCCGGGAGTGAGCCCAGTGACCCTAGGGTGGTGCACCAACCCTTAGTGGGCTGGTGAGGCCAGTCCAATAGGGCCATGGCGCCACAAGGGAAAAATACCAAAGGAAAGGAAAAAAAGTAAAGAGGGAGGTGGGAAGGAAGGAGTGGACTCCTTCCCCCAAACCGAATTGGGGTGGGAGTCCACCTCCTCCCTTCGGCCGGCGCCCTTGGGGATCTCTTGAGTCCCAAGGCTAGCCCCTCCCCTCCTCCTATATATGTTGGAATTATGCCCTAGAGGCAATAATAAATATAGTTATTATTATAATTCCTGTATCAAGATAATCGTTTATTATCCATGCTATAATTGTATTGAATGAAGACTTATATACATGTGTGGATACATAGACAAAACACTGTCCCTAGCAAGCCTCTAGTTGGCTAGCGAGTTGATCAAAGATAATCAGGGTCTTCTGATTATATACAAGGTGTTCTTGCTTGATAACTGGATCACGTCATTAGGAGAATCACGTGATGGACTAGACCCAAACTAATAGACGTAGCATGTTGATCGTGTCATTTTGCTGCTACTGTTTTCTGCGTGTCAAGTATTTGTTCATATGACCATGAGATCATATAACTCACTGACACCAGAGTAATGCTTTGTGTGTATCAAACGTCGCAACGTAACTGGGTGACTATAAAGATGCTCTACAGGTATCTCTGAAGGTGTTCGTTGAGTTAGTATGGATCGAGACTGGGATTTGTCACTCCGTGTGACGGAGAGGTATCTCGGGGCCCACTCGGTAATACAACATCACACACAAGCCTTGCAAGCAATGTGACTTAGTGTAAGTTGCGGGATATTGTATTACGGAACGAGTCAAGAGACTTTTCGGTAAACGAGATTGAAAATAGGTATGCGGATACTGACGATCGAATCTCGGGCAAGTAACATACCGAAGGACAAAGGGAATGACATACGGGATTATATGAATCCTTGGCACTGAGGTTCAAACCATAAGATCTTCGTAGAATATGTGGGATCCAATATGGGCATCCAGGTCCCGCTATTGGATATTGACCGAGGAGTCACTCGGGTCATGTCTACATAGTTCTCGAACCCGCAGGGTCTGCACACTTAAGGTTCGACGTTGTTTTATGCGTATTTGAGTTATATGGTTGGTTACCGAATGTTGTTCGGAGTCCCGGATGAGATCATGGACGTCACGAGGGTTTCCGGAATGGTCCGGAAACGAAGATTGATATATAGGATGACCTTATTTGATTACCGGAAGGTTTTCGGAGTTACCGGGAATGTACCGGGAATGACGAATGGGTTCCGGGTGTTCACCCGGGGGGGGGGGGGGGGTGGAGGCAACCCACCCCGGGGAAGCCCATAGGCCTTGGGGGTGGTGCACCAGCCCTTGGTGGGCTGGTGGGACAGCCCAAGAAGGCCCTATGCGCCAAGGATAGATAATCAAAGAGAAAAGAAAAAAAGGAGGTGGGAAAGATGAGAAGGACTCCACTTTCCAATCCTAGTTGGACTAGGATTGGATGAGGACTCCTCCTCCCCTTGGTGCGCAGCCCTTGGGGCTCCTTGAGCCTCAAGGCAAACCTCCCCTCCCTCCTCCTACATATATGGAGCAATTAGGGCTGATTTGAGACAACTTTTCAAAGGCAGCCCGACCACATACCTCCACGGTTTTACCTCTAGATCGCGTTTCTGCGAAGCTCGGGCGGAGCCCTGCCGAGATTAGATCACCACCAACCTCCAGAGCGCTGTCACGCTGCTGGAGAACTCATCTACCTCTCCGTCTCTCTTGCTGGATCAAGAAGGCCGAGATCATCGTCGAGCTGTACGTGTGCTGAACGCGGAGGTGCCGTCCGTTCGGCACTAGATCGTGGGACGGATCGCAGGACGGTTCGTGGGACGGTTCGCGGGGCGGATCGAGGGACGTGAGGACGTTCCACTACATCAACCACGTTCACTAACGCTTCTGCTATGCGATCTACAAGGGTACGTAGATCGGAAATCCGCTCTCGTAGATGGTCATCACCATGATAGGTCTTCGTGCGCGTAGGAAATTTTTTGTTTCCCATGCGACGTTCCCCAACAATATATACTGGTGGTTTTAGGGCTTTTGAGACACAACTTTGCCACGTGCAACTCAAACCTGTACCACGTAGTTCTTCCTATAGATCGGATGCGGAGCTCGGGCGGAGCCCTGCAGGAGTAGATCATCACCACCACCGGAGCACAGTCACACTGCCGGAGAACTGATCTACTTCTCTGTCTCTCTTGCTGGATCAAGAAGGCCGAAATCGTCATCGAGCTGAGGTGCCGTCCGTTCGGCACTAGATCGGAACGGATCGTGGGACGGATCATGGGACAACGGTGATTTGAATCACGAAGCTGTACCACTACGTCAACCTCATTTCTTAACGCTTCCCGGTGAGCAATCTACAAGGGTACGTAGATCTAATCTCCTCTCGTAGATGAACATCACCATGATAGGTCTTCGTGTGCGTAGGAACTTTTTTTGTTTCCCATGCAACGTTCACCAAGAGTAGGGAGGATCACCCGCCACGGGTTGATAACCCTCGCGACTTAGCTTTTTTAATGGCACGTGATACATCTCCGTCATATATACTTTTCCAAACTCTGCTGCCCTTGTTTTGGATTCTAATTTGCATGATTTGAATGGAACTAACCCGGACTAACGCTGTTTTCAGCAGAATTGCCATGGTGTTGCTTTTGCGTAGAAATAAAAGTTCTCAGAATGACCTGGAAATTTAGGAGGATTTTTTGTGGAATATATAAAAAATACTGGTGCAAGAATCAACCAAAGAAGCGGAGCATGGAGCCCACAAGCCGACCAGGCGCGGCCTCCCCTCGTCGCGCCTAGCAGGCTTGTGGGGCCCACGGAGCTCCACCGCCTCCAATTCCACCTCTATTTAGTCCCTTCCGTCCGGAAAAAAAATCAGGGAGAAGAGTTCATCGCGTTTTACGATACGGAGGCGCCGCCACCTCATGTTCTTCCTCTGGAGGGTAGATCTGGAGTCCGTTCTCGGCTCCAGAGAGGGGAAATCGTCGCCATCGTCATCACCAACCTTCCTTCATCGCCAATTCCATGATGCTCTTCACCGTTCGTGAGTAATCTCATTGTAGGCTTGCTGGACGGTGATGGGTTGGATGAGATCTATCATGTAATCGAGTTAGTTTTGATGGGGATTGATCCCTAGTATCCATTATGTTCTGAGATTGATGTTGCTACTACTTTGCCATGCTTAATGCTTGTCACTAGGGCCCGAGTGCCATGATTTCAGATCTGAACCTATTATGTTGTCGCCAATATATGTGTGTTCTTGATCCTATCTTGTAAGTTGTAGTCACCTACTATGTGTTATGACCCGGCAACCCCGGAGTGGCAATAGCAGGAACCACTCCGA
This sequence comes from Hordeum vulgare subsp. vulgare, assembly GCF_904849725.1. NCBI lineage: Eukaryota > Viridiplantae > Streptophyta > Magnoliopsida > Poales > Poaceae > Hordeum > Hordeum vulgare. The sequence goes on along the minus strand of NC_058524.1, from coordinate 502,760,379 downwards.
GAGATGACCATAGTATGAGGAGTCCATGTATTCACTAAGTGTTAATGCGTTGGTCCGATTCTCTATTAAAAGGAGAACCTTAATATCCCCTAGTTTCCATTAGGACCCCTATGCCACGGGAGGGATGGACAATAGATGTCATGCAAGTTCTTTTCCCTAAGCACGTATGACTGCATACGGAATACATGCCTACATTACATTGACGAACTGGAGTTAGTTACATATCTCTCCGTGTTATAACTGTTGCATGATGAATAACATCCGGCATAATCATCCATCATCGATCCAATGCCTACGAGTTTTTCCTACTGGTCCTTGCTACGTTACTTTGCCGCTACTGCTATCACTGCTGCTAGTGTTACTTTGCCGCTACTGCTATCACTGCTACTACTGTTACTCTGCCGCTACTGCTGTCACTATTGCTACTGGCTATTGTTGCTACTGTTGCTATCACACTACTTTGCTACTGATACTTTTCTGCAGATACTAAGTCTTTCAGGTGTGATTGAATTGACAACTCAACTGCTACTACTTGAGAATATTCTTTGGCTTCCCCTTGTGTCGAATCAACAAATTTGGGTTGAATACTCTACCCTAGAAGACTGTTGCGATCCCCTATACTTGTGGGTTATCAAGACCTTTTTTCTAGCGTCGTTGCTGGGGAAGCATAGCTCTATTCTCCGAGTCACTTGGGATTTACGTCTGCTGATCACTATGAGGAATCCGAAAGAGCCAAGAACTAAAGTCTTGCCCTCAACTATGAGGACAGGTAAGGAACTGCCATCTAGCTGTGCACTTGATTCACCTTCAGTTATGAGTAAGTTTGCGACACCACCTCCTGCTAGAAATTTTGATGTGTCACATGTGCTTGATGATGCTACTTCTGCTGTCGATGATGCTTGTGATGATGCTTTGCTTGATACTAATTTGCCACTAGGTGCATTCCTTGATGCACAAATTGCTAGAGTTGCTGCTAGATGTGATGATACTTCTGAAACTGCTGAGATTATTGAAGTAGAACATGCTATTTCGCGTGTTAGAACTATCTCTCCTAGATACGAATTGCTTGATATGCCTGAGGGTTATGTTATGGAGGGAGAGATAGTTGAGGACTTTCTTGCTTGTAAGGGTAGCTATGATGTTGAGAACTTACTACGCAAGTGGAAAGAAAAATCTTTGAATGCTAGTATGAAATACGACCCGAAGTTTGCTACTTCACCAATCTTTGTGACTGATAAGGATTATGAATTCTCTGTCGACCCTGAGTTAATCACTCTGGTCGAATCTGTTCCTTTTCACGGTTATGAGTCTGAAACAGTTGTAGCACATCTTACTAAGCTGCACGATATAGCCACCCTATTCATGAGTGAGGAAAAGATCCGCCACTACTATATCCTTAAGCTGTTTCCTTTCTCGCTAAAGGATGATGCTAAGACTTGGTTCACTTCTCTTGCTCCTGGTTGTGTGCGTAGCCCCCAGGATATGATCTACTACTTCTTTGAAAAATATTTCTCTACCCATAAGAAGCAAGCTGCCTTGCAGGAAATATACAACTTTGCGCAAGTTGAAGAAGAGAGTCTCCCACAAGCTTGGGGGAGCCTCGTCCAGCTATTGAATGCTTTGCCCGATCACCCTCTTGAGAAGAATGAAATACTTGATATCTTCTATAATGGACTAACCGATGCTTCTAAGGACCACCTAGATAGTTTTGTTGGTTGTGTTTTTAGGGAACGAACTGTGGAACAAGCTAAGATCCTATTGAATAATATCTTGTGCAATGAGAATGCTTGGACTATTCCCGAACCACCTCCGAAGCCCACTCCTTAGAAAAGAGGTATCCTATTCCTCAGTCCTGAAGGTATGCAAGAAGCTAAAAAATCAAGGAAAGAGAAAGGCATTAAATCTGAAGATGTCAAAAATCTACCACCTATGGAAGAGATCCTTGGTCTTGATAACCCGATACAGGTAGTAGAGGTAAATTCTCTTCGTAGATTCAATGAGAGTGATATTCTTTTTGATAAACCTGCTATCTTATGCATGGATGAATTTGATAACTTTGTTTCCAAACAATAGAGTTTCAATGATTATGTTAGCAGACAATTGGAACAAAATGCTCGTATGCTTAGTCATTTAAGTGCTTGTGTGGACAGAAATGTCAATGATCTTAAGCTCTTGAGTAAACATGCCTCTATGGTTACTACTCAGGTATGACAAGTACTTAAGGCTCAAAATGACTTGCTCAATGAGTTGAATGACAATTTTGTCAGAGCCGTCACTAGAGGCGGTAGAATGACCCAGGAACCTTTGTATCCTGAGGGTCATCCTAAGAGAATTGAACAAGATTCTCAAGGAGTTAGCACTGATGCACCTAGTCATCCTAGAAAGAAGAAGAAAGATGATACGAACTTGCATGCTAGCAACCCTGTTGCTGTTACACCCAAGAGTCCAAACGATGTCTCTGTTTTTGATGCTGAAACGCAATCTGGTGATGAACATGAGCCTAATGATAATATCAATAGTGATGTTCATGTTGATGCTTAACCTAGCAATGATAAGGATGTGGAGATTGAACCAGTTGATCTTGATAACCCACAACCTAAGAATAAGAGATATGATAAGAACGACTTCACTGCTAGGAAGCATGGTAAAGAAAGGGAACCATGGGTTCAGAAACCCATGCCCTTTCCTCCCAAACCATCCAAGAAAAAGGATGATGAGGATTTTGAGAGATTTGTCGAAATGATTAGACCTGTGTTTCTGCAAATGCGTTTGACAGATATGCTCAAAATGTCTCTGTATGCTAAGTGCATGAAGGATATTGTGACTAATAAGAGGAGGATACCTGAGGTTGAGATTTCCACCATGCTCGCTAATTATACCTTCAAGGGTGGAACTCCTAAGAAACTAGGTGATCCCGGAGTGCCCACTATACCTTGCTCCATTAAAGGCAACTATGTTAGAACTGCTTTATGCGACCTTGGAGCCGGTGTTAGTGTTATGCCTCTCTCTCTCTCTTTATCGTAGATTTGAATTGGACAAGTTGACACCCACTAAAATCTCTCTGCAAATGGCCGACAAATCAGCTGCTTTCCCTATCGGCATTTGCGAGGATGTGCCTGTTGTGGTTGCGAACGTTACTATCTTAACAAACTTTGTTATGCTGGATATTCCCGAGGATGATGCCATGACGTTCATCCTTGGAAGACCCTTTCTAAACGCTGCAGGGGCTGTTATTGATTGCAACAAAGGCAATGTCACTTTCCATGTCAATGGTAATGAGCATACGGTGCACTTTCCAAGGAAACAATATCGAGTACATTGCATCAATGCTATTGAAAAGACTTCATCGATTCTTATTGGGAGCTTTGAATGCCCTATACCTACTGTCAAGATGAAATATGATTTGCTTGTTGGGGATATGCACATCCCCATTGAGGTAACCTAGTGACTATTCAAAAATTCTCTGTTTTCTTTTGCGATTCGAAAAGGTTTGTCAAGGAGACTTGATCAACCTCATTGATGGATTTCTTTCGATGACCATGAGATGGATGAATCGAGGAGTCACAAACCTCTGTTCCAAGCTTTCACCTTCGGTTACTTAGAAGAAAAATGATAGATTTAGCTTTAGTTTTCTCTGTTTTCTGCTTTTAGCGTCCCGTAGAAAATTACCCTGAAAATAAAAGTTCTCCGAATGCCGTGAAAATCAAGTATGATTTTTTCTGGAATTTTTGAAAAATTCTGAGACGGAGAGCTAGTCAGGGGGGCTGCACTAGTGGACCACAAGCCCTGGAGGCACGGGCACCCCCCTGGCCGCGCCTACCAGGCTTGTGGGGCCCACGTGTCCCCCTCCACTTATTCCAGCTCCCATCTCCTTCTCCTACCTCCAGAAAAAATCGTTTCGCAGCTCAAACCCGTGTTCTTGCTCTTCTTGCTGTGATTTTCGATCTCCTTGTGCAAAGCCCAATCACCAAACTGTTTTGGGGAAATTGCTCCTTGGTATGTGACTCCTCCATTGGTCCAATTAGTTTTTGCTCTAGTGCCTTATTCGTTGCGTATTTTGTTGCCTTGGTGACCCTGTTCTTGAGCTTTGCATGCTAATTTTAGCTGGTCCCAAGTAGTGTTGATGCGTGATATGGCCTCTAGGCACTTGTCGGAGTAGTTTCCATGAGTTTCGTTGGGCCTTGTTCACTTTTCCTTTGAGTCACTGAAAAATTCAGAAAAGGAAGATGTTCAGGAGAAACTATGAGGGTGGTTCCTCAAGCAAGAGGGGTCCCCGTCTCGCGATTCGGTAACCCGATCCTTACCAACCGAGGAACGCACAGGTACAACCATGTGAATGGCCTTCTGATGAATTCATGATTGATGCAGGTTTCAAAGACGAGTTTGATACACTTGTTAACAATGTTGGACTTGAAGAATTCATCTCCGATAAATGTGAACAGTATACTACTCTCACTGCTTCTTTTGTTCGTAGATTCAAAATTTCAGCTGGCCGTGACACATCCGTACTGTTCGATCTCTATGACAAATCGTATACCATGGATTTAGAGGATTTCAATAGAATTTGCAAGATACCTGTTTGGGGTAGTCTCAATGATCCTCCTAAATCTTCGGTTAGAGATTTTTCCTCTAGTATAATTGTTGGAGAAACTAGAGATATTACACAGGCTACCATGGGGAGCATTCATTTTCCTGCCTTGCATTACTTTGCCCTCTTCATAGGTAGATGCATTAACGGCAAGATCGAGCATTGTCACCTCTGCGCACCTGACCTCAGTATTCTTAAGAGCACAATAACAGGTGATAGAAGTTTCAACATGGGAGCTATAATAGCAAGGAGGCTGAATAATAATGCTAATGAAGGGGATTTCTTTGGTGGGATCTATGCCACTCGCATAGCAAATTTTCTTGGAGTACCCATCCGCGAAGGAGATCCCCCGGTCGATACAACTTTCCTTGATCGCGCCGCTATGACACGCTATCAGTTCCTTGAAAGGGATAATGAATCCCTCCTATACCGGTTAATATTTAACCGACAGCGTGTTTTCCATATTACCCTTCCTGCTCCTGCCTTCTTTGACTTTTAGGTAAAACGAAGATATTACATAACGACAGGAGAGGCAAAGGAGTATGAGAGGGAGGCAAAGGTTGCTCGCCTCCGTGAGGCAGCTATTCAGGCGGTAGCTGCAGCACTCCCGTACAACCCCCATTATGATTTTGGGTATCGCTCAGACCATCAATGGGAGTAGACCAACTTAGGCCAAAAGCCTAAGCTTGGGGGAGTACGTGTTTCTCACCAACTTTATATTCTTGCCTACGCTTTCACTTTGTTAGTCGGTGTTCACACTTTGCCACTGTATCGTCCATGCTAGTTTATTTCTTTTTCTCGTTTTCTTCTCGTGTGTTTGTCTAGTTTGAGAAAACCCAAAAAGATTTCTCGTTCTTCTTTTGCTTGTTGGGAGCTTTCTCGTGTAAATAGTTTTATTTTTCTTTGGGTCAAGGTAGAAGACCATGGTTATAATGTTTAGTGGCTCTCACATGCATATTTGTTTATCTGTCAAAGAGCCATATTACTTTGTCTTCTCCTTTGTGTTTGCTTGCAGATTCCAGCTTAGTCCAATGCACGAGCACTCGTATTATTGTTCACATCATTCGGTCGTGCAAGTGAAAGGCAATAATGACGATATATGATGAAGTGAATGAGCCTGGAAAAGCTGGTATGAACTCGATCTATTTTGTTTTTGTAAATATGACTAGCTCATCGTTCCTGATTTAGCTTTGTTGTGAGAGAAACATGTTTGCAATGAGAACTTAGAGATCATAGTTTCTGATGCCATGCTTAATTAGCTAGGAGCTTATAATGGTTTGTCTTGTATGCCAACATGAATTTTGAGATGACTATGATGTAGTATGATAGGATGGTATCCTCCTTTGAATGATTCAAGTGGCTTGACTTGGCACATGTTCACGCATGTAGTTGAAACAAAATCAACATAGCCTCTATGATATTCATGTTCATGGTGATTTATGTCCTACTCATGCTTGCACTCAATGTTGGTTAATCTCAATGCATTTTGATGACTGTTGTCGCTCTCTAGTTGGTCGCTTCCCAGTCTTTTGCTAGCCTTCACTTGTACTAAGCGGGAATACTGCTTGTGCATCCACTTCCATAAACCCAAAGTTGTTCCATATGAGTCCACCATACCTACCTATATGCGGTATCTACCTGCCGTTCAAGGTAAATTTGCATGTGCCACTCTCTAAACCTTCAAGCAAATAATCTGTTTTCATGCCCGAACCGCTCATGTGGTGACAAGGGGCGATCAGTATCTTCCATGCTAGGCGTGTTATCCTCGATACGTGTTTATTCACTATCATTCACGAGAAAGGGGCTGGTAATTGGAATGCCCAGTTCCATGCTCAAATCGAAAAGATAATTGCAAACAAAACTCCCCTGGATTGTTGTTGGTATGGACGACACCCGAGTATTCGGCTAGTCGTGGAGTGTGATTGATCGGTGGTGGGGGAGTCAAAACTTTACTTTTCTGTTTGGGAACCGCCTATAGTATGTGTAGCATGGAAGATGGTGAAAACTCTTGGTCATTGTGTTGACAATGAAAGCATGCCACCCAAAATTATTTATCTCTGTCTTCAAAGCTTGAGCACTGGCACCTGTGCAAATCAATGCTTCCCTCTGCGAAGGGCATGTCTATTTATGTTTCTGTCGAGTCATCCTCTTCCTTACAAAAGCACCATATAGAGAGCACCTCTGTCATTTCTATGCTTTGCTTTTAATTTTTATTGAGTATGACTGTGACTGGATCTTCTTTGCCATGAATTACAATGTTTAGTCAGCCCTTGGTCTTTGAAGGTGCTCTGCATTTATGTTTTGCGGTCTCAGAAAGAGCTAGCGAGATACCATCTGTTCACATTGCTTCATGATTGTTTTGATTGAGGTGTTGACGTTTGAAACTTATCATTATTGCTCGCTAGTTGATTATGACATTGATATGAGTTCCTCTTGAGACCTAAATGTCATTGCTTATGTGGTTAGCTTGTGATCTTGCTAAAAATCTGGATATGAGTTCGACATAGTTGCAACAACAAGATCAAACAGAGTTTGTAAAAGTTTTTCTTTTGTCTCTTTCAGTTTGTCAACTGAATTGCTTGAGCACAAGCAAGGATTTAAGCTTGGGGGAGTTGATACGTCTCCGTCGTATCTACTTTTCCAAACTCTTTTGCCCTTGTTTTGGACTCTAATTCGCATGATTTGAATGGAACTAACCCGGACTAACGCTGTTTTCAGCAGAATTGCCATGGTGTTGTTTTTGCGCAGAAATAAAAGTTCTTGGAATAACCTGGAAATTTACGAGGATTTTTTGTGGAATATATAAAAAATACTGGCGCAAGAATCAACCGAAGAAGTGGAACATGGAGCCCACAAGCCCACCAGGCGCGGCCCCCTGGCCGCGTCTAGCAGGCTTGTGGGGCCCACGGAGCTCCACCGCCTCCAATTCCAGCTCTATTTAGTCCCTTCAGTCCGAAAAAAATCAGGGAGAAGAGTTCATCGTGTTTTATGATACGGAGGCTCCGCCACCTCCCGTTCTTCCTCTGGAGGGCAGATCTGGAGTCCGTTCTGGGCTCCGGAGAGGGGAAATCGTCGCCATCGTCATCACCAACCTTCCTTCATCGCTAATTGCATGATGCTCTTCACCGTTCGTGAGTAATCTCATCGTAGGCTTGCTGGACGATGATGGGTTGGATGAGATCTATCATGTAATCAAGTTAGTTTTGATGGGGATTGATCCCTAGTATCCACTATGTTCTGAGATTGATATTGCTACTAATTTGCCATGCTTAATGCTTGTCACTAGGGCCCGAGTGCCATGATTTCACATCTGAACCTATTATGTTGTCGCCAATATATGTGTGTTCTTGATCCTATCTTGCAAGTTTTAGTCACCTACTATGTGTGATGACCCGGCAACCCCGGAGTGACAATAGCCGGAACCACTCCCGGAGATGACCATAGTATGAGGAGTCCATGTATTCACTAAGTGTTAATGCGCTGGTCCGGTTCTCTATTAAAAGGAGAACCTTAATATCCCGCAGTTTCCATTAGGACCCCGCTGCCACGGGTGGGATGGACAATAGATGTCATGCAAGTTCTTTTCCCTAAGCACGTATGACTACATATGGAATACATGCCTACATTACATTGACGATCTGGCGCTAGTTACATATCTCTCCGTGTTATAACTGTTGCATGATGAATAACATCTGGCATAATCATCCATCACCGATCCAATGCCTACGAGTTTTTCCTACTGGTCCTTGCTACGTTACTTTTCCGCTACTGCTGTCACTGCTGCTACTGTTACTTTGGCGCTACTGCTGTCATTGTTGCTACTGTTACTCTGCCGCTACGGCTGTCACTATTGCTACTGGTTACTGTTGCTATTGTTTCTATCACACTACTTTGCTACTGATACTTTTCTGCAGATACTAAGTCTTTCAGGTGTGGTTGAATTGACAACTCAACTGCTAATACTTGAGAATATTCTTTGGCTTCTCCTTGTGTTGAATCAACAAATTTGGGTTGAATACTCGACCCTTGATAACTGTTGCGATCCCTTATAATTGTGGGTTATCAGCGCCACGGGTAGGAGGCTATACCCTCTCCAAGGTCCTCATGGACGGAGGCAGCAGCATCAACATCTTATACTTCGATACTTTTCGACGGATGAATTTTTCGGAAGGCGTTTTGATGCCATCCTGCACGGTCTTCCACGGCATTGTCCCGGGTAAGTCGGCATACCCTATTGGGTGGATCAAGCTTAATCTGGCCTTTGGCACAGAGTCTAACTACAGGAGTGAATCCCTCATGTTTGAGGTGGTCAAGATCAAGAGTCCTTACCACGTGCTTTTCGGTCGGCCGGCTTACGCCCGTTTCATGGCCCGCCCATGTTATGTCTACCTCAAGCTCAAGATGTCGGGCCCTAAAGGAACTGTCACGATCAGTCGAGACTAGAAGATAGCTCAAGAATGCAAAGAGGGAGACGCAGCTTATGCTGAATCGGCATGCGCAACTGAGGAACTCAAGCTTCATCAGGCCAATGTTGACCCAGCGGATATGACACCGCTCAAGAAACCCACGGTTGATTCAGAGCCGCCCCTCAAGTTCAAGCCGACAGATGACACTAAGTTGGTGGATTTCACGCCCGGTGACTCTTCCAAGCAATTCACCATTGGGACGGGTCTGGATCCCAAATAGGAAAGCGCACTCATCGCATTCATCCGTGAGAATCCGGACATATTCGCATGGAAACCTTCTGACATGCCGGGTGTACCGAGAGAATTTGCTGAGCACCACCTTAACATTGATCCTAAGATGAAGCCGGTTCGGCAGTATCTTCGTCGGTTTAATGAAGAAAGGCGTAAAGTGATTGGGGAGGAAGTTGCCCGGCTTTTGGCCGCCGAATTCATTGTCGAGGTTTTATTCAAGAAGAATGGTACCTTCCACATGTGCATTGACTACACCGACCTCAACAGGGCTTGACCGAAAGATCCTTTCGCCTCCCTCATATTGATCAAATCATTGACTCTACGGCGGGTTGCGAGCGACTGTGTTTCTTGGATGCTTACTCAGGATATCACCAGATCAAAATGGCTTTGGAGGATCAGGAGAAGACGTCGTTCATAACTCCCTTTGGAGCCTTTTGCTATGTATCTATGTCGTTCGGGCTCAAGAGCATGGGGGCGACTTATCAACGCTGCATCCAGAATTGCCTGCACAGTCAAATTGGGCGCAATGTTCATGCCTATGTTGATGACATAGTGGTGAAATCCCAGAAGAAAGAGTCACTCTTGGAGGACCTTAAGGAGACTTTTGACAACATGCGCGTATATCAGATGAGGCTTAACCCGACCAAATGTGTTTTCGGAGTTCCTGCGGGGAAGTTATTGGGCTTCTTGGTGTCAGAACGAGGCATTGAGGCTAACCCAAACAAAATCAAGGCGATTACTTCACTTGGCAAGCCGGCCAACATCAACCAAGTTCAGCGCATGGCGGGTCGTATTGCTGCTCTAAGCCGTTTCATAAGTCGCCTTGGGGAGAAGGCCATTCCTCTTTATCAACTGCTCAAGAAAACATGCTGTTTTGTGTGGACGGATGAAGCCAATGAAGCTTTCGAGGCCTTGAAGAAACAACCGGGTGAGACGCTGATACGTCTCCAACGTATCTACTTTTCAAACTCTTTTGCCCTTGTTTTGGACTATAATTTGCATGATTTGAATGGAACTAACCTCGACTGATGTTGTTTTCAGCAGAATTGCCTTGGTGTTATTTTTGTGCAGAAATCAAAGTTCTCCAAACGTCCTGAAAATTTACGGGGAGCAGTTTTGGAAAATCAAAAATACCTGCGCCAGGATCCACCTCCGGGGGTGGGCCAGTGGGCCACAAGCCCCTGCTCCGCCATCACCCCCCTGGTGGCGGTGGGTAGGCTTGTGGGGCCCACAGGCACCTGTCGCCCCCAACTCCAGCTCTATAAGTTGTCTTTCGTCCCAGAAAAAATAAAAGAGAAGTTTTCGTCGCGTTTTCAATACGGAGGCGCCGCCACCACCTGTTCTTCATCTGGAGAGCAGATCTGGAGTCCGTCTTGGGCTCCGGAGAGGGGAAATCGTCGCCATCATCATCATCAACCTTCTTCCCTCTCCAATTCCATGAAGCTCTTCGTCGTTCGTGAGTAATCTATTCATAGGCTCGCTGGGCGGTGATGAGTAGGATGAGATCTATCATGTAATCGAGTTAGTTTTGATGGGGATTGATCCCTAGTATCCACTATGTTCTGAGATTTGATGTTGCTACTACTTTGCCTTGCTTAATACTTGTCACTAGGGCCCGAGTGCCATGATTTCAGATCTGAAATTATTATGTTGTCACCAATATATGTGTGTTTTAGATACGATCTTGCAAGTTGTAGTTACCTACTATGTGTTATGATCCGGCAACCCCGGAGTGACAATAAGCGGAACCACTCCTGGTGATGACCATAGTTTGAGGAGTTCATGTGTTCACCAAGTGCTAATGCGTTGGTCTGGTTCTTTATTAAAAGGAGAACCTTAATATCCCGTAGTTTCCTTTTGGACCCCGCTGCCACGGGAGGGATGGACAATAGATGTCATGCAAGTTCTTTTCCCTAAGCACGTATGACGACACACGGAATGCATGCCTACATCATGTTGACGAACGGGTGCTAGCCACATATCTCTCCGTGTTATAGCTGTTGCATGATGAATATCATCCAAACAAATCACCGACCCAATGCCTAATGTTTGTCCTACTGTTGCTACTGCCGTTACTTGTCTTGCTCTACTGCTACTACTGTTGCTACTGCTGTTACTTGTCTTGCTACTGCTGTCACTACTGCTGTTCCTTGCCACTACTATTGCTCGTTACACTGCTGCTACCTGTTACAATCTTGATCGCTACCATTGACGGGAATTGACAACTTCCGTCGACGCGGCAACAGAAGCGCCATTGATACAATCGTTAGGAATAGTCTGTCGTCAATAGATCGTTTCTGACACCGTTGTTATCATATTACTTTGTTGTTACTATTGTGCTTGCAGATACTAATCTTTCAGGTGTGGTTGAATCTGACAAATTCAGCTGCTAATACTTGGGAGTATACTCTCACCTCTTGACTGGCTTATCTACAAATTTGGGTCGAATACTCTACCCTCAAAAACTGCTGCGAACCCACGCGCTGGTGGGCCATCAACAACATTCTTCCAGTTTCATTGCCGGGGAGTGCTATCAGCATTCTTCTGGTGCCGTTGCAGGAGAAGGTTAGTTGTTATAAGCATTCGTCTAGCTAACGCCCGAGATTGCAGGATCAGCCCTTTTCTGGAGCCATTGCCAGGGAAGCATAGCTGACATCGGCATTTTTCTGGCGCCGTTGCCGGGGAGGTATTACTATATTCTCTGAGTCACTTGGTATTTATATTTTCTGATCACTATGAAGAATCTGAAGGATCCGAAGACCAAAGTCTTGCCCTCAACTACGAGGGGAGGTAAGGAATTGCCATCTAGCTCTGCACTTGATTCACCTTCAGTTATGAGTAAGTTTGCGACATCACCTCCTGCTAGAAATCTTGATATGTCGCCTGTGCTTGATGATGCTTGTGATACTACTGCTAGAGATGCTATGCTTGATACTATGCCTGATGATACTATGCTTGATACTATGCCGGATGATGCTATGCTTGATACTGCTAGGGATGCTATGCCTGATACTGCTAGAGATGCTATGCTTGATACTGCTTTGCCTGATACTGCTAGAGATACTATGCCTGATGATGCTATGCTTGATACTGCTAGAGATACTCTTTTGCCTGATGTTCCACTGGGAGCGTTCCTTGATGCTCATATTGCTAGAGTTACCAGCAATGCTCGTGATGCTTCTGATACTGCCGATGCTATTGAGATAGAACCTGCTTTTGCTCCTACTAGATCTAGCTCTCCTAGATATGAATTGCCTGATATACCTGAGGGTTACGTTATGGAGGGAGAGATAGCTGAGGATTTTCTTGCGTGTAAGGATGCCTATGACGCTGAGAAATTAATTCTCAAGTGGAAGGAAAAATCTCGGGAAGTTAGGATGAAAAATGATCCGAAGTTTTCCACTTCGCCTATCTTTGTCACCGATAAGGATTATGAATTCTCTGTCCACCCTGAGATAATCTCTCTAGTCGAATCTGATCCTTTTCACGGTTATGAGTCTGAGACAGTCATAGACCATCTTGCCAAATTATCCGAAATAGCCAACCTTTTCACTAATGAGGAGAAGATCCGCCACTACTATATCCTTAAGCTGTTTCCTTTCTCTCTAAAGGATGATGCTAAAGCCAGGTTCACCTCTCTTGCTCCTGGGTGTGTGCGTAGTCCCCAGGAGATGGTCTATTACTTCTGTGAGAAATATTTCCCTGCCCATAAGAAGCAACCTGCCTTGCAGGGAATATAGAACTTTGCTCATCTCCAAGAAGAGAGTCTTCCACAAGCTTGGGGAGGCTCGTCCAGCTGCAGAATGCTTTGCCTGATCACCCTCTTAAGAAGAACGAGATACTTGATATCCTCTATAGTGGACTTACCGATGCCTCTAGAGACCACCTAGATAGTTGTGTCGGTTGTGTTTTTAGGGAACGAACTGTAGAACAAGCTGAGACTCTACTGAATAACCTCTTGATCAACGATAATGCTTGGACTATTCCCGAACCACCTCCTAAGCCAACTCCTAAGAAAAGAGGTATTATATTCCTCAGTCTCGAAGATATGCAAGAAGGCAAGAAATCTATGCAAGAGAAAGGCATTAGATCTGAAGATGTCAAAAATCTACCTCCTATCAAAGAGATCCATGGTCTCGATAACCCGATACAGGTAGTGGAAGTGAATTCTCTACGTAGGTTTGATGAGAGTGATATTCCTTTTGATAAACCTGCTAGCCTATGCTTTGATGAATTTGACAACTTTGTTGCCAAACAACAGAGTTTCAATGATTATGTTAGCAGACATTTGGAACAAAGTGCTCGTATGCTTAGCCATTTAAGTGCTTGTGTAGACAGAAATGTCAATGCTCTGAAGCTTCAGAGTAAACATGCCTCTATGATTACTACTCAGGTAGAACAAGTACTTAAAGCTCAGAATGACCTGCTCAATGTATTAAATGACAACTCTGTCAGAGTCATTACTAGAGGAGGCAAAATTACTCAGGAACCTTTGTATCCTGAAGGTCATCCTTAGAGAATTGATCAAGATTCTCAAGGAATCAATGCTGATACACCTAGTCATCCTAAGGAGAAGAAGAAGGATGATAGAAACTTGCACGCCAGTTCACCAAATACTATCACACCTGAAGAACCTAATGATATTTCTGCGTCTGATGCAGAAACACAATTAGGTGATGAACATGAACCTGGTGACAACGTGGACAGTCATGTTCATAATAATGCTCAACCTAGCCATGATGAGGATGTGGAGATTGAACCTACGGTTAATCCTGATAATCCACAACCTAAGAAATACGACAAGAATGACTTTACTGCTAGGAAGCATGGTAAAGAAAGAGAGCCATGGGTTCAGAGACCTATGCCCTTTCGTCCTAAGCCATCCAAGAAAAAGGATGATGAGGATTTTTGAGCGCTTCGTTGAGATGATAAGACCCGTCTTTCTGCAGATGCGGTTAACTGATATGCTCAAGATGTCTCCGTATGCCAAGTACATGAAAGATATCGTGACTAATAAATGGAAGATACCAGATCTTCAGATCTCCACCATGCTTGCCAACTACACTTTTAAAGGTGGAACTCCTAAGAAACTTGGTGATCCCGGAGTGCCCACTATACCTTGCTCCATTAAAGGAAACTACATAAGAACTGCCTTATGTGACCTGGGAGCCGGTGTTAGTGTTATGCCGCTTTCTCTTTATCGTAGACTTGAGTTGGATAAGTTGACACCCACTGAAATTTCTCTGCAAATGTCCGACAAATCAACCGCTTTCCCTATCGGCGTTTGCGAGGATGTGCCTGTTGTGGTTGCTAATACCACTATCTTAACAGACTTTGTTATCTTGGATATTCCCGAGGACGATGCCATGGCTATCGTCCTCGGAAGACCCTTTTTAAACACTACAAGGGCTGTTATAGATTGCAACAAAGGCAATGTCACTTTCCATGTCAACGGTAATGAGCACACAGTTCACTTTCCGAAGAAACGATATCAAGTACATTGCATCAATGCTATTGAAAAGACTTCATCGATTCTCATTGGGAGCTTTGAATGCCCTATTCCTCGCGTCAAGATGAAGTATGATTTGCTTGTTGGGGAGATCCATATCCCCATTGAGGTGACTTATTGGCTATTCGAAAATTCTCCGTTCTCTCTTGCGATTCGAGAAAGTTTTGTCATAAGGACTTGATCAATCCCATTGACGGATTTCTTCCGATGACCATGAAACGGATGAATCAAAGAGCCACATACCTCTGTTTTGAGTTTTCCTTTTCTGTTGCTTAGAAGAAAAATGATAGAATTAGTTTAGCTTTTCCTGTTTTCAGTTTTAGCGTCCCGGAGAAAAATACCTCGAAAATAGAAGTTCTCCGATGGTCCTGAAAATTTAGTATGATTTTTTCTGGAATTTTTGAAAATTTCTAGGCCTGAGAGCTGGTCAGGGGGCCTGACCAGTGGGCCACAAGCCCCCCCCCCCACCGCCACCTACCCCCTGGTGGCGGGGTGCAAGCTTGTGGGGCCCACATGCACCCCCTCCACTCATTCCAGCTCTCAGCCTCTTCTTGCACCTCCAGAAAAAATTGTTTCGCACTCAAACCCGTGTTCTTGCTCATTTGGCTGTGATTTTCGATCTCCTTGCTCAAAGCACCATTCTCCGAACTGTTTTGGGGAAATTGCTCCTTGGTAAGTGACTCCTCCATTGGTCCAATTAGTTTTTGCTCTAGTGCTTTATCCTTCGCGAATTCTTGCTACCTTGGTGACCCTGTTCTTGAGCTATAAAAGTTGATTTTAGCTGGTCCCAAGTAGTTTTAGCGCGTGATACGGTCTCTAGGCACTAGTAGGAGTCGTTGCTACAAGGTATGGTTGGTCCTCATTCACTTTTCTCTAGAACTTCAAAAATTTCGGCAAAAGGAAATTATGTTCAGGAGGAAGTTTCATGGTGGTTCCTCAAGTAAGAAGGGTCTTCGTCTCTCCTTTCGGGAGCCCGAACCTTTTCAACTAAGGGACGCACCGGTGCAACCATGTGAATGGCCTTCCGATGAGTTCATGATCGAAGCAGGCTTCAAGGATGAGTTTGATGCAGTTGTCCGCAATGCCGGGTTAGAAGAATTCCTCTCGGATAAATGTGAACAGTATGCTATGCTCACTGCCTCTTTCGTGCGTAGATTTAAATTTTTAGCTGGCCATGAGTCATCCATACTGTTTGATCTGTACGATAAATCCTATACCGTGGGTCTGGAGGATTTCAGTAGGATTTGCAAGATACCCGATGGGGGTAGTGTTATTGATCCTCCTAAGTCTTCGGTCAGAGACTTTGTCTCCATTATAACTGTTGGAGAAACCAGAGATAAAACGCAAGCCACCATAGGAAGCATCCATTTCCCTGCCTTGCACTACCTTGCCCTCTTCATAGGTAGGTGCATTAACGGCAAGGGTGCACATTGTCACCTATGCGCTTCCGACCTTAGTATCCTTAAGAGCGCAGTAACAGGTGACAGGAGCTTCAATATGGGAGTTATTATAGCAAGGAGGCTGAATAAAAATGCCAGTGAGGGGGATTTCTTTGGTGGAGTTTATGCTACACGCTTAGCAAATTTTCTTGGAGTATCCATCCTCCAGAAGACCCTCCTCTCCGTACAACCTACCTTGATCGTGTCGCTCTAACACGCTACCAGTTCCTTGAGAGAGATCATGGATCTCTTCTATACCGCTTGATATTTAACCGGCATCGTGTTTTCCATATTACCCTTCCTGCTCCTTCTTTCTTTGACTTTCAGGTTAAACGAATATACTACATAACCATAGGAGAGGCAGAGGAGTATGAGAGGGAGGCGACTGCAGCTCGACTTCGTGAGGCAGCTATTCAGGCAGTGGCTATAGCACTCCCGTATAACACCCATTATGACTTTGGGTTTCGCTAGGATCATCCATGGGAGTAGACCAAGCTAGGCCAAAAGCCTAAGCTTGGGGGAGTACGTGTTCTCACCGACTTTACATTCATGCTTATGCTTTCACTTTGTTAGCCGGTGTTTACACTTTGCCACTGTATTATTCATGCTAGTTTCTTTTCGTTTTCTTGTTTTGTGTCCTTTTGAGAAAACCCCAAAAGATTTTTCTTTCTTCTTTTGCTTGTTGGGAGCTTTCCCGTGTAAATAGTTTTCTTTTTCTTTGTGTCAAGGTAGAAGATATTGGTTACAATGTTTATTGGTTCTTACATGCTTACCTGTTTAGCTTTCAAAGAGCCATATTATTTTGTCTTCTCCTTTGTGTTTGCCTGCAGGTTCAACTTAGTCCAATGCGCTTATTATCGTTTTCATCGTTCGATCGTGCAAATGAAAGGCAACAATGATGGTATATTATGAAGTGACTGAGACTGAAAAGCTGGTATGAACTCTATCTATTTTGTTTTTGTAAATATGACTAGCTTGTCGACCCAGATTTAGCTTTGTTGTGAGAGAACCATGTTTGCAATGACAACTTAGAGAGCATAGTTTTTGATGCCATGCTTATTTAGCTGAGAGCTTATAATGGTTTGTCTTGATTGCCAACATAGATTTTGAGATGACTATGATGTAGTATGATAGGATGGTATCCTCCTTTGAATGTTTCAAGTGGCTTGACTTGGCGCATGTTCATGCATGTAGTTGAAACAAAATCAACATAGCCTCTATGATGTTCGTGTTCATGGTGATTTATATCATGTTCATGCTTGCATTCAATGTTAGTCAAGTTCATTGCATCTTGATGACTGTTGTCGCTCTCTAGTTGGTCGCTTCCCAGTCTTTTGCTAGCCTTCACTTGTACTAAGCGGGAATATTGCTTGTGCATCCACTCCCATAAACCCAAAATTTATTCCATGAGAGTCCACCATACCTACCTATTGGCGGTATCTACCTGCCGTTCCAAGTAAATTTGCATGTGCCATTCTCTAAACCTTCAAGAAATAAATCTGTTTTGCATGCCTGAACCGCTCATGTGGTGACAGAGGGCTATTGGTATCTTCCATGCTAGGAGTGTTATCCTCGACATGTGTTTATTTACAGTCATTCACGAGAAAGGGGTCGGTATTTGGGATGCCCAGTTCCATGCTTAAATCGAAAACATAACTGTTAAACAAGACTCCCCCCGGATTGATGTTAGTATGGACGGTACCCGAGGATTCGGCTAGCCGTGGAGTGTGATTGATTGGTGGTGGGGGAGTTAAAACTTTACTTTTCTGTTTGGGAACCGCCTATAGCATGAGTAGCATGGAAGATATTGAGAACTCTTGGTCATTGCGTTGACAATGAAAGTATGCCACCCAAAATTATTATCTCTGTTTTCAAAGCTTGAGCTCTGGCACCTCTGCAAGTCAATGCTTCCCTCTGCGAAGGGCTTGTCTATTTATTTTCCTGTCGAGTCATCCTCCGCTTATATAAGCACCAATTAGAGAGCACCTCTGTCATTTTTATGCTTTGCTTTTGATTGATATTGAGTATGACTATGACTGGATCTTCGTTGCTATGAATTACAATGTTTAGTCAGCCCTTGATCTTTGAAAGTGCTCTGCATTTATGTTTTGCGGTCTCAGAAAGAGCTAGCGAGATATCACATATTCATATTGCTGCATGCTTGTTTTGATTGAAGTGTTGGTATTTGAAACTCATTATTATTTGATCGTTAGCTGATTATGCCATTGATATTAGTTTACCGTGAGACCTTTGTGTCATTTGCTCATGTGGCTAACTTGTGATCTTGCTGAAATTCTGGTTATGAGTTAGACATAGTTGCAACAACAAGATCAAACAGAGTTTGTCAAAGTTTTTCTTTCTCTCTCAGTTTGTCAACTGAGTTGCTTGAGGACAAGCAAGGTTTTAAGCTTGGGGGAGTTGATACGTCTCCAACGTATCTACTTTTCCAAACTCTTTGCCCTTGTTTTGGACTATAATTTGCATGATTTGAATGGAACTAACTTGGACTGACGCTGTTTTCAGCAGAATTGCCTTGGTGTTATTTTTGTGCAAAAATCAAAGTTCTCCAAACGTCCTGAAAATTTACGGGGAGCAGTTTTGGAAAATATCAAAAATATCTGCGCCAGGATCCACCTCCGTGGGTGGGCCAGTGGGCCACAAGCCCCTGCTCCGCCACCACCCCTGGTGGCGGTGGGCAGGCTTGTGGGGCCCACAGGCACCTGTCGCCCCCAACTCCAACTCTATAAGTTGTCTTTCGTCACAGAAAAAGTAAAAAGAGAAGTTTTTGTCGCGTTTTCGATACGGAGGCGCCGCCACCACCTGTTCTTCATCTGGAGAGCAGATCTGGAGTCCGTCTTGGGCTCCGGAGAGGGGAAATCATCGCCATCGTCATCATCAACCTTCTTCCCTCTCCAATTCCATGAAGCTCTTCGTCGTTTGTGAGTAATCTATTCGTAGGCTCGCTGGGCGGTGATGAGTAGGATGAGATCTATCATGTAATCGAGTTAGTTTTGATGGGGATTGATCCCTAGTATCCTCTATGTTCTGAGATTTGATGTTGCTACTACTTTTCCTTGCTTAATGCTTGTCACTAGGGCCCGAGTGCCATGATTTCAGATCTGAAATTATTATGTTGTCACCAATATATGTGTGTTTTAGATCCGATCTTGCAAGTTATAGTTACCTACTATGTGTTATGATCCGGCAACCCCGGAGTGACAATAACAAGAACCACTCCTGGTGATGACCATAGTTTGAGGAGTTCATGTGTTCACCAAGTGCTAATGCGTTGGTCCGGTTCTTTATTAAAAGGAGAACCTTAATATCCCGTAGTTTCCTTTTGGACCCCACTGCCACGGGAGGGATGGACAATAGATGTCATGCAAGTTCTTTTCCCTAAGCACGTATGACGACACACGGAATGCATGCCTACATCACATTGACGAACGGGAGCTAGCCACATATCTCTCCGTGTTATAGCTGTTGCATGATGAATATCATCCAAACAAATCACCGACCCAATGCCTACGAGTTTGTCCTACTGTTGCTACTGCGTTACTTGTCTTGCTCTGCTGCTACTACTGTTGCTACTGATGTTACTTGTCTTGCTACTGCTGTCACTACTGCTGTTCCTTGCCACTGCTATTGCTCGTTACACTGTTGCTACCTGTTACAATGTTGATCGCTACCGTTGACGGGAATTGACAACTTCCGTCGACGCGGCAACAGAAGCGCCATTGATACAATCGTTAGGAATAGTCTGTCGTCAACAGATCATTTCTGACACCGTCGTTATCATATTACTTTGTTGTTACTATTGTGCTTGCAGATATAATCTTTCAGGTGTGGTTGAATCTGACAAATTCAGCTGCTAATACTTGAGAGTATACTCTCACCTCCTGACTGGCTTACCTACAAATTTGGGTCGAATACTCTACCCTCGAAAATTGCTGCGAACCCACCCGCTGGTGGGCCATCAACAACATTCTTCTAGTTTCATTGCCGGGGAGTGCTATCAGCATTCTTCTGGTGCTGTTGCAGGAGAAGGTTAGTTGTTATAAGCATTCGTCTAGCTACGCCAGAGATTGCAGGATCAGCCCTTTTCTGGAGCCATTGCCAGGGAAGCACAGCTGACGTCAGACGCCTGTTTTAGCTGCTCCTATTGACAAAGAGCCTATGCTCCTGTACATTGCTGCCAACTCTAAGGCAGTAAGCGTAGCAGTGGTCGTCGAGCGTAGGGAAGAAGGAAAGGAATATCCGGTCCAAAGGCCGGTATACTTTGTCAGCGAAGTCTTGACCCTCTCCAAACAACGTTATCCGCACTGGCAGAAGTTGGTTTTTTGGGATCTTCATGGCGAGTCAGAAACTAAAGCACTATTTTCAGGAGCATCCGATCACGGTAGTCAGCTCCACGCCGCTCGATGACATTATACAAAATCGTGAAGCAACTGGGCGGATTTCTAAGTGGGCCATTGAGCTTGGTCCCCATCATGTGAAATATACGCCCCGCACGACCATCAAGTCTTAGGCCTTAGTGGATTTCATCAAAGATTGGACCGAGCTGCAAATTCCATAAGACAGACCTGACCACATGTATTGGACTATCCATTTTGATGGGTCTAGGCAGCTGGAAGGCTCGGGGGCTGGCGTGGTATTAATCTCACCTCAGGGTGACAAGTTTTACTATGTCCTCCAGCTCATGTTACCGTGTACCAACAATGCGGTGGAATACAAGGCTTTGATCCATGGGCTTAGAATCGCCAAAGAGATGAATCTCAGTCCAGTCAGATGCTTGGGCAACTCAGATCTAGTGGCACATCAAGTCTCTAACACGTGGGATTCCAGAGACCCTTTGATGGTGGCTTACAGGTGCACCGTGTCAGACATGGCGGGTTACTTTCATGGTTATCAGGCTGATCATATTGATCGTCGACTCAACGAGGTAGCTGATGCTCTTTCACGACTCGGGTCGCAACGTAAGCCGGTTCCCCCTAACGTCTTTTTGGATATTTTGCATAACCCATCGGTGAAACTGCTTTCGGAGGAGGATATAGCGGTTCCTGACCCCGGGTCTCAACTTGCGGCGGCTCTCCGTGCCACTCCAGATTGGGCGGTCCCTTACATGGCATATCTGGCACGAGGCGAGTTACCTACTGATGATTTTCTGGCCCGCCAAATCATCCAACGATGCAAATCCATGGTTATACATAAAGGCAAGTTGCACAAGTGAAGCACTTCTGGAATCTTTCAAAGGTGTGTCTCGTGTGAAGAAGGGTGTGCGATTCTTAACGAAATTCACGTAGGTGATTGTGGTCATCACGTCGGGTCACGCTCTTTGGTATCCAAAGCCTTTAGGCATGGATTTTACTGGTTGACAACCCATGCATATGCTGAGGACATAGTACGTAGATGTGACGGATGCCAAAAATTTGGGTGTCAGATGCATGTGCCAGCTCAGGAACTGCGGATGATCCCAATTACATGGCCTTTTGCGGTCTGGGGACTGGATATGGTTGGCCCCTTCAAGATGTCATCTAACAAAAAGAATCACCTATTGGTGGCGGCTGACAAGTTTACCAAGTGGGTTGAAGCTGAGCCGGTCAGCAGTTGCGATGCAGACACGGCCATCAAGTTCCTCAAGAAGTTGATTTTTCGCTTCGGGTATCCGCATAGTATTATTACTGATAATGGTACTAATCTATCCAAAGGTGCCATGCAAGAATTTTGCGAGAAAGAGCACATGTGTCTTGATGTCTCTGCAGTTGCACACCCCCAATCTAACGGACAGACGGAGAGGGCGAATCAAGAAATTTTGCGGGGGATCAAGCCTCGACTTATGGTGCCTCTAGAACGTACTCCGGGATGTTGGGTTGAAGAGCTACCTTCAGTTTTATGGAGCATCAGGACTACCCCTAATCGATCTACTGGTTACATTCCTTTCTTCTTGGTCTATGGAGCTGAGGCGGTGTTACCAAGCTACATCAGGCACGACTCGCCATGAGTCGCCGCTTATGTAGAGAAAGACAATGAGCTGGCGTGTCAAGATTAGTTGGATGCCTTGGTGGAGGAACGCGACTTGGCAGCATCACGATCGGTGATTTACCAACAAGATTTGCGACGCTATCATAGCCGCTGAGTCAAAAGCCGAGTCTTTTAGGAGGGAGACTTAGTGATCCGGTTGATTCAATATTATACTGGTATGCATAAGTTATCCCCTCCATCGGAAGGACCTTTTGTCGTCAGCAAGAGTCTTCACAATGGTTCCTATTACCTGGTGGATCTTCGCCCAGGTAGACCAACAACAAAGGTTTAAACAACCCGGCCTTGGAACATTGCCTACTTATGGCCTTACTATACTTAGAGCCAGTGGCTCCTTATCTATGTATATAATTTAGTCATTGTAATCTCTTTTTATATATATAAAGCAATAAAGCCGACGCCCCCGAACTTCGAGGTCTCTGCCGTTTCAGCTTCTTGAGAGCATGAGTCTTTATTGTTTCATAAGTCGTCCAAGCATGGATGCTATCAACATCAAAGAGCATAAGTCGCCATGCTACGCTTATTTCAAAACTGGATGCTGATATGCCAAAGAGAACCAAAGTTGCCACGTTGCACGGTTCAAACATAGGCACCCTATATGGTTTTGAGAATTAAGCCGGCTTCTTGGGGGCTACTAGCTCCCAAGTCGTTTTGCAGTAAGAGCATAAACGCTTCTGTAATCCTATGTCTGGCTTTTCCCTAATCATAGGTCACTTGGGGGCTTCTGCTCATTGAATTCAGCCTGAATACCCTCTTGGCTAGCGAAAAATTAACGCATTACAATGGTTATACTGGACTGTTTGTTTGGCGACTCGCCCTATGGTCCCATGTACTCTTCGCGAGTCAATCCACTTTTTGGACCCTGAACTTTCGTAGGTTAAAACATGAAGGGTGCTAGCGGGAGCCGGCATATGGAAAATAGACAAACCATGGGTTCACTGAACCTGCTTCACTAAAGCTTGACTCGTGCCTGATTAGTCGGTCTAAACAACTCAGGCTGTTGCAAAAGCCTTCCTGGGGTAGCACTAGAGTCTTGCAAACTCGTCCTACCCTGTTGTGACTCATTGAGCCGACAACCTTTATGACTACAAAGTATCTTTGTAGCATAGCCAAAGAGTTTTATAAAAACTCCATTCTAAACCGCCGTGACTCATTGAGCCGGCTTATTTTTCTTCTCTGATAAACAGGAAAAGAGATTATTTGTCAGACATGGCAAAAGCACCTGGCAAGGTGATTCATATTAATGAAAGGGTGAGACTTTAAAAATCACCACAAGGTACAGATATATCATAATATTGTCTCAATCTCTAGCCTATTACATGGCTTAGAAGACCATATCAGGTGACTTAACCCGGCCTTGGATGATCAAACTAAATTCCATGAGTGATCTTCACGTCACTCCTGACTCATGACGCCTCCGGATTATCCTGCCTCGAGCTTTTGCCATCTTGGATCTGTAAGTCGCCCAATTTCCAATTGCAATTAGTCAAGGCATGGAACTTGTCCTCGTCAGTCAAGATGGTGGGCAGACCGGCATCAAAGTCAAAAAGATGCTTACGGCACTGCGGAGTCAGGACGGTGATTTCATATGAAGCAGGACTAACCCGTTTGTTGTGCTCATCATAAGCCGCCTGATATTTGCCTAAATCCAGGTCGGCTGCCAGTTGAGTCGCCGCGAAGCGAGAGTCTTTTACACATCGATGGTAGTACTCTTCAGTAAACTTTGACCCGTCGTCTTTCAGCTCTGGAAATCCCTGAGTTATTTCTTCTCGCTTAAGCTCTGGAGCATAGACCAAGCACCGGCTTAAGGCGGTTAGTGCTCCTTTGTGGGCGGCTGACCTCTTGAGCTCCTCTATCAGGGGTGGCAGCGTGGACAAACATCCCAGCATATGCTTGATGGATCTTATGGGCTCTTTGTTACCCATGACGGCCTTCATAGTCATCACGCCACCAGTGTACAACTGCTCTGTCAAAGTATAGATTGCCTTCAACTTCAAAATACAATCATTCTGAAGAGTGGCGGCTTGAGGATCTATTCACGATTCTGAAAGTCGCGAAAGTAGAAATCAAAAAGGAGCATCAAGTGTCGATCATGAATAAAACCACTAGTTTCAAGAAAGGCAAGGGAAAGAAGGGAAACTTCAAGAAGGGTGGCAAGCAAGTTGCCCCTCCCGTGGAGAAACCCAAGGCTGGACCCAAACCTGAGACTGACTGCTTCTATTGCAAGGGACTGGCCGCTGGAAGCGGAATTTCCTCAAGTACCTGGCTGATAAGAAGGTTGGAAACGTCAACAAAGGTATATTTTATATACATGTTATTGATGTGTACCCCACTAGCTCTTGTAGTAGTGTCTGTGCATTTGATACCGGTTCGGTTGCTCATATTTGTAACTGGAAACGGGAACTGTGGAATAAACGGAGGCTGGAAAAGGACGAGTCACGATGCGCGTCGGGAATGGTTCCAAGTTTGATGTGATCGTTGTCGGCGCGCTCGCTCTTCAACTACCATCGGGATTAGTTTTAAACCTAAATAATTGCTATTTAGTGCATGTGTTGAGCATGAACATTATATCTGGATCTTGCTTATTGCGAGTCGATTACTCATTTAAATTAGAGAATAAAGGTTGTTCTATTTATATGAGTAATATATTTTATGGTCATGCACCCAATGTGAATG
This sequence comes from Hordeum vulgare subsp. vulgare, assembly GCF_904849725.1. Classification (NCBI taxonomy): domain Eukaryota; kingdom Viridiplantae; phylum Streptophyta; class Magnoliopsida; order Poales; family Poaceae; genus Hordeum; species Hordeum vulgare. The sequence continues at coordinate 502,735,431 of NC_058524.1, read as the reverse complement.
GTTTATTCTTGTCGAATCTCGATAGTAGTGATATACACATTTATAACATTGATGCCAAAAGATGCAAAGTTGATAATGATAATACCACTTTCTTGTGGCACTGCCGCTTAGGTCATATTGGTGTAAAACGCATGAGGAAGCTCCTTGCTGATAGACTTTTGGAACCACTCGACTTTGAATCACTTGATACATACGAACCATGCCCAATGGGCAAGATGACTAAACCCCCGTTCTCCGGTACAATGGAGCGGGCAAGTGACTTGTTGTAAATCATACATACTGATGTGTGTGATCCAATGAGTGTTGAGGCGCGCGGTGGATATCGTTATTTTCTTACCTTCACGGATGATTTGAGTAGATATGGGTATATTTACTTAATGAAACACAAGCCTGAAACGTTTGAAAAGTTCAAGTAATTTCAGAGTAAAGTAGAGAATCATCGTAACAAGAATATAAAGTTTCCGCGATCTGGTCCTGGTGGTGAATATTTGAGTTTTGAATTTGGCATGCATTTGAGATAGTGTGGAATTGTTTCACAGCTTACTCCACGTGGAACACAACAGCGTAATGGTGTGTCTGAGCGTCGTAATCACACTCTATTGGATATGGTGCGATCGATGATGTCTCTCACTGATCTGCCACTATCGTTTTGGGGTTATGCATTAGAGACAACAACATTCACTTTAAATAGGGCACCATCAAAGTCCGTTCAGACGACACCGTATGAACTATGGTTTGGCAAGAAACCTAAGCTGTCGTTTCTTCAAGTTTAGGGCTGCGACGCTTATGTGAAAAGGCTTCAACGTGATAAGTCGAACCCCAAAGCGGACAAATGCATCTTCATAGGATACCCTAAGGAAACAGTTGGGTATACCTTCTATCTCATATCCGAGGGCAAAGTGTTTATTGCTAAAAACGGGTCCTTTCTCGAGAAACAATTTCTCTCGAAAGAATTGAGTGGGGGGAAGGTAGAAATTGATGATGTTATCGCACCGTCGCTTCAATTGGATAGTAGCATGACGCAAAAAGTTGTTTCTACAACGCCTACACCAAGTGAAGAGGAAGCAAATGATGATGATCATAAAGCTTCAGATCAAGTTACTACCGAGCCTCGTAGGTCGATAAGGACTCATACTGCCCCTGAGTGGTACGGCAATCCTGTCTTGGACGTCATGTTGTTAGACAACAGTGAACCTACCAGCTATGAAGAAGCGATGGTGGGCCCCGATTCCAACAAATGGCTAGAGGCCAAATCCGAGATAGGATCCATGTATGAGAACAAAGTGTGGACTTTGTACGACTTGTCATTTGATCGTAAGGCCATACAAAATAAATGTATCTTTAAGAAAAAGACGGACACGGATGGTAACGTAACCGTCTATAAAGCTTGACTTGTTGCAAAAGGGTTTTCACAAGTTCAAGGAGTTGACTACGATGAGACTTTCTCTCCCATAGCGATGCTTAAGTCCGTCAGGAATATGTTAGCAATAGCTGCATTTTTCGATTATAAAATTTGGCCGATGGAAGTCAAAACAGCGTTCCTTAATGGTTTCCTTAAGGAAGAGTTGGATATGATGCAACCAGAAGGTTTTGTCGGTCCTAAAAATGTTGACAAAGTGTGCACGCTTCAGCGATCCACTTATGGACTGGTGCAGGCATCTCGGAGTTGGAATCTTCGCTTTGATGAGGTGATCAAAGCGCTTGGGTTTATACAAGTTTATGGAGAAGCTTGTTGAAAGGACGTGGATGTCGCCTAGAGAGGGTGAATAGGTGCTTTAAAATAATTACGGTTTAGGCTTGAACAGAAGCGGGATAAAACTAGCGTTTAATATGTCAAGCACAAAACCTAAAACAACTAGACTCACCTATGTGCACCAACAACTTATGCTAAGAAAGATAGACAACTACGTGATAGCAGGATATATATCATGAAAAAAATATCGATATCACAAAGTAAAGTGCATAAGTAAAGAGCTCGGGTAAGGGATAACTGAGACACGTGGAGACGATGATGTATCCCAAAGTTCACACCCTTGCGGATGCTAATCTCCGTTCGAAGCGATGTGGAGGCATAATGCTCCCCAAGATGCCACTAAGGCCACCGTAATCTCCTCACGCCCTCGTACAATGCAAGATGTCGTGATTACACTAAGGGACCCTTGAGGGCGGTCACTGAACCCGTACAAACAAGGTTGGGGCAATCTCCACAACTTAATTGGAGGCTCCCAACAACACCACGAAGCTTCACCACAATGGATTGTGGCTCCGAGGTGACCCCAAATGCTCGGGGCAATCTCCACAACCTAATTGGAGACCCCGACACTTGCCCGGAGCTTTACACCACAATGATTGAGCTCTGAGGCACCACCAACTGTCTAGGGCGTCAAGGCACCCGAGAGGAACAAGCTCTAGGGTGCTCAAACACCCAAGAGTAATAAGCTTCCCAAACTACACTTCCACGTATCACCGAGGAGAACTGAAACCTATGCACCAAATGCAATGGCAAGGGCACACGGAGTGCTCAAGTCCTTCTCTCCCAAATCCCACCACAACAACTAATGATATGGAAGAAAATGAGAGGAAGAACAAAGAAGAACACGAAGAACTCCAAGATCTAGATCCAAGGGGTTCCCCTCACATAGAGGAGTGATTGGTGGAAATGTGGATCTAGATCTCCTCTCTCTTTTCCCTCAAGAACTAGCAAGAATCATTTGAGGGATTGAGAGTTAGAAAGCTTGAAGAAGGTCAACAATGGGGGGCAAACACGAGCTCAATTGTTAAGCACCATTGGGGAAGAAAACCCCCTTAAATAGGTGGGGGGAAATCCAACTGTTACCCCCACATCCCGCACACAAGAGGTACTACCGCCCACACACAGATCTCAATAGTAGTAGGGGCAGCGGTAGTACCGCTTGGTACTACCGTCCCTACTACCGCTCAGGTGGCGTTGGTCACCAGACACCAGACAAGGAAATTTCTGGTGCCCCGCGTAAGGAGCCCCCCCCCCCCAGCGGCACTACCGCCGTCGGGCCAGTAACAAAGAACCCAAGCAACCAGATGGAAACAGTAAAACCAGAACTGCCATAACCTTCGCATATGAGCTCCGAATTGAGCAAACTCAAGCTTGTTGGATTCAGGACAACAAGAGCTATCCAACAACCAATGATATAGAGATGTGAAACATCTATCAATGAAGAACTGACAATAACTCCAATATCGAAAACATCATAGAAGATGCATATGGATTATGTTTTTGATGAACTTGAGCTTGTCATGAAGCTGACCATAAACTCAAGAACCCACATAGAGAAAAGCCGACCAAGAACCAAGAAATATGATGATGCCAAGAATGCAATGGTTTGAGTCCTCAAAGAACGATACGATCAAGCTACTCACTTGAGAGCCCCCTTGATAGTATGGCTATCGATCCTATAACCCGGTCTCCCAACTACCACCGTGAGACCGGTAAAATAGAAAACCCTATCAAAGTCAAACCATTGCCTTGCGCATAGTCCACTTGAGCTAGATAACGATGATCTTCTCCTCCTCAAGATGGACCACCTTTCTTGATTGCACGGGCTCGATGAAGACTAGTAGATTGCTCCCCCATACTCCACTATGGGTGAGACACTCTTCGGCACATCTTCACAAGTCTATTGTCACCACAATGGACCGCAAGCTTCAAACATGATCTCTCTGTGATGCTTCACTTGAGCTTGCACACCACAACCTTGATGACGATCACCACTTGATGTCATCTTCCATGGGATGTATGGAATCTTCCTCTTGATGCAAGCCCATGGAAATATACCTAACCCCACAAAGAACTCTCACGTAGACCATGGGTTAGTACACAAAGTGTAATGGACAATGCTTACCATACCATGGGATCACTTGATCCCTCTCGGTACATCTTGTACGCTTTCTGTGTTGATCAACTTGATTCACTCTTTGACTTAGTCTTGATCAACCTTGTATCTTATCTTCTCTCTTCATAAAGATGGTGTCTTGAAGGTAAACATGAATGCTCACACAGTCTTCTTCTTCAAGACATGCTTGCAATAAGCTCAACTCTGACATGACCAATCTTTGGATAAACCTTGAATACCACCTTGATCACAATATAAACTCCTTGAAACCAACACATGTACTTCAAGAAGTGCCTATGCACAAATCCTTCGAATATAACTCAAGGCAACCATTAGTCCATAGGGATTGTCAACAATTATCAAAACCACATGTGGAGAAGTATGCTCTAACACTTGTATGTACAAGAAAGTGAGTGGGAGCTCTATAGCGTTTCTAATATTATATGTGGATGACATATTGCTGATTGGAAACACTATAGAACTTTTAGAAAGCGTGAAGATATATTTGAACAAGAGTTTTTCAATGAAAGACCTCAGAGAAGCTGCTTACATTTGGGCATCAAGATCTATAGAGATAGATCGAGACGCTTAATAGGACTTTCACAAAGCACATATCTTGATAAGGTTTTGGAGAAGTTCAAAATGGATCAGTCCAAGAAAGGTTTCAATGCCCAACGACTACAGAGGATAGAGAAAAGATGAGTGTCATCCCCTATGCTTCAGTCATAGGCTCTATCATGTATTTGATGCTGTGCACGAGACCAGATATCAGCCTCACCATAAGTATGACAGGGAGCTTTCAAAGTGATCCAGGAATGGAGCACTGGACAACGGTCAAGAATATCCTGAAGTACCTGAAAAGGACTAAGGAAATGTTTCTCATTTATGAAGGTGCTCAAGAGCTCTTCGTAAAGGGTTACATCGATGCAAGCTTTGAAACAGATCCAGATGACTCTAAGTCTTAAACCGAATACATATTTATTCTAAATGGTGGAGCGGTAAGCTGGTGTACTTCCAAGTAAAGCGTGGCAGCACATTCTACATGTGAAGCTGTGAGTACATAGTTGTTTCGGAAGCAACGAAGGAAGGTGTCTGGATGAAGCAGTTCATGACGGATCTTGGAGTTGTGCCTAGTGCACTGGACAAAATGACCCTCTTCTGTGACAACAATGGTGCCATTGCTCTAGCCAAGGAGCCCAGGTTTCACAAAAGGACCAAACACATAAAGCATCGTTTGAATTCCATCCGCGATTACATCAAGGAGGAGGACATAAACATTTGCAAAGTACATACGGATCTGAATGTTATAGACCCGTTGACTAAACCTCTTCCAGTGGAAAAACATGATCAACACCAGAATTCTATGGGTGTTAGATTCATTACTATATAAATCACATGATGATGTGAACTAGATTATTAACTCCAGTGCAAGTGGGAGACTGCTGGAAATGTGTCCTAGAGGCAACGATGAAGTGGTTATTATTATATTTCCTTGTTCATGATAATCGTTTATTATCCATGCTATAATTGTATTGATCAGAAACTCAGATACATGTGTGGATACATAGACAAAACTATGTCCCTAGTGAGCCTCTACTAGACTAGCTCGTTGACCAAACATGGTAAAGGTTTCCTGACCATAAACATGAGTTGTCATTTGATAACGGGATCACATCATTAGAAGAATGATGTGATGGACAAGACCAACCGTAAGCATAGCATTTGATCGTGTTAGTTTATTGATATTGCTTTATCCATGCCAAGTATCTATTCCTATGTCCATGAGATCATGCAACTCCCCGACACCGGAGGAATGCCTTGTGTGTATCAAATATCACAACGTAACTAGGTGACTATAAAGGTGCTCTACATGTATCTCCGAGGGTGTGTGTTGGGTTGGCGTGAATCGAGACTGGAATTTGTCACTCCGTATGACGGAGAGTTATCTCTAGGCCCACTCGGTAATACATCATCACAAGAAGCTTGCAAGCAATGTGGCTAAGGAGTTAGTCACGAGATCTTGTATTATGGAACAAGTAAAGAGACTTGCTAGTAATGAGACTGAACTAGGTACGGAGATAGCGACGAACAAATCTCGAGCAAGTAACATACCGATGGCCAAAGGGAACTGTATGCAAGATTGTCCGAATCCTTGACATCATGGTTCGACCAATAAAGATCTTCATGGAATATGTAGGAATCAATATGGGCATCCAAGTCCCGCTATTGGTTATTGGCCGAAGAGTGTCTCAGTCATGTCCGCATAGAGTGGTTCCACTACATCAACCATGTTTTTTAATGCTTCCCGGTTAGTGATCTACAAGAGTATGTGGATCCACTCTCCCTCTCGTAGTTGTTGATCTTCATGGATAGGTATTGCGTGTGCATAGAATTTTTTTTGTTTCTCATGCAACATTCCCCAACACAGTTGCCTTCCTATTTCAAATTTTGTTAGTTGTTTTTGCTACTGTTTTGAGCTATTTAAAAATCCAATTTCAAATTTTGTTAGTTGTTTTTGCTACTGTTTTGAGCTATTTAAAAATCCAAAGCAACAAAAAGAATTCTGAAACCTTTCGTGTGATACTTATGGGCTAGAACAAGTCGACACAAATAATCTCGAGATTTTCAGGTTCATTTTTTTATCGTGTTTGATTTATATTTATTTATGGTTTAACTATAATTGTGTTATTTGTATCAAAATCCAGGGAATATCTATTATACCTTCCTAACATCATCGAAAGCCCAAATAAGAGAACTCATCAGATGAGTCCCGCAATTTAAATATATCAAAGATCAATGTTTTTCTAAAATTGTTTTTTAATAAGGGTTTTGCCTTTATGAAAAACTTGAGGGTTGAATTATCCTCAATTTCAAATTAACATTAATTAAACATGATGCTTATGAGATTATTATGATGTACAATCAATTCCTAATTACTTTACTAACTACTAATATGGGGATTTTACATTACCGACATTCCTGAATGTACAATGGAAGGTATTGAGGTGTGCATCATCTGTGGAGAAAGGTACCAGTGTGCCCCCACATCATGGGATTCATGGCAACGGTATAATGCAAGCATTTGGCTATACACATACAACAACTCCCTCTCTTTTCCTCGCGCACGTTTTCTTATGTTGGCATGTACAACAATAGCTAAAAAAATTTCCCTACAGGGTTGTAGGAGGAGAATGCTGCACCGGTCGGCACTAACAGACCAGATGATCAAGTGCAAACAACATCAGAGTAAAAAGCTATTGTCCTCCGCTGGCAGTCCTGCACTGAGAGTAGCTCGACGTCGAATACTTCAAACTGTTTCGCGCTGAAGAACGTCGATGGCCCAACCTTCAGCAAACAAAACACGTAAGTCAGAAACTGTGTACCATATTTGCTCCTGACAGTGGCTGGTACTCTATTCTTATGCCAAAGATATCCGTACGAGGCAGCATCACAGATGAGGAAAGATCTATGTTGCAGCCACTATACGCTGGTTTGGTGGGACCTATGAAATTACTTTGATTCCTACATAACTATTACCATTTCAGAATAAGTTTTTCCATTCTGATTTTTCATTTATATTGCTTCCATAAAAAAATCATTTTCCTTCTTCAGCTAAGTCCTTCAGGCTTTATGGAGCTTAGTATTATAATCTCACCGCAAAGATATTTCCAAATAAGGTGCCTCCAACTATGTATTTAACACAAAAACTTAAAATAAATTTGGATGGATAGGGATATTATTGCTAAGATTAGTAAAACATTTCTTGTCTTCAATGTACTTCAGGCTTTAGGGAAGTAGAGTTCAATTTAATGCAGGTAATCTAATTTTCTTGTCTCCAGACTACTGCAATTGCTGGGCTGATTTCTCTTGTTTCCCGACATTTCTGTTTGGTGTTTTGTACTCTAAATATCTCTGTAAACTACTGGGCCCATATAGAAAAGAACCCTACTAATAAGATTAGTAAAACAATGGTCGCACCATGCAACTAGATAGTTTGCAGTCCCCTGGCATGGTGGTAGGAGGAAGACCACCGTTCTGGGCGTCGGCCGATCTCGATGCCGCCCGATCGGATCTAGCATGCGGCAACCGCGGGCCACGTGGGGTGAGTCGGCCGCCTTCTTCCTTGCATGGCGGCGCCGTACTACTCTGACGATGGAGACTCGTGATCTGGCGATGATCCACCTGCGTGGATCGGCAGGATACCGGTGACGAGCGCGAGCCACTGGAGGCGTGACTGCTCCACGGTGGGTGCACCCCTGTTGCTGGGGACATGAGCACCGATCCTGCGCGGTCCAGATGGGCTTGGGCGGGTCGACGGCTCTCGGACGTGACTCCAGGCTGGCATGGTGGTGCCTGACGGCGCGAGTTGCTAGGCACCACGGTAGTGCCGGCGCCTAGCCTGGCGGTGGCAGGCCGGATCGGGGCGGCATGGGGATCTGCTGCTGTGATGATAAAGGTGGCGGTCCTGAGGACGTGGCGCGAAGCTCTGTTGGCTCATGACACCTTGAGACATGTCGGCTTCTCGATTTTCATGGTGGAGACAGCGATGGAGAAGGTCATAGTGGTCGAGATTGGAGGATCAATTACACAGACGGGGTTTTGGAGGCAATGGAGTCAGCCAGGTGTTAGATAACTCTCAGGAGTGTTAGGAAGTACTAGTATTGGTCTAGGATCCCTTATTAGTCTATCTTTACTTTCCTTACACCTCAAGTCGTGTGTAATATATATATGCCCTTTGAGCCTTCAATAGAGATAAGTTGCTTTCCTAACACGGAGCAACAGTGATAAGTGGGGGCGGCAACTCTGGAATCTTTGGTGGTACTCCTCGGGTGCCGAGTCGTGACTTTCAGGATGAAAACCTAAGGTTTGGTCTCCATTGGTTGTGTCTGGCGATTGCCTTGCTGAAGGAATTGCTTTGAGAGCACGGACATTCTCCAAGGTAAAAAACTAAGATCCTGGATCGGACAACGACGACGCTTGTGCACTGTTTCCTTCTTGGAGGCATTGCTTTTAGAGACCTTTTATGTTTTTTGGGTGTTGTATTTGATGGTGGAATGAGTGCTATTGTTGAGACGAGTTAATCGTTGTGGCGGGACCTTTTTTTTTCCTTTCTTTTTATTTTCTTATTTGGTTGTGTGTATTCTGGATGTTTTGGTGACATCTTATAGGTGTAGAGGCTGGATGTACACCGCAACACCATGCCGCCAAGTATCACCAACCGCAACTTGAAGTCTCTCGAAGATCTGTCGTGCGTAGCACCAGCTGAGCAGACATGGCACAACGTAGCACCTGTCGGCCAGACATGATTTGACATCTCCACCAAAACTCCATGCAAGACGAAGCCACTTCACCTCCTGGCTTTGTCGTTCAGCACTACTCCACAAATGATGCTCCCAAGAAAGAAACGACACCGCAGTGTCGCCATTGTCCGATCTGGAAGACCAGATCCTAGGTTTTCCCCCGAAGCAGCACGAGTGGGCCGACAATAGTTACACGACAATGTCATCATCAAGGTAATGACGTACAACGCCGCCATTGCCCGCTATCGGCTTGGTTTTCGCTGGCAACTATGTCTTATCGGCTTGGTTTTCACCGGCAACGACGTCCGTGATGATGGGAGGAGAACCGGTCTCGGGTGGGAAACTCCAACTCCGCCGCCGCCAGTCGCCATGGCCGGCCCCACACTATCCCCCGCAGTGGTCGTGGCCCAGCCGCCACCGGAATCCATCGGGCCACCGCTCAATTATGCCAACTCCGCCTCAACGTCGGGCGCCCAGGGTTGCCGTCCTGTCTCGGCCAAAGATCCCCTTGCGGAGAGATGAGGATTGCCCGCCATCTGCCGGGTGCGATTCGCTCGCCGGCCTCCTCCGAGAGCGGCGGGGAAGCGAGAAGGGAGGGAGGGTGTCAGGGACCTTCCTTAGCCCATATATGTACTTGGGTTGGCCCTGGGATGTCATATGGGTTGGGCCTCGAGGTGCACCGCTCACTGCTATGAGCTACAAGTATCTGGAGAGGAAGCAACGGGAGACGTATCAAGTGGATCACGGACGGATTCGGCGGCTATCTCCTTCTCGTTCCTCTGCTCTTCCTTTACCTCATCCCTCTCCCTTCCTGTAATCCAATTTGTGTGTAATCGAAGCTTGTACCACGTAGATCGTGAGAGGGACATCTGGTACCTTACATTTGGTATTCAGAGCCATACACCACCCTTCTTTCTCCCAAATTTTTGCACCACCACCATACAAGAGAATCGTCGAAGGGCCATGGATCCATTGATCAGTGCGTATATCGACCGGCTCAACGCTTGGCTCGACGCCTACACCAACGCTATCGCGCGAAACTAGGCGAGAGCGTTCTTCCGACCACCGGTACGCCCGCCATCGTCCAAAATCCACCACCACCAACCACTTCGCCGGAGAGCACAACCGAAGCGTAGGCGCCCATCCACACATGAATGTAGTCAAGCTGCAACTGATGTGCACAAGTCATGGGATCCTGGGGGTGTGACCATGCTAGCTATCAATCTTCAGTCATCGAAGATTCTGATGGCGATGCCTATCGACTAGGGAGTGCGGGCCACTAGTGGTATGTCGTTACTTACACACTCCGATCAAGAACATTTTCAAGGAGGGAGGGGTGTCACCATTGTCGTTGTCGTCTATGTGAAAGGCTCCATCAACCACAAGTACAACCTCAGCTTTGACCACGATGGCACTGACAACGACCCCTACATCAACAACTCTTTTGATGGGGTCTTCATCGGCCACTACTACCTCATTGAAGTCTACCTCAACTTTGTTTACCACTGCGACTCTAACCAAATCAAGGAACGTCGAGCGCAATGGGATCCAGGTGGTTCTCGGTGGCGTCGTCTTTGGGTCAAGCCGAATTTCAAGGAGGGACCTTCCCTAGCCCATATATGTACTTGGGCTGGCCCTGGGATGTCATATGGGCTGGGCCTGGAGGTGCACCGCTGACTACTACGAGCTACAAGTATCTGGAGAGGAAGCAACTGGAGACGTATCCAGTGGATCATGGACGAACTCGGCGGCTATCTCCTTCTCCTTCCTCTGCTCTTCCTTTACCTCATTCATCTCCCTTCGTGTAATCCAATTCGTGTATAATCGAAGTTTGTACCCCGTAGATCATGAGAGAGACATCCGGTACCTTACAGAGGGTCGTGGGCGATGGCGGCTAGGGTTCGCCAGAGCCTCCCCCCTGGAGGCGACGCAAGGGCTGACGAGTCTCACTCTGTATGTATGTGGACGTACGCCATTCAAAAAAGGCTACCATGCAAGAGACGGCAAGAACTTACAGGAGGACCAAGCTCAGGAGGTATAATTAGTCTTCTCTTCCCCCCTGGTTTCATGTCCCGAATCCCCTCTTCAAAACCTGCATCAAGAAAGCCTGAAATGAGTTGTGGCATTACAATGATATGTCCCGAGAAGGCGATAAGTTCGTCAGAATAACCAGATGGAGCATAGTTTTGCAAGCTCAGCTACAGTTTAGATTGTTTTTTTGCGAGGGGCAGTCTAGCATATCATTGACAGTGAAGAACATGAAATGGTAGGCATAGTTGAGTCTGGTGTTCAAGATTCCAGAAGACCAAAGGAGGGCATAACATTTACTCCCTCCGTTCCTAAATATAAGACCTTCTAGAAATTACACTATAGACTACATACGGAGCAAAACGAGTGAATCTATACTCTAAAATATGTCTATATACATCCGTATATAGTCTATAGTGTAATCTCTAAAAGGTCTTATATTTAGAAACGGAGGGAGTAGTAACAAGTGAATACTTTCCTGGAACTAATGATTTGTTGCCTAGCCGAATTTTGGCAGGCGAACCCTGGATGTAGGTGCTATCTATCCTTCGTCCTGATTCGTTGTAGCCCACATAGTGAAATATAACCTGCAATTTGGAAGATGACAGTCACTATCATGTTGGTTTTAGACCACCAGGTCGTATATGTTAGAGTATATATAATATAGCCATATACCCCTTTGTATTTATCCCGTTGTATAAGGGGTTTTCTGCATATTCCTAACAGTATCCTCCTGAACCAAAGCACGTCGTGCAAGCTAGCTAGGCAAGCACCCTAGCAGGCAGCTGGATTGATTCTGTAGCTACTAGACGTACGTCCTTGCTTCGGCCGGCTACGATCGGATCGATCCATCTCTGATGGAAACTCTCGACGGAAACTCACATACTTTAGCGAATGAAATGAAAAACAGATCAATGGAAGTTTTGGTGCGGGCTTGTCGCTCCTGGCTTCTTTTCACTTTATTGTTTTTTTCTGGTTAATAATACAAGGGGCAGGGTGCCAGGGTACACTCATATATACTCCTTGTACCGGAGCAGGAGCGACAAACCCTGCCCCTGCTCGTCTCCCTCGCTCGTAGCCTCTGCGCGCCGGAGCTCCCCTGCTCGGCTCCCCCACACCTCTACCACGTTGCTTCCCTCTCCCTGTTCCCTTGCTCGTTCCCCATAGTGAGCCATCGGAAGGAGAAGGCTCGATTTTTGTCTCTGATGGGCGACGGCGGCGGCCTTTCCCGAGCTTGGCGAGCCGGAGCTGGACCTTCCTGTCGTGTACCACCTCCTCGCCGGCTGGATGCCGTAGGCCACGAAGCCGGTTCCCACCAGTTCGCCGCCAACCTCGTCCACCTCGCTCACCTCGCTGGAGTCGGCAGAAGCTCTCCACTTTTCCCCGTCGACACCAGCAACCATCCCCGCCTTCGCCGCCCAGCAACCAGCACTGCCCGCGACGACAGAGCAAAGGTGAGGATCCAAACTGTCTCCAAGATGTCCCCAAACTGTAATGTTTGACTGAAAATTTGAAGTTGCAGTTGCAGAAGCACGGGCCTGGCGATTTGGCGACTGGATGCTGTCCGATGATGCAGCACAACAGTTGAAGTTGCTTGGGTGGCCTTGCAAAGCTCTGTATGTATCCCGTGGGTTGTTGGTTCAGAACTTTTTCTGAAACTTGTATGTATCCCCTACTTCATCACCAATTCGTTTGACCACACCACTTGCTTTCTGATCTTCACAGGCATCTGATGTTACTAAATCATGTTCTTCCTTGTTACTGAATTTAAGTTGAAACAACATTTAAGTTCTGAACCTTGTTACTATATCATGTTCTGTATTGTTGTGCTCATTGTTGTGAAGTACTGAATCATGGAGTACATTGTGTCTCTGCAGGTCTGGCCCATCGACGACGACGGCTCCTCCTCATGCTCATCGGTCTCGTGCCCAAGTGCTATGCAAGTCTGCATCGGGTATAGACTGAAATTTTGATCTTTGCTACTGTCAAAATTCAGTTGGCAAAGAAAGTGCCCAAGTGCTCTTTGTGGTTTCTAAGTTTCTATTCTAGCTACTGTGAAATAAAGTGATACTCCTTGCCCCTTGATGCATAATTCAGTTGGCAAAGAAAGGCGGCTATGCACATAAAATTCAGTTTACTCCAAAATCAGTAAACTGATTTTTTTTAATCCATATATACACCGTGCACTTAATTCAGTAAACTGAAATCATTTAAAGTAAACTACCTATTCTTTTTTGCCTAACTACCTATTCTTAGATTCAGTCAGATAACTACCTATTCTTTTTATTACAATCATGCTCTCTTTATTTACAATCAGAACAAATTAAAGAAAGGAAAATAAACTACAGCCAAGAAGGCATGCATGCAAGTATCTTGAATCTTGGCATTTACTCATGGACTATGCATCATTTTCTTGCAGCTCAATTAATCAGAGTACAACATTGCAAACTTCTGAATAAATTTCCAAGACATCACAAGCAGCAACAGTTCTACAACAGCACTTCTACTGAATTTTGTTCACTGAATTTTCTGGGGAGTATGGTTTGTTGAACCGGTATGGCCCAGCCCATACAAGTTATCTCTTAGGGCCCAGGCCCATGTAGTGGGACTGACCTAAAAAGGATGCTCCCAGCCATCCCGTTCCTAAGCCAGCCGCCACACAAGAAACATAGCTGCTGGAGGTACTCCTCTCTCCCTCCCGTACTCCTCTCTCCCTCCCGTTCTACATGGTATCAGAGGCCAGGTCCGGCAAGGCCTGACGGACGGAGGCGCCGGCCGGCGTGGCTGCAGGGTCCGGTGGGGATCGACGGCGGCCCTGCGCGCTGGAGAGGAGGCGGCTGTGCGCGGGCTGTGCGCGCGCGCGAGGAGGAGAAGCGGCTGCGCGGGCGACAGGGCGACGGCTGGTGCTGGTTCCTTCCTGCCCCGGCTCTCTTATCTCTCTCTGTTCTGCTGTGTTTCTGGAGGTGGAAGGGAGAAGGAGAGAGGAGGAAGCGAAAGAAGGGCAGCTGCTGGAGTCTGGGGTTGCGGCTGCTGCTGTTTGCCCGAGAAGGAGGTTGCAGCTGGTGGTGGTGGTGTGCACTGCAGGGGAGACCGGGAGCTGGGTGCTGCTGCTAGAGGAGAAGGTGCTGGTGGTGGTCTGTTCCTGGAGCTGCTGCTGTGCTGTTAGTGGAGCTATTGTTGTGCTGTTCCTGCTGCTGTGCATCTGAGTTGCTGTTTTTGCTGCTGTGTGTTGGTTCTGCTGTCGAGAAGAAGTGAGGTTGTGGTGCTGCTGGAACACCAAAGATGGCTGAACCAAATGCTCTCGCTGCTGCTTTCGAGAAGCTCGCTAAGATCCTCGCGGAGTCCAACTCCAACTCTGGGGTCATCGTTCCTCGACAGGAAGTGGCTCAGAAGCTCGAAATGTCACCCCTGGACATGAAGCTAGAGGGGGCCACAAATTACTTGAGCTGGTCCAGAAGGGCATTGCTGGCTGTGGAACAGAAGGAACTTGATGGGCACTTATTGGTTGCGGTTGATGAACCCGGAGACAAGACTACCGCGGAGGGAAAGCAGTGGAAGGTCATAAACTCTGTGCTTGTTGGCTGGTGGTTGTTGAACTCAGTGGTGCCCTCCATTGGTCGCTCTGTGGAGGGACTATCCACGTCCGCCGAGATATGGAAGACTCTATCCACCCAATACTCAGGCAAGGGTAATTTCATGCTAATTGCTCAGATTGAGGGGAAGATCAGTCGGCCGCGCCAAGGCGATGACATGTCAGTGATGGCATATGTAGCAGAGCTGCAGGCTTTGTGGGCAGAGCAGGATAAGTGTGATCCTCTGGAACTCTATGATGCGGCGTGCATCGAGTCAGGGCGCAAGTGGATTGCACGCAGGCGTGTGCTGAAACTGTTGGAAGGCCTCAGAGGTTGCTTTCATGGCAAGGGGGCTTCCCTGTTGCACCAACCTCTCCTGCCAACTATTGAGGACACTATTGCAGCAATGTCTCAAGAGGAGGTGAGGCTATCTCTTGAGCATGCAAACGTGAAGTTTGTGCCGGCTTCGACATTTGCAGTCACTGAGCGCATGGAGTGGGGAGATCCCAACACATGTCATATTTGTGGGGAGGTAGGTCATTGGAAGAGTGAATGTCCAACTCGTGGTAGAGGCAGGGGATACAACAGAGGGGGCACTGGCAGAGGCAGGTATGCTCGAGGCAGAGGTGGATACCCATGGAACTCAGGGGGTCAACTTTCTAGGGGCAGAGGTGGCTACTCAGGAAACTCAGGGGGCAGGGCGCATATGGTAGTTGAAGAGGACACTGGGACGTCACAGGGCAAGGGAGTTGATGAGGCTGCCTATGGAGACTTTGCTCGCTTGGCCTCCACTGATGAAGGTAATTCGATGAAGGCATTTCTTACTCCTAATGAGAGTGCTTCAGAGTGGGTCTTAGACTCTGGAGCATCTAAGCATGTTGCGGGTAATTCCTGTGTGTTTGAGTCTTAACATAAGCATGCTCCTACTCACAAGGGCACTATACAAACTGCCGATGGTACCAATCAGCCTGTCGTAGGGGTTGGCACAGTCAAATGCACTTCAGCCATCTCCTTATCGTCAGTTTTGCATGTGCCAGCTTTTCCTATCAATTTGGTCTCTTTCAGTGCTCTCATTGATCAAATAGACTGTCGTGTGATCCTTGACAAGTTCGGTTGCTTGATTCAGGAGCGACAGACGAGCCAGACGGTTGGGACTGGCACCAGGCGTAGGGGGCTCTGGTACATGGACCAGGAGGTGCAACCGGACTTGGTGTGTGCTGCGACCATGGAGGACAAGGAGAAGCAGGCGATGATCCATCATTGTAGAATGGGTCATGTATCTTTTGATAAGATGAGTAGAATCTTTCCGGATGTTATGTGTGGAATAGGCAAGGGCAAGTTGACATGTGATGCTTGCGAATATGCAAAACACACACGAGCCTCATATGTGAGTAAGGGGCTTAGGAGCATATCTCCTTTTATGCTCATTCATTCGGATGTATGGACTAGCCCAGTAGTGTCAATGAATGGAAAGAAGTATTTTGTTACCTTCATTGACTGCTATTCTCGTATGACTTGGATTTACTTGATGCGTCACAAGGATGAGGTGTTTAGCTGTTTTCAAAACTTCCATGCTCTTGTAAAGAACCAGTTTCAGGTGCAGGTCAACGTGCTCAGGACTGACAATGGTACAGAGTATGTGAACAATATTTTTGGGGATTTCATGGCTAACCAAGGAATTCTTCATCAAACTTCATGTCCGAACACCCCACCTCAGAATGGAGTGGCCGAAAGGAAGAATCGTCACATTCTTGAGGTTGCTCGGTCATTAATGTTTACCATGAATGTGCCTAAGTTCTTATGGGATGAAGCAGTTATGACAGCCACGTACTTGATCAACCGGACACCTTCCAGGATATTAGGTATGAAATCTCCGTCTGAGTTGCTCATTGGAGATAATAAGTTTGTTGTTTCCCCAAAGTTGTTTGGCAGTACTTGCTTTGTTCGTGATCACCGACCATTTGTTGGAAAGCTTGATCCTCGGGCAGTGAAGTGTGTCTTCCTGGGATACTCTTCTAGTCAGCAGGGGTATAAATGTTGGTCTCCCTCTGAAAAACGTAGGTTCGTGAGTATGGATGTTACCTTCAGGGAGTCCGAGCCATTCTATGGTACGCCGACTGAGCTCAGTTTGCTATTTGCAGAGCTTGACCACCTACATCATGTGCACGATGGTCAAGAGGGGGAGAAGGATGTGTCTCATACTCAGGGTGATTCTGTGGGCAATAACACTGCTAATGATGTGCAAGTTCAGGTCCAACCAATAGTGGAAACAATTCCGGTTAGTACTCTCACTGATGATGATGTGCAGGTTCCTGTCGAGCCAACCGTCGATACACTTAAGATTGGTGCTCTTCGGGTTCCTGTTCGGGATCGATGGCAGACGAACACCCTAGTGTACTCTCGACGGCAACCACACGTGCAAGGGGAGCAGCAAGGCAGTGAGGCAAGAGTGCAGGGGGAGCAACAAGGAAATGAGGCAAGAGTGCAGGGGGAGCAACAAGGAAATGAGGCAAGAGTGCAAGGGGAGCAGCAAGGCAATGAGGCAAGAGTGCAGGGGGAGCAGCAAGATAGTGAGAGGAGCTCATCTGACACAGTGGAGTTGCCCATTGCATTGCGAAAGGCTACACGTGAAGCAGCAAGAAAGGGTGAAGTAGCAAGAAAGGCTCTACCGAAGGATGATGCTTGTGATGATCTTGATATTGGCAATTTTGTGTCTTATAAGGCTTTGTCACCCACATATAAGGCGTTTGTTGCCTCCCTTCAAACTGTGTCAATTCCAAAGGATTGGAAGGCTGCAAAGCAAGATCCGAGGTGGCGTGAAGCGATGATAGAAGAGTTGGAAGCACTAAGGAAAAACAAGACATGGGTGCTAACCACATTGCCGGCAGAAAAGAAAGCAGTGAGTTGTAAGTGGATCTATACAGTGAAGCAGAAACTTGAAGGGAAGGTGGAACGGTATAAGGCCAGATTGGTCGCCAGAGGATATAGTCAAACTTATGGAATTGACTATGATGAGACGTTTGCTCTCGTGGCAAAGATGAACACAATAAGGATATTGGTCTCCTGTGCTGCAAACTTTGGGTGGAAGTTGCATCAATTAGATGTCAAGAATGCCTTCTTGCATGGTGAGTTGCAAGAAGAAGTGTACATGGAAATACCACCAGGTTTTGGTACTTCAGAGACTACGGGGAAGGTATGCAGGCTGAAGAAATCCTTGTATGGACTGAAGCAATCACCAAGGGCCTGGTTTGATAGGTTCAGACGTGCTGTCCGTGGTATGGGGTATGGTCAGTGTAACGGTGACCACACGATGTTCTACAAGCACTCTGATCGGAAGATCACCATTCTTGCTGTTTATGTGGATGACATTATCATCACTGGAGATGATGAGGAGGAAATAGAGAGATTGAAGGGTTGTTTGAGCAAGGAGTTTGAGGTAAAGGATTTGGGTAACCTAAAATACTTTCTTGGCATTGAAGTGGCTCGAACAGAGAAGGGAATCTCTTTGTGCCAACGAAAATACACCTTGGATCTCTTGAGTGACGTGGGCATGATGGGATGTCGTACTGCCCCTACTCCGATTGAACAAAATCACCAAGTGACAGCACAATCAGGAGAGCTAGTGAATAAGGAAGAGTATCAGAAACTGGTTGGAAGTTTGTTGTACTTGTGTCATACCAGGCCTGACATTACGTATGCTATAGTGACATTATCTGGGTGGTGAGCAGATACATGCATGAACCAAGGAGTGGGCATCTTGATATTGTGCACAGAATCCTGAGATACTTGAAGGGGACTCCGGGTAAAGGGTTGTGGTTTGGGAAGAGTGGACATCTTGAGGTGGATGGCTATAGTGACTCTGACTGGGCCAGTTGTCAAGATGATAGAAGATCAACTTCTGGTTACTGCATGTTTGTGGGAGGAAATTTGGTATCATGGAGAAGCAAGAAACAGCCGGTTGTGTCTAGATCAACAGCAGAAGCTGAGTATAGAGCATTATCTCAAGGGTTGTGTGAGATGCTCTGGGTGAAGTACCTACTGAGTGAGTTGAAACTTCTGAGGAAGGGGCCCTTGAAGGTGTGGCGTGACAATCAGTCAGCTATAGCCATCGCTAATAACCCAGTTCAACATGATAGGACAAAGCATGTGGAAATTGATCGGTTCTTCATTAAGGAGAAGCTTGATGCCGGGGTCATCAACCTTACTCATGTCAGTTCTGGGTAGCAGTTTGCAGATTGTTTGACAAAGGGTCTGGGAACAAAGGACTGTAACTTGGCATGTCACAAGATGGGAATGATAGATATCTACCACCCATCTTGAGGGGGAGTGTTGAACCGGTATGGCCCAGCCCATACAAGTTATCTCTTAGGGCCCAGGCCCATGTAGTGGGACTGACCTAAAAAGGATGCTCCCAGCCATCCCGTTCCTAAGCCAGCCGCCACACAAGAAACATAGCTGCTGGAGGTACTCCTCTCTCCCTCCCGTACTCCTCTCTCCCTCCCGTTCTACAGGTTTGCACTGAATTTTTTCACTAATTTGCACTGGATTTCAGTTAAATCTTCAGTAAATTTAGACTTGCTTTCAGAACATGTTCATGTGAAAGTTAGAATGCTTTAGACTTTCTTTAGACTTGTTCATGTTGAGTTTACTGTTTACTGCAAACTTTAGACCTGCTGTTAGTGGATCAGAACATGTTGTTAGCAAGTCTATATTTACTGAAGGCCTTGGTGTTAATGCATCTTTTGTAGTCCCTCCGTTCCTAAATATAAGTCTTTTTAGAGATTGCACTAGAGTCTACATACGGATGTATGTAGACATACTTTAGAGTACAGATTCACTCATTTTGCTTCGTATGTAGTCCGTAATGAAATCTCTAAAAAGACTTATATTTAGGAACGGAGGGAGTACATCATGCATGCATGAAAATCTGGGAACAGTTCCTGAATCAAAAGAATTAAAGGTGACCTCCTCAAAGCATAGTTTAGCAAAAAGATCACCGGAGGTAAAAACACAAGCAGGAAACACTCTTATGTTTGTCTGAAATTATTAGTCACCAGTTTACAAAAAGGATTAAAAATTACTTATTTGGGTTTAGACTTTTAGTAGTGAAAATGTAGCTGCAACATTATTACCCATATCCCTAATCATCCTTTAGTAGTATAATAACAATGGAAGAACCAACTGGTCCATGCTTAACAAAAGAATATGAGAATTGACAAATTATGTGAAACGTGTTTGCACACAAGAAATTAAATATGAAATAAGAAACATTTACTTGCTGTAAAAAGAAAAGAAAACATGAATGCCAGATCGCACACATTTTTTCTCTTACTTTTTCGAAAAGAGGCTAGCTAGACATAAATATAGTATAATTCAGCGAAGAACCTGCTGACCATCCTTCGGGCAATCGCCTGTACCAACTTTGACATCCTCATATATTAATCCGGAATCCCGTGTTATGTAGTTGTCGGGTGTCACTACTTTGACCTGAAAACCTGAAACACATTTAGTCAATATATAGCGTGATATTTAGTTAGTCATCCAGGTCCCAGAATTAGAAGATAGAAACAAAAAAACAAATGAACAATGATTCCCTGAATAACCAAGCATCAACCGAGTGAAGTTTAAAATGCTGATGATCCAAACTTGCACCTGACTTGCAAATCAACAAGCGTAGGCAGTAGGTACAAAAAGAAGGCTAAAAATAAATCCATCGATATTTGTGTGAGCAAAAGATTAGCTTGCGTAGTTTGGAATCACATGGAATCAAGTAAGTTCAGTTGCAGCCTATATCCAAAAGAATTTTGGTGGTGACAACCAAACCAGTTGAGGCATGCTACATAAATACGTACTAGTATACATCATCAGAATGTACAGGATCACCTTCTCTGATGAAGTTTGGGAAATCATCAGGTGCACGGTTGGCTTCCTGAATCTTCTTGTTCTGCTGAAGCAAGCGTCTTTCGTCATAAGGATTTATGGTTTTGGTCTTGGAGTGGGCCGAGAAGGCGAGTGAGAGCGTGGGTGTAGCAAAGAACAGAGCAAGAGCTGCCCGCTTCCCGATCTTGAACTCACCATTCGTGTCTCCACCCAAGACACTGGATTGTTTGCGTTAACAAAGCCACGTCAAATACAACACAAGATAATGATGGAATGTGCATACATGCCATTCTTGATGCTACAAAAGAAACTGTTTTGTTTTTGTTTTCTCTAGAGCAGATAACCAGATAGGCAAGGCTAACGACCATTTTTTTTTTTTTTTTGAAAAAAAGAGAGAGAAGGAGGGTCTAGATTCTTGAGGTGAGGTAAAACAAAGTTGATGATTTACCATACTAGACTCTTCCCGTGGCGCCTAGCAGCTGCTGATGCCGTCCTGGATGTGGAGGGAGCAACCAGTCCTGCAAGAAGCGCGAGAAAAATGAGCAAATGAAGAGCTCATTGTTCATGGAGATGGAGGGGAGGGGAGGGGAGCCCTCACGGTTGCAAGAGGATAGGACGGAGCGGGAGGAGGACACCAGCTCCATCTCCTTCTCCTCCAAATCATCTCCTTCTCCTTCCGTCCCTAAATATCTGTCGCAAGTGGCACTTTTTCAAAAACGTCCTTCAATCATTTCGTACTCAACACGCAGCCCATGTCTCCGTTCAGACACAACTCACGACTCGCTCTCTCTCTCTCGTGCGCGACGCTCACCGGCTTCCCCCTCTCTCCGCCGTAAAGCTCTGCTCCGGCTAGCCGCCGCGATACGCTCTTCTCCCTCCCATCCACCTTCCCTCGCATCGCCTGGCTCCCCTTCACCTTCCCTCGCCTCGCGGAGCTCCCCTCCACATTCCCGCAGCGAACCACCGGAAAGGTTGAAGTTTTCGGTCCAAGAAGGCGAGGAATCGCCGGATCCGGCGTTGGCGAAGCCGGATCCGGTGGCTGCGAGGCCGGGCGCACCGGATCCAGACCACCACCAACACCAGATGGAGTTTGCAACGGTTAGACACCGGCGAGGTACTGCCATCCACCACGTCGTGACGGCGGCGATGCGAGCCACATACCTGCGGGCACGAGGAGATGGCTGCAGGCCTGCAGCGCCCTTCACCGCCGCCAAGCTCCTGGCGCCGGTGGCAGCGAGACCCTGAGCTCGATGACGAGGATGGTGTCGTCCAGCCCGGCCACGCCGATGACGAGAATGGACATCGTATTCGGATTCCTGTGATTTTTCTGAGCAACTTTCATCTGCCTTACATATTAATTTATATTAATTTTCAAAGTTTTATTTTATACTCTGAAATAAATTGATTTATTCTAATTGCAAAATCTTTTTATTACATCAACATGACATCATTGTGACATCACCAGTCAACAGTCTCTTTTCACTGAGCTGTCATTGACACAGAAGTAATCCAGAGTCTTAATTTAACTAAATTAGGTTAATTAGGAGGGGGACCTACCTATCATAGGTTAACTAGCTAAGGTCCTGTTTGGAACCACAATAGATTATAATAATCTGGATTATGAAGATAGATTATATAATCTGGTTTATAAAAATAATCTAGGTGGACATGTTTGGAGACCAGATTATATAAACTGTAATCCAGGTTTTATATTGTACAATGACATGTCTGCCCTCTGTTTTTTAGTTGTAAAGGTAGTAATCTAGGTGGACATGTTTGGAGGACGGTGGCGGTGGCAGTAGGTAATTATCTTCAAGTTTTCAAGGGTAATGGGTCATTAGTAATCCATAATCTGATTTTAGCTGGGGTAGAATAGATTATGAGTTTTTAATAATCTGTCCATCTAGTTTTTATAAACTGTAATATAATCTGTCATGTTTGGAGACATAATAGATTATAAAAACCAGATTATATAATTTGGATGGTCCCAAACAGGGCCTAAGTTGGCTGGCCCACGTGTCAGTGGCCTAGGGGGGTTTGTGGCCCACATGGTAGTGACTGAGCAGTGCCAGTGAGCGAGTTGACCATGGTCAACTGGTCATCTAGGGCGTCCTGGCCCTCTGGCAGTGTCACTAGAGGTAACCCCGGCTAAGCCACGCCGGCGGCGGTGCCGGAGCAGCTCCGGTGAGCCCGAAACGCAGCGGAGGGCTTCGGTCAACGGTGGGATTTAGCCACATATGGCCAAATCGAGTGCGACCGGCGCTGTTCGGATGGGAGCAATGTCGCGAGTCCAATTTCTCCAAGGACGTGGCCGGAGGCAACCTAAATCGACGGTGCTGAGTGCAACGGCGGAAACAGATCTCCGGAAACGATGGCAACGGCGGTTATGGGGCACTAGCGAGCAAAACGAAAGGGCTTGGGAGGATCTACGCGTCGCAGTGGAGCCAAAGAGCATGAGCTCGGGCCCAATTGGTCACCGGAGGCTCGTCGTCGTCGAGCTCGAGCGGAGCCGAACTTCGGCTCGAGTGGATTCGTTCGCTACGAGCTCAGATTCGAAGAGGAAAAGGGGGGATCGAGGGACTTAGAGAGGACCGGTAGTAGAGAAAAACGATCTTTGGGGAGGTTCGAGGTGGCCAGATTCGTCGATGGAGAGCTGCGGTGTTCCGAGAAGGAAGATGACGTGGGGGTGGCGATGCAGGGGCTCCGGGGTCCAACGACTTGGCATAGACGAAGGAGAATGTAACGTTGGAGCTCCTGGGCGAAGAGGCAAGGCGCATGAGGCACTGTGGCCGCGGCTACACCGGTGCCATGGCAACAACAGCGCTCGGGGTCGAGCGGGGGAGGAAGAGGGCGAGCGTTGGGAGTAACGAGAGGGTTTGGGGAGGCTAGGGTTTCTAGGGCATCGTGGGGCTCTTGTAGCCGGTGGCCAGCTGGCGGATGGACGCCACAGCGAGGGGAGCGACCGGTGGCGCGCATCGGCTCCCCCACGTCTCTCGTGATGAATAGGAGGAAGAAGATGTGGGGTAGGTGGGTTGGGCCTGCCTTTGGGCTTGCAAGCCTAAGTGCCCACGCACTTAGCCCCTTCCCATTTTAGCATTTTTAATACCTTTTCTTTAATAAAAACCTGTGTTTTATTTCAAAACAACACCAGTGCACTTTTGTAAAAATATGTAATTTAGTCCTTTAATTCAAAAGCAATATTAGACACAGCCACAAAAAGTTTGAGGCCCATTTGAAAAGTTTAGCAATTTAACATAATTCTAAAGGACATTTAAGCAATAATTTTGCGTGTGTTATTATTGTTTTAAGGCACCAAAATACTTTACAAAATTCGGTTACAACTTTATAAATACCTGGGGAATATTTGCAACCTAAACATGATTTTAGTTTTCAGGTTTGCAAAACTATTTAATCCACTTTTTAAATGAATTTTGAAAATCATTTGGAAAATTTTAATTGAGATGTGATTCCATTGTGATCAAACATGGTTTAGCAAAATGGATTAGCTTAATCCTTATAGTTATTGTAGCTTAAACACAAGCATCACTGCAACATGAATCCAGGGGTGTTACAACTCTCCCCCACTAAAAGAAATTATCGTCCCGAGAATTAAGAGGTAGAAGGGAGAAGATTGGGGCATTTTGCCCGAACATTATCCTCACGTTCCCAAGTGGATTCATGTTTGGAATGATTTGACCACTGCACTTTGAAGAACTTGGTAACCTTCTAACAAGTCCGACATTCAGTTTCTTCAAGAATGTGAATTGGATGTTCTTTGTAAGTGAGATCATCTTGCACCTCGATCAACTGAGGGTCCACTTCACAATGCGGGTCCTTGAAGCAACATCGAAGTTGTGACACATGGAAGACATCATGGACATATGAAAATTTTGGTGGCAACTCCAATTTACAAGTCACATGTCCAAGTCTCTCAAGAACACAGAAAGGACTAACGTAGTGAGGAGCTAGCTTGCCCTTGACTCCGAACCGATGAGTGCCTCTCAAAGGAGTGACACGTAGATAATACTTATCACCGGTTTGATAGGTTGAACCCGGTGCTTCTTGTCATAATTGCTCTTCTGACGGGATTGGGCCGCCTTGAGATTATCCTGGACAATGCAGGCTTGCTCTTTGTCTTGTTGGATAATGTCTGGACTAATGAGTGCTCGTTCCCCATTTTCCGACTAGTTCACAGGGGTTCAACATTTACGTCCATATAACACTCCAAACGGGGCCATCTTCAAGCTGGTTTGATAGCTGTTGTTATAAGAGAACTCGGCATAAGAGATTCTTCCCATTTCTTGCCAAAAGAGATACACATCATATCTTCAAGCACTTGGTTAACTCATTCATCTTGGCCTTGGGATTGGGGATGAGAAGCAGTGCTCCAAGTTATATGAGTTCCCATCACATCTTGAAGAATATTCTAGAACTTGGAAGTGAAAATACTGCCACAGTCTGAACTGATTTCCTTTGGGATGACATGGAGTGACAGAATTCTGGAGATATACAAGTTTGCTAATTGACTAGCAGTAATTGTCTCCTTGACTGGTAGAAAGTGTGTGACTTTTGAGAACTGGTCGATGACAACAAAGATAGCATCATTACCTTTCTGCAACTTTGGAAAGCCAGTAACAAAGTCCATCTGAATCTTCTCCCATTTCCATTCACGAATAGGGATTGGTTGTAGAAGTCCAGCCGGTTTCTATTGTTCTGTTTTGACGCGATGACAAACGTCACATTCTTCAATATAGCGAGCAATGTCTTGCTTCATATTGGACCACTAGTAGTTATGACGAATGTCTAAGTACATATTGGGACTTCCTGGGTGGATAGACAGGGTTGTGTCATGTGCTTCTTTCATCACCTTATTTTTCATAAGCTCGAATCGGGGTACCACAATGTGATCATTGAAATACAAGGTTCCATCTTCAGCAAGCGAGAAATCCCTGGATTTCTCTAAGTCAAGATCCCTTTTGATTCGGTTAACATGAGTAGCTTTGGCTTGAGCGGACTTAATAGCTCTCGGAAGAGTTGGCTCCGAGACAAGGTTATTCAGGGAACCATGTGGAATTAACTGAATGTTCAATTTGCACAGCTCTTCATGAAGAGGGGGTTAGCCTTTTGAACCATGTGGTTGTTGTAGTAAGCTTTTCGACTCAAGGCATCATTCATGAATTTTCCCTTGCGTGGTGTGTAAGAAATACCGCAGTCATAGTTAGTAATTTATTCCATCCATCGCCTTTGACGGAGATTCACATCTGGCCGAGTAAACAAATACTTCACACTTTGATGGTTGGTGTAGATCTCATAATGATTACCGAGAAGGTAATGTCGCCATAACAACAAAGAATAGACAACCGCAACAAGTTCAAGGTCATGAACTGGGTAGTTCCTTCATGAGGACGCAACTATCGTGAGCCATAAGCAATTACCTTGCGCTCTTGCATTAGTACACAACCTAATCCTTGACGAGAAGAGTCACAATAAATGACAAAGTACTTACAAGTATCCGGACGAGCAAGCACTTGAGCAGATGTCAGCTTGTCCTTGAGTGCCTAGAAACTTTCCTAGCATTTTTCTGTCCACTCATACTTAACACCTTTGTGAAGCAGATTGGTTAAGGGCTTTGCAATCTTGGAGAAGTTCTCGACAAAACGACGGCAATAGCTGGCGAGTCCGAGAAAACTTCTAACTTGCTTGACATTCTTCGGGGGAGTCCAGTCCAGAATAGCCTAATCTCGTTGAGGGTTTGCCTCAATACCATCCTTGGAGATCACATGACCAAGGTAGGTCACTTCGGGCAACCATAACTCACACTTGGAGTATTTGGCATATAGCTGATGTTCTCAAAGCTTCTCTGGTACTAAACAAAGAGGTTCAACATGTTCTTCTTTATTTTTGGAATACACCAATATATCATCCAGATAAACCATGACTAATTTGTTGAGGTAGTCCATGAAGATATAATTCGTCAACCGAGAGAAGGTTGCTGGAGCATTGGTTAAACCGAAAGACATGACGATGTACTCGTATGAACCATAGCAAGTAACGAATGCGGTCTTGGGAATATATTCTTCATGAACATGAATTTGATGGTAACCCAACCTCAAGTCGAGTTTAGAGAATACCGAGGAACCAACAAGTTGATCTTACAAATCATTCATCCGAGGAAGCGAATATTTGTCATGAATTGTAGCTTGGTTGATGGGTCAATAATCTTGGACCAAACGATTCATACCATCCTTCTTCTTGACAAAGAGAGAAGGTGCTCCCCAAGCGGAGGAGCTTGGACGAGTGAAACCTTGACGAAGTGAATTGTCGATTCCCTGCTTGAGCTCAAGGAGTTCATGAGGAGGCATCTTATATGGTCGTTTGGCAATAGGAGTGGTGCCTCGCACTAAGTCTATTAAAAACTCGACATCTCTCATAGGGGGGATTCCTGAAAGTTCTTCTGAATAGACATCTTGGAAATCATGAACAACCGGAATGTCTTCAATCCCCTGAAGAGGTGATGCATTCAATGAATTTAAGGCATAAATCTGGGCTTCGACATTTCGAACAAGATTAGCATGGTAGCTTTCTATCTCATTAGAAGGATGCAAGAGGTGGACGGTTTTGGTGGCACGAACTATCGAAGTAGTATGAGTTTTCAACCAATCCATCCACATGATGAGATCAATATTGGAAGACTTCAACATAATGGGATAGGCATGGAATTCCAACCCTTCAATTTCAATGGTGACATTGTGGCTAACCATGGAGGTTTGACATTGGCCCGCGGGGGTGTTTACCACTATTGGAAGGTTCATCTCTTCGCATTTGAGTTCATGCATGTATGCAAAATCTTCAGACATAAAAGAATGCAATGCTCTTGTATCAAACAATACAGAAGCAGGAGCTGAGTTAACAAGAAGAGTACCCATCACAGTAGCAGGCTAGTCTTGAGTTTCATTCAGTTCAATGTTGTTAGCCTGACCATGACCATAAGAAGGCCTGACATTGTTCTTGTGGGGCTGGTTGTTGGAAGGGAACGCAAGATGATTCTAATTCTACCTGCAATCTCTGGCACGGTGTCCTGGACGACCACACTTGAAGCACAACCCATCCACTAGTAGAAAAGAGGGATTTGGTCCACTTGATGAAATCCCATTAGTCCTGGTTCACTCACGAACCAGGACCCATGTGGGCATAGGTCCCGGTTCGTGAGGTCTGGGCGCCGGCCGGGCCTCGTGGGCCATTTGTCCCGGTTCGTTTGTCACCTTCGGTCCCAGTTCCAGACACGAACCGGGACCAATGTGCCTCACTCCTGGCCCACAACCAGCAGCCCCGGTTTGTGGCTGGAACCGGGACCTCAAGTTGTCCTTTGGTCTCGGTTCCAGCCACAAACCGGGACCAACGGTTGGCCTACATATACCCCCATGAGAAGAGCAGTGCACTGCTCTGTTTTTTCAACCGACCGTGGGAGAGCTTTGTGGTGCTCTAGCTCACCTCCTATGCACATGAGGTGTTCGATGAAATGCCCGAGCCACACTTAAGATTTCTCCTTTAGAAGCTCCTTGTCCAAGCTCCATTTTCATCAAGATTTGTGTAGTTTTTAATACACTTTGTTATATAACGCACGCAGATGAACCATCAGTGGATGTACAGTGACCGACGCACCTTCGAGTATATTAATGGCCTGCATAATTTTCTCGAAACGGCTAAGGCAAACAAGCGTAATGGTTTTATGCATTGTCCATGTACTGTTTGTGGGAATACAAAGGAATTCTCCGACTATAAAACCCTTCACTTCCACCTACTTCAGAAGGGTTTTATGCCACACTATAATGTTTGGACCAAGCATGGAGAAAGAGGGGTTATGATGGAAGACAACGTAGAAGAAGAGGACGATGACAACTACCCGCCCCCTGAATACGGTGATGCTGCAATGGGGGAAGCTGAAGATCAAGAGGAACCAGACGATGTGCCCGATGATGATCTTCGTCGGGTCATTGTTGATGCACATAGAGAATGCGAAAGTCAAAGGAGAAGTTGAAGTTCGATCGCATGTTAGAGGATCACAAAAAAGGGTTGTATCCAAATTGCGAAGATGACAACACAAAGCTCGATACCACACTGGAATTGCTACAATGGAAGGCAGACAATGGTGTATCTAACAAGGCATTTAGTTCGCTACTGAATTTAATGAAGAAGAAGCTTCCAAAGGATAACGAATTGCCCGGCAGTACGTACGAAGCGAAGAAGGTTCTATGCCCTCTAGGATTGGAGGTGCAGAAGATACATGCATGCCCTAATGACTGCATCCTCTACCGCGGTGCGTACGAGGATTTGAACGCATGCCCGGTATGCGGCGCATTGCGGTATAAGATCAGAAGAGATGACCCTGATGATGTTGAGGGCCAGCGCACCGGGAAGATGGTTCCTGCCAAGATGATGTGGTATGCTCCTATAATACCACGGTTGAAACGTCTGTTCAGAAACAAAAGCATGCCGAGTTGATGCAATGGCACATAAAAGACCGTAAGAAAGATGGGAAGTTGAGAGCACCCGCTGACGGGTCGCAGTGGAGAAAGATCTAGAGAAAGTGGAGCGACTTTACACGTGACCCAAGGAACGTATGGTTTGGTTTAAGTGCAGATGGCGTTAATCCTTTTGGGGAGAAGAGCAGCAAGCATATCACATGGCATGTGACTCTATGTATGTATAACCTTCCTCCTTGGTTGTGCATGAAGCGGAAGTTCATTATGATGCCAGTGCTCATCCAAGGCCCTAGGCAACCCGACAATGACATTGATGTGTACCTAAGGCCATTAGTTGATGAACTTTTACAACTATGGAATGGAAATGGTGTACGTGTGTGGGATGAGAACGAATAGGAGGAATTTGACCTACATGCGTTGCTGTTTGTAACCATCAACGATTGACTTGCTCTCAGTAACCTTTCAGGACAGACAAACAAGGGATACAACGCAGGCACATATTGTTTAGATGACACCGACAATATATATTTGGACAAATGCGGGAAAAATGTGTACATGGGGCATCATCGATTTCTTCCAACCAACCATCAATGTCGAAAGAAAGGAAAGCATTTCAAAGGTGAGGCAGATCACCGGAAGAAGCCCGCCCTCCGTACTGGTGATCACATACTAGATATGGTCAATGATTTACAAGTAATCTCTGAAAAGGGCCCCGGCAGACTATCTGTTCCGAATGACGATGCGTGACACGCACCCATGTGGAAGAAGAAATCTATATTTTGGGACCTACCATGTTGGAAAGACCTAGAGGTCCGCTCTACAATCGACGTGATGCACGTTACGAAGAATCTTCGTGTGAACCTGCTAGGCTTCTTGGGAGTGTATGGGAAGACAAAAGATACACCGGAGGCACGGGAGGAACATCAATGTGTGCATGAAAATGACAACATGCATCCAGAGCAGTATGAAGGTCCTGCCAGCTATGCTCTTACCAAAGAAGAGAAGGAAATCTTCTTTGAATGCCTGCTCAGTATGAAGGTCCCATCTAGCTTCTCGTCGAATATAAAGGGAATAATAAATATGGCAGAGAAAAAGTTCCAGAACCTAAAGTCTCATGACTACTACGTGATTATGACACAACTGCTTCCGGTTGCATTGAGGGGGCTTCTACCGGAAAATGTTCGATTAGCCATTGTGAAGCTATGTGCATTCATCAATGCAATCTCTCAGAAGGTGATCAACCCAGAAATCCTGCCAAGGTTAAGAAGTGATTTGGTGCAATGTCTTGTTAGTTTCGAGCTGGTGCACACCATCCTTCTTCAATATCATGACACACGTCCTAGTTCATCTAGTCGACGAGATTGTCGTTCTGGGCCATGTATTTCTACACAATATGTTCCCCTTTGAGAGGTTCATGGGAGTCTTAAAGAAATATGTTCGTAAACGCGCTAAGCCAGAAGGAAGCATCTCCATGGGTCATCAAACAGAGGATGTCATTGGATTTTGTGTTGACTTCATTCCTGACTTTAAGAAGATTGGTATCCCTCAATCGCGGTATGAGGGGAGACGGACTGGAAAAGGCACACTAGGAGCGGAGTCAATAATGTCTACGGACGGGCATTCTTGGTCTCAAGCATACTACACAGTTCTACAGAATTCTACCTTGGTGACCCCGTATGTCCATGAACACAAGAATATTCTGAGCTCCATACACCCGGAGCACTGTGACGACTGAATTACATTTGAACACATCAGGACTTTTAGCAGTTGGTTGCAAAAACGTCTCATGTGTGACAACACTGTTTCTGATGAGATGTACTCGTTGGTCAGGGGACCATCTTCGACTGTATTGACTTACCAAGGGTACGAGATAAATGGGAATACATTTTACATGATCACCCAAGATCAAAGACACCAACCAAAACAGCGTTGTCCGCTTTGATGCAGCAATCGAGAGGGGAAAGGACACATATTATGGTTACATAGTGGACATATGGGAACTTGACTATGGACATGATTTGAAGGTCCCTTTCTTTCATTGCAAATGGGTCAATATGTCAGGAGGCGGGGTACAGATAGACCCACAGTACGGAATGACAACAGCGGATCTGAACAATCTTGCGCACGCAGAGGAACCATTCGTCCTAGCCAATGATGTGGCGCAAGTTTTCTATATGAAGGACATGTCTACCAAACCGGTGAAAAGAAAATATAAGGAAGCGAATACATCATATGATGAGCCAAAACGCCACATAGTTCTTTCAGTAAAAAGAGACATCGTGGGATTGGAGGGCAAGACAAACATGTGTGAAGATGATGAAAAGTTTCATGAAATTCCTCTCGTCAAAGTCAAGGCTGACCCAAGCACCCTGTTAAACGATGAAGATTATCCATGGTTACGGTGCAATAAGCAAGGAACACAAGCGAAGAAAAAGTGAAGAAATGAAATGCCCTTTGTAACAGATGAGTTTTGGTATGAAATCCTCATACTTCAAAAGAGATTGTCCGTTTTGTACACGAAGTGCATCCAGTTTTTGCCGCAACCCTCTCAACTTTTTAGCACATGTTATGTGGGTGAAATGATGATACCATCCCAACTTTCAACCTTTTGAGAGTTCATTTGTAGTGATTTTCAATTTAAGGGTCATTTAGCTCAGAAAAATCACTAAATGCATGAAAAATACCAAATGAAGTCAGAAATAGTTAAAAATTTCATGATTTGTCTTTGAATGGTGCATTTTGCACACACAAAAAGTCTGGAGTTCAAATAAGTTAAAAAAAATGAAATCCCTTTGTAATAGATGAGTTTTTGTATGAAACCCTGATACTTCGAAAGAGATTGTCCGTTTTGTACACGAAGTGCATCCAGTTTTTGCCGCAACCCTCTCAACTTTTTAGCACATGTTATATGGGTGAAATGATGATACCAGGCCAACTTTCAACCTTTTCAGAGTTCATTTGTAGTGCTTTTCAATTTAAGGGTCATTTAGCTAAAAAATCAGTAAATGCATGAAAAATACCAAATGAAGTCATAAATAGTTAAAAATTGTTGATGTGTCTTTGAATGGTGCATTTTGAACACACAAAAAATCTGGAGTTCAAATAAGTTCCAAAAAATGAAATCCCTTTGTAACAGATGAGTTTTCGTATGAAACCCTAATACTTCGAAAGAGATTGTTTGTTTTGTACACGATGTGCATCCAGTTTTTGCTGCAACCCTCTCAACTTTTTAGCACATGCTATGTGGGTGAAATGATGATACCATGCCTACTTTCAACATTTTCAGAGTTCATTTGTAGTGCTTTTCAATTTAAGGGTCATTTAGCTCAAAACAATCAATAAATGCATGAAAAATACCAAATGAAGTCAGAAATAGTTGAAAATTGATGATGTGTATTTGAATGGTGCATTTTGAACACACAAAAAGACTGGAGTTCAAATAAGTTCAAAAAAATGAAATCTCTTTGTAACACATGAGTGTTCGTATGGAACCCTAATACTTCGAAAGAGATTGTTTGTTTTGTACACGATGTGCATCCAGTTTTTGCTGCAACCCTCTCAACTTTTTAGCACATGCTATGTGCGTGAAATGATTATACCATGCCAACTTTCAACATTTTCAGAGTTCATTTGTTGTGCTTTTCAATTTAAGGGTCATTTAGCTCAAAACAAAAATCAGTAAATATATGAAAAATATCAAATGGGCCGACGAACCTTTTGTCCTGGTTCTAGCCACCAACCGGTATGAAAGTACTCTTCTTCCCGCCCTTTTGGGCCAGCGGAAGTGTAGCTTTGGTCCCGGTTGGTGCCACAAGCCGAAACCAAAGGTTCCGCATAGAGTGCGGGAGTTGTCGAAATTGACCTTTAGTCTCGGTTGGCATAACAACCCGGGACTAAAGGTGTGCTTTGGTCCCAGTTTGGGCCACCAACCGGAACAAAGATGTTCGTATATTGCGGAAGTTGTCGAAATTTCCACCAACTTCCATTTTCCCCCATTCTCTCTTCATCGTCGTCGCACCCGAGGCCGTCGACGCCGGCCCGCGCCTCCTCCGCGAGCATGTCGTCGCCCCGAGCCCATCGTCGTCGTCGTCGCTCCCGAGCCTGTCGTCGTCGCCGTCGTCGTCGCCCCCAAGCCCATCGTCATCGTCGTCGTCCCCGAGCCCATCATCGTCATTATCGTTCCCGAGCCCATCGCCGTCGCCGTCGCCCCCGAGACCAACGCCGTCGTCATCGCCGCTGTCGCCCGTCGCCGCCCGTCGTCGCCATCGCCCCCGAGCCCATCGCCGTCGTCGTCGTCGCCGTCGCCCCTGAGCCCATCGCCGTCGTCGTCGTCGCCGTCGCCCCCGAGCCCATCGCCGTCGTCGTCGTCGCCCGTCGCCCGTCTTCATTCCGAAGCCCGCCGTCGTCGCCCGTCGATGCACCGGTAGAACGTCCATCGATCTCTCCATCTCCCTATTTGCTAATCCATGTGTGTGAGAAGACGTAGTCTAATTACGAATCCATGTGTGTGTATTACAGTCATATTAGAATATGTTGGGTACATTTTTGAACTCCCTAATGCGACACAAGTTATAAAAATTATAAAAATATTTAGATTAGATTCAGTTTCAATAGCAAATAAAGTTATAAAAATTATAAAAGTAGTTAGATTAGATTAAGTTACAAATTAACTTTTTATGATAATATTTGGGATTATGTATAATGGGCTTCCCCCACTTTGAAATATTTGCAGAAACAATGGATATTCGAGGAGACATGGAAAAAAGAAGAAACTTTGGGGGATATAATCCACGGCGACGGTAGTAATGTCAATTTTTTGCTCAACAAACTCGGTGACTACCGAATCCCGGAGGAAGGACATTATCATGATGGCTTCGGTGATCGAACGATGAAGGAGGAAGGACATTATCATGATGGCTTCGGTGACTACCGAATCCCGGAGGAAGGAGACCATGATAACGGCTCCGGTGACCGAACGGAGGAGGGAGCTATTGAAAAGTCCGGATCGAGCCAAACTTCGGTAATGAGACGAGGCCCGACGAGAAGGTTGGGCAAGGATCAAAAGTTCACGATCACAGAACTGTCGGACGATGGCCAACCAATCGAACCCAAGCGGACCAGGGACGCATTTTCTGCTCAATGCGGAGCTATTGTCAGGGACAACATCCCGATCAGCATGAAGCAACGGAATAAGCCTAAGGGCGATAACATCACTGAAGGTGATTATGTCACCGATAGGCTGGAAGATGATCTTTGGACCGCGTTGAAGGAAAATTTCACCCTATCGCTAGAGGAGGATCCGAATAAGCCAGTTATAGAGCCACTAGTCAAGGCGTGTGCTCTTAAGAAGATGGTAGAACTATTTAGGAGGTGGAAGAAAGAGTTGAAATCAAAGTATGTCGACAAAGGGAAGACTCCAGAATTCGTCGGCCGGTTTGAGAAGATTAGAGATCACTGGCCCGCATTTGTGGTCTACAAGTCATCGGACAAGAGTAAGGAAATGTCAGAGAGAAACAAGAACAATGCTGCAAAGAAGCAATATCACCATCACACGAGGTCAAGTGGCTACCTCAAAGGCCATCTGTTGTGGGACAAAGCTGAGAAAGACCTGATTGCTAAAGGGGTCCAACCACAAACATGGAACTGGCCCGACCGTTCAAGGAATTGGTTCTTCGGAGTTGGTGGAACTTTGGACCCTGAAACAGGGGAGTGTCGTTGGATGGACGAGCAACTTGCAACACCCATCAACAAGCTTCATCAGTGTATCACCGCAGCGCAAGAAGGGGCGTTCTTTCCCGAAAGAGAGAAGGACGAGCTGACTGAGGCCCTAGGGAATGCTGAGCACCCTGAACGAACACGAGGCACACTAGGCTCCGTTCCGTGGAAGGTTGGGTTTCCCGGCGCAGCCGGTTACAGAAGCCGAGCGAGAAAGAGGAAAGCGGAGCTGAGCGACATGCAGAAGATCAAGGCAAGACTATAAATTCTAGAGGAACTTCCGAGCCAGCGAGCTGTCCACCAACCATCTCAGCGGCACAAAACTATAAATTCTAGAGGAACTTTCGAGCCAGCGAGCTTTTGACGAAATGTCGGAACCTCACTTTCAAGGCTGCTATCGGCGTTGTTGCACCTCCTCAATCCAATGGAACTTTTCACTGCCGTCCGATTCCACGTGGTTATGCTCTTGTAATGGTGGATGAAGTAAATAAGGATTTTGAGCAACTCGAGCCTGGCCACCTTACATGTGAAGATGAGAATAATAAGTTGGTTCATGCTTTGAGGAGTTCATGTCTATGGCCGAAGGAGTACATCAATCTTCCAAATTGGACGCCTGCTCCTCCTCCTCCTCCGACGAGTAATCAGTGCACTCCTCATCCTCCTCCGGCGACTGATCAGGGCACTCGTCATCCTCCTCCGGCGAATGATCAGGGCACTCTGTCTCCTCCGACGCGTGAGGGCACTCCGCCTTCTTCTTCGGCTCCTCCTCCGGTGCGTGAGGGCACTCCGCCTCCTTATTCGACTCCTCCTTCGGCGCGTCGGAGCAGTCCGCCTCCTTCTTCGGCTCCTCCTCCGGCACGACGGAGCACTTCGCCTCCTTCTTCGGCTCCTCCTCCAGCGCGTCGGAGCAGTCCTCCTCCTTTGGCTCCTCCTCTGGCGCGTCGGAGCACTCCGCCTCCTACTTCAGATCCTCCTCCAGCGCATCGGAGAAGTCTGCCTCCTTCTTCGGCTCCTCCTCCGGCGCGTGGAGCACTCCGCCTCCTTCTTCGGCTCCTCCTCTAGCACGTCGGAGTAGTCCTCCTCCTTCGGTTCCTCCTCAGGCACGTTGGAGCATGATGGCCCACAAGTGTAGGGGATCTATCGTAGTCCTTTCGATAAGTAAGAGTGTCGAACCCAACGAGGAGCAGAAGGATTTGACAAGTGGTTTTCAGCAAGGTATTCTCTGCAAGCACTGAAATTATCGGTAACAGATAGTTGTGTGGTAAGATGATTCGCAGCAAGTAGCAAGTAACAATAGTAACAACGGTGCAACAAAGTGGCCCAATCCCTTTTGTAGCAAGGGACAAGCCTGGACAAACTCTTATAGGAGGTAAAGCGCTCCTTAGAACACATGAGAATTTCTGTCAAGCTAGTTTTCATCATGTTCATATGATTCGCGTTCGCTACTTTGATAGTTTGATATGTGGGTGGACCGGTGCTTGGGTGCTGCCCTTACTTGGACAAACCTCCCACGTATGATTAGCCCCTCTCGCAAGCATCCGCAACTACGAAAGAAGAATTAAGACAAAGTCTAACCATAGCATTAAACTAGTGGATCCAAATCAGCCCCTTACGAAGCAACACATAAACTAGGGTTTAAGCTTCTGTCACTCTAGCAACCCATCATCTACTTACTACTTCCCAAAGCCTTCCTCTAGGCCCAAATAATGGTGAAGTGTTATGTAGTCGACGTTCACATAACACCACTAGAGGAAAAACAACATACAACGTATCAAAATATCGAACGAATACCAAATTCACATGACTACTTATAGCATGACTTATCCCATGTCCTCAAGAACAAAAGTGACTACTCACAAAGCATAATCATATTCACGACCAGAGAGGTAATGAATAGCATCAAGGATCTGAACATATAATCTTCCACCGAGTAATCCAACTAGCATCAACTACAAAGAGTAATTAACACTACTAGCAACCTTACAAGTACCAATCGGAGTCGCGAGACGGAGATTGGTTACAAGAGATGAACTAAGGTTTGGAGATGAGATGGTGCTGATGAAGATGTTGATGGTGATGAGTCCCCTCCGATGAGAGGAGTGTTGGTGATGACAATGGTGACGATTTCCCCCTCCGGGAGGGAAGTTTCCCCGGCAAGACGATCCTGTCGGAGCTCTAGATTGGTTCTGCTCAAGTTCCGCCTCGTGGCGGCGGCGATTCCTCCCGAAAGCCTCCTCTTGATTTTTTCTGGAACAAAACCCTCCTTATAGCAAAAGAGGGGGGCCAGAGGGCCAACAGGGAGCCCACAAGCCCCCTAGGCGCAACCAGGGGGGTAGGCCACGCCTAGCACGCTTGTGGCCTCTAGCTGGCTCGCCTGTAGTACTTCTTTGGCCTAGT
The DNA here is from genome assembly GCF_904849725.1 of Hordeum vulgare subsp. vulgare. NCBI lineage: Eukaryota > Viridiplantae > Streptophyta > Magnoliopsida > Poales > Poaceae > Hordeum > Hordeum vulgare. The sequence goes on along the minus strand of NC_058524.1, from coordinate 502,698,187 downwards.
ATGTTTTATAAATTCCGTAATAAATCCTCGTTGATTTTCACGGCTTTTGGAGTTGCGCAGAATATGTATCTCACACTTGCTCCTTTTTCAGGCCAGAATTCCAGCTGCCGGCTTTCTCCCTCTTCATGTAAACCTTGCAAAATAAGAGAGAAAAGGCATAAGTATTGTACCGTGAAGTGTAGTAACAGCCCATAAAGCGATAAATATCAACATGAAAGCATGATGCAAAATGGATGTATCAACTCCCCCAAGCTTAGACTTCGCTTGTCCTCAAGCAGAAACCGAGATCAATAAATATGCCCTCATGTTTAGAGAGAGAGAGGTGTCGACAAAACAAAATACGGACATGCAGGCATCATGATCATAATCAGAACGACAATAACATCATATAATCTCTTATGCTAAAGTGATAATTCCTTCTCAAAGTAAAGTATGGATCAAGAACCTTACTGAGAATTAACAACCAATAGCCTTTAGTCATTGAAGCAATTGCAATTTATCATAACATCGGAAAGAGTCAAATAAGAGCTGGTAAAGCAAATCCACATACTCAATCATCCTTTTGTCTTCTACAATTGCTACAACTCACGTGGTACTCATGAGATCAAAGTTTCAGTCGCACACACAGAAAGATAGGGGCTTATAGTTTCGCCTCCCAACCATTTACCTCAAGGGTAATGTCAACAATAATAGTTCATGAAGACTTACTTCCAAGTTGACATATGAATATAGATCTTTCCCTAGCATATGACGTTAGCCAAGATAAAGGCGAAAAAGGGAATTGGTGGCGATCACCATGACTCTTTCAAGGGCAAAAAGTAAAGGTACAAGATAGGCCCTTCGCAGAGGGAAGCAGAGGTTGTCATGCGCTTTTGAGGTTTGGATGTGTGTCCTCTTAGTGTGAAGGAACGTCACTTTATATTGCCTCCTGTGATAAAGAACTTTATTATGCAGTATGTCGCTTTTATGTCTTCCTCATCACACGTTCGTACAAAGCTTATTTTTCACACACTAATAAGTCATACATATTTAGGGAGCAATTTTTATTGCTTGCACCGATGACAACTTACTTGAGGGATCTTATTCAATCCATAGGTAGGTATGGTGGACTCTTATGGCAAAATTGGGGTTGAAGGTTTATGGATGCACAAGTAGTATCTCTACTTAGTGCGGAAGTTTTTGGCTAATATGAGGTGGAAGAAAGCGTCACATGCCAAGGGATCTCTAATCATATAATCATTTCTCGGAACCAAGCAAACATAATTCATTATGTTGTCTTCCTTGTTCAACATCTACTTCTAAGCATGCAATAGTTTAGTGAGTGTTCACAATCATAGATGGTGTCAAAGATGATATATTTATATGTGAACCTCTCCTTCTTTATCACTTCCTATTAATTGCAACAATGACCAAGGTCTACGTTTGTCCACCCTCAACAAGTTTCAATCAACATTCTTTTTGTATGTGAAGCCATCACTTTCCATAAGATCATCACATGATCTTTCATGCTTTTGTTATTTTATCATTCTCTTGATCATGGCATGAGGCAAGGCCCTTAACTAAAACTCTCTTTATTATATGACTCACGAACTCGAATACATCGCAGGTGACACAAAGAAAAACTCAAGCCTAAAACACTAAGAACTTTATTCTACTAGAGGAAGATAAAACCAAAAAGGATCGAACTAAGAAAAGGTAAAGGCAAAATATGTGATGGTGATACGATACCGGGGCAACTCCCCCAAGCTTGGCATAAGCCAAGGGGATTGCCCATACCCATGCTTAGTTATCTTCCTTTGGAGGTGATGGTGGTGGAGTTGTTGGAACATGGGTTTGATCCTCCGTCTTCCAAGGCATCGGTGCTCCATCATGGAAAGATGACCGAGTCTCCGGAATCCTCAAATCTGCAGCCAACCGTATTGATTTAAATCTATACTCATACTCACAGTTTTGGTTCTGCAGGTCATAGATCTGGGCTTGGAGGTGATCAATTCTGTCATAGAGCCTGGAGAGGTGCTTCCCGATGTCATTGCCATCGATCTTGTGCTTGTTGGTGAACTCCGTGATCATCATGTGGTTGGCGTTGAGTCCACGCTCCACCATCCGTTGGCACTTGAAGACTTGTTGCTCCATTGCTTCGAGCCTCGCCTCCACGCTTCCGGTATTCTTAGGCCCCTCAACATCACAGTGCAGCACCCCTCACGCATCTCGATAGATTGAGGGTGTTCCAGCACTCCCGCGAGGTAGGGATTGATGACCTTCTCGAAGATCTTGTCCTTTGGAGCTTTTGGGGATGCCATAGCGATCTAGATCTGCAGCAGAAACAGGCTTCAAATGAAAACAGAGGAAAATTGCGTGATACGAGGGTCAGACCTTCGGGAGAATATATAATGATTTTTTCCAACCAGAAGGAGTACTCCGCAAGAAAACGGAGTCCGGGAGACACATGAGGTGGTGACAAGCCCCCCAGGCGCGGCCAGGTGGGTGGCCCACGCCTGGCAAGCTTGTCGCCTCCTCGTGCGCTTTCCGGACTACTTCAAAATTTTCTATTTTTCCAAAAAGTCCAAAACGGAGAAAAATTCCTACTGGAAAAGTTTTGGAGTATGTTTACTTACCGAATCACATACCTCTTCGTTTTCGGAGTCTGAAACAGGCTGATAAATATACCTTATGTACTCCTCCGGAGTTATGGTATTGATAATATTGCTTTCAACATTTATGGGAGTACCTGAGATATAATGCTTGATTCTTTGCCCATTTACCACTCTCGGAAAATTACCTTCCGTGTTGTTGATCTTGATGGCAACGGAACGATAAACTTCCTCAACAATGTAGGGACCTTCCCATTTAGAGAGAAGCTTGCCTACAAAAAATCTTAAACGAGAATTATATAGCAAGACATAATCACCTACATTGAACTCATGTTTTTGTATCCTTTTATCATGCCACCTTTTAACCTTTTCTTTGAACAACTTGGCATTTTCATAAGCCTGAGCTCTGCATTCATCAAGTGAGCTAATATCAAATAACCTCTTCTCACCAGCAAGTTTGAAATCAAAGTTGAGCTCTTTGATTGCCCAATAAGACTTATGCTCTAGCTCAAGAGGTAAATGACATGCTTTGCCGTAAACCATTTTCTACGGGGACATGCCCATGGGATTCTTATAGGCAGTTCTATAAGCCCACAGTGCATCGTCAAGCTTCTTAGACCAATTCTTTCTAGACCTATTGACATTCTTTTGCAGAATTAGTTTAATCTCTCTATTGCTTAGCTCTACTTGACCACTGGACTAAGGATGATAGGGAGATGCAATTCTATGGTTGACATCATACTTAGCAACCGTTTTGCGGAAAGCACCATAAATGAAATGTGAACCACCATCAGTCATTAGATATCTAGGGACTCCAAATCTTGGGAAAACAACTTCTTTAAGCATCCCGATAGAGGTGTTATGATCAGCACTACTAGTTGGGATAGCTTCTACCCACTTAGTAACGTAATCAACAACAACTAGGATATGAGTATACCCGTTGGATTTTGGAAAAAGTCCCATATAATCAAAATTCCAAACATCAAATGGTTCAATGACAAGTGAATAATTCATAGGCATTTCCTGACATTTACTGATATTACCTATTCTTTGACATTCGTCACAAGACAAGACAAACTTACGGGCATCCTTGAAGAGAGTGGGCCAATAGAAACCTGATTGCAATACCTTGTGTGCAGTTCTATCTCCCGCATGGTGTCCTCCGTAAGCCTCGGAGTGACACTTCTGTAGGATCTGTCCCTGTTCATGATCAGGTATACAACGTCTAATAACACCATCTACTCCTTCCTTGTAAAGGTGAGGATCATCCCAAAAGTAATGTCTCAAATCAAAGAAGAATTTCTTCTTTTAGTGGTATGTGAAACTAGGTGGTATATATTTGGCAAGGATATAATTTGCATAATCAGCATACCACGGTGCACTACGGGAAGTATTGATGACATTCAATTGCTCATCACTAAAGCTATCATCAATAGGTTGTGGGTCATCAAGAACATTCTCCAACCTAGACAAGTTATCTGCTACTTGGTGTTGGAAATATGCCCTAGAGGCAATAATAAAATGGTTATTATCATATTTCCTTGTTCATGATAATCGTCTATTGTTCATGTTATAATTGTATTAACACGAAACAGTAATACATGTGTGAATAAATAGATCACAATGTGTCCCTAGCAAGCCTCTAGTTGGCTAGCTCGTTAGTCAATAGATGATCATGGTTTCCTGATCATGGGCATTAGATGTCATTGATAATGGGATCACATCATTAGGAGAATGATGTGATGGACAAGACCCAATCCTAAGCATAGCACTAGATCGTATTGTTCGTATGCTAAAGCTTTTCTAATGTCAAGTATCTTTTCCTTCGACCGTGAGATTGTGCAACTCCCGGATACCGTAGGAGTGCTTTGGGTGTATCAAACGTCACAACGTAACTGGGTGACTATAAAGGTGCACTACGGGTACCTCCGAAAGTGTCTGTTGGGTTGGTACGAATCAAGATCGGGATTTGTCACTCCGTGTGACGGAGAGGTATCTCTGGGCCCACTCAGTAGAACATCATCATGATCTCAATGTGACTAAGGAGTTAGTCACATGATGACGTGCTACGGAACGAGTAAAGAGACTTACCGGTAACGAGATTGAACAAGGTATAGGTATACCGACGATCGAATCACGGGCAAGTTCTATACCGACACACAAAGGGAATCATATACAGGATTGATTGAATACTTGACATCGTGGTTCATCCGATGAGATCATCGTGGAGCAAGTGGGAGCCACCATGGGTATCCAGACCCCGCTGATGGTTATTGGCCAGAGAGGTGTCTCGGTCATGTGTGCCTGTCTCCCGAACCCGTAGGGTCTACACACTTAAGGTTCGATGACGCTAGGGTTATAGGGAATTGTTATACGAGGTTACCAAAAGTTGTTCGGAGTCCCGGATGAGATCCCGGACGTCACGAGGAGCTCCGGAATGACCCGGAGGTAAAGATTGATATATAGGACGGATGATTTCGGACACCGGAAGTGTTTCGGGCGTCACCGGTAACGTACCGGGACCACCGGGACCACCGGAGGTGGCCCCGAGAGTCCACCGAAGGGGGGCAACGACCCCGAGAGGCTAGATGGGCTAAGTGCGGGAGGGAACCAGCCCCTAGGTGGGCTGGTGCGCCTCCCACACTCAGCCCAATGCGCAAGTGGTGGGGAGAGGGGGCAACCCTAGGCGCAGGTGGGCCTTAGGCCCACCAGGTGGTGCGCCACACCCCCTCCCACCCTAGCCGCCGCCCCCTCTCCCATCTGGTGGCCGCCGGCCCCTAGGGAGGGAACCCTAGGGGTGGCGCAGCCCTCCCCCCTCCTCCTATAAATAGAGAGGGGTTTTGGCCATTGAGAGACGCGGTTTTCCCTCTCTCTCTCGGCGCAGCCCTGTCCTTCTTCCTCCTCCTCTCTCCCGGTGCTTGGCGAAGCCCTACCGGGAGACCTCGTCTCTCCATCGACACCACGCCATCGTGCTGCTGGAGTTCTTCCCCAACCTCTCCCTCCTCCTTGCTGGATCAAGGTGCGGGAGACGTCACCGGGCTACACGTGTGTTGAACGCGGAGGTGTTGTAGTTCGGCACTAGATCGGAATCGCTGCGAGTACGACTCCATCAACCGCGTTCTAGCAACGCTTCCGCTTAGCGATCTTCAAAGGTATGAAGATGCTCTTACCCCTCTCTCGTTGCTGGTCTCTCCATAGGAAGATCTGAATATGCGTAGGAAAATTATGAATTTATGATACATTACCCAACACTTAGTTCTCTGCACCCTTCCTATCGACAACATGCAAATCAAATTCTTGTAGCAAAAGAACCCATCTGATAAGTCTAGGTTTAGCGTCTTTCTTTTCCATGAGGTACTTAATAGCAGCGTGATTAGTGTGAATAGTGACTTTGGAATCAACAATGTAAGACCTGAACTTTTCACATGCAAACACGACTGCTAAAAATTCCTTTTCCGTAGTAGCATAGTTTCTTTGGGCACTGTCTAGAGTTTTACTAGCATAGTGAATAACATTCAACTTCTTATCAACTCTTTGTCCTAGAACAGCACCAACAACATAATCACTAGCATCACACATGATTTCAAAAGGTAAGTTCCAATCAGGTGGTTGAACAATAGGTGCAGATGTCAAGGCCTTCTTAAGTATTTCGAAGGCTTCCTCACAATCATCGTAAAAAACAAAAGGAATATCCTTTTGCAAGAGATTGGTAAGAGGCCTAGAAATCTTAGAGAAGTCTTTAATGAACCTTCTATGGAAACCAACATGACAAAGGAAACTTCTTATACCTTTGATATCTGTGGGGCATGGCATTTTCTCGATCACATCATCTTTAGCCTTATCGATTTCAATACCTCTTTCAGAAATTTTATGTCCTAAGACGATGCCTTCATTAACCATAAAGCGACACTTCTCCCAATTCAAGACAAGGTTGGTATCTCTACATCTCTGCAAGACTCGATCAAGGTTGCTGAGGCAATCATCAAAAGAAGACCCGTAAACGGAGAAGTCATCCATGAAAACCTCAACAATCTTTTCACAAAAGTCAGAGAATATAGCAATCATACATCTTTGAAAGGTGGCAGGTGCATTACATAAGCCAAAATGCATACGTCTGTAAGCAAAGGTACCGAAAGGGCAGGTGAAAATGGTTTTCTCCTGATCAGATTGTGCAACGGGTATTTGGGAGAAACCAGAATAACCATCTAGAAAGAAGAAGTGTGTGTGTTTAGACAGTCTTTCTAGCATTTGGTCGATAAAAGGCAAAGGGTAATGATATTTCCTAGTGGCTTTATTCAATTTCCTAAAATCGATCACCATCCTATAGCCAGTAGTAATCCTCTGTGGGATAAATTCATCCTTATCAGTAGGGACAACGGTAATACCTCCCTTCTTAGGGACGCAATGCACCGGACTCACCCAATCACTAAGAGCAACAAGATAGATAATACCCGCTTCCAGGAGGTTTAGTATTTCTTTTCTTACTACTTCTTTCATCTTAGGATTCAATCTCCTTTGATGATCAGCAACTGGTTTGAAATCAGGATCAATTTTTGATCTTGTGCTGGCATAGAGTGGGACTAATGCCCTTAAGATCATCAAGAGTATATCCAATTGCAGCACGGTGCTTCCTGAGAGTGTTTAGTAACTTCTTTTCTTCATGCTGTGAGAGGCTAGCACTAATAATGACATGATATATCTCCTTTTCATCCAGATAGGCATACTTAAGGAGTATCAGGCAACTTCTTAAGCTCGAACAAAGGATCACCCTTTGGTGGGGGTGGATCCCCAAGCAGTTCAACATGCAAGTTATTCTTAAGGATATGATATTATTCTAAGACAACTCTATCTCTCTCATCCATTTCATCCATATGCATATTATTTTCATGCTCAAGCAAGTATTGCTCTAAGGGATCAGTAGGAGGCACGACAATAGAAGCTAAGGCAATAGTTTCATCCTTACTAGGCAACTCCTTTTCATGAGGTTGTCTACCAAACTTGTCTACCAAAGCTTGGGGGAGTTGCCCCGGTATCGTATCACCATCACATCTTTTGCCTTTACCTTTTTTTAGTTTTTATTTTTAAGTTTTCTTTTTCTCTAGTCGTCTAAAAGTCTTAGTGTTTTAGTCTTGGGTTTTGCTTTGTGTCACCCCCGATGTATTCGAGCTCGTGAGACATATAATAAAGAGTGTCTTAGTTGAAGGTCTTTGCCTCTTGCCATGATCAAAAGAGTGAGAATAGAACAAAAGCATGAAAGATCATGTAATGATCTTATGGGAAGTGATGGCTTCACATATAAAAAGAAGGAGGATTGAAATTTGTTGAGGGTAGGCAAACGTAGACCTTGGTCATTGTTGCAATTAATAGGAAGTGATAAAGAAGGAGAGGTTCACATATAAATATATCATCTCTGACACCATCTATGATTGTGAACACTCACTAAACTATTGCATGCCTAGAAGTAGATGTTGGACAAGGAAGACAACATAATGAATTGTGTTTGCTTGGCTCTGAACAATGTTATATGATTAGAGAACCCTTAGCATGTGACGATTGCTTCCACCTCATATTAGCCAAAACCTCCCGCACTAAGTAGAGATACTACTTGTGCATCAATAAACCTTCAAACTAGTTTTGCCATGAGAGTCCACCATACCTACCTATGGATTGAATAAGATCCTTCAAGTAAGTTGTCATCGGTGCAAGCAATAAAAATTGCTCTCTAATATGTATGATCTATTAGTGTGTGGAAAATAAGCTTTATATGAACTTGTGATGAGGAAGACATAAAAGCGACACACTGCATAATAAAGTTTTTTATCACAGGAGGCAATATAAAGTGACGTTCCTCCGCACTAAGAGGACACGCATCCAAACCTCAAAAGCGCATGACAACCTATGCTTCCCTCTGCGAAGGGCCTATCCTGTACCTTTACTTTTTGTCCCTGAAAGAGTCATGGTGATCTTCACCAATTCCCTATTTCGCCTTTATCTTGGCTAACATCATATGCTTGGGAAAGATCTATATTCATATGTCAACTTGTAGGTGAGTATTCATTAATTATTATTGTTGACGTTACCCTTGAGGTAAGCAGTTGGGACGCAAAACTATAAGCCCCTATCTTTCTCTGTGTCTAGCTGAAGCTTTGATCTCATGAGTACCACGTGAGTTGTAGCAATTGTAGAGAACGAAACAATGATTGAGTATGTGGATTTGCTTTACAAGCTCATATTTGACTCTTTCTGATGTTGTGATAAATTGCAATTGCTTCAATGACTAAAGGCTATCGGTTGTTACTTCTCGGTAAGGTTCTTGATCCATGCTTTACTTTGTGAAGGAATTATCACTTTAGCATGAGAGATTATATGTTGGTATTGCTGTTCTGATCATGATCATGATGCATGCATGTTCGTATCTTCTTTGTCGACACCTCTCTCCCTAAACTTGTGGACATATTTATTGAGCTAGGCTTTCGCTTGAGGACAAGCGATGTCTAAGCTTGGGGGAGTTGATACGTCCATTTTGCATCATGTTTTCATGTTGATATTTATCGCTTCTTGGGCTGTTATTTCACTTCACGGTACAATTCTTATACCTTTTCTCTCTTATTTTTCAAGGTTTACATGAAGAGGGAGAATACCGGCAACTGGAATTCTGGCCTAAAAGTGGAGCAAGTTTGAGATACCTATTCTGCGCAACTCCAAACACCGTAAAAATCAACGAGGATTTTTTTTCCGATTTATCAAAAATACTAGGCCGAAGAAGTGCCACATGGGGGCATGCAGGTGGCCACAAGCCTGCACGGCGCGACCACCGCCCTAGGCCGCGCCATGAGGGCTTGTGGGCACCCTGCAGGCCCACTTGCCCCCTCTTTTGCTATATGAAGGGTTTCGTCCAGGAAAAAAATCAAGGAGGAGCTTTTTCGTGGTTTCGCCACCGCCACGAGGCGGAACTTGAGGAGAACAAATCTAGAGCTCCGGCAGGATGATCCTGACGGGGAAACTTCCCTCCCGGAGGGGGAAATCGTCGCCATCGTCATCACCAACACTCCTCTCATCGAAGGGGACTCATCACCATCAACATCTTCATCAGCACCATCTCATCTCCAAACCCTAGTTCATCACTTGTAACCAATCTCCGTCTCGCGACTCCGATTGGTACTTGTTCGGTTGCTAGTAGTGTTGATTACTCTTTGTAGTTTATGCTAGTTAGATTACTTGGTGGAAGAGTTTATGTTCATATCCTTGATGCTACTCATTACCTCTCTGGTCATGAATATGATTATGCTTTGTGAGTAGTTACTTTTGTTCCTGAGGACATGGGATAAGTCATGCTAATAGTAGTCATATGAATTTGGTATTCGTTCCGTAATTTGATGTGTTGTATGTTGTTTTTCCTCTAGTGGTGTTATGTGAACGTCGACTACATAACACTTCACCATTATTTGGGCCTAGAGGAAGACATTGAGAAGTAGTAAGTAGATGATGGGTTGCTAGAGGGACAGAAGCTTAAACCCTAGTTTATGCGTTACTTCGTAAGGGCTGATTTGGATCCACTAGTTTAATGCTATGGTTAGACTTTGTCTTAATTCTTCTTTAGTAGTTGCGGATGCTTGCGAGAGGGGTTAATCATAAGTGGGATGTTTATCCAAGTAAGGGCAGTACCCAAGCGCTGGTCCACCCACATATCAAACTATCAAAGTAACGAACGCGAATCATATGAACATGATGAAAACTAGCATGACAGAAATTCCCGTGTGTCCTCGGGAGCATTTTTCCTCCTATAAGACTTTGTCCAGGCTTGTCCCTTGCTACAAAAGGGATTGGGCCACTTTGCTGCACCGTTGCTACTTTTGTTACTTGTTACTTGCTACGAATCATCTCACCACACAATCACTTGTTACCGACAATTTCAGTGCTTGCAGATTTTTCCTTGCTTAAAACCACTTGTCAGATCCTTCTGCTCCTCGTTGGGTTCGACACTCTTACTTATCAAAAGGACTATGATTGATCCCCTATACTAGTGGGTCATCACATACCTGAAGGAAATTCATAGCAAATATTTTCAGTAGGTGCAGCAGGTTGAGGAGCAACTCCTTGTGCTTTCGTTCGAGGTGAAGATACCCCGAACAAGCTCCTCAAAGTATTAGTTTACATAGTGACAAGGGACAATAAATTTCAGCACACTATATAAATGTTTCCTTACCAAATTCCACTTACCAAAGGCGCTTCACTCCCCGGCAGCGGCGCCAAAAAAGAGTCTTGATGACCCACAAGTGTAGGGGATCTATAGTAGTCCTTTCGATAAGTAAGAGTGTCGAACCCAACAAGGAGCAGATGGATCTGACAAGTGGTTTTCAGCAAGGTATTCTCTGCAAGCACTGAAATTATCGGTAACAAATAGTTGTGTGGTAAGATGATTCGCAAAAAGTAGCAAGTAACAATAGTAACAACGGTGCATCAAAGTGGCCCAATCCCTTTTGTAGCAAGGGAAAAGCCTGGACAAACTCTTATAGGAGGTAAAGCGCTCCCGAGGACACATGGGAATTTCTGTCAAGCTAGTTTTCATCATGTTCATATGATTCGCGTTTGCTACTTTGATAGTTTGATGTGTGGGTGGACCGGTGCTTGGGTGCTGCCCTTACTTGGACAACCCTCCCACTTATGATTAACCCCTCCCGCAAGCATCCGCAACTACGAAAGAAGAATTAAGACAAAGTCTAACCATAGCATTAAACTAGTGGATCCAAATCAGCCCCTTACGAAGCAACGCATAAACTAGGGTTTAAGCTTCTGTCACTCTAGCAACCCATCATCTACTTACTACTTCCCAATGCCTTCCTCTAGGCCCAAATAATGGTGAAGTGTTATGTAGTCGACGTTCACATAACACCACTAGAGGAAAAACAACATACAACGTATCAAAATATCGAACGAATACCAAATTCACATGACTACTTATAGCATGACTTATCCCATGTCCTCAAGAACAAAAGTGACTAATCACAAAGCATAATCATATTCACGACCAGAGAGGTAATGAATAGCATCAAGGATCTGAACATATAATCTTCCACCGAGTAATCCAACTAGCATCAACTACAAAGAGTAATTAACACTACTAGCAACCTTACAAGTACCAATCGGAGTCGCGAGACGGAGATTGGTTACAAGAGATGAACTAAGGTTTGGAGATGAGATGGTGCTGATGAAGATGTTGATGGTGATGAGTCCCCTCCGATGAGAGGAGTGTTGGTGATGACGATGGTGACGATTTCCCCCTCCGGGAGGGAAGTTTCCCCGGCAAGACGATCCTGTCGGAGCTCTAGATTGGTTCTGCTCAAGTTCCGCCTCGTGGCGGCGGCGATTCCTCCCGAAAGCCTCCTCTTGATTTTTTCTGGAACAAAACCCTCCTTATAGCAAAAGAGGGGGGCCAGAGGGCCAACAGGGAGCCCACAAGCCCCCTAGGCGCGGCCAGGGGGTAGGCCGCGCCTAGCACGCTTGTGGCCTCCAGCTGGCTCGCCTGTAGTACTTCTTTGGCCCAGTATGTTTTATAAATTCCGTAATAAATCCTCGTTGATTTTCACGGATTTTGGAGTTGCGCAGAATATGTATCTCACACTTGCTCCTTTTTCAGGCCAGAATTCCAGCTGCCGGCTTTCTCCCTCTTCATGTAAACCTTGCAAAATAAGAGAGAAAAGGCATAAGTATTGTACCGTGAAGTGTAGTAACAGCCCATAAAGCGATAAATATCAACATGAAAGCATGATGCAAAATGGACGTATCAGAGCAGTGCACCTCCTCCGCAACAACGAAAGACAGACGTCGTCGCCGGTCCGCCAAAAATTACACAAGTAAGAAAGATGCCGCCTCCTCCTCCTTCTCTCAAGCGGAAGACAGACTCCGCCGCCGCTTTGGCGGCTAGCAGTGATGCAATGGTAGCAAAACGAAGAAGTGGGAAAACAATTCCCCAGCTCGGCCAACAGAAGAAGCTATCGTGCCCCCCTCTCAAGGTGTCTAGCGATATCGTCGTCGCTACTGATTTGGGGTTGCTGCCCGGTACCAATCCTGGTGATTATGTGAGCGATTCTGTAATTTTTAAGATGGCTGAGGTAACAAATGAATAAAAAATATAAATTCGTGCTCGGAAGCCTCTCGTCAAACCTGGTCATCCTCCTCTAACACCGAGGATGCACAAATTGCATGAGTGGTACATGCACATCTTCAAGGAGAAAACGGCTGTGTATATGAGAGTGAAAAAAGATCATGAATTCATTGGAACTGCAGTGGTGCTTGTGAAATTTGAGGAGTTATTTCATTTATACAATTACCTCGCCCTCGATAAACAACTCCTGACTTCCTACTGTTTGTAAGTATTACTTCTATAGTTAAGTCTCTAGTTCACCTCGTTCATTGCATGTATCTATAATTATCCTCACTATATATATTATGCATATTGAAGATCGTCGAATTAAAAAAAGCAGGAATCTTCGACGTAGGGTTCATTAGCCCAGAATCGGTAAATGTATTGTCGATACGAAATGAAACGAAAGAGAACGAGGTTAAGTTGCTAAATTCGTTGCTTGTAAATCAAAACAAAAGGGAAATACTCTTTCCTTACAAGTTCAGGTGAGTGTTGATGTCTTCTCTGTATACTCGGTTTCGCTTACTCGAGGTTAATTAGTAAATGTAATTGATGAGTTATATATGCGTGCACATTTACCACTGGATTCTGCTATCCATTAAGCTTGACGCGACAAAAGTAAGTGTCTTAGACTCGAGACGTAAAGATCCGAGGATTATGCGGACATTACTGCAATGCTCAAGAAGTAAGTTCACTCAATACCGGGACCATACCGACATGCAACTTTCGTTAACTTCCTGATATCAAGTAATCATTTTATTTGCCTAGCAGGATTTGGAAGAAGTTCACAAATAAGGTTCGTGGTATACCCAAAGACTTGCAATTTACGCACCCCCTAGTAAGTAGTACTAGCTAGCTAGTTCCGCGCATCTCTAATTGATTCAAATTTTTATCAATATATCATTACCATGCTTGCTTATCAGTTTGATTGAACTCTATATATTCTCGTAAAGTGCTTGTACAAGGTAGGTGGGATTGAAAAATGTGCATTCTACGTATGCGAGTTCATTCGCCTCTCGACCTCTGGGCAGGGCATCTCTGACGAACAATTTGAAGTACGTAAATAATATTCACAATTTTATTTTATATATTACCATCAATTGTGTTGAGTTTTATTCATATATATGCATGTATTGACCCCCTTCTTTAAATTAGATCTGGAAGAAGCGGGATGAACCCCTATCAGATGATGGCATACGAGCAATTAAAGAGGAATTGATGTGATTCCTTTTTGACCACGTCATATCTAGTGACGGAGAATACCATGTGAGATATTTGTGATTGGATCTTAGGTAGATGATGTTAGGCATTGTAAAAGATGTTATATTGTAAAAGTTGTTAAGTATTGTAAATGGTTTCCTTCATTTTCTTATTAGCTAGCGTCATGTTCTCTCTATATGTATAGTAGCTACCGTCAACCAAGCATTGAGAAAGAGAGGATACTTCTCTCTATTAGCTAGCTAAAACAATATGAAACCACTAAATTAACCCTTGAACCCCCCCCCCCCCCCCCGATCAAAAAAAAAACAAGAACCCCAACTCTGGGCAGATGCTGGCGCGTGGATGCCATGTTGTCCCGGTTGGTGCGACCAACCGGGACTAAAGAACCTCCTGCCCAGGCTCGCCGCAGCGGCCACGTGGAGACCATTCGGTCCCGGTTCAAGAACCGGGGCTAATGGACCTTTGGAACTGGGACAAATGGGCCATTTTCTACTAGTGATCCTCAGGACAGGAAGGGGGAACAATAGCTCGGGTGGCAGAGCTGGAAGTCTTGGCTGCCTTGGTGGTGGAGGAGGCACACGAGGTGCAGCATAAGACGGCCTTAGAGGAGGAGTGTAACAGCCTCAGACCGATGTTCCAGAAGATTCCCCTTTTATTCCATTGTCATCGTGTGATTTGTTTGGCTGTCGCATTCATCATCACATCATTTACATCATGTGCATAGCATCGACACTTTGTTGTCATCTTTTTTTTAAACTTGCATCCGTTCGTAGTTGCTAGTTCACCCCATTGACCGTTTTGAGAACACACTTGCACACGCCCGCGGCATCATTAAAAAATGTCTTTAAAAGTGCACGAAAAATATTCTCGGAATGGGTCAAAAGTTGGCGTGCGGTCCTAATATAGTGTAGGTAGACCGTGTGCCAAATTTCGTCACATTGAGTGTCTGTTTGATATACGAACCGTTAAACCTATAGCGTATAATAACTTTTCATGCATACAATAACTTTTCAACGGTGCATCGCATGCAAAAACTTTATATATGAAAATTGTGTAGATTAATTATATACCACTTTAAACCATGTTTAAGATGTTTAACTTGCTATTTTCACATAATTTGCGCAAATGCCATGCCAAAATGATTTATTTAATAACTTTTGATACGTAACTCCGATGCAAATGTTTTATATATGTAACGTGACTAGAAAAATGTGTAGAATAACATGGTGGCATTTATTTTTCTGATTTATAACTCTAAAATGGTGATTAGGGTAGAACAACACCGAAATAATAATATGCATATGAGGTCGTTTCGGAAGTGCTATATGTTGCTTCCGGCCTCATTTAATATGCCTAGATGTTGTACTTGTTCATGCTTCAACTCTTGCCATGATTAACAACGTTTAAAATGATTCTTTAGTTGACACAACATCAACCACATTTCTCTTAATATGAGAGTCATTATTTGTTATATGTATGTTCTCCTTCTCCATTTAAACTTGCTTAATTCCATCTTCACCTTATGCCATGACCACCCACATTAAACAACATTTAATATTGATGAGTACCTAAACGGGAGTGAACTAAAACGTGGAGTTTCGTCAATATGCAACTCATTGCATATTGAGCTTCACTAAATGTGTAGTACTTGATTGTTTTGCTTTGCCATGTCATGCATAATTATATGGGCATGTATCATATTTGTTTGCACATTATATCATGTATATGTTATGGTGTATAGTGTGTTGATTGTTTGATTCCGGATTGCTTCTTAACGATAGAGTTCCAAAAGCGTTCGTAGTGTGAGGATTCATTTGACTATGTCCCGTTCATCTACTTCACGGATTATCTTCTTCATGGATATGTTCTTCTTCCAAGCAGGATCTCAGGCAAGATGACACATTTCCCTGGATACCACTACCATCATTGCTATGCAAGTTGTCTCGCTTCTTATTGTTACATCTCATTACCTACCACTTGTATGTCAAACCACCCAACATTGCCATTAAAAGCCTCTAACCCATCCACATTCCCACCAAACCATTGTTTGGCTATGTTACCGCTTGCTTAGCCCTTCTTATAGTGTTGTTAGTTGGAGGTGCAGTTGCTTCCATGTGACAACATGGATATTTTTGAGATATCACCATATTATTGCTATTTAATTCAATAAACATTTATACTTGGTAATGGGTGGAAGGATTGGCCTTTTGCTCGGTGTTTGGTTCCACTTTTGCCGCCCTAGTTACTTGTGTACCGGTGTTATGTTCCATACTGAGCGTTCCTACCATGCTCGGGGTTGTTATGGGCACCCCCTTGATTTTTGTTTGGGGATAAAACTTATCTTGCAAGGCCCAACTTTGGCACTGTATTTGCCTAACTAATAAAACTTGCATATTTACTTTCTGGACCCCGTAGATAATTAATCAACCCTCGGGCCAGTGCTCCTCATGAGTGTTAGTCCAAAATGGAAATAGAAGGGGCCACCAATGGGTGTGCCAGTCGGAAACTTAGCCAATCCGTTCGTGTCCTGAGAACGAGATACACGGCTCCTATCGGGTTCGTCGACACATCGGGCGGCCTTGCTGGATTTGTTTTACCTTTCTCAAATGTCTTGTGGACGGGATTTTGAGGATACTTAGGGATATCTCGAGGTTGAGGTTTTCCACTGGAATTTCTGAGGAGATTACGGGTTTTCCATGGATGGAGGTTATTCCACGCAACTTGTGGTAGTTTGTGATGGACTAGTTGGAGCACCCCTGCAGTGTTAAATCTTTCGGAAAGCCATGCCCCTGGTTATGTGGCAACTTGGAAACTTTGTTTAACATCCGGTCAAAACGAACTTGAAGTAAATCCAATTAAAATATGCCAATCGTGTGCGTAACCGTGACAGTCCCTTATCGTGAGGTCTGCTCCGAAAGAGAACACGGTGGGTTTATGTTTGACTCGTAGGTAGGTGCTCAGGATCACTTAGTGATCATTACTAGTTCTCATTCGTAATGTGTAGGACACCCACCTTATTTTGTTGTACTCGTAAGCTAGCCAGTCAAATAAATGCTTAGTGCTTGTTGTAGCCTCACCACTTATCCATCCCTCACCCATTAAGCTTTGCTAAACTTGATACCCTTGGAAATGAGATTGCTGAGTCCATGCGGCTCACATATTACTACAACAATAGTTGTAGGTACACGCAATGCGATGATTTGACGTGAGCGCGATGCTTGTTTGATTTGGAGTTCTTCTTCTTCATCATCAATCTAGGATGGGTTCGAGGATGGTAGCCTAGGATAGCAAGGGTGGATATCATTTTATCGTTTGATTTCGTCCATAGTCGGACCCTGCTCTTATGTATGATGATTGAATATGTTGTTGTATTGATGTGATCTTGATGTAGTTTGTGGCGAGTGTAAGCCAATTCCATATACTCATCTCTTCTGCACATGTACTTGTAATGATATCCATTCTTGCGAAAGGACGAGATGCGCTTCTATCCCCGTCGCAGCCCTCAACCCAAAATAAGGATAGGATCGCATCTTGGGCATTACAAGTTGGTATCAGAGCCTGTACAGACCTAGGAGCCCCCTTCATTGATCGAACTTGGTCGAGTCGAGTCTAGTAGAACTATTTTGAGTCTAGTTATATATCGGAGAGTAGGATTCTTTTACTCCTCTTCTATGCTCTGGTGAGGAATCCTGACGTATGAAATTTAATCTAGTCCTCTTCTGACTCAAAAAATTTTAGGATCACACGGGTATTTTGGATTCTCTATGATGCCGATGTGACAGAGTTCTATACTTGGTGCCTCCTGTTCCCGAGGAGTAGATTCCACGGGATTCTTGACACATCGTTATTCTTCAGTCTCCTTAGTATCTCAGGTCGGAGGATGTTCGAAATTGCTTCAATACTATTTGTGGCGAGAGGAGTTGGGCGTCACCCAGTACTAGGGAGAGCGTCGAGATGTACTGTCGTAATTGGTATCATTGTGATTACGAGGGTCTGAGGTAGATGAGTTTCCAAGACCTCTGTTTATGTGTTGACGGATGTGTTACATTGAGTGATGGATTTTTCTTCTTGTATCCGTGGACCTGATTGCATAACCGGAAGATTTCGGGAGTTCTGAGGTGGGAATTCAAGTAGTTACCTAGGCTATCTTCCAACAGATACATGATGTGAGGTTGGGGTTCGACATCTAGTGTTTCATTTGTTCACGATCTTTCTTACATCGGTTATTATTGTGTCTTAAAGAGTCCTTGTAGCTTGCTACGACTCGGAGACGCATCGTATGTCGTGTGCACTGCCCTCTACATGATGGCTGCTGTAAGATCGAACCCATGCGAGCCTTACCGCAAAAATATCGGACGAAATCTCTGTTATGTGATTGTTTCCAACTGGTTTTGTAAGCATCATCCTTTGTTTTGTTGTTGTATGGTAATTCAAGTTGCTTCGATGTCAAGTGGTGATTTCTTATCTTTCCTAAGTTGTATTCTCATATTTTATGGGAGTGCTAATCCTTTTGATCAATCAAAGTTGTCATGAAATTCTTTTCAATCCGGAGTGCTTCTCTTCATGATAATGCAATTCCATCCAATATTTGCAAGGTCAATCCTCTTACTTTATTCCGGGGTTCCTTTCATCCATTCTAAGTCTTCTTTGTTTTTTCCCATCCTCCCGCCCTTTTCTTCAAAGATTAAATTCTCATACATTTCTTTTCATTGATGCTTCCGCTATCTTTTCTTCTATATTGTATCCGGGGATTCATTGTGAGGATCCTAAAGTTCTTGAAGTTCATCATTCTTCGTTATTGTTTTCTTCTCCGGTGGATTCAATTCAATATTTCATGCTTCATCATATACTTTCATCCATTAAATCCTTTCCCATGTTGGAAATTCTTATCCAACTTCTCTTGTTTATTTATCTCTTTCTATTCCTATCTAGAAGTTTTAGCATGTCTCATAAGATTCGTGTTTTCGTTCAAAATTCTTTCAAATTATTTCAGGCCCCTCAGCTCATCAAGTTTTAAATTTGTACAGGTGCAATCTATCTTCTAAGCAATCGATTCAACAGTGGTTTCCTTTTAGTGGGCCCGTAACCCATAGGTTTTCCCCCAGGATCTTACCTAGCTCTTTGATAACCCACAAGTATAGGGGATCGCAACAGTTTTTGAGGGTAGAGTATTGAACCCAAATTTATTGATTTGACACAAGAGGAGCCAAAGAATACTCTCGAGTATTAGTAGTTGAGTTGTCAATTCAACCACACCTGAAAGACTTAGTATCTGCAACAATGTTTTAGTAGCAAAGTAGTATGATAGTAACGATAGCGGCGGTAACGGTAGCGGTAGTAATTTGTATAGCAAGTGTGACAACAGTAGCAGTAGAGTAACTTAGCAAGGACCAGTATAGGAAAAGCTCATAGGCATTGGATCGGTGATGGATAATTATGTCGGATGGCATTCATCATGTAACAGTTATAACATAGGGTGATATGTAACTACCTCCAGTTCGTCAATGTAATGTAGGCATGTATTCCGTATTTAGTCATACGTGCTTATGGAAAAGAACTTGCATGCCATCTTTTGTCCTACCCTCCCGTGGCAGCGGGGTCCTAATGGAAACTAAGGGATATTAAGGTCTCCTTTTAATAGAGAACCGGAACAAAGCATTAGCACATGGTGAATACATGGTATCCTCATACTATGGTCATCTCCGAGAGTGGTTCCCGCTATTGTCACTCCGGGGTTGCCGGGTCATAACACATAGTAGGTGACTACAACTTGCAATATAGGATCAAGAACACACATATATTGATGAAAATATAATAGGTTCAGATCTGAAATCATGGCACACGGGCCCAAGTGACAAGCATTAAGCATAGCAAAGTAGTAGCAACATTAGTCTTAGAACATAGTGGATACTAGGGATCAAACCCCATCAAAACTTACTCGATTACATGATAGAAATCATCCAACCCATCACCGTCCAGCAAGCCTACGATAAGATTATTCACAAACGATGGAGAGCATCATGGAATTGGCGATGGAGGATGGTTGATGATGACGACGACGTCGATTTCCCCTCTCAGGAGCCGAGAACGGACTCCAGATCTGCCCTCCCGAGGAAGAACATGCGGTGGCGGCGGCTCCGTATCGTGAAACGCGATGAACTCTTCCCTCCTATTTTTTCCCGGGCGAGAGAGGTTTTATGGAATTGGAGATGAAGTCGGAGGAGCCACGTGGGCCCCATGAGCCTGCTAGGCCCGCCCTAGGGGTGGGCGCCTGCTGGGCTCGTGGCCCACTGGCACCGTATCTTCAGTTGATTCTTTCTCTGATATTTTTATATATTCCATAAAAATTCCTCGTAAGTTTCCAGGTCATTCTGAGAACTTTTATTTTTGCACAAAAACAACACCATGGCAGTTCTGCTGAAAACAGCGTTAGCCCGGGTTAGTTTCATTCAAATCATGCAAATTAGAGTCCAAGACAAGGGCAAAAGAGTTTGGAAAAGTAGATACGTTGGAGACATATCAACTCCCCCAAGCTTAAAGCCTTGCTTGTCCGGAAGCAATTCAGTTGATAAACTGAAAGAGACAAAAAAAAACTTTTAGGAACTCTGTTTGATCTTGTTGTTGTAATTATGTCTAACTCATATTCATATTTTCAGCAAGATCATAAGCTAACCACATAAGCAGTGACATTTAGGTCTCATGGTATACTCATATCAATGGCGTAATTAACTAGCGAGCAATAATAATAAGTTTCAAACATCAACACTTCAATCAAAATAATCATGATACAATATGAATAAATGGTATCTCGCTAGCCCTTTCTGAGACCGCAAAACATAAATGTAGAGCACCTTCAAAGACCAAAGGCCGACTGGAAATTGTAATTCATGGAAAAGAATATCCAGTCATAGTCATACTCAATATCAATTAATAGCAAAGCATATAAATTGCGGAGGTGCTCTCTAACTCGTGCTTTTTAATAAGAAGAGGATGTCTCAACAGAAATGTAAATAGATAGGCCCTTCGCAGAGGGAAGCATTGATTTGCAGAGGTGCCAGAGCTCAAGCTTTTTAAAACAGAGATAAATAATTTTGGGTGGCATGCTTTCATTGTCAACGCGATGACCAAGAGTTTTCACCAGCTTCCATGCTACACATATTATAGGCGGTTCCCAAACAGAATAGTAAAGTTTTGACTCCCCCACCACCGATCAATCACACTCCACGACTAGCCGAATCCTCGGGTGCCGTCCATACCAACAACAATCCAGGGGGAGTTTTGTTTGCAATTATATTTTTGATTTGATTTGAGCATGGAACTAGGTATTCCGATTACCGGCCCCTTTCTCGTGAGTGATAGTGAATAAACACGTATCGAGGATAACACGCCTAGCATGGAAGATACTGACCGCCCCTTGTCACCACATGAGCGGTTCGGGCATACAAAACAAATTATTATTTGAAGATATAGAGAGTGGCACATGCAAATTTACTTGGAACGGTAGGTAGATACCGCATATAGGTAGGTAGGGTGGACTCATATGGAACAACTTTGGGTTTATGGAAGTGGATGCACAAGCAGTATTCCCGCTTATTACAAGTGAAGGCTAGCAAAAGACTGGGAAGCGACCAACTAGAGAGCGACAACACTCATCAATATGCATTGAAATTAACCAATGTTGAGTGCAAGCATGAGTAGGATATAAATCACCATAAACATGAATATCGTAGAGGCTATGTTGATTTTGTTTCAACTACATGCGTGAACATGTGCAAGTCAAGCCACTTGAATCATTCAAAGGAGGATACCATCCTATCATACTACATCATAATCATCTTGAAATTCATGTTGGCATCCAAGACAAACCATTATAAGCTCCTAGATAATTAAGCATGGCATCAGAAACTGTGATCTCTAAGTTGTCATTGCAAACATGTTTCTCTCATAACAATGCTGAATTAGGAACGATGAGCTAGTCATATTTACAAAAACAAAATAGGTCGAGTTCGTACCAGCTTTTCCAGGCTCAGTCACTTCATCATATATCGTCATTATTGCCTTTCACTTGCACGACCGAATGATGTGAATAATAATAAGAGTGTTCGTGCATTGGACTAAGATGGAATCTACAAGCAAATTTAGAGGAGAAGACAAAGTAATATGACTATTTGACGGATAAATAATAATGCATATGAGAGGCACTAATCATTTTAATCATGGTCTTCTACCTCGACCCAAAGAAAAAGAAGAACGGGAAATCTTTTTGGGTTTTCTTTTTAATTACCAATATGCATGCTCGAAAGTAAACTTACAACTATTTTTTTTGTTTTTCTCATCTTTAAACAAACACACGAGAAGAATGCAAGAAAAAGAAATAAACTAGCACGGATGATACAATGGAAGAGTGTGAACACCGACTATCAAAGTGAATGTGTGAGCATGAATATAAAGTCGGTGAGAGACACGTACTCCCCAAGCTTAGGCGTTTGGCCTAAGTTGGTCTAGTTCCACGGCTGGTCCGGGCGACATCTGATACGTCTCAAACGTATCTATAATTTTTGATGGTTTCACGCTGTTATCTTGTCTTCTTTGGTTGTTTTATGTACCTTTTATATCTTTTTTGGGACTAACTTATTAATTCAGTGCCAAGTGACAGTTCCTGTTTTTTCCGTGTTTTTGACTCTTTTCAGATCTGATTTTGGAACGGACTCCAAACGGAAGAAAAACCCCGAAATGATTTTTTCCCGAACGGAAGAAGACCAGGGGGCTTTTGGGCCAAGCCAGGTGGGCTCCAGCGAGCCCACAAGCCCCCACTCTGCCACCAGGGGGAGGCAGCGGTGGGCAGGCTTGTGGCCTCCCTAGCCGCCCCCTGACCTAGGTTTTGGCCTATAAATTCCCAAATATTCCGTAAAAAATCAGGGGAGCCTCGAAAATACTTTTCCGCCGCCGCAAGCTTCCGTTTCCGCGAGATCTCAATTGGAGACCCTTCCCGGCGCCCTGCCGGAGGGGACTTTGGAGTTGGAGGACTTCTTCATCATCATCATCGCCCCTCCAATGACTCGTGAGTAGTTCACCTCAGACTTACGGGTCCGTAGTTAGTAGCTAGATGGTTTCTTCTCTCTCTCTGATATTCAATACAAAGTTCTCGATGATCTTCATGGAGATCTATCCGATGTAATCTTCTTTGGCGGTGAGTTTGTCGAGATCCGATGAATTGTGGATTTGTGATGAAATTATCTATGATTTATATTTGAGTCTTTGCTGATTTCTTATATGCATGATTTGATATCCTTGTAAGTCTCTCCGAGTCTTGGGTTTTGTTTGACCAACTAGATCTATGATTCTTGCAATGGGATAAGTGCTTGGTTTTGGGTTCTACCATGTGGTGACCTTTCCCAGTGACAGTAGGGGCAGCAAGGCACACATCAAGTAGTTGCTATCAAGGGTAAAAAGATGGGGTTTTTATCATTGGTTTGAGATTATCCCTCTACATCATGTCATCTTGCTTAAGGCGTTACTCTGTTCTTATGGACTTAATACACTGGATGCATGCTGGATAGCGGTCGACGTGTGGAGTAATAGTAGTAGATGCAAAAACTATCGGTCTACTTGTTTCGGACGTGATGCCTATAGAAACAATCATGGCATAGATATCGTCACGACTTTGCGCGGTTCTATCAATTGCTCGACAGTAATTTGTTCACCCACCATCTACTTGCTTTCATGAGAGAAGCCACTAGTAAACACTACGGCCCCCGGGTCCATTCACATCCATCGTTTACACCTCCGCTTTTACTTTGCTTTGTTACTTTGTTGCTTTCAGTTCTCACTTGGCAAACAATCTATAAGGGATTGACAACCCCTTCATAGCGTTGGGAGCAAGTTTTTGTGTTTGTGCAGGATCTTGAGATACTCCTCCACTGGATTGATACCTTGGTTCTCAAACTGGGGGAAGTACTTACCACCGCTACGCTACATCACCCTTTCTGCTTCGAGGGAACACCAATGCAAGGCTCCAAGGCCACGGGGGAAATCCTTTGCATACTTGCCTAGGAAGTCCCTTAAGGCGTAGCCGCAGCTGAAGGATTCCTGGTGCCGTTGCCGAGGAGTATCAAGCAACACTCCTATTTCTGGCGCCGTTGGAATGTCTTTTTTTGCAGTAGCAAAAGTATTTCCGGCGCCGTTGCCAGGGAGGAGAAATCAAGATCTATCCAAGTAGGTCTCACAAACTCTTCTCTTGCATTTACTTTTGTTGCCAGTTGCCTCTCGTTTTCCTCTCCCCCACTTCACATTTGCTGTTTTCATTCGCCTTTCTCCTTCACCGTTTTCTTTTGCCTTTGCCGGTTTCTTGCTTGCTTGTGTGCTTGTTTGTTTGTTGAAGACATCATGTCTGAAAACACCAAACTTTGCGACTTCTCGAGAACTAATAATAATGATTTTATTAGTACTCCGATTGCTCCTGCCACTAGTGCGGAATCGTATGAAATCAACACAGCTTTGCTGAATCTTGTTATGAAAGAGCAATCCTCTGGCCTTCCTAGTGAAGATGCCGCATCCCATCTCAATACCTTCATTGAGCTTTGCAATATGCAAAAGAAAATCAATGTGGACAATGACGTGATTAAGTTGAAACTTTTTCCTTTCTCGTTGCGAGATCGCGCAAAAACTTGGTTTTCTTCTTTGCCTAAAAATAGTATCGATTCTTGGGATAGATGCAAAGATGCTTACATATCCAAGTATTTTCCTCCGGCTAACATCATCTCCTTACAGTAACGATATCACGAATTTCAAGCAACTTGATCATGAACACGTTGCACAATCTTGGGAGAGGATGAAGCTTATGATTAGAAATTGTCCCGCTCATGGCTTGAGTTTGTGGATGATTATACAAATCTTTTACGCTGGCTTGAATTTCGCTTCTCACAATATCTTGGACTCCGCCTCAGGTGGAACGTTCATGGAAATCACGTTAGGAGACGCTACAAAACTCCTAGACAATATCGTGACCAACTACTCTCAGTGGCACACTGAAAGGTCGCTTGCTAGCAAAAAGGTGCACGCTATAGAAGAGATTAACTCGCTTAGTGCTAGGATGGACGAGTTGATGAATTTGGTTGCTAGTAGAAACACTACCGTAGATCCTAATGACATGCCACTATCTTCTTTGATTGAGAGTAGCAACGCTAGTTTGGACGTGAACTTTGTTGGTAGGAACAATTTTGGCAACAACAATGCTTTTAGAGGAAACTATGTTCCTAGGCCTTTTCCTAGTAACTCCTCTACCAATTATGGCACTTCCTACGGCAACACTTATGGAAATCACAACAAATTACCCTCTGATTTATAGAGTAATATCAAAGAGTTCATCAACTCTCAAAAGATTTTCAATGCGTCCATAGAGGAAAAACTACTCAAAATAGACGATTTGGCTAAAAGCGTTGATACGATGTTTTGTGATATTGATGCTTTGAAAGTTAGATGCGCTCCTCCCAAGATCAACTTGGATGAAACTTTGAAAGTGATGCGTATCTCCATGAATGAGAGCAAAGAAAGAACCGCCCAAATTTGCGCTAGACATGAATGGTTTAAAAGGGTGCGTTCTAGTGATGCAAATCACGAAGATCTTAAAGTGCTTGGTGTGTCTCCTCTTGAATCTTTGTTTTCGTGTGTCGAACCTACTTATGGAGGGGCTGGATATGAATCCACTTTAGTTGAAAAACACCCCAATGATTCGGAGTCCACCTATCTTGATGATAAAGGTGTGGAGAGTGGAGTAGATGTTGGGTAACATAGCATAAATTCAAAAAAGTTTCCTACGCATGTTCAGATCTTTCTATGGAGAGACCAAAAACGTGAGAGGGGTAAGAGCATCTTCATACCTTTGAAGATCTCTAAGCAGAAGCATTGCTAGAACGCGGTTGATTGAGTCGTACTCGCGGCAATTCAGATCGCGGTGTGATTCCGATCTAGTGCCGAACTACGGCATCTCCGCGTTCAACACACGTGCAGCCCGGTGACGTCTCCCGCACCTTGATCCAGCAAGGAGGAGGGAGAGGTTGGGGAAGAACTCCAGCAGCACAATGGCGTGGTGTCGATGGAGAGAAGAGGTCTCCCGGAAGGGCTTCGCCAAGCACCGGTAGAGAGGAGGAGAAAGAAGGGCACGGCTGCGCCGAGGGAGAGGGAAAAGTCTATCTCCCAATGGCCAAAACCCCTCTCTATTTATAGGAGGAGGGGGAGGGTTGCGCCACCCCTAGGGTTCCCTCCCTAGGGGCCTGTGGCCACCAGATGAGAGAGGGGGGCGGCGGCCAGGGTGGGAGGGGGTGTGGCGCACCACCTGGTGGGCCTAAGGCCCACCTGCGCCTAGGGTTGCCTCCTCGCCCCACCACTTGCGCATTGGCTGGGTGTGGGAGGCGCACCAGCCCACCTAGGGGCTGGTTCCCTCCCGCACTTGTCCCATCTAGCCTCTCGGGGTCGTTGCCCCCCTTCGGTGGACCCCTGGGGCCACCTTCGGTGGTCCCGGTGGTCCCGGTATGTTACCGGTGACGCCCGAAACACTTCCGGCGTCCAAACTCATCTATCCTATATATCAATCTTTACCTCCGGACCATTCCAGAGCTCCTCGTGATGTGCGGGATCTCATCCGGGACTCCGAACAACTTTTGGTAACCTCGTATAACAATTCCCTATAACCCTAGCGTCATCGAACCTTAAGTGTGTAGACCCTACGGGTTCGGGAGACAGGCAGACATGACCGATACACCTCTCTGGCCCATAACCATCAGCGGGGTGTGGATACCCATGGTGGCTCCCACTTGCTCCATGATGATCTCATCGGATGAACCACGATCTCAAGGATTCAATCAATCCCGTATACAATTTTCCTTTGTCTGTCGGTATAGAACTTGCCCGAGATTCGATCGTCGGTATACCTATACCTTGTTCAATCTCGTTACCGGTAAGTCTCTTTACTCGTTCCGTAGCACGTCATCGTGTGACTAACTCCTTAGTCACATTGAGCTCATGATGATGTTCTATCGAGTGGGCCCAAAGATACCTCTCCGTCACACGGAGTGACAAATCCCGATCTCGATTTGTACCAACCCAACAGACACTTTCAGAGATACCCATAGTGCACCTTTATAGTCACCCAGTTACGTTGTGACGTTTGATACACCCAAGGCACTCCTACGGTATCCGGGAGTTGCACAATCTCACGGTCGAAGGAAAAGATACTTGACATTAGAAAAGATTTAGCATACGAACAATACGATCTAGTACTATGCTTAGGATTGGGTCTTGTGCATCACATCATTGTCCCAATGATGTGATCCCGTTATCAATGACATCTAATGCCCATGATCAGGAAACCATGATCATCTATTGACTAAAGAGCTAGCCAACTAGAGGCTTGCTAGGGACACATTGTGATCTATTTATTCACACATGTATTACTGTTTCCTGTTAATACAATTATAGCATGAACAATAGACGATTATCATGAACAAGGAAATATGATAACAACCATTTTATTATTGCCTCTAGGGAATATTTCCAACAGTCTCCCACTTGCACTAGTGTGACAGCCCGTTGCCGACGCCCCAGAAGATTCCCCTTTATTTCCGTTTCCGTCGTGTGATTAGTTTTATTTGTTGCATCGTCATTTAGTTTGCATCGTTGCATCATGCATGGCATCTTGCATCGTCTGTCACGTGTGGTGTTTTGAGTGTTGTGCTTCGAGTAATCACCGAGTCGCAGTGCGATAGTAACTCCCCCTCTCCCCTCTGTTTTTCATTTTTGTGGTTTTGCTAAAGTTTTCGTTTTATCCCCTTTAAAAAAACGTCTTCTATTTAAAAGGTCCTTTTATTAAATGCGGGGGCAACCCTTGGGTTTTCTTTATTTTTCTCCTTTGGTTTTCTTTTAAAACCGTCTCATTTAATTTTCTCTTTTAAAGGTCTTTTGTTTAATTCTTTAAATAAAATAGGTTTATTTTAGTCTTCAAAAAGATTTTAATTTTAATTCTTCAAAAGGATTTATATTATTTCTTTTAAAATGCCCAACTATTTCTTATAGTTGGGAATATTTTTTTCAAAAGGGGTCAAAGGCATTTATTTTATTATTTTTGTTAAAAACCTTTCTTTATTTAAAATTTTCTGTTTTAAAAGTTTAAGAAAAAAACCAGAGGGAGGGGCCCACTTGGGCCAAGGCCCAGCAGACCCTTGCCCTAGCGCCAGGGAGAGCGAGGCTCGATCCCTCTCCTCGTTGCCGAGCGCCGTCCCCTCGCCCTGTGCCTCCTCGATCCCTTCTGCCCCGCGATGCAAGCCCCTGCCGCCGCTCTCCCTCCTCCCTGTTCCCCTGCCTCGCTCGAGACCTCGCCGGCCTCTCATCCGTGCCGCCGCCCCCGCCTGTGAGATGCCAGTGCCGAGACCCCTCCTCCCTCGGCCTCGCCCCGCCATGGCCTGCTGCCGCCGTGCTCGCTGTTCGCCGTGCCCCCGTGCTGGCTCGTCCCCGCGTGGTCGCCGCGCCGCCCGCCTAGGTCACCGCGCCCTGCCGGCCTCGGCCTCGGCCCCTGCACGTGCCGGCGTCACCCGTGGTGCTCCGCCTTGGTTCGCCAGCCCCTGGCCGAGGCGCCGCCGTTCCCCGCGTGCTCGCCGATTGCCCGCCTCTTCTCCCGCGCCTCCGGTCACCAAAAGCTCGCCATGGCCGCCGTTCCCCTGCCCGATGTGCTGCTGCTGTTGGCATGCTGCGTTGCTCTGGTGCGTCGCTGCCGTGTGCCGTTGCTGCTGCCGAGCTTATGCTGTTGCTCTTGCTGTCGTGGTTGTTGCCTGCAGGTTGCTGTTGATGTTCATGCTGCTAGGCTGCTTCGTGCTGGTTGCTTGCTGCGCTTGCTTGCTAGTCTGCTTGATAGATGCTAGTAGCTGCTATAGTTAGTTGTTGTTGGATGTTGCTTGTGCCGTTGCTGCTGGATGCTAGCTAATGCATCTCTTGGTATTGTCTGCTGCCGATGCTAGCTGCAGTTGTTGCTTGTTACTGCTTGCTTGCGTAGCTTGATGCTTGCTGTTTGCTGCTAGGCTAGTTGATGTTGCTTGCCGCTAAAATGCTTGCTAGATGTGCTAGTTGCTGTTGCTAGAATTTCTAGTTGTAGCTGCTGCTTGCCTGGCTAGCTAGCTAGTTGCTGTAGATGCTATTGCTTGCTTGCGTGTAGCTGTTGCTCTTAGTTGCTGCCGCTTGTAGCCGTGGACTCCGTTGCTAGCTTGTGCTGCTGTTTGCCGCCGCCGAGTGCGCCATTCCCTCCTTCATGGTTCCGACAAGACCCGAGTACCACGACGACAACTACTTCCACGACGACCCCGACGACCCCGGAACGTGTTCGACTACCGATGTGAAGACCGTGAACCGACGCCGAAGACCGTGAACCAACGCCGAAGACCGTGAACCATGACGCCGAGCGAACGACTACCATCGACGAGACCCGAGTACCTCGACTTCCATGACTTACACGACGATCGTTGATCTCCTTCACCGCTACGAACCGATCCTCTCCGATTCGCACGCGTCGAAGGTATACCGATGAGACGTGTCGTGTAACGAATGCATGTGTTGTATGAGTTGAATACATGTATGCACCGTATGTTGCCCGTAGCACGTTGTCTTCTTCCGTCGTGCCTCGACACATGGGAACCCGAGATACGGGATCACCCCATTCTTTATTTAGCGTTCCCGCACACGCTCCCTATCCGTTGCCTCCGATACCCCCTTGAGTTATCGGGATAGGAACGTTGCCGTGGCATCGTTTTCATTTTGCCGCCATGGTTCCCTCTCGCTCGTCGTGGCGACACCTATTTCTTTCTCTTCTTGCCCGCGTTATGAATTCGCATGCATGACGCATTCATGGCATATACATCTTGTGTTGCATGTTCTTGTGCCGTAGCTCCGTTCTAAGTCCCACGTGCTGTCAACTAGTATGACAGGTAGAATCATCGCTTCACCCTTGCCATGTTAATTACAATTTAATATTGCCGTGTAAATAATCGGGAGTGAATTAAATAATTAATCGTGGAGTTTCGTCAATATGTAACTCGTTCCATATCGAGCTTCACTTAATGTGTAGTGTTTGCGTGATGTGAATTGCCATGCCATCCCTTGCATCGATGAACTGATCATGCATCATATTAGGGTATGCATCATGTTGTGCATCATGTGGTGAATATTTGTGTTGATGTTTGTTTCCGGTTTGCTCCGTTCCGATAGAGTTCCGCAAGCGTGTCAGGATGTGAGGACCCATTCGACTACGTTGGTTCGCCGACTTCACGGAGTTGTTCTTCTTCCAAGCGGGATCTCACGCAAGATGACCATTTCCCCAGATAACATTACTATCATTGCCATGCTAGTTTTATCGCTTCTATCGTGTATGTCTCGTTGCCTAGCACATGTTAAAAATCAGCCTCACAACAATGCCATGATTACCTTCAACTTGTTTGACCTAGCAAACCACTGATTGGCTATGTTACTGCTTGCTTAACCATGTTGTTAGCGTTGCTAGTTGCAGGTGCATTGCTTCCATCTGATAACATGGGTTCCTTGTCTTATCACCATATTAAATGCTATTTAATTTAATGGACCTATATACTTGGTAAAAGGTGGAAGGCTCAGCCTTTCTAGCCTAGTGTTTTGTTCCACCTTTGCCCCCTTAGTTTTCGGCTACCGGTGTTATGTTCCATAAACGAGCGCTCCTAACACGATCGGGGTTGTTATGGGGACCCCCTTGATAATTCGTTTTAGATTAAAGCTGGTCTGGCAAGGCCCAACTTTGGTACTACATTTTCCTAATAACTAAAGAACTGCATAGGGAGTAATTAACCCGAGGATAATTTAATCAACCCCCGGGCCAGTGCTCCTCATGAGTGTTGGTCCACCCACCTAGCAGTTGGCGGTGCCACCACGGAGCAACTCGAGGTTTGGTTCCCGTCCACTTTGCATAGACGGTGTGTCCTGAGAACGAGATACGCGACTCCTATCGGGTTCGTCGACACACCGGGTGGCCTTGCTGGATTAATTTTACCTTTGACGAAATATCTTGTGCATCGGGATTCCGGTGATGCTTTGGGTAATCTCAGAGTTGAGGTTTTCCACTAGGGAATTCGACGAGATCGCGAGCTTCGTGATTGAGGATTTCTATGCGGCTTGTGGTAATTTGTGATGGACTAGTTGGAGCACCCCTGCAGGGTTAAATATTTTCGGAAAGCCGTGTCCGCGGTTATGTGGCAACGTGGAAACTTTGTTTAACACTGGTTCTAGATAACTTGAAGTTAACTTAATTAAAATATGCCAACTGGGTGCGTAACCGTGACTGTCTCTTTCGTGAGTTCCTTCTCCGATCAAGGACACGGTGGGGTTATGTCTGACGTATGTAGGTGTTCAGGATCATTCTTTTTGATCATCAGTAGTCACGTCCGCTATGCGTAGATCTTCGCCCTCTTATTTCTTGTACTCGTAAGTTTAGCTACCAAATACATGCTTAGCCGCGGCTGCAACCTCACCACTTAACCTTACCTCACCCATTAAGCTTTGCTAGTCTTGATACCTTTGGAAATGAGATTGCTGAGTCCCCTGTGGCTCACAGATTACTACAACACCAGTTGCAGGTACAGGTAAAGGTTACTTGACGCGAGCACGTTGATTGTTCATTTGGAGTTGCTTCTTCTTCTTCTTCTTCTTCTTCATCGATCTAGGATGGGTTCCAGGCCGACAGCCTGGGATAGCAAGGATGGACGTCGTTCTTCTTTTCTCGTTTGTTTTCGTCTGTAGTCGGACCCTGCTCTTCTTATCGATGATTATGTATTGTACTGATGTGACCGTGATGTAGCTTGTGGCGAGTGTAAGCAAATTCTATTATATATCTCTTCTTTTCAGTACATGTACTTGTAACGATATCCATTCTTGCGACACGACGAGATGCGCTTCTATCCGTGACAAGGCCCCGTGCCAAATTGAGGATAAGGTCGCATCTTGGGAGTGACAACTAGAGTCAATAATCTAGTTACATTGTGATGTATCGAACACCCATAGCATTATGGTGTTGATCATGTTTTGCTCGTGGAAGAGGTTTAGTCAACGGGTCTGCAACATTCAGATCCGTGTGTACTTTACAAATCTCTATCACTCCACTCAGGACATGGTCCTGGATGGAGTTGTAGCAGCGTTTGATGTGCTTCGTCTTCCGGTGAAACCTGGGCTCCTTGGCTTTGGCAATGGCCCCAGTGTTATCACAGAAGAGTGTCATTGGACCCGACGCGCTTGGAACCACTCCAAGGTCGGTGATGAGCTCCTTCATCCAAATTCCTTCATGAGCCGCTTCTGAAGCAGCTATGTACTCCGCTTCACATGTAGATGCTGCCACGACTTCTTGCTTGCTGCTGCACTAGCTCACTGCCCCACCATTCAACACATATACATATCCGGTCTGTGACTTAGAGTCATCCGGATCTGTGTCGAAGCTAGCGTTGACGTAACCCTTTACGACGAGCTCTTCGTCACCTCCATAAAGGAGAAACATTTCCTTAGTCCTTTTCAGGTACTTAAGGATATTCTTGACCGCTGTCCAGTGTTCCATACCGGGATTACTTTGGTACCTCCCTACCAAACTTATGGCAAGGTTTATATCAGGTCTGGTACACAACATGGCATACATTAGAGAGCCTACGGCTGAAGTGTAGGGGACATAACTCATCTTCTCTCTATCTGCTGCCGTGGTCGGCGACTGAGTCTTACTCAATCTCATACCTTGCAAAACTGGCAAGAACCCTTTCCTTGAGTTTTCCATATTGAACTTCTTCAATATCTTGTCAAGGTATGTACTTTGCGAAAGACCTATGAGGCGTCTTGATCTATCTCTATAGATCTTGATGCCTAATATGTATGCAGCTTCTCCAAGGTCCTTCATTGAAAAACTCTTGTTCAAATAGGCCTTTATGCTCTCCAACATCTCTATATTATTCCCCATCAATAATATGTCATCCACATACAGTATGAGGAACGCTACAGAGCTCCCACTCACTTTCTTGTACACACAGGCTTCTCCGTAAACCTCTATGAACCCAAACGCTCTAATCACCTCATTAAAGTGAATGTTCCAACTCCGAGATGCTTGCACCAGCCCATAGATGGAGCGCTGGAGCTTGCACACTTTGGTAGCACCCTTAGGGTCAACAAAACCTTCTGGTTGCATCATATACAACTCTTCCTTAAGGTCCCGTTAAGGAGCGCTGTTTTGACGTCGATTTGCCAAATTTCATAATCATAAAAGGCGGCAATCGCTAATATGATTCGGACTAATTTCAGCTTCACTACGGGAGAGAAAGTCTCTTCGCAGTCAACTCCTTGAATTTGTCGAAAACCCTTTGCAACAAGTCGAGCTTTATAAACGGTTACATTACCGTTTGCATCAGTCTTCTTCTTGAAGATCCATTTATTTTCTATGGCTCTCCGGTCATCGGGCAGGTCCACCAAAGTCCATACTTTGTTCTCATACATGGATCCTATCTCGGATTTCATAGCTTCAAGCCATTTGTTGGAATCCGGGCCCGCCATCGCTTCTTCGTAGTTCGAAGGTTCACCGTTGTCTAACAACATGATTTCCATCACAGGGTTGCCGTACCACTCTGGTGCGGAGTGTGCCCTCGTGGACCTTCGCGGTTCAGTAGTAACTTGATCTGAAGCTTCATGATCATCATCATTAACTTCCTCTTCAGTTGGTGTAGGCGCCACAGGAACAACTTCTCGCGCTGCGCTACTATCCTATTCGAGAGGGGGTGTAATTACCTCATCAAGTTCTACCTTCCTCCCACTGAATTCTTTCGAGAGAAACTCTTTCTCTAGAAAGGATCCGTTCTTGGCAACAAAGATTTTACCTTCAGATCTAAGATAGAAGGTATACCCAATAGTTTCCTTAGGGTATCCTATGAATACGCATTTCTCCGCTTTGGGTTCGAGCTTTTCTGGTTGAAGTTTCTTCACATAAGCATCGCAGCCCCAAACTTTAAGAAACGACAACTTAGGTTTCTTGCCAAACCATAGTTCATACGGTGTCGTCTCAACGGATTTAGACGGTGCCCTATTTAAAGTAAATGCTGCAGTTTCTAATGCGTATCCCCAAAATGTTAGCGTAAGTCGGTAAGAGACATCATAGATCATACCATATCTACTAAAGTGTGATTACGACGTTCAGACACTCCGTTGCGTTGCGGTGTGCCAGGCGGTGTCAGTTGTGAAACGTTTCCACACTTCCTTAGGTGTGTGCCAAACTCGTGACTCAAATATTCTCCTCCACGATCAGATCGTAGACATTTAATTTTTCTGTCACGTTGATTCTGAACCTCACTCAGAAATTCCTTGAACTTTTCAAACGTCTCAGATTTGTGCTTCATCAAGTAGATATACCCATACCTACTCAAATCATCGGTGAGAGTGAGAACATAACGATAGCCACCGCGAGCTTCAACGTTCATTGGACCACACACATCAGTATGTATTATTTCCAATAAGTCGGTTGCTCTCTCCATTATTCCTGAGAATGGAGTCTTAGTCATCTTGCCCATGAGGCACGGTTCGCATGTGTCAAATGATTCAAAGTCAAGAGACTCTAATAGTCCATCGGTATGGAGCTTCTTCATGCGCTTAACACCGATATGACCAAGGCGGCAGTGCCACAAGTATGTGGGACTATCATTATCAACTTTACATATTTTGGTACTCACACTATGAATATGCGTAACATCACGATCGAGATTCATCAAGAATAAACCATTTACCAGCGGAGCATGACCATAAAACAAATCACTCATATAAATAGAATAACCATTATTCTCTGACTTAAATGAGTAGCCGTCTCGCATTAAGCAAGACCCTGATACAATGTTCATGCTTAAAGCTGGTACTAAATAACAATCATTAAGGTTTAAAACTAATCCCGACGGTAGATGTAGAGGTAACGTGCCGACGGCGATCACATCGACCTTGGAGCCATTCCTGACGCGCATCGTCACCTCGTCCTTTGCCAGTCTCCGCTTATTCCGCAGTTCCTGCTTTCAGTTGCAAATGTGAGCAACAACACCGGCATCAAATACCCAGGAGCTACTACGAGCGCTGGTAAGGTACACATCAATAACATGTATATCACATATACCTTTAATGTCGCCGGCCTTCTTGTCCGCTAAGTATTTGGGACAGTTCCGCTTCCAGTGACCTTTTCCCTTGCAATAGAAGCACTCAGTCTCATGCTTGGGTCCATTCTTTTTCTTCTTCCCGACATCTGGCTTACCGGGCGCGGCAACGGCTTTGCCGTCTTTCTTGAAGTTCTTCTTACCCTTGCCCTTCTTGAAACTAGTGGTCTTGTTGACCATCAACACTTGATGCTCTTTCTTGATTTCTACTTCTGCAGACTTGAGCATCGAGTACAACTCGGGAATGGTCTTCTCCATCCCTTGCATGTTGTAGTTAAGCACAAAGCCTTTGTAGCTTGGTGGGAGAGACTGGAGGATTCTGTCAATTATAGCATCATCCGGAAGTTCGACTCCAAGTGACGTCAGACGACCGTGTAACCCAGACATTTTGAGCATGTGCTCACTGACAGAACTGTTCTCCTCCATATTACAGCTAAAGAACTTGTCGGAGACTTCATATCTCTCGACACGGGCATGAGCTTGAAAAACTAGCTTCAGCTCTTGGAACATCTCATATGCTCCGTGTTGCTCAAAACGCCTTTGGAGCCCCGTTTCTAAACTGTATAACATGCCATACCTAACCAGAGAGTAGTCATCACTCCACGTTTGCCAGACGTTCAGAATGTCCTGGGCTGCTGCGGGAGCGGGAGGGTCACCTAGCGGCGCATCAAGGACATAAGCCTTTTTAGCTGCTTCAAGGATGAGCTTCAAGTTGCGAACCCAGTCCGCATAGTTACTACCATCATCTTTCAGCTTGTTTTTCTCTAGGAATGCGTTGAAATTGAGGTTGACGTTGGCCATCTACAATATTTATAAAGACAACTTTTAGACTAAGTTCATGACAATTAAGTTCATTTAATCAAATTAAGTATGAACTCCCACTTAAATCGACATCCCTCTAGTCATCTAAGTGATACATGATCCATGTTGAATGACCCGTGTCCGATCATCACGTGAGATGGACTAGTCACCATGGTAAGCAACTTCATGCTGATCGTATTCAACCATACGACTCATGTTCGACCTTTCGGTCTCGTGTATTCGAGGTCATGTTTGTACATGCTAAGCTCGTCGAGTCAACCTAGGTGTTTCGCGTGTGTAAATCTGGCTTACACCCGTTGTATGCGAACGTTAGAATCTATCACACCCGATCATCACGTGGTGCTTCGAGACAACGATCCTTCGCAACGGTGCACACTTAGGGGAATACGTTCTCGAAATTTCAAGAGGGATCATCTTATTATGCTACCGTCGTTCTAAGAAATAAGATGAAAAACATGATAAACATCACAATGCAATCATATAGTGACATGATATGGCCATTATCATCTTTGCTCTTTTGATCTCCATCTTCAGGCATCGCATGATCATCATTGTCACTGGCGTTGCATCTCATACAATATCATCGTAGTAAGCACATGGCGTTGCATCTTATACAATAAATTAAGACAACTCGTATGGCTCCTGCCGGTTGTCATACTCATCGACATGCAAGTCGTGAAACCTATTACAATAACATGATCATCTCATACATCATACATGAAACATCATAACTTTGGCCATATCACATCACATGTCAAACCCTGCAAAAACAAGTTAGACGTCCTCTAATTGTTGTTGGAAGTTTTACGTGGATGATTTGGGTTTCTAGCAAGAACGCTTTCTTACCTACATGACAGCCACAACGATGATATGCCAAAGCTATTTACCCTTCATAAGGACCCTTTTCATCAAATCCAATCCGACTAGAGTAGGAGAGACAAACACCCGCTAGCCACCTTTATGCACGGTGTGCATGTCTGTCGGTGGAACCAGTCTCACGTAAGCGTACGTGTAAAGTCGGTCTGGGCCGCTTCATCCCACAATACCGCCGGAAAAGAATAAGACTAGTAGCGGCAAGCAATTGACAAATCATCGCCCACAACCTTTTGTGTTCTACTCGTGCATAGAATCTACGCATAGAAAACCTAGCTTTGATACCACTGTTGGGTAATGTAGCATAAATTCGAAAAATTTCCTATGCATATTCAGATCTTCCTATGGAGAGACCAGCAACGAGAGAGGGGTAAGAGCATCTTCATACCTTTGAAGATCGCTAAGCGGAAGCGTTGCTAGAACGCGGTTGATGGAGTCGTACTCGCGGCGATTCAGATCGCGGTGTGATTCCGATCTAGTGCCGAACTACGGCACCTCCGCGTTCAACACACGTGCAGCCCGGTGACGTCTCCTGCAACTTGATCCAGCAAGGAGGAGGGAGAGGTTGGGGAAGAACTCCAGCAGCACGACGGCGTGGTATCGATGGAGAGACGAGGTCTCTCGGCAGGGTTTCGCCAAGCACCGACAGAGAGGAGGAGAAAGAAGGGCACGGCTGCGCCGAGGGAGAGGGAAAAGTCTATCTCCCAATGGCCAAAACCCCTCTCTATTTATAGGAGGAGGGGGGAGGGCAGTGCCACCCCTAGGGTTCCCTCCCTAGGAGCTGGCGGCCACCAGATGAGAGAGGGGGGCAGCGGCCAGGGTGGGAGGGGGTGTGGCGCACCACCTGGTGGGCCTAAGGCCCACCTACGCTTAGGGTTGCCCCCTCTCCCCACCACTTGCGCATTGGGCTGGGTGTGGGAGGCACACCAGCCCACCTAGGGGCTGGTTCCCTCCCGCACTTGGCCCATCTAGCCTCTCGGGGTCGTTGCCCCCCTTCGGTGGACCCCCGGGGCCACCTCCGGTGGTCCCGGTACGTTACCGGTGACGCCCGAAACATTTCCGGCGTCCAAACTCATCCGTCCTGTATATCAATCTTTACCTTCGGACCATTCCGGAGCTCCTCGTGACGTCCGGGATCTCATCCGGGACTCCGGACAACTTTCGGGAACCTCGTATAACAATTCCCTATAACCCTAGCGTCATCGAACCTTAAGTGTGTAGACCCTACGGGTTCGGGAGACAGGCAGACATGACCGAGACATCTCCCTGGCCAATAACCATCAGCGGGGTCTGGATACCCATGGTGGCTCCCACTTGCTCCACGATGATCTCATTGGATGAACCAGGATGTCAAGGATTCAATTAATCCCGTATACGATTCCCTTTGTCTGTCGGTATAGAACTTGCCCGAGATTCGATCGTCGATATACTTATACCTTACTCAATCTCGTTACCGGCAAGTCTCTTTACTCGTTCCGTAGCACGTCATCGTGTGACTAACTCCTTCGTCACATTGAGCTCATGATGATGAGTGGGAACCTACTATCAAAATCAAGATAAAAAACAATGAGTGCAATGCTTTGTGTGATTTGGGTGCTAGTGTTTCCGCTATTCCAAAGTCTTTATGTGATATTCTTGGTTTTCATGAGATTGAAGAGTGTTCTATTAATTTGCATCTTGCGGATTCTACTATCAAGAAACCCATGGGAAGGATCGATGATGTTCTTATAGTTGCAAATAAGAACTATGTACCCGTGGATTTCATTGTACTTGACATAGATTGCAATCCTTCATGTCCCATTATTCTTGGTAGACCTTTCCTAAGGACTATTGGTGCTATCATCGATATGAAGGAAGGGAATATTAGATTTCAATTTCCTTTAAAGAAGGGCATGGAGCACTTTCCTAGAAAGAAAATAAGATTGCCTTATGAATCTATGATAGGGCTACTTATGGTTTGAGCACCAAAGATGACTATACGTGATTCCATCACTTTCGCCTAGCAAAGGGCGTTAAACAAAAGCGCTTGTTGGGAGGCAACCTAATGAATCTATCCTTTTTATTTATGTTTTGTGTTTTCCACACTTTCATAATTCTGTTATGATTGTGTTTTTTGTGTTTCTTTTTGCGTTTGTGCCAAGCAAAACTGTTATGATTAGTCTTGGGGATGATCGTTTGGTCATGCTGGAAAAGACAGAAACTTTCTGCTCACGAAAAGAATTTTCATTTTTTTCTGTAAGAGATTTTGAGTTGATTCTTTTTGCTGCTGATTGCTACGCAAATTCTTCAGACTTTCGTAACTTTTAAGAATTTTTGAAGTACCAGAGGTATACAAAACATACAGATTGCTACAAACTGGTCTGCTGTTAACAGATTCTGTTTTTGTTGTGTTGGTTGCTTATTTTGATGAAACTATGGATAGTATCGGGGGTATTAGCCACGGACGATTGAAAGTACAGTAACCCAACATCAGCACAAGTAGAATTTAAGTTTTCTACAGTACCTAAGGAAGTGGTGGTTTGCTTTCTTGTACTAATGTTATCACGAGTTTCTGTTTAAGTTTCGTGTTGTGAAGTTTTCAAGTTTTGGGTGAAGTTCTTATGCACATAGAGATAAAGAGTGGCAAGAGCTCAAGCTTGGGGATTCCCAAGGCACCCCAAGAGATTCAAGGATGCCGTAAAAGCCTAAGCTTGGGGATGCCCCGGGAAGGCATCCCCTCTCTCGTCTTCAATCCATCGGTAACGTTACTTGGGGCTATATTTTTATTCACCACATGTTATGTGTTTTTGCTTGGAGCGTCTTGTATCGTAGGAGTATTTTATTTTTGTTGTGTCACAATCATCCTTGCTGCACACCTATAGAGAGAGACATGCACTCACCGTGATTTTGTCGAGCTTCACTTATATCTTTTGGTAGACAATTCAGCTCACATGTGCTTCACTTATATCTTTTGAGCTAGATACTTTTGCTCTATGTGCTTCACTTATATCTTTTAGAGCGCAGAGGTGCGTAGCTTGGTAGTTTGTCTATGCTTTGAAAGTAGTCTCAAAAGGGGTAGTTATCCAAAGGGATATGAAAACTTCCATCTTCATGTGCATTGAATAGTTAGAGAAGTTTGATTCATCTCAATTAGTTTTGAGTTGTGGTTATGGTAATATTGAAGTCATGCTAGTAAGGTGTTGTGAATCTAGAAACACTTGTGTTGAAGTTAGTGATTCCCGTAGCATGCACGCATGGTGAACCGCTATGTGATGAAATCTGAGCATGATTAGTATATTGATTGTCATCCTTGGCGTGGCGGTCGGGATCGCGCGATGGTTTATACCTACCAACCCTTCCCCTAGGAGTATGCGTTGAATGCTTTGTTTCGATTACTAATAAAACTTCTGCAACAAGTATATGAGTTCTTCATGACTAATGTTGAGTCCATGGTTTAGATGCACTTTCACCTTCCACCATCACTATCTCATAGTGCCGTGCAACTTTCGCCGGTGCACAAAACCCACCATTAGCCTCCCTCAAAACAGCCACCATACCTACCTATTATGGCTTTTTCAAAGTCATTCCGAGATATATTGCCATGCAACTACCACCATGACATGTGACACCACGTCTACTTTGCCTTTGCACAATCGTAAGATAGCTAGCATGATGTTTCCATTGATGTCTATGCCATGCTAGATCATTGCAACGGTACACTACCGAAGGCATTCCATATAGAGTCATCATTACTCTAAGTTTTGAGTTGAAAGTGTGATGATCATCATTAATGGAGCATTGTCCCATGTGAGGAAATAAAAGAGGCCAAACAAGCCCACAAAAAAAAGAGGCCAAAGAGCCCACCAAATAAAAAAATTGAGAGAAAAAGAGAGAAGGGACAATGCTACCACTTTTTCCACACTTGTGCATATTAAGCACCATGATCTTCATGATTGAGAGTCTCTTGTTTTGTCACCACCATATAGCTAGTGGGAAATTTTCATTATATAACTTGGCTTGTGTATTCCAATGATAGGCTTCCTCAAAATTGCCTTAGGTCTTCGTGAGTAAGCAAGTTGGATGCACACCCACTAGTTTTCTTTAAGAGCTTTCACATACTTGTAGCTCTAGTGCATCATTTGTATGGCAAGCCCTACTCATTCACATTGATATCTATTGATGAGCATCTCCACAGCTTATTGATATGCCTAGTTAATGTGACTTTCTTCTGCTTTTTGTCTTGCAACCTCCACTAAATTCCACACCATCTATAGTGCTATAACCATGGCTCACGCTCATGTATTGCATGAGAGTTGAAAATGTTTGAGAAAGTAAAGGTGTGAAACAATTACTTGGCCAATACCGGGGTTGTGCATGATTTAAATTCGTTGTGCAATGATGATAGAGCATAGCCAGACTATATGCTTTTGTAGGGATAAATTTCTTTTGGCCTTGTTATTTTGAAAGTTCATGATTACTTTGCTAGTTTGCTTGAATTATTATTGTTTCCACGTCAATAGAAAACTATTGTTTTGAATCTAATGGATTTGAACATTCACGTCACATAAGAGGAATTGCAAAGGACACCTATGCTAGGTAGCATGAAAGCATCAAAAATTCATTCTTATCACTTCCCTACTCGAGGACGAGCAGGAGTTAAGCTTGGGGATGCTTGATACGTCTCAAACGTATCTATAATTTTTGATGGTTTCACGCTGTTATCTTGTCTTCTTTGGTTGTTTTATGTACCTTTTATATCTTTTTTGGGACTAACTTATTAAGTTCCTTTTTTTTCCGTGTTTTTGACTCTTTTCAGATCTGATTTTGGAATGGAGTCCAAACGGAAGAAAAACCCCGAAATGATTTTTCCCGAACGAAAGAAGACCAGGGTGCTTTTGGGCCAAGCCAGGTGGGCTCCAGGGAGCGCACAAGCCCCCACTCCGCCACCATGGGGGAGGCGGCGGTGGGCAGGCTTGTGGCCTCCCTGGCCGCCCCCTGACCTAGGTTTTGGCCTATAAATTCCCAAATATTCCGCGAAAAATCAGGGGAGCCTCGAAAATACTTTTTCGCCGCCGCAAGCTTCCGTTTCCGCGAGATCTCATCTGGAGACCCTTCTGGGCGCCCTGCCGGAGGGGACTTTTGAGTTGGAGGGCTTCTTCATCATCATCATCGCCCCTCCAATGACTCATGAGTAGTTCACTTCAGACCTACGGGTCCGTAGTTAGTAGCTAGTAGCTAGATGGCTTCTCCAATGATGCGTGAGTAGTTCACCATAGACCTACGGGTCCATAGCTAGTAGCTAGATGGCTTCTTCTCTCTCTTGGATCTTCAATACAAAGTTCTCCATGATCTTCATGGAGATCTATCCGATGTAATCTTCTTTGGCGGTGTGTTTGTCAAGATCCGATGAATTGTGGATTTGTGATCAGATTATCTATGATTTATATTTGAGTCTTTGCTGATTTCTTATATGCATGATTTGATATCCTTGTAAGTCTCTCCGAGTCTTGGGTTTTGTTTGGCCAACTAGATCTATGATTCTTGCAATGGGAGAAGTGCTTGGTTTTGGGTTCTACCATGTGGTGACCTTTCCCAGTGACAGTAGGGGCAGTGAGGCACACATCAAGTAGTTGCCATCAAGGGTAAAAAGATGGGGTTTTATCATTGGTTTGAGATTATCCCTCTACATCATGTCATCTTGCTTAAGGCGTTACTCTATTCTTATGGACTTAATACACTAGATGCATGCTGGATAGCGGTCGACGTGTGGAATAATAGTAGTAGATGCAGAAAGTATTGGTCTACTTGTTTCAGACGTGATGCCTATAGAAACAATCATGGCATAGATATCGTCACGACTTTGCGCGGTTCTATCAATTGCTCGACAGTAATTTGTTCACCCACCGTCTACTTGCTTTCATGAGAGAAGCCACTAGTAAACACTATGGCCCCCGGGTCTATTCACATCCATCGTTTACACCTCCACTTTTACTTTGCTTTGTTACTTTGTTGCTTTCAGTTCTCACTTGGCAAACAATCTATAAGGGATTGACAGCCCCTTCATAGC
Organism: Hordeum vulgare subsp. vulgare; assembly: GCF_904849725.1. Classification (NCBI taxonomy): domain Eukaryota; kingdom Viridiplantae; phylum Streptophyta; class Magnoliopsida; order Poales; family Poaceae; genus Hordeum; species Hordeum vulgare. The sequence continues at coordinate 502,655,272 of NC_058524.1, read as the reverse complement.
GTTGGGAGCAAGTTTTTGTGTTTGTGCAGGATCTTGAGATACTCCTCCACTGGATTGATACCTTGGTTCTCAAACTGAGGGAAGTACTTACCACCGCTACGCTACATCACCCTTTCCGCTTCGAGGGAACACCAACGCAAGGCTCCAAGGCCACGGGGGAAATCCTTTGCATACTTGCCTAGGAAGTCCCTTAAGGCGTAGCCGCAGCTGAATGATTCCTGGTGCCGTTGCTGAGGAGTATCAAGCAACACTCCTATTTCTGGCGCCGTTGGAAGGTCTTTTGTTGAAGTAGCAATATCCAAAATCATAATGGGGGTTGTACTGGGACGCGACAACTACCGCCTGAATAGCTGCCTCACGGAGGCGAGCAACCTTCACCTCCCTCTCATACTCCTCTGCCTCTCCTTTGGTTATGTAATATCTCCGTTTTCCCTAAAAGTCAACGAAGGCAGGAGCAGGAAGGGTAATATGGAAAACACGCTGTCAGTTAAATATTAACCGGTATAGGAGGGATTCATTATCCCTCTCAAGGAACTGATAACGTATCATAGCGGCGCGATCAAGGAAAGCTGTGTGGAGTGGGGATGTCCTGTGTGGATGGGCATTCCAAGAGAATTTGCTATGCAAGTGGCATAGATCCCACCGAAGAAATCCCCTTCATTAGCATTATTATTTAGCCTCCTAGCAATTATAGCTCCCATGTTGAAACTTTTATCACCCGTTACTGCTTTCTTAAGAATACTAAGGTCAGGTGCGCAGAGGTGACTATGGTCATGGTTGCCGTTAATGCATCTACCTATGAAGAGGGCAAAATAATGTAAGGCAGGAAAATGAATGCTCCCCATGGTAGCCTGCGTAATATCTCTAGTTTCTCCAACAATTATACTAGAAATAAAATCTCTAACCGAAGACTTAGGAGGGTCATTGGGACTACCCCAATCAGGTATCTTGCATATACTATTAAAATCCTCTAAATTTGAAACAGTATGGATGTTTCACGGCCAACTGAAAATTTGAATCTACGAACAAAAGAGGCAGTAAGTGTAGTATACTGTTCACATTTATTGGAGATGAATTCTTCGAGCCCGGTGTTGCGAAAAAATGTATCAAACTCGTCCTTGAAACCTGCATCAATCATGAATTCATCGGAAGGCCATTCACATGGTTGTACCGGTGCGTTCCTCGGCTGATAAGGATTGGGCTCCCGAATCGCGAGACGGGGACCCCTTTTGCTTGAGGAACCACCATGATAGTTCTTCTTGAACATCTTCCTTTTTCTGAAATAATTCTGAAATTTTTAGTGACTCAAAATAAAAGTGAACAAAGTTTAACAAAACTAATAGCAACTACTCCTACAAGTGCCTAGAGGCCATATCATGCATCAAAACTACTTGGGACCAACTAAAATTAACATGCAAAGCTCAAGAACAGGGTCACCAAGGCAGCAATAATATGCAATGAATAAATCACTAGAATAAAAACTAATTGGACCAATGGAGGGGTCACATACCAAGGAACAATTCCCCGAAACAGTTTGGTGATTGGGGCTTTGCACAAGGAGATCGAAAAATGCAGCAAAATGAGCAAGAACACGGGTTTGAGCCATGGAATGATTTTTTCTGGAGGTAGACGAAGGAGATGGGTGCTGGAATAAGTGGAGGGGGGCCATGTGGGACCCACGAGCCTGCCAGGCGTGCTCAGGGAGGGTGGGCGCGCCTCCTGAGCTCGTGGCCCACTCGTGCATCCCCCTGACTAGTCTTAGAAATTCTTAAACATTTCAGAAAAAATCATACTTGAATTTCAGGTCATTTGGAGAACTTTTTATTTTCAGGTCATTTTTTATTGAATGGATAATACAGAAAACAGGAAAATAATGCTATATTTATTGTTTTTCTACTAAATAACCGAAAGTAAAAGTTGGGAACAGAAGGTTGTGACTTCTAGAGTCATCCATCTTATGGTCATCAAAAGAAATCCGTCAATGAGGTTGATCAAGTCTCCTTGACAAACTTTTTTTCGAATCACATAAAACCGGAGAATTTTCGAATAATCACTAGGTTACCTCAACGGGGGTGTGCATATCCCCAATAACAAGTATATCATATGTCATCTTAACAGTAGGTATAGGGAATTCAAAGCTTCCAATAATAATTGATGAAGATTTTTCAATAGCATTAATGCAATGAACTCGGTATTGTTTCTTCGGAAAGTGCACTGTGTGCTCATTACCATGAACATGGAAAGTGACATTGCCTTTGTTGCAATTAATAACAGCCCCTGCAGTGTTTAAAAAGGGTCTCCCAAGGATGACCGCCATGGCATCATCCTCGGGAATATCAAGAATAACAAAGTCCGTTAAGATAGTAACGTTCGCAACAACAACATGCACATCCTCGCAAATGCCGATAGGTAAATCAGTTGATTTGTCGGCCATTTGCAAAGAAATTTTAGTAGGTGTCAACTTATCCAATTCAAGTCTACGATATAAAGAGAGAGGCATAACACTAACACCGGCTCCAAGATCACATACAACAGTTCTAACATAATTTCCTTCAATGGAGCAAGGTACAGTGGGCACTCCGGGATCACCTAGTTTCTTAGGAGTCCCACCCTTAAAAGTGTAATTAGCAAGCATGGTGGAAATATCAACATCAGGTATCTTTCTTTTATTAGTCACAATATCTTTCATGTACTTAGCATAAGGAGACATTTTAAGCATATCAGTCAAACACATTTGCAAAAAGATAGGTCTAATAATTTCAACAAAGCGCTCAAAATCCTCATCATCCTTTTTCTTGGATGGTTTGGGAGGAAAGGGCATGGGTTTCTGAACCCATGGTTCTCTTTCTTTACCATGCTTCCTATCAATACAATCATTCTTATCATATCTCTTGTTCTTTGGTTGTGGGTTACCAAGATCAACAACAGGTTCAATCTCCACATCATTATCATTACTAGGTTGAGCATCAACATGAACACCATTATCAATATTATCACTAGGCTCATGTTCATCACCAGATTGTGTTTTGGCATCAGAAATAGAAACATCATTTGGATTCTCAGGTGTCACAGCAACGGGTTTACTAGCATGCAAGTTCCTATCATCTTTCTTTTTCTTCCTATTACCAGGATGACTAGGTGCATCAGTATTAACTCCTTGAGAATCTTGTTCAATTCTCTTAGGACGGCCCTCACGATACAAAGGTTCCTGAGTCATTCTACCACCTCTAGTAACAACTCTAACAGAATTATCATTCAATTCATTACGCAAGTCATTTTGAGCCTTAAGTACTTGTTCTACTTGAGTAGTGACCATAGAAGCATGTTTACCAATAAGCTTAAGATCATTAACATCTCTATCCACACAAGCACTTATATGATTAATCATACGAGCATTTTGTTTCAGTTGTCTGCTAACATAATCATTATTTTTTTTTGTTTGGCAACAAAGTTATCAAATTCATCTAAGCATAAGCTAGTAGGTTTATCATAAGGAATATCACTCTCATTGAATCTACAAAGAGAATTTACCTCTACTACCCGTGTCGGGTTATCAAGACCTTGTATTTCTTCAATAGGTGGTAGATTCTTAATATCGTCAGATTTAATACCTTTCTCTTGCATAGATTTCTTGGCTTCTTGCATATCTTCAGGACCGGGGAATAGAATACCTCTTTTCTTCGGAGTTGGCTTCGGAGGTGGTTCGGGAATAGTACAAGCATTATCATTGCTCAAGATATTATTCAATAGAATTTCAGCTTGTTCCATAGTTCGTTCCCTGAAAACACAACCAACACAACTATCTAGGTGGTCCCTAGAAGCATCTGTTAGTCCATTATAAAAGATATCAAGTATTTCATTTTTCCTAAGAGGGTTATCAGGCAAAGCATTAAATAACTGGACAAGCCCCCCCAAGCTTGTGGGAGACTCTCTTCTTAAATTTGCACAAAGTTATATATATCCTGCAAGGCAGCTTGTTTCTTATGGCAGGAAAATATTTCTCAGAGAAGTAGTATATCATATCTTGGGGACTATGCACACAACCAGGAGCAAGAGAAGTAAACCAAGTTTTAGCATCACCCTTTAGTGAGAAAGGAAACAACTTAAGGATATAGTAATAGCGAATTTTTTCCTCATTAGTGAATAGGGTGGCTATATCATTTAGTTTAGTAAGATGTGCTACAACAATTTCAGATTCATAACCATGAAAAGGATCCGATTCAACCAAAGTGATTGACTCAGGATCAATAGAGAATTCATAATCCTTATCAGTAACAAAGATGGGTGAAGTAGCAAACTTAGGATCATATTTCATTCTAGCATTCAGAGATTTTTCTTTCCACTTGCGTAATAAATTCTCAAGATCATAGCTATCCTTACAAGCAAGAAAGTCTCCAGCTACCTCTCCCTCCATAACATAACCCTTAGGTATATTAGGCAATTCATATCTAGGAGAGCTAGGTCTAACAGGTGTCACAGCAGGTTCAACTTCAATAATTTCATCAGTTTCAAAAGTATCAGCAGATTCAGCAGTAACTCTAGCAATTTGTGCATCAAGAAATTCACCCAGTGGCATATCATTATCAAGCAAAGCATCATCATAAGCATCATGGATAGCAGAAGTAGCATCATCAAGCACATGCGACATATCAGAATTACTAGTAGGTGGTGGTGTCGCAAACTTACTCATAACTGAAGGTGAATCAAATGTAGAGCTAGATGGCAGTTCCTTACTGTTGGAAATATGCCCTAGAGGCAATAATAAAATGGTTATTATCATATTTCCTTGTTCATGATAATCGTCTATTGTTCATGTTATAATTGTATTAACAGGAAACAGTAATACATGTGTGAATAAATAGATCACAATGTGTCCCTAGCAAGCCTCTAGTTGGCTAGCTCATTAGTCAATAGATGATCATTGTTTCCTGATCATGGGCATTAGATGTCATTGATAACGGGATCACATCATTAGGAGAATGATGTGATGGACAAGACCCAATCCTAAGCATAGCACTAGATCGTATTGTTCGTATGCTAAAGCTTTTCTAATGTCAAGTATCTTTTCCTTCGATCGTGAGATTGTGCAACTCCCGGATACCATAGGAGTGCTTTGGGTGTATCAAACGTCACAACGTAACTGGGTGACTATAAAGGTGCACTACGGGTACCTCCGAAAGTGTTTGTTGGGTTGGTACGAATCGAGATCGGGATTTGTCACTTCGTGTGACGGAGAGGTATCTCTAGGCCCACTCGGTAGAACATCATCATGAGCTCAATGTGACTAAGGAGTTAGTCACACGATGACGTGCTACCGAACGAGTAAAGAGACTTACCGGTAACGAGATTGAACAAGGTATAGGTATACCGACGATCGAATCTCGGGCAAGTTCTATACCGACAGACAAAGGGAATCGTATACGGGATTGATTGAATCCTTGACATCATGGTTCATCCGATGAGATCATCGTGGAGCAAGTGGGAGCCACCATGGGTATCCAGACCCCACTGATGGTTATTGGCCAGAGAGGTGTCTCGGTCATGTCTGCCTGTCTCCCGAACCCGTAGGGTCTACACACTTAAGGTTCGATGACGCTAGGGTTATAGGGAATTGTTATACGACGTTACCGAAAGTTGTTCGGAGTCCCGGATGAGATGCCGGACGTCATGAGGAGCTCCGGAATGGTCCGGAGGTAAAGATTGATATACAGGACGGATGGTTTCGGACACCGGAAGTGTTTCGGGCGTCACCGGTAACGTACCGGGACCACTGGAGGTGGCCCCGGGGGTCCACCGAAGGGGGGCAACGACCCCGAGAGGCTAGATGGGCTAAGTGCGGGAGGGAACCAACCCCTAGGTGGGCTGGTGCACCTCCCACACCCAGCCCAATGCGCAAGTGGTGGGGAGAGGGGGCAACCCTAGGCGCAGGTGGGCCTTAGGCCCACCAGGTGGTGCGCCACACCCCCTCCCACCCTAGCCGCCGCCCCCCTCTCCCATCTAGTGGCCACCGGCCCCTAGGGAGGGAACCCTAGGGGTGGCGCAGCCCTCCCCCTCCTCCTATAAATAGAGAGGGGTTTTGGCCATTGAGAGAGACGGTTTTCCCTCTCTCTCGGCGCAGCCCTGCCCTTCTTCCTCCTCCTCTCTGCCGGTGCTTGGAGAAGCCCTACCGGGAGACCTCGTCTCTCCATCGACACCACGCCGTCGTGCTGCTAGAGTTCTTCCCCAACCTCTCCCTCCTCCTTGCTGGATCAAGGTGCGGGAGACGTCACCGGGCTGCACTCGTGTTGAACGCGGAGGTGCCGTAGTTCGACACTAGATCAGAATCGCTGCGAGTACGACTCCATCAACCGCATTCTAGCAACGCTTCCGCTTAGCGATCTTCAAAGGTATGAAGATGCTCTTACCCCTCTCTCGTTGCTGGTCTCTCCATAGGAAGATCTGAATATGCGTAGGAAAATTTTGAATTTATGCTACGTTACCCAACAGTGGCATCCGAGCCAGGTTTTCTATGCGTAGATTCTATGCACGAGTAGAACACAAAAGTTGTGGGCGATGATTTGTCAATTTGCTTGCCGCTACTAGTCTTATTATTTTCCGACGGTATTGTGGGATGAAGCGGCCCGGACCGACTTTACACGTACGCTTACGTGAGACTGGTTCCACCGACAGACATGCACGCCGTGCATAAAGGTGGCTAGCGGGTGTCTGTCTCTCCTACTCTAGTCGGATTGGATTTGATGAAAAGGGTCCTTATGAAGGGTAAATAGCTTTGGCATATCATCGTTGTGGCTGTCACGTAGGTAAGAAGGTGTTCTTGCTAGAAACCAAAATCAGCCACGTAAAACTTGCAACAACAATTAGAGGACGTCTAACTTGTTTTTGCAGGGTTTGACATGTGATGTGATATGGCCAAAGTTGTGATGTTGCATGTATGATGTATGAGATGATCATGTTATTGTAATAGGTTTCACGACTTGCATGTCGATGAGTATGACAACCGGCAGGAGCCATAGGAGTTGTCTTAATTTATTGTATGAGATGCAACGCCATGTGCTTACTACTTTTACTTCATTGCTAACGGTTAGCTATAGTAGTAGTGATAGTAGTAGTTGGCGTGACGACTTCACGGAGACACGATGATGGAGATCATGATGATGGAGATCATGGTGTCATGCCGGTGACGATGATGATCATGCGATGCCTGATGATGGAGATCGAAAGAGCAAAGATGATAATGGCCATATCATGTCACTATATGATTGCATTGTGATGTTTATCATGTTTTACATCTTATTGCTTAGAACGACGGTAGCATAATAAGATGATCCCTCTTAAAATTTCGAGAACGTATTCCCCTAAGTGTGCACCGTTGCGAAGGTTCGTTGTCTCGAAGCACCACGTGATGATCGGGTGTGATAGATTCTAACGTTCGCATACAACGGGTGTAAGCCAGATTTACACATGCGAAACACCTAGGTTGACTCGACGAGCTTAGCATGTACAGACATGACCTCGAATACAAGAGACTGAAAGGTCGAACATGAGTCATATGGTTGAATACGATCAGCATGAAGTTGCTCACCATGGTGACTAGTCCGTCTCACGTGATGATCGGACACGGGTTAGTCAACATGGATCATGTATCACTTAGATGACTAGAGGGATGTCGATTCAAGTAGGAGTTCATACTTAATTTGATTAAATGAACTTAATTGTCATGAACTTAGTATAAAAGTTGTCTTTATAAATATTGTAGATGGCCAATATCAACCTCAATTTCAACGCATTCCTAGAGAAAAACAAGCTGAAAGATGATGGTAGCAACTATGCGGACTGGGTTCGCAACTTGAAGCTCATCCTTGAAGCAGCTAAAAAGGCTTATGTCCTTGATGCGCCGCTAGGTGACCCTCCCGCTCCCGCAGCAGCCCAGGACATTCTGAACGTCTGGCAAATGCGGAGTGATGACTACTCTCTGGTTAGGTGTGGCATGTTATATAGTTTAGAAACGGGGCTCCGAAGGCGTTTTGAGCAACACGGGGCATATGAGATGTTCCAGGAGCTGAAGCTAGTTTTTCAAGCTCATGCCCGTGTCGAGAGATATGAAGTCTCCGACAAGTTCTTTAGCTGTAAGATGGAGGAGAACAGTTCTGTCAGTGAGCACATACTCAAAATGTCTGGGTTACACGGTCGTCTGACTTCACTTGGAGTCGAACTTCCGGATGATGCTATAATTGACAGAATCCTCCAGTCTCTCCCACTAAGCTACAAAGGCTTTGTGCTTAACTACAACATGCAAGGGATGGAGAAGACCATTCCCGAGTTGTACTCGATGCTCAAGTCTGCATAAGTAGAAATCAAGAAAGAGCATCAAGTGTTGATGGTCAACAAGACCACTAGTTTCAAGAAAGGCAAGGGTAAGAAGAACTTCAAGAAAGACGGCAAAGCTGTTGCCGCACCCGGTAAGCCAGATGCCAGGAAGAAGAAAAAGAACGGACCCAAGCCTGAGACTGAGTGCTTCTATTGCAAGGGAAAGGGTCACTGGAAGCGGAACTGCCCCAAATACTTAGCGGAGAAGAAGGCCGGCAACGTTAAAGGTATATGTGATATACATGTTATTGATGTGTACCTTACCAGCGCTCGTAGTAGCTCCTGGGTATGTGATACCGGTGCCCTCACATTTGCAACTCAAAGCAGGAACTGCGGAATAAGCGGAGACTGGCCAAGGACGAGGTGACGATGCGCGTCGGGAATGGTTCAAATGTCGATGTGATCGTCGTCGGCACGCTACCTCTACATCAACCATCAGGATTAGTTTTAAACCTTAATAATTGTTATTTAGTACCAGCTTTAAGCATGAACATTGTATCAGGGTCTTGCTTAATGCGAGACGGCTACTCATTTAAGTCAGAGAATAATGGTTGTTCTATTTATATGAGTGATATGTTTTATGGTCATGCTCCGCTGGTGAATGGTTTATTCTTGATGAATCTTGATCGTGATGTTACACATATTCATAGTGTGAGTACCAAAAGATGTAAAGTTGATAATGATAGTCCCACATACTTGTGGCACTGCCGCCTTGGTCATATCGACGTTAAGCGGATGAAGAAGCTCCATACTGATGGACTATTAGAGTCTCTTGACTTTGAATCATTTGACACATGCGAACCGTGCCTCATGGGCAAGATGACTAAGACTCCATTCTCAGGAATAATGGAGAGAGCAACCGACTTATTGGAAATAATACATACTGATGTGTGTGGTCCAATGAACGTTGAAGCTCGCGGTGGTTATCGTTATGTTCTCACTCTCACCGATGATTTGAGTAGGTATGGGTATATCTACTTGATGAAGCACAAATGTGAGACGTTTGAAAAGTTCAAGGAATTTCAGAGTGAGGTTGAGAATCAACGTGACAGAAAAATTAAATGTCTACGATCTGATCGTGGAGGAGAATATTTGAGTCACGAGTTTGGCACACACCTAAGGAAGTGTAGAATCGTTTCACAACTGACGCCGCCTGGCACACCGCAACGCAACGGAGTGTCTGAACGTCGTAATCGCACTTTATTAGATATGGTCCGATCTATGATGTCTCTTACGGACTTACCGCTATCATTTTGGGGATACGCATTAGAAACTGCAGCATTCACTTTAAATAGGGCACTGTCTAAATCCGTTGAGACGACACCGTATGAACTATGGTTTGGAAAGAAACCTAAGTTGTCATTTCTTAAAGTTTGGGGCTGCGATGCTTATGTGAAGAAACTTCAACCAGAAAAGCTCGAACCCAAAGCGGAGAAATGCGTATTCATAGGATACCTTAAGGAAACTATTGGGTATACCTTCTATCTTAGATCCGAAGGTAAACCTTTGTTGCCAAGAACGGATCCTTTCTAGAGAAAGAGTTTCTCTCGAAAGAAGTAAGTGGGAGGAAGGTAGAACTTGATGAGGTAATTACACCCCCTCTCGAGTAGGATAGTAGCGCAGCACGGGAAGTTGTTCCTGTGGCGCCTACACCGACTGAAGAGGAAGTTAATGATGATGATCATGAAGCTTCGGATCAAGTTACTACTGAACCGCGAAGGTCCACAAGGGCACGCTCCTCACCAGAGTGGTACGGCAACCCTGTGATGGAAATCATGTTTTTAGACAACGGTGAACCTTCGAACTATGAAGAAGCGATGGCGGGCCCGGATTCCAACAAATGGCTTGAGGCTATGAAATCCGAGATAGGATCCATGTATGAGAACAAAGTATGGACTTTGGTGGACTTGCCCGATGACCGGCGAGCCATAGAAAATAAATGAATCTTCAAGAAGAAGACTGATGCAAACGGTAATGTAACCGTTTACAAAGCTCGACTTGTCGCAAAGGGTTTTCGACAAATTCAAGGAGTTGACTACGAAGAGACTTTCTCTCCCGTAGCGAAGCTGAAATCAGTCCGAATCATGTTAGCAATTGCCGCCTTTTATGATTATGAAATTTGGCAAATGGACGTCAAAACAGCGTTCCTTAACGGGAACCTTAAGGAAGAGTTGTATATGATGCAACCAGAAGGTTTTGTCGACCCTAAGGGTGCTAACAAAGTGTGCAAGCTCCAGCGCTCCATCTATGGGCTGGTGCAAGCATCTCGGAGTTGGAACATTCACTTTAATGAGGTGATTAAAGCGTTTGGGTTCATACAGGTTTACGGAGAAGCCTGTCTGTACAAGAAAGTGAGTGGGAGCTCTGTAGGTTTCCTCATACTGTATGTGGATGACATATTATTGATGGGGAATAATACAGAGATGTTGGAGAGCATAAAGGCCTATTTGAACAAGAGTTTTTCAATGAAGGACCTTGGAGAAGCTGCATACATATTAGGCATCAAGATCTATAGAGATAGATCAAGACGCCTCATAGGTCTTTCGCAAAGTACATACCTTGACAAGATATTGAAGAAGTTCAATATGGAGAACTCAAAGAAAGGGTTCTTGCCAGTTTTTCAAGGTATGAGATTGAGTAAGACTCAGTCGCCGACCACGGCAGCAGATAGAGAGAAGATGAGTTCTGTCCCCTACGCTTCAGCCGTGGGCTCTCTAATGTATGCCATGCTGTGTACCAGACCTGATATAAACCTTGCTATAAGTTTGGTAGGGAGGTACCAAAGTGATCCAGGTATGGAACACTGGACAGCGGTCAAGAATATCCTTAAGTACCTGAAAAGGACTAAGGAAATGTTTCTCGTTTATGGAGGTGACGAAGAGCTCGTCGTAAAGGGTTACGTCGATGCTAGCTTCAACACAGATCCGGATGACTCTAAGTCACAGACCGGATACGTATATGTGTTGAATTGTGGGGCAGTGAGCTGGTGCAGCAGCAAGCAATTAGTCGTGGCAGCATCTACATGTGAAGCGGAGTACATAGCTGCTTCAGAAGCAGCTCATGAAGGAATTTGGATGAAGGAGCTCATCACCGACCTTGGAGTGGTTCCAAGCGCGTCGGGTCCAATGACACTCTTCTGTGATAACACTCGAGCCATTGCCATAGCCAAGGAGCCCAGGTTTCACCGGAAGACGAAGCACATCAAACGCCGCTACAACTCCATCCAGGACCATGTCCAGAGTGGAGTGATAGATATTTGTAAAGTACACACGGATCTGAATATTGCAGACCCGTTGACTAAACCTCTTCCACGAGCAAAACATGATCAACACCATAATGCTATGGGTGTTCGATACATCACAATGTAACTAGATTATTGACTAGTGCAAGTGGGAGACTGTTGGAAATATGCCCTAGAGGCAATAATAAAATGGTTATTATCATATTTCACTGTTCATGATAATCGTCTATTGTTCATGTTATAATTGTATTAACAGGAAACAGTAATACATGTGTGAATAAATAGATCACAATGTGTCCCTAGCAAGCCTCTAGTTGGCTAGCTCGTTAGTCAATGGATGATCATTGTTTCCTGATCATGGGCATTAGATGTCACTGATAACGGGATCGCATCATTAGGAGAATGATGTGATGGACAAGACCCAATCCTAAGCATAGCACTAGATCGTATTGTTCGTATGCTAAAGCGTTTCTAATGTCAAGTATCTTTTCCTTCGACCGTGAGATTGTGCAACTCCCGGATACCGTAGGAGTGCTTTGGGTGTATCAAACGTCACAACGTAACTGGGTGACTATAAAGGTGCACTACGGGTACCTCCGAAAGTGTCTGTTGGGTTGGTACGAATCAAGATCGGGATTTGTCACTCCGTGTGACGGAGAGGTATCTCTGGGCCCACTCGGTAGAACATCATCATGAGCTCAATGTGACTAAGGAGTTAGTCACACGATGACGTGCTACGGAACGAGTAAATAGACTTACCGGTAACGAGATTGAACAAGGTATAGGTATACCGACGATCGAATCTCGGGCAAGTTCTATACCGACAGACAAAGGGAATCGTATACGGGATTGATTGAATCCTTGACATCGTGGTTCATCCGATGAGATCATCGTGGAGCAAGTGGGAGCCACCATGGGTATCCAGACCCCGCTGATGGTTATTGGCCAGAGAGGTGTCTCGGTCATGTCTGCGTGTCTCCCGAACCCGTAGGGTCTACACACTTAAGGTTCAATGACGCTAGGGTTATAGGGAATTGTTATACGAGGTTAACGAAAGTTGTTCGGAGTCCCGGATGAGATCCTGGACGTCACGAGGAGCTCCGGAATGGTTCGGAGGTAAAGATTGATATATAGGACGGATGGTTTCGGACACCGGAAGTGTTTCGGGCGTCACCGGTAATGTACCGGGACAACCGGGACCACCGGAGGTGGCCCCGGGGGTCCACCGAAGGGGTGCAACGACCCCGAGAGGCTAGATGGGCTAAGTGCGGGAGGGAACCAGCCCCTAGGTGGGCTGGTGTGCCTCCCACACCCAGCCCAATGCGCAAGTGGTGGGGAGAGGGGGCAACCCTAGGCGCAGGTGGGCCTTAGGCCCACCAGGTGGTGCGCCACACCCCCTCCCACCCTAGCCGCCGCCCCCCTCTCCCATCTGGTGGCCGCCGGCCCCTAGGGAGGGAACCCTAGGGGTGGCGCAGCCCTCCCCCTCCTCCTATAAATAGAGAGGGGTTTTGGCCATTGAGAGAGACGGTTTTCCCTCTCTCTCGGCGCAGCCCTGCCCTTCTTCCTCCTCTTCTCTGCCGGTGCTTGGCGAAGCCCTGCCGGGAGACCTCGTCTCTCCATAGACACCACGCCGTCGTGCTGCTGGAGTTCTTCCCCAACCTCTCCCTCCTCCTTGCTGGATCAAGGTGCGGGAGACGTCACCGGGTTGCACGTGTGTTGACCGCAGAGGTGCCGTAGTTCGGCACTGGATCGGAATCGCTGCGAGTACGACTCCATCAACCGCGTTCTAGCAACGCTTCTGCTTAGCGATCTTCAAAGGTATGAAGATGCTCTTATCCCTCTCTCGTTCCTGGTCTCTCCATTGGAAGATCTGAATATGCGTAGGAAAATTTTGAATTTATGCGACGTTACCCAACACTTACCTGTCTTCGTATTTGAGGGCAAGACTTTAGTTTTTGGATCTCTCGGATTCCTCATAGTGATCAACACATATAAATCCTAAGTGACTCAGAGAATAGAGCTATGTTCCCCGGCAACGGTGCCAGAAAAAGGTCTTGATAACCCACAAGTATAGGGGATCGCAACAGTTTTCGAGGGTAGAGTATTCAACCCAAATTTATTGATTCGACACAATGGGAGCCAAAGAATACTCTCGAGTATTAGCAGTTGAGTTGTCAATTCAACCACACCTGAAAGACTTAGTATCTGTAGAAAAGTTTGAGTAGCAGAGTAGTATCATAGTAATGGTAGCGGCGGTAACTGTAGCAATAGTAATTTGTATAGCAAGTGTGAGAGTAGTAGCGGTAAAGTAACTTAGCAAGGACCAGTATAGGAAAAGCTCGTAGGCATTGGATCGGTGATGGATAATTATGTAGGATGGCATTCATCATGTAACAGTTATAACATAGGGTGATATGTAACTAGCTCCAGTTCGTCAATGTAATGTAGGCATGTATTCTGTATTTAGTCATACATGCTTATGGAAAAGAACTTGCATGACATCTTTTGTCCTACCCTCCCGTGGCAGCGGGGTCCTAATGGAAACTAAGGGATATTAAGGTCTCCTTTTAATAGAGAACCGGAACAAAGCATTAGCACATGGCGAATACATGGGATCCTCATACCATGGTCATCTCCGGGAGTGGTTCCGGCTACTGTCACTCCGGGGTTGCCGGGTGATAACACACAGTAGGTGACTACAACTTGCAAGATAGGATCAAGAACACACATATATTGATGAAAACATAATATGTTCAGATCTGAAATCATGGCACACGGGCCCTAGTGACAAGCATTCAGCATATCAAAGTAGTAGCAACATCAGTCTTAGAATAGAGTGGATACTAGGGATCAAGCCCCATCAAAACTAACTCGATTACATGATAGATCTCATCCAACCCATCACCGTCCAGCAAGCCTACGATAAGATTACTCTCGAACGATGGAGAGCATCATGGAATTGGCGATGGAGGATGGTTGATGATGACGACGACGTCGATTTCCCCTCTCCGGAGCCCAGAACGGACTCCAGATCTGCCCTCCCGAGGAAGAACAGGCGGTAGCGGCGGCTCCGTATCATGAAACGCGACGAACTCTTCTCTCTTAATTTTTTCTGGGCGGGAGAGGTTATATGGAGTTGGAGATGAAGTTGGAGGAGCCACGTGGGCCCCACGAGCCTGCTAGGCGCGCCCAAGGGGGGGGGGGCGCCTGCAGGGCTCGTGGCCCACTGGCAGCGTATCTTCGGTTGATTCTTTCTCTGATATTTTTTATATATTCCATAAAAAATCCTTGTAAGTTTCCAGGTCATTCCGAGAACTTTAATTTTTGCACAAAAAACAACACCATGGCACTTCTGTTGAAAACATCGTTAGTCCGGGTTAGTTTCATTCAAATCATGCAAATTAGAGTCCAAGACAAGGGCAAAAGAGTTTGGAAAAGTAGATACGTTGGAGACGTATCACTGTTCTAATTTTTTTTCGGAGCTCACAAGTTATTCTCAATATGACGTAAGAATGAGTTCCATCAATCATATTCCTTCTCCAAGTTCGCTTCAAATTATTTTCGCCGTTGGCTCAACCTTTCCTCATTCATTATTAGAGAGTATCTCAGATTCTTGGTGGTGTTCCTCATTGTCATTTTTAAAGTTGAAGATCGAAGGAGAGTTTCTCTTAAACTTGGTCCATTCTCTTGGAGATTCATGTTTCAAGATTGATGTTATTCTTACAAACTGTTTTCGATCATGAGTAGTTCCTCCTATATCTATCTGGACCATTTCAGAATTATTTTCATTTTTCGATCCTCCGAAGGCCATCATTTTAGAAGACTTCTTTGTTCTCAGCTTTCAGCTCTCGTTCTCATATTCTTCTCAATTGTTGTCTCTTCGTTTGTATCTCAATAATTCTGGTGCTTTGTGAAGTTTTCTGCTAGGTGGAACGTGCTCTCTTCGTTCCCATGTATTTCCGTTTATTCATGGTATCCTGATTCGTTTCAAATTCTTACCGGCATTCCGTTGAAGACTTCTTCAAGTTCGTGCCATCTCTCTTCCATCGTTTCAAGAATGTTCTCTTTTCATTCCCATTCCGTTAAAGACTTCTTCAAGTTGCTTGTCATTAATTTAACTTGATGAAGGATAAGCATAACATAATTCTTATTCTTGTTTCACCAAGGTGTTTTCATTCCTTCTTCTGGAGTTGTTCATGATATCTAATTCTCAATTCTAAGTTGTGTATCTTTTTATTTCGGAGTTCAAATTTTTCCTCAAGTATCTCTTCGCGAACTTCCATCTAAATCTTCCAAGGTTGTAATCTTATTATTTCAAGCTTCATTTCTTTTGATCATTCTCTTGTATATGGAGGTTCTTCATGGTGAACGTCAAAGATTTAATTAATTCTCAAGTGTTCTTCAAGATTCTTGTTGGAGAGGCCCAAGTATCATTTGTCTTGCATTCCGAAGTGCGATTCGTTCTACCTTCTCTTTTGAGATGGTGGTATATCATTCTTGATTCATGAGGAGTCTCGAAGAGAATTTGTCAAGAATGAGATATTTAAACCCATCAATCTTCCTTGGAGTTTTCTTGGATTGGATCTTACGTAAAGCTGTTCCTAAGGATTGTTGCTACTATGGTGATTATTGTTGATCCAAGTTCTCAATGTATCCTCTTGGTGAAACAAGTTTTCATCTCTTGTTTCTCCCAAGCAATCAATTGTTTCTGTTGTGGTCGGTTGTCACCTCATAATTTCGAGATGTTTTCCATAAGCCCACAACAAGCTAATTCTTTCAATATTGGTTTTCAAGAACTCTGTTCAACCATGCTTTTCAAATTCAATGGTGGTTGTAGTTGTCATTTTCTTCTCCGTTCTCTTCTCTCTAAAGATCTAGCTTCTCTTATTTTGTTCAGGATGCATTGTGTTGTTGCTCTCTTCGAGTCATCATCTCTTTTGTCAAGCTCATATTCTTTTCTTGCTCATCCATTTAACCGGAGTGTTGTGAAATCTTTTCCAGATCTTTCCACCTTATCAAGTTTTGCCTCTCTTTTCTACCCAAGAGCTGCCCAAATTTCTATTGAATTCCTGCTTATTCATCGTGTGATTCTTCATCCCCTTGCAACCTCTAAGTTTGGTTGATTTCACTCATTTGTCAAAGAAGCAACTAAGTTTTACCTCTTCCTTTTCTGTTTCCTCTTCCTCTTCTCATTCTAAGATCTCGGGGCGAGAGCTCTTGTTAGTGGAGGAGAGTTGTAACAGCCCGAGACCGACGCTCCATAAGATTCTCCTTTTATTCCGTTGTCATAGTGTGATTCATTTGGTTGTAGCATTAATCATCACATAATTTGCATCATGTGCATAGCATCGACACTTCATTGTCATCTTTTTTCCAAAACTTGCATCCATTCATAGTTGCCAGTTCTCCCCTTTGAACGTTTCGAGACCAACCACACTTGCATGCGCCCGCGACATCATTAAAAATGTATTTAAAAGTGAGTGAAAAATATTCTCGGAATGGGTCAAAAGTTGGCGTGCGGTCTTAATATAGTGTAGGTAGACCGTCTGCCAAATTTGGTCACACTTAGTGTTCATTTGATATATGAACCGTTAAACCTGTATCGGCACTATAGCTGGTCAAATCGCACACGTTTTCGGTATTGGAAAGCTTGTTGCTGGGCTGCTCATGCTTTCCCTCTCTGCTATGCCTAGCTCCTCTACACAGTGCAGAGACCCCTCGCTTGTTCCCGATAACTTGCCCGAAGCCAAAAAATGCGGCCGTGACCGTTGGATCCAGATCAACCCCGAAATACCCCAAATTATCGTCAATTCTTTTTTGGACTCCCTGACCTATTTTTGTTGACTGTCGAATTGCGATCGTGAGTCATGATAACCCCTAGCCTACCCCCTCTATGGTATATAAGAGCCTAACCGTAAACCAACTCCCTAGTTTTCCTCACCCCGCCTCCACTATTCTTCCCTCGGGATCCATCGTGCATCCACCTTGTTTTCAGAACCAGACCAACAAATATGCTACCACCCTCTTCTAGCTGAACCGGATGCGTCCACGTGACTGCAAGCGCCTGCGTCCCAACGTCCAGCCTGCAGCGCTTGGGCGAGAGCACACGAGGCTGCGCCTCCACCTCCCTTCCTAGACCAAGCCACCAACAACCGGAGTCCCAGCAGGTCGGCCCGCTTCCTGCCCCCTCTGCTCGCGCTTGAGACTCAATCGGGAGAGGAGCTCCCGATCAACTAGCTCCTGCTGGCCTCCAGTGATCCATGCCGGCAAGCTCCATCGTGCCTCCAGGGACTCCCTCCTCACCACCAGCCTCATCCTCCCTACATTTTCTTCCTCCCTCGTCTCACCCCTATATTTTTGTGCTGCAACAAGAGCTTCGCCATGGCCACCCGAGGGCCTTCTCCGTGCATGGTACATGTTGTGGGGAATCCAGATCTTCCACTTTTGTGAGGATGAGCATGAAGATGGACCCATGTCATGGTTGTTCTTTGTGCCATCCTTGTATTCCTGCAGACTAGTCTCAACCTGAAGGGACTTGTTCACCAAGGTAGCGAAATCAACAAAGTCGTGAACAAGGAGCGCGAGCTTGATATCGGGGTGAAGTCCTTCGCGGAACTTTTCCTGTCTGCGAGCATCAGTAGTGATATCTTCTTCAACATAGTAGGACAAGTCCAGAAACTCCCGCTGATAAGCATCCACAGTGTTGTTGCCCTGAGTGAGGTTGCGGAACTCCTGCCTCTTCCTGTCATTAATTCCATGAGGAATGTGGCGGGCACGGAAAGCAGATTGGAACTCCGGCCATGTGATGATGGTTCCAACAGGCTATGAACGCGTGCGACTGTCCCACCATTTAGCAGCGGGACCCTTCAGGAAGTACGATGCGAAGGTCGAATAGCTAGCGAGAGGGGCACATACACACTCCAGCTCATAAGTGATGTCATGAAGCCAATCATCAACATCAAGAGACTGAGTTGAGCTGCAGTAGACAGCAGGGTTGAGGCGCATAAAGTCCTGCAGAGTTACTAGGGCTGGTTGCTAGTTCATGTTAGATCTCAGAAACTGATCTATAAGCCCTTGCATACACTGGCAGTTCATCTCAAACTGTTGCATCATCCCAACCATATATTCGGGCCTGGTGGGTGGTCGGGACCACGACCACGTCCAGCTGGCCTAACCATTTTGTCAAAATTTCAATAGTGGTAGTTTAGCATTGAGTAAAAGCAAAGACTATGAATCATTCATGAGGTAACATGCACAAAGAAAGAAGTGCAGTAGATACATCATAGTAGTCAAACATGACATACTGATCCATACATAGGTCAATTACAAACCAACGGTACAAGTTCAAAAAGGTAAAACCTAGACAAGAAGGTGGCGCGTAGGCACACTGTAGAGGGATACAACAACAAGACATAGTTATATGCTACATAAACGTCGAAGAAAACCACTGAAGCAAGGTAACTGTCAGTGACCACGTATGACAAACTAGGGGGCATGATTCTGCAACCTATGAAGATTGTGATGCAGATGCTGGTCCCAAATGGGTAGCACAGGTCCACGTGGAGGAGTACGACCTCCGATAGCACGCCGCTCAAGACATGGTGGTAACTCTATGATACGTGTCCAATGTATCGATAATTTATGAAGTATTCATGCCATATTCACCTACGTTTACAATACATTTATATGCTTTTGATGCACTTTATATGATTTATTTTGAACTAACCCCGGACTGACGCTGTTTTCACCAGACTACCATGGTGTTGTTTTTTGTGCAGAAATAAAGTTCTCCAAATGTAACGAAACTTTTTGATGATTTTTTGGAACAAAAGGGGCACTAGAAGCTTCGTGGGAGGGCCAGAAGAGCCACAAGGAGGGCACAACCCACTGGGCACGCCAGGCCCCTCTGGCTCGCCCTAGTGTATCGTGGTCCACTCTTGGCCCATCTTCACATGAAACCAATGCCAAAAAATCCTATAAATACAGAAACCACCAGAAATAACCCTAGATCAGAAGTTCCGCTGCCGCAAGCCTCTTTGGCCACGAAAAACCAATCTAAACCCTGTTCCAGCACCCTGCCGGAGGGGGAAATCATCACCGGAGGCCATCTACATTATCCCTATGGTCTCCATGATGAGGAGGGAGTAGTCCACTCTCGGGGCTGACAGTTTGTACCAGTAGCTATGTGTTCAATCTCTCTCTTTCATGTTCTTGAGATGGCACGATCTTGATGTATCACGAGCTCTATTAATATAGTTGAATCATATAGTGTTTCGCCCTGCTACATCTTGAGCTTGCGTTGGTTTTTTTCCCTTGAAGAGGAAAGGGTGATGCAGCACAGTAGCAGTAAGTATTTCCCTCAGTATAGAACCAAGGTATCAATCCAGTAGGAGTATCAAGATGAGGCACCAATGTACCTGCGCAAAAACAGCAAACTTGCACCCAACGCTACAAAGGGGTTGTCAATCCATTCACGGTTGATTGCAAGGTGAGATCTGAAGGCGGAAAGTGCAACAAAGTAAAAGTGTAGGGCTGAAAATATGATGTGAAGTAGACCCGGGGGCCATAGTGTTCACTAGAGGCTTCTCTCAAGATAGCAAATATTACGGTGGGTGAACGAATTACTGTCGAGCAATTGATAGAACTGCGCAAAGTCATGACGATATCTAAGGCAACGATCATACATATAGGCATCACGCCCGAGACAAGTAGACCGATACTTTCTGCATCTACTACTATTACTGCACACATTGACCGCTATCCAGCATGCATCTAGTGTATTGAGTTCATGACAAACAAAGTAACGCCTTAAGCAAGATGACATGATGTAGAGGGATAAATTCATGCAATAGATATAAACCCCATCTTTTTACCCTTCATGGCAAAAACACGATGCGTGCCTCGCTACCCCTTCTGTCACTGGGTGAGGTCACCGCATGGTATGAACCCAAAACCAAGCACTTCTCCATTGCCAGAATCATTGATCAAGTTGGCCAAACAAAACCCACAACTCGAAGAGAATTACGAGGATATGAAATCATGCATATAAGAGATCAGAAGAAACTCAAATAAGATTCATAGATAATCTGATCATAAATCCACAATTCATCGGATCTCGAAAACACACCGCAAAAGAAGATTACATCGGATAGATCTCCATGAAGATCATGGAGAACTTTGTATTGAAGATCCAATAGAGAGAAGAAGCCATGTAGCTACTAGCTATGGACCCGAAGGTCTATGGTGAACTACTCATGCATCATCGGAGAGGCAATGGTGTTGATGAAGAAGCCCTCCGTATCGGAATCCCGCCTCCGGCAGGGCACAAGAACGTGCCCCAGATGGGATCTTGCGGAGACAGAAGCTTGCGGCGGCGGAAAAGTATTTTCGTGGATCTCTCCCGTGGTTTTGGATTTTTCGGGGATTTATAGGCGGAAGAAGTAGGGCAGAGGAACCACAGGGGGCCCACAAGCCTGCTAGGTGCGGGCCCCCGAGGCCGCGGCTAGGGGGCTTGTGGCCTCCCCTGGCGCCCTCTGCCTTGGTTCTCAAGCTCCCTGCATATCTTCTATTCCGGAAAAAATCTTTTCGGAGGTTTTATTCCGTTTGGACTCCGTTTAATATTCTCCTCTGAAAAGGGTCAAAAACACGGAAAAAACAGGAACTGTCACTTGGCACTGAGTTAATAAGTCAGTCCCAAAAAAGATATAAAAGGCATACAAAACATCCAAAGTTTGATAAGATAATAGCATGGAACCATAAATAATTATAGATATGTTGGAGACGTATCAAGCATCCCCAAGCTTAACTCCTGCTCGTCCTCGAGTAGGGAAGTGATAAAGACTGAATTTTTGATGTGGAATGCTACCTAGCTTATTTGTCCTTTGTAACTTATTTCATGTGACATGAATGTTCAGATCCGTAAGATTCAAAACAATAGTTTGCTATTGACATGAAAACAATAATACTTCAAGCAAACTAGCAAGGTAATCATGAACTTTCGAAATGACAAGGCCAAAGAAAATTATCCCTACAAAATCATATAGTCTGGCTATGCTCCATCATCCCTACACAACGAATTTAAATCATGCACAACCCCGGTACTGGCCAAGTAATTGTTTTCGCACTCTTGCTTTCTCAAACCTTTTTCAACTCTCACGCAATACATGATGTGAGCTATGGATATAACACTATAGGTGGAATAGAGTGTGGTGGAGGTTGTGAGATAAAAAGGAGGAGATGGTCACATCGACTCGGTGTATCAAATGGCTATGGAGATGCCCATCAATATATATCAACGTGAAAGAGTAGGGATTACCATGAAATGGATGCACTTAGAGCTATAAGTATGTGAAAGCTCAAAAGGAGAAATAGTGGGTGTGCATCCAACTTGCTTGCTCACGAAGACCTAGGGAAATTTTGAGGAAGCCCATCATTGGAATATACAAGCCAAGTTATATAATGAAGATTCCCACTAGCATATGGTGGTGACAAAACAAGAGACTCTCAATCATGAAGATCATGGTGCTATTATGAAGCACAAGTGTGGAAAAGATAGTAGGATTGTCCCTTCTCTCTTTTTCTCTCTCTTTTTTTGTTTGGGCTCTTTGGCCTCTTTCCATATCTCTCTCTCCCTTTTTTTGTGAGCAACTTTGCTCTTTTTTTTATTTCCTCACATGGGACAATGCTCTAATAATGATGATCATCACACTTTAATTTACTCACAGCTCAATGCTTAGAACGATGATGACTCTATAGGAAATGCCTCCGGGAGTGTACCGGGATGTGCAACGATCTAGCTTAGCGTATGACGTTGAAACATCTCGCTAGCTATCTTACAATCATGCAATGGCAATATGAAAGCGACGGAGACGGAACCGTGGGAGTTGCATGGCAATATATGTCGGAATGGCTATGAAAATGCCATAGTAGGTAGGTATGGTGGCTGTTTTGAGGAAGATCTATTGTGGTTTTGTGTACCGGCGAAAGTTGCACGGCACTAGAGAGGCTAGCATGGTGGAAGGTGAAAGTGCATCTATACCATGGACTCATATTAGTCATGAAGAACTCATATACTTATTGCGAAAGTTTTATTAGTAATCGAAACAAAAGTGCTAAATGCATACTCCTAGGGGAAGGGTTGGTAGGTGTTAACCATCGCGCGATCCCGACCGCAACACAAAGGATGACAATCAATAAATCAATTATGCTCCGACTTCCTAACATAGCGGTTCACCATACATGCATGTTACGGGAATCACTAACTTGAACACAAGTATTTCTAGATTCACAACACCCTACTAACATAACTCTTAATATTACCAAATCCATGTCTCAAAACTAATTGAGAGGAATCAAACTTATCTTTCTAATCAATGCACATGAGTATGGAAGTTTTATTGTATCCTATTTGGGCGCCTATCACCTTTGGGACTACTTTCATAGCACAAGCCAACTACCAAGTTACTCAGAGAGAGCACTCTCAAAAAGATAAAAGTGAAGATCGAGAGTTCTTATTTCTCCAAAATATGACACAGTCGTGCTCTAAAATATCTAAATGAAGCACTTAGAGCAAAGTCATCTAGCTCAAAAGATATAAGTGAATCACATGTGAGCTAAATTTCCTAACTCAAAAGATATAAGCGAAGCTCAGTGAGTATTCTAGCAAATTCACGATGAGTGGATGTCTCTCTCAAAAGGTGTGCAACAAGGATGATTGTGACACAACAAAAAGAAAAGACTCCTGTAATTCACGACGCTCCAAGCAAAACACATATCATGTGGTGAATAAAAATATAGCTCCAAGTAATGTTACCGATGGATTGAAGACGAAACAGGGGATGCCTTCCCAGGGCATCCCCAAGCTTATACTTTTTGGTGTCCTTGAATTTGTCTTGGGATGCCTTGGGAATCCCCAAGTTTGAGCTCTTTCCACTCTTTATCCCTTTGTCCATGAGAACATCACCCAAAACTTGAAAACTTCACAACACAAAACTTAAACAGAAACTCGTGAAATCATTAGCACAAGAAAACAAACTACCACCTCTTGAGGTACTGTAGCAAACTTGATTTCTATTTATATTGGTGTTAGATTACTGTATTCTCACTTTTCCATGGCCAGTACCCCCCGATACTATCCATAGTTTCATCAAAATAAGCAATCAACACAACAAAAATAGAATCTGTCAAAAACAGACCAGTCTGTAGCAATATCTATACTTCGTATACTTCTGGTATCTCAAAAATTCTTAAAACTTACGACAGTTTGGGAAATTGGCATATAAACCAGCAGGAAAAAGAATCAACTCAAAATCTCTTTCTGGATAAAAATGAAAAATAATTTTGTGAGCGAAAAGTTTCTGTCTTTTTCCAGCATGATCAAACAACCATCACCAAACTAGTCATAAAGGTTTTACTTGGCTCAAACACAAAAAGAAACACAAAAGACACAATCATAACAGAATTATGATGGTGTGGACGCAACAAAATAGAAAGCAAAAAGCAAAGATAAATTCATTGGGTTGCCTCCCAACAAGCGCTATTGTTTAACGCCCTTAGCTAGGCATAAGGCGATAGAATCACGTATCGTCGTCTTTGGTACTCAAACCATAAGTAGCCCTCATCATGGCTTCATAAGGCAACCTTATTTTATTTCTACGAAAATGTTCCATGCCCTTATTTAAAGGAAATTGAAATCTAATATTCCCTTCCTTCATATCGATGACAGCACCAATAGTGCTTAGGAAAGATCTACCAAGAATAATAGGACATGTAGGATTGCAATCAATATCAAGCACAATGAAATCCACGGGTACATAGTTCCTATTTGCAATAATAAGAACATCATTGATCTTTCCCATGGGTTTCTTAATAGTAGAATCCGCAAGATGCAAATTAAGAGAGCACTCATCAATCTCATTAAAGCCTAGAACATCACATAAAGACTTTGGAATCGTGGAAACACTAGCACCCAAATCACACAAAACATTGCATTCATAGTTTTTGATCTTGATTTTGATAGTAGGTTCCCACTCATCATGAAGTTTCTAGGAATAGAAACTTCTAATTCAAGTTTCTCATCAAGAGATTTCATCATAGCATCGACGATATGATCGGTAAAGGCCTTGTTTTGGCTATAAGCGTGTGGAGAGTTTAGCATGGATTGCATCAAGGAAATACATTCAATCAAAGAGCAACTATCATAATTGAATTCCTCGAAATCCAAAGTAGTAGTTTCATTACTACTCAAAGTTTTGATATCCTCTACTCCACTTTCAATGCTTTTAGCATCAAGATAGATGGACTCCGAATCATTGGGGCGTTTTTCAACCAAGGTGGATTCATATCCAGACCCATCATCATTAGGTTTGACACTAGAAAACAAGGATTCAATGGGATTCACACCAAGCACTTTAAGATCTTCGTGATTCTCATCACATATTTCAGGTTTAGCAGCCATTTTATTGACTAAGGTAGCCTGTTTATCAGAAATCTGGCCTACCAATTTTTCAAGACGAGCAAACTGAGAATTTAGCGCAAGGAATCCTTCGGCCATATCATCAACTTCTTTATTCATAAAAGCCATAAAATAATTTTGCTCCCTTAGTTCTCTACGGAAATAACTGTTATAATCAAACTATGTAGACATGAAGCCTTTAACACTAGTTTCAATCTCTTCCAACCTTGTGTAGTAAGCATCGTAATCCTTTGGTTCAGCCATATAGGTCTTAGCAGGCAGACAAGCGCACAAGCGTACAAAAATCAAGCGAAAGAAAAGGGCGAACGAAAAAGGCAAATATTTTTCTAAATTTTTGTTTTTCAGAAGTGGGGGAGAGGAAAACGAGAGGCAAAAAGTAAATGCTAGAGATGAGTTTGCGACACTTACTTGGATAAGCTTCACTTGATGCTCCCCGCAACGGCGCTAGAAATTCTTCTTGCTACCTCTTGAGCTCGCTTTGGTTTTTTCCCTTGAAGAGGAAAGGGTGATGCAACACAGTAGCAGTAAGTAGTTCCCTCAGTTTGAGAACCAACGTATCAATCCAATAGGAGTATCAAGATGAGGAACCAATGTACCTGCGCAAAAACAGCAAACTTGCACCCAAAGCTACAAAGGGGTTGTCAATCCCTTCACGGTTGATTGCAAGGTGAGATCTGAAGGCGGAAAGTACGACAAAGTAAAAGTGTAGGGCTGAAAATATGATGTGAAGTAGACCAGGGGGCCATAGTGATCACTAGAGGCTTCTCTCAAGATAGCAAATATTATGGTGGGTGAACGAATTACTGTCGAGCAATTGATAGAATCGCGCAAAGTCATGACGATATCTAAGGCAATGATCATACATATAGGCATCACGTCCGAGACAAGTAGACCGATACTTTCTGCATCTACTACTATTACTCCACACATCGACCGCTATCCAGCATGCATCTAGTGTATTGAGTTCATGACAAACAGAGTAACGCCTTAAGCAAGAAGACATGATGTAGAGGGATAAATTCATGCAATAGATATAAACCCCATCTTTTTACCCTTGATGGCAACAACACGATGCGTGCCTCGCTACCCCTTCTGTCACTGGGTGAGGTCACCGCACGGTATGAACCCAAAACCAAGAACTTCTCCCATTGCAAGAATCATAAATCAAGTTGGCCAAATAAAACCCACAACTCAAAGAGAATTACAAGGATATGAAATCATGCATCTAAGAGATCAGAAGAAACTCAAATAAGATTCATAGATAATCTGATCATAAATCCACAATTCATCGGATCTCGACAAACACACCGCAAAAAAAGATTACATCGGATAGATCTCCATGAAGATCATGGAGAACTTTGTATTTAAGATCCAAGAGAGAGAAGAAGCCATCTAGCTACTAGCTATGGACCCTAAGGTCTATGGTGAACTACTCACGCATCATCGGAGAGGCAATGGTGTTGATAAAGAAGCCCTCTGTATCCGAATCCCCCATCTGGCAGGGCACCAGAACGTGCCCCATATGGGATCTTGCGGAGACAGAAGCTTGTGGCGGCGGAAAAGTATTTTTGTGGATCTCTCCTGTGGTTTTGGATTTTTCGGAGATTTATAGGCGGAAGAAGTAGGGCAGAGGAGCAACAAGGGCCCCACAAGCCTGCTAGGCGCGCCCCCCAGGCCATGGATAGGGTGCTTCTGGCCACCCGTGGCGCCCTCTGCCTTGGTTCTCAAGCTCCCTACGTATCTTCTGTTCCGGAAAAAAATCTATTCGAAGGTTTTATTCCATTTGGACTCCGTTTAATATTCTCCTCTGAAAAGGGTCAAAAACACGGAAAAAACAGGAACTGGCACTTGGCACTGAGTTAATAAGTTAGTCCCAAAAAATATATAAAAGGCATACAAAACATCCAAAGTTTGACAAGATAATAGCATGGAACCGTAAAAAATTATAGATACGTTGGAGACGTATCACGCCCTCTCTATCTTGTTGTGATGAATTGAGTTTTCCCTTTGATATTTCGTTATTATCGGATTGAATATTTTTATGGATTTGGGAGCACTTGATATATGTCTTGCATATGAATACCCATGGTGACAATGGGGTATTATATTGATTCACTTGATATATGTTTTGCTACTCAACTCGCGGCTCCCCGAGGTGACATTGGGGTAATCTACTCAACTCGTATAATTAACTCATGGATACTTGTGGTCACATTGGAGTATCTAGGTGACATTAGAGTTGGTAGATGCGTATCATATGGTGTTATTTTAGTACGAACTCTTAGATAGATTGATCGGAAAGGATAACTTAGTGTTATTTTAGTACAAAGTCTTGGATAGATTGATCGAAAAGGATAACTTTAAGGTGGTTTCCTACCCTACAAACAATTTCTTCTTATGTTCTCCTATAGATAATAACTTTGGATTGATTCCTCGTTGCACATTGAGCGATGGTTATGTGATCCAATTATATTAGCATTGTTGAGAGATTGCACTAGCGAGAGTACGAACCCTAGGCCTTATTTCCAAGCATTTATACAACGTTTTGCTTGCTCTTTACCATTTGTTGCCTTTCTGTTTTTATATTATTAGATTACAAAAACCTATTTCTATCATCCATATTGCACTTGTATCACCATCTCTTCACCGAACTAGTGCACGTATACAATTTTCCATTGTATTGGGTGTGTTGGGGACACAAGAGATTTGTTGTATTCAATTGTAGGCTTGTTTGAGAGAGACCAACTTAATCCTACACCTCCCACAGATTGATAAAACTTAGGTCATCCACTTTAGGGAAAATTGTTACTATCCTACAAAACTCTACGCTTGGAGGCCCAACACGAGTCTACAAGAATAAAGTTGTCTAGGCTCTTTTGTGGCGCCGTTGCCGAGGAGGTGAGTGTTTGAAGGTATATCTTTAGATCTTGGAATTGAAACTTTTAGTTTCTTGTTTTATCACTAGTTTGGTTTATAAAAGAAAACTAGAAAAAATGGAGTTTGGGTTGCATCATTTGTTTCGTCTTTATAATGTCTTTCGTGAAAATAAGGATTCAGAAAATTGTGCTCAATTGGTAGAGGAAGAAATTATGAAAATAACTGATGAGAATTCCTTGAATGATGATCATGATAGTGATATTGTTAGTATGAATTCTTTGAATATTCATGATGCTAATAATATGCAAAGCCACGAGCTTTGGGATGCTATGACTGATGGATATGATATTTTTAGTCCCCCAAGTTTTGATGAGCAAAACTATTATGATGATGGCATGCCTCCTATCATTATGATTATGATGATGACTTGTATGATATAAAGAGTGATAGTAACCATGAAACTTGTCATCATGATTTTATTATTCAATGTGGTTATGTCAATCAAGTATCAGATGATAATTATTTTATTGAGTTTGCTCCCATTACCATGGATAAAAAGGACTTTGATTATGTGGAGAGTAATAAGTTTTCTATGCTTGTAGATCATGAAAATAGTGTTTTATGTGATAGTTATATTGTTGAATTCCTTCATGATGCTAATGGAAATTTGTGAGATCGATAGAAGAGGTGTCTAGGGGGGGGGTGAATGGACTACTTGCATAATTAAAATCCTAGCCTTTTCCCAATTTAATGGTTGGCAGATTTTAGCGATACTAACAAGTCTAGTGAACCCAACACATGCTAGTCAGCAAGTATGGCAGCGGAAAGTAAAGACTTTTCACATGTAGTAAGGAGTAGAGTTTAGGAAGATCAAACGCGAACAAGTTGACACGACGTTTTTTGGCATGGTTCCGATAGGTGGCGCTATCGTACGCCCATGTTAGTGGAGACTTCAACCCACGAAGGGTAACGAGTGCGAGAGTCCACGAAGGGCTCCACCCACAAGGGGTCCATGAAGAAGCGGCCTTGTCTATTCCACCATGGCTTGCGTCCACACAGGACTAGCCTCACTCACGGTAGATCTTCACGAAGTAGGCGATCTCCTTGCCCTTACAAGCATCTTGGTTCAACTCCACAACAAGAAGTAGGAGGCTCCCAAGTGACACCTAACCAATATAGGAGGCACCACTGTTGGGGATATTATCCGTTGTGTGAGCTGCCCTATTGGGCCGGGTCAGGTTCATGGCGACTCAGCGTTCGTGCTTCAAGATGGACTTAGACCAGAACAAGAGGGTGTGAGGTGATCTTCATAGAGAGAGCCGGTTCAGCCCATGAGCCCAGATGGAGACTCAAGGCCCAAGAAGAGGAAGACTCGCTAGGAAGTTTCCTTACTTGAGGGACACGGTGGGTTAGTGATATGTCAGGTCACTATCTATGATGCGATCTGGACTCTTGTAAACCTAGTGCCTCGACCTGTATATAAAGGCGAGTCTTTAGAGTAGGAAGATTAAGTTACAATTCATCGAGAGCTAGGTCAGGCGAGTTACACACCCTTGTAATCGATTCCACCATCAATATACACAAAGCAGGAGGTAGGCTTTTACCTCCATCGGAGGGGCCAAACCTGGGTAAACCCGAGTCTTGCTTCCGCTCAACCCCTTTGAGTCGCCACCAAGGTGCGATGGCTCCATCACTAAGTCCTTTCATGAGGACATCTGCCGTGACAAAACCACGACAATTGGCGCCCACTTTGGGGCTTGTGCACGGTGGAGTTGAGTTCTCAAAGGGAGCCCTTCCAGGGTTTGGAAGCTACGCGGTTGGCCTCATGACCAAGAGCCGCCGCGGGAAATACTACATCGACAACTCTCGGTGGGGGCCTGACGCTGATTCAATTGAATCTGGGTACAGGGTCCCCTTCGGCAAGATCGATGTCTTCATCGGTAAATTCGGGGTTCCCGTGCCTGAGCCGGACACCTTCACCGACATCGTCAAGCCGACCCGGTTCGCCCAACCCGCCAAACGTCAGGTCAGGACACGCCACACCATTGTTGGTTTTACGAAGGGGATCGACCTGCCGGATGAGACGGTGATCCAGGAGAACACCCCTTTCAACTCGAACGACGAGTCGTCCATCAGTGACACAGATTCAATCTACCCTCTCCACGAAGGGCGGCTTGGGGGATTGCCCGAGACGACGATTTCCGAGGATTTCCAAGGGCCCCATCGCCAGGTCGCCATCTACATGGCAGGAGCGGCAGCAGCTCAGTCGACCGCCGCGGGTAACAATGAAGCGAGCGGATCAAGGAAGACTCCGGCTCAAGCCATGGTGGATCTAGTGGCAGAGATGTCTAAACTCATGACGGTTGAACCAGGAAGAGGTCAACGCCGAATTGGCGAAGCTAAGAGAAGAGATGGCCAAGATCGAGCACGAGATCAAAGTCGAGGCCACCAGGATGGCGAGCCAATAGGCCCAGATCGCCGTGGAGACGGAACGACTAAGGGTTCAGGGATGGTGGCTTGAATGACAACAGCGCACTTCCAATGCGGTCCACCAGAGGAGGCATCACAATTGTCTACCGAACGATCTAAACCCTACCCGACTCTTTGACATCCCACATACCCCTAGGATAGAGCCTAACCAGCCATGGCGAGTCACTCAGCAGGTTGACCCAGATCAGCCGCCGCCCAATCTACAGTCACCTCAACCGACGTCGGCCCAGCCGCTGCGCTTCCAGACGCCGCAGGGTCACTTCTCTAACCCCGTTAACAATGTGTTGGCTGTAACACACAATCTAGAGTCTCTTCCCATCAATGGGAACTCTCTAGCTGAGATGTAGGCAAGGAACACCATCGATATGTTGAAAACGGCGGTGGTCCAACATGCGCAGTACTCTTATAGTCATGATCGGTTGCACTCTACGCCTCACGCCAGCCATACAAGGAGTCGCCATGACGACCCGCCCACAGAATCTAGAAGTGAACCACATCGACAGCCGCATGCCAATCCGCCTGGGCTGCCGAACATGCATGCTCAGGACCTCATGGATGCAACACGAGCCGCCCATCAGACGGAGGTGCCAGCTGCGGCGGGTCAAGGCTATCCGTCTTATGTGTCGCCCTCCCCCGCGCGCGGCGAGTCAGGAGGCAGGAACATAGGGATACCCTGTCTGTCACCCTCCCTCCGCAATGAGCGTATGCCCAAGGACTTTAAGGGTCCGTCCAAGGTTTCCAACTACACGCCAGATCTTGAGCAAGGAGCGTGGGTCGAGAGCTATGAGCTTGCGATGGACATGCTCGATGTCAATGACGCGGTGTGTGCCAAGTACTTTACAGTGATGCTTGAAGGGACGACACACACTTGGCTGAAGAATCTGCCGCCCAACTCCATCAACACCTAGGCCGAGTTGAAGGAACGTTTTGTCAAGAACTTTGGAGGAACCTGCAAGCGCCCAATGACTATTGTCGACTTACATCACTGTGTCCAACGTCCAGACGAGTCAGCCCACCATTGGACGCGGTGGGTTGTAGAGGTAATACATTCATCGGATGGTATCACGGCGGCTTAGGCCGTGCTGATCTTGGAGAAAAACTGTCACTACCAGCGCTTGGTGTTGCAGCTTGGGCGACTCAAGCGGAAGGTGCAGGATATGAGCGAGTCGATGGACACCCTGACTAGGTACGCCGAGTCAAACGATACCAAAGATCCCGGGGAGGATGATGATCAAATTAACACTGGCAAGAGAGGAGAATTATTCAAAGGCCAATCCCAGGCCCAGGGACGAGGTAATTACAACCCCACGGGTCAAGGGAAGAAAAGGCAGTAGGAAGGTGCCACTAATTTTGTCACTAATACTAACACCGGAAACGGGAACCAACATTAGAAGAAAAGGGGCTTCAGTGGGAAAAGCCAGGAAACTATCATCAGATGCTCGAGGGCCCCTGCCCACAACATACCACAGCGGAGGGTCCAGCCACTCATTCTTGGGAAGACTGCTATGTGATGCATGAGTTTCTGTTGGGGAACGTTGCATGGGAAACAAAAAATTTCCTACGCACACGAAGACCTATCACGGTGATGTTCATCTACGAGAAGAGATTAGATCTACGTACTCTTGTAGACCTCCATCATCGTCCGCCATCGAGGTTGTCGTGCTATCTTTGCTATTACTAGTAAAGCTACGACCTAGCAATATAGTAAACGCATCTGCAAACACAAACGTTAGTTTAAAGACAACCCTATGGCTCCTGCCGGTTGCCGTAGCATCGACGTGCAAGTCGATATTAACTATTACAACATGATCATCTCATACATCCAATATATCACACCACGTCATTGGCCATATCATATCACAAGCATACCCTGCAAAAACAAGTTAGACGTCCTCTAATTTGTTGTTGCTTGTTTTACGTGGCTGCTATGGGTATCTAGTATGATCGCATCTTACTTACGCAATAACCACAACGGAGATGTGCAAATTGCTATTTAACCACTCTCCAAGGACTGCCTCGGTCAAAACCAATTCAACTAAAGTTGAAGAAACCGACACCCGCCAGTCATCTTTATGCAACGAGTTGCATGTCAGTCGATGAAACCAATCTCTCGTAAGCGTACGAGTAATATTGGTCCGGGCCGCTTCAATCCAACAATACTGCCGAATCGAGAAAAGACTAAGGAGGGCAGCAAATCGAACATCAACGCCCACAAAACCTTTTGTGTTCTACTCAAGATAACATCTACACATGAACCTAGCTCATGATGCCACTGTTGGGGAACGTTGCATGGGAAACAAAAAATTTCCTACGCACACGAAGACCTACCATGGTGATGTTCATCTACGAGAGGAGATTAGATCTACCTACCCTTGTAGATCGCTAAGCGGGAAGCGTTAAGAAACGTGGTTGATGTAGTGGTATAGCTTCGTGATTCAAATCTCCGTCGTCCCACGATCCGTTCCGATCTAGCACCGAACGGACGACACCTCCGTGTTCAGCACACGTATAGCTCGATGACGATCTCGGCCTTCTTGATCCAGCAAGAGAGACGAAGAAGTAGATGAGTTCTCTGGCAGTGTGACGACGTTTCGGTGGTGGTGATGATCTACTCCTGCAGGGCTCCGCCCGAGTTCCACAGAAATCCGATCTAGAGGAAGAACTACGTGGTATAGGTTTGAGTTGCACGTGGCAAAGTTGTGTCTCAAAAGCCCTAAAACCACCAGTATAAATAGGGAGGAGGGGAGGGGCTAGCCTTGGGGCTCAAGGGAGCCCCAAGGGCGCCGGCTGAAGGGAGGAGGTGGACTCCCACCCTAATTCGGTTTGGGGGAAGGAGTCCCCTCCTTCCTTCCCACCTCCCTCTTTCCTTTTTTTCCCTTTCCTTTGGTATTTTTCCCTTGTGGCACCACGACCCTATTGGGCTGGCCTCACCAGCCCACTAAGGGCTGGTGCGCCTCCCTAGGGTCACTCGTCTCACTCCCGGGTGGGTGGGCCCCTCCCGGTGAATGCCCGGAACCCATTCGTCACTCCCAGTACACTATTGGTAATGCCAGAAACTTTCCGGTAACCAAATGAAACCATCCTATATATCAATCTTCATTTCCCCTCGTGACGTGTGTGATCTCACACGGGACTCCGAACAACCTTCGGTAACCACACATATAACTCAACTATACTAAAACATCATCGAACCTTAAGTGTGCAGACCCTGCGGGTTCGAGAACTATGCAGACATGACCCGAGACACTCCGCGGTCAATATCCAATAGCGGGACCTGGATGCCCATATTGGATCCTACATATTCTCCGAATATATTATCGGTTGAACCTCTGTGCCAAGGATTCATATAATCCCGTATGCCATTCCCTTTGTCCTTCAGTATGTTACTTGCTCGAGATTCGATCGTCGGTATCCGTATACGTATTTCAATCTCGTTACTGGAAAGTCTCTTTACTCATTCCGTAATACAAGATCCCATGACTTCACTTAGTCACATTGCTTGCAAGGCTTGTTTGTGATGTTGTATTACCGATTGGGCCCCGAGATACCTCTCCGTCACACGGAGTGACAAATCCCAGTCTTGATCCATACTAACTCAAAGGACACCTTCGGAAATACCTGTAGAGCACCTTTATAGTCACCCAGTTATGTTGCGACGTTTGATACACACAAGGTATTCCTTCCGTGTCAGTAAGTTATATGATCTCATGGTCATAGGAATAAATACTTGACACATAGAAAACAATAGCAATAAAATGACACGATCACATGCTACGTGCATAGTTTGGGTCTAGTTATCCCATGATTCTCCTAATGATGTGATCCACTTATCAAGTGACAACACTTGCATATGGTGAGAAAACATTGACCATCCTTGATCAACTGGCTAGCCAACTAGAGGCTTGCTAGGGACATTGTTTTGTCTATGTATCCACACATGTATCTATGTTTTCATTCAGTACAATTATAGCATGGATAATAAACGATTATCTTGAAATAGGAAATATAATAATAACTATTTTATCATTGCCTCTAGGGCATATTTCCAACAGTTTCATGCCGAGGCACTCAAGAACAACCAAGGAGGTAGTAGTGGTGGACACCCAGATCAATTTGGTTCGGGCGGCTCACACAAGAATCCGTTTGGTGGTTTTCCCAACCCTAGTCCACACGGCGGTTCGCACTCCAATGATGGACAGTAACCGGTCCAGAGCAGCCAGCAGTATAATGCACAGGGCGGTTTCTAGCAGCAGCTTCACCCGGGTGGCTCTCAGGAGCAGAACGAGAACGACGGCTTCCAGAATAATCCCAAGCAGTTGAATAGAGTGCAGTATCACGTGTTTACCACCAATGCTTGCAAGAGAGACAAGAAGGTTAAGCACAGAGCCCTCAGCATAGCTGAGCCGGTGCTTCCCAGGTATCTCAACTGGTCCGAGCAGCCATTTACTTGGATTTAGTGCGCCAGTGTTGTCACAAAACAGAGTTATTGGATTTAGTGCGCTCGGCACAAATCTAATATCTGTCATAAACTGCCTCATCCAGACACCCTCCTTAGCTGCCTCCGAGGCAGCCATGTACTCCGCTTCACATGTAGAATCAGCTACAATGCTTTGCTTGGAACTGCACCAGCTTACCGCACCCCCATTAAGAATAAATAGGTATCCGGTTTGAGACTTAGAGTCATCCGGATCAGTGTCAAAGGTTTCGTCGACGTAACCCTTTATGACGAGCTCTTCGTCACCTCCATAAACTAGAAACATTTCCTTAGTCCTTTTCAGGTACTTCAGAATATTCTTGACCGCCGTCTAGTGATCCAGTCCTGGATTACTTTGAAACCTGCCTGCCATACTTATGGCTAGGCTGATGTCTGGTCTAGTGCACAACATTGCATACATGATAGAACCTATGGCTGAAGCATAGGGGACGGTACTCATCTGTTCTCTATCTTCCGCAGTTGCTGGGCACTGAGTCTTACTCAAATTTATACCTCGTAACACTAGCAAAACCCCTTCATGGACTGTTCCATTTTGAACTTCTTCAAAACTTTATCAAGGTATGTTCTTTGTGAAAGTCCTATCAGGCGTCTCGATCTATCCCTATAGATCTTAATGCCTAGAATGTAAGCAGCTTCTCCTAGGTCCTTCATTGGGAAACTTTTATTCAAGTAATCCTTTACGCTCTCCAAAAACTCCACGTTGTTTCCAATCAGCAATATGTCATCCACATATAATATTAGAAACGCCACAGAGCTCCCACTCACTTTCTTGTAAATAAAATATTCTCCAACCAGTTGTATAAACCCAAATGCTTTGATCACCTCATCAAAACGCCTATTCCAACTCCGAGATGCTTGCACGAGTCCATAAATGGACCGCTGGAGCTTGCGTACTTTGTTAGCCTTCTTTGGATCGACAAAACCTTCGGGTTGCATCATATACAACTCTTCCTTCAGAAAACCATTAAGGAACGCCGTTTTGACATCCATCTGCCAGATTTCATAATCAAAAAATGCAGCTAGTGCTAACATGATTCGGACGGACTTAAGCATCGCTACCAGTGAGAACGTATCATCGTAGTCAACTCCTTGAACTTGCGAAAACCCTTTGCCACAAGTCGAGCTTTATAAACGGTCACATTACCGTCCGCGTCCGTCTTCTTCTTAAAGATCCATTTGTTCTGAATAGCCTTGCGGCCTTCAGGTAATTCTTCCAAAGTCCACACATTTTTTTCATACATAGATCCTATCTCGAACTTCATGGCCTCCAGCCATTTAGTGGAATCCGGGCCCACCATTGCTTCTTCGTAATTCGCAGGTTCATTGTTGTCTAACAACATGATTGATAAGACATGATTACCGTACCACTCAGGAGCAGTACGTGATCTTGTCGACCTGCGAGGTCTGATAGGAACATGATCCGAAGTTTCATGATCATCATCATTAACTTCCTCCTCAACCGGCGTCACTTTGACAGAGGTTTCCACCTGCCCCGCGCCACCATCTAGAGGGTTTAGAGGTTTGACAACCTCATCAAGTTCTATCTTCCTCCCACTCAATTCTTTCGAGAGATACTCCTTCTCAAGAAAAGCTCCGTTCTTAGCTACTTTGCCCTCGGATCTGAGATAGAAGGTGTACCCAGCTGTCTCCTTTGGGTAACCTATGAAAACACACTTTTCCTCTTTGGGTTCCAGCTTTTCAAGCTGAAGCTTTTTGACATAAGCATCACATCCCCAAACTTTAAGAAATGACAACTTTGGTCTTTTGCCATACCACAACTGGTATGGTGTTGTCTCAACGGATTTTCATGGTGCCCTATTTAAAGTGAATGCAGCTGTCTCTAATGCATAACCCCAAAACGATAACGGCAAATCGGTAAGAGACATCATAGATCGCACCATTTCTAACAAAGTACGATTACGACGTTCGGACACACCATTGCGCTGTGGTGTTCCAGGCGGTGTTAACTGTGAAACTATTCCACATTGTCTCAAGTGAGCACCAAACTCGAAACTCAGATATTCACCCCCACGATCAGAACGTAGGAACTTGATCTTCTTGTTACGATGATTTTCAACTTCACTCTAAAATTGCTTAAACTTCTCAAACGTTTCAGACTTGTGCTTCATCAAGTAGATATATCCATACCTACTCAAATCGTCAGTGAAGGTGAGAAAATAACGATATCCGCCGCGTGCCTCCACAGTCATCGAACCGCATACATCGGTATGTATGATTTCCAACAAGTCACTTGCACGCTCCATTGTTCCGGAGAACGGAGTCTTAGTCATCTTGCCCATGAGGCATGGTTCGCACGTGTCAAGTGATTCAAAATCAAGTGACTCCAAAAGCCCATTGGAATTGAGTTTCTTCATGCGCTTTACACCAATATAACCTAAGCGGCAGTGCCATAAAACATGGCGCTATCATTGTTAACTGTACATCTTTTGGTCTCAATGTTATGTATATGTGTATCCTCACTATCAAGATTCAATATGAACAATCCTCTCACATTGGGTGCATGACCATAAAAGATATTACTCATAGAAATAGAACAACCATTATCCTCTGACTTAAACGAGTAACTGTGTGACAATAAACAAGATCCGGATATAATGTTCATGCTTAACGCAAGCACTAAATAACAATTATTTAAGTTCATAACTGATCCTGATGGTAACTCAAGTGAGACTGTGTCGACGGCGATCGCATCAACCTTGGAACCATTTCCCACGCGCATCGTCACTTCATCCTTCACCAACCTTCATTTATTCCACAGTTCCTGCTTCGAGTTGCAGATATGAGCAACCGAATCGGTATCAAATACCCAGGCACTACTATGAGAGTTGGTTAAGTACACATCAATAACATGTATATCAAATATACCTGATTTTTCCTTGGCCGCCTTCTTATCAGCCAAATACTTGGGGTAGTTTCGCTTCCAGTGACCCATTCCCTTGCAATAATAACACTCTGTTTCATGCTTAGGTCCAGCCTTGGGTTTCTTCGTCGGATTGGCAACAGGCTTGCCGCTCTTCTTGGAGTTACCCTTATTGCCTTTGCCGTTTCTCTTGAAACCAGTGGTCTTATTGACCATCAACACTTGATGTTCTTTTTGGAGTTCTGACTCTGCGACTTTCAGCATCGCGAATAACTCGCCGGGTGACTTGTTCATCCCTTGCATGTTATAGTTCAACACAAAGCTCTTATAGCTAGGTGGCAGTGATTGAAGAATTCTGTCAGTGATAGCCTCTTGCGGGAGTTCAATCCCCATCTCTGCTAGACGGTTTGAGTACCGAGACATTTTCAACACATGTCCACTGACAGACGAATTCTCCTCCATCTTGCAAGCATAGAATTTATCGGAGGTCTCATACCTCTCGATCCGGGCGTTCTTCCGAAAGACAAACTTCAACTCTTGGAACATCTTATATGCTCCATGATGCTCAAAGCGACGTTGAAGTCCCGGTTCTAAGCCATACAAGACTGCACATTGAACTACTGAGTAGTCCTCCTTACGTGTTAACCAGGCGTTCAAAACATGTTGGCTAGATGTAGTGGGTGGTTTACCTCCTAGCGCAGCATTAAGGACATAATCCTTCTTCCCAGCTTGCAGGAGCACCTCTAGATTACGAGCCGAGTCTACAAAGTTGCTTCCATCATCTTTCAACTTACCTTTCTCTAGGAACATATTGAAATTCAGGGTTGCTACTGCGTGAGCCATTGATCTACAACATAAAATATTGCAAAGTGGACTTAGACAATGTTTAAGATAATTAGAGTTAACCTAATCAAATTACTTATAAACTCCCACTCAAAAAGTACATCTCTCTAGTCATTTGAGTGGTACATGATCCAAATCCACTAACTCAAGTCCGATCATCACGTGAGTTGAGAATATTTTCAGTGGTAAGCATCACTATGATAATCATATCAATTATACGATTCATGCTCGACCTTTCGGTCTCATGTGTTCCGAGTCCAAGTCTGCACATGCTAGGCTCGTAAAGTTTAACCCGAGTGTTCCGCGTGTGCAACTGTTTTCCACCCGTTGTATGTGAACGTTGAGTCTATCACACCCGATCATCACGTGGTGTCTTGAAATGACCAACTGCCGCAACGGTGCACAGTCGGGGAGAGCAGAATTTCATCTTGAAATATTAGTGAGAGATCACATTAACATCACATGCAATTCATAAGTGACATGATATGGCCATCATCTTGTGCTTCTTGATCTCCATCACCAAAGCACCGGCATGATCTTCTTGTCACCGGTGCCACACCATGATCTCCATAATCGTGCCGCCATCGAGGTTGTCGTGCTATCTTTGCTATTACTACTAAAGCTACGACCTAGCAATATAGTAAACGCATCTGCAAACACAAACGTTAGTTTAAAGACCACCCTATGGCTCCTGCCGGTTGCCGTAGCATCGACGTGCAAGTCGATATTAACTATTACAACATGATCATCTCATACATCCAATATATCACATCACGTCATTGGCCATATCATATCACAAGCATACCCTGCAAAAACAAGTTAGACGTCCTCTAATTTGTTGTTGCATGTTTTACGTGGCTGCTATGGGTATCTAGTATGATCGCATCTTACTTACGCAATAACCACAACGGAGATGTGCAAATTGCTATTTAACCTCTCTCCAAGGACTGCCTCGGTCAAAACCAATTCAACTAAAGTTGAAGAAACCGACACCCGCCAGTCATCTTTATGCAACGAGTTGCATGTCAGTCAATGAAACCAGTCTCTCGTAAGCGTACAAGTAATATGGGTCCAGGCCGCTTCAATCCAACAATACCACCGAATCGAGAAAAGACTAAGGAGGGAAGAAAATCGAACATCAACGCCCACAAAACCTTTTGTGTTCTACTCGAGATAACATCTACGCATGAACCTAGCTCATGATGCCACTGTTGGGGAACGTTGCATGGGAACCAAAAATTTTCCTACGCACACGAAGACCTACGATGGTGATGTTCATCTATGAGATGAGATTAGATCTACCTAGCCTTGTAGATCGCTAAGCGGGAAGCGTTAAGAAACGCAGTTGATGTAGTGGTATAGCTTCGTGATTCAAATCACCGTCGTCCCACGCTCCGTTCTGATCTAGCACCGAACGGACGACACCTCCGCGTTCAGCACACTTATAGCTCGATGACGATCTCGGCCTTCTTGATCCAGCAAGAGAGACGAAGAAGTAGATGAGTTCTCCGGCAGCGTGACGGCGCTCTGGTGGTGGTGATGATCTACTTCTGCAGGGCTCTGCCCGAGCTCCACAGAAATCCGATCTAGAGGAAGAACTACATGATATAGGTTTGAGTTGCACGTGGCAAAGTTGTGTCTCAAAAGCCCTAAAACCACCAGTATATATAGGAAGAGGGGAGGGGCTAGCCTTGGGGATCAAGGGAGCCCCAAGGGCGCCGACCGAAGGGAGGAGGTGGACTCCCACCCCAATTCGGTTTTGGGGAAGGAGTTTCCTCCTTCGTTCCCACCTCCCTCTTTCGTTTTTTTTCCTTTCCTTTGGTATTTTTCACTTGTGGCGCCATGGCCCTATTGGGCTGGCCTCACCAGCCCACTAAGGGCTGGTGCGCCTCCCTAGGGTCACTCGGCTCACTCCCGGGTGGGTGGGCCCCTCCTGGTGAATGCCCGGAACCCATTCGTCACTCTCGGTAATGCTCGAGCCTTTCCGGTAACCAAATGAAACCATTC
The DNA here is from genome assembly GCF_904849725.1 of Hordeum vulgare subsp. vulgare. NCBI lineage: Eukaryota > Viridiplantae > Streptophyta > Magnoliopsida > Poales > Poaceae > Hordeum > Hordeum vulgare. The sequence goes on along the minus strand of NC_058524.1, from coordinate 502,614,597 downwards.
TATATATCAATCTTTGTTTCCGGACCATTCCGGAAACCCTTGTTATTTGTGTGATCTCATCCGGGACTCCAAACAACCTTCGGTAACCACACATATAACTCAATTATACTAAAACATCATCGAACCTTAAGTGTGCAGACCCTGCGGGTTCGAGAACTATGCAGACATGACCCGAGACACTCCTCGGTCAATATCCAATAGCGGGACCTGGATGCCCATATTGGATCCTACATATTCTCCGAATATATTATCGGTTGAACCTTTGTGCCAAGGATTCATATAATCCCGTATGTCAATCCATTTGTCCTTCAGTATGTTAGTTGCTCGAGATTCGATCGTCGGTATCCGTATACGTATTTCAATCTCGTTACTGGCAAGTCTCTTTACTCGTTCCGTAATACAAGATCCCATGACTTCACTTAGTCACATTGCTTGCAAGGCTTGTTTGTGATGTTGTATTAACGAGTGGGCCCCGAGATACCTATCCGTCACACGGAGTGACAAATCTCAGTCTTGATCCATACTAACTCAACGGACACCTTCAGAGATACCTGTAGAGCACCTTTATAGTCACCCAGTTATGTTGCGACGTTTGATACACACAAGGTATTCCTCTGGTGTCAGTGAGTTATATGATCTCATGGTCATAGGAATAAATACTTGACACACAGAAAACAGTAGCAATAAAATGACATGATCACATGCTACGTTCATAGTTTGGGTCTAGTCCATCACATGATTCTCCTAATGATGTGATCTAGTTTTCAAGTGACAACACTTGCATATGGTCAGAAAGCCTTGACCATCCTTGATCAACTGGCTAGCCAACTAGAGGCTTGCTAGGGACATTGTTTTGTCTATGTATCCGCACGTGTATCTATGTTTTCATTCAATAAAGTTATAGCATGGATAATAAACGATTATCTTGAAACAGGAAATATAATAATAACTATTTTATCATTGCCTCTAGGGCATATTTCCAACAGTTTCATGTCGAGGCACTCAAGAACAACCAAGGAGGTAGTAGTGGTGGACACCCAGATCAATTTGGATCGGGCGTCTCACACAAGAATCCGTTTGGTGGTGTTTCCAACCCTGGTCCACACGGTGGTTCACACTCCAATGCTGGATAGTACCAAGTCCAGAGCAGCCAGCAGTATAATGCACAGGGCGGTTTCCAGTAGCAGCTTCACCCAGGCGGCTCTCAGCAGCAGAACGAGAACAGCGGCTTCTAGAATAATCCCAAGCTGTTGAATAGAGGGCATTATCACGTGTTTACCACCAATGCTTGCAAGAGGGACAAAAATGTTAAGCACAGAGCCCTCAGCGTAGTTGAGTCGGCGCTACCCAGGTATCTCAACTGGTCCGAGCAGCCAGTTACTTGGAGTAGAGAGGATCACCCGCCCCGGATTGATAACCCCGACGACTTGGCATTGGTTGTGGCACCATAGGTGGGGGGGTGTACACCCTCTCGAACGTCGTCATGGATGGTGGTAGTAGTATCAACATCTTATACTATGACACCTTCTGAAGAATGAATTTCTCTGAGGGCGACTTGATGCCTTCCTCTATGGTCTTCCACGACATCGTTCGGGTAAGTCGGCATATCCTGTTGGGTGGATTGAAATTAATGTGGCTTTTGGCACCGAGTCTAACTACATGAGCGAGTCTCTCACGTTCGAGGTGGTCAAGATCAAGAGTCCTTATCATGCGCTTTTTGGTCGGCCGGCTTACGCCCGTTTCATGGCCCACCCGTGTTATGTCTACCTTAAGCCTAAGATGCCAGGCCCTAAAGGGACCATCACGATAAGTGGAGATCGGAAGATGGCACAGGAGTGCGAAGAAAGTGATGCCGCTTATGCTGAGTCGGCGGACATGACCCCAATCAAGAAGCCCACAATCGATTCAGAGCCGCCCCTTAATTTTAAGCCTATGGATGACACTAAGCTGGTTGATTTCACGCCTGGTGACTCTTCCAAGCACTTCACTACTGGGACTGGTCTGGATCGCAAATAGGAAAGCACACTCATCGAATTCATCTGTGAGAATCGGGACATCTTTGCATGGAAATATTCTGACATGCCGGGTGTACCGAGAGAGTTCGCCGAGCACAACCTTAATGTAGATCCCAAGATGAAGCCGGTTCTACCTTACCTTCATCGCTTCAACGAGGAAAGGCATAAAGATATCGGAGAAGAGGTAGCCCAGCTCTTGGCTGCTGTTTTCATTGTGGAAGTTTTTCACCCAGAGTGGTTGGCCAATCCAGTGTTGGTCCTCAAGAAGAATGGCACCTTTCGCATGTGCATTGACTACACTGACCTTAACAAGGCCTGCCCGAAAGACCCTTTTGCTCTCCCTCGTATCGATCAAATCACTGACTCTACGGCGGGTTGTGAGCGACTGTGTTTTTTGGGTGCTTACTCAGGTTATCATGAGATCAAGATGGCTCTGGAGGATTAGGAGAAGACGGCCTTCATAACTCCCTTTAGTGCTTTTTGCTATGTCTCCATGCCATTTGGGCTCAAGAGTGCAGGGGCGTTTTATCAACGCTGTATCCAGAATTGCCTGCACAATCAGATCGGGCACAACGTTCATGCCTATGTTGATGACATAGTGGTGAAATCCCAGAAGAAAGAGTCACTTCTGGAGGATCTCAAGGAAACATTTGACAATTTGCGCGTGTATCAAATGAAGCTTAACCCGACCAAGTGTGTCTTCGGTGTCCCTGCAGGGAAGCTATTGGGCTTCTTGGTGTCATAATGAGGTATTGAGGCTAACACGGACAAAATCAAGGCGATTACCTTACTCGGCAAGCCAACCAAGATGAACCAGGTCCAACATATGGCGGGTCGTATTGTGGCTTTGAGTCATTTCATAAGTCGCCTTGGAGAGAAGGCCATCCCCCTTTATCAGCTGCTCAAGAAAATAGACCATTTTGTGTGGACATACGCGACCAACGAAGCCTTTGAGGCCCTGAAGAGGCAATTGGCTGAGCCGCCCATTTTAGCCACCCCCACCGACAAAGAGCCTATGCTCTTGTACATCGCTGCTAACTCTAAAGCAGTAAGTGTGGCAGTGGTTGTCGAACGGAAAGAAGAAGGAAAGAGTGTCTGGTCCAGAGGCTAGTATACTTTGTCAGCGAAGTATCAACCCTCTCCAAACAACGTTATCCACATTGGCAGAAGCTGGTTTTCAGGATCTTCATGGCGAGTCGGAAGCTGAGGCACTATTTCCAGGAGCATCCAATCACGATGGTTAGTTCTGCACCACTTGGCGACATTATACAAAACCGTGAAGCGACGGACGGATTGCTAAGTGGGCTATCGAGCTTGGTCCTCACCACGTGAAGTATATGCTTTGCACGACCATCAAGTCTCATGCCATAGTGGATTTCATCAACGATTGGACTGAGTTGCAGATTCCAGAGGATAGACCTGATCACACGTATTGGACTATCCACTTTGACGGGTCTAGGCAGCTCGAAGGCTCGGCGGCTGGCGTGGTACTGACTTCCCCTTAGGGTGACAAGTTATGCTGCGTCCTCCAGCTCATGTTTCCATGTACTAACAATGCAGCAGAGTATGAGGCCTTGCTCCATGGGCTTAGGATCGCCAAAGAGATGAACCTCAACCGAGTTAGATGCCTGGTTGACTCAGATCTAGTGGCCCAGCAAGTTTCTGAAACGTGGGATTCTAGGGATCCGCTGATGGCGGCTTACAAACATGTTATATCAGACGTGGCGGGTCACTTCCATGGTTATCAAGTTGATCATATCGACCGCCGGCTCAACGAAGTAGCTGATGCTCTTTCACGACTTGGATCGCAGTGTAAGCCGGTTCCCCCAATGTATTTTTGGACATTTTGCATAACCCGTCGGTGAAATTTCCTTCTGAAGAGGATATAGCGGTTCGTGACCTAGAGTCTCAACTTGTGGCGGCTTTTCATGCCACTCCTGATTGGGCCGTCCCTTACATGGCTTATTTGGCACGAGGCGAGTTACCTGCTGATGAGTTGCTGGCCCGCCAAATTATCCGGCGATGCAAATATATGGTCATACATAAGGGCAAGTTGCACAAACGAAGCACTTATGGAATTTTTCAAAGATGCGTCTCGCCCGACGAAGGACGTGCGATCCTCAATGAGATTCATGCTGGCGATTGTGGTCACCACGCCGGGTCACGGTCTTTGCTGTCCAAGGCTATTAGGCCGGCATGGATTCTATTGGTTGACGGCTGACGTAGATGCTGAGGACATAGTGCGTAGGTGTGACGGGTGTTAGAAATTCGGGCATTAGATGCATGTGCTGGCTCAAGAGTGCGGATGATCCCAATTACATGGCCTTTTGCGGTCTGGGGGCTCGACATGGTTGGTCCCTGCAAGATATCTTCCAACAAAAAGACTCACCTACTAGTGGTGGTTGACAAATTTACCAAGTGGGTTGAAGCAAACCGGTTAGCAGCTGCGATGCAGATACGGCCGTCAAGTTCCTCAAGAAGCTGACTTCTCGCTTCGGGTATCCTCATAGTATCATCACTGATAATGGTACTAATTTATCTAAAGGCGCCATGCAAGAATTTTGTGAAAAAGAGCACATACGACTTGATGTCTCCGCAGTTGTGCATCCCTAATCTAATGGACAAGCGGAAAGGGCGAATCAAGAAATCTTGCGTGGAATCAAGCCCTGACTCATGGTTCCTCTGGAGCGCACCCCAGGTTGTTGGGTTGAAGAGCTTCCTTCTGTTCTTTGGAGCATACAAACTACCCCTAACAGATCCACTAGTTAGAGCCCTTTTTCTTGGTCTACAGAGCTGAGGCGGTTTTACCAAGTGACATCAGGCATGACTCGCCGTGAGTTGCCGCTTATGTTGAGGAGGACAATGAGCTGGCTCATCAAGATTCGTCGGATGCTTTGGAGGAGGAGCGTGACTTAGCAGCAACACGGTCGGCGATTTACCAGCAAGACTTGCAACGCTATCATAGCCGCCGAGTCAGAAGCCGGGTCTGTCACGATGGCGACTTAGTGCTGTGATTGATTCAAGATCATATTGGTATGCATAAGTTATCCCCCCATGGGAAGGGCCGTTGGTCGTCAGCAAAAGTATTCATAATGGTTCTTACTACCTGGTGGATCTTCATCCAGATAGGCCAACAACAGAGGTTGAAACAACCCGACCTTGGAACATTGCCCACTTGAGGCCTTATTACAATGAGAGTCGTTGACTCCTTATCATTGTACATAGTTTAGTCCTTGTACTCTCTTTATATATATATATATCACAATAAAGCCGGCGCCCACGAAATTCGGGGTCTCTGCAATTTCAGATTCTTGAAAAGATGAGTCCTTATTCTTTCACAAGACAGTAAGAGCGTAAACACTTCAGCAATCCTATGTCCGACTTTTCCCTAATCATAGGTCACTTGGGGGCTTCTACTCATAGAGTTCAGCCTGAATACCCTCTTGGCTAGCAAAAAAATAACGCATTACAATGGTTATACTGGATTGTATGCTTGGCGACTTGGCCTATGGTCCCATGTACTCTTGGCGAGTCAATCCAGTTTTGGACCCTGAACTTGCCTTGGTTAAAACATGAAGGGTGCTTGCGGGAGCCGGTATATGGAGAATAGACAAACCATGGGTTCACTTAACCTGCTTCACTGAAGCTTGACTCGCGCCTGATCAGCCTAAACAACTAAGGCTGTTGCAAAAGCCTCTCTAGGGTAGCACTAGAGCCTTGCAAGCTTGTCCTACCCTGTCACGACTCATTGAGCCAGCAAACTTTATGACTATGAAATATCTTCGGGTACAATTAGTGTTTTCAACAACTCATCTTAAGCCGCCGCGCCTCATTGAGCCGGCTCATTATTTCTTTTCTAACGACATGAAGAATAATTACTTTGCAAAAGGCATGGAAAAATGTCTAGTAAGGCGGCTCATATTAACAAAAAGGGTGAGACTTCAGAGTCAACAAAGGTACGATGCATAACAATACTGTTTTCCTCTCTAACCTATTACATGGCTCAGAAGGCCACCAAATGTTACATGACCTGGCATTTGGATTTTCTGAATTGATCTCCATGGGCGGTCTTCAAGTGACACCTTGTTTAAGTCGCCTCCGAATTATCCTGCGTCGAGCTTTTGCCGTCTTGGATCTGTAAGCCACCCATTTTCCAATTGCAATTGGTTAAGGCATGGATCTCAGCCTCGTTGGTCAAGATGGTGGACGGGTCAGCATCAGAGAAAAAAGGTTGCTTACGGCGCTGCGGAGTCAGAACTGTGATTTCATAAGAGGGAGGATAGACACGCTTGTTGTGTTCATCGTATGCCGCCTGATACTTGGTTAAGTCCAGACTAGCTGCCAGTTGAGTCGCCGCTAGGCGATATTCCTTCACACAGCGGTGATAATCCTCTTCAGAAAATTCTGACCCGTCGTCTTTGTACTCTGGAAACCCGCGAGTAACTCCTATGGCTTAAGCTCTGGAGCATAAGCCAAGCACCGGCTCAGGGTGGTCAATACTCCTTTCCGGGCGGCTGATCTTTTTAATTCTTCAATCTGAGGTGGCAGTGTGGACAAGCATCCCATCATATACTTGATTGACTTAGCAGGCTCCTTGTCGCCCAGAATGGCCTTAATAGTCATCACGCCGCTAGTATAAAGTTGTTATGTTAAGGTATATATGGCCTTCAGTTTCAATACGCAATCATCATGGAGATTGGCGGCTCGAGGACCTGCAGCAAGGATACACAATCATAAGTCGCTGCAATGTTTTACAACTTGACTTTGCAAATAAGGATAGTGTCTGACACTTACCAAACACGACATTAGCCATTTTGGAGATGTGAAGCTTAAGCCCGGTCAGTTCTTGCACGACGACTTTCATTTGTTCCTCGACTTGTTCCGCCCTTTTCAGCAAGGCAGCTCGCTCGACTTCGACCTTTTCTTCAAGCTCCTTGTGGTCCGCCTTCATCTTCTCAGTTTCAACCAATGCAAGGCGGAGCTTCTCTTCAAACTTAGCTCGAGCATCTTGCTGCTCTGCTAAGCTTTGCCTCAGGCCGGACATGGTTGAGTTGGTCTGGCTCAACGATTCCTGCAAACACCAGACGGTTATAACAAGTTTCATGCAGATTGTGAGCAATATCACTGACACTTGGGGGCTAATGTCCGATTCAACTTTTCCATGGTTATACCTTAAAGAAAGACCCAACTCATCTTCAAAAAGATGACCCGACCCTTTAGGGCTACAGGTTGAAGCTTTCTCCAAATTTTAAGCAAGACCCGGATCATCTTCAAGAATATGACCCGGACCTTAGGGGCTACAGGTTGAAGCTTTCTTCAAATTTTAAGCAAGACCCGGATCATCTTCAAGAAGATGACCCGGCCCTTGGGGGCTACAGGTTGAAGCTTTCTTGAAATATAAACTAAAGATCCGGATCATCTTCAAGAAGATGACCCGGCCCTTGGGGGCTACAGGTTGAAGCTTTCTTCAAATATAAACTAGAGACCCGACTCATCTTCAAGAAGATGACCCGACCCTTGAGGGCTACAGGTTGAAAATTTCTACAAAGCTCGACTCGTCAAAGATGACTCGCCCTTTGGAGGGCTAATGGGAGTACATATGAAGGAGGATAACAGGTATCATACCTAGTGTTTTCTTTTCATCATATTAACCAAGATTTTCTCCATTTCATGACTCGTCTCCAGGCGACTCAAATAGCCAGAATGTAATTCATCAAACTCTAGCTTCTCAAAGTTGGGAAGCTTCAATTTGGTCATGCCCTTCTCAATAAGGTTTTGGGGCATCCTTGGGCGCATGCTTGGTCAACACTGCGGATGCAGGTTTAGAATAGCCTGTTCCAACAATGAAGACTGGATCTTGATCAGGTGTCACGCCTTTAGCCGCCTTTTCAGGGCTTGGCGGATTGGGATTCTCGGCTGTTTCCTTCGGCGGGCTTGGTAGCTCATCTTGGTTATCAGGCAAGTCGTCAGGAGGTTCGGCATGAGTCTCAGCCGGCTCATCTTGAGCTTCTGGGATGGAAGCACTTATTCCTATTGTCTCAGTCGCCTTGGGAATGGAGGATGACTTGCTAGTCTTCCTCTTTTTGGCATGAGCCCTACAAAGGGTGGTAATTATGTTAAAATAGAAAGATTGGCGTTCAAAGAACATGTTGGCAAGTGGACTTACCCCTGGAGGCGGATTAAAGGGGGAAGATCCGAAGCCGTTGAGACGATGAAGGAAGTGAAACCTGTTGTACATAAGATTCAAAATATTGTGTAAGTCGAGAGAATCGGCCGCACAAGAAAGAAGGACATTTAGTATAACACATAACTCGCTTTGTCGCTTGTGACCGGCCACCTTATCGAGCAACCCAGACAAGAGATCACCAGAATAGCTTTGAGTGTGACGTTTTGGTGTGAAAATCGCCTCGAGTACGATGATACGTCTCCAACGTATCTATAATTTTTGATGGTTTCATGCTATCATCTTGTCAAACTTTGGATGTTTTGTATGCCTTTTATATCTTTTTTGGGACTAACTTATTAACTCAGTGCCAAATGCCAGTTCTAGTTTTTTTTCCGTGTTTTTGACCCTTTTCAAAGGAGAACTTTAAACGGAGTTCAAAGGGTATAAAATCTGCGGAATGATTTTTTCCATAACAGAAGACACGCGGGAGACTTGAGAACCAAGGCAGGAGACCTCGGAGGAGGTCACAAGCCCACCAGGCCCAGCCTAGGGGGGCGGGCCTAGTAGGCTTGTGAGATCCCCGTGGCTCCCCTGCCCTATATTCCCTAAAATCCCAGAAAAAAATCAAGAGATCACCGAAAATACTTTTCCGCCGCCGCAAGCTTCTGTCTCCGCAAGATCCCATCCGGGGCACGTTCTGGTGCCCTTCCGGAGGGGGGATTCGGATACGGAGGGCTTCTTCATCAACACCATGACCTCTCCGATGATGTGTGAGTAGTTCCCCATAGACCTACGGGTCCATAGCTAGTAGCTAGATGGCTTCTTCTCTCTCTTGGATCTTCAATACAAAGTTCTCCATGATCTTCATGGAGATCTATCTGATGTAATCTTCTTTTGCGATGTGTTTGTCGAGATCCGATGAATTGTGGATTTTTGATCAGATTATCTATGAATCTTATTTGAGTTTCTTCTGATCTCTTTTATGCATGATTTCATATCCTTGTAATTCTCTTCGAGTTGTGGGTTTTGTTTGGCCAGCTTGATCTATGATTCTTGCAATGGGAGAAGTGCTTGGTTTTGGTTTCATACCGTGCGGTGACCTCACCCAGTGACAGAAGGGGTAGCGAGGCACGCATCGTGTTGTTGCCATCAAGGGTAAAAAGATGGGGTTTTCATCATTGGTTTGAGATTATCCCTCTACATCATGTCATCTTGCTTAAGGCATTACTCTGTTCGTCATGAACTCAATACACTAGATGCATGCTGGATAGCGGTCGATGTGTGGAGTAATAGTAGTAGATGCAGAAAGTATCGGTCTACTTGTCTCGGACGTGATGCCTATATGTATGATCATTGCCATATATATCATCATGACTTTGCGCGGTTCTATCAATTGCTCGACAGTAATTTGTTCACCCACCGTAATATTTGCTATTTTGAGAGAAGCCTCTAGTGAACACTATGGCCCCCGGGTCTACTCCACACCATATTTTCATCCTTACACTTTTTACTTCGTTGCACTTTCCACCTTCAGATCTCACTTTGCAATCAATCTTGATGGGATTGACAACCCCTTCATAGCGTTGGGTGCAAGCTCATTTGCGTTTGAGCAGGTACTCTGGACTTGACGCGATTCTCCTACTGGATTGATACCTTGGTTCTCAACTGAGGGAAATACTTACTGCTCCTGTGCTGCATCAGCCTTTCATCTTCAAGGGAAAAACCAACGCAAGCTCAAGGGGTGACAGAAAGGTTGCTCTCGCCATAGCAGAAGAATTTCTGGCGCCGTTGCCAGGGAGGATCAAGTCAAGAGCTCATCCAAGTAAGTATCGCAAACGCATCTCTTGCATTTACTTTTTTGCCTCTCGTTTTTCTCTCCCCCACTTCTGAAAAACAAAAATTTAAAGATTTGCCTTTTTCGTTTGCCTTTTTCGTTCACCCTTTTCTCTCGCTTGCTTTCTGTTCGTTTGTGTGGGATAGTCTACCTGTCACTCATGGCTTGATCCACCACTTCGAACGATACTCACGAGAACGAAGTCCTTAATTTCAAACAAATTGAGGAAGAAAACTTAAAGGACGCTTGGTACAGGATTTGCAATGCTGAGAGTAGATCCACTCATAAGCAATCCATTACCGTCCTGTTCGCAGTTTTTATGTGGGTGTTTATCCTTGGAATAGGTATATTATTGACACCATCGTAGGTGGAAATTTCTTGGGTAGCCAGACCATTGATTCTTACGGAGCTGTAATAAATTTGGTAGGCTCATCCCCACTCATGGTTAATGGAACTACCTTAACTCTGGAACATGTGATGCGTAGGCTGGATGTCATTGAAAATAAAGTTGCTACGATCGAACTTATTGAGAATTTGGATAAAAATATCCACAATCAAATCACTCAGTACGGGTCCAAGGTGGGAATGGTTTTGAAAAATTTAAAGGAGAAGGAACCCACAGTTATCAAAAAACTAGGTCATGATTCCGCTAGGATTGGCAAACTAGAGGATGTCATAACAAACTTGGGTTCCGCTTTTGCCGCTGTGCAGAATACTCCAAACTTTACCCACATTAAGGCCACCAAGTCTATTTTTGTTCCTAAAAATAGTGGTGAATCATCCAGTAAGAAAGATGAAGACCTTAAGATGATGAGTGATCACGCTACTTATGGTTTGAGCACCAAAGACGACGATACGTGATTCTATCGCCTTATGCCTAGCTAAGGGCGTTAAACAATAGCGCTTGTTGGGAGGCAACCCAATGAATTTATCTTTTTATTTTCTGTTTTGTTGCGTCCACACAATCATAATTCTATTATGGTTGTGTCTTTTGTGTTTCCTTTTGTGTTTGAGCCAAGCAAAACCTTTATGACTAGTCTTGGTTATGGTTGTTTAATCCTGCTGGAAAAAGACAGAAACTTTTCGCTCACGGGATGATTTTTCATTTTTATTCATAAAGATCTTTTGAGTTTATTCTTTTTTCTTCTGGTTGATATGCCCAGGCAGTCGTAATTTTTCAGAATTGTTGAGGTACCAGAAGTATATGAAGTACACAGATTGCTACAGAGTGGTCTGTTTTTCACAGATTCTGTTTTTGTTGAGTTGGTTGCTTGTTTTGATGAAACTATGGATAGTATAGGGGGGGTACTAGCCATGGAAAAGTGAGAATAAATTAGCCCAACACCAATATAAATAGAAATCAAGATTGCTACAGTACCTAAAGAGGTGGTAGTTTGTTTTCTTGTGCTAATGTTATCACGAGTTTCTGTTTAAGTTTTGTGTTGTGAAGTTTTCAAGTTTTGGGTGATGTTCTCATGGACAAAGAGATAATGAGTGGAAAGAGCTCAAGCTTGGGGATGCCCAAGGCATACCAATCCAAATTCAAGGACACCAAAAAGCCTAAGCTTGGGGATGCCCCGGGAAGGCATCCCCTCTTTCCTCTTCAGTCCATCGGTAACATTACTTGGAGCTATATTTTTATTCACCACATGATATGTGTTTTGCTTGGAGCGTCTTGTATCTTGGGAGTCTTTTCTTTTTTTTGTGTCACAATCATCCTTGCTGCACACCTTTTTGAGAGAGACATGCACTCATCGTGATTTTGCTAGAATGCTCATCGTGCTTCACTTATATCTTTTGAGCTAGATAATTTTGCTCTATGTGCTTCACTTAGATCTTTTAGAGCACGGCGGTGCGTGACTTGGTAGTTGGCTTATGCTATGAAAGTAGTCCCAAAGGTTATAGGTACCCAAAGAGGATACAAAAACCTCCATCTTGATGTGCATTGAGGAGAAAGAGAAGTCTTGATTCCTCTCAATTACTTTTGAGACGTGGATTTGGAAATATTAAGAGTTATGTTAGTAGGGTGTTGTGAATCTAGAAATACTTGTGTTGAATTTAGTGATTCCCGTAGCATGCACGTATGGTGAACCGCTATGTTAGGAAGTCGGAGCATAATTGATCTATTGATTGCCATCCTTTGTGTGGAGGTCGGGATCGTGCGATGGTTAACACCTACCAACCCTTCCCCTAGGAGTATGCGTTTAGCACTTTGTTTTGATTACTAATAAAAACTTTCGCAACAAGTATGTGATTTCTTCATGACTAATGTGAGTCCATGGTATAGATACACTTTCACCTTCCACCATTGCTAGCCTCTCTAGTGCCGCGCAACTTCCGCCGGTACACAAACCCACCATATGCCTTCCTCAAAACAGCCACCATACCTACCTACTATGGCATTTTCATAGCCATTCCGAGATATATTGCCATGGAACTCCCACCGTTCTGTCTCATGACTTGTGTCGTCACTCTCATATTGCCATTGCATGATCGTAAAATAGCTAGCGAGATGTTTCAACATCGTACACCAAGCTAGATCGTTGCACATCCCGGTACACTGCCGGAGGCATTTCCTATAGAGTCATCATCGTTTTTGAGCTTTGAGCTGTGAGTAAATAAAAGTGTGATGATCATCATTATTAGAGCATTGTCCTTTGTGAGGAAATAAAAAAAAAGAGGCCAAAGAACCCAAAAATAAATAAATAAAGAGAAGAGAAAAAACTAAGAGGCCAAGAGCCCAAATAAAAAAAGAGAAAAGAGAGAAGAAGAGAGAAGGGACAATTCTACTATCTTTTTCCACACTTGTGCTTCATAATAGCACCATGTTCTTCATGATTGAGAGCCTCTCATTTTGTGACCACCATATGCTAGTGGGAATCTTCATTATATAACTTGGCTTGTATATTCCAATGATGGGCTTCCTCAAATTGCCCTAGGTCTTCGTGAGCAAGCAAGTTGGATGCACACCCACTAGTTCTCCTTTTGAGTTTTCACATACTTATAGCTCTAGTGCATCCTTTGTATGGCAATCCCTACTCATTCACATTGATATCTATTAATGGGCATCTCCATAGACCTTTGATACGCCGAGTCAATGTGACCATCTTCTCCTTTTTGTCTCACAACCACCACCACACTCTATTCCACCTATAGTGTTATATCCATGGCTCACACTCATGTATTGCGTGATAGTTATAAAAGGTTTGAGAAAGTAAGAGTGCGAAAACAATTACTTGGCCAATACCGGGGTTGTGCATGATTTGACTTAGTTGTGTCAGGATGATGGAGCATGGCTAGACTATATGATTTTGTAGGGATAACTTACTTTGGCCTTGTTAATTTGAAAGTTCATGATTACCTTGCTAGTTTGCTTGAAGTATTATTGTTTTCATGTCAATAGCAAACTATTGTTTTGAATCTTACGGATCTGAACATTCATGTCACATGAAAGATGTTGCAAAGGACAACTATGCTAGGTAGCATTCCACATCAAAAATTCAGTCTTTATCACTTCCCTACTCGAGGACGAGCAGGAGTTAAGCTTGGGGATGCTTGATACGTCTCCAACGTATCTATAATTTTTGATGGTTTCATGCTATCATCTTGTCAAACTTTGGATATTTTATATGGTTTTATATCTTTTTGGGACTAACTTATTAACTCAGTGCCAAGTGCCAGTTCCTGTTTTTTTTCCGTGTTTTTGACCCTTTTCAGAGGAGAAATTTAAACGGAGTCCAAACGGAATAAAATCTGCAGAATGATTTTTTCCATAACAGAAGACACGCGGGAGACTTGAGAAGAAAGGCAGGAGACCTAGGAGGAGGTCACAAGCCCACCAGGCCCGGCCTAGGGGGGGGCTAGCAGGCTTGTGAGATCCCCGTGGCTCCCCTACCCTAGGTCTTCCGCTTATATATTTCCTAAAATCCCAGAAAAAATCAAGAGATCATCGAAAATACTTTTCCGCCGCCGCAAGCTTGTGTCTCTGCAAGATCCCATCTGGGGCACGTTCTGGTGCCCTGCCGGAGGGGGATTCGGATACGGAGGGCTTCTTCATCAACACAATGACCTCTCCGATGATGCGTGAGTAGTTCACCATAGACCTACGGGTCCATAGCTAGTAGCTAGATGGCTTCTTCTCTCTCTTGGATATTCAATACAAAGTTCTCCATGATCTTCATCGAGATCTATCCGATGTAATCTTCTTTTGCGTGTGCTTGTCGAGATCCGTTGAATTGTGGATTTATGATCAGATTATCTATCAATCTTATTTGAGTTTCTTATGATCTCTTTTATGCATGATTTCATATCCTTGTAATTCTATTCGAGATGTGGGTTTTGTTTGGCCAGCTTGATCTATGATTCTTGCAATGGGAGAAGTGCTTGGTTTTGGGTTCATACCATGCGGTGACCTCACCAAGTGACAGAAGCGGTAGCAAGGCACGCATCGTGTTGTTGCCATCAAGGGTAAAAAGATGGGGTTTTCATCATTGGTTTGAGATTATCCCTCTACATCATGTCATCTTGCTTAAGTCGTTACTCTATTCGTCATGTACTCAATACACTAGATGCATGTTGGATAGCGGTCAATGTGTGGAGTAATAGTAGTAGATGCAGAAAGTATCCGTCTACTTGTCTCGGACGTGATGCCTATATGTATGATCATTGCCTTAGATATCGTCATGACTTTGCGTGGTTCTATCAATTGCTAGATAGTAATTTGTTCACCCACCGTAATATTTGCTATTTTGAGAAAAGCCTCTAGTGAACACTAGGGCCCCGGGGTCTACTCCACACCATATTTTCAGCCTTAAACCTTTTTTACTTCGTTGCACTTTCCGCCTTCAGATCTCACTTTGCAATCAATCTTGAAGGGATTGACAACCCCTTCATAGCGTTGGGTGGAAGCTCGTTTGCGTTTGCGCAGGTACTCTGGACTTGACACGATTCTCCTACTGGATTGATACCTTGGTTCTCAACTAAGGGAAATATTTACTGCTCCTGTGCTGCATCGCCCTTTCCTTTTAAAGGGAAAAACAAACGCAAGCTCAAGGGGTGACAGAAAGGTTTCTGTCGCCATAGCATACGACAACGCTTCATCTTTGTCGCTTGCGACCGGCCACCTTCTCGAGTACGAAAATCGCCTCGGCCACCTTCGAAAGAAATGAAAATTACCTCGATGTCTTCATCTTGGCTCTCCATGTCATCATCCTATAAAATGGAAACGACAATCCTTGAGTACGGGCTGTATTAAAATAAGAAGGACAAAAAGCATTTACCTGTGAGTGACCCTCTGCGGCTCGAGACTCGCCCACAACGGATGACTCAAGTTAAGTTATCTCACCTCTAGAGCTGGGTTGGAGACACAGAACGACTTTAAACCAAGCTTGGAGCAATTCTTAATTGGTTCGCCACATTGTTTCTTCACGATATTGACAATATCTTCCTCTTCAAGCGTGACATTGTAGAAGCATTGCGGATGGTTTAAGCTGCCATCGTATTCGCACATTAAGCCGCCCCAGCGACTTAGAGGCATTATCCGCCATTCCACCCAGCATCGAATCAGATCAATTCCAGTAAGGCCGTTGGTGGTCAAGGCCCTGAGCTTTGTGAAGACAGGGGCGAGTGAAGCTTCTTCCTCGTTAGTCAGCTTCTGGGGCAGCTCAAAATCCATGGGTAGACGTTCCTGCCGAAAACCTGGTAGAGGGTTCTCAGTGGCTGGAGCAGTGTCGCAGCAATAAAAACAAGTCTTCCCCAACCCTTGGGGTGACTATGTAGAGCAGCAGCCAGGAACCCGCATTCTCGTCGTCTCTAAATGTTTACCCCACCAAGTTCTAGGCAGGGGCCATCGGCGAATTTAGTTTGGCGGTTTAGATAGAATATTTTCCTGAACAGAAGGACGATGGGCTCTATCTGCAAGTAAGCTTCGCAGAATACTTGGAACTGACAGAGGTTGGTTATCGAGTTTGGGCCTAAGTCCTGGGGAAGGTGGTTAAAGAAGTGCAGTGCGTCTCTTAAGAATTTTGAGCCGGGTGGTGTGAAGCCCCGCTCAATATGATCAGTAAAAACCACCACCTCCCCATCGGCGGGTTGTGGACGTTGTTCTCCTAAGGCGGCTCGCCAACCAATTGTTTCCTATGGAGCTAGAGTTCGCACTTTTACAAAATCTACAAGGACTGCGTCGCTGACCTCTGATGGCAACCAATTACACTTGGAGATGTGACCCATGGCCACAAAGCACAGAGATAGAGATATGCATAAAGGCGATTGGCGGGTTGTAAGGACCTATAGAAATATTAACTCGCCAACAAGTGGTTGGGGAGGCATCTAAACAGAAATTATGACTTGCCACAGTGTTAGGACGAATTGCTTTTTTAAGTTTTTCTTAGTAAAAATTCCTGGATCTGAGGCAAACACGTTTCCCACAAGGTGCCAGAAGTTATGGATCTACAGGTGCCCTAAAATGGAAAATACTCTGCAAATCCTAAGAACACTAAGGATGCAGGAGCACCGTAAAACCCATAAGGAGATCTTGCGAAGCCATAAAAAAGAACAACAGATTTGCTGCCACTATTAAACAAACGTACCACATGTTTTTACTAAGCTACGGGATTCAAACGACACTTATGAGGTTAATGGCGTGATTTACAGATGCTTGAAGAACTACAATACTGCCCTAAGAACAAGGATGATTGGTAAACTAGATCTACGAGGAAGGAGGAAGTTTACCTGGTGAATGCAGATGTTGGCGGACGAGGCCCCGCTGAGATCTATGCCGAGCACCAAGCCCGAACGATCCGAGAGCAGTAGATCCGAAGGGGAAGCTGTGTGGTGGTAGAGCGTTTGTAACACAAGCTCGATGAAGAAGAAGAGGAGCAACAGTGGTAGTGGAAAGTAAAGACTTTGCACATGTAGTAGGGAGTAGAATTTGGGAAGATGAAACGAGAAGAAGTTGACACGACAATTTTTGGCATGGTTCCGATAGGTGGCGCTATCGTACGTCCATGTTAGTGGAGACTTCAACCCACGGATGGTAATGGGTGCGAGAGTCCATGGAGGGCTCCACCCATAAGGGGTCCACGAGGAAGCGTCCTTGTCTATTTGTAACACCAAAAATTTATGACTTCTTAACTTTTGAGCCATTTTTTTGGATTTTTAAAATTGGCTTTGATAAAAACTTTGAAGCTCTTTGACAATCTCTTTAAGAAAACTTTTTAGAGCTTTCTTTATCAACGTGCGTGGTTTAAAAAATTAATCTTTTGACCTCTTCTCTAAATGAATTGGTTTGGGAGAATATTTTATTCTTTTGCACAACCTTGGAATTTATTTCTGTAGGTTCATTATTTTTACCTCAAGGTTTTATTTTCCTCCATCCTATTTTAGACCTTTTTGCACTTCTACAACATCTAGGTCTTCATTTTTATTTATTTACCAAATCTTTAGAAAGGTTGAACCACCTTTCATAATATATTTCTAATAAAAGACTTTTTCGTAATCAGTTTTGACCCTAGCAAATTTACAAAGGAACTCAGTGATTCCTTTGGAGTTTTGGACCCAAACTCCTACTGTTAGAAGACGTTAGTACCCTCAACCTATTTCACCAAAAACTTTGGAGTCACAAGTTTGAAAATTTCAAATTTCATTTGACTCAAATTTGACCCAAAAGATTATGTTTTGATTAAAAACCTGACTAAAACAGTTTCAAAAATTATGAAAAATTGAGGGCAGTCTTTTCACCTATGGAGAGACCACCCCAAAAAATTTCAGCTCAATATATGTTCTGCATGTGCCATTTTCATTTAATCAAACACCTAGCATGCACTGTTGCCACTATCAATCTCTGAAACTGATTCAGTCAAAGATTCAGTGTTTAGTTCAGTGACAAACACCACATTACCGATGCAAGAACCGCTCGATCCTGTGCCCGAGCTTATCCACGCGCCGCGCAACCCCTTGGACGCTTGCTAGCGTTGGTGGTGAGCTGGCCGAGCCGACCAAGCTCCGGCAACAGCACCTGCAGCGGATGCCACGACCACCAGCGTCGCCCTGCTGCAGCCCCGCACCGACCGACACCGCCCATTGCACCTGAGGCCTCCGCGTGTCCATGGACCCAGCACACGCCGTGTTTGCCGTCACAATGCACCACGCAACACAGAGCATGAACTTTGCTGCCGTAGTGCAAAGCGAGCACTGCTCCGTCAACCCGAGTCCTCCATCGATGATCGAACGACTTTAGGCCAAAAATGGATTTAGCGCGATGAGTAGGTAGGAGCCGGACCACCTAACCACCTGCCTACCCCCCTAGATCACCAAAATTACTCGTCGGAGTTAATACGCACGACACCTCTCTTGGGCCTCTATAAATAGAGCCCCCTCCGAGCTGTCGAACCCATCACTCACCTCACCGCACCCCCCACTCTGAAACCTTGCCAAAGCCAGAGGAGGGCCTCGGAGGGGCCTTCTTCCCCAGCTCCGGCCGCCCCGATCCGCTTGAGGTTCCGGTTGGATTCGGGCAAGGTGCGCAGAGGTAGGATCCCCTGAGGCGTTCAGAAGCTTCCTGGTGACCTCCTCATCCCGAGCTCCCCTTTGATTTGAGTTCCTTGGTGAGCTGCGGAGATGCCCGAAGCTGCCGTCCATCGAAGCAAGGTCCCAGTCGACGTAGAGACCCCTCTTTGACCCCATCCACCTCTCACCAAAGCACATGAACACGATGTTGGGGAACGTTGCACGGGAAACAAAAATTTTCCTACGCGATCGAAGACCTATCATGGTGATGTCCATCTACGAGAGGGGATGAGTGATCTACGTACCCTTGTAAACCGTACAGTAGAAGCGTTTAGTGAACGCGGTTGATGTAGTGGAACGTCCTCACGTCCCTCGAGCCGCCCCGCGAACCGTCCCGCGATCAGTCCCATGATCTAGTGCCGAACGGACGGCACCTCCGCGTTCAGCACACGTACAGCTCGACGATGATCTCGGCCTTCTAGATCCAGCAAGAGAGACGGAGAGGTAGAAGAGTTCTCCGGCAGCGTGACGGTGCTCCGGAGGTTGGTGATGATCTCGTCTCAGCAGGGCTCCGCCCGAGCTCCGCAGAAACGCGATCTAGAGGTAAAACCGTGGAGATATATGGTCGGACTGCCGTGGCAAAGTTGTCTCAAATCAGCCCTAAAACCCCACTATATATAGGAGGAGGAGGGGGGAGCCTTGCCTTGGGGTCCAAGGACTCCCAAGGGGTTGGACGAGCCTAAGGGGGAAGGTCTCCCCCTTCCAAACCGAAATCTACTTGGTTTGGAAGGTGGAGTCCTTCTTCCCTTTCCCACCTCCCTCTTTTTTTTCTTTTCTCTTTGATTTTTCTTCCAATGCGCATAGGGCTCTTTTGGGCTGTCCCACCAGCCCACTAAGGGCTGGTGCGCCACCCCCAAGGCCTATGGGCTTCCCCGGGGTGGGTTGCCACCCCCCGGTGAACACCCGGAACCCATTCGTCATTCCCGGTACATTCCCGGTAACTCCGAAAACCTTCCGGTAATCAAATGAGGTCATCCTATATATCAATCTTCATTTCCGGACCATTCCGGAAACCCTCATGACGTCTGTGATCTCATCCGGGACTCCGAACAACATTCGGTAACCAACCATATAACTCAAATACGCATAAAACAACGTCGAACCTGAAGTGTGCAGACCCTGCGGGTTCGAGAACTATGTAGACATGACCCGAGAGACTCCTCGTTCAATATCCAATAGCGGGACCTGGATGCCCATATTGGATCCCACATATTCTACGAAGATCTTATCGTTTGAACCTCAGTGCCAAGGATTCATATAATCCCGTATGTTACTTGCCCGAGATTCGTTCGTCAGTATCCGCATACCTATTTCAATCTCGTTTACCGGAAAGTCTCTTTACTCGTTCCGTAATACAAGATCCCGTAACTTACACTAAGTCACATTGCTTGCAAGGCTTGTGTGTGATGTTGTATTACCGAGTGGGCCCCGAGATACCTCTCCGTCATACGGAGTGACAAATCCCAGTCTTGATCCATACTAACTCAACGAACACCTTCGGAGATACCTGTAGAGCATCTTTATAGTCACCCAGTTACGTTGCGACGTTTGATACACACAAAGCATTCCTCCGGTGTCCGTGAGTTATATGATCTCATGGTCATAGGAACAAATACTTGACACGCAGAAAACAGTAGCAACAAAATGACACGATCAACATGCTACATCTATTAGTTTGGGTCTAGTCCATCACATGATTCTCCTAATGATGTGATCCCGTTATCAAGTTACAACACTTGCCTATGGCCAGGAAACCTTGACCATCTTTGATCAACGAGCTAGTCAACTAGAGGCTTACTAGGGACAGTGTTTTGTCTATGTATCCACACAAGTATTGTGTTTCCATTCAATACAATTATAACATGGATAATAAACGATTATTATGAACTAAGAAATATAATAATAACTAATTTACTATTGCCTCTAGGGCGTATTTCCAACAGTCTCCCACTTGCACTAGAGTCAATAATCTAGTTCACATCACCATGTCACTCCAACGAATCTAACACCCATATAGTTATGGGGTCTGATCACGTCTTGCTCGTGAGAGAGGTTTTAGTCAACGGTTCTGAAACTTTCAGATCCGTGCGTTCTTTACAAATCTTTATGTCATCTTATAGATGCTGCTACTACGTGCTATTCGGAAATGCTCCAAATATCTACTCTACTATACGAATCTGTTTCACTACTCATAGTTATTCGGATTAGTGGCAAAGCTTGCATCGACGTAACCCTTTACGACGAACTCTTTAACCACCTCCATAATCGAGAAAAATTCCTTAGTCTATTTAGTTACTAAGGATAACTTTGACCGCTGATCAATGATTCAATCATGGATCACTTTCTATACCTCTCAACAGACTTTGAGTCAAGGCACACATCAGGTGCGGTACTCAGCATGGCATACTTTAGAGTCTACGGCTAAGGCATAGAAGACGACCTTCGTCTATTCTCTTTATTCTACCGTGGTCGGGTTTTGAGTCTTACTCAAATTCACACCTTACAACACAGTCAAGAACTCCTTCTTTGCTGATCTATTTCGAATTACTTCGAAAATTTGTCAAGGCACGCATCTTGTTGAAACTTCTATTAAGCGTTTTGATCTATCTCCATAGATCTTGATGCTCAACGTTCAAGTAGCGCAATCCAGGTACTCCTTTGAAAACTCCTTTCAAACAACCTTGTATGCTTTACATAAATTCTACATTACTTCTGATCCACAATATGTCAACTACATATACTTATCAGAAATTCTATAGTGCTCCCACTCACTTCTTTGGAAATACAAGTTTCTCATAAACCTTGTACAAACCCAAAATCTTTGATCATCTCATCAAAGTGTATATTCCAACTCCGAGATGCTTGCACCAGTCCATTGAAGGATCACTGGAGCTTGCATACTTGCTAGTATCTTTAGGATCAACAAAACCTTCTGGTTGTATCACATACAATGTTTGCTCAAGGAAACCGTCGAGGAAACAATGTTTTGACATCCTACGTGCAATATTTCATAAATAATGCATCAATAACTAACATAATTCCAACAGACCTTTAGCATCGCTACGAGTGAGAAAGTCTCATCATAGTCAACTGGTTGATCTTGTCGAAAACATCTTTGCGACAAGTCGAGCTTTTCTTAATAGTGACTTATCACCATCATCGTCTGTCTTCCTTTTAAAGATCCATTTTACTCAATAGTCCTATGACCATCAAGTAATTCTTCCAAATTCTACACTTTGTTTTCATACATGGATCCTCTCTCGGATTTCATGGCTTCCAGCCATTTGTCGGAATCTGGGCCCACCATCGCTTTCTCCATAACTCGTAGGTTCACTGTTGCTCAACAACATGGCCTCCAAGACAGGGTTACCGTACCACTCCGTAGTAGTACGCGACCTTGTCAACCTACGAGGCTTGTAGTAACTTGATCCGATGCTTGATGATCACCATCATCAGCTTCCACTTCAATTGGTGTAGGTGCCACAGGAACAACCTCCTGCGCCCTGCTACACAGTGGTTGAAGTGATGGTTCAATAACCTCATCAAGTTCTACTACCCTCCCACTCAATTCTTTCGAGAGAAACCTTTCCTCGAGAAAGGATCCGTTTCTAGAAACAAACACTTTGCTTTCGGATCTGAGATAGGAGATGTAGCCAACTGTTTTTGGATATCCTATGAAGATGCATTTATCCGCTTTGGGTTCGAGCTTATCAGATTGAAACTTTTTCACATAAGTGTCGAAGCCCCAAACTTTCAAGAAACGACAGTTTAGATTTCTCTAAACCTCAGTCTATAATGTGTCATCTCAATCGGAAATACGTGGTGCCCTATTTAAAGTGAATGCGGTTGTCTCTAATGCTTAACCCATAAACGATAGTGGTATTTCGATAAGAGACATCATAGCATGCACCATACCAAATAGTGCGTGGCTATGACGTTCAGACACATCATCACACTATGATGTTCCAGGTGGCATGAACTGCGAAACAATTTCCACATTGTCTTAACTGTGTACCAAAACTCGTAACTCAGATATTCATTTCTATGATCATATCGTAGATAGTTTATCCTCTTGTTATGATGAACTTCACTCCGAAACAGAATTGAACTTTTCAATATTTCAGACTTGTGATTCATTAAGCAAATACTCTAGTATCTACTCAAATCGTCATTAAAGTAAGAACATAATGATATCCACTGCGAGCCTCAGCACCCATTGAACTGCATACATCAAAATGTATCACTTCCAACAAGTTACTATCTTATTTCATCTCAATGAAAACAAGGCCTTGCTCATGTGGTATGATTTGCATGTCACTAGTGATTCAAAATCAAGTGAGTATAAAGATCCATCAGCATGGAGCCTCTTCATGCAATTTATACCAACATGACTCAAGCGGCAGTGCCACAAGTAAGTGGTACTATCATCATTACCTCGTATCTTTTGGCACCAATATCATGAACATGTGTAACACTACGATCGAGATTCAATAAACCATTGAAGGTGATTATTCAAGAAAATAGAGTAACCATTATTCTCTTTAAAAGAATAATCGTTTTGCAATAAACACGATCCAATCATGTTCATGCTTAACGCAAGCACCAAATAACAATTATTTAGGTTTAACACCAATCCCGATGGTAGAGGGAGCGTGCGACGTTTGATCATATCAACCTTGGAAACACTTCCAACACGTATGGTCACCTCGCCTTTAGCTAGTATCCGTTTATGCCGTAGCTTTCATTTCGCGTTACTAATCACTTAGCAACCGAAGCGGTATCCAATACCCTCGTGCTACTAGGAGTACTAGTAAAGTACATATCAACATCATGTATATCAAATATACTTCTCTCAACTTTTGCCAGCCTTCTTATCTACCAAGTATCTAGAGTTGCTCCGCCTCAGTGACTGTTCCCCTCATTACAAAAGCACTTAGTCTCGGGTTTGGGTTTAATCTTGGGTCTCTTCATTAGTGCAACAACTGTTTTGCCGTTTCACGAAGTATCCCTTCTAGCCCTTGCCTTTTTGAAACTTAGTGGTTTTACAAACCATCAACTATTGATGCTCCTTCTTGATTTCTACTTTCGCAGCGTCAAACATCGCGAATCGCTCAAGGATCATTGTATCTATCCTTGATATGTTATAGTTCATCACGAAGCTCGCATAGCTTGGTGGCAGTGTCTTTGGAGAACCATCACTATCTCATCTGGAAGATTAACTCCCACTTGATTCAAGTGATTGTCGTACTCAGATAATCAGAGCACACGCTCAACAATTGAGCTTTTCTCCTTTACTTTGTGGACAAAGAATCTTGTCGGAGGTCTCGTACCTCTCAACAAGGGCACGAGTATGAAATCACAATTTCATCTCTTTAGAACATCACTTATGTTCCGTGACGTTTCAAAACGTCTTCGGTGCCTTTCTTCTAAGCCATTAAGTATTTTGCACTGAACTATCGTGTAGTCATCAAAAACGTGAATGTCCGATGTTCACAGCATCCACAGACGACGCTCGAGGTGCAGCACACCGAGTGGTGCATTAAGGACATAAGCCTTCTGCGCAGCAACGAGGACAATCCTCGGTTTTACAGACTTAGTCTGCAAAGTTTGCTACTATCAACTTTCAACTAAATTTTCTCTAGGAACATATAAAAAACAGTAGACCTATAGCGCAAGCCACATCGTAATTAGCAAAGACCATTAGACTATGTTCATGACAATTAGTTCAATTAATCATATTACTTAAGAACTCCCACTCAAAAAGTACATCTCTCTAGTCATTTGAGTGGTACATGATCCAAATCCACTATCTCAAGTCCGATCATCACGTGAGTCGAGAATAGTTTCAGTGGTAAGCATCCCTATGCTAATCATATCAACTATACGATTCATGCTCGACCTTTCGGTCTCATGTGTTCCGAGGCCATGTCTGCACATGCTAGGCTCGTCAAGCTTAACCCGAGTGTTCCGCGTGTGCAACTGTTTTGCACCCGTTGTATGTGAACGTTGAGTCTATCACACCCGATCATCACGTGGTGTCTCGAAACGATGAACTGTAGCAACGGTGCACAGTCGGCGAGAACACAATTTCGTCTTGATATTTTAGTGAGAGATCACCTCATAATGCTACCGTCGTTCTAAGAAAAATAAGGTGCATAAAAGGATTAACATCACATGTAATTCATAAGTGACATGATATGGCCATCATCACGTGCTTCTTGATCTCCATCACCAAAGCACCGGCATGATCTTCTTGTCACCGGCGCCATACCATGATCTCCATCAACGTGTCGCCATCGGGGTTGTCGTGCTACTCATGCTATTACTACTAAAGCTACATCCTAGCAAAATAGTAAACGCATCTACAAGCACAAACGTTAGTATAAAGACAACCCTATGGCTCCTGCCGGTTGCCGTACCATCGACGTGCAAGTCGATATTAACTATTACAACATGATCATCTCATACATCCAATATATCACATCACATCGTTGGCTGTATCACATCACAAGCATACCCTGCAAAAACAAGTTAGACGTCCTCTAATTTTGTTGTTGCATGTTTTACGTGGTGACCATGGGTATCTAGTAGGATCGCATCTTACTTACGCAAACACCACAACGGAGATATATGAGTTGCTATTTAACCTCATCGAAGGACCTCCTCGGTCAAATCCGATTCAACTAAAGTTGGAGAAACTGACACCCGCGAGTCATCTTTGAGCAACGGAGTTACTCGTAGCGATGAAACCAGTCTCTCGTAAGCGTACGAGTAATATCGGTCCGAGCCGCTTCGATCCAACAATACCGCGGAATCAAGAAAAGACTAAGGAGGGCAGCAAAACGCACATCACCGCCCACAAAAACTTTTGTGTTCTACTCGAGAAGACATCTATGCATGAACCTAGCTCATGATGCCACTGTTGGGGAATGTCGCATGGGAAACAAAATTTTCCTACGCGCACGAAGACCTATCATGGTGATGTCCATCTACGAGAGGGGATGAGTGATCTACATACCCTTGTAGACCGTACAGCAGAAGCGTTTAGTGAACGTGGTTGATGTAGTGGAATGTCCTCACGTCCCTCGATCCGCCCCGCGAACCATCCCGCTATCAGTCCCACGATCTAGTGCCGAACGGACGGCACCTCCGCGTTCAGCACACGTACAGCTCGACGATGATCTCGGCCTTCTTGATACAGCAAGAGAGACGGAGAGGTAGAAGAGTTCTCCGGCAGCATGACGGCGCTCCGGAGGTTGGTGATGATCTCGTCTCAGCAGGGCTCCGCCTGAGCTCCGCAGAAACGCGATCTAGAGGTAAAACCGTGGAGATATGTGGTCGGGCTGCCATGGCAAAGTTGTCTCAAATCAGCCCTAAAACCCCACTATATATAGGAGGAAGAGGGGGGAGCCTTGCCTTGGGGTCCAAGGACTCCCAAGGGGTCGGCCGAGCCTAAGGGGGAAGGTCTCCCCCTCCCAAGCCGAAATCTACTTGGTTTGGAAGGTGGAGTCCTTCTTCCCTTTCCCACCTCCCTCTTTTTTTTTTCTTTTCCCTTTGATTTTTCTTCCAATGCGCATAGGGCTCTTTTGGGCTGTCCCACCAGCCCACTAAGGGCTGGTGCGCCACCCCCAAGGCCTATGGGCTTCCCTGGGGTGGGTTGCCCCCCCGGTGAACACCCGGAACCCATTCGTCATTCCCGGTACATTCCCGGTAACTCCGAAAACCTTCCGGTAATCAAATGAGGTCATCCTATATATCAATCTTCGTTTCCGGACCATTCCGGAAACCCTCGTGACGTCCGTGATCTCATCCGGGACTCCGAACAACATTCGGTAACCAACCATATAACTCAAATACGCATAAAACAACGTCGAACCTTAAGTGTGCAGACCCTGCGGGTTCGAGAACTATGTAGACATGACCCGAGAGACTCCTCGGTCAATATCCAATAGAGGTACCTGGATGCCCATATAGGATCCCACATATTCTACGAAGATCTTACCGTTTGAACCTCAGTGCCAAGGATTCATATAATCCCGTATGTCATTCCCTTTGTCCTTCGGTATGTTACTTGCCCGAGATTCAATCGTCAGTATCCGCATACCTATTTCAATCTCGTTTACCGACAAGTCTCTTTACTCGTTCCGTAATACATGATCCCATAACTTACACTAAGTCACATTGCTTGCAAGGCTTGTGTGTGATGTTGTATTACCGAGTGGGCCCCGAGATACCTCTCCGTCATACGGAGTGACAAATTCCAGTCTTGATCCATACTAACTCAACGAACACCTTCGGAGATACCTGTAGAGCATCTTTATAGTCACCCAGTTACGTTGCGACGTTTGATACACACAAAGCATTCCTCTGGTGTCCGTGAGTTATATGATCTCATGGTCATAGGAACAAATACTTGACACGCAGAAAACAGTAGCAACAAAATGACACGATCAACATGCTACGTCTATTAGTTTGGGTCTAGTCCATCACATGATTCTCCTAATGATGTGATCCCGTTATCAAGTGACAACACTTGCCTATGGCCAGGAAACCTTGACCATCTTTGATCAACGAGCTAGTCAACTAGAGGCTTACTAGAGACAGTGTTTTGTCTATGTATCCACACAAGTATTGTGTTTCCATTCAATACAATTATAGCATGGATAATAAACGATTATTATGAACTAAGAAATATAATAGTAACTTATTTATTATTGCCTCTAGGGCATATTTCCAACACACGATCAGTACATAGGTGCCCTCGGTTGGCTCTCTCCCTCCGTCAATCGCCACCGGCGATCACCGCAACGCCTCTGGCGCCGGTGAGTTCAGACCTGACAGGGTGGACCCCCCTTGTCAGGGTTCTTTATTTTTGAAACATTTTCCCTCGAAGGTGCCTTCGCGAGGAGCTATCTTCAAAGATGGTTCACGTATTTTCCTTTCGGACGCTTTGAGTTTCTCAAACTAGCGCCTGCACCTATTCTATTTCATTACAGAATAGTCCCTAAACTTGTTTTACTTATAACTAATAAACTACAATAGCTTTTGAATTGATTCTTTTTGCCAAATCTAGCTCTGAGGTCCTAGTTTATTTTCAGATTTTTATAAAAATTATTTGGAGAAATTAGCTAGGCCTAAAATCTTGTGATGGTATGTGTTATACGACGTAGATTCCGACGAAGGAAACACCTACGTTAACCTCACCGAGCTTGATCCCGACTACGTTGAACTAGACAAGTATGTTTGAAGTTCTGATGTGTTGTTTTCTCACTAACAAAAATTTAATATTCATCCATTGAATTATTCAAGCATTGCATATCTTATAAATAATGTTAAAAACATGACTATGGCAAGTGATGGTTGTGAGTGGTCGTGGATAACCTTGTCACGCGGAACGTGATAGGTTATGGCCTGGTCATGACAAGTGCGTAATTGTAATGGTAAGAAAGTGATAACTCTAGTATCGACCTAGATCGAGTCTTGTCTGTGTCGTACTTTCTTTATTGTGCTACCAGAGTTTCCTAAATAAGGATTCGGTATAGTTGGTCGTAGGCCTATTATCAGTCACACACCAAGTAGAGGGGTCGGGATGAAGGTACCCATGGCCATAGACTATATCCAGTCATCCGGTCATGGGGTATGGGTGTTTCTGGTCTAGGACTGAGAGGGAGGGCACTCCCTTGTAGCACGCGGTGTAAATTTGATCCCATGCTAGTCGAGGTCAGAGTCTCCCCGTCTTATGGTTTTGCCCGGGCAGCGTAGTCCGGGTGAAGCCGGCCTTCGCGGGGGTAAAACGGGTGTGTGTTATTTCTGAGTGTGTGCCTCTAAAATACCGTACACGGGATTAGTCATATTGGCTATCGAAACCCGTGAGCTATGGGTAAAGAGTACACCCTCTACAGAGTCAAAACTATTCAAGTAGCCGTGTCCACGGTTAAGGACGGTTGTTTGACAAGTCAAGTGTCGGTCTTAGAGTCGGTCCTTAGAGTACAAGTTGGTGGAACAATAATGGTTGTGGATATCTGACGGTATTGTGGAAAATTTTATTGTTATCTTCTTGGTTCAAAAATTATCTTGAAGGTTGGTTGTACCACCAAGATAATTCTTATTTATTTTTATGCCCTTTCCGTGGTGTCGCTAAGACGTCCGACTGTGGCTTGTCATTTATTTGTATGCCCTTTCTGTGGTGTCGCTAAGACGCCCGAGTGTGCCTTGCTATTTATTTTTATGCCCTCTCTGTGGTGTTGCTAAGACGCCCGTTTGTGGCTTATTATTTATTTTATGCCCTGTATGAGGTGTCGCTCAGACTCCCGACGGTGGTAAACTAACCCTTGTGTACATGGACACATGCAATATTTTTGTATCAATTACAGATAAAAAGCATAAGGTTGCTAACCTCGGTCGAGGATACCATTTTGTGTGAACTTAAGTGTGACTCGGGCATTATGTTGGAAATATGCCCTAGAGGCAATAATAAATTAGTTATTATTATATTTCTTAGTTCATGATAATCGTTTATTATCCATGCTATAATTGTATTGATTGGAAACACAATACTTGTGTGGATACATAGACAAAACACTGTCCCTGGTAAGCCTCTAGTTGACTAGCTCGTTGATCAAAGATGGTCAAGGTTTCCTGGCCATAGGCAAGTGTTGTCACTTGATAACGGGATCACATCATTAGGAGAATCATGTGATGGACTAGACCCAAACTAATAGACGTAGCATGTTGATCGTGTCATTTTGTTGCTACTGTTTTCTGCGTGTCAAGTATTTGTTCCTATGACCATGAGATCATATAACTCACGGACACCGGAGGAATGCTTTATGTGTATCAAACGTCGCAACGTAACTCGGTGACTATAAAGATGCTCTACAGGTATCTCCGAAGGTGTTCGTTGAGTTAGTATGGATCAAGACTGGGATTTGTCACTCCGTATGACGGAGAGGTATCTCGGGGCCCACTCGGTAATACAACATCACACACAAGCCTTGCAAGCAATGTAACTTAGTGTAAGTTGCGGGATCTTGTATTACGGAATGAGTAAAGAGACTTGCCGGTAAACGAGATTGAAATAGGTATGCGGATACTGACGATCGAATCTCGGGCAAGTAACATACCGAAGGACAAAGGGAATGACATACGGGATTATACGAATCCTTGGCACTGAGGTTCAAACGATAAGATCTTCGTAGAATATGTAGGATCCAATATGGGCATCCAGGTCCCGCTATTGGATATTGACCGAGGAGTCTCTCGGGTCATGTCTACATAGTTCTCGAACCCGCAGGGTCTGCACACTTAAGGTTCGACGTTGTTTTATGTGTATTTGAGTTATATGGTTGGTTACCGAATGTTGTTCGGAGTCCCGGATGAGATCGGACGTCACGAGGGTTTCCGGAATGGTCCGGAAATGAAGATTGATATATAGGATGACCTCATTTGATTACCGGAAGGTTTTCGGAGTTACCGGGAATGTACCGGGAATGACGAATGGGTTCCGGGAGTTCACCGAGGGGGGGGGGCAACCCACCCCGGGGAAGCCCATAGGCCTTGGGGGAGCCACACCAGCCCTTAGTGGGCTGGTGGGACAGCCCACAAGTGCCCTATGTGCTAAGGAGAAGAAAATCAAGAGAGAAAGAAAAAAAAGAGGGAGGAGGTGGGAAGGGAGGGGGACTCCCTCCCACCAAACCTAGTCCAACTCGGTTTGGGGGGGGAGAGTCCTCCCCCTTGGCTCGACGACCCCTTGAGGGTCCTTGGACCCCAAGGCAAGGCCCCCCTCCCTCCCACCTATATATACGGAGGTTTTAGGGCTGATTTGAGACGACTTTTCCACGGCAGCCCGACCACATACCTCCATGGTTTTTCCTCTAGACCGCGTTTCTGCGGAGCTCGGGCGGAGCCCTGCTGAGACAAGGTCATCACCAGCCTCCGGAGCGCCGTCACGCTGCCGGAGAACTCTTCTACCTCTCCGTCTCTCTTGCTGGATCAAGAAGGCCGAGATCATCGTCGAGCTGTACGTGTGCTGAACGCGGAGGTGCCGTCCGTTCGGTACTAGATCGTGGGACTGATCGCGGGATTGTTCGCGGGGCGGATCGAGGGACGTGAGGACGTTCCACTACATCAACCGCGTTCTCTAACGCTTCTGCTGTACGGTCTACAAGGGTACGTAGATCACTCATCCCCTCTCGTAGATGGACATCACCATGATAGGTCTTCGTGCGCGTAGGAAATTTTTTGTTTCCCATGCGACGTTCTCCAACAGTGGCATCATGAGCTAGGTTCATGCGTAAATGTCTTCTCGAGTAGAACACAAAAGTATTTGTGGACGGTGATGTGCGTTTTGCTGCCCTCCTTAGTCTTTTCTTTATTCCGCGGTATTGTTGGATTGAAGCGGCTTGGACCGACATTACTCGTACGCTTACGAGAGACTGGTTTCATCGTTAGGAGTAACCCCCTTTGCTCAAAGATGACTGGCAAGTGTCGGTTTCTCCAACTTTAGTTGAATCGGATTTGACCGAGGAGGTCCTTGGATGAGGTTAAATAGCAACTCATATATCTCCGTTGTGGTGTTTGCGTAAGTAAGATGCGATCCTACTAGATACCCTTGGTCACCACGTAAAACGTGCAACAACAAAATTAGAGGACGTCTAACTTGTTTTTGCAGGGTATGATTGTGATATGATATGGCCAACGATGTGATGTGATATATTGGATGTATGAGATGATCATGTTGTAATAGAAATATCGACTTGCACGTCGATGGTACGGCAACTGGCAGGAGCCATATGGTTGTCTTTATAACTAACATTTGTGCTTGTAGATGCGTTTACTATTTTGCTAGGACGTAGCTTTAGTAGTAATAGCATGAGTAGCACGACAACCCCGATGGCGACACGTTGATGGAGATCATGATGATGGAGATCATGGTGTGACTCCGGTGACAAGAAGATCGTGCCGGTGCTTTGGTGATGGAGATCAAGAAGCACGTGATGATGGCCATATCATGTCACTTATGAATTGCATGTGATGTTAATCCTTTTATGCTCCTTATTTTGCTTAGAACGACGGTAGCATTATCAGGTGATCTCTCACTAAAATTTCAAGACGAAATTGTGTTATCCCCGACTGTGCACCGTTGCTACAGTTCGTCGTTTCGAGACACCACGTGATGATCGGGTGTGATAGACTCAACGTTCACATACAACGGGTGCAAAACAGTTGCGCACGCGGAACACTCGGGTTAAGCTTGACGAGCCTAGCATGTGCAGACATGGCCTCGGAACACATGAGACCGAAAGGTCGAGCATGAATCGTATAGTTGATATGATTAGCATAGAGATGCTTACCACTGAAACTATTCTCGACTCACGTGATGATCGGACTTGAGATAGCGGATTTGGATCATGTACCACTCAAATGACTAGAGAGATGTACTTTTTGAGTGGGAGTTCTTAAGTAATATGATTAATTGAACTAATTGTCATGAACATAGTCTAATGGTCTTTGCGAATTACGATGTAGCTTGCGCTATAGCTCTACTGTTTTTATATGTTCCTAGAGAAAATTTAGTTGAAAATTGATAGTAGCAAACTTTGCTGACTGAGTCTGTAAAACCGAGGATTGTCCTCGTTGCTGCGCAGAAGGCTTATGTCCTTAATGCACCACTCGGTGTGCTGCACCTCGAGCGTCGTCTGTGGATGCTGTGAACATCCGACATACACGTTTCTGATGACTACACGATAGTTCAGTGCAAAGTGCTTAATGGCTTAGAAGCAAGGCACGGAAAACGTTTTAAAACGTCACAGAACATAAGTGATGTTCTAAAGAGATGAAATTGTGATTTCATACTTGTGCCCTTGTTAAGAGGTACGAGACCTCCAACAAGATTCTTTGACCACAAAGTAAAGGAGAAAAGCTCAATCGTTGAGCGTGTGCTCAGATTGTCTGAGTACGACAATCACTTGAATCAAGTGGGAGCTAATCTTCCAGATGAGATAGTGATGGTTCTCCAAAAGTCACTGCGACCAAGCTTTGAGAGCTTCGTGATGAACTATAACATATCAAGGATAGATACAATGATCCTTGAGCGATTCGCGGCGTTTGACACTGCGAAAGTAGAAATCAAGAAGGAGCATCAATAGTTGATGGTTTGAAAAACCACTAAGTTTCAAGAAAGGCGAGGGCTAGAAGGGATACTTCGTGAAACGGCAAAACAGTTGCTGCGCTAATGAAGAGACCCAAGATTAAACCCAAACCCAAGACTAAGTGCTTCTGTAATAAGGGGAACAGTCACTGAGGCGGAGCAACTCTAGATACTTGGTAGATAAGAAGGCTGACAAAAGTCAAGAGAAGTATATTTGATATACATAATGTTGATGTGTACTTTACTAGTACTCCTAGTAGCACGAGGGTATTGGATACCGGTTCGGTTGCTAAATGATTAGTAACGCGAAATGAAAGCTACGACATAAACAGAGACTAGCTAAAGGCGAGGTGACGATACGTGTTGGAAGTGTTTCCAAGGTTGATATGATCAAACGTCGCACGCTCCCTCTACCATCGGGATTGGTGTTGAACCTAAATAATTGTTATTTGGTGCTTGCTTTAAGCATGAACATGATTGGATCGTGTTTATTGCAATACGATTATTCATTCAAAGAGAATAATGGTTACTCTATTTGCTTGAATAATCACCTTCAATGGTTTATTGAATCTCGATTGTAGTGTTACACATTGGTGCCAAAAGATACGAGTTAATGATGATAGTACCACTTACTTGTGGCACTGCCGCTTGAGTCATGTTAGTATAAATTGCATGAAGAGGGTCCATGCTGATGGATCTTTACTCACCTGATTTCGAATCACTAGTGACATGCAAATCATACCACATGAGCAAGGCCTTGTTTTCATTGAGATGAAACAAGATAGTAACTTGTTGGAAGTGATACATTTTGATGTATGCAGTCCAATGAGTGCTGAGGCACGCAGTGGATATCATTATGTTCTTACTTCACTGACGACTTGAGTAGATACAGGAGTATTTACTTAATGAATCACAAGTCTGAAATATTGAAAAGTTCAATTCCGTTTCAGAGTGAAGTTCGTCGTAACAAGAGGATGAACTGTCTACGATATGATCATAGAAATGAATATCTGAATTACGAGTTTTTGGTACACAGTTAAGACAATGTGGAAATTGTTTCACAGTTCATGCCACCTGGAACATCATAGTGTGATGATGTGTCTGAACGTCATAGCCATGCACTATTTAGTATGGTGCATGCTGTGATGTCTCTTATCGAATTACCACTATCGTTTATGGGTTATGCATTAGAGACAACCGCATTCAATTTAAATAGGGCACCGCGTATTTCCGTTGAGATGACACAGTATAGACTGAGGTTTAGAGAAATCTAAACTGTCGTTTCTTGAAAGTTTGGGGCTTCGACACTTATGTGAAAAAGTTTCAGTCTGATAAGCTCGAACCCAAAGCGG
Source organism: Hordeum vulgare subsp. vulgare (assembly GCF_904849725.1). Lineage (NCBI taxonomy): Eukaryota > Viridiplantae > Streptophyta > Magnoliopsida > Poales > Poaceae > Hordeum > Hordeum vulgare. The sequence goes on along the minus strand of NC_058524.1, from coordinate 502,580,516 downwards.
ATAAATGCATCTTCATAGGATATCCAAAACAGTTGGGTACATCTCCTATCTCACATCCGAAAGCAAAGTGTTTGTTTCTAGAAACGGATCCTTTCTCGAGGAAAGGTTTCTCTCGAAAGAATTGAGTGGGAGGGTAGTAGAACTTGATGAGGTTATTGAACCATCACTTCAACCAGTGTGTAGCAGGGCGTAGGAAGTTGTTCCTGTGGCGCCTACACCAATTGAAGTGGAAGCTGATGATGGTGATCATTGAGCTTTGAATCAAGTTACTACAAACCTCGTAGGTCGACAAGGTCGCGTACTGCTGCAGAGTAGTACGGTAACCCTGTCTTGGAGGTCATGTTGTTGAGCAACAGTGAACCTACGAGTTATGGAGAAAGCGATGGTGGGCCCAGATTCCGACAAATGGCTGGAAGCCATGAAATCCGAGAGAGGATCCATGTATGAAAACAAAGTGTAGACTTTGGAAGAACTACTTGACGGTCATAAGACTATTGAGTAGAGATGGATCTTTAAAAGGAAGACAGACGATGATGGTGATTAGTCACTATTAAGAAAAGCTCGACTTGTCGCAAAGATGTTTCCGACAAGATCAAACAGTTGACTATGATGAGACTTCCTCACTCGTAGCGATGCTAAAAGTCTGTTAGAATTATGTTAGTAGTTGCTGCATTATTTATGAAATATTGCACGTAGGATGTCAAAACATTGTTTCCTCGACGGTTTCCTTGAGAAAACATTGTATGTGATACAACCAGGAGGTTTCGTCGATCCTAAGGATACTAACAAGTATGCAAACTCCAGCGATCCTTCAATGGACTGGTGCAAGCATCTCAGAGTTGGAATAAGCACTTTGATGATATGATCAAAGATTTTGGGTGTGTACAAGGTTTATGAGAAACTTGTATTTCCAAAGAAGTGAGTGGGAGCACTATAGAATTTCTGATAAATATATTTGGTTGACATATTGTGGATCAGAAGTAATGTAGAATTTCTGTAAAGCATACAAGGTTGTTTGAAAGGTTTTTCAAAGGAATACCTGGAATGAGCTACTTGAACATCGAGCATCAAGATCTATGGAGATAGATCAAAACGCTTAATAGAAGTTTCAACAAAATGCATGCCTTGACAAGTTTTGAAGGAGTTCAAAATAGATCAGCAAAGAAGGAGTTCTTGGTTGCGTTGTGAGGTATGAATTTGAGTAAGACTCAAAACCCGACCACGGCAGAATAAAGAGAATAGACGAAGGTCGTCTTCTATGCCTTAGCCGTAGACTCTAAAAGTATGTCGTGCTGAGTACCGCACCTGATGTGTGCCTTGACTCAAAGTCTGTTGAGGGTACAGAGAGTGATCCATGATTGAATCACTAGCAGCGGTCAAAATTTATCCTTAGTAACTAATGGACTAAGGAATTTTTCTCGATTATGGAGGTGGTTAAAGAGTTCGTCGTAAAGGTTTACATTGATGCAAGCTTTGACACTAATCCGAATAACTATGAGTAGTGAAACGGATTCGTATAGTAGAGTAGATATTTGGAGCATTTCCGAATAGCACGTAGAGGGAGCATCTATAAGATGACATAAAGATTTGTAAAGAACACACGGATCTGAAAGTTTCAGAACCATTGACTGAAACCTCTCTCACGAGCAAGACGTGATCAGACCCCAGAACTATATGGGTGTTGGATTCGTTGGAATCACATGGTGATGTGAACTAGATTATTGACTCTAGTGCAAGTGGGAGACTGTTGGAAATATGCCCTAGAGGCAATAATAAATTAGTTATTATTATATTTCTTAGTTCATGATAATCGTTTATTATCCATGCTATAATTGTATTGATTGGAAACACAATACTTGTGTGGATACATAGACAAAACACTGTCCCTAGTAAGCCTCTAGTTGACTAGCTCGTTGATCAAAGATGGTCAAGGTTTCCTGGCCATAGGCAAGTGTTGTCACTTGATAACGGGATCACATCATTAGCAGAATCATGTGATGGACTAGACGCAAACTAATAGACGTAGCATGTTGATCGTGTCATTTTGTTGCTACTGTTTTCTGCGTGTCAAGTATTTGTTCCTATGACCATGAGATCATATAACTCACGGACACCGGAGGAATGCTTTGTGTGTATCAAACGTCGCAACGTAACTGGGTGACTATAAAGATGCTCTACAGGTATCTCCGAAGGTGTTCGTTGAGTTAGTATGGATCAAGACTGGGATTTGTCACTCCGTATGACGGAGAGGTATCTCGGGGCCCACTCGGTAATACAACATCACACACAAGCCTTGCAAGAAATGTAACTTAGTGTAAGTTGGGGGATCTTGTATTACAGAACGAGTAAAGAGACTTGCCGGTAAACGAGATTGAAATAGGTATGCGGATAATGACGATCGAATCTCGGGCAAGTAACATACCGAAGGACAAAGGGAATGACATACGGGATTATACGAATCCTTGGCACTGAGGTTCAAACGATAAGATCTTCGTAGAATATGTAGGATCCAATATGGGCATCCAGGTCCTGCTATTGGATATTGACCGAGGAGTCTCTCGGATCATGTCTACATTGTTCTCGAACCCGCAGGGTCTGCACACTTAAGGTTCGACGTTGTTTTATGTGTATTTGAGTTATATGGTTGGTTACCGAATGTTGTTCGGAGTCCCGGATGAGATCACGGACATCACGAGGGTTTCCGGAATGGTCCGAAAACGAAGATTGATATATAGGATGACCTCATTTGATTACTGGAAGGTTTTCGGAGTTACCGGGAATGTACCGGGAATGACGAATGGGTTCCGGGAGTTCACCGGGGGGGGGCAACCCACCCCGGGGAAGCCCATAGGCCTTGGGGGAGCCACACCAGCCCTTAGTGGGCTGGTGGGACAGCCCACAAGTGCCCTATGCACCAAGGAGAAGAAAATCAAGAGAGAAAGAAAAAAAAGAGGGAGGAGGTGGGAAGGGAGGGGGACTCCCTCCCACCAAACCTAGTCCAACTCGGATTGGGGGGGAGAGTCCTCCCCCTTGGCTCGGCCGACCCCTTGAGGGTCCTTGGACCCCAAGGTAAGGCCCCCCTCCCTCCCACCTATATATACGGAGGTTTTAGGGCTGATTTGAGACGACTTTTCCACGGCAGCCCGACCACATACCTCCACGGTTTTTCCTCTAGATCGCGTTTCTGCGGAGCTCAGGCGGAGCCCTGCTGAGACAAGGTCATCACCAACCTCCGAAGCGCCGTCACGCTGCCGTAGAACTCTTCTACCTCTCCGTCTCTCTTGCTGGATCAAGAAGGCCGAGATCATCGTCGAGCTGTACGTGTGCTGAACGCGGAGGTGCCGTCCGTTCGGTACTAGATCGTGGGACTGATCGCGGGATTGTTCGCGGGGCGGATCGAGGGACGTGAGGACGTTCCACTACATCAACCGCGTTCTCTAACGCTTCTGCTGTACGGTCTACAAGGGTACGTAGATCACTCATCCCCTCTCGTAGATGGACATCACCATGATAGGTCTTCATGCGCGTAGGAAAATTTTTGTTTCCCATGCGACGTTCTCCAACACATTAGTCCCGGTTCGTAATGTACTCCGAAGTGCGCCGGTTAGCGTACATCCATTGGCGGTTCATCTGTATTATGAAATTAAGTATATCAAAATACTATTGCAGAACATCATGAATAGAGAAATGACCAAATTAATACAAGTTCATCATCACAATAAAACAAAAGCACAGTAGTGATCAAATGTTATTATTGCAAAAATAATTACATAAAGTTCTCTCATAAAACAACATACAACTATGTAAAACATTTAAATGCAACAAAAAATGCGATCAAAATCACAACTAAGGTAACATTGACCCAACAACATAATGATACCAAGACTCTTTATCAATGGCATATTTTCTAATATTCCTAATCTTCAAGCACATTTCATCCATCTTCAAGCGCATTACATCCATCTTCAATCGTATTTCATCCATCTTCATCTTGCGATCATCGACGACATCGGCAACATGCAACTCCAGTTCCATATTCTTCTCGTCAATTATTTTCAATTTTTTCTTCACATAATTGTTTTCTTTTTCAACCAAATTTAACTTCTCAACAAGAATTTCTATGTGGGTTGGAATTTCCGGTTCACATACCTCCTAGATTAAAAAATATATGTCACGTTGGTCGTCATTATTGTCGTAAACACTAAATAAAAAAATAGTTAAAAAAGATAATATATACCACATCTGAATCATAGACAGGACGAGGGCTGGCGGAGGCGGATACCAAAACCGTCGCCCTATATGATAACAAAAAAATGAAAGTAAGTAATTTATACAAGTATCTATCTAAATCATACAAGTAAGAATTTTTTCTTTTAAAAATAAGATAAGAACAAGAGGCTTACCACGGTGGTGCTCGCGATGAGATCAGCGTGGGCGATCAACAACGGTGAGGACGGGCACGGTATGGCACCCTACACATGTGCAGAGTCTAAGAAGTTAATTTGAGCTCAAATTTTGCATCTAAATCAAAATAACATTGAGAGATGAAAGGATGAAGTAGCTAACCTTTTAGAACACTTGTGTAGTTGGTGCACCACCAAACCTAGACAAATATTGAGGAAATGGAGCTTGGAGGTCGAGCTTGGAGAGGAGAAAGCTTAAGTAGTGTGGCTCGGGCATTTCATCGAACACCTCATGTGCATGCATATATAGAAGGGTGGCAAGAGCATCGCATGCACACCTCACACAAGCAAAAAACATAGGAGAGGGCGGGCAGGGGCGTATATATAGGCATCTCTTTGGTCCCGGTTTGTGGCTAGAACCGGGACAGAAGACTAACTATCAGTCCCGGTTCTGGCCACAAACCGGGCCTAATGCTCCGCGGCACGCCACGTGGCAGTCGCTGGATCTTTAGTCTCGGTTTTTGCCCCGAACCAGGACTAATGAAACGAAATGAACCAGGACCATTGCCCTGGCAACTCGAACCGGGACTAATGTCTGGCATTGGTCTTGGTTTTAATTTGAACCGGGACTAATGGTCTTTTCTGCTCCGTCCGAAAGACTCATTTTCTAGTAGTGTGGTAGGAGCCGATCTCTCATGCCTTTCATATTTATTAAAAAATAATATCAATATGAATATATTAATTGTGTGTATATATATTAGATCATGATAAAAATAATTCTGAATAGTGTTCTGGCAAACGTACCCAAAGTTGTCTATCACTTTTGGACCTTTCGAACGTCATCATGCGAATATTCTCGCAAACGTAGTATGCACAAAAATTATTCTCTCAAACAAATTGTATGAAAATTTAACATTTTTAAATGCTTGGATTGTGATTTCTTATATACGAGGAACCTTTAGTCCATGGCTAGGAATAGGATTCAGAATCATAACGGATTCTCTTAACCTTTAACGGATTTAACAAAATGGCGACATTCTGGATATGCAGAAAATGGTCCACATTTTTCCTGATATCATCTACCCTTCTATATGTCACGTTGTCCACGGTGAAAGGATTCAAGAAAACCATGACACTAGTAGAAAAGAGGGCTTTGGTCCACTTGATAAAATCCCATTAGTCCCGGTTCACTCACGAATCGGGACCCATGGGGGCATCGATCCCGGTTCGTGAGGCTAGGGCGCCGGCCGGGCCTCATGGGCCATTGGTCCCGGTTCGTATGACCCCTTTGGTCCCGGTTCCAGACATGAACCGAGACCACTGTGACTCGCTCCTGGCCCACAACAATTAGTCCCGATTTGTGGGTGGAACCGGGACCAAATGTTGAACTGTAGTCTTGGTTCCAACCACAAACCGAGACAAATGGTTGGCCTATATATACCCCCTGCCCACGAGCAGAGCAGTGCACTGCTCTGTTTTTTTTGGTAGGCCGTGGGAGAGCTTTGTGGTGCTCTAGCTCACCTCCTATGCACATGAGGTGTTCGATGAAATACCCGAGCCACACTTAAGCTTTCTCTTCTCAAATCTCCTTCTCTAAGCTCCATTTTCCTCAAGTTTTGTGTAGCTTTGGCGATCCGTCTTGTCCCGTCCCCGTCCTCACCGCCATCGATCGCCCGCGCCCACCTTGGCGCCGACACCACCGTGGTTTGTCTCTTCTTCTTATATTTTTTGTAAAAGAAAAAAGTTCTTACTTGTATGATTTCGATAGATACTTATGTAATTTTCTTAATTTTATTATTGTTTGTTATTATATAGTGCGATGGTTTTCGTATCCGCCTTTGTCGGCCCTCGTCGTGTCTATGATTCGGATGTGGCATATATTATCTTCTATAACTATTTGTTTTATTTAGTGTTTATGACAATTATGCCGACCAACGTGACATAGTTTTTTTAATCTAGGAGGTATGTGAACCAGAAATTCGAACCAACATACAAATTCTTGCCGAGAAGTTAAATTTGGTTGAAAAAGAAAACAATTACTGGAAAGAAAAATTACACAGAGTTGAAGAGGAGAAGATGATATTGGAGTTGGATGTTGCCGATGTGCGTGACGATCACAAGATCAAGATGAATGCAATGCGCTTGAAGATTAGAAAGATTAGAAAATATGCCATTCATACCGAGGCTCTGTATCATTATGCCGTTAGACAAATTGGTACCTTAGTAGAGGTTATGATCGCATTTGTTGTTGCATTTAAATTTTATAGTTTCAATGTATGTTCTAATTAGATACTCTAGAGAACTATACGTTGTTCAATAGTGAGAACTATGTATGAACGTTATGTATTTATTTTGGTCACTACTGTACTTTGGCTTTAATGTGATGATGAATTTCTATTAATTTGGTCACATTCTATTCATGATATGTTGTAATGGTTTTTAGTACACTTTATTATATAACGCATGCAGATGAACCAGCAATGGATGTATGGTGACCGACGCACCTCCGAGTATACTAAGAGCCTGCATAATTTTCTCGAAGCGGCTGAGGCAAAGAAGCAGAATGGTTTTATGCGTTGTCCATGTAGTGTATGTGGGAATATGAAGGCTTTCTCCGACTATAAAACCCTTCACTTCCACCTGCTTCAAAAGGGTTTTATGCCACACTATAATGTTTGGACCAAGCACGAAGAAAGATGGGTTATGATGGAAGACAATGTAGAAGAAGAGGATGATGACAACTACCCACCCCCTGAATATGGTGATGCTGCAATGGAGGAAGCTGAAGATCAAGAGGAACCAGACGATGTGCCTGATGATGATCTTCACCGGGTCATTATTGATGCACATAGAGAATGCAAAAGTGAAAGGGAGAAGTTCAAGTTCGATCGCATGTTAGAGGATAAAAAAAAGGGTTGTACCCAAATTGCGAAGATGACAACACAAAGCTCGGTACCACACTGGAATTGCTGCAATGGAAGGCAGATAATGGTGTATCTGACAAGGGGTTTAGTTCGCTACTGAAAATAATGAAGAAGAAGCGTCCAAATAATGAAGAAGATTCTATGCCCTCTAGGATTGGAGGTGCAGAAGATACATGCATGCCCTAATGACTGCATCCTCTACCGCGGTGCGTACGAGGATTTGAACGCATGCCCGATATGCGGCGCATTGCGGTATAAGACCAGAAGAGATGACCTTGATGATGTTGAGGGCCAGCGCACTAGGAAGATTGTTCCCGCCAAGGTGACGTGGTATGCTCCTATAATACCACGGTTGAAACGTCTATTCAGAAAAAAAGCATGTCGAGTTGATGCAATGGCACATAAAAGACCGTAAGAAAGATGGGAAGTTGAGAGCACCCGCTGACGGGTCGCAGTGGAGAAAGATCGAGAGAAAGTGGAGCGACTTTACACGTGACCCAAGGAACATATGGTTTGGCTTAAGTGCACATGGCGTTAATCCTTTTGGGGAGCAGAGCAGCAAGCATAGCACATGGCATGTGACTCTATGTATGTATAACCTTCTGCAAGCACTGAAATTATCGATAACAGATAGTTGTGTGGTAAGATGATTCGGGAGCGACTTTACACGTGACCCAAGGAACATATGATTTTTTTTTCGACCAGAAGGAGTACTCCACAAAAAAACGGAGTCTGGGAGGCACAAGAGGTGGTCACAAGCCCCCCAGGTGCGGCCAGGGGGTGGCCCGCGCCTGGCAGGTTTGTCGCCTCCTCGTGCGCTTTCCGGACTGCTTTAAATTTTTCTATTTTTCTAAAAAGCTATCTTGTTTGGTAGCAAGAACGATAAAATCAGCAGGATACTTAGTTTTACCACACAAGACTTCAACATCTCTAACAATTCCCAAAGGGCAGATAATATCTCTATTGGCAAGCTGAATAGTGACATCAATAGGTTCCATCTCGACATGTGCAATCTCATCTTTAATTTCATCATATAAAGATTGAGGTATTGCACTAACACTAGCACCCACGTCACATAGACCATGATAAAAATGATCTCCTATCTTAAAAGAAACAACAGGCGAGCCAACAACAGGCCTATGTTTGTCTCTAGCATGTGGTTTAGCAATTCTAGGAGCATCTTCACAGAAGTGAATATCATAGCCATCAACATTGTCGGACAGGAGATCTTTGATAATAGCAATGCTAGTTTCAACTCTAAATTTCTCAGGAGGTGTATGTGTTCTAATGTAGCCCCTACATATCATAGTTGAAACTTTAGAATGATCATTTATCCTAACAGGGAAAGGTGGTTTCTCAATGTAAGCACCGAGAACAATAGGATCATTATAGGCAATGACTTTCTCTTCAACTGGATTGGGTTTAACTACATTGACTTCTAAGGCAGGATGATATTTAAACCACTTCTCTTTAGGGAGATCAATATGAGCAGAAAATGATTCACACAGTGAGGCTACTATCTCCGAGTCAAGTCCATACTTAGCGCTAAAATCACAAAAAGTATTTGTTTCGACAAAGGATTTAACGCAATCAAACTTGAGATCATACCTGACTCCTTACCTTCTTCAAACTCCCAATCTTCAGAGTTGCATTTAATTATCTCCAATAAATTCCATTTGAAGTCAATATCTCTCTTCCTAAAAGAACCGTTACAAGAAGTGTCAAGCATGGTGCGATTATCATGAGAAAGTCGAGCATAGAAGTTCTGAATGATAATTTCTCTCGAGAGCTCATGGTTGGGTCATGAATATAACATTGATTTAAGCCTCCCCCAAGCTTGAGCGATACTTTCTCTGTCACGATGCCAACAATTATAAATATAATTCCGATCACGATGTACCAAATGCATAGGATAAAACCTTTGATGAAATTCCAATTTCAATCGGTTGTAGTTCCATGATCCAGTATCATCACATAGCCTATACCATGTCAATGCTTTATCCCTCAAAGATAAGGGAAATACCTTCTTCTTGACCTCATCCTCGGGCAAACCTGCAAGCTTAAATAAACCACAAACTTCATCTACATAGATTAGATGCAAGTCTAGATGTGATGTTCCATCTCCTGTAAAAGGATTAACCAGCAGTTTCTCAAGCATACTCGAAGGAAATTCATAGAAAATATTTTCAGTAGGTGCAGCAGGTTGAGGAGAAACTCCTTGTGCTTACCTTTGAGGTGAAGATACCCCGAACAAGCTCCTCAAAGGATTAGTTTCCATAGTGACAAGTGACAATAAATTTCAGCACACTATATAAATGTTTCCTTACCAAATTCCACTTACCAAAGGCGCTTGACTCCCCGGCAACGGTGCGAGAAAAGAGTCTTGATGACCCACAAGTGTAGGGAATCTATCGTAGTCCTTTCGATAAGTAAGAGTGTCGAACCCAATGAGGAGCAGAAGGATCTGACAAGTGGTTTTCAGCAAGGTATTCTCTACAAGCACTGAAATTATCGGTAACAGATAGTTATGTGGTAAGATGATTCGCAACAAGTAGAAAGTAACAAGTAGCAACGGTGCAGAAAAGTGGCCCAGTCCCTTATGTAGCAAGGGACAAGCATGGACAAACTATTATAGGAGGTAAAGCGCTCCCGAGGACACACGGGAATTTCTGTCAAGCTAGTTTTCATCATGTTCATATGATTCGCGTTCGCTACTTTGATAGTTTGATATGTGGGTGGACCGGTGCTCGGGTGCTGCCCTTACTTGGACAAACCTCCCACTTATGAGTAACCCCTCTCGCAAGCATCCGCAACTACGAAAGAAGAATTAAGACAAAGTCTAACCATAGCATTAAATTAGTGGATCCAAATCAGCCCCTTACGAAGCAACACATAAACTAGGGTTTAAGCTTCTGTCACTCTAGCAACCCATCATCTACTTACTACTTCCCAATGCCTTCCTCTAGGCCCAAATAATGGTGAAGTGTTATGTAGTCGACGTTCACATAACACCACTAGAGGAAAAACAACATACAACGCATCAAAATATCGAACGAATATCAAATTCACGTGACTACTTATAGCATGACTTATCCCATGTCCTCAGGAACAAAAGTGACTACTCACAAAGAATAATCATATTCATGACCAGAGAGGTAATGAATAGCATCAAGGATCTGAACATATAATCTTCCACTGAGTAATCCAACTAGCATCAACTACAAAGAGTAATTAACACTACTAGCAACCTTACAAGTACCAATCGGAGTCGCGGGACGGAGATTGGTTACAAGAGATGAACTATGGTTTGGAGATGAGATGGTGCTGATGAAGATGTTGATGGTGATGAGTCCCCTCCGATGAAAGGAGTGTTGGTGATGACGATGGCGACGATTTCCCCCTCCGGGAGGGAAGTTTCCCTGGCAGGACAACCCTGCCGGAGCACTAGATTGGTTCTGCTCAAGTTCCGCCTCGTGGCGCCGGCGATTCCTCCTGAAAGCCTCCTCTTGATTTTTTCTGGAACGAAACCCTTCTTATAGCAAAAGAGGGGAGCCAGTGGGCCAGCAGGGAGCCCACAAGCCCCCTAGGCGCGACCAGGGGGGTAGGTCGCGCCTAGCAGGCTTGTGGCCTCCTCGTGGCTCCCCTCTAGTACTTCTTCGGCCCAGTATTTTTTATAAATTCCAAAATAATTCCTCATTGATTTTCACGGCTTTTGGAGTTGTGCAGAATAGGTATCTCAAACTTGCTCCTTTTTCAGGCCAGAATTCCAGCTGCCCGCATTCTCCCTCTTCATGTAAACCTTGCAAAATAAGAGAGAAAAGGCATAAGTATTGTACCGTGAAGTGTAATAACAACCCATAAAGCGATAAATATCAAAATGAAAGCATGATTCAAAATGGACGTATCACCTTCCTCCTTGGTTGTGCATGAAGCGGAAGTTCATTATGATGCCAGTGCTCATCCAAGGCCCTAGGCAACCCGGCAATGACATTGATGTGTACCTAAGGCCATTAGATGATGAACTTTTACAGCTATGGAATGGAAATGGTGTATGTGTGTGGGATGAGAACGAACAGGAGGAATTTGACCTACATGCGTTGCTGTTTGTAACCATCAACGATTAGCCTTCTCTCGGTAACCTTTCAGGACAGACAAACAAGGGATACAACGCATGCACACACTGTTTAGATGACACCAACATCATATATTTGGACAAATGCATGAAGAATGTGTACCCGGGGCATCGTCGATTTCTTCCGACCAACCATCAATGTCGAAAGAAAGGAAAGCATTTCAAAGGTGAGGCAGATCACCGGAAGAAGCCCGCCCTCCGTACTAGTGATCACATACTTGATATGGTCAATGATTTACATGTAATATTTGGAAAGGGTCCTGGCGGACTATCTGTTCCAATTGACGAAGCGGGACACGCACCCATGTGGAAGAAGAAGTCTATATTTTGGGACCTACCCTATTGGAAAGACCTAGAGGTCCACTCTGCAATCGACGTGATGCACGTGACGAAGAATCTTTGTGTGAATTTGCTAGGCTCCCTCAAAGTGTATGGGAAGACAAAAGATACACCGGAGGCATGGGAGGAACATCAACGTGTGCATGAAAAAGACGACATGCATCCGAAGCAGTATGAAGGTCCTGCCAGCTATGCTCTTACCAAAGAAGAGAAGGAAATCTTCTTTGAATGCCTGCTTAGTATGAAGGTCCCTGATACGTCTCCAACGTATCTATAATTTTTTATGGTTCCATGCTATTATCTTGTCAAACTTTGTACGTTTTGTATGCCTTTTATATCTTTTTTGGGACTAACTTATTAACTCAATGCCAAGTGCCAGTTCCTCTTTTTTCCGTGTTTTTGACCCTTTTTCAGAGGAGAATATTAAACGGAGTCCAAACGGAATAAAGCCTCTTAAAAGATATTTTCCTGGAACAAAAGATATGTAGGGAGCTTGAGAACCAAGGCAGAGGGCACCAGGGGAGGCCACAAGCCCCCTAGGCGCGGCCAGGGGGCCTGCGCCTAGCAGGCTTGTGGGCCCCGTGTGGCTCCTTTGCCCTAGTTCTTTTGCCTATAAATCCCCGAAAAATCCAAAACCATGGGAGAGATCCACGAAAATACTTTTCCACCGCCGCAAGCTTCTGTCTCCGCAAGATCCCATCAGGGGCATGTTCTGGTGCCCTGCCGGAGGGGGGATTCGGATATGGAGGGCTTCTTCATCAACACCATTTCCTCTTTGATGATGCGTGAGTAGTTCACCAGATACCTTCGGGTCCATAGCTAGTAGCTAGATGGCTCCTTCTCTCTTTTGGATCTTCAATACAAAGTTCTCCATGATCTTCATGGAGATCTATCCGATGTAATCTTCTTTTGCGGTGTGTTTGTCGAGGTCCGATGAATTTTGGATTTACGATCAGATTATGTATGAATCTTATTTGAGTTTCTTCTGATCTCTTATATCCATGATTTCATATCCTTGTAATTCTCTTCGAGTTGTGGGTTTTGTTTGGCCAACTTGATCTATGATTCTTGCAATGGGAAAAGTGCTTGGTTTTGGGTTCATACCGTGCGGTGACCTCACCTAGTGACTGAAGGGGTAGCGAGGCACGCATCGTGTTGTTGCCATCAAGGGTAAAAAGATGGGGTTTATATCTATTGCATGAATTTATCCCTCTACATCATGTCATCTTGCTTAAGACGTTACTCTGTTTTTCATGACCTGAATACACTTGACGCATGCTGGATAGCGATCGATGTGTGGAGTAATAGTAGTAGATGCAGAAAGTATCGGTCTACTTGTCTCAGACGTGATGCCTATATGCATGATCATTGCCTTAGATATCGTCATAACTTTGCGCGGTTCTATCAATTGCTCGACAGTAATTCGTTCACCCACCGTAATATTTGCTATCTTGAGAGAAGCCTCTAGTGAACACTATGGCCCCCGGGTCTACTTCACATCATATTTTCAGCCCTACACTTTTACTTTGTTCCACTTTCCGCCTTCAGATCTCACTTTGAAATCAATCGTGAATGGATTGACAACCCCTTTGTAGCGTTGGGTGCAAGTTTGCTGTTTTTGCGCAGGTACATCGGTGCTTCATCTTGATACTCCTACTGGATTGATACCTTGGTTCTCAAACTGAGGGGAATACTTACTGCTACTGTGCTGCATCACCCTTTCCTCTTCAAGGGAAAAAAACTAATGCAAGCTCAAAGGTAGCAGTCCCCTCTGGCTTCTCTTTGAATATGAAGGGAATAATAAATATGGTAGAGAAAAAGTTCAAGAACCTGAAGTCTCATGACTGTCACGTGATTAGGACGCAACTACTTCCGGGTTCATTGACGAGGCTTTTAACGGAAAATGTTCGACTAGCCATTGTGAAGCTATGTGCATTCCTCAATGCAATCTCTCAGAAGGTGATCGATCCATAAATCCTGCCAAGCTTAAGGAGTGATTTGGTGCAATGTCTTGTTAGTTTCGAGCTGTTGTTCCCTCCATCCTTCTTCAATATCATGACGCACATCCTAGTTCATCTAGTCGACGAGATTGTCATTCTGGGCCATGTATTTCTACACAACATGTTCCCCTTTGAGAGGTTCATGGGAGTCTTAAAGAAATATGTTCGTAACCGCGCTAGGCCAAAAGGAAGCATCTCCATGGGCCATCAAACAAAGGATGCCATTGGGTTTTGTGTTGACCTCATTCCTGACCTTAAGAAGATTGGTCTCCCTCAATCGTGGTATGAAGGGAGACTGACTTGAAAAGGCACACTAGGAGCGGAGTCAATAATGTGTACGTACGAGCATTCTCGGTCTCAAGCACACTACATTGTTCTACAGAATTTTACCTTGGTGACCCCGTATGTCGATGAACACAAGAATATTCTACGCTCCAAACACCTGGAGCAGTGTGACGACTGGATTACATATGAACACATCAGAACTTTTGGTAGTTGGTTGCAAAAACGTCTCATAGGTGACAACACTGTTTTTGATGAGCTGTACTCGTTGGCCAGGGCACCATCTTTGACTGTATTGACTTAGCAAGGGTACGAGATAAATGGGAATACATTTTACACGATCGCCCAAGATCAAAAGAGCACCAACCAAAACAGCGGTGTTCGCTTTGATGCAACAGAAGAAAATGGGAAAAAGGACACATACTATGGTTACATAGTGGACATATGGGAACTTGACTATTGACATGATTTCAAGGTCACTTTGTTTCAGTGCAAATTGGTCAATCTGTCAGGAGGCAGGGTACAGATAGACTCACAGTACGGAATGACAACGATCGATCTGAACAATCTTTGGTACACAGACGAACCATTCGTCCTAGACAACGATGTGGTGCAGGTTTTCTATGTAAAGGACATGTCTACCAAACCGAGAAAAAGAAAATATAAGGGAGCGAATGCATCATACGATGAGCCAAAACGCCACATAGCTCTTTCAGCGAAACAGATTATCCGTTTTGTACACGAAGTGCATCCATTTTTTGTCGTAACCCTCTCAACTTTTTAGCACATGCAATGTGGGTGAAATGATGATACCATGCGAACTTTCAACCTTTTCAGAGTTCATTTGTAGTGATTTTCAATTTCATGGTCATTTAGCTAAAAAAGCAGTAAATGCATGAAAAATACCAAATGAAGTTAGAAATTGTTCAAAAAAGATGATGTGGCTTTGAATGGTGCATTTTGAACACATACAAAGTCTGGAGTTCAAATAAGTTCATAAAAATGAAATCCCTTTGTAACATATGAGTTTTCGTATGAAACACTGATTCTTCGAAAGAGATTGCCCGTTTTGTGCAGCAAGTGCATCAAGTTTTTGGTGTAACCCTCTCAACTTTTTAGCACATGCTATGTGGGTGAAATGATGATACCATGCCAACTTTCAACCTTTTCAGAGTTCATTTGTAGTGCTTTTCAATTTCATGGTCATTTAGCTCAAAAAAGCAGGAAATGCAGGGACAATACGAAATCAAGTTAGAAATTGTTGGAAATTGATGATGTGGCTTTGAATGGTGCATTTTGAACACATACAAAGTCTGGAGTTCAAATAAGTTCATAAAAATGAAATCCCTTTGTAACATATGAGTTTTCGTATGAAACACTGATACTTCGAAAGAGATTGCCCGTTTTGTACAGCAAGTGCATCAAGTTTTTGTTGTAACCCTCTCAACTTTTTAGCACATGCTATGTGGGTGAAATGATGATACCATGCCAACTTTCAACCTTTTCAGAGTTCATTTGTAGTGCTTTTCAATTTCATGGTCATTTAGCTCAAAAAAGCAGGAAATGCAGGAAAAATACGAAATGAAGTCAGAAATTGTTGAAAATTGATGATGTGGCTTTGAATGGTGCATTTTTAACACACAAAAAGTCTGGAGATCAAATAAGTTCATAAAAATGAAATCCCTTTGTAACAGATGAGTTTTCGTATGAAACCGTGATACTTCGAAAGAGATTGTCCAATTTGTACACGAAGTGCATCCAGTTTTTGCCGTAACCCTTTCAACTTTTCAGCACATGCCAACTTTCAACCTTTTCAGAGTTCACTTGTAGTGCTTTTCAATTTCATGGTCATTTAGCTAAAAAAGCAGTAAATGCATGAAAAATACCAAATGAAGTCAGAAATTGTTAAAAAATGATGATGTGGCTTTGAGTGGTGCATTTTGAACACACAAAAAGTGTGGAGTTCAAATAAGTTTATAAAAATGAAATCCCTTTGTAACAGAAGAGTTTTCGTATGAAACCCTCATACTTCGAAAGAGATTGTCCGTTTTGTACACGAAATGCTTGCGGTTTTTGCCGTAACCCTCTCATCATTTTAGCACATGCTATGTGGGTGAAATGGTGATTCCATGCCAACTTTCAACCTTTTCAGAGTTCATTTGTAGTGCTTTTCAATTTCATGCCCATTTAGCTCAAAAAAGTAGTAACTGCATGAAAAATACCAAATGAAGTTAGAAATTGTTGAAAATTGATGATGCGGCTTTGAATCGTGCATTTTGAACACACAAAAAGTCTGGACTTCAAATAAGTTCATAAAAATTAAATCCCTTTGTAACAGATGAGTTTTCGTATGAAATACTCATACTTCGAAAGAGATTTTCCGTTTTGTACACGAAGTGCATCCAGTTTTTCTCGTAACCCTCTCAACTTTTTAGCACATGCTATGTGGGTGAAATGATGATACCATGCCAACTTCCAACCTTTTCAGAGTTCATTTGTAGTGCTTTTCAATTTCATGGTCATTTAGCTCAAAAAAGCAGTAAATGCATGAACCATACCAAATGAAGTGAGAAATTGTTGAAAATTGATGATGTGGCTTTGAATGGTGCATTTTGAAAAAATTTGCGACCTATAAGCAAAAAGAATAACTCAAAAACGGTAAGTAGGAACAAAATAAAATAAATCAAGTAAAAACAAAACAATTTTTTTTAAATGCCACCTATTGGGCCACCACGGCCTGAATACGACTAGAAACCCAACGAGCTCGTTGGGCCACAATTCAGGCCCACAAAAGGCCGAATAGGCCCACAGACAATGACAGATTAGGCCCAAAGCGTGCAGTTCAGAGGAGCTCGACAGGGTGTGCGCAGCAGCGCTTATAAACCACTCGCGAGCTCTCTAGGCTAGGGAGGTGGGACTAAAAATTTGGCCCGGCCAGCACCAGATTTGGTCCCGGTTGGTGGCTCCAACCGCGACCAATACCTAGCTTTTGTCCCGGTTGAAGCCATGAACCGGAACTAAAGGTCTCTTCATCCCGCCCTTGGGCTGATGAAAATTGATTTGTAGTCCCGGTTGGTGGCTCCAACCGGAACTAATGCCACCCTTTCGTCCAGGTTGGAGTCACCAACTGGTACTAAAGGTCTCTTCTTCCACCCTTTTGGGCTGATGAAAATTGACCTTTAGACCCGGTTGAAGTCACTGACTGGGACGAAAGGTTGGCAAACCTCAACTCTGGGGGAAACCAAAGCTTCACCGGGATTCCTATACGCAAGTTATACCGCTAAGGTAAGACAAGGCTAGCAGGACCTCCCGACGTGTCGACGACCCCGATAAGAGCCGCGTATCTCAGTCTCAGGACACGCCGGATGGAACTAGCTACACGTGCCAAACCTCAAGTTTCCTTGTGGTGGCCCCGCAGGCAGACCAGTTTGGACCAACACTCATGAGGAGCACTGGCCTGGGTTGTTGATTAAGAAAACTCGGGGTGGCTACTCCCTATGCAGATTATTATTAAGTGATTAGCAAATTAACACCAAAGTTGGGTCCTGCCGGACAAGCCTTAACACTACGCGATTTATCAAGGGGGTCCCCATAACAACCCCGAACTTGTTAGGAGCGATCATTATGGAATCAAACACCGGTAACCGGTAACTAAGGCCGCAATAACGGAACAAGACACACGGCAAAAGGCTAGGCCTCCCGTCATTTACCAAGTATATAGGTGCATTAGATAAACAACAAAATTTAATATAATGATATCAAGCTCATGTCACCACATGAGTTTAAAACACCTGCAACTAACAATGCTAACATTAGTAGCTGAGCAAGCCTACCTAGCCATACAAGTTTGCTAGGAAAGAGTACGGTGTTTAGGCTCTTGGCATGTGAAGAGGCAATATAATTTCAGTGGTAGGCAGCGAGCAATATGACATGGAATCGAAACTAACATAACAAGTCTAGAGATGGAATCAAGGTCATATCATCTTGCCTATGATATCCTCAGCTTGGAATGGTTCTGGATCGTCCTGCACGTACTCTCCTGACTCCACGTAATCGTTCTCCACTCCCGGTGCTACCCAACATAAGAATAACAGCCAATGAATAGAAGCACCACAAAATGCAACAATCACATGATGCATGAGATGAAAGTTGAGCATGCACCACTATTTCTTTCACTAGCACAAGCAAAATAAACTACAGCAAGTTTCTGGACAGAACTTTGCACTAAACTACTTTGACAGGTATGAGGATGACATGAACAGATGCAGCTCGTAAAAACGGTGCAAAACCATATAAGGAACATTGCAAACGGAGCTACGGATCAACGGGAATCAACGAAACAAGATATGAAGCTCTACGTGAAAGATTCAACACCACACACACATTTGGCACAAATCTGGTATTCCCAGGTTGCCAAGACACATATTAACCCAACATGAATGAAATGGAGCAAGGTAGAACACCACAACATCAATTAAGCACAAACTTTGAACAAAATGGCAAAACTACGCAATCTGCCAGTTTCTGCATCTTAGCTGTTTGGGAGCAACATGCAACATAGCTACAGGTCTTCAAACATGGCAAATAATATATGTGGCTGTTGCCAACCAAGAACACTACAAGCTCCAGAAAGAATCACAACAAAAGGAATTAAACTCTAGATGCTACAAGGCCATAAACTTTCCCAAAACCATAAGATCTCAGGGACTTAGTGAAAATTCCTGCACCTGAGTTTCTGTTTCTGTTCTCAAGCTTTTTGACAGCAATCAAAACACAAGCTACTGGACTCCAAATGACTTGAAAATTGACAGGACGCTTCACAAACATATCAGGTTCAAAATACTAGAACTGCACTAAGTCTAGTTCTCAACATAATGACCAGCACATCATCATCTACAGGGGAAGAAAATGTTTCCAGCATCCCAGACTTCGTGAAATTTTCAGAGTTCAAAAATCTGGAATTTTCCAGCCACATGCCCACTTTGTCTAGGCATAGTTTGCACACACATGTCACCAAGAGCTGATTGACACCACTATGGTGTTGAGCACAAACACCTACTATTAACACACAAAACCCCATGCCCTTGGGCTCCTCCCATACCGTGGAATCAAGGACCAAACTTTCAACAAAATGTCAATGCAACTGCATAAGGTATTCTTCTAAGATGACAACTACTTAGGTGAGTTTCATGTGCACGATGACAAAGTGACATGGGGGTTTGAACCCCATGTTTGTGTCATACACATCAACAACACCAACACACATGAGCCAACCCCACACACACAATATGCTCTCTCTCATATTAAACATGAGGAGGTGCACCACTTGTAAAGGTGGGAAGGTCCACACCACCCACATATCTAGCATGACACAAAGCTAGTCCTACTAGAACTAGTTAGAACATACAATAGCTACACTCCCTAAATGAATCCAACACCACCACACACTATTAAGTCATATGCACAACAATGCTCTACATGCCTTACCATGGGTGAGGCTCTCACACGCAATCTATACTAGTGCTACCAGAAGTTAATGCACACACATCACAATCTATATCCACCAAGGCTTAAACTTCAAGGCTTGTGCAATTGCACAAGCATGTGTATGGGGTTACACACACACTTGCACACACACACAACCTCAAGCTCAAACTCCCACACACATCAAACTCACCACTACCACTATCACACTAACCCTACTTACAAGCTCTCTCTCACAAGAACACATGCACACATCTCCTCAAATGGCCATGCTATAGTAGCAAAGAAAACATAAACATGCCCTCTGCCATCTAAGCTTACTGCACAACCCTCAACTAATCAAAAGAGAAAAAGGAAAAGAAACAAAAGCAGGGAAAAGAAATGAAATAAAAGGGCACCCTGGGGTTTGATCCCCTGTGCCTCTGGTGTGCAAGCCTGGCGCACACCACTGGGCTGAGAGGGCATACTCGACAGGAAGTCTATCTCAGCAGAAATTTATGCAGTTTCACTGCTACTGAACTCCACTGTCAGGAAAGAAAAACAACAAAAGGGGGAGGTGCATACCCTGGGATTTGATCCCAGGACCTCGCGGGAACATCCCCACACACCAACCACCACGCTACGCTGCAATGACTGACGGAGGAAGGAACTAGCACAACGTAACATGACTCGAACCTACTCGCTGGCCTGCACCTGCGATCCGGTGACAGGGAGGTCACCGGAGATAGTATTCCCTACCACGCCTCTACCACGCCTGCGGGAAGGGAAAGAAGCACCTGCATCTACACGGGAACTACCCACACGGAGCACTCTACCCCTACGTACACACCACACATCCTCCTGTCGCTCTCTCCTATGAATAGAGAAGCACGTCGTCTACACTGGCAGATCCAACCGAGGAGAAGGGAGGAGGAGCGGTCATCACCTAGAGCAGGAAGAGGGGGCGCCGATCTGTGACGGGAGAAGCGCCGGAGAGAAGAAGGCGGCCGAGGTAGGATTGCTGCAGACCCGAAGCAGGGGAAGGAGTTCGCCCGGTGCGCGCCGAAGACAAGCTCCTGCCCGTTGCTGTGGTCTCTCCCCGACGTCAACAACGGCGGGAACGGAGTGCGGGCACTCTCCCCAAGCTCCCGGACATGGTGGCCGTGCCGCTCGACGAAGCACGCGGGGGGTAGACGCCGGCGATCTCTCTTCTCTGCACTCTCTGCTAACCCTACAGGAAGCCTACCTGGGGAAGAAAGGAAGAGATGGAGGGGGAGGAAGGAGATGGCGGCGGTAGGAGGGAACCCTAGTCGAGGGGAGGCTCGGACGCCCAGCTATATAGGGCCCTCGACGTTTGTGCCATGGCACCGTCAGCTCCTCCCTCTCTCTCACGTACTGACGGAAAGGAGAGAAGCGGGGGGAGGAGAAGTGACGGCGTCAGGAGGAGGAGGGGGGCTCGCCTGGGCTGCAGCTGAACAGGGGGAGCATGGGCCACCGAAGGGAGGAGGCCCATGTTGTGCCAGAGAAAAAGAAAACGCTGGGGAGGGGTTTTCTATTTGGTTTAAAAACACAAGATAAACTACTGGGATAAAAATCAAAAGGAAAAACCTCCTGGTCATAAGGAATTATGGCCCATTAGAATAAAATAGGAAAACAATATTTGGAGCCAATTGAAATAAATGCAAAACAGTAATTAATTTACTGTTTGGGTTTATTTGCACCTTAAAATCAAAGAACTAATCAGCAGAATTACACCTCCTCATGACCACAATTTACTCTAACCACCAGACATTTTAGAATAACTTTTGGGAAGAAGGAATTTTGCCATGAGTTAATAGGAGGGAAAAGGATTTAAAATAGCTAAGAGCTTTGAAATGCCTAGCACTCACTCCTACCCAACACCACCAACATCACATGTGCCTCAACACGAGAAATTACCATACCACAACATTACACCTAGCAAGATCACATGCAATCATAACACCACCAACACTAACTCCTAGTAAGATCATATGCCCACATGATCATGACATGCAATCATAACATGACATAAAATCAAAGGTATGGCAAAGATGGTATGGCATGGATGCATGCATGCAAATGCAAAATAGAAGGTGACACATGAAATCATACGTGCATAGAAACTCTCATGACAAAGTCAAGGTGGTCCCACATGGAAGGTTACAAAAAGGGCAGGTCCTACACTTGGGGCATTACAAACTCTCCCACACTACAAAGAAGATCTCGACCTCGAGATATAAGACTGAAAGAAATCAGGAAATTCGGAACGGAGGTGATCCTCGCGTTCCCACGTAGCCTCTTTATCGGAATGGTGTGACCACTGCACTTTGAGAAACTTGACAGACTTGTTACGGGTCTTGCGCTCAGTCGCCTCGAGAACCGCAATTGGATGCTCGCGATAAGAAAGGTCAGGCTGAAGATCGATATCTTGAAGATGCACAGTGCGCTCGGGGTTCTTGAAACACCTCCGAAGCTGAGAAACATGGAACACATCATGGACATTTGCAAAAGTTGACGAAAGCTCGAGCTGGTACGCGAGGTCGCCCCTCTTGCCAACCACTCTGAACGGACCAACGAAACGAGGCGCAAGCTTGCCTTTGATGCCAAAACGCTGCATACCCTTAATAGGCGACACCTTGAGATAGACAAAATCATCAAGCTCATACGACATGTCACGGTGCTTGCTATCACAATAGCTCTTCTGACGGGACTGAGCTGCTCTGAGGTTGTCGCGAATGATCCGACACATCTCCTCAGCTTATTCTATCATATCATTGCCAAGGATCTGACGCTCGCCTGTCTGGGACCAGTTGAGCGGAGTACGACACTTCCTGCCATAGAGAATTTCGAACGGAGCCTTGCCAGAACTAGCTTGATAACTGTTGTTATACGAGAACTCCGCGAAAGGCAGACAATCTTCCCACTTCATGCCAAAAGAGATAACACAGGCTCTCAGCATGTCCTCAAGAACTTGATTCACCCTCTCCACTTGACCACTAGTCTGAGGATGGAACGCTGTGCTGAAGCGGATCTTCGTGCCCATAGCAGACTGAAAAGAGTCCCAGAACTTGGAAGTGAAGATACTCCCGCGATCTGATGAGATCATCATAGGTACACCGTGCAACGAGACAATCCTCGAGGTGTACAACTCTGCCAGCTGAGCTGCTGAAATGGACTCCTTGACTGGAAGGAAATGCGCCACTTTACTCAATTTGTCGATGACGACGAAGATAGCGTCATTGCCCTTCTTGGACTTCGGAAACCCTGTGACGAAGTCCATCTGAATGTGATCGAACTTCCACTCGGGAATCGGCAAAGGCTGCAAGAGGCCCGCTGGTCTTTGATGTTCTGCTTTCACCCTTCGACATACATCACACTCATTGACGAATTGTGCAATTTCACGCTTCATACGGGTCCACCAGAAAGTCTGCTTCAAGTCATGGTACATCTTGGAACTTCCCGGATGAATAGAAAGCAGAGAATTATGAGCTTCTTCCATGATCACCTTCCTCAGATCACCTTTCGGGACGACAAGGCGGTCCTCGAAAAACAAAGTGTCCCTGGCATCAACAGTGAAACACTTATACTTGGGAAGACTCTTTCCCACACCAATCTTGACCTTCTTCACCATAGTATCAAGTAGCTGAGCTGCTCTGACCTGATATTCCAAGGTAGGAGAGATCTGAAGGTTCGCAAGAAAACCCTCAGGAACCAGCTGAAGATTGAGCTTCCTGAAAGACTCAGAAAGACCCGGCTGGAGAGGATGCAGAATCAGACTGTTGCAATATGCCTTCCTGCTCAATGCATCTGCCACAACATTTGCCATGCCTGGCGTGTACTCAACACTCGGGTTAAAATCCTGGAGCATTTCCACCCAACGTGTTTGCCGAAGATTCAAGTTAGGCTGAGTGAAGATATACTTGAGGCTCTTGTGATCGGTGAAAACTTCAACCTTACGTTCCAACAAGAGATGTCTCCAAGTCATCAAGGCGTGCACAACAGCTGCTAGCTCGAGATCGTGCACAGGATAGTTCTTCTCCGCAGGCTTCAGCTGCCTGGAGGTATAAGCAACCACCTTCCTATCTTGCATCAAGACTGCACCGTAACCCTGGAGAGAAGCATCGCAAAAGACCTGGTACGGCTTGGAATCATCCGGAGGAGCCAATACCGGAGTGGAGGTAAGCTTCTCTTTGAGTGTATCGAAAGCCAGTTGACACTCTGGAGACCACACATACTTGACACCCTTCTGAAGAAGACTAGAGAGCGGCTTGGCGATTTTGGAGAAGTTCTCAACGAATCTTCTGCAATATCCGGCAAGACCGAGAAAGCTTCGAAGCTGCTTCACATTCTGCGGAGGTTCCCATTCAACAATGGCTTGAACCTTGGACGGGTCAACCTTAATGCCCTCGGCAAAGATAATATGCCCAAGATAAACCACTTCTTTCAGCCAGAACTCGCACTTGGAAAACTTGGCATACAGCTTGTATTCCCTCAGTTTATCAAGCACCAACCTGAGATGTTTCTCATGTTCTTCCTCATCCTCAGAAAAGACCAGAATGTCATTGAGATATAGCAAGACAAACTCATTCTTGAATGGTGAGAAAATATAGTTCATCAATCGGCAAAACGTCGGAGGAGCATTAGCCAGACCAAAAGACATGACCGTATACTCATATGAGCCAAAACTGGTCCTGAATGCCGTCTTCGGAATGTCTTCCTCACGAATGCGAATCTGATGATAGCCCATTCTGAGATCAAGTTTGGAGAAGACTTTAGCACCTTTCAGCTGCTCGAACAACTCATTTATGTTCGGTAGTGGATATTTGTTCTTGATTGTCTTCTTGTTCAAAGGGCGGTAATCGACACACAGCCGGTCCGTACCATCCTTCTTCTTGACAAACAGAACACCACATCCCCACGGAGACGAGCTTGGTCTGATCAAACCCAAACGCTCCTGCTCATCGAGTTGCTTCTTGAGTTCCTTCAACTCTTCTGGACCTAGCTTGTACGGCCGCTTGCCCACTGGCTCTGTGCCTGGCTCAAGCTCAATGACGAACTCCACTTCGCGGTGCGGAGGCATGCCTGGCAGCTCTTCAGGAAACACGTCTTGATATTCGCAGACTACTGGAACTTGCTCAATGGGATTGATCTCACCCTTTTCATTCAAAGAGAACAAGCGGATTGTGTCATCGCACGCCGCGAATATAATCACATGGCGGGACTTGTCCAAATTTCCACAAACTCCCATTTTCCCCCATTCTCTTCTCTCCTGCAGTTGAGAGGAGCCCGTCGTCGCCGGCCCGCACTTCCTCCACGAGCCCGTCGTCGCCGGCCCGCACTTCCTCCACGAGCCCGTCGTCGCCGTCGCCGTCGCCCCCGAGCCCGTCGTGGCCTTGAGCCAATCATCGTATCCATCGCCCCCGAGCCCGTCGCCGCCAACGTCGTCGCGAGCCCGTCATCTCCATCGCCCCCGAGCCCATCGCCGTCGCCGTCGCCCCCGAGCCCGTCGTCGCCCTAAGCCCATCGCCGTCGTCATCGACCCGAGCCCATCAACGTCGTCGTCGCCCCGATCCCATCATCGTCATCGTCACCCTAAGCCCATCATTGTCGCCGTCGCCCCCGAGCCCGTCGTCGCCGCCCCGAGCGTGTCGCCGCCGGCCCGCGCTTCCTCCCCTAGCCCGTCGTCGTCGTCTCCCGCGCTACCCCGAGCCCGTCGTCGTCGCCCGTCACCACCCGGAGCCTACGCCCGTCCCCACCGTCTTAATCAGGTGATACAACATGTAAGAGAAAAAAAAACTAAAGAAAAAAAACCATATGGATCTTAACGTAAGATTCCGCGGATATATCATCGATTGGGACTTAACGAAGTCTTAATCGACTCAGACTTAGCAAGACTGTTTGAGGATAGTAGATAGTTTGCGACAAGTAAATGAAAAAATTCACCTCAATGAATACAAATTTCTCTGTAAAAAATGAAAATGAATCGCTTTCATCCAGATAATAATAGAAGGAATCCGCGAACATGGTCGCCAGAATCTGGCACCCCGAATGCAACAACAACGCACACGAGTGCGTGCTAGCTACATAACACGTCACACACACTATCACCACATCTTTGGAGTCGCTCGGCCTGGAATACGGTACCCCGAACGTGACAAGCAAAGAGTGCCGTGCTAGCTAAACCCACGTGATACACACACGATGCCACGTGGTCAAATGATATGTAGCGTCTAAAGTTCTTGAAAGTTTATTGTATAGAATTCGTTGTTTGACATTCATGAGAGAGGCGGTTCGGACGTCGGACATTCATGTTTGTATATTAATTGCCATGTTGTAATATTTGCAGAGACTATGGATCCAAGAAACTTGGAACAAGAACAGTTGTTGGGTGAGATAATCCGCAACGGAGTAGAGGTTCATTATTGTCTCAACGACACCGATGGTCTGGAAGGAGAGGATGACGACTTCGGTGATCAAACAATGGAAGAGGAAGGACATGATCATGATGGCTCCGTAGACCGAATGTCGGAGGAAGAAGGAGACCATGATGATGGCTCCGGTGACCGAACGGAGGAGGGAGCTGTTGCGAAGTCCGGATCGAGCCAAACTGCACGAGACGAGGCATGAAGAGAAGGATTGCGCAAGGATGAAAAGTTCATGATCACAGAAATCCGTGACGATGGCCTACCGATTCAACCCAAGAAGACCAAGGACGGATTTTCTGCTCAGTGCGGAGCTATTGTTAAGGACAACATCCCGATCAGCATCAAGCAATGGAATAAGCCTAAGGGCGACGACGTCCGTGAAGGTGATTATGCCACCGATAGGCAGAAAGATGATATTTGGACCGCACTAAAGGCAAATTTCACCCTACCGCCAGAGGAGGATCCGAATAAGCCAGTTATAGATCCACTGGTCAAGGCGTGTGCTCTTAAGAAGATGGCTGATCTATTCAGGAGGTGGAGGAAAGATTGAAAGCAAAGTTTGTCGACAAAGGGGAGACTCCAGAATTCATCGTCCAATTTGAGAAGATGAGAGATCACTGGCC
Organism: Hordeum vulgare subsp. vulgare; assembly: GCF_904849725.1. NCBI lineage: Eukaryota > Viridiplantae > Streptophyta > Magnoliopsida > Poales > Poaceae > Hordeum > Hordeum vulgare. Next base: position 502,553,904 of record NC_058524.1, on the reverse strand, counting down.
CGCATTTGTGGCCTACAAGACATCAGACAAGATTAAGCAAATGTCAGAGAAAACAAGAAAAATGCTGCAAAGAAGCATCATCACCATCACATGGGGTCAAGTGGCTACCTCAATGCCTGTCCGTTATGGGACAAAGCTGAGAATGACCTGATTGCTAAACGGGTCGAACCACAGACATTGAACTGACCAGACCGTTCAAGGACTTGGTTCTTCGGGGTTGGGGGAACTTTGGACCCTGAAATAGGGAAGTGCCGTTGGATGAACGAGAAACTTGCAATACCCAGCAACAAGCTTCAGAAGTGTATCACCACAGCACAGGAGGGACGTTAATTCCCGACAAAGAGAAGGACGAGTTGACTGAGGCCCTAGGGAATCCTGAGCACCATGGACGCATACGAGGGACACCAGGCTCTGTTTCGTGGAAGGTTGGGTTTCACGACGCAGGCGGTTATAGAAGACGAGAGAGAAAGAGGAAAACGGAGCTAGGCGACATGCAAAAGATCAATGCAAGACTACAAAAGCTAGAGGAACTTTAGAGATAGTGAGCTACCCCAAAAGCTACCCCGCCATCTCAGCGAAGAAGCAGTGTGGCTTCCACGGAGCTCGTTCAGCCTGACTTCACGACTCCTATCTACCCCATGTATACTATCACGGAGGCTCAACATTGCGAGCTTATGACGAAATGTTGGAACCTCACTTTCAAGGCTGCTAGCGGCTCTGTTCCACCTCCTAAACCCAACAGAACTTTTCACTGCCTTCCGATTCCACATGGCTTTGTTGTTGTGATGGCGGATGAAGTAATGGAGGGATTTGAAGAGCTGATCTTGACCACCCTATAGGTGAACGGGAGAATAAGTTGGTTCATGCTGCGAGGAGTACATGTCTATGGCACAAGAAGTACATCAAGCTTCCAAACTAGACGCCTCCGGCGAATCTGTGTACTCCGCCTCCTCTTCCTCCTCCCCCAGTGAGTTAGGTCACTCTGCCTCCTCCTCATCCTCCTCCTTCTCCTCCTTCGTCGAGTGATCAGGGCACTCTTCTTCCTCCCCGGCGAGTGATCAGGGACTCATCCTCCTCCTCCGGAAAGTGATCAGGGCACTCCACCTCCTCCTCCTCCAACGACGACGAGTGATCAGGGCACTCGTCGTCGTCGTCCTCCTCCTCCTTCTCTAAAGCGGAAGACCGCCACTCTGGCGGCTAGCAGTGATGCAAGGTTAGCAAAACAAAGTAGTGGAAAAACAATTCCCCAGCTCGGCCAACAGGAGAAGCAATCGTGCCCCCGGCTGAAGGTGTCTAGCGATATCGTCGCTAATTCTTCGGGGATGGCGCCCGGTACCAATCCTGGTGATTACTTGGGGGATGATGTATTTTTTCAAACGGCCGAGGTAACATAAGAAAAATATAAATACATGCACGGGAAGCCTCTCGTCAAACCTGGTCATCCTACTGTAACACCGATGATGCACAAATTGCATGAGTGGTACATGAATACCTGCATAAATTCTAGGAGAGACAGTATCTATATGGAAGTGAAACGAAAGAACGAATTCATTGGAGCTCAAGTGATGCTTGTTGAATTTGGGGAGTTGTTTCAGTTATACAATCAACTGTCCCTCAACAAACAAATCATGACTTCCTACTGTTTGTAAGTACAAATTACTTCTATAGCTAAGTCTCTAGCTCAGCTTGTTCATACGCAGAAAGCTTGGGAACCAAGGCAGGGAGTCCCGGGGGAGGCCACAAGCCCCCATGGCGCGGCCAGGGGGGCCGCGCCTCCCAGGCTTGTGGGCTCCCTGGGCCTCCCCTGCCCTAGCTCCTTCGCCTAAAAATTCCCTAAAATCCCTAAAAAATCGAGAGATCCACGAAAATACCTTTCCGTCGCCGCATGCTTCTGTCTTCGCAAGATCCCATCTGGGGCATGTTCTGGTGCCCTGCCGGAGGTGGGATTTGGATACGAAGGGCTTCTTCATCAACACCATGACCTCTCCGATGATGCGTGAGTAGTTCACCATAGACCTACGGGTCCATAGCTAGTAGCTAGATGGCTTCTTCTCTTTCTTGGATCTTCAATACAAAGTTCTCCATGATCTTCATGGAGATTTATCCGATGTAATCTTCTTTTGCGGTGTGTTTGTCGAGATCCGATGAATTGTGGATTTATGATCAGATTATCTATGAATCTTATTTGAGTTTCTTCTGATCTCTTATATGAATGATTTCATATCCTTGTAATTCTCTTTGAGTTGTGGGTTTTGTTTGGCCAACTTGATCTATGATTCTTGCAATGGGAGAAGTGCTTGGTTATGGATTCATACCGTGTGGTGACCTCACCCAGTGACAGAAGGGGTAGCGAGGCACATATCATGTTGTTGCCATCAAGGGTAAAAAGATGGGGTTTTCATCATTGGTTTGAGTTTATCCCTCTACATCATGTCATCTTTCTTAAGGCGTTACTCTGTTCGTCATGAACTCAATACACTAGATGCATGTTGGATAGAGGTTGATGTGTGGAGTAATAGTAGTAGATGCAGAAAGTATCGGTCTACTTGTCTCGAACGTGATGCCTATATGTATGATCATTGCCTTAGATATCGTCATGACTTTGCGCGGTTCTATCAATTGCTCGACAGTAATTTGTTCACCCACCGTAATATTTTCTATTTTGAGAGAAGCCTCTAGTGAACACTATGGCCCCCGGGTCTACTTCACACTATATTTTCAGCCTTACTCTTTTACTTTGTTGCACTTTCCGCCTTCGGATCTCACTTTGCAATCAATCTTGAAGGGATTGACAACCCCTTTATAGAGTTGGGTGCAAGCTCTTTTGTGTTTGCTCTGGACTTGGCGACATTCTCCTACTGGATTGATACCTTGGTTCTCAAACTGAGGGAAATACTTACTGCTCCTGTGCTGCATCACCCTTTCCTCTTCAAGGGAAAAATCAACGCAAGCCAAATCTCCGTCAACGTGCCAATTTCTGGCGCTGTTGTTTGAGAAGTAGCAGAAGTATTTTGTGGCGCCGTTGCCGGGGAGGATCAAGTCAAGAACTCATCCAAGTAAGTGTCGCAAACTCATCTCCTGCATTTACTTTTTTTTGCCTCTCATTTTCCTCTCCCCCACTTCTGAAAAACAAAAATTTACAAAAATATTTGCCTTTCCTTTGCTTGTGTGCTATGTGCCTTCAATATGCTTGCATCTTCGCTCGTTGAAAATCTAGTGATATGGATCCTCACCCACTTACTAATCTCTTTAAGAGATCCACTTATGTGGAACCAATTGCTAGTGAGTTGAGTGCACTTGACTTTCTCTATGGAGTTTTGCTTGAGATGCGTGAATCTGAAAATCGTGATGAAGAAATTTATGAAATGATTCACGAGGGCTCCTTGAATGAAAAGCATGATTGCAATGATTTCATTATAAATTCTATTAATGACAATCATGCTAAAAATATGCAAAACCCTAAGCTTGGGGATGCTAGTTTTGCTATGTCCACTACTTGTTGCAATGATATTTGCAATAATATTGAAAGTGGGTTTGGAGAAGTCATGACTTCAGTTGATGATAATCCCACTATTTTTGAAGAGCGCCAACTTTGCATGCATGTGGATCATGAAAAGAATATCCTTTGTGATAGCTATTTTGTTGAATTATATTACGATCCCACATGTAATTGCTATGAGAGAGGAAAATATTATGCTAGAAACTTTCATGTTACCAAATTACCTCTCGTTATGTTGAGATTGCTATTGTCTCTTTCTTCTTCCTTGCATTTGGTAACTATTGGTTGTCTTGCCAATTTGTTTTCCTATAAAATGCCTATGCATAGGAAGTATGTTAGAATTAGACGTGATTTTCACATGCTTTATGATGCTCTCGTTGTGCTTCAGTTTCTATCTTCTACGTGAGCATCATTGAATTATCAATGCCTAGCTAAGGGCGTTAAACAATAGCGCTTGTTGGGACGCAACCCAATGAATTTATCTTTTCTTTGTTGCTTTGTTGCATCCACACCATCATAATTCTGTTATGATTGTGTCTTTTGTGTTTCTTTTTGTGTTTGAGCCAAGCAAAACCTTTATGATTAGTCTTGGTGATGGTTGTTTGATCCTGCTGGAAAAAGACAAAAACTTTTCGCTCACGAGATTATTTTTCATTTTTATTCAGAAAGAGATTTTGAGTTAATTCTTTTTGCTTCTGGTTGATATGCCTTTTGCCTATGCAGTCGTAATTTTTCCGAATTTGTGAGCTACGAGAAGTATATGAAGTATACAGATTGCTATAGACTGGTCTATTTTTGACAGATTCTGTTTTTGTTGAGTTGGTTGCTTGTTTTGATGAAACTATGGATAGTATCGGGGGGTACTAGCCATGGAAAAGTGAGAATATGTAATCTAACACCAAAATAAATAGAAATGTAGATTTCTACAGCACCTAAAGAGGTGGTAGTTTGTTTTCTTGTGCTAATGTTATCACGAGTTTCTGTTTAAGTTTTGTGTTGTGAAGTTTTCAAGTTTTGGGTGATGTTCTCATGGACAAAGGGATAAAGAGTGGAAACAGCTCAAGCTTGGGGATGCCCAAGGCATCCCAAGCCAAATTCAAGGACACCAAAAAGCCTAAGCTTGGGTATGCCCCGGGAAGGCATCCCCTCTTTCGTCTTCAATCCATCGGTAACATTACTTGGAGCTATATTTTTATTCACCACATGATATGTGTTTTGCTTGAAGCGTCTTGTATCTTAGGAGTTTTTTATTTTTGTTGTGTCACAATCATCCTTGTTGCACACCTTTTGATAGAGACATGCACTCATCGTGATTTTGCTAGAATGCTCATCGTGCTTCACTTATATCTTTTGAGCTAGATAATTTTGCTCTATGTGCTTCACTTAGATCTTTTAGAGCACGGCGGTGCGTAACTTGGTAGTTGGCGTGTGCTATGAAAGTAGTCCCAAAGATGATAGGTGACGAAAGTGGATACAAAAACCTCCATCTTCATGTGCGTTGAGTAGAAAGAGAAGTTTGATTCCTCTCAATTAGCTTTGAGACCTGGATTAGGTAATATTAAGAGTTATGTTAGTAGGGTGTTGTGAATCTACAAATGCTTGTGTTGAAATTAGTGATTCCCGTAACATGCACGTATGGTGAACCGCTATGTTAGGAAGTCGGAGCATAATTGATCTATTGATTGTCATCCTTTGTGTTGCGGTCGGGATCGCGCGATGGTTAAGACCTACCAACCCTTCCCCTAGGAGTATGCGTTTAGCACTTTGTTTCGATTACTAATAAAAACTTCTGCAACAAGTATGTGAGTTCTTCATGGCTAATGTGAGTCCATGGTATAGATGCACTTTCACCTTCCACCATTGCTAGCCTCTCTAGTACTGCGCAATTTTCGCCGGTGCACAAACCCACCATATGCCTTCCTCAAAACAGCCACCGTACCTACCTACTATGGCATTTTTATAGCCATTCTGAGATATATTTCCATGCAACTCCCACCGTTCTGTCTCATGACTTGTGCCGTCACTCTCATATTGCCATTGCATGATCGTAAGATAGCTAGCGAGATGTTTCAAAGTCATACGCCAAGCTAGATCGTTGCAGATCCCGGTACACTGCCGGAGGCATTTCCTATAGAGTCATCATCATTCTGAGCTTTGAGCTGTGAGTAAATAAAAGTGTGATCATCATAATTATTAGAGCATTGTTCCATGTGAGGAAATAAAAAAAGAGGCCAAAGAGCCCAAATAAAAAAAAGAGCCCAAAGAGCCCAAATAAAATAAAATAAAAGAGAAAAAGAGAGAAGGGACAATGCTACTATCTTTTTCCACACTTGTGCTTCATAATAGCACCATGTTCTTCATGATTGAGAGCCTCTAGCTTTGTCACCACCATATACTAGTGGGAATCTTTATTATATAACTTGGCTTGTATATTCCAAGGATGGGCTTCCTCAAATTGCCCTAGGTCTTCATGAGCAAGCAAGTTGGATGCACACCCACTAGTTCTCCTTTTGAGCTTTCACATTCTTATAGCTCTAGTGCATCCTTTGTATGGCAATCCCTACTCATTCACATTGATATCTATTAATGGGCATCTCCATAACCCTTTGATACGCCGACTCAATGTGACCATCTCCTCCTTTTTTGTCTCACAACCACCACCACACTCTATTCCACCTATATTGCTATATCCATGGCTCACGCTCATGTATTGCATGATAGTTGTAAAAGGTTTGAGAAAGTAAGAGTGCAAAAACAATTACTTGGCCAATACCGGGGTTGTGCATGATTTAAATTAGTTGTGTGGGGATGATGGAGCATAGCCAGACTATATGATTTTGTAGGGATAACTTTCTTTGGCCTTGTTATTTCGAAATTTCATGATTACCTTGCTAGTTTGCTTGAAGTATTATTGTTTTCATGTCAATAGCAAACTATTGTTTTGAATCTTACGGATCTGAACATTCATGTCACATGAAACAAGTTACAAAGGACAACTATGCTAGGTAGCATTCCACATCAAAAATTCAGTCTTTATCACTTCCCTACTCGAGGACGAGCAGGAGTTAAGCTTGGGGATGCTTGATATGTCTCCAACATATCTATAATTTCTGATTGTTTCATGCTATTATCTTGTCAAACTTTGGATGTTTTGTATGCCTTTTATATCTTTTTTGGGACTAACTTATTAACTCAGTGCCAAGTGCCAGTTCCTATTTTTTCCGTCTTTTTTGACCCTTTTCACAGGAGGATTTTAAACGGAGTCCAAACGGAATAGAACTTCCGAAAAGATTTTTTCCAGAACAGAAGATACGCAGAAAGCTTGGGAACCAAGGCAGGGAGTCCCGGGGGAGGCCACAAGCCCCCATGGCACGGCCAGGGGGGCCGCGCCTCCCAGGCTTGTGGGATCCCTGGGCCTCCCCTGCCCTAGCTCCTTCGCCTATAAATTCCCTAAAATCCCTAAAAAATCGAGAGATCCACGAAAATACCTCTCCGCCGCCGCAAGCTTCTGTCTCCGCAAGATCCCATCTGGGGCACGTTCTGGTGCCCTACCGGAGGGGTGATTCGGATACGGAGGGCTTCTTCATCAACACCATGACCTCTCCAATGATGCGTGAGTAGTTCACCATAGACCTACGAGTCCATAGCTAGTAGCTAGATGGCTTCTTCTCTCTCTTGGATCTTCAATACAAAGTTCTCCATGATCTTCATGGAGATCTATCCGATGTAATCTTGTTTTGCGGTGTGTTTGTCGAGATCCGATGAATTGTGGATTTATGATCAGATTATCTATGAATCTTATTTGATTTTCTTCTGGTCTCTTATATGCATGATTTCATATCCTTGTAATTCTCTTCGAGTTGTGGGTTTTGTTTGGCCAACTTGATCTATGATTCTTGCAATGGGATAAGTGCTTGGTTTTGGGTTCATACCGTGCGGTGACCTCACCCAGTGACAGAAGGGGTAGCGAGGCACGTATCGTGTTGTTGCCATCAAGGGTAAAAAGATGGGGTTGTCATCATTGGTTTGAGTTTATCCCTCTACATCATGTCATCTTGCTTAAGGCGTTACTCTGTTCGTCATGAACTCAATAAACCTGATGCATGCTGGATAGCGGTCGATGTGTGGAGTAATAGTAGTAGATGCAGAAAGTATCGGTCTACTTGTCTCTGACGTGATGCCTATATGTATGATCATTGCCTTAGATATCGTCATGACTTTGCGCGGTTCTATCAATTGCTCGACAGTAATTTGTTCACCCACCGTAATATTTGCTATTTTTAGAGAAGCCTCTAGTGAACACTATGGCCCCCGGGTCTACTTCACACTATATTTTCAGCCTTACTCTTTTACTTCGTTGCACTTTCTGCCTTCAAATCTCACTTTGCAATCAATCTCGAAGGGATTGACAACCCCTTTATAGAGTTGGGTGCAAGCTTCTCCTACTGGAATGATGCCTTGGTTCTCAAACTAAGGGAAATACTTACTGCTCCTGTGCTGCATCACCCTTTCCTCTTCAAGGGAAAAACCAACGCAAGCCAAATCTCCGTCAACGTGCCAATTTCTGGAGCTTTTGTTTGAGAAGTAGCAGGCGGCTAGCAGTACAACCAGAGGCGAGAAATACGGTCCATCTCTCAAGCCTTTGGAAAAGTTACCATGTGAGAGGACCAAGCAGGAAAACGAGGACATATGTCGTGCCGAATTGAGGGCCCATTTTGCAAAGAAAACTCCACCTCGGAAGGAGAAGCTAGATCCGGCGAAAGTGGAGCGCACTATCAATTAACTGAAGCGACCACCAACGCCTCCGCCAGATTCCAACTATGATCGCATTCTTAAAAAGGCATAGACACAAGCGCGGCAGTCGGGAACTACTTCCAGTGATGCAAGGAGATGTGGGAAAACAATTCCCCAGCTCGGCCAACAGGAGAAGCAATCTTGTCCCCCGCTCAAGGTGTCTAGCGATATCGTCGTTGCTAATCATCTGTGGATGGTGCTGTTGGAATTATGACCTAGAGGCAATAATAAATATGGTTATTATTATAATTCCTGTATCAAGATAATCGTTTATTATCCATGCTATAATTGTATTGAATGAAGACTCATTTACATGTGTGGATACATAGAAAAACACCGTCCCTAGCAAGCCTCTAGTTGGCTAGCCATTTGATCAAAGATAGTCAGTGTCTTCTGATTATGAACAATGTGTTGTTGCTTGATAACTGGATCACGTCATTAGGAGAATCACGTGACGGAGTAGACCCAAACTAATAGACGTAGCATATTGATCGTGTCATTTTGTTGCTACTGTTTTCTGTGTGTCAAGTATTTATTCCTATGACCATGAGATCATATAACTCACTGACACCGGAGGAATGCTTTGTGTGTATCAAATGTCGCAACGTAACTGGGTGACTATAAAGATGCTCTACAGGTATCTCCGAAGGTGTTAGTTGAGTTAGTATGGATCAAGACTGAGATTTGTCACTCCGTGTGAACGGAGAGGTATCTCGGGGCCCACTCGGTAATACAACATCACACACAAGCCTTGCAAGCAATGTAACTTAGTGTAAGTTGCGGGATCTTGTATTACGGAACGAGTAAAGGGACTTGCCGGTAAACGAGATTGAAATAGGTATACGGATACTGACGATCGAATCTCGGGCAAGTAACATACCGAAGGACAAAGGGAATGACATAGGGGATTATATGAATCCTTGGCACTAAGGTTCAAACGATAAGATCTTCGTAGAATATGTAGGATCCAATATGGGCATCCAGGTCCCGCTATTGGATATTGACCGAGGAGTCTCTCGGGTCATGTCTACATAGTTCTCAAACCCGCAGGGTCTGCACACTTAAGGTTCGACGTTGTTTTATGCGTATTAGAGTTATATGGTCGGTTACCGAATGTTATTCGGAGTCCCGGATGAGATCACGGACATCACGAGGGTTTCCAGGATGGTCCGGAAACGAATATTGATAAATAGGATGACCTCATTTGATTACCGGAAGGTTTTCGGAGTTACCGGGAATGTACCGGGAATGACGAATGGGTTCCGGGAGTTCACCGGGGGGCAACCCACCCCGGGGAAGCCCATAGGCCTTGAGGGTGGCACACCAGCCCTTAGTGGGCTGGTGGGACAGCCCAAAAGGGCTCTATGCACCAAGGAGAGAAAATCAAGAGAGAAAAGAAAAAAAAAGGAGGAGGTGGGAAGGAAAGGGGACTCCCTCCCACCAAACCAAGTCCAACTCGGTTTGGGGGGGGGAGTCCTCCCCCCTTGGACTCGGCCGACCCCCTTGGGGCTCCTTGAGCCCCAAGGCAAGGTCCCCTCCCTCCCACCTATATATACGGAGGTTTTAGGGCTGATTTGATACGACTTTTCCACGGCAGCCCGACCACATACCTCCACGGTTTTTCCTCTAGATCGCGTTTCTGCGGAGCTCGGGCGGAGCCCTGCTGAGACAAGGTCATCACCAACCTCCGGAGCGCCGTCACGCTGCCGGAGAACTCTTCTACCTCTCCGTCTCTCTTGCTGGATCAAGAAGGCCGAGATCATCGTCGAGCTGTACGTGTGCTGAACACGGAGGTGCCGTCCGTTCGGTACTAGATCGTGGGACTGATCGCGGGATTGTTCGCGGGGCGGATCGAGGGACGTGAGGACGTTCCACTACATCAACCGCGTTCACTAACGCTTCTGCTGTATGATCTACAAGGGTACATAGATCACTCATCCCCTCTCGTAGATGGACATCACCATGATAGGTCTTCGTGCGCGTAGGAAAATTTTTGTTTCCCATGCGACGTTCCCCAACAGTGGCATCATGAGCTAGGTTCATGCGTAGATGTCTTCTCGAGTAGAACACAAAAGTTTTTGTGGGCGGTGATGTGCGTTTTGCTGCCCTCCTTAGTCTTTTCTTGATTTTGCGGTATTGTTGGATTGAAGCGGCTTGGACCGACATTACTCGTACGCTTACGAGAGACTGGTTTCATCGTTACGAGTAACTCCGTTGCTCAAAGATGACTGGCAAGTGTCGGTTTCTACAACTTTAGTTGAATCGGATTTGACCGAGGAGGTCCTTGGATGAGGTTAAATAGCAACTCATATATCTCCGTTGTGGTGTTTGCGTAAGTAAGATGCGATCCTACTAGATACCCATGGTCACCACGTAAAACATGCAACAACAAAATTAGAGGACGTCTAACTTGTTTTTGCAGGGTATGCTTGTGATGTGATATGGCCAATGACGTGATGTGATATATTGGATGTATGAGATGATCATGTTGTAATAGAAATATCGACTTGCACGTCGATGGTACGGCAACCGGCAGGAGCCATAGGGTTGTCTTTATACTAACGTGTGTGCTTGCAGATGCGTTTACTATTTTGCTAGGATGTAGCTTTAGTAGTAATAGCATGAGTAGCACGACAACCCCGATGGCAACACGTTGATGGAGATCATGGCGTGGCGCCGGTGACAAGAAGATCGTGCCGGTGCTTTAGTGATGGAGATCAAGAAGCACGTGATGATGGCCATATCATGTCACTTATGAATTGCATGTGATGTTAATTCTTTTATGCACCTTATTTTGCTTAGAACGACGGTAGCATTATGAGGTGATCTCTCATTAAAATTTCAAGACGAAATTGTGTTCTCCCCGACTGTGCACCATTGCTACAGTTCGTCGTTTCGAGACACCACGTGATGATCGGGTGTGATAGACTCAACGTTCACATACAACGGGTGCAAAACAGTTGCGCACGCGGAACACTCGGGTTAAGCTTGACGAGCCTAGCATGTGCAGACATGGCCTCGGAACACATGAGACCGAAAGGTCGATCATGAATCATATAGATGATATGATTAGCATAGGGATGCTCACCACTGAAACTATACTCAACTCACGTGATGATCGGACTTGAGCTAGTGTAAGTGGATCATGAACCACTCAAATGACTAGAGAGATGTACTTTTTGAGTGGGAGTGTAGCAAATAACTTGATTAAGTTAAACTCTAATTATCTTGAACATATTCTAAGTCCACTTTGAATATATTTGTGTTGTAGATCATGGCTCACGCGACAGTCATCCTGAATTTTAATACGTTCCTAGAGAAAGCTAAGTTGAAAGATGATGGAAGCAACTTTGTAGACTGGGCTCGTAATCTTAAGCTAATCTTACAAGCTGGGAAGAAGGATTATGTCCTTAATGCTGCGTTAGGAGATGAACCACCCGCTACGGCTGATCAGGATGTTAAGAACGCTTGGTTAGCACGTAAGGAGGACTACTCAATAGTTCAATGTGCAGTCTTGTATGGCTTAGAACCGGGACTTCAACGTCGCTTTGAGCGTCATGGAGCATTTGAGATGTTCCAGGAGTTGGAGTTTATCTTTCAGAAGAACGCCCGGATCGAGAGGTATGAGACCTCCGATAAATTGTATGCTTGCAAGATGGAGGAAAACTCATCTGTTAGTGAAGATGTGCTCAAAATGTCTGGGTACTCAAACTGTCTAGCTGAGCTGGGGATTGAACTCCCGCAAGAAGCTATCACTGACAGAATCCTTCAATCACTGCCGCCAAGCTATAAAGGCTTTGTGTTGAACTACAACATGCAAGGGATGAACAAGTCTCCCAGCGAGTTGTTTGCGATGCTGAAAGTCGCAGAGTCTGAACTCCGTAAAGAGCATCAAGTGTTGATGGTGAATAAGACCACTAGTTTCAAGAGAAACGGCAAAGGCAAGAAGGGCAATTCGAAGAAGAGCGGCAAGCCTGTTGCCAATCCGACGAAGAAACCCAAAGCTGGACCTAAGCCTGAAACGGAGTGTTACTATTGCAAGGGTATGGGTCACTGGAAGCGCAATTGCCCCAAGTATCTGGCAGATAAGAAGGCGGGCAAAGAAAAATCAGGTATATTTGATATATATGTTATTGATGTGTACTTAACCGGCTCTCGTAGTAGTGCACGGGTATTCGATACCGGTTCTATTGCTCATATTTGCAACTCGAAACAGGAACTGCGGAATAGACGAAGGCTGGCGAAAGATGAAGTGACGATGCGCGTAGGAAACGGTTCCAAGGTTGATGCAATCGCCGTCGGCACAGTGTCACTTCAGTTACCGTCAGGATTAGTAATGAACTTAAATCATTGTTATTTAGTGCATGCGTTGAGCATGAACATTATATCTGGATCTTGTTTATTGCGAGACGGTTACTCTTTTAAGTCAGAGAATAATGGTTGTTCTATTTCTATGAGTAACATCTTTTATGGTCATGCACCGAATGTGAGAGGATTGTTCATATTGAATCTTGATAGCGATACGCATATACATAACATTGAGACCAAAAGAGTTAGAGTTAACAATGATAGCGCCATATTTTTGTGGCACTGCCATTTAGGTCATATTGGTGTAAAGCGCATGAAGAAACTCCATGTTGATGGACTTTTGGAGCCACTTGACTTTGATTCACTTGACACGTGCGAACCATGCCTCATGGGCAAGATGACTAAGACTCCGTTCTCCGGAACAATGGAGCGTGCAAGTGACTTGTTGGAAATCATACATACCGATGTGTGTGGTCCGATGAGCGTGGAGGCACGCGGCGGATATCGTTATTTTCTCACCTTCACTGACGATTTAAGTAGATATGGTTATGTCTAGTTGATGAAGCACAAGTCTGAAACATTTGAAAAGTTCAAGCAATTTCAGAGTGAAGTGGAAAATCATCGTAACAAGAAGATCAAGTTCCTACGGTCTTATCGTGGTGGTGAATATCTGAGTTTCGAGTTTGGTACTCACTTAAGACAATGTGGAATTGTTTCACAGTTAACACCGCCTGGAACACCACAGCGTAATGGTGTGTCCGAACGTCGTAATCGTACTCTATTAGAGATGGTGCGATCTATGATGTCTCTTACTGATTGCCGTTATCATTTTGGGGCTATGCATTAGAAACAGCTGCATTCACTTTAAATAGGGCACCATCAAAATCCGTTGAGACGACACCATACGAATTGTGGTATGGCAAAAGACCAAAGTTGTCGTTTCTTAATGTTTGGGGATGTGATGCTTATGTCAAAAAGCTTCAGCCTGAAAAGCTGGAACCCGAAGCGGAAAAGTGCGTCTTCATAGGTTACCCAAAAGAGACAGTTGGGTACACCTTCTATCTCAAATCCGAGGGCAAAGTGTTTGTTGCTAAAAATGGAGCTTTTCTCGAGAAGGAGTTTCTCTCGAGAGAATTGAGTGGGAGGAAGATAGAACTTGACGAGGTTGTCGAACCTCTCATCCCTCTGGATGGTGCTGCAGGGCAAGGGGAAACCTCTGTCATTGCGACGCCGGTTGAGGAGAAAGTTAATGATGATGATCATGAAACTCCAGTTCAAGTTTAGGTTGAACCACGCAGGTCGACAAGACCACGTGCTGCTCCAGAGTGGTACGGTAATCCCGTCTTATCAATCATGTTGTTAGACAACAATGAATCTGCGAATTATGAAGAAGCAATGGTGGGCCCAGATTCCAACAAATGGCTGGAAGCCATGAAGTCCGAGATAGGATCCATGTATGAGAACAAAGTGTGGACTTTGGAGGTACTGCCTGAGGGCCGGAAGGCCATTCAGAACAAATGGATCTTTAAGAGGAAGACGGACGCTGACGGTAATGTGACCATTTATAAAGCTCGACTTGTGGGAAAGGGTTTTTAAAAAGTTCAAGGAGTTGACTACGATGAGACTTTCTCACCCGTAGCGATGCTTAAGTCCGTCAGAATCATGTTAGCAATAGCTGCATTTTTCGATTATGAAATCTGGCAGATGGATGTCAAAACGGCGTTCCTTAACGGTTTCCTTAAGGAAGAGTTGTATATGATACAACCCGAAGGTTTTGTCGATCCTAAGAATGCTAACAAGGTGTGCAAGCTCCAGCGATCCATTTATGGACTAGTGCAAGCATCTCGGAGTTGGAACAAACGCTTTGATGAGGTGATCAAAGCATTTGGGTTTATACAAGTGGTTGGAGAATCTTGTATTTACAAGAAAGTGAGTGGGAGCTCTCTGGAATTTCTAATATTATATGTGGATGACATATTACTGATTGGAAACAACGTAGAGTTTTTAGAGAGCATAAAGGATTACTTGAATAAAAGTTTCTCTATGAAGGACCTAGGAGAAGCTGCTTACATTCTAGGCATTAAGATATATAGGGATAGATCAAAACGCCTGATAGGACTTTCACAAAGCACATACCTTGATAAAGTTTTGAAGAGGTTCAAAATGGAACAGTCCAAGAAAGGGTTATTGCCAGTTCTACAAGGTACGAGATTGAGTAAGACTCAGTGCCCAGCAACTGATGAAGATAGAGAGCATATGCGCTCCGTCCCCTATGCTTCAGCCATAGGTTCTATCATGTATGCGATGCTGTGCACTAGACCGGATGTAAGCCTGGCCATAAGTATGGCAGGTAGGTTCCAGAGTAATCCAGGAGTGGATCACTGGACAGCGGTCAAGAATATTCTGAAGTACCTGAAAAGGACTAAGGAGATGTTTCTCGTGTATGGAGGTGACGAAGAGCTCGCCGTAAAAGGTTACGTCGGTGCAAGCTTTGACACTGATGCGGATGACTCTAAGTCGCAAACCGGATACGTATTTATTCTTAATGGGGGTGCAGTAAGCTGGTGCAGTTCCAAGCAAAGCGTCGTAGCAGATTCTACATGTGAAGCAGAGTACATGGCTGCCTCGGAGGCGGCTAAGGAGGGTGTCTGGATGAAGCAGTTCATGACGGATCTTGGAGTGGTGCCAAGCGCACTGAATCCAATAACCTTGTTCTGTGACAACACTGGTGCCATTGCCTTAGCAAAGGGACCGCGGTTTCACAAGAAGACCAGACACATCAAACGACGCTTCAACCTCATCCGCGACTACGTCGAGGGAGAGGACGTGAATATATGCAAAGTGCACACGGATCTGAATGTAGCGGACCCGCTGACTAAACCTCTTCCACGGCCAAAGCATGATCAACACCAGAACTGTATGGGTGTTAGATTTATTACAATGTAATTCACATGGTGATGTGAGGGCTAGATTATTGACTCTAGTGCAAGTGGGAGACTGTTGGAATTATGCCCTAGAGGCAATAATAAATATGGTTATTATTATAATTCCTGTATCAAGATAATCGTTTATTATCCATGCTATAATTGTATTGAATGAAGACTCATTTACATGTGTGGATACATAGACAAAACACCGTCCCTAGCAAGCCTCTAGTTGGCTAGCCAGTTGATCAAAGATAGTCAGTGTCTTCTGATTATGAACAAGGTGTTGTTGCTTGACAACTGGATCACGTCATTAGGAGAATCACGTGATGGAGTAGACCCAAACTAATAGACGTAGCATGTTGATCGTGTCATTTTGTTGCTACTGTTTTCTGCGTGTCAAGTATTTATTCCTATGACCATGAGATCATATAACTCACTGACACCGGAGGAATGCTTTGTGTGTATCAAACGTCGCAATGTAACTGGGTGACTATAAAGATGCTCTACAGGTATCTCCGAAGGTGTTAGTTGAGTTAGTATGGATCAAGACTGGGATTTGTCACTCCGTGTGAACGGAGAGGTATCTCGGGGCCCACTCGGTAATACAACATCACACACAAGCCTTGCAAGCAATGTAACTTAGTGTAAGTTGTGGGATCTTGTATTACGGAACGAGTAAAGAGACTTGCCGGTAAACAAGATTGAAATAGGTATACGGATACTGACGATCGAATCTCGGGCAAGTAACATACCGAAGGACAAAGGGAATGACATAGGGGATTATATGAATCCTTGGCACTGAGGTTCAAACGATAAGATCTTCGTAGAATATGTAGGATCCAATATGGGCATCCAGGTCCTGCTATTGGATATTGACCGAGGAGTCTCTCGGGTCATGTCTACATAGTTCTCGAACCCGCAGGGTCTGCACACTTAAGGTTTGACGTTGTTTTATGCGTATTAGAGTTATATGGTTGGTTACCGAATGTTATTCAGAGTCCCGGATGAGATCACGGACATCACGAGGGTTTCCGGGATGGTCCGGAAACGAAGATTGATAAATAGGATGACCTCATTTGATTACCGGAAGGTTTTCGGAGTTACCGGGAATGTACCGGGAATGACGAATGGGTTCCGGGAGTTCACCGGGGGGGCAACCCACCCCGGGGAAGCCCATAGGCCTTGAGGGTGGCACACCAGCCCTTAGTGGGCTGGTGGGACAGCCCAAAAGGGCTCTATGCGCCAAGGAGAGAAAATCAAGAGAGAAAAGAAAAAAAGGAGGAGGTGGGAAGGAAAGGGGACTCCCTCCCACCAAACCAAGTCCAACTCGGTTTAGGGGGGGGAGTCCTCCCCCCTTGGACTCGGCCGACCCCCTTGGGGCTCCTTGAGCCCCAAGGCAAGGTCCCCTCCCTCCCACCTATATATACGGAGGTTTTAGGGCTGATTTGATACGACTTTTCCACGGCAGCCCGACCACATACCTCCACGGTTTTTCCTCTAGATCGCGTTTCTGCGGAGCTCGGGCGGAGCCCTGCTGAGACAAGGTCATCACCAACCTCCGGAGCGCCGTCACGCTGCCGAAGAACTCTTCTACCTCTCCATCTCTCTTGCTGGATCAAGAAGGCCGAGATCATCGTCGAGCTGTACGTGTGCTGAACGCGGAGGTGTCGTCCGTTCGGTACTAGATCGTGGGACTGATCTCGTGATTGTTCGCGGGGCGGATCGAGGGACGTGAGGACGTTCCACTACATCAAACGCGTTCACTAACGCTTCTGCTGTACGATCTACAAGGGTACGTAGATCACTCATCCCCTCTCGTAGATGGACATCACCATGATAGGTCTTCGTGCGCGTAGGAAAATTTTTGTTTCCCATGCGACGTTCCCCAACAGGTGCCCGGTACCAATCCCTATGATTACTTGGGGGATGATGTAATTTTTGAAATAGTTGAGGTAATAAAAGAACAATATAAATACATGCGCGGAAGCCTCTCGTCAAACGTGGTCATCCTCCTCTAACAACGATGATGTACAAATTGCATGAGTGGTACATGAAAACCTGCAGGGAGTCTAAGAAAGACGCTATGTATGTGGCAGTGAAACTAGAGGACAAATTCTTTAGACTTCCCATGATTCCTATTCAATTTGAGGAGTTATTTTAGTTATACAATCAACTGGCCCTCTACAAACAACTCATGACTTCCTACTGTCTGTAAGTATTACTTGTATAGTTAAGTCTCTAGCTCATCTCGTTCATTGCATGTATATATAGTTATCCTCACTATATATATTATGCATATTGAAGATCGTCGAATTAAAAAAAGCAGGAATCGTTGATGTTGGGTTCATTAGCCCAGATGTCGTAAATGGATTGACGGTACGAAACTCAATCAAAGAGAGCGAGTAGAACTTGCTAAACTCGTTCCTTATACATCAAAACAAAACAGAAATAATCTTTCCTTACAACTTTAAGTGAGTGTTGTTGTCTTGCCTGTATACTCGGTTTCGCTTACTCGAGGTTAAGTAATGTAATTGATGAGTTATATATGCGTGTGCAGATACCACTTCATTCTGCTATCCATTGACATTGGCAGGGCATTAGTAACTGTCTTAGACTCGAGACATAAAGCCGAAGAGGATTATGCGGACATGACTGCAATGCTCAAGAAGTAAGTCCAGTCAATACCAGGACCATATCGGCATGAAACTTTCGTTCATGGGCAAGTAATCATTTTCTTTTCCTGGCAGGGTTTGGAAGAAGTTCGCCAATAAGGTTCCCGGTCTAAACAAAGAGTTTCGATTTACGCACCTCAACGTAAGTAGTACTAGCTAGTTCCGTGCATCTCTAATTGATTCAAATTTTCATCAATATATCATTACCATGCTTGCTTATCAGTTTGATTGAACTCTATTCTCGTAAAGTATATGACTAGGAAGAAGGGAATGTTTTATGTGGATACTACGTATGCGAGTTCATTCGCCACTCGACCTCTAGGCGGGGCTTCTCTAAGGAAGTATTTGAAGTACATATATAATATTCACAATTTTATTTTATATATTACCTTCAATTGTGTTGAGTTTTATTTATATATATGCATGTATTGACCCCCTTTTTCAAATAAGATCTGCCAGATGTGGGATGAACTCCTACCATATGATCGCATACGAGCAATTCAACAGGAATCGACGGGATTCTTTCTTGACCATGTCATACCTAAAGACGAAGAATACCATTTGGATTTGTGATTGGATCTTAATTAGATGATGTTAGGGATTGTAAAAGATGTTATATTGTATATATATGTTAGGGGTTGTAAATGGTTTCCTTCATTTTCTTATTAGCTAGCGTCAAGTTCTTTCTATATGTATGGTAGCTAGCGTCGACCAAGCACGGAGAAAAAGAGGACACTTCTCTCTATTAGCTAGCTAACATAATATGAAACCCCTAAATTAACCCTCCAAAAACCCCAACCCCCCCCCCCCCATTCAAAAAAAACAAAAACCCCAACTCCGGCCAGATACTGACGCGTGGATGTCATTTGGTCCAGGTTGATGTGACCAACCGGGACTAAAGTTCCTCCTCCCTGGGCTCCCCGTAGCGGCCACGTGGAGCTCCTTTGGGCCCGGTACATAAGCCAACCGGGACTATAGGTTTGGGCCTTTAGTCCCGGATCCAGAACTGGGGCTAATGGGCCTCTGGAACCGGGACAAATGAGCCTTTTTCTACTTGTGATTTCTTAACTGTAGACAAGACAAAACAAAACTTAAGTGTATTATTTTTTCAAATAGTTAAACTTGTCAAAACTTAACTGTAAATCATTATATATTTTGCTATAATGTTGGTCAAACATAGACATGGTTTAACTTTTTTAGTCGGATACAAAAATTTCTCAAATGTCAAAATTCCTTAACTTTTCTCTATACATCTAATCATCTAGTGAAAAAAATGTCAAATTTTTTTGAAAAATGTCAACTAATTTTGTGTTCTTTCATTTATATTGAAATTGTCTACTTCTATTTATTCTCTCAAATAATATTATAGGTGTTTTAAATTTGTGTGATAAAATAAAATATTTTTGAAATATTCGTAATGTATGATCGTTCCGGCCTTTCTTTTTTCCATCAACTTTCAGATTTTATCATTCTATACAAAAAATACATATTATTCATCTAACTTAAGAAAATGTGTGTGTTCATGCATGTGTGTGTGTCTGTGTGGCCTCGGGGAGGGGCGGCGCCATGGCGCCACAAGGCGAGGAAGAGGGGGGAGATCACAGCGGGGCGACGGCGAGGCGTGGGGATTCCGGGGTGGCAACGGCATCGGCGTCACGGTGAGGAGCTCGATCGGGGCCGATGGAGCGGGCGAGGGCCGCGGCGTCCCAGGCGGAGTGTCAGGACGGGTTTGGGGAGGAGCTGGCACATGTGGCGTATGGGATCGGCGTGAGGAGGCGCGGCCGGCCGACGTCGAGGGCGGCGACGAACTCCGACGTCGGGGAGGGGCGAGACGGCGTCGACGCGGCGAGAGGTCGAAGGAAGCGGAAACAAGATCGTTTGGGTGAGTATATATAGGAATAGACCTTTAGTCCCGGATGGAGACACCAACCGGGACTAAAGGTCTACTTTTGCTAGGCAAAACAACGGGAAGCGCATGACTTTAGTCCCGGTTGGTGGCACCAACCGGGACTAATGGTCTATTTTCGCCAGCCCAAATTCCGTGCGGGAAGGAACCTTTAGTCCCGGTTGGTGCCACCAACCGGGACTTAAGACCTGTTATTATTATAGAGGAAATTCAATCATTAATATTTATATGCTATTTTTATAGAGAAAATTCAACCTTTAGTCCCGTTCTTATAGAGAAAACTCAACCTAAAAATTCAAAGTGCTAGTTGTGCGGTGCGGATGATGTAATGCACAACTAGCACTTTGAATTTAGGTTGAGTTTTCTCTATAAGCGCTTCTATTTTCACTTTTGCTATTTTTATATGTTATTTGTTGCATATTAAAAGTTCTTAACAAAAAATCATTTAATGCATGGAAGATAGAAAATGAGGTGAGAAAGGGTTGAAAATTTATGAGGTGTCTTTGAATGATGCATATTGAGGGCACAAATAGTCTGGAGTTGAAATGAGATTAAAAAGTGAAATGGCTTTGTAAGAGATGTGTATTCGTCCGGAACCGTGATACTTCGAAAGAGATAGTCCAGTTTGTACACGAAGTGCATCCTGTTTTTGTCGTAACCCTTCCAACTTTTTAGCACATGCCATGTGGGTGAAATGATGATACCATGCCAAGGTTCAGCATTTTTCGAGTTGATTTCTAGCGCTTTTTAATTTCAGGGTCATTTAGCTAAAAAATCATTTAACGCATGGAAAATAGCAAATGAGGTGAGAAAGGGTTGAAAATTTACGAGGTGTCTTTGAATGATGCATATTGAGGGCACAAAAAGTCTGGAGTTGAAATGAGATTAAAAAATGAAATGGCGTTGTAAGATATGAGTATTCGTCCGGAACCGTGATAATTCGAAAGAGATAGTCCAGTTTGTACACGAAGGGCATCCTGTTTTTGCCGTAACCCTTTCAACTTTTTAGCACATGCCATGTGGGTGAAACGATGATACCATGCCAAGTTTCAGCCTTTTCCGAGTTGATTTGTAGCGCTTTTCAATTTCAGGGTCATTTAGCTCAAAAAAAATTATTTAGTGCATGGAAAATAGCAAATGAGGTGAGAAAGGGTTGAAAATTTATGAGGTGTCTTTGAATGATGCATATTGAGGGAACAAAAAGTCTGGAGTTGAAATAAGATTAAAAATGAAATGGCTTTGTAAGAGATGAGTATTAGTCCGGAACCCTAATACTTCGAAAGAGATAGTCCGGTTTTTACACGAAGTGCATCCTATTTTTGTCGTAACCCTTCGAACTTTTTATCACATGCCATGTGGGTGAAATTATGATACCATGCCAAGTTTCATCCTTTTCCGAGTTGATTTGTAGCGCTTTTCAATTTCAGGGTCATTTAGCTCGAAAAAAATCAATTAATTAATGCATGGAAAATAGCAAATGAGGTGAGAAAGGGTTGAAAATTTATGAGGTGTCTTTGAATGATGCATATTAAGGGCACAAAAAGTCTGGAGTTGACATAAGATTAAATAATGAAATGGCTTGTAAGATATGAGTATTCAATCGGAACCCTAATATTTACACAGGGACATAAATACAAAATACTCACATCATATTTACACACGGACATAAATACCAAATACTCGTCCAAACAGTACACAATAATAGCTAGAGATAGAATTGTTTATAATACACGTTGCGAACACTACTCGTCTGAATCAGAATATCCTCAAATTGGTGGTGGTGGTAGTGGTGCTTGATGTACGAGGTGAAGCTGACCATAGTTCATGATTCGAATCCTGTTGTACAACTCGTATGCAACGTATGCATCTTTTACTGCATATATACCCAATGTTGATACCGTCAAGGTGGGTCGTCTCCCACTTTTTATGCTGGTCTGAGGGGAATTTGGTATTCATATAGGCGTACTCCTCGTCGATAAGGGCGACTGCCATATGAGCCATCGAAATCCTCTCATGTCCAAGCCTGAATATGTCTTGGATATCAATGTGGTAGTCAGCTGGTATCTCAATACCGAAGTTATGCCTCATCTTGAGCTTTTCGTTCCGTATATCAATGCTAGCAAAACATATGCCGATGCGAAGGAAGTGTACGAGTACTAGACAGTGCTTGTCACTTCTGCAACAACAACAAATTAAAATGGAACAAACGTTACATACTGCTGCAAAAAGGAAAATTGTTTCACTACAACTAAAGAGAAAATGATCTTTAGGATTCAAATGGAACATATTGATATTCTGTGCAATTTTCATATCTTATGAATTGATGAAGAAACCCTAAATTAACTATGACATATATATATATATATATATATATATATATATATATATATATATATATATGTTCTCCCATGGTTTTGCCAATAAGCAACAAGGAAAATTGTTTCACTACAACTAAAGAGAAATTGATCTTTAGGATTCCAATGGAACATATTGCTATCCTATATGCAATTTTCATAACCTTTGATCAAAGAAAAGGCTCAAAACTTACCTCGCCCATTGGAAGACCATGACATTTCTCTTGAAACAAAGTTGGATGACGGCAACAGCTTCTTGATTGGCCGTGTACTCGAGATCAAGCCCCGTGAACTTGCCTTTATCCTCCGCCTATTCAAGTCATTCCTCGAAATAGGAAAGAAAATGTGGCACCATGGCGCGGTCGTCTGTGTAGACGACATTGAGTTTAGTCGTGCCATATGTGAGCACCTCTCTGTAGCGAGTGACTGGATCATTCATGGTGGAAGAAGATAGGGGAAGAAGTGTTGGAAATATGCCCTAGAGGCAATGATAAAATAGTTATTATTATATTTCCTGTTTCAAGATAATCATTTATTATCCATGCTATAATTGTATTGAATGAAAACATAGATACATGTGTGGATACATAGACAAAACAATGTCCCTAGGAAGCCTCTAGTTGGCTAGCCAGTTGATCAAGGATAGTCAAGGTTTTCTGACTATATGCAAGTGTTTTCACTTGATAACTGGATCACATCATTAGGAGAATCATGTGATGGACTAGACCCAAACTATGAATGTAGCATATGATCGTGTCATTTTGTTGCTATTGTTTTCTGAGTGTCAAGTATTTATTCCTATGATCATGAGATCATATAACTCACTGGCACCGGAGGAATACCTTCTGTGTATCAAACGTCGTAACGTAACTGGGTGACTATAAAGGTGCTCTACAGGTATCTCCGAAGGTGTCCATTGAGTTAGTATGGATCAAGACTGGGATATGTCACTCCGTGTGACGGAGAGGTATCTTGGGGCCCACTCAGTAATACAACATCACAAACAAGCCTTGCAAGCATTGTAACTAAGTGTAAGTCACGACATCTTGTATTACGGAACGAGTAAATAGACTTGCCGGTAACGAGATTGAAATAGGTATACACGTACCGACGTTCGAATCTCGGGCAAGTAACATACCGAAGGACAAAGGGAATGACATAGGGGATTTTGTGAATCCTTCGCACTGAGGTTCAACCGATAAGATCTTCGGAGAATATGTAGGATCCAATATGGGCATCCAGGTCCTGCTATTGGATATTGACCAAGGAGTGTCTCGGGTCATGTCTGCATAGTTCTCGAACCCGCATGGTCTGCACACTTAAGGTTCGATGATGTTTTAGTATAGTTGAGTAATATGTGTGGTTACCGAATGTTGTCCTGAGTCCCGGATGAGATCACGAACGTCATGAGGGTTTCCGGAATGGTCCGGCAACGAATATTGATATGTAGGATGGTTTCATTTGGTCACCGGAAGGTTTCGGCCATTTCCGACAGTGTACCGGAAGTGACGAATGGGTTCCAGGTATTCACCGGGAGGGGCCCACCCAACCTGGAGTGAGCCGAGTAGCCTTAGGGTGGCGCACCAGCCCTTAGTGGGCTGGTGGAGCTAGCTCAAGAGGGCTATGGTGCCACAAGTGAAAAAACCAAAGGAAAGGAAAAAAAAGGAAAGAGAGAGGTGGGAAGGAAGAGGAGGACTCCTCCTTCCCTAAACCGAATTGGAGAAGGAGTCCTCCTCTCCCTTCGGCCGACGCACCCTTGGGGTCCTTGAGCCCCAAGGCTAGCCCCTCCCCTCCCCCTATATATACTGGTGGTTTTAGGGTTTTTGAGACACAACTTTTCCACGTGCAACTCAAACCTATACCACGTAGTTTACCTCTAGATCAGATTTCTGCGGAGCTCGGGCGGAGCCCTACAGGAGTAGATCATCACCACCACCGGCGTGCTATCACGCTAACGGAGAACTCATCTACTTCTCCGTCTATCTTGCTGGATCAAGAAGGCCGAGATCATCATCGAGCTGTACATGTGCTGAACGCGGAGGTGTCGTCCGTTCGGCGCTAGATCGGAATGGATCGTGGGACGACGGTGATTTGAATCACGAAGCTGCACCACGACATCAACCGTGTTTCTTAACGCTTCCCTCTTAGCGATCTACAAGGGTACGTAGATCTAATCTCCTCTCATAGATGGACATCACCATGATAGGTCTTCGTGTGCGTAGGAAATTTTTTGTTTCCCATGCAACATTCCCCAACAGTGGCATCATGAGCTAGGTTCATGCGTAGATGTTATCTCGAGTAGAACACAAAAGGTTTTGTGGGCGTTCATGTTAGATTTTCTGCACTGCTTAGTCTTTTCTCGATTCGACGGTATTGTTGGATTGAAGTAGCCCAGGCCGACATTACTCATACGCTTACGAGAGACTGGTTTCATCGACTAACATGCAACTTGTTGCATAAAGATGACTGGCGGGTGCCTATTTCTTCAACTTTATTTGAATTGGTTTTGACCGAGGCGGTCCTTGGAGAGAGGTTAAATAGCAATTTGGACATCTCCGTTGTGGTTTTTGCGTAAGTAAGATGTGATCATACTAGATACCCATAGCAGCCACGTAAAACATGCAACAACAAATTATAGGACGTCTAACTTTTTTTTTGCAGGGTATGCTTGTGATATAATATGGCCAATGAGGTGATGAGATATATTGGATGTATGAGATGATCATGTTGTAATAGTTAATATCTACTTGCACTTTGAGGCTACGGCAACCGGCAGGAGCTATAGGGTTGTCTTTAAACTAACGTTTGTGTTTGCAGATGCGTTTACTATATTGCTAGGTCGTAGCTTTAGTAGTAATAGCATAGATAGCACGACAACCTCGATGGCGTCACGATGATGGAGATCATGATGTGGCGTCGGTGACAAGAAGATCATGTTGGTGATTTGGTGATGGAGATCAAGAAGCACAAGATGATGGCCATATCATGTCACTTATGAATTGCATGTGATGTTAATCCTTTTATGCACCTTATTTTCTTTAGAACGACGGTAGAATTATAAGGTGATCTCTCACTACAATTTCAAAATGAAATTTTGTTCTCCCCGACTGTGCACCGTTGCGATAGTTCGTCGTTTCGAGACACCACATGATGATCGGGTGTGATAGACTCAATGTTCACATACAACGGGTGCAAAACAGTTGCACACGCGGAACACTCGGGTTAAACTTTACGAGCCTAGCATGTGCAGACATGGCCTCGGAACACATGATACCAAAAGGTCGAGCATGAATCGTATAATTGATATGATTAGCATAGAGATGCTTACCACTGAAACTATTCTCAACTCACGTGATGATCGGGCTTGAGTTAGTGAATTTGGATCATGTACCAATCAAATGACTAAAGAGATGTACTTTTTGAGTGGGAGTTTATCAGTAATTTGATTAGTTAAACTCTAATTATCTTAAACATATTCTAAGTCCACTTTGCAATGTTTGTGTTTTAGATCAATGGATCACGCAGTAGCAACCCTGAATTTTAATACGTTCCTTGAGAAAGCTAAGTTGAAAGATGATGGAAGGAACTTTGTAGACTGGGCTCGTAATCTAATGCTGCTCCTGCAAGCTGGGAAGAAGGATTATGTCCTTGTTGCTGCGCTAGGAGATGAACCAACCGCTACGTCTAGCCAAGATGTTTTGAACGCCTGGTTAACACGTAAGGAGGACTACTCAGTAGTTCAATGCGCAGTCTCGTATGGCTTAGAGCCGGGACTTCAACGTCACTTTGAGCGTCATGGAGCATATGAGATGTTCCAGGAGTTGAAGTTTATCTTTCAAAAGAACGCCAGGATCGAGAGGTATGAGACCTCCGATAAATTCTATGCTTGCAAGATGGAGGAGAATTCGTCTATCAGTGAACATGTGATCAAAATGTCTGGGGACTCAAACCATCTAGCTGAGCTGGGGATTGAACTACCGCAAGAGGCTATCACTGACAGAATTCATCAATCAGTGCCACCTAGCTATAAGAGCTTTGTGTTGAACTATAACATGCAAGGGATGAACAAGTCACCTGGCGAGTTATTCGCGATGTTGAAAGTCGCAGAGTCAGAACTCCGGAAAGAGCATCAAGTGTTGATGGTCAATAAGACCACTAGTTTCAAGAGAAACGGCTAAGGCAAGAAGGGTAACTCCAAGAAGAGCAGCAAGCCTGTTGCCAATCCGACGTAGAAACCCAAGGCTGGACCTAAGCCTGAAACAGAGTGTTATTATTGCAAGGGAATGGGTCGCTGGAAGCGCAATTGCCCCAAGTATTTGGCTGATAAGAAGGCGGCCAAGGAAAAATCAGGTATATTTTATATAGATGTTATTGATGTGTACTTAACCAACTCTCGTAGTAGTTCCTGGGTATTCGATATCGGTTCTGTTGCTCATATTTGCAACTCGGAGCAAGAACTATGGAATAAACGAAGGCTGGCGAAGGATGAAGTGACGATGCGCGTGGGAAATGGTTCCAAGGTTGATGCAATCGCCGTCGGCACACTCTCACTTCAGTTACCATCTGGATTAGTTAAGAACTTAAATAATTGTTATTTAGTGCATGCGTTAAGCATGAACATTATATCTGGATCTTGTTTATTGCGAGACGGTTACTCGTTTAAGTCAGAGAATAATGGTTGTTCTATTTCTATGAGTAATATCTTTTATGTTCATGCACCCAATGTGAGAGGATTGTTCATATTGAATCTTGATAGCGACGATACACATATACATAACATTGAGACCAAAAGATGTAGAGTTAACAATGGTATCGCCATGTTTTTGTGGCACTGCCGCTTAGGTCATATTGGTGTAAAGCACATGAAGAAACTCCATTCCTATGGGCTTTTGGAGTCACTTGATTTTGAATCACTTGACACATGCGAACCATGCCTCATGGGCAAGATGACTAAGACTCCGTTCTCCGGAACAATGGAGTGTGCAAGTGACTTGTTGGAAATCATACATACCGATGTATGCAGTCCGATGAGGGTGGAGGCGCGAGGCGGATAACGTAATTTTCTCACCTTCACTTGTGATTTAAGTAGGTATGGATATATCTACTTGATGAAGCAAAAGTCTCAAACGTTTGAGAAGTTCAAGCAATTTCAGAGTGAAGTTGAAAATCATCATAACAAGAAGATCAAGTTCCTACGTTCTGATCGTGGGGGTGACTTAAGACAATGTGGAATTTTTTTACAGTTGACACCGCCTGGAACACCACAGTGTAATGGTGTGTCCGAACGTCGTAATTGTACTTTGTTAGAAATGGTGCGATCTATGATGTCTCTTACCGATTTGCCGTTATAGTTTTGGGGTTATGCATTAGAGATGGATGCATTCACATTAAATAGGGAACCATCAAAATCCGTTGAGATGACACCACACGAGCTGTGGTATGGCAAAAGACCAAAGTTGTCGTTTCTTAAAGTTTGGGGATGTGATGCTTATGTCAAAAAGCTTCAACCTGAAAAGCTGGAATCCAAAGCGGAAAAGTGCGTCTTCATAGGTTACCAAAAGGAGACAGTTGGGTACACCTTCTATCTCAAATCCGAGGGCAAATTGTTTGTTGCTAAGAACGAAGCTCTTCTTGAGAAGGAGTTTCTCTCGAAAGAATTGAGTGGGAGGAAGTTAGAACCTGATGAGGTTGTCGAACCTCTAATCCCTCTAGATGGTGGCGCAAGGCAGGGGGAAACCTCCGTCGAAGCTACGTCGGTTGAGGAGGAAGTTGATGATGATGATCATGAAACTTCGGATCAAGTTCCTATGGGACCTCGCAGGTCAACAAGATCACGTACTGCTCGGTAATCCTGTCTTATCAATCATGTTGTTAGACAACAATGAACCTATGAATTATGAAGAAGCAATGGTGGGCCCGGATTCCAACAAATTGCTGGAGGCCATGAAGTCCGAGATAGGATCTATGTATGAAAACATAGTTTGTACTTTGGAAGTATTACCTGAAGGCCGCAAGGCTATTCAGAACAAATGGATCATTAAGAAAAAGACGGACGCAGACGGTAATCTGACCTTTTATAAAGCTCGACTTCTCGCAAAGGGTTTTTCACAAGTGCAAGTAGTTGACTACGATGAGACATTCTCACCGGTAGATATGCTTAAGTCTGTCCGAATCATGTTAGCAATAGCTGCATTTTTCGATTATGAAATCTGGCAGATGGATGTCAAAACGGCGTTCCTTAACGGTTTTCTTAGGGAAGAGTTGTATATGATGCAACCCAAAGGTTTTGTCGATCCAAAGAATTCTAACAAAGTATGCAAGCTCCAGCAATCCATTTATGGACTCGTGCAAACATCTCAGAGTTGGAATAAGCGCTTTGATGAGGTGCAAAGCATTTGGGTTTATACAGGTGGTTGGAGAATCTTGTATTTACAATAAAGTGAGTGGGAGCTCTGTGGCGTTTCTAATATTATATGTGGATGACATATTGCTGATTGGAAACAACGTGGAGTTTTTGGAGAGCGTAAAGGATTACTTGAATAAAGTTTTCTCTATGAAGGACCTAGGAGAAGCTGGTTACATTCTAGGAAT
Organism: Hordeum vulgare subsp. vulgare; assembly: GCF_904849725.1. NCBI lineage: Eukaryota > Viridiplantae > Streptophyta > Magnoliopsida > Poales > Poaceae > Hordeum > Hordeum vulgare. The sequence goes on along the minus strand of NC_058524.1, from coordinate 502,524,853 downwards.
TAAGATCTATAGGGATAGACCGAGACGCCTGATAGGACTTTCACAAAGCACATACCTTGATAAAATTTTGAAGAAGTTCAAAATGGAACAGTCCAAGAAGGGGTTCTTGCCAGTGTTACAAGGTATAAAATTGAGTAAGACTCATTGCCCAGCAACTACGGAAGATAGAGAACAAATGAGTTACGTCCCCTATGCTTGAGCCATAGGTTCTATCATGTATGCAATGTTATGCACTAGACTAGACGTCAACTTGGCCATAAGTATGGCAGGCGGCTTTCAAAGTAATCCAGGAGTGGATCAATGGACGGCGGTCAAGAATATTCTGAAGTACCTAAAAAGGACTAAGGAAATGTTTCTCGTTTATGGAGGTGACGAAGAGCTCGTCGTAAAGGTTTACGTCGACGCAAGCTTTGACACTGATCCAGATGACTCTAAGTCTCAAACCGGATACGTATTTATTCTTAATGGGGTGCGGTAAGCTGGTGCAGTTCCAGGCAAAGCGTCATAGCAGATTCTACATGTGAAGCGGAGTACGTACATGGCTGCCTCGGAGGCAGCTAAGGAGGGTGTCTGGATGAAGCTGTCCATGACAGATCTTGGAGTTGTGCCGAGCGCACTAAATCCAATAACTCTGTTCTGTGACAACACTGGTGCCATTGCTTTAGCAAAGGAACCAAGGTTTCACAAGAAGACCAGGTACATCAAATGACGCTTCAACCTCATCCGCAACTATATCGAAGGAGAGGACGTAAATATTTGCAAAGTGCACACGGATCTGAATGTAGCAGATCCACTAACTAAACCTCTTCCACGGGCAAAAAATGATCAACACCATAACTGTATGGGTGTTAGATGTATTACAATGTAAATCGCATGGCGATGTGACGACTAGATTACTGACTCTAGTGCAAGTGGGAGAGTGTTGGAAATATGCCCTAGAGGCAATGATAAAATAGTTATTATTATATTTCTTGTTTCAAGATAATCGTTTATTATCCATGCTATAATTGTATTGAATGAAAACATAGATACATGTGTTGATACATACACAAAACAATGTCCCTAGCAAGCCTCTAGTTGGCTAGCCAGTTGATCAAAGATAGTCAAGGTTTTCTGACTATATGCAAGTGTTGTCACTTGATAACTGGATCACATCATTAGGAGAATCATGAGATGGACTAGACCCAAACTATGAATGTAGCATGTGATCGTGGCATTTTGTTGCTATTGTTTTCTGCGTGTCAAGTATTTATTCCTATGACCATGACATCATATAACTCACTAGCACCGGAGGAATACCTTGTGTGTATCAAACATCACAATGCAACTGGGTGACTATAAAGGTGCTTGATACGTCTCAAACCTATCTATAATTTTTGATGGTTTCACGTTGTAATCTTGTCAACTTTGGATGTTTTATATACCTTTTATATCTTTTTTGGGACTAACTTATTAATTCAGTGCCAAGTGCCAATTCTTGTTATTTCTGTGTTTTTGACTCTTTTTAGATCTGATTTTCGAACGAAGTCCAAATGGAATAAAATCCCCCAAATAAAATTTTCCAGAACAGAAGAAGATCGGGGAAATTGAGGGCCAAGGCAGGGGGCCCACAGGGAGCCCACAAGCCCTGTTGCCGCGGCCAGGAGGGGCCCGCGGCAACTAGGCTTGTCGCCTCCCTGGCGCTCCCCTGCCTTAGCTCTTTGGCCTATAAATTCCCTAAAATCGCAGAAAAAATCAGGGCATCCACGAAAACACTTTTCCGCCACCGCAAGCTTCCGTTTTCGCAAGACTCATCTGGAGACCCTTCCCGGTGCCCTGCTGGAGGGGACTTTGGAGTTGGAGGGCTTCTACATCAACATCATCGCCTCTCCAATGACTCGTGAGTAGTCCACTTTAGACCTACGGGTCCGTAGTTAGTGGCTAGATGGCTTCTTCTCTCTCTTGGATCTTCAATACAAAGTTCTCCATGATCTTCATGGAGATCTATCCAATGTAATCCTCTTTGGCAGTGTGTTTGTCGAGATCCGATGAATTGTGGATTTGTGATCAGATTATCTATGAATTATATTTGAGTCTTTGTTGATTTCTTATATGCATGATTTGATATCCTTGTAAGTCTCTCCGAGTCTTGGGTTTTGTTTGGCCAACTAGATCTATGAGTCCTGCAATGGGAGAAGTGCTTGGTTTTGGGTTCATACCGTGCGGTGACATTTCCCAGTGACAGAAGGGGCAGCAAGGCATGCATCGTGTTGTTTCCATCAAGGGTAACAAGATGGGCTTTCATCATAGATTTGAGATTGTCCATCTACAACATGTCATCTTGCTTAAGGCGTTACTCTGTTCTTTTGAACTTAATACACTAGATGCATGCTGGATGGCGGTCGACGTGTGGAGTAATAGTAGTAGATGCAGAAAGTATTGGTCTACTTGTTTTGGACGTGATGCCTATAGATATAATCATTGCCATAGATAACTTCACGACTTTGTGCGGTTCTATCAATTGCTCGACAGTAATTCGTTCACCCACCGTCTACTTGCTTTCATGAGAGAATCCACTAGTGAACACTAAGGCCCCCGGGTCTATTCACAACTATCGTCTCCACTTTCACTTTTACTTTGCTTTGTTTATTCTTTGCTTTCAGTTCTCACTTTGCAGACAATCTGTAAGGGATTGCCAACCCCTTCATAGCGTTGGGTGCAAGCTCTTTGTGTTTGTGCAGGTACTTGTGACTTGACGCGATCCTCCTACTGGATCGATACCTTGGTTCTCAAACTGAGGGAAATACTTACTGCCGCTGTGCTACATCACCCTTTCCTCTTCAAGGGAACACCAACGCAAGGCTCCAAGGCCGCGGGGAAATCCTTTGCATATTTTCCAAGGAAGTCTCTATGGTGTAGCCCATAGCAGAAGGATTCCTGGCGCCGTTGCCAGGGAAGGTCTGTTGACGCAGTAGCAGAAGGATATCTGGTGCCATTGCCAGGGAGGAGAGATCAAGTCAAGATCTATCCAAGTAAATGTCACAAACTCATCTCTTGCATTTACCTTTTTTGCCAGTTGCCTCTCGTTTTCCTCTCCCCCACTTCACATTTGCCGTTTCCATTTGCCATTTTTCGTTCGCCCTTTTCTTTCGCTTGCTTTCTGTTCGCTTGTGTGCTACGTGCCTTCAATATGATTGCATCTTCGCTTGCTGAAAATCTAGTGATATCGATCCTCATCCACTTGCTAATCTCTTTAAGAGATCCCCTTATGTGGAACCAATTGCTAGTGAATTGAGTGCACTTGACTATCTTTATGGAGTTTTTCTTGAGATGCGTGAATCTGAAAATCGTGATGAAGAAATTTATGAAGTGATTCACGAGGGCTCCTTGAATGAAAAGCATGATTGCAGTGGTTTCACTATAAATTCTATTAGTGACAATCACGCTAAAAATATGCAAAACTCTAAGCTTGGGGATGCTAGTTTTGCTATGTCCACTACTTGTTGCAATAATCATGATTGGGGTGATGATCTTTCTTATGATCTTGAAAATTTGTTCAAACCTCATGACGAATATGATATTTCCAATAATATTGAAAGTGGGATTGGAGAAGTCATGACTTTATTTGATGATAATCCCACTATTTTTTATGAGCGTCAACTTTGCATACATGTGGATCATGAAAAGAATATCCTTTGTGATAGCTATATTGTTGAATTTGATTATGATCCCACATGTAATTGCTATGAGAGAGGAAAATATTTTGGTAGAAACTTTCATGTTACCAAATTACCTCTCGTTTTGTTGAGATTGCTATTGTCTCTTTCTTCTTCCTTGCATTTGGTAACTATTGGTTCTCTTGCCAATTTGTTTTCCTATAAAATTCCTATGCATAGGAAGTATGTTAGACTTAGATGTGATTTTCACATACTTTATGATGCTCTCGTTGTGCTTCAACTCTTGTCTTTTGTGTTAGCATCATTGAATGCCTAGCTAAGGGCGTTAAACAATAGCGCTTGTTGGGAGGCAATCCAACGAATCTATCCTTTTTCTTTCTGTTTTGTCTTTTCCAAACTTTCATAATTCTGTTATGATTGTGTTTTTTGTGTTTCTTTTCCGTTTGTGCCAAGTAGAACCGTTATGATTAGTCTTGGGGATGATCGTTTGGTCATGCTGGAAAAGACAGAAACTTTTTGCTCACGAAAAGAATTTTAGTTTTTTTCTGTAAGGGCTTTTGAGTTGATTCTTTTTTCTCTGATTGCTACGCACATTCTTCAGACTTTATTAATTTTCCAGAATTTTCGAAGTACCAGAAGTGTACGAAGTATACATATTTCTACAGACTGGTCTGGTGTTAACAGATTCTGTTTTTGTTGAGTTGGTTGCTTATTTTGATGAAACTATGGATAGTATCGGGGGGTATTAGCCATGGAAGATTGAAAATACAGTAACCCAACATCAACATAAGTAGAATTTAAGTTTGCTACAGTACCTAAGGAAGTGGTGGTTTGCTTTCTTATACTAATGTTATCACGAGTTTCTGTTTAAGTTTCGTGTTGTGAAGTTTTCAAGTTTTGGGTGAAGTTCTTATAGACAAAAAGATAAAGAGTGGCAAGGGCTCAAGCTTGGGGATGCCCAGGGCACCCCAAGTTGATTCAAGGATGCGGTAAAAGCCTAAGCTTGGGGTGCCCCGGGAAGGCATCCCCTCTTTCGTCTTCAATCCATCGGTAACATTATTGGGGCTATATTTTTATTCACCGCATATTATGTGTTTTGCTTGGAGGGTCTTGTATCGTAGGAGTCTTTTATTTTTGTTGTGTCACAATCTTCCTTGCTGCACGCCTAGAGAGAGATACATGCACTCACCGTGATTTTGTCGAGCTTCACTTATATCCTTTGGTTAGACAATTCAGCTCACATGTGCTTCAGTTATATCTTTTGAGCTAGTTGATTTTTGCTCTATGTGCTTCACTTATATCTTTTAGAGCACAGTGGTGCGTGGCTTGGTAGTTCGCTTATGCTATGAAAGTAGTCTCAAAAGGGGTAGTTATCCAAAGGGATATGAAAACTTCCACCTTCATGTGCATTGAATAGTTAGAGAAGTTTATTCATCTCAATTAGTTTTGAGTTGTGGTTGTGGTAATATTGAAGTTATATTAGTAAGGTGTTGTGGATCTAGAAATACTTGTGTTGAAGTTAGTGATTCCCGTAGCATGCACGTATGGTGAACCGCTATGTGATGAAGTCTGAGCATGATTAGTATATTGATTGTCATCCTTTGTGTGGCGGTCGGGATCGCGCGATGGTTTATACCTACCAACCCTTCCCCTAGGAGTATGCGTTGAATGCTTTGTTTCGATTACTACTAAAACTTTTGCAACAAGTATATGAGTTCTTGATGACTAATGTTGAGTCCATGGTTTAGATGCACTTTCACCTCCCACCATCACTATCTTCTTTAGTGTCGTGCAACTTTCGCCGGTGCACAAAACCCACCATTAGCCTCCCTCAAAACAGCCACCATACCTACCTACTATGGCTTTTTCAAAGCCATTCCGAGATATATTGCCATGCAACTATCACCATGACATGTGCCACCAGTTCTACATTGACATTGCATTATCATAAGATAGCTAGCATGATTTTCCCATTGATGTCTATGCCATGCTAGATCATTGTCACGGTACACTACCGAAGGCATTCCATATAGAGTCATCATTGCTCTAAGTTTTGAGTTGTAAGTGTGATGATCATCATTGATGGAGCATTGTCCCATGTGAGGAAATAAAAGAGGCCAGCGAATCCCATTTACAAAAAGAGGCCAAAGATGCCCAGTAAAAAAATAAATAAAAAAAGAAGCCAAAGCGCCCACCAAAAAAATGAGAGAAAAAGAGAGAAGGGACAATGCTACAATCTTTCCACACTTGTGCTTATTAAGCACCATGATCTTCATGATTGAGAGTCCCTCGTTTTGTGACCACCATATAGCTAGTGGGAAATTTCCATTATATAACTTGGCTTGTATATTCCAATGATAGGCTTCCTCAAATTTGCCTTAGGTCTTCGTGAGCAAGCAAGTTGGATGCCTACCCACTAGTTTTATTTAAGAGCTTTCACATACTCTTAGCTCTAGTGCATCATTTGTATGGCAATCCCTAGTCATTCACGTTGATATCTATTGATGAGCATCTCCACAGCTCATTGATATGCCTAGTCAATGAGACCATCTTCTCCTTTTTTTTTCCTTGCAACCTCCACCACACTCCATTCCACTTATATTGCTAAAACCATGGCTCACGCTCATGTATTGCGTGAGAGTTGAAAAAGTTTGAGAAAGTAAAGGTGTGAAAACAATTACTTGGCCAATACCGGGGTTGTGCATGATTTAAATTCGTTGTGCAAGGATGATAGAGCATAGCCAGACTATATGATTTTGTAGGGATAACTATCTTTTGGCCTTGTTATTTTGAAAGTTCATGATTACCTTGCTAGTTTGTTTGAAGTATTATTGTCTCCATGTCAATAGCAAACTATTGTTTTGAATCTAATGGATCTGAACATTCACGTCACATAAGAGGTGTTATAAAGGACATCTATGCTAGGTAGCATGAAAGCATCAAAAATTAATTCTTTATCACTTCCCTACTCGAGGACGAGCAGGAGTTAAGCTTGGGGATGCTTGATGCGTCTCAAACGTATCCATAATTTTTTATGGTTCCACGTTGTTATCTTGTCAACTTTGGATGTTTTATATACCTTTTATATCTTTTTTGGGACTAACTTATTAATTCAGTGCCAAGTGCCAGTTCCTGTTTTTTGTGTGTTTTTGACTCTTTTCATATCTGATTTTGGAACGAAGTCCAAACGGAATAAAATCCCCGAAATAAATTTTTCCAGAACAGAAGAAGATCGGGGGACTTGAGGGCCAAGGCAGGGGGCCCACAGGGAGCCCACAAGCCCTGTTGCCGCGGCCAGGGGGGCCCGCGGCAACCAAGCTTGTGGCCTCCCTGGCGCTCCACTCCCTAGCTCTTTGGCCTATAAATTCCCTAAAATCGCAGAAAAAATCAGGGCATCCACGAAAACACTTTTCCGCCGCCGCAAGCTTCCGTTTCCACAAGATCTCATCTGGAGACCCTTCCCGGTGCCCTGCCGGAGGGGACTTTGGAGTTGGAGGGCTTCTACAACAACATCATCGCCTCTCCAATGACTCGTGAGTTGTCCACTTTAGACCTACGGGTCCGTAGTGAGTAGCTAGATGGCTTCTTCTCTCTCTTGGATCTTCAATACAAAGTTCTCCATGATCTTCATGGAGATCTATCCGATGTAATCCTCTTTGGCGGTGTGTTTGTTGAGATCTGATGAATTGTGGATTTGTGATCAGATTATCTATGAATTATATTTGAGTCTTTGCTGATTTCTTATATGCATGATTTGATATCCTTGTAAGTCTCTCCGAGTCTTGGGTTTTGTTTGGCCAACTAGATCTATGATTCTTGCAATGGGAGAAGTGCTTGATTTTGGGTTCATACCGCGCGGTGACCTTTCCCAGTGACAGAAGGGGCAACAAGGCACACATCGTGTTTTTGCCATTAAGGGTAACAAGATGGGCTTTCGTCATAGATTTGAGATTGTCCTTCTACATCATGTCATCTTGCTTAAGGCGTTACTCTGTTCTTTTGAACTTAATACACTAGATGCATGCTGGATGGCGGTCGACGTGTGGAGTAATAGTAGTAGATGCAGAAAGTATCGGTCTACTTGTTTTGGACGTGATGCCTATAGTTAAAATCATTGCCATAGATAACGTCACGACTTTGCGCGGTTCTATCAATTGCTCGACAGTAATTCGTTCACCCACCGTCTACTTGCTTTCATGAGAGAAGCCACTAGTGAACACAACGGCCCTGGGGTCTATTCACAACTATCGTCTCCACTTTCACTTTTACTTTGCTTTGTTTATACTTTGCTTTCAGTTCTCACTTTGCAAACAATCTATAAGGGATTGATAACCCCTTCGTAGCATTGGGTGCAAGCTCTTTGTGTTTGTGCAGGTACTTGTGACTTGACGCGGTCCTCCTACTGGATCGATACCTTGGTTCTCAAACTGAGGGAAATACTTACCGCCGCTATGCTACATCACCCTTTCCTCTTCAAGGGAACACCAAAGCAAGGCTCCAAGGTCGCGGGGAAATCCTTTGCATGTTTGCCAAGGAAGTCCCTATAGGCGTAGCCCGTAGCAGAAGGATTCCTGGCACCGTTGCCAGGGAAGGTCTGTTGAAGCAGTAGCAGTGCTCTACAGGTATCTCCGAAGGTGTCCGTCGAGCTAGTATGGATCAAGACTGGGATTTTTAAATCCGTGTAACGGAGAGGTATCTCGGGGCCCACTCGGTAATACAACATCACAAACAAGCCTTGCAAGCAATGTGACCAAGTGTAAGTCATGGGATCTTGTATTATGGAACGAGTAAAGAGACTTGCTAGTAACGAGATTGACATAGGTATACGCATACCGACGATCGAATCTCGGGCAAGTAACATACCGAAGCACAAAGGGAATGACATACGGGATTATATGAATCCTTGGCACTGAGGTTCAACCGATAAGATCTTCGAAGAATATGAAGGATCCAATATGGGCATCAAGGTCCTGCTATTGGATATTGACCGAGGAGTGTCTCGAGTCATGTGTGCATAGTTCTCCAACCCGCACGGTCTGCACGCTTAAGGTTCGATGATGTTTTAGTATAGTTGAGTTATATGTGTGGTTACTGAATGTTGTTCGAAGTCCCGGATGAGATCACGGACGTCACGAGGGTTTCCAGAATGGTCCAAAAACAAAGATTGATATATAGGATGGTTTCATTTGGTCACCGAAAGGTTTCGGGCATTTCCGGCAGTGTACCAGGAGTAATGAATGGGTTCCGGGTATCCACCGGGAGGGGCCCACCCACCCGGGAGTGAGCCCAGTAGCCTTAGGGTGGTGCACCAGCCCTTAGTGGGCTGGTGGATCCAGCCCAAGAGGGCTATGGCGCCACAAGTGAAAAAACCAAAGGAAAGGAAAAAAGGAAAGAGGGAGGTCGGAAGGAAGAGGAGGAATCCTCCTTCCCCAAACCGAATTGGAGAAGGAGTCCTCCTCTCCCTTCGGCCGACGCACCCTTGGGGTTCTTGAGCCCCAAGGCTAGCCCCTCCCCTCCTCCTATATATACTGGTGGTTTAGGGTTTTTGAGACACAACTTTGCCACGTGCAACTCTTAGAGCATATATCTGCATATGTGGTTTTGGTAATTGATGACAATTCCTATGGACTAACGGTTGCCTTAAGTTATATTTATAGGATTTGTCCATAGGCACTTCTTGAAGTCCATCTGTTGGGTTCAAGGAGTTTATATGTTGACCAAGATGTTATTCAAGTTATTATCCAAAGAATGGTCATAGAAACACTAGGTTGATCAAGATCTCAGACAAAGAGTAAATCAAGATGATCAACACACAAAGCGTATAAGATGTACCGAGAGGGATAAGTGATCCCATGGTATGGTAAGCATTGTCCATTACGTGTTTGTGTACTAATCCATGGTCTTTGTGAGACTTCTATGTGGGGGTTAGGTGTGTTTCCATTGGGCTTGCGTCAAAAGGAAGATCTCATACAACCCATGAAGGATGACGTGATCTCAGACAAAGAGTAAATCAAGATGATCAACACACAAAGTGTATAAGATGTACCGAGAGGGATAAGTGATCCCATGGTATGGTAAGCATTGTCCATTACGTGTTTGTGTACTAACCCATGCTCTTTGTGAGACTCCTATGTGGGGGTTAGGTGTGTTTCCATTGGGCTTGCGTCAAAAGGAAGATCTCATACAACCCATGAAGGATGACGTGATCTCAGACAAAGAGTAAATCAAGATGATCAACACACAAAGCATATAAGATGTACCGAGAGGGATAAGTGATCCCATGGTATGGTAAGCATTGTCCATTACGTGTTTGTGTACTAACCCATGCTCTTTGTGAGACTCCTATGTGGGGGTTAGGTGTGTTTCCATTGGGCTTGCGTCAAAAGGAAGATCTCATACAACCCATGAAGGATGACGTGATCTCAGACAAAGAGTAAATCAAGATGATCAACACACAAAGCGTATAAGATGTACCGAGAGGGATAAGTGATCCCATGGTATGGTAAGCATTGTCCATTACGTGTTTGTGTACTAACCCATGGTCTTTGTGAGACTCCTATGTGGGGGTTAGGTGTGTTTCCATTGTGCTTGCGTCAAAAGGAAGATCTCATACAACCCATGAAGGATGACGTCAAGTGGTGATCGTCATAAAGATTGTGGTGTGCAAGTTCAAGAGGATCAGCACGAATATATCATTGAAACTATTGTCAATGATCATGTGCTAACAAGGACAAGATCAAGATAAGCATTCCTGAGCACTACATGCTTGATTCTTGTGGATGTTCACATGGTGGATAGGACAAGATCAAGATAAGAATTCTTGAGCACTACATGCTTGATTCTTGTGGATGTTCACACATGGTGGACAAATGAAGATGAATACATAAGCTAGGCTTTCCGCATTGTGTATGGGAAAGCTACTTGAAGACTTCATCATGTCTTGCTTTCAACTTGAGCCAAGAAGGAACAACAACATCAAGCTCAGGTGAAAGGGCTAACTCAAAGGTATCAGTTCCTTTGACGTTAGTGGTGCGGAGTAATGATCAGGGAATAAAAGTATACACTCAAGTATGGATCATCAGTACTCTTTTATGATTCTTGAGTCCTTAGGGATCCCGCACTATTAAGAGGGGATCACAGGTTTTGCGATGAACTTGCTCAAACTACATCTTCACTTTCTGTTCAAACCACATCTCCACTGCTCTGCCGTCATCTGAAAACAGAACCAGTGCCTCGGACATCCGGCCTCCTCTGGACGTCCGAGGGCCGGACAACCGACAGCTTCGGAAATCCGGAATCCTATACCAGAGAAATTAGAGCCATATAACTCGGACTTCCGGTTCTCTCCGGACGTCCGAGGCACGGATAGCCGACCAGCTTCGGAATTCCGGAACTATGCACCAGAGAAACATGAGCCATATAACTCGGACTTCCGGCTCCCTCCGGACATCAGAGGCCGGTCAAGGCTCGGACGACCGACAGGCTTCGGAAATCCGGTGCCCTGCACCAGAAGAACATGAGCTCTATATCTCGGAAATCCGGCTCCCTCCGGACGTCCGAGCGCCGGACGTCCGACACCCGTCGGAAATCCGGAACCTACCACCAGTAGAAGTTGAGATGTATAACTCGGATTTCCGGTCCTCTCTGGACGACCGGTGACTGATAAATTCAACATAGGTTCAGTCGTATCTTCAGGCCTCGGATGACCGACCCCTGTCGGACGTCCGGTCGCTGTTTAATTCAAAATAGTCTCAGTCGTATCTACAGGCCTTGGACGACCGACCCCTGTCGGACGTCCGACACCTCGCGGACGCCCGGACTTCCGACAGTTGTCGGACGTCCGGACCCTGTGTGACTTAAAGTGCCCCCAACGGCTCTTTTTCTCTTTACACTATAAATACCCCCTCCCACTTCGTGAGAGGGTTTCCTAACATAGCCTTATCCTCATAAGAACACATTTCCACCTCACACACATTTGCTCACTCCAAATCTTAGATCCCAAGAGCATTTGTGAGCCCCTTTGAGAGTTGTTCCAATCAAAAGATAGATCTTCTCCTTCTCCTTCTCTCAACCCAAGCTATTTGTGATTTGAGCAAGTTTTGAGCATTCCCGTGATCTTGTTACTCTTGGAGGTTGGAGACTCCTAGGCGGTAGGAGTTCTTCGGAGAGGAATCAATCCGTGTGATTTCCCCCAGAAAAGTTTGTGAGGGTTTGGAAGCCACCTCAAAGGCTTACCACTAGTGGTTGAGAAACGCCTTCGTGGTGTTATCTCAAAGGGAGAATAGGGTGAGCCTTCGTGGCGTTGGTGTGCCTTCGTGGTAACATCCACCTCTCTAACGGTGACTAGCTTCCCTCCAAGGAAGTGAACATCGGGATACATCTTCGTCTCAGTGACCTTGGTTATCCTTAACCCTAACTCCTTACTTGTGGTTTACTTGTGTTATTTGAGCATACATACATTGCATATTGCTTGTGCTCATTATATTGTGTTGGACAATTCTTGTACAAGATTAATCATTCAAGCATACCCTCTATATTCACACGTACATACTTGCAGCCCTTGATATATCGTGTGATATAGTGTGATCTAGTATCTTGTGTTGTTCACCTACTTGTCGTGTGATATAGCTCAAGTAAGTTTGTGTAACTTACTTGTGCTTGTTAGTAACTGCATTGTGTCCATCTTGGTAGATCGTGTTGTTGATACACGTTGCAGTGCCTAGTGCATTTAGGATTTGTGCTTGACAAGTACCCTCTTAGTTTATTTCCGCATTAGGTTCAAGCCAAATCTGAAGAAGTTTTTAAATAGCCTATTCACCCCCCCCCCTCTAGGCGTCATCGAGGTCTTTTCAATTGGTATCAGAGCTAGGTCTCTCTTTAATTAGGTTTCACGACCTAGAGAGTATCGATGTCGACTATTGGATTAGTGCACAATGGCATCTTTGACTTTGATGGCACAAATTATACCCTATGGAGAATTCGTATGGTTCATCACTTTCGGGCCATGGGCCCAAATACTTTACGAATTGTTCTTGTAGGGATTGCCGACAAAAAGGATGATGCCTCTTCATCTACTAATGAAATGTATCTTGATTGTGAGGCCTTTCTTGCCATTCATCGAACCATAAGTCCTGAAGTGTTCAAGTCTATCTCGACTTGCAAGTCAGCTCATGAAGTTTGGACTAAACTTGAAGATATATATGGTGGGTCCAATCTTGATGAAGACGGTATTATGATGAAGGAGTCGGTGCATGAGCTCTTCACTCTTTTCGATCTTAAAGAGTCCACCACTACTCCCATATTCGATTGCTTGCACACCTCAGCATCTTCAATCTTACAAGGTAATGACATGGTGAGTCAAGAAATATATGTTGATGAAAATGGCATAGCCTCTATGGACACGAGCATATCTAGCACCACACATAGTGTAAATTATTGTGCTGATAGGTCATGCATTTCACCTAAAGATTCCTTGACAAATGTATGTGGTGATATGCCTGCTTCCTCGTGTTCTCTTGATCAAAATATCTTGTTTCTCCCTAGTTGCTCTATGACTAACCATTTAGGGGAAATCAAGAAATATGAAGTACTTTTGGCTAATGAAGAATCTGATTCACCAAAAGAATCATCATCAACTCCTCCAGTTCACATGTGCCTCATGGCAAGAGGTAATAATGAGGTATCATCTTCCCTGTGCAATAACGATGATATTTGCGATGAGGATGATGATGATGACTTGACTGAAAATATCTATGTGATCAGTAAATTTTTTCATAAAGCTAAAAATAACTCTCTTCAAAGGTTCCAAGATGTTCTTGCTTACTTTGAAAACTGTAATGATTCACTTAATCATGAACAAGCTAAAAGTGAACAACTTGAACATGAACTTGAGAAGAGTCATCAAGCATGTAGAGACTTAAGATCTTCAAAAGGAGAGATTGAAGTTTGTCATGATAAACTTAAAAGGGATTTTGTGGTCCTTCTCCTTGAATGCAATAATGTCAAGGGAGAGCTCATCAAAACCTCTAAGATCTATGAGGAGCTTCAATCTACTCATAAGAAGTCTCTATTTGCTACTTACTCCTCTCATATTGTTGATGATACTTGTACATCTAACTCTACCTCTTTTGAAGTATCAACATTGAAGGAGAATGTTGAGCTATGTGCTCAACTTGATTTACTAACTAGCAATTATGGGAAGTTGGAAGAAAACCATGTAATGCTCACAAGCTCTCACGCCGATCTTCTAACATCCTATAATGTGCAAAAGTTAGCTCATGAGGCTATCATCACCAAGGTAACATCAAGCGAGCCTCATGTGGACAATGGCACTACTTCTGGTCAAAGTACTATATTTCCATGTGCTAGTCCTCGTAATTCGTCTACTCATAATGTTGCTACCTCATGTGATGAATTACTTTCCTTGCCTTGTTGCTCTAAAATTGAAGCCTACACTTCCTCTAGTACCTGCACTGATACTAACCGTGCAGAGGAAATCAAAGAGCTCAAGGCCCAAGTCACTTCTTTGAAGAAAGACTTGGAACAGTGTCATAAAGGGATGCCCACACTCAACAACGTCCTGTGTGAGCAAACATCTCCGAATGACAAAAATGAGTTTGGAGTAAACTCAAACAAGAACAAGAGGGGCCTAGAACAAGTCAAGAATTTGGCCAAAATCATTTGCTTCAAGTGCAAAGTTAAAGGGCACCATGTTAGATCTTGCCCTCTAAAGACGAAGTCTCAAAGTCACAAGCAACAAGGGAAGCGGCCACAAACTCAATCACATATTCAACTACAAGTTTAAGGAAGGCCTCTTCCCAATAAGACCCAAACCAACACTCCCCAAGGTGAGAAATCAACTGGGAAGAAAGCAAAGGGTAGATGTTGCTACTTATGTCGTGAGAAAGGTCACGTTGCTTCGTCTTGCACAAGAGGTAACTTATCCAACCCAATCACTGTTGATAATATCTATTCCCTTGGGAAGGATAAGGTTGGCAATGTGTTTGCCAAGTTTGTTGGTACTCAAAATGGTGTCAAGAAAAGAACCATTTGGGTTGCCAAGCCTATTGTGATTAACCTCTTAGGACCCAAGCATACCCTCTATATTCACACGTACATACTTGCAGCCCTTGATATATCGTGTGATATAGTGTGATCTAGTATCTTGTGTTGTTCACCTACTTGTCGTGTGATATAGCTCAAGTAAGTTTTTGTAACTTACTTGTGCTTGTTAGTAACTGCATTGTGTCCATCTTGGTAGATCATGTTGTTGATACACGTTGCAGTGCCTAGTGCATTTAGGATTTGTGCTTGACAAGTACCCTCTTAGTTTATTTCCGCATTAGGTTCAAGCCAAATCTGAAGAAGTTTTTAAATAGCCTATTCACCCCCCCCCCCTCTAGGCGTCATCGAGGTCTTTTCAGCAACTCAAACCTATACCACGTAGTTTTACCTCTAGGTCGGATTTCTGCGGAGCTCGCGCGGAGCCCTGCAGGAGTAGATCATCAACACCACCGGCGCACCATCACGCTGCCAGAGAACTCATCTACTTCTCCGTCTCTCTTGCTGGATTGTAAACGTTGTTGGGCCTCCAAGTGCAGAGGTTTGTAGGACAGTAGCAATTTTCCCTCAAGTGGGCGACCTAAGGTTTATCAATCCGTGGGAGGCGTAGGGTGAAGATGGTCTCTCTCAAGCAACCCTGCAACCAAATAACAAAGAGTCTCTTGTGTCCCCAACACACCCAATACAATGGTAAATTGTATAGGTACACTAGTCGACGAAGAGATGGTGATACAAGTGCAATATGGATAGTTGATATAGGTTTTTGTAATCTGAAATTACAAAAACAGCAAGGTAACTAGTAGTAAAAGTGAGCACGAATAGTATTGCAATGCTTGGAAACAAGGCCTAGGGTTCATACTTTCACTAGTGAAGTTCTCTCAACAATGATAACATAATTAGATCATATAACTAGCCCTCAACATGCAACAAAGAGTCACTCCAAAGTCACTAATAGAGGAGAACAAATGAAGAGATTATTGTCGGGTACGAAACCACCACAAAGTTATTCTTTCTGATCAATCTATTCAAGAGTCTGTAGTAAAATAACTTGAAGCTATTCTTTCCGTTCAATCTATCCTAGAGTTCGTACTAGAATAACACCTTAAGACACACATCAACCAAGACCCTAATGTCACCTAGATACTCCATTGTCACCTCAAGTATCCATGGGCAGGATTATACGATATGCATCACACAGTCTCAGAATCATCTATTCAACCAACACATAGAACTTCAAAGAGTGCCCCAAAGTTTCTACCGGAGAGTCAAAACGTGTGCCAACCCATATGCATAGGTTCCCGATGTCGCGGAACCCGCAAGTTGATCACCAAAACATACATCAAGTACTCACATGAATATCCCATTGTCACCATAGATAGACACGTGCAAGACATACATAAAGTGTTCTTAAAGACTCAATCCGATAAGATAACTCCAAAGGGAAAACTCAATTCATTACAAGAAGGGAGAGGGGGAAGAACATCATAAGATCCAACTATAGTAGTAAAGCCCGTGGTACATCGAGATCATGACATCTCAAGAACACGAGAGAGAGATTGATCAAACACATAGCTACTGGTACATACCCTCAGCCCCGAGGGAGAACTACTCCCTCCTCATCATGGAGATCGTCGGGATGATGAAGATGGCCACCGGAGATGGATTCCCCCTGCGGCAGGGTGCCGGAATGGTCTCTAGATTGGTTTTTGCTGGCTACAGAGGCTTGGGGCGGCAGAACACCCGATCTAGGTTTAATTTTGGGGGTTTCTAAATTTATAGGAATTTATGGCGGTGGAATTACGTCGGTTGGGCCCATGAGGAGGTCACAAGCCTGGTAGGTGCGGCCTAGGGGGTGGGGCGCCTCCTGGGCTTGTGACTCCCTCATGGCTCTTCTGGCCTTCTTCCAAAGCTTCGGGGGTCTCTTTTGGTCCCAAAAAAATCATCGCGAAAGTTTTATTCCACTTGGACTCCGTCTGAAAAAGGGTCAAAAACATGGAAAAAACAGAAACTGGGACTTGGCACAGCGTTAATAGGTTAGTACCAAGAAAGATATAAAATAGCATATTCATGCATATAAAACATACAAAGTTGACAAGATAATTGCATGGAACCAACAAAAATTATAGATACGTTGGAGACGTATCATGGATCAAGAAGGCCGAGATCGTCATCGAGCTCTACGTGTGCTGAACGCGGAGGTGTCGTCCGTTCCGCGCTAGATCGGAAAGGATCGTGGGACGGATCGTGGGACGACGGTGATTTGAATCAAGAAACTGTACCACTATATCAACCGCGTTTCTTAACACTTCCCGCTTAGTGATCTACAAGGGTACGTAGATCTAATCTCCTCTCGTATATGGACATCACCATGATAGGTCTTCGTGTGCGTAGGAAAATTTTTGTTTCCCATGTAACGTTCCCCAACAAGAAGAGAGAGTGAGAGAGGAGACGAACAGAGAGAGAGAGAGAGAGAGAGAGAGGAGACGAACAGAGAAGAGAGAATACTCTGACCTTGCGGTATGGTTATGTTTTTCATCGCGTGAAATGACGCGGGATGCGAACGGTTTGGACCTTTAGTCCTGGGTTAATCCACCAACCGGGACTGAAGGGGCTCACACCAGCAGGCGAACGGTCGCCCCGACCCCTTAAGTCTCGGTTTGGCAACTAACCAAGACTAAAGGGTCTCGCATCAGGCAAACGGTTCCCACCAAACATTTATTCCCGGTTCTTTGCTCAACCCGGGACTAAAGGCCCTTAACGAACCGGGACAAAAGCCTAGCTTCTCGAACCGGGACTAATGGTGACATTAGTCCCGGGCGAAAACCAAAACGGGACTAAAGGGCCGAACGTAAGACTAGTTTTCTAGTAGTGTAACTAATACGGAGTAATAGCTCCCTCGATTGATCTCTTCAGCCTCTGAACCTCAACTAAGAGGGAAGAGTTCATCTCACAAGCACACTTGAAGATTTCAATTCTCCGGCCAACTTACACCATCGTACTGCGAAACCTATGGTGTGTCTTGCAGAACCAAACTCTGAAGGATAGCCTGTCGAACGGGGCATGATTAAAAAAATATCTTGTGTTGCAGCATAAGGAGTTTCACTCTCCGAATAAAAGCACAAGGAGTTTCACGTTTTCAAAGCCCAAATCCATCTATCTTTGGATTCTTGTTTCTCCCCCAGAATATTTCTTGGTTGTGACTGTTAGAATTTAGGATTTATGGTCTACTCCTATTTCTCTGTGCTTATCCGTGGTGTCGCTCACAATTTGCATATCTGAGGCTAGGGGGTAGGGTGGTAGGAACTGTTGGGTAACATAGCATAAATTCAAAATTTTCCTACGCCATATTCAGATCTTCCTATGGAGAGACCAGAAACGAGATAGGGGTGAATGCATCTTCATACCTTTGAAGATTGCTAAGCGGAAGCATTGCTAGAACGCGGTTGATGGAGTCGTACTCGCGGCGATTCAGATCGCGATGTGATTCCGATCTAGTGCCGAACCACGACACGTCTACGTTCAACACACGTGCAGCCCGGTGACGTCTCCCGCACCTTGATCCAGCAAGGAGGAGGGAGAGGTTGGGGAAGATCTCCGGTAGCACGATGATGTGGTGTCGATGGAGAGACGAGGTCTCCCGGCAGGGCTTCGCCAAGCACCGAGGGAGAGGAGGAAGGAGGGGAGCAGGGCTGCACCGAGGGAGAGGGAAAGCTATGTGCAAAACAGCCCCAAAACCCTCTCTATATCTGGATACCCACGGTGGCTCCCACATGTTCCACGATGATCTCATCGGATGAACCACGATGTCAAGGATTCAATCAATCTCGTATACAATTCCCTTTGTCTGTCGGTATAGAACTTGCCCGAGATTCGATCGTCGGTATACCTATACCTTGTTCAATCTCGTTACCGATAAGTCTCTTTACTCGTTCCGTAGCACGTCATCCTGTGACTAACTCCTTAGTCACATTGAGCTCATGATGATGTTCTGCCGAGTGGGCCCATAGATACCTCTCCGTCATACGGAGTGACAAATCTCGATCTCGATTCGTACCAAACCAACAGACACTTTCAGAGGTACCCGTAGTGCACCTTTGTAGTCACCCAGTTACGTTGTGACATTTGATACACCCAAAGCACTCCTACAGTATACGGGAGTTGCACAATCTCACGGTCGAAGGAAAAGACACTTGACATTAGAAAAGCTTTAGCATACGAACAATACGATCTAGTGCTATACTTAGGATTGGGTGTTGTCCATCACATCATTCTCCCAATGATGTGATCCCGTTATCAATGACATCTAATTCCCATGATCAGGAAACCATGATCACCTATTGATCAACGAGCTAGCCAACTAGAGGCTTGCTAGGGACACATTGTGATCTATTTATTCACACATGTATTACTGTTTCCTGTTAATACAATTATAGCATGAACAATAGACGATTATCATGAACAAGGAAATATGATAATAACCATTTTATTATTGCCTCTAGGGCATATTTCCAACAGTCTCCCACTTGCACTAGAGTCAATAATCTAGTTACATTGTGATGTATCGAACACCCATAGCATTATGGTGTTGATCATGTTTTGCTCGAGGAAGAGGTTTAGTCAACGGGTCTACAACATTCAGATCCATGTGTACTTTACAAATATCTATTACTCCACTCTAGACATGGTCCTGGATGGAGTTGTAGCGGCGTTTGATGTGCTTGGTCTTCCGGTGAAACCTGGGCTCCTTGGCTATGGCAATGGCCCCAGTGTTATCAGAGAAGAGTGTCATTGGACCCGACGCGCTTGGAACCACTCCAAGGTCGGTGATGAGCTCATTCATCCAAATTCCTTCATGAGCCGCTTCTGAAGCAGCCATGTACTCCGCTTCACATGTAGATGCTACCACGACTTCTTGCTTGCTGCTGCACTAGCTCACTGCCCCACCATTCAAAACATACACGTATCCGGTGTGTGACTTAGAGTCATCCAGATTTGTGTCGAAGCTAGCATCAACGTAACCCTTTACGACGAGCTCTTCGTCACCTCCATAAACGAGAAACATCTCCTTAGTCCTCTTCAGGTACTTAAGGATATTCTTGACCGTTGACCAGTGTTCCATACCGGGATCACTTTGGTACCTTCCTACCAAACTTATGGCAAGGTTTGTATCAGGTCTGGTACACAGCATGGCATACATTAGAGAGCCTACGGCTGAAGCGTAGGGGACATTACTCATCTTCTCTCTATCTGCTGCCGTGGTCGGTGACTGAGTCTTACTCAATCTCAT
The DNA here is from genome assembly GCF_904849725.1 of Hordeum vulgare subsp. vulgare. Lineage (NCBI taxonomy): Eukaryota > Viridiplantae > Streptophyta > Magnoliopsida > Poales > Poaceae > Hordeum > Hordeum vulgare. Next base: position 502,504,849 of record NC_058524.1, on the reverse strand, counting down.
ACCTTGCAAAACTGGCAAGAACCCTTCTTTGAGTTTTCCATATTGAACTTCTTCAATATCTTGTCAAGGTATGTACTTTGCGAAAGACCTATGAGGCGTCTTGATCTATCTCTATAGATCTTGATGCCTAATATGTATGCAGCTTCTCCAAGGTCCTTCATTGAAAAACTCTTGTTCAAATAGGCCTTTATGCTCTCCAACATCTCTATATTATTCCCCATCAATAATATGTCATCCACATACAGTATGAGGAAAGCTACAGAGCTCCCACTCACTTTCTTGTACAGACAGGCTTCTCCATAAACCTGTATGAACCCAAACGCTTTAATCACCTCATTAAAGCGAATGTTCCAACTCCGGGATGCTTGCACCAGCCCATAGATGGAGGGCTGGAGCTTGCACACTTTATTAGCACCCTTGGGGTCGACAAAACCTTCTGGTTGCATCATATACAACTCTTCCTTAATATTCCCGTTAAGGAACGCTGTTTTGACGTCCATTTGCCAAATTTCATAATCATAAAAGGCGGCAATTGCTAACATGATTCGGACTGACTTCAGCTTCGCTACGGGAGAGAAAGTCTCTTCGTAGTCAACTCCTTGAATTTGTTGAAAACCCTTTGCGACAAGCCGAGCTTTATAAACAGTCACATTTCCATTTGCATCAGTCTTCTTCTTGAAGATCCATTTATTTTCTATGGCTCACCGATCATCGGACAAGTCCACCAAAGTCCATACTTTGTTCTCATACATGGATCCTATCTCGGATTTCATAGCCTCAAGCCATTTGTTGGAATCCGGGCCCGCCATTGCTTCTTCATAATTCGAAGGTTCACCATTGTCTAACAACATGATTTCGATCACAGGGTTGCCGTACCACTGTGGTGTGGAGCGTACCCTTGTGGACCTTCGCGGTTCAGTAGCAACTTGATCCGAAGCTTCATGATCATCATCATTAACTTCCTCTTCAGTTGGTGTAGGCGCCACAGGAACAATTTCCCGCGCTGCGCTACTTTTCGGTTCGAGAGGGGGTGTAATTACCTCATCAAGTTCTACTTTCCTCCCACTTACTTCTTTCGAGAGAAACTCTTTCTCTAGAAAGAATCCGTTCTTGGCAACAAAGGTTTTACCTTCGGGTCTAAGGTAGAAGGTATACCCAATAGTTTCCTTAGGGTATCCTATGAATACGCATTTCTCCGCTTTGGGTTCGAGCTTCTCTGGTTGAAATTTCTTCACATAAGCATCACAGCCCCAAACTTTAAGAAACGACAATTTAGGTTTCTTGCCAAACCATACTTCATACGGTGTCGTCTCAACGGATTTAGACGGTGCCCTATTTAAAGTGAATGTTGCAGTTTCTAATGTGTATCCCCAAAATGATAGCGGTAAGTCGGTAAGAGACATCATAGATCGTACCATATCTAATAAAGTTTGATTACGACGTTCAGACACTCCGTTGCGTTGCAGTGTGCCAGGCGGCGTCAGTTGTGAAACGATTCCATACTTAGGTGTGTGCCAAACTCGTGACTCAAATATTCTCCTCCACGATCACATCGTAGACACTTAATTTTTCTGTCACGTTGATTCTCATCCTCACTCTGAAATTCCTTGAACTTTTCAAACGTCTCAAATTTGTGCTTCATCAAGAAGATATACCCATACCTACTCAAATCATCGGTGAGAGTGAGAACATAATGGTAGCCACCGCGAGCTACAACGTTCATTGGACAACACACATCAGTATGTATTATTTCCAATAAGTGGGTCGCCCTCTCCATTATTTCTGAGAATGGAGTCTTAGTCATCTTTCCCATGAGGCACGGTTCGCATGTGTCAAATGATTCGAAGTCAAGAGACTCTAATAGTCCATCAGTATGGAGCTTCTTCATGCGCTTAACACCGATATGACCAAGGTGGCAGTGCCACAAGTATGTGGGACTATCATTATCAACTTTACATCTTTTGGTACTCACACTATGAATATGTGTAACATCACGATCGAGATTCATCAAGAATAAACCATTCACCAGTGGAGCATGACCATAAAACATATCACTTGTATAAATAGAACAACCATTATTCTCTGACTTAAATGAGTAGTTATCTCGCATTAAGCAAGACCCTGATACAATATTCATGCTCAAAGCTGGTACTAAATAAAAATTATTAAGGTTTAAAACTAATCTCGGCGGTAGATGTAGAGGTAGCGTGCCGATGGCGATCACATCGACCTTGGAACCATTCCCGACGCGCATCGTCACCTCGTCCTTGGCCAGTCTCCGCTTATTCCGCAGTTCCTGCTTTGAGTTGCAAATGTGAGCAACAGCACTGGTATCAAATACCCAAGAGCTACCACGAGCGTTGGTAAGGTACACATCAATAACATGTATATCACATATACCTTTAACGTTGCCGGCCTTCTTGTCCGCTAAGTACTTGGGGCAGTTCCGCTTCCAGTGACCTTTTCCCTTGCAATAGAAGCACTCAGTCTCAGGCTTGGGTCCATTCTTTTTCTTCTTCCCGGTATCTGGCTTACCGGGCGCTGCAACGGCTTTGCCGTCTTTCTTGAAGTTCTTCTTACCCTTGCCCTTCTTGAAATTGTTGGTCTTCTTGACCATCAACACTTGATGCTCTTTCTTGATTTCTACTTCTGCGGACTTGAGCATCGAGTACAACTCGGGAATGGTCTTCTCCATCCCTTGCATGTTGTAGTTCAGCACAAAACCTTTGTAGCTTGGTGGGAGAGACTGGAGGATTCTATCAATTATAGCATCATCCGGAAGTTCGACTCCAAGTGAAGTCAGACGACCGTGTACCCCAGACATTATGAGTATGTGCTCACTAACAGAACTATTCTCCTCCATCTTATAGCTAAAGAACTTGTCGAAGACTTCATATCTCTCGACACGGGCATGAGCTTGAAAAACTAGTTTCAGCTCTTGGAACATCTCATATGCACGGTGTTGCTCAAAATGCCTTCGCAACCCCGTTTCCAAACTGTATAACATGTCACTACTAACCAGAGAGTAGTCATCACTCCGCGTTTGCCAGACGTTCAGAATGTCCTGGGCTGCTGCGGGAGCAGGAGGGTCACCTAGCGGCGCATCAAGGACATAAGCCTTTTTGGCTGCTTCAAGGATGAGCTTCATGTTGCGGACCCAGTCCGCATAGTTGCTATCATCATCTTTCAACGAAAAAAGTCCAAAATAAACCCTAAACTGGTAGACCCTAGCTAAATCGAACCCTGAACTCCTAATCCCGGTAATCAGCACTCTGAACTCTCTAATCCCGGTCTAATATGAACCCTGAGCACACTTCCAAACAGGGATTGATAAAATGGCAGTTGCAGCCCAAATTGGGAACATAATTAGGGCCGGCCCATAAGGCCCAAAGCGCCCCCTTCCTCTTATTCAGAGCTGGCCCAGGAAATTCCCATCTCTCCACTCGAGGCGTCCCCCGAAATTCCCCTGCTCGAGCGGCGACAATGGCGACGGGAGGGTAATCAACTCTGCTTCGACGATCGTGACGGCTTGACGACGAGCGACGTGAAAGGTACTGTCTCCGACGTCCTCCTCCTCATGTGGTTGCCATTAAAGCTCTCGCGACAGTGAAATTGCTAGGGTTTGAGAGAGGAAAAATGGGTATTTTTTGCGATTACAGAGTTAGGGTTTTTTGGCGATTTTTTGTGCGTTTTTATCAGTCCAATAGCTCAGATTAGCACAATGTAGTGATATATTCTTGTGTTTTGCAGCTCAATCATGGACCCTAGTGAGATTTTGAATGTCAGATTTCATTTTTGGGGACAGTTCATCCGCACTGGTGGTGTTTTGGATTATGTGGGGGGAGATGAAGCATTTTCAGAGATTGAGAGGGACAAGTTATCATTGTTTGAAGTTCAAGGGCATTTGAAAGACCATCTAGAGTATAAGGAATCGATGAAGTTGTATTTTCATCTTCCTGGGAAAGAACTAGCTGATGGTTTGAGGTTTCTGTTTGATGACAGTGGTTGTGTTAGTGTATCAGACTACATTTGTGTTGGAGATGTAGCTGATATTTATGTGGAATATCATGGGGAGCAGGACAGTGAGTACAGCAGCAGTGCTAGTGATTATGAGAATGAGCTTGTTGATGAATATATGGATGATGATGAAGGTGAACAACCTGACATGGTCATTAGTGCAGAACTAGATGATAATGGTGTGCTCACTCAAATGAACAACATACACTATGAGCAGCCTAGGGCAAACAAAACCACAGTGCCCAATGAGGTTGATGATGTGGCAGGATCTCAGTTCATATTTTCTCAAATATGCAGTCCCGATGAAGGAAATGTTCACAGCGATACAGATACAGAGGCAGTGCATGATCATAGCAATTTGAGGACAGAGACAGACAATGTTCAGAGCAATGTGAGGACAGAGGCAGTGAATGATGAGAGCAACAATGCAGTTTCAGCTAGTGATTCTGAAGAAGATACAGAGTACATAGCACACAGTGAGGACAGTGGAGAAAATTCAGAGGTTGTTGAGCTCAGAAGGCATGCTAGAAAATTTAAGAAGAGGATGAGAGATACAAAGAGTTGGATTGCAGGTGATTCAACAGCTGCTATTCCTATTGACTTAATTGCAAATATGGAAGATCAGTTAGAGGGAGAGGGGAAACAGTGGGGCTATGACTCATCTGATGAGGATTATTCTTATGATGAAGATTCTGATGGGCACATGGTGAGGAGGAAGAGCCAGTATCCAAGATACAATAATGACTCAGAAATTCCACACTTTGAATTGACAATGGTATTCAGGAGCAAGAATCAGCTTGTGAAAGCATTGAAGAAATATGGAATTGTGACCAAAAAAAGCATTGTGTTCTTGAAGTCAGAGAGTAACAGAGTTAGGGCTAAGTGTGGATGGCCTGGCTGCCCTTGGCTTATTTATGGAGCCAAAACCTCAAGAACAAGCAGGTTTCAAATCATAACATTTAATGATGAGCACCATTGTGCACAAAACAGGGAGAATAGACTTGTGACAGCTAAGGTTATTGCTGAAAGATATGAGCACTTCATTTTAGCTAATCCAATGTGGAAAATTGACAGCATGAAAGCAACAGTTCTTTTGGACATGTTTTCTGATGTATCAACTTCTAAGAGGAAGCATGCAAAGAAGCTTGTCATGGATAAGTTAAGGGCTGGAATGAAGAATGAATACACCGGGGTTTTTGATTATCAGTTGGAGCTACTTAGAAGTAATCCTGGAAGCACTGTTGCAGTCTGTTTGGATCCAACAAACATGGAACAGAACATATTTCAGAGTTTCTATGTCTGCTTTAATGCACTGAAGTTGGGATTCAAGGCTGGCTGCAGGAAAGTGATTGGTTTAGATGGTTGTTTTTTTAAAGGTGCTGTCAAAGGAGAGCTATTGTGTGCTGTTGCAAGAGATGCAAACAATAAAATGTATCCACTCGCATGGGCAGTTGTTGAGAGGGAAACAAATGAGACATGGAAGTGGTTTATTGGCCTGCTAATTAAAGATCTTGACATTAATAACAATGGAGCTGGATGGGTCTTCATTTCAGATCAACAGAAGGGACTGATAAATGCCATGAAGGATTTTTTGCCAAATGCAGAGCACAGAATGTGTGCTAGGCATATTTATGCCAACTGGAGGAAGAAGCATAGGGCACATGAGTGGCAGAAGAAGTTCTGGGCAGTTGCCAAAGCAGCAAACAAGCAGCATTTCAACTACTATAAAGCTAAGCTTGCCCAAGAAACACCAGATGGTGCAAAAGACATCATGAGAACAGAGCCAGTGCACTGGGCAAGGGCTTTTTTTCCAGTGGGATCCAATTGTGAGTCAGTTGATAATAATTTGTGTGAATCCTTCAATTATGCAATTGTTGAAGCAAGGTTTTATCCAATAATTTCAATGCAAGAAAAAATAAGGAAAAAGGTTATGGTTAGAATTCAGGAACAAAGGGAAAAGGTAAGAACTTCCTTGGAAAAATATGTCCAAGTGCATTCAAAAAATTGAAGAGCAGCATAGCAAGGACCCAATTCATGGAAGTACTTTGGAATGGCAAAGATGGATTTGAAGTGAAACTTTTCACTAGGAGAAAAAGGAGTACACAGTGAGTCTTGAGAACAGGACATGCTCATGTGGCTACTTCCAGCTAGCAGGTCTACCTTGTTCCCATGCAATAACAGCTATCTACAAGTGTGGAAAAAATGTGGAAGATTTCATTGCCCCTTGCTATTTTGTAGAAGTTTTCAACAAAATTTATGAACATTGTTTGATGCCTGTGGAAGGTGAGGAAATGTGGCCTGTTTCTGAGAAACCAAGACCACAAGCTCCATCATATGCAACCATACCAGATAGCATGCCAGGCAGGCCTAAGAATAATGATAGAAGGAGAGAAGAAACTGAGAAACCTAAGCCCAGCAAAAAAAATGACCAAGCATGGCACTGTAATTATTTGCTCAATGTGTGGCACTACTGGACACAACAGATCAGGTTGCAAGCAAAACCCAGAGAGAGGCAAAAAGAAGAATGCACACCTTAAGAAGAGTACCAAAAAAGAGACACGACAAAGGTGAAATTTAAATGATTTCAGTTTGTTCTATTAATTTTAGATGATTTCCTGAAATTTAAATGATTTAAGTTGGTTCTCTGCAATTTTGCCATGTAGGAAACTAGAGCTACATCATCTGCACCTGCTGCTGCACCAACAAGAGCTACTACACCTGCACCTGCTACTGCCCCAGGAAGAGCTGCTCCACCAGCAAGAGCTACTGCACCAACAAGAGCTACTCCACCTGCTACTGCACCAGCAAGATCTACTCCACCTGCTACTGCACCAGCAAGAGCTTCTGCATTTAAGCCCCCAAGAGCAAGAGCTGGGCAAACAAGTGCACAACCTGGGCCATCTACTGGCTATAAGAGAAAGAGAGCTCATGCATCATCTATTCCTAGCTACAAATACTTTACTGCTAGTGGCAATGTATAATCTTGCCTAGTTTGATGTGTTGCAAACATTAAGGTTGTGCTGCAACAGAAATCTTTTGCAATGCCAGAGATATTAAGGATATGGTCCTTGCTTTTGTAATCTATTTGCAAACATTATGTCAGCAATGCCAGAGATACTTGCAGATGCTATCTTAATGCGAGAGATACTTGCAAACATTATGTCAGCAATGCCAGAGATACTTGCTCTTCATTGCATTTCAAATAGTGTTCCACAACTTGACAGAACATAAATGGATTGCATACAAGATCCATGCATTGCACTACAACCTTCAGTTCAATACAAATTTCCCTAGCACTAACCCAATCACAAAGACAATCAATACAAATATCACATTCATATACTTGCTCTTCATTGCATCCATATCTTCATTCTTCAACCTCAACTGCTCTTGCAGAGACAAAGCCAGCATTTCAGTTCTAGCAACAACACCAAATGAATCTTCAGTTCGAGCAACAGCACCAAATGAATCTTCAGTTCCAGCAACAACACCTCCACCCTTCAACCTCCGCACCTCATCTCTCAAATCTCCAATTAAATCACTAAAAAACTTGGGCAACGGATCATCATGCCATTCTACATACCCACAACCACCATGCTATGCAATTGAACAAAACAAATAAATCAGATTGAGCAGAAAAATGAAGAAGAACAGAAGACTGAGGAAGAATGAGCAGAGAAATTGGCTAACCATTGCATTGACACACGCGTAATACCTCCTCCCCGGGTTCTGACGGCTCCAAGAAATCCATCTCGGGGCTTTCCGTCGTGGAGTGCAGTGGCATAACTTCGCCGGCTCGTACGCCATAGGGTCCTCCCGGTAGCGCACCGGCGACCTCGCATCCGCATCCCTCCTCCCCGACGCTCGCCGGAATCCAGGAGCAGAAGACCAGGACATCGCCGCCGCACAAAATCGCCCTCTCCTCTCTCCCTCGCCGCCGGAATCCAGGTGCTAACCTAGCTGCGCCGGAATCCAGGAGCAGGAATCCCCAATCGATTTGGATCGAGATATATCACACCGCGCAAGGGTCAATTGGCCCACCTGCCAGATGAATCCCCGTTGACTAGGCCACGTCAGTGTTTTCCTGCCCAAATCAACTACAGGGTCATATTAGACCGGGATTAGAGAGTTCAGAGTGATAATTACCGGGATTAGGAGTTCAGGGTTCGATTTAGCTAGGGTCTACCAGTTCAGGGTTTATTTTGGACTTTTTCCTCTTTCAGCTTGTTTTTCTCTAGGAATGCGTTGAAATTGAGGTTGACGTCGGCCATCTACAACATTTATAAAGACAATTTTTAGACTAAGTTCATGACAATTAAGTTCATTTAATCAAATTAAGTATGAACTCCCACTTAAATCGACATCCCTCCAGTCATCTAAGTGATACATGATCCATGTGGACTAACCCGTGTCCGATCATCACGTGAGACGGACTAGTCGTCATGGTGAGCAACTTCATGTTGATCGTATTCAACCATACGACTCATGTTCGACCTTTCGGTCTCTTGTATTCGAGGTCATGTTTGTACATGCTAAGCTCGTCGAGTCAACCTAAGTGTTTCGCGTGTGTAAATCTGGCTTACACCCGTTGTATGCGAACGTTAGAATCTATCACACCCGATCATCACGTGGTGCTTCGAGACAATGATCCTTCGCAACGATGCACACTTAGGGGAATACGTTCTCGAAATTTTTAAGAGGGATCATCTTATTATGGTACCGTCGTTCTAAGCAATAAGATGAAAAACATGATAAACATCACAATGCAATCATATAGTGACATGATATGGCCATTATCATCTTTGCTCTTTCGATCTCCATCTTCAGGCATCGCATGATCATCATAACCATGATCTCCATCATCGTTTCTCCGTGAAGTCGTCACACCAACTACTACTACCACTACTACTATAGCTAACCGTTAGCAATGAAGTAAAAGTAGTAAACACATGGCGTTGCATCTCATACAATAAATTAAGACAACTCCTATGGCTCCTGCCGATTGTCATACTCATCGACATGCAAGTCGTGATTCCAATTACAATAACATGATCATCTCATACATCATACATGCAACATCACAACTTTGGCCATATCACATCACATGTCAAACCCAACAAAAAAAAGTTAGACGTCCTCTAATTGTTATTGCAAGTTTTACGTGGCTGATTTGGGTTTCTAGCAAGAACGCCTTCTTACCTACGTGACAGCCACAACGATGATATGCCAAAGCTATTTACCCTTCATAAGGACCCTTTTCATCAAATCCAATCCGACTAGAGTGGGAGAGACACACACCCGCTAGCCACCTTTATGCACGGTATGCATGTCTGTCGGTGGAACGAGTCTCACGTAAGCATACGTGTAAGGTCGGTCCAGGCCGCTTCATCCCACAATACCGCTGGAAAAGTGTAAGACTAGTAGCGGCAAGCAATTGACAAATCATCGCCCACAACCTTTTGTGTTCTACTCGTGCATAGAATCTACGCATAGAAAACCTGGCTCGGATGCCACTCTTGGGTAACGTAGCATAAATTCAAAATTTTCCTACGCCATATTCAGATCTTCCTATGGAGAGACCAGCAACGATAGAGGGGTGAGTGCATCTTCATGCCTTTGAAGATCGCTAAGCGGAAGCGTTGCTAGAACGCGGTTGATGGAGTCGTACTCGTGGCGATTCATATCGCGGTGTGATTCCGATCTAGTGTCGAACCACAGCACCTCCGCGTTCAACACACGTGCAGCCCGGTGACGTTTCCCGCACCTTGATCCAGCAAGGAGGAGGGAGAGGTTGGGGAATATTTCCGGAAGCACGACCGCGTGGTGTCGATGGAGAGACGAGGTCTCCCAGCAGGGCTTCGCCAAGCACCGAGGGAGAGGAGGAAGGAGGGGAGCAGGGCTGCGCCGAGGGAGAGGGAAAACTGTGTGCAAAACAGCCCCAAAACCCTCTCTATTTATAGAAGGAGGGGAGGGGGTGCCACCCCTAGGGTTCCCACCCTAGGTGGTGCGGCAGCCCCCCGATATGGGAGGTGTGGCGGCCAGGGCAGGGGGAGGGGTTGGCGCACCCCTAGGTGGGCCTTAGGCCCACCAGCGCTTGGGGTTTCCCCCCTATCCACCTCCTGCGCCTTGGGCAGCTCTGTGGGTGGCGCACCAGCCCACTTTGGGCTGGTTGCCCTCCACCTTTTGGCCCATGCTACCTCTTGGGGCTGGTGGCCCCTCCCGGTGGACCCCCGGAACCATTTCCGATGGTCCCAGTGGTCCCGGTACGCTACCGGTGACGCCGGAAATATTTCCGGCGTCCAAACCCATCCATCCTGTATATCAATCTTCACCTCCGGAACTCCTCATGAATTCTGGGATCTCATACAAGACTCCGAACATCCTTCGGTAACCTCGTACAACAATTCCCTATAACCCTAGCGTCATCGAACCTTAAGTGTGTAGACCCTACGGGTTCGGGAGGCATGCAGACATGACCGAGACACTCACCGGCCAATAACCATCAGCGGGATATGGATACCCATGGTGGCTCCCACATGTTCCACGATGATCTCATCGGATGAACCACGAGGTCAAGGATTCAATCAATCCCGTATACAATTCCCTTTGTCTGTCGGTATAGAACTTGTCCGAGATTCGATCGTCGGTATACCTATACCTTGTTCAATCTCGTTACCGGTAAGTCCCTTTACTCGTTCCGTAGCACGTCATCCTGTGACTAACTCCTTAGTCACATTGAGCTCATGATGATGTTCTACTGAGTGGGCCCAGAGATACCTCTCTGTCATACGGAGTGACAAATCCCGATCTCGATTCGTACCAACCCAACAGACACTTTCAGAGGTACCTGTAGTGCACCTTTGTAGTCAGCCAGTTACGTTGTGACGTTTGATACACCCAAAGCACTCCTACAGTATCGAGGAGTTGCACAATCTCATGGTCGAAGGAAAAGATACTTGACATTAGAAAAGCTTTAGCATACGAACAATACGATCTAGTGCTATGCTTAGGATTGGGTCTTGTCCATCACATCATTCTCCCAATGATGTGATCCCGTTATCAATGACATCTAATGCCCATGATCAGGAAACCATGATCATCTATTGGTCAACGAGCTAGCCAACTAGAGGCTTGCTAGGGACACATTGTGATCTATTTATTCACACATGTATTACTGTTTCCTGTTAATACAATTATAGCATGAACAATAGACGATTATCATGAACAAGGAAATATGATAATAACCATTTTATTATTGCCTCTAGGGCATATTTCCAACAGGAACAACTTCCCTACCAGGACGTGATCGCAGGTTGTAGGGGTGGTCCGGTGGATGGTGAGGCGGCGGGTGCTACTGCGACAACAGACCTTCCCTGGTTCGGTGCCAGGAATCTTGCTGCTACGGCTACGCCTTTAGGGACTTCGTTGGAAAATATGCAAACGATCTCCTCGTGGCCTTGGAGCCTTGCGTTGGTGTTCCCTTGAAGAGGAAAGGGTGATGTAGCACAGCGGCAGTAAGTATTTTCGTCAGTTTTGACAACCAAGGTATCAAACCAATGGAAGATCTCGTCAAGTCTCAAGTACTTGCACAAACACAAAGAGCTTGCACCCAACGCTATGAAGGGGTTGTCAATCCCTTATAGATTGTTTGCAAAGTGAGAGCTGAAAGCAACAAAGTAAACAAGCAAAGTAAAAGTGAAAGTGGAAACGATAGTTGTGAATAGACCCGGGGGGCCGTAGTGCTCACTAGTGGCTTCTCTCATGAAAGCAAGTAGACGGTGGGTGAACGAATTACTGTCGAGCAATTGATAGAACCGCGCAAAGTCGTGACGTTATCTAAGGCAATGAAAAATTACGACAGTCTGAAGAATTTGTGTAGCAATCAGCAGCAAAACGAATCAACTCAAAAGCTCTTAAAAACAAAAAATGAAAATTCTTTTCGTGAGCAGAAAGTTTCTGTCTTTTCTAGCATGACCAAACGATCATCCCCAAGACTAATCATAACGGTTTTGCTTGGCACAAACGCAAAAACAAACACAAAAAACACAATCATAACAGAATTACTAAAGTGTGGAAAACACAAAACAGAAAGAAAAAGGATAGATTCGTTGAGTTGCCTCCCAACAAGCGCTATTGTTTAACGCCCTTAGCTAGGCATAAGGTGATGGAATCACGTATAGTCATCTTTGGTGCTCAAACCATAAGTAGCCATCATCATAGATTCATAAGGCAATCTTATTTTCTTTCTAGGAAAATGCTCCATGCCCTTCTTTAGGGTAAATCGAAATCTAATATTCCCTTCCTTCATATCGATGATAGCACCAATAGTCCTTAGGAAAGATCTACCAAGAATAATTGGGCATGAAGGATTGCAATGTATGTCAAGTACAATGAAATCCACGGGTACATAGTTCTTATTTGCAACAATAAGCACATCATCGATCATTCCCATGGGTTTCTTGACTGTAGAATCCGCAAGATGCAAATTAAGAGAACACTCTTCAATATCATGAAAACCAAGAATATCACATAAAGACTTTGGAATTGCGGAAACACTAGCACCCAAATCACACAAAGCATTGCATTCATAGTTTTTGATTTTGATTTTGATAGTAGGTTCCCACTCATCATGAAGTTTTCTAGGTATAGAGACTTCTAATTCGAGCTTCTCTTCAAGAGATTTCATCATAGCATCTACGATATGTGTGGTAAAGGCTTTGCTTTGGCTATAAGCATGTGGAGAGTTTGCAATGGATTGCATCAAAGAAATGCATTCAAACAAGGAGCAACTATCATAATTGAATTCCTTGAAGTCCAAAGTGGGAGTTTCATTACTACCCAAAATTTTGATTTCTTCTACTCCACTCTCCACACCGTTATCATCACGATAGGTGGGCTTTGAATCATTGGGGCGTTTTCAACCAAAGTGGATTCATATCCAGCCCCTTCATCAATAGGTTTGACACACGAAAACAAAGATTCAATAGGAGTCACACCAAGCACTTTAAGATCTTCGTGATTTGCATCACTAGAACGCACCCTTTTAAACCATTCATGCCTAGCGCGAATTTGGGCGGTTCTTTCTTTGCTCTCATTCATGGAGACACGCATAGCTTTAAAAGTTTCATCCAAGTTGACCTTGGGAGGAGCACATCTAACTTTTAAAGCATAAATATCACAAGACATCCTATCAACGCTCTAAGCCAAATCGTCAATTTTGAGTAGTTTTTCCTCTATGGACGCATTGAAAATCTTTTGAGAGTTGATGAACTCTTTGATATTACTCTATAAATCAGAGGGTAATTTTTTATGATTTCCATAAGTGTTGTTGTAGCAATTTCCATAATTGTTAGAGGAGTTACTAGGAAAAGGCCTAGGAACATAGTTTCCTCTAAAAGCATTGTTGTTGCCAGAATTGTTCCTACCAACAAAATTAACATCCAAACTAGCGTTGCTACTCTCAATCAAGGAAGATAGTGGCATGTCATTAGGATCTAAAGGAGCATTTCTACTAGCAACCAAATTCATCAAGTCGTCCATCTTAGCACTAAGCGATTTAATTTCTTCTATAGCGTGTACCTTTTTGCTAGCAGGTGACCTTTCAGTGTGCCATTGAGAGTAGTTGGTCATGATATTGTCTAGGAGTTTTGTAGCGTCTCCAAATGTGATTTCCATGAACGTTCCACCTGAGGTGGAGTCCAAGATATTGCGAGAAGCAAAATTCAAACCAGCGTAAAAGATTTGTATAATCATCCACAAACTCAAGCCATGAGCGGGACAATTTCTAATCATAAGCTTCATCCTCTCCCAAGATTGTGCAACATGTTCATGATCAAATTGCTTGAAATTCATGATATCGTTACGTAAGGAGATAATCTTAGCCGGTGGAAAATACTTGGATATGTAAGCATCTTTGCACTTATCCCAAGAATCGATACTATTTTTAGGCAAAGAAGAAAACCAAGTTTTTGCGCGATCTCGCAACGAGAAAGGAAAAAAGCTTCAACTTAATCACGTCATTATCCACATCTCTTTTCTTTTGCATATCGCAAAGCTCAATGAAGGTATTGAGATGGGATGCGGCATCTTCACTAAGAAGGCTAGAGAATTGCTCTTTCATAACAAGATTCAGCAAAGCTCCGTTGATTTCATACGATTCCGCACTAGTGGCGGGAGCAAACGGAGTACTAATAAAATCAGTATTATTGGTACTCGAGAAGTCGCAAAGTTTGCTGTTTTCAGCCATGATGACTTCAACAAACAAACAAGCACACAAGCAAGCAAGAAAACCGGCAAAGGAAAACGGCAAAAAGGCAAAAGAAAAAGGCAAAGGAGAAAGTCAAATGAAAACGGCAAATGTGAAGTGGGGGAGAGGAAAACGAGAGGCAACTCGCAAAAAAAGTAAATGCAAGAGATGAGTTTGTGACACCTACTTGGATACATGACTTGATCTCTCCTCCTTGCGCCAGAAATTAGCACGTTGAAGAGAGACTATTCTTGACTTGACCTCCCCAGCAACGGCGCCAGAAATCCTTCTGCTACTGCGTCAACAGACCTTCCCTGGTACGGTGCTAGGAATCCTGCTGCTACGGCTACGCCTTTAGGGACTTCCTTGGCAAATATGCAAAGGATCTCCCCGCGGCCTTGGAGCCTTGCATTGGTGTTCCCTTGAAGAGGAAAGGGTGATGTAGCACAGCGGCGGTAAGTATTTCCCTTAGTTTTGAGAACGAAGGTATCGAACCAATGGAAGATCTCGTCAAGTCTCAAGTACCTGCACAAACACAAAGAGCTTGCACCCAACGCTATGAAGGGGTTGTCAATCCCTTATAGATTGTTTGCAAAGTGAGAACTGAAAGCAACAAAGTAAACAAGCAAAGTAAAAGTGAAAGTGGAAACGATAGTTGTGAATAGACCAGGGGGCGTAGTGTTCACTAGTGGCTTCTCTCATGAAAGCAAGTAGACGGTGGGTGAACGAATTACTATCGAGCAATTAATAGAACTACACAAAGTCGTGACGTTATCTAAGGAAATGATTATATCTATAGGCATCACATCCAAAACAAGTAGACCGATACTTTCTGCATCTACTACTATTACTCCACACGTTGACCACTATCCAGCATGCATCTAGTGTATTAAGTCCAAAAGAACAGAGTAACGCCTTAAGCAAGATGACATGATGTAGATGGACAATCTCGTATCTACGATAAAAGCCCATCTTGTTACCCTTGATGGCAACAACAGGATGCATGCCTTGCTGCCCCTTCTGTCACTCGGAAAGGTCACCACACGGTATGAACCCAAAACCAAGCACTTCTCCCATTGCAAGAATCATAGATATCAAATCATGCATATAAGAAATCAGCAAAGACTCAAATATAATTCATAGATAATCTGATCACAAATCCACAATTCATCGGATCTCGACAAACACACCACCAAAGAGGATTACATCGGATAGATCTCCATGAAGATCATGGAGAACTTTGTATTGAAGATCTAAGAGAGAGAAGAAGACATCTAGCTACTAACTACGAACCCGTATGTGTGAAGTGGACTACTCACGAGTCATTGGAGAGGCGATGATGTTGGTGTAGAAGCCCTCCAACTCCAAAGTCCCCTCCGGCAGGGCACCGGGAAGGGTCTCCAGATGAGATCTCGTGGAAACGAAAGCTTGCGGCGGCGGAAAAGTGTTTTCGTGGATGCCCTGATTTTTTCTGGATTTTTAGGGAATTTATAGGCCAAATACCTAGGGCAGGGGAGCGCCAGGGGGGCCACAAGCTTGGTTGTCGCGGCATCCCCCTGGCCGTGGCAACAGGGCTTGTGGTCCCCCTGTGGACCCACTGCCTTGGCCCTCAAGCCTCCCGATCTTCTTCCGTTCTGGAAAAAATTATTTCGGGGATTTTTTTCCGTTTGGACTCCGTTCCAAAATCAGATCTGAAAAGTGACAAAAACACAGAAAAAACAGGAACTAGCACTTGGCACTGAATTAATAAGTTAGTCCCAAAAAAGATATAAAAGGAAAACAAAACATCCAAAGTTGACAAGATAACAGCGTGAAACCATCAAAAATTATAGATACGTTTGAGACGTATCAGCGGGCGCGGGCAATGGCGCTGGGGCGCCGTAGTCGCAAGCGAGAGAGAGAGAGAGTTGTGCGCGGCTAGGTTTAGGGCACCGGCTCCTTCTAGGAGCCGATCAAAATAGATTGATATTGCTAAAGCCCAAAGGTATTCATTACATGAGTATATATAACTCCTCTAGGCCATCAACTATAATAAACTGGGCTAAGTCTCTAACATTATAAGATAACTCAGCTAAGTTGGCTAACTGGGCCTCCTCCGCTTATAATGTAAACCGGTCATAACATCTATCCCCGCGTGCGCAAACAGCTCGTCCTCGAGCTGGAAATCTGGATAATGCTGACGGAACTCCTCCAGATTCTCCCATGTAGAATCCTCCTCTGCAAGACCGCGCCACTGGATCGAAAGGCGCCATACACCACGGCTTTTCTGGGCCTTCAATACCTTGTCTGGAGCAGGAAGTAAGCGCCCTTCAGAGGTTGGCGGAAGATCTGGTCCATCCACCGGCGGCTCCGCATGGAAAGGCTTCAATAAGCCTACATGGAAGACATCATGGAGACGTGCACCAGGGGGAAGTTGTAGGCGGTAGGTGATACGTCTCCATCGTATCTACTTTTCCAAACTCTTTTGCCCTTGTTTTGGACTCTAATTTGCATGATTTGAATGGAACTAACATGGACTGACGCTGTTTTCAGCAGAATTGCCTTGGTGTTATTTTTGTGCAGAAATCAAAGTTCTCACAACGTCCTGAAAATTTACGGGGAACATTTTTGGAAAATATGAAAAATACCTGCGCAAAGATCCACCTGAGGAAGTGGGCCAGTGGGCCACAAGCCCTGCCACCGCCACCCCCCCTAGTGGCGGATGGCAAGCTTGTGGGGCCCACATAGCTCTGCCGCCCCCAATCTCAGCTCTATAAGTTCACTTTCGTCCCAGAAAAAATGAAGAGAGAAGATTTCGTCGCGTTTGTGATACGGAGGCGCCGCCACAACCTATTCTTCATCTGGAGGGCAGATCTAGAGTCTGTTTTGGGCTTCGGAGAGGGGAAATCGTCGCCATCGTCATCATCAACCTTCTTCCCTCTCCAATTCCATGAAGCTCTTCGTCGTTCATGAGTAATCTATTCGTAGGCTCGTTGGGCAGTGATGAGTAGGATGATATCTATCATGTAATCGAGTTAGTTTTGATGGGGATTGATCCCTAGTATGCACTATGTTGTGAGATTGATGTTGCTACTACTTTGCCATGCTTAATGCTTGTCACTTGGGCCCGAGTGCCATGATTTCAGATCTGAAATTATTATGTTGTCACCAATATATGTGTCTTTTAGATCCGATCTTGCAAGTTGTAGTTACCTACTATGTGTTATGATCTGGCAACCCCGGAGTGACAATAACCGGAACCACTCCCGGTGATGACCATAGTTTGAGGAGTTCATGTGTTCACCAAGTGTTAATGTGTTGGTCCGGTTCTTTATTAAAATGAGAACCTTAATATCCCGTAGTTTCCTTTTGGACCCTGCTGCCACGGGAGGGATGGACAATAGATGTCATGCAAGTTCTTTTCCCTAAGCACGTATGACGACACACAGAATGCATGCCTACATCACATTGACGAACGGGAGCTAGTCACATATGTCTCCGTGTTATAACTGTTGCATGATGAATATCATCCAAACAAATCATCGACCCATTGCCTATGTGTTTGTCCCACTGTTGCTGTTACTTGTCTTGCTCTGCTTCTGTTACTTGTCTTTCTCTGCTGCTACCTGCTACAATCTTGATTCGCTGGTCGTTGACGGGAACAGACAAATTCCGTCAACGAAGCAACTTGGCGCCATTGATACAATCGTTAGGAATAGTCTTCCATCAACAGATCGTTTCTGACACCGTTGTTATCATACTACTTTGCTATTACTTCTTTGCTTGCAGATACTAATATTTTAGGTGTGGTTGAATCTGATAAATTCAACTGCTAATACTCGAGAGTATCCTCTCACCTCATGTCTGGCTAACCAAAAAATTTGGGTCGAATACTCTACCCTCGAAAACTGCTGCGATCCCACCCGCTGGTGGGCCGTTAACAACATTCTTCTAGTTTCGATTGCTGGAGAGTGCTAGCAGCATTCTTCTGGTGCCGTTGCAGGGGAAGGTCTGCTATCACGGAATCAACATTTTTCGGGCGCCATTTCCGGGGAGGTATTGTTATATTCTCTCAGTTACTTGGGATTTATATCTGCTGATCACTATGAAGAATTTGAAGGATCCGAAAACCAAAGCCTTGCCCTCAACTACGAGGGGAGGTAAGGAATTGCCATCTAGCTCTGCACTTGATTCACCTTCAGTTATGAGTAAGTTTGCGACATCACCTCCTGCTAGAAATCTTGATATGTCGCTTGTGCTTGATGATGCTTATGATGCTACTGCTAGAGGTACTATGCTTGATACTATGCCTGATGATGCTATGCCTGATACTGCTAGAGATGCTATGCCTCATGATGCTATGCTTGATATTGCTAGAGATGCTATGCCTGATGATGCTAGAGATGCTATTTTTCCTGATGATGCTATGCTTGATATTGCTAGAGATGCTATGCCTGGTGATGCTAGAGATGCTATTTTGCCTGATGATGTTATGCTTGATACTGCTAGAGATGCTATGCCTGATACTGCTTTTCCTAATGATGCTAGAGATGCTATTTTGAGTGATGTGCCACTAGGGGTATTCCTAGATGCTCATATTGCTAGAGTTACTACCAATGCTCGTGATGCTTCTGAAACTACCGATACTATTGAGATAGAACCTGCTTTTTCTCCTGATAGATCTAGCTCTCCTAGATATGAATTGCCTGATATACCTGAGGGTTACGTTATGGAGGGAGAGATAGTTGAGGATTTTCTTGCGTGTAAGGATGCCTATGACGCTGAGAAATTACTTCTCAAGTGGAAGGAAAAATCTCTGAAAGCTAGGATGAAATACGACCCGAAGTTTTCCACTTCACCTATCTTTATCACCGATAAGGATTATGAATTCTCTATCGATCCTGAGATAATCTCTCTAGTCGAATCTGGTCCTTTTCACGATTATGAGTCTCATACGGTCGTAGCCCATCTCGCCAAACTACACGATATAGCCACCCTTTTCACTAATGAGGAGAAGATCCTGTTGGGGAACGTCGCATGGGAAACAAAAAATTTCCTACGCGCACGAAGACCTATCATGGTGATGTCCATCTACGAGAGGGGATTTCTGATCTACGTACCCTTGTAGATCGCACAGCAGAAGCGTTAATAAACGTGGTTGATGTAGTGGAACGTCCTCACGTCCCTCGATCCGCCCCGCAAACCGTCCCACGAACCGTCTCGCGATCCGTCCCACGATCCGCTCCACTCTAGTGCTGAACGGACGACACCTCCTCGTTCAGCACACGTACAGCTCGACGATGATCTCGGCCTTCTTGATCCTGCAAGAGAGACGGAGAGGTAGATGAGTTCTCCGGCAGCGTGACGGCACTCCGGAGATTGGTGGTGATCTAATCTCAGCAGGGCTCCGCCCGAGCTCCGCAGAAACGTGATCTAGAGGAAAAACCGTGGAGGTATGTGGTCGGGCTGCCGTGGAAATGTTGTCTCAAATCAGCCCTAAAACCTCCATATATATAGATGGGAGGGGAGGGGCCTTGCCTTGGGGCTCAAGGAGCCCCAAGGGGTTCGGCCGAAGGGGGGAGGAGGAGTCCTCCTTCCAATCCTAGTCCAACTAGGATTGGAAGGTGGAGTCCTTCCCTTCCTTCCCACTTCCCCTTTTTTCTCTTTGATTTCTTTTATTCCTGTGTAGGGGCCTCTTTGGGCTTGCCCACCAGCCCACCAGCCCACTAAGGGCTGGTGCGGCACCCCTAAGGCCTATGGGCTTCCCCGGGGTGGGCTGCCCCCCGGTGAACATTCGGAACTCATTCGTCATTCCCGGTAATTCCGAAAACCTTCCGGTAGTGAAATGAGGTCATCCTATATATCAATCTTCGTCCTCGGACCATTCCGGAAACCCTCGTGACGTCTGTGATCTCATCTCGGACTCCGAAAAACATTCGGTAACCAACCATATAACTCAAATACGCATAAAACAACGTCGAACCTTAAGTGTGCAGACCCTGCGGGTTCAAGAACTATGTAGACATGACCCGAGGGACTCCTCGGTCAATATCCAATAGCGGGACCTGGATGCCCATATTGGATCCTACATATTCTATGAAGATCTTATCGTTTGAACCTCACTGCCAAGGATTCATATAATCTCGTATGTCATTCCCTTTGTCCTTCGGTATGTTACTTGCCCGAGATTCGATCGTCAGTATCCGCATACCTATTTCAATCTCGTTTACCGGCAAGTCTCTTTACTCGTTCCGTAATACAAGATCCCGCAACTTACACTAAGTCACATTGCTTGCAAGGCTTGTGTGTGATGTTGTATTACCGAGTGGGCCCCGAGATACCTCTCCGTCATACGGAGTGACAAATCCCAGTCTTGATCCATATTAACTCAACGGACACCTTCGGAGATACCTGTAGAGCATCTTTATAGCCACCCAGTTACGTTGTGACATTTGATACACACAAAGTATTCCTCCGGTCTCAGTGAGTTATATGATCTCATGGTCATAGGAATAAATACTTGACACACAGAAAACAGTAGCAACAAAATGACACGATCAACATGCTACGTTTATTAGTTTGGGTCTAGTCCACCACATGATTCTCCTAATGATGTGATCCCGGTATCAAGTAACAACACTTGCCTATGGTCAGGAAACCTTGACCATCTTTGATCAACGAGCTAGTCAACTAGAGGCTTAATAGGGACAGTGTTTTGTCTATGTATCCACACAAGTATTGTGTTTCCAATCAATACAATTATAGAATGGATAATAAACGATTATCATGAACAAAGAAATATAATAATAACTAACTTATTATTGCCTCTAGGGCATATTTCCAACAGTCTCCCACTTGCACTAGAGTCAATAATCTTGTTCACATCACCATGTGATTTCAACGAATCCAACACCCATATAGTTATGGTGTGTGATCACATCTTGCTCGTGAGAGAGGTTTTAGTCAACGGTTCTGAAACTTTTAGATATGTGTGTTATTTAAAAATCTTTATGTCATCTTATAGATGTTGCTACTACGTGCTATTCGGAAATACTCCAAATATCTACTCTACTATACGAACCTGTTTCACTACTCATAGTTATTCAGATTAGTGTCAAAGCTTGCATCGACGTAACCCTTTACGACGAACACTTTAACCACCTCCATAATCGAGAAAAATTCCTTAGTCCATTAGTTACTAAGGATAAATTTTGACCGCTGCTAATGATTCAATCATGGATCATTCTTTGTACCTCTCAACAGACTTTGAGGCAAGGCACACATCAGGTGCGGTACTCAGCATGGCATACTTCAGATTCTACGCTAAGGCATAGAAGACGACCTTCGTCTATTCTCTTTATTCTGCCGTGGTCGGGTTTCGACTCTTACTCAAATTCACACCTTACAACACAACCAAGAACTCCTTCCTTGCTGATCTATTTTGAACTCCTTCAAAAACTTGTCAAGGCATGCATCTTGTTGAAACCAGTGTTTCGATCTATCTCCATAGATCTTGATGCTCAACGTTCAAGTAGCGCAATCCATGTATTCCTTTGAAAAAACTCCTTTCAAACAACCTTTTATGCTTCACGGAAATTCTACATTACTTCTGATCCACAATATGTCAACCACATATATTATTA
This sequence comes from Hordeum vulgare subsp. vulgare, assembly GCF_904849725.1. Classification (NCBI taxonomy): domain Eukaryota; kingdom Viridiplantae; phylum Streptophyta; class Magnoliopsida; order Poales; family Poaceae; genus Hordeum; species Hordeum vulgare. The sequence goes on along the minus strand of NC_058524.1, from coordinate 502,482,964 downwards.
GAAATTCTATAGCGCTCCCACTCACTTCTTTGGAAATACAAGTTTCTCATAAACCTTGTACAAACCTAAAAGCTTTGATCTACTCATCAAAGCATATATTCCAACTCCGAGATGCTTGCACCAGTCCATTGAAGGATCGCTGGAGCTTGCATTCTTGCTAGTATCCTTAGGATCGACAAAACCTTCTGGTTGTATCACATACAATCTTTCCTCAAGGAAACCATCGAGGAAACAATGTTTTGTCTTCCTATGTGCCATGTTTCACAAATAATGCAGCAACTACTAACATAATTCCAAGAGACTTTTAGCATCGCCATGAGTGAGAAAGTCTCATCATAGTCAACTATTTGATCTTGTCGGAAACATCTTTGCGACAAGTCGAGCTTTTCTTAATAGTGACTTATCACAATCATCGTCTGTCTTCCTTACAAAGATCCATCTTTACTTAATATTCTTACTACCGTCAAGTAGTTCCTCCAAAGTCTACACTTTGTTCTCACAACTGGTTTCTTTCTCGGATTTCATGGCCTCCAGCCATTCGTCAGAATCCAGGCCCACCATTGCTTCTCCGTAACTCGTAGGTTCATTGTTGCTCAACAACATGACCTCCAAGACAGGGTTACCATACCACTCTGTAGTAGTACGCGACCTTTGTCGACCTACGAGGTTTATAGTAACTTGATCCGAAGCTCTAATGATCACTATCATCAGCTTCCACTTCAATTGGTGTAGGCACCACAGGAACAACTTTCTGCGCCCTGCTACACACTGGTTGAAGTGATAGTTCAATAACCTCATCAAGTTCCACCACTCTCCCACTCAATTCTTTCGAGAGAAACCTTTCCTCGAGAAAGGATCCGTTTCTAGAAACAAACACTTTGCTTCCGGATCTGAGATAGGAGATGTATCCAACTGTTTTGGATATCCTATGAAGATGCTTTCATCCGCTTTGGGTTCGAGCTTATCAGACTGAAACCTTTTTTCACATAAGCATCGCAGCCCCAAACTTTCAAGAAACGACAGCTTAGATTTCTCTAAACCTCAATCTATATTGTGTCATCTCAACGGAAATACGCGGTGCCTTATTTAAAGTGAATGAACTTGTCTCTAATGCATAACCCATAATCGATAGTGGTAATTCGATAAGAGACGTCATAGTATGCACCATATCAAATAGGGCGTGGCTATGACATTTAGACACATCATCACACTATGGTGTTCTAGGTGGCATGAAGTGCGAAACAATTTCCACATTGTCTTAACTGCGTACCAAAACTCGTAACTCAGATATTCATTTCTATGATCATATCGTAGACATTTTATCCTCTTGTTACGACGAACTTCACTCTAAAACGGAATTGAACTTTCCAATATTTTAGACTTTGTGATTCATCAAGTAAATACTCTTGTATCTACTCAAATCGTCCGTGAAGTAAGAACATAACGATATCCACTGTGTGCCTTAGAACTCATTGGACTGCACACATCAAAAATGTATTATTCCCAACAAGTTACTCTCTTGTTTCACGTGGCATGTTTTGCATCTCTCAAGTGATTCAAAATCAAGTGAGTCCAAACGATCCATCTCTCATGGAGTTTCTTCATGCATTTATACCAACAGGTATGGTTTGCATGTCTCAAACGTTTCAAAAATGAGTGAGTACAAAGATCCATCAGCATGGAGCTTCTACATGCATTTTATACCAACATGACTCAAGTGGCAGTGCCACAACTAAGTGGTACTATCATTATTACTTTGTATCTTTGGCACTAATATCATGAACATGTGTAACACTACGATCGAGATTCAATAAACCATTGAGGGTAATTATTCAAGCAAATAGAACAACTATTATTCTCTTTAAATGAATAATCCTATTGCAATAAACATGATCCAATCATGTTCATGCTCAACGCAAACACCAAATAACAATTATTTAGGTTTTACCACCAATCCCGATGATAGAGGGAGCGTGCGACGTTTGATCACATCAACCTTGGAAAAACTTCCAACACGTATCGTCACCTCGCCTTTAGCTAGTCTCCGTTTATTCCGTAGCTTTCATTTCATGTTACTAATCACTTAGCAACTGAACCGGTATCCAATACCCTCGCGCTACTAGGATCACTAGTAAAGTACACATCAATATCATGTATATCAAATATACTTCTTTTGACTTTGCCAGCCTTCTTATCTACCAAGTATCTAGAGTTGCTCCGCCTCAGTGACTGTTCCCCTCATAACAGAAGCACTTAGTCTCGGGTTTGGGTTTATTCTTGGGTCTCTTCATTAGTGCAGCAACTGTTTTGCCGTTTCACGAAGTATCCCTTCTAGCCCTTGCCTTTCTAGAAACTTAGTGGTTTTACTAACCATCAACTATTGATGCTCCTTCTTGATTTCTACTTTCGAAGTGTCAAACATTACGAATCACTCAAGGATCATTGTATCTATACTTGATATGTTATAGTTCATCACGAAGCTCTCACGGCTTGGTGGCAGTGACTTTGGAGAACCATCACTATCTCATCTGGAAGATCAACTCCTACTTGATTCAAGCGATTGTCGTACTCAGATAATCTGAGCACACGCCCAACGATTGAGCTTTTCTCCTTTACTTTGTGGACAAAGAATCTTGTCGGAGGTCTCATACCTCTTAACAAGGACATAAGCATGAAATCACAATTTCATCCCTTTAGAACATCTCCTATGTTCCGCGACGTTTCAAAACGTCTTCGACGCCTTGCTTCTAAGCCATTAAGTATTTTGCACTTAACTATCGTGTAGTCATCAGAAACGTGTATGTCGAATGTTCACAACATCCACAGACGACGCTCGAGGTGCAGCACACTGCGTGGTGCATTAAGGACATAAGCCTTCTGTGCGGCAACGAGGACAATCCTCAGTTTTACAGACTCAGTCTGCAGAGTTGCTACTATCAACTTTCAACTAAATTTTCTCTAGGAACATATAAAAACAGTAGAGCTATAGCGCAAGCTACATCGTAATTCACAAAGACCATTAGACTATGTTCATGAAAGTTAGTTCAATTAATCATATTACTTAAGAACTCCCACTCGAAAAGTACATCTCTCTAGTCATTTGAGTGGTACATGATCCAAATCCACTATCTCAAATCCGATCATCACGTGAGTCAGAATAGTTTCAGTGGTAAGCATCTCTATGCTAATCATATCAACCATATGATTCATGCTTGACCTTTCGGTCTCATGTGTTCCGAGGCCATGTCTGCACATGCTAGCTCGTCAAGCTTAACCCGAGTGGTCCGCATGTGCAACTGTTTTGCACCCGTTGTATGTGAACGTTGAGTCTATCACACCCGATCATCACGTGGTGTCTCGAAACGAAGAACTGTCGCAACGGTGCACAGTCGGGGAGAACACAACTACGTCTTGAAATTTTAGTGAGAGATCACCTCATAATGCTACCGTCGTTCTAAGCAAGATAAGGTGCATAAAGGATTAACATCACATGCAATTCATAAGTGACATGATATGGCCTTCATCATGTGCTTCTTGATCTCCATCACCAAAGCACCAGCACGATCTTCTTGTCACCGGCGTCACACCATGATCTCTATCATCATGATCTCCATCAACGTGTCGCCATCGGGGTTGTCGTGCTACTCATGCTATTACTACTAAAGCTACGTCCTAGCAATATAGTAAATGCATCTGCAAGCACAAACGTTAGTTTAAATACAACCATATGGCTCATGCCGGTTGCCGTACCATCAACGTGCAAGTCGATATTAACTATTACAACATGATCATCTCATACATCCAATATATCACATCACGTCGTTGGCCATATCACATCACAAGTATACCCTACAAAAACAAGTTAGACGTCCTCTAATTTGTTGCATGTTTTACGTGGTTGCCAAGGGTATCTAGTAGGATCGCATCTTACTTACGCAAACACCACAACGGAGATGTATGAATTGCTATTTAACCTCATCCAAGGACCTCCCCGGTCAAATCCGATTCAACTAAAGTTGGAGAAACCGACACTCACTAGTCATCTTTGAGCAACGGGGTTGCTCGTAGCAATGAAACTAGTCTCTCGTAAGCGTACGAGTAATGTCGGTCCGAGCCGCTTCGATCCAACAATACCGCGGAATCAAGAAAAGACTAAGGAGGGCAGCAAATCGCACATCACCGCCCACAAAAAAAATTGTGTTCTACTCGAGAAGACATCTACGCATGAACCTAGCTCTGATACCACTGTTGGGGAATGTCGCGTGGGAAACAAAAAAATTCCTACGCGCACGAAAACCTATCATGGTGATGTCCATCTACGAGAGGGGATTTCCGATCTACGTACCCCTGTAGATCGCACAGCAGAAGCGTTAATAAACGCGGTTGATGTAGTGGAACGTACTCACGTCCCTCGATCCGCCCCGCGAACTGTCCCACAAACCGTCCTGTGATCCGTCCCACGATCCGCTCCGATCTAGTGCCGAACGGACGGCACCTCCGCGTTCAGCACACGTACAGCTCGACGATGATCTCGGCCTTCTTGATCCAGCAAGAGAGACGGAGAGGTAGATGAGTTCTCCGGCAGCATGACGGCGCTCCAGAGGTTGGTGGTGATCTAATCTCAGCAGGGCTCCGCCCGAGCTCCGCAGAAACGCGATCTAGAGGAAAAAACCGTGGAGGTATGTGGTCGGGCTGCCGTGGAAAAGTTGTCTCAAATCAGCCCTAAAACCTCCGTGTATATAGGTGGGAGGGGAGGGGCCTTGCCTTGGGGCTCAAGGGGGCCCAAGGGGTTCGGCCGAAGGGGGGGAGGAGGAGTCCTCCTTCCAATCCTAGTCCAACTAGGATTGGAAGGTGGAGTCCTTCCCTTCCTTCCCACTTCCCCTTTTTTCTTTTCTCTTTGATTTCTTTTATTCCTGCGGAGGGGCCTCTTTGGGCTTGCCCACCAGCCCACTAAGGGCTGGTGCGGCACCCCTAAGGCCTATGAGCTTCCCTGGGGTGGGCTGCCCCCCCCCCCCCCGGTGAACATCCGGAACCCATTCGTCATTCCCGGTAATTCCGAAAACCTTCCGGTAATCAAATGAGGTCATCCTATATATCAATCTTCGTCTCCGGACCGTTTCGGAAACCATCCTGGCGTCCGTGATCTCATCCGGGACTCCGAAAAACATTCGGTAACCAACCATATAACTCAAATACGCATAAAACAACGTCGAACCTTAAGTGTGCAGACCCTGCGGGTTCGAGAACTATGTAGACATGACCCGAGGGACTCCTCGGTGAATATCCAATAGCGGGACCTGGATGCCCATATTGGATCCTACATATTCTACGAAGATCTTATCGTTTGAACCTCAGTGACAAGGATTCATATAGTCCCGTATGTCATTCCCATTGTCCTTCGGTATGTTACTTGCCCGAGATTCGATCGTCAGTATCCGCATACCTATTTCAATCTTGTTTACCGGCAAGTCTCTTTACTCGTTCCATAATACAAGATCCCGCAACTTACACTAAGTCACATTGCTTGCAAGGCTTGTGTGTGATGTTGTATTACCGAGTGGGCCCCGAGATACCTCTCCGTCATACGGAGTGACAAATCCTAGTCTTGATCCATACTAACTGAACGGACACCTTCGGAGATACCTGTAGAGCATCTTTATAGCCACCCAGTTACGTTGTGACGTTTGATACACACAAACTATTCCTCTGGTGTCAGTGAGTTATATGATCTCATGGTCATAGGAATAAATACTTGACACACAGAAAACATTAGCAACAAAATGACACGATCAACATGCTACGTTTATTAGTTTGGGTCTAGTCCATCACATGATTCTCCTAAAGATGTGATCCCGTTATCAAGTAATAACACTTGCCTATGGTCAGGAAGCCTTGACCATCTTTGATCAACGAGCTAGTCAACTAGAGGCTTACTAGGGACAGTGTTTTGTCTATGTATCCACACAAGTATTGTGTTTCCAATCAATACAATTATAACATGGATAATAAACGATTATCATGAACAAAGAAATATATTAATAACTAATTTATTATTGCCTCTAGGGCATATTTCCTACATATCCGCCACTACTATATCCTTAAGTTGTTTCCTTTCTCTCTAAAGGATGACGCTAAAGCCTGGTTCACCTCTCTTGCTCCTGGATGTGTGAGTAGTCCTGAGGATATTACTTCTGTGAGAAATATTTCCCTGCCCATAAGAAGCAAGTTGCCTTGCAGGAAATATACAACTTTGCTCAACTCCAAGAAGAGAGTCTCCCACAAGCTTGGGGGAGGCTCGTCCAGCTACAGAATGCTTTGCCTGATCACCCTCTTAAGAAGAACAAGATACTTGATATCCTCTATAATGGACTTACCGATGCCTCTAGAAACCACCTAGATAGTTGTGTCGGTTGTGTTTTTAGAGAACGAACTGTAGAACAAGCAGAGACCCTACTGAATAACATCTTGATCAACGATAATGCTTGGACTATAACCGAACCACCTCCTAAGCCAACTCCGAAGAAAAGAGGTATTTTATTCCTTAGTCCAGAAGATATGCAAGAAGCCAAGAAATCTATGCAAGAGAAAGGCATTAGATCTGAAGATGTCAAAAATCTACCACCTGTCGAAGAGATCCATGGTCTCTATAACCCGATACAAGTAGTAGAAGTGAATTCTCTGCGTAGGTTTGATGAGAGTGATATTCCTTTTGACAAACCTGCTAGCCTATGCTTTGATGAATTTGACAACTTTGTTGCCAAACAACAGAGTTTCAATGATTATGTTAGCAGACATTTGGAACGAAGTACTCGTATGCTTAGCCATTTAAGTGCTTGTGTAGATAGAAATGAAGCTTTTGAGTAAACATGCCTCTATGATTACTACTCAGGTAGAACAAGTACTTAAAGCTCAGAATGACCTGCTCAATGAATTAAATGACAACTCTGTCAGAGTCATTACTAGAGGAGGCAAAATGACTCAGGAACCTTTGTATCATGAAGGTCATCCTAAGCGAATTGATCAAGATTCTCAAGGAATCAATGCTGATACACCCAGTCATCCTAAGGAGAAGAAGAAGGATGATAGAAACCTACATGCCAGTTCACCAAATACTGTCACACCTGAAGAACCAAATGATATTTCTGCGTCTGATGCAGAAACACAATCTGGTGATGAACATGAACCTGGTGGCAATATGGACAGTGATGTTCATAATAATGCTCAACCTAACAATGATGAGGATGTGGAGATTGAACCTACGGTTAATCCTTATAACCCACAACCTAAGAGATACGATAAGAATGACTTCACTCCTAGGAAGCATGGTAAAGAAAGGGAGCCATGGGTTCAGAGATCTATGCCCTTTCCTCCTAAGCCATCCAAGAAAAAGGATGATGAGGATTTTGAGCGCTCGTTGAGACGATAAGACCCATCTTTCTGCAGATGCGGTTAACTCATATGCTCAAGATGTCTCCGTATGACAAGTACATGAAAGATATCGTGACTAATAAATGTAAGAGATCGGATCTTGATATCTCCACCATGCTTGCCAATTACACTTTCAAAGGTGGAACTCCTAAGAAACTTGGTGATCCCGGAGTGCCCACTATACCTTGCTCCATTAAAGGAAACTACAAAAGAACTACCTTATGTGACCTTGGATCCGGTGTTAGTGTTATGCCGCTCTCTCTTTATCGTAGACTTGAATTGGATAAGTTGACACCCACTGAAATTTCTCTGCAAGTGGCCGATAAATCAACTGCTTTCCCTATCGGCATTTGCGAGGATGTGCCTGTTGTGGTTGCTAACACCACTATCTTAACAGACTTTGTTATCTTCGATATTCCTGAGGACGATGCCATGGTTGTCATCCTCGGAAGACCCTTTTTAAACACTGCAGGGGCTGTTATAGATTGCAACAAAGGCAATGTCACTTTCCATGTCAATGGTAAGGAGCACACAGTGCACTTTCCGAAGAAACGATATCAAGTACATTGCATCAATGCTATCGAAAAGACTTCATCGATTCTTATTGAGAACTTTGAATGCCCTATTCCTCGTGTCAAGATGAAGTATGATTTGCTTGTTGGGGAGATACATATCCCCATTGAGGTGACTTAGTGGCTATTCGAAAATTCTCCATTCTCTCTTGCGATTCGAGAAGGTTTTTTCATGAGGACTTGATCAACCCCATTGACGGATTTCTTTCGATGACCATGAAATGGATGAATCAAAAAGTCACATATCTCTGTTTTGAGCTTCCATTTTCTGTTGCTTAGAATAAAAATAATAGAATTAGTTTAGTTTTTCCAGTTTTCTGTTTTAGCGTCCCGGAGAAAATACCCCGAAAATAAAAGTTCTCCGATGGTCCTGAAAATTTAGTATGGTTTTTTCTGGAATATTTGAAAATTACTCGGCCTGAGAGCTAGCCTGGGGACCAGACCAGTGGGCCACAAGCCCTGCCACCGCCAGCCCCCTGGTGGCGGCTAGCAAGCTTGTGGGGCCCACAGGGACCCCCTCCACTCATTTCAGCTCCCAGCCTCTTCTTCCACCTCCAGAAAAAATTGTTTCGTAGCTCAAACCCGTGTTCTTGCTCATTTGGCTGTGATTTTCGATCTCCTTGCTCAAAGCACCATTCTCCAAACCGTTTTGGGAAATTACTCCTTAGTAAGTGACTCCTCCATTGGTCCAATTAGTTTTTGCTCTAGAGCTTTATCCTTCGCGTATTCTTGCTACCTTGGTGACCCTGTTCTTGAGTTAGAAAGGTTGATTTTAGCTTGTCCCAAGTAGTTTTAGCGCGTGATACGGTCTCTAGGCACTAGTAGGAGTAGTTGCTACAAGTAGGGTTAATCTTTATTCACTTTTCTTTCGAAGTCTCTAAAAATTTCAGAATTTTTCAGAGCTATAAAAAGGAAAAGATGAGGAGGTTCTTGAGAGGCTATTCAAGCCGTAACCCCAAGGAGGATGAGAAGAACCACCCCAAGTACGTAGTCCCTCGAGTCACAGAAGTTCGAGCGTGCGAGTGGCCAAGTGATGAATTTTTGCGCGCCACTAGGCTTTATGAAGACTTTTATTACTTGGTGGAGAACGCAGGTCTTACTGCATTCGTTGAAGATAAGTGCTCACAATATCTCCTCCTCACCAATATTTTCGTTCAAAACTTCAAATTTTATCCGAGGAAGAATCCTCCCATGGTTGAGTTCATGATATACGATGTTCCCCAGTGCATGACACTACAAGATTTTTGCAATGTATGCAAATTACCTTATGTTGGGGATATCCGTGACCCTCGTCCACGGGACTTGGAGGATTTCATTGGTACTATTGCTGTTGGAGAGGAGAGAGGAGTGTCTCGCGCTAGAATTGCTAGCATACATTTTCCTGTGCTTCGGTACTTCTCATTATTTGTGGGAAATATTTGATTGGCCGTGGGGAGGCTAGATCACTTAGTTCTCCAGACCTTGCAGTTTTGCGCGAAGGCCTTTATAACGATAAGGCTTATAACCTAGGTGTTATAGTGGCCCAGAGGTTGAACACCAACCGTTCCAAGGGTGTCGTCTATGGAGGTATCTATGCTACCCGTCTTGCCAGACACTTTGAGATACCCATTAGACTGGGAGAGGAAGGAGAGATGCTTCTCCCTGAGAAATATCTGGATTATGACAGCATGGTTCGCCATGACTTTCTGGATAGAGATGCTAGTAGACGGATGATTTATAACCTGGTATTTAGTCAGGGTACTCGAGAGACTATTACTTTGCCTGCTCCTTCTTTGTTCGATCTTCATGCAGGCAGGTACATTGTTATGCCCTCGGACATCTACACATATTGGGGCTTGGCCCAACCACAGGTGCCCATGCCCGAGCCACCAGTCGAGTACCAGACGCCAGTTTATCAGTGGGAGCCAAAGGAGCTCACACAGCAGTGGCGTCGACAGTCTGCTCCAGATTATCCCGGAGCTGGTGATTTCCCACCATGGGAGTAGACCAAGCTAGGCCAAAAGCCTAAGCTTGGGGGAGTACGTGTTCTTACCGACTTTACATTCATGCTTATGCTTTCACTTTGTTAGCCGGTGTTTACACTTTGCCACTGTATTATCCGTGCTAGTTTATTTTCGCTTTCTTGTTTTCTTGTTTTGTGTCCTTTTGAGAAAACCCAAAAAGATTTTTCTTCCTTCTTTTGCTTGTTGGGAGCTTTCCCGTGTAAATAGTTTTCTTTTTCTTTGGGTCAAGGTAAAAGATATTGGTTACAATGTTTAGTGGCTCTTGCATGCATCCCTGTTTAGCTTTCAAAGAGCCATATTACTTTGTCTTCTCCTTTGTGTTTTCCTGCAGATTCAGCTTAGTCCAATGCACGAGCACTCTTATTATTGTTCACATCATTCGATCGTGCAAGTGAAAGGCAATAATGATGATATTTGATGAAGTGACTGAGACTACAAAGCTGGTATGAACTCTATCTATTTTGTTTTTGTTAATATGACTAGCTTGTCAATCCAGATTCAGCTTTGTTGTGAGAGGACCATGTTTGCAATGACAACTTAGAGATCATAGTTTCTGATGCCATGCTTATTTAGCTGAGAGTTTATAATGGTTTGTCTTGAATGCCAACATAGATTTTGAGATGACTCTGATGTAGTATGATAGGATGGTATTCTCCTTTGAATGATTCAAGTGGCTTGACTTGGCGCATGTTCATGCATGTAGTTGAAACAAAATCAACATAGCCTCTATAATGTTCGTGTTTATGGTGATTTATATCCTGTTCATGCTTGCATTCAATGTTAGTCAAACTCATTGCATCTGGATGACTGTTGTCGCTCTCTAGTTGGTCGCTTCCCAGTCTTTTGCTAGCCTTCACTTGTACTGAGCGAAATACAGCTTGTGCATCCACTTCCATAAACCCAAAAGTTTTTCCATGAGAGTCCACCATGCCTACCTATTTGCGGTATCTACCTGCCGTTCCAAGTAAATTTGCATGTGCCATTCTCTAAACCTTCAAGAAATAATCTGTTTTGCATGCCCGAACCGCTCATGTGGTGACAGGGGGCTATTGGTATCTTCCATGCTAGGAGTGTTATCCTCGACATGTGTTTATTCACTGTCATTCACGAGAAAGGGGTCGGTAATTGGAATGCCCAGTTCCACGCTAAAATTGAAAACATAACCGTAAAACAAGACTCCCCCCGGGTTGATGTTAGTATGGACGGTACCCGAGGATTCGGCTAGCCGTGGAGTGTGATTGATTGGTGGTGGGGGAGTTAAAACTTTACTTTTCTGTTTGGGAACCGCCTATAGCATGAGTAGCATGGAAGATATTGAGAGCTCTTGGTCATTGCATTGACAATGAAAGCATGCCACCCAAAATTATTATCTCTGTTTCCAAAGCTTGAGCTCTGGCACCTCTACAAATCAATGCTTCCCTCTGCGAAGGGCCTGTCTATTTATCTTCCTGTCGAGTCATCCTCTTCTTTTATAAGCACCAATTAGAGAGCACCTCTGTCATTTTTATGCTTTACTTTTGATTGATATTGAGTATGACTATGACTCGATCTTCGTTGCTATGAATTACAATGTTTAGTCAGCCCTTGATCTTTGAAAGTGCTCTGCATTTATGTTTTGCGGTCTCAGAAAGAGCTAGCGAGATACCACCTATTCATATTGCTTCATGCTTGTTTTCATTGAAGTGTTGGTATTTGAAACTCATTATTATTTGCTCATTAGCTGATTATGCCATTGATATTAGTTTACCGTGAGACCTTTGTGTCACTTGCTTATGTGGTTAACTTGTGACCAAGCTGAAATTCTGGTTATGAGTTAGACATAGTTGCAACAACAAGATCAAACAAAGTTTGTCAAAGTTTTTCTTTCTCTCTCAGTTTGTTAAATGAGTTGCTTGAGAACAAGCAAGGTTTTAAGCTTGGGGGAGTTGATACGTCTCCATCGTACCTTATTTTCCAAACTCTTTTTCCCTTGTTTTGGACTCTAATTTGCATGATTTGAATGGAGCTAACCTGGACTGACGCTGTTTTCAGCAGAATTGCCTTGGTGTTATTTTTGTGCAGAAATCGAAGTTCTCAGAACGTCCTAAAAATTTACGGGGAACATTTTTGGAAAATATGAAAAATACATGCGCAAAGATCCACCTGAGGGGGTGGGCTAGTGGGCCACAAGCCCTGCCACCGCCACCCCCTGGTGGCGGATGGCAAGCTTGTGGGGCCCACATAGCTCTGTCGCCCCCAATCTCAGCTCTATTAGTTCACTTTCGTCCCAAAAAAATCAAGAGAGAAGATTTCATCGCGTTTGCGATACGGAGGCGCTGCCACAACCTGTTCTTCATCTGGAGGGCAGATCTGGAGTCCGTTTTGGGCTCCGGAGAGGGGAAATCGTCGCCATCGTCATCATCAACCTTCTTCCCTCTCCAATTCCATGAAGCTCTTCATCGTCGTGAGTAATCTATTCGTAGGCTCGCTGGGCGGTGATGAGTAGGATGAGATCTATCATGTAATCGAGTTAGTTTTGATGGGGATCGATCCCTAGTATCCACTATGTTCTGAGATTGATGTTGCTACTACTTTTCCATGCTTAATGCTTGTCACTAGGGCCCGAGTGCCATGATTTCAGATCTGAAATTATTATGTTGTCACCAATATATGTGTGTTTTAGATCCGATCTTTCAAGTTGTAGTTACCTACTATGTGTTATGATCCGGCAACCCCGGAGTGACAATAACCGGAACCACTCCCGGTGATGACCATAGTTTGAGGAGTTCATGTGTTCACCAAGTGCTAATGCATTGGTCCGGTTCTTTATTAAAAGGAGAACCTTAATATCCCGTAGTTTCCATTAGGACCCCGCTGCCACGGGAGGGATGGACAATAAATGTCATGCAAGTTCTTTTCCCTAAGCATGTATGACGACACACGGAATGCATGCCTACATCACATTGACGAACGGGAGCTAGCCACATATATCTCCGTGTTATAACTATTGCATGATGAATATCATCCAAACAAATCATCGACCCATTGCCTACAAGTTTGTCCCACTGCTGCTGTTACTTGTCTTGCTCTGCTGCTTTTACTTGTCTTGCTCTGCTGCTACCTGCTACAATCTTGATTCGCTGGTCATTGACAGGAACAGACAATTTCCGTCAACGAGGCAACTTGGCGTCATTGATACAATTGTTAGGAATAGTCTGCCGTCAATAGATCGTTTCTGACACCGTTGTTATCATACTACTTTGTTGTTACTACTTCGCTTGCAGATACTAATCTTTCAGGTGTGGTTGAATCTGATAAATTCAACTGCTAATACTCGAGAGTATCCTCTCACCTCCTGTCTGGCTAACCAACAAATTTGGGTCGAATACTCTACCCTCAAAAATTGTTGCGATCCCACGCGCTGGTGGGCCGTCAACAACATTCTTCTAGTTTCGATTGCCGGAGAGTGCTAGCAGCATTCTTCTGGTGTCGTTGCACGTGAAGGTCTGCTGTCACGGAATCAGTAGGCGACGCCGCCGATGCGTTCCAACACCTGAAAGGGCCCTGCATAGCGAGGACCCAGCTTGCGCTTGGCTCAGGGATCAAGTGACTGCGTTGTACGGTGGAGAAACCGCAGCCACACCCAATCCCCGACCGCAAACTCGGCCTCGCGATGGTGAGCGTCATAGTATTTCTTGGACAGTTGTCGGGCCTCAAGAAGACGTTGCCGCACCTGAGCAAGAATGATAGCACGATCCCGAAGAAGTGCTCCCGCTGCCTCTGTCCATGCGGCCCCGTACTGGAGAGGCAGAATGGCCAGAGGGGCCTGGCCATAAACCACCTCAAAGTGGGTGGCATGCAGGGCAGAGTGGTAAGAAGTGTTGTAGAAGTACTCTGCCCACGAAAGCCAGTCCACCCAACCTCGGGGTCGATCACCTATGATGCAGCGCAAGTACATAGCAATCACCTTGTTGACAGCCTGTGATTGACGGTCCGGCTAGGGATAAAAGGCCGTGCTCAAGTGCAACTTGACGCCTGCCAACCTGAAAAGATCCCTCCAAATGTGGCCGGTGAACACTAGGTCACGATCGCTAACGATCAAAGAGGGAAACATGTGTAGACGGGCGATGTCGTCGAATAAGGCTCGCGCGACAGAAGTGGCGGTGTAGGGATGTCCAAGCGCGATGAAGTGCGCATACTTGGAGAAATGATCGACCACAGTCAGAATGACGGACTTGCCGCCCACCTTGGGAAGGCCCTCAATAAAATCCATGGAGATGTCAGCCCACACCTGGGAGGGCACCTCAAGGGGCTGGAGAAGGGTGGCCGGCTCCAATGTCTCGGTCTTGTTGTGCTCGCACGTCACACAAGAGCGCACCCAATCGCGCACCAACGCACGGTCGCCCGAAAGATAGAAGTGGGCGCGAAGGCGATGGAGTGTTTTCTGCACCCCCTCGTGGCCAACTAAGTGCGCCAAGAGAATCGTCCGGTGACGGAGATCGTCGTGATCGGGCACAAAGAAGCACCTATCACGGATGAGTAACCCGTCATCGAGGCGCCACGGCACCGTCAAGGCACCCTCCTCAAGCCCCTCCCTAAGAAGTTGAGCATCAGTGGTCGTGGCAGTGGCATGGCGAATGTCGTCGATGAAGACGAACGAGGGTCCCGCAGCGGATGCAAAGGGTTGTACCCTCGGTGTCGGAGGTGTCGTCACTGTCGTCACATCGCGATAATGTGTTTGCGACGATGTTGAGACGTCCTGGCCGGTACTCAATGGTGAAGTCATAGCCGAAAAGCTAACCGATCCACTGATGATGCGGAATCGTGGACAGTCGCTAATCCAACAAAAAATTCAGGCTATAATGGTTAGTACCAATCAGAAAGTGTCGCCCCCAGAGGTATGGTCACCAGTGTCGCACTGCGTGTACCAAACGGATAAGCTACCACTCATAGGTCGTGATCTTATGGTGACGTCCCGCGAATGGCCAGCTGAAGAAGGCGAGTGGTCCCACGCCCTGGTGAAGAACAACGCTCAAACCCACACCGGACGCATCACACTCAACCATGAACGGCTGCTCGAAATCTGGCATCTGGAGGACCCAACCGGTAGTAAGAGCCTCCTTTAGTGACTACAAGGCGGTAGCTGCCTCCTCGTCCCATGAGAAGGCGTCGCGGTAGAGCAGCCATGTGAGCAGCGCGGCGAGAAGACTAAACTCCCGGATAAACTTCCGGTAGTAGCCGACCAATCCCAAGAAGCCGCAAAGGGCCCGCGGTAAGTGCGGTGTTGGCCAAGAGGAGACCGGTGCGATCTTGTCGGCATCCATGGCGACTCCCTTGCTGAAATGTCGTGGCCGAGATATGCGACGGATGTCATGCCAAACGAGCACTTCAGGCGCTTAAGGTGGAGTTGGTGCGCCCGAAGCTCGTTGAAGATGATGGCGACGTGTTGCAAGTGATCTGCCCAAGACGAGCTATAGATGAGAATATCATCAAAGAAAACGAGCACAAACCGTCGCAAGTAGGGCTAGAGTACGTCGTTCATCAAGGCATGGAATGTCGCTAGTGCATTAAAGAGGCCGAAAGACATCACCAAAAACTCGAAGTGGCCATGATGCGTGCGAAATGCCATCTTCACGATGTCATCCGTGTGCATCTGAACCTGATGATAACCCGAATGCAAGTCCAGCTTAGCGAAGAAGCGGGCCCCGTGAAGCTCGTCCAGGAGCTCCTCCACAACCGGTACGGGAAATTTGTCCTTTGATGTCACGGCGTTGAGAGCACGGTAGTCGATGCAGAAGCACCATGAGCCGTCGGGCTTGCGAACGAGGAGCATCGGGGTCGAGAACGGCGAAGTAGAGATCCGGATGATGCCCAACACGAGCATGAGGGCCCACTGTCGTTCCATCTCATCCTTCTGCAGCTGTGGGTAGCGATATGGCCAGACGGCGACAAGCGTTGTACCCAGAAGAAGGCGAATGCGATTGTCGCATACTCGGGCATGCAGAAGGCCCTAGGGCTCGTCGAAGAGATTGTTGTGTTGCTGCATAAAATGGGCCCATAGGGGCGGTTCTGAATCGGCAGTTGCCGTCGACAACTGTGGTGGGGAAACTGTCGATGACGTGCCACCCTCGCCCTTCCTATCCACCTTGCGACCTTGAAACCATCACGTCATGGTCAGGGCGTCGAAGTCCCAAAGGATGGGACCGAGGGTCCGCAAGAAATCCACGCCGAGGATGAAGTCGAAACAGCCCAAGTGAATTCCCACACAAGTAATGGCGAAGTGCTCGTCGCCGATGGTGATGGGAACCTGTCATGCAATCCCGTGGCAACGAAGGCGGTCACCGTTAGCACAGTAACCGAGACCTGCTCGCCGCTGGTTGGTTGAAGGGCCAACCGACGCATGGTAGACTCAGGTAGGAAGTTGTGTGTAGAGCCCGTGTCTATGAGAGCTAGGAGACGCTCCCCATTAACCGTCACTCGCAGCATCATAGTCTTTTCTGCACGGATGCCTGCGAGGGCATGAAGGGAGACCACGAGGGCGGTTGTAGTAGTTGGTTCCGTCTCCTCAGCCAGCTCTCGAGAGGTTGTATCCTCCTCGACATAGTCCACTCCCTTCAGGTAGAAAAGGCGTGACCAAACGTGGCCCGACATATAGGGTTCGCCGCACTTAAAGCATAGCCCCTGGCGGCGACGCTCGAGCTGCTCGGCTGGTGTGAGACGGCAGAACGGGCGAGTCACGGCCGTTGTGGGGGACCCTGTTGCCGCCTGGGCCGGGCGTGGCCTCCCGAGGGGGTAGGCGAGGAGCCCGAGCCGGAAATGCGTGTTGCATGGCAACGACGCGCTGCTCGAACGTGCGGGCATAGTACATAGCCGTCTGGAGTTCCTGTGGTCCGCGCATCTCGACGTCCATGCGGATGTGGTCGGGGAGGCCACCGACAAAGAGTTCGGCCCGTTGAACAGCCGAGATGCCCGGGCCGTGGCAGGCCAGTGCCTAGAAGCGCTCGACAAAATCCTGCATCGAGGAGAGGAATGGGAGGCGTCCGAGTTCCGCCAGCCTGCTGCCGCGGATGGGTGGCTCTTACTGTAGAAGGCACAGGTCCTGGAAGCGTTCCCATGGCGGCATCCCGCCCTCGTCCTGCTTGAGGGCGTAGTACCACGTCTGTGTCGCGCCCCGGGAGGTGGTACGAGGCGATCCAGGTGCAGTCGGACGCGAGCTTCCGTTGCCCCGGAAGAACTGGTCGCGCTAGTTGAGCCAGTTCAGGGGGTCGCCGGTGCCATCGTATGTGGCGAACTATAGTTTGGAGAAACGCGGCGGGTGTTGGACGTAGCCAGCGGCCATTAGTGGCTCCGCCGCAAGGAGCAGTGGCGCCTATTGACCCGGGAGGACGGGCTCTAGTGACCCGTCGTGGAACGGGGGGCGTCAACACGAGCGTGGAGTCCCACCGGTCCGGCGGAGCCGGCGAGTGGCCCGGCCGGGTGTACCGCTGTAGGGGCCGGTAGGATCAGCCGCATCATGGCTGTCGTGTAGACGGGCTCGGTGAGCCAGGTCGGGAGGGGGACGGCGATGGAGGGAACCGCACATCCTGGATGGGTGCGCCCAGGGTCGGAGGCGGCCCACTCTGCGCGAAGGTGGACCCCAAATGTTGCGCCGGCGCGAGGATTGGTGGAGGAGCTATTGCGGGGAAGAAGGTCGCGGCCGACTGGTGCGGCGCGGGGCTCCTTGCGAGGAGCGCACGGATGCCCGCCACGGCGTGGCCGAGCTCTAGCAGCGCGCCGGTAATCTCCACGGGGGAGAGAACCAGACCGGCCGATAACGGCGGCGGGCAGGTGGCCTCGGAGGGTGGGCCGATGACGGTTGCGGCGGCGACCGAAGTGGCCATCGGTGTGGTGGCTAGCAGTGGTGGGGCGAATACCGACGGAAGGCTGGAAGCGGGAGGAGGGGCATACATGGTCGAACCTTTGTAAGCTGATACCAAATTAGTAGGAACAGCTTCCCTACCAAGGCGTGATCGCAGGTTGTAGGGGTGCTGCGGTGGATGACGAGGCGGCGGGCGCGGCCGACGGCGCTGGGGCGCCGTGGTCACGAGCGAGAGAGAGAGTTGTGTGCGGCTAGGGTTAGGGCACCGACTCCTTCTAGGAGCCGATCAAAATAGATTGATCTTGCTTAATCCCAAAGGTGTCCATTACATGAGTATATATAATTCCTCTAGGCTATCAACTATAATAAACTGAGATAAGCCCATAACATTGTAAGATAACTCGGCCAGGTTGGCTAACTCGGCCTCCTCCGGTTATAATGTAAATCAGTCATAACATAGGGACCTTCTTATAGTGTCTTTTCAAAAAGTTCATTTCTTATACACATAAGATTTCTAGTCTTTTTAACTAGTTTTCCGGGATAGACTCCAGATCAAATTACCAACCACGATCATATTTGTGTGTTAACGGACTCTAACCGTTTATGTCCCGGAGCACACGCTTGTGGGCGACACACCATAATATAGTATAAATTCCTCTAATTATGTAGATCAACATTAGGGATGTAATCTAACTATACGATCTAGCTCCTTCCAATCATGAGTGTATCCAGGTAGTCTTTTCAATATAAATAGTATATTGTATTCCAGTGATGATCGACCAGTTTCCTTAAGTATATAATTTAAGCATTCCAACAAGCAATAATTTCATAATAATCATGTAAAGAAGTTTCATGTATAAATATATGTATAATTCCATAATGAGATATTTCGAATATTAGCAATTCCTAGGTACATATTTATAAGTCGGCACGTGTATCTAGATCGTGTACATATTTATAAGTCCGGCACGTATACATATTTATATATCATTAAAAACTTTAGATGTTCTATTTTTAATAATATATTTTTTATGTTAAACAATATATTTTATATAATTCAAATTGACGATCTAGATACACGTGCACGTCTTATAAACTGGGACGGACGGAGTACCATTTTTCTTTGTAATTTATAGATGCCCAATCTTATTTTTGTTCTGTACATATTTCCGTCTTCTCAAAAGTTAAGATACGATGATTGCGTACTCTAAAAAAAATCTTAGCTTTGCCAACAATTAGACTGTCACGCATTACACTTGATCAAGTAACTTTGCTGGAGAACAAGTATTTGTTCAAAAAAATTGGCCTAAATATTAAACTGACAAGAAAATTGCAGAAAAACAAGCATCATCATAAGATGAACCATCAGTCAAGATCCATTCATTGGGCTAGAGTTCATGCCAAATCCAGCAGACAATTAAATCGTCCAAATAAGGGAAATAACCAGAGATGGGAGTGGAGAGAGAAGCTCACCTGAGTGAGTGGATCCCCCTCCCTCGTTTCAGGCTGTTGCTAGACTCCTACGCAGACAGGTCCCTTGTTTCGGGTTGTTGCTGCACTCCTACGCAGACAGGGGAGCGACGCAGTGAGCGGAAGGCCCGGTGGGACAGGGCGGAGAGGGTTGGCCAGGACGGGCTCGCGCGGAGGACCAGGGCGCAGGGGGAATACCAGTGGGCCGAGGAGCTCCGGTGTCAAGGTGAGGTTGAAGGCGAAGACGAAGGCACGGGGAAGAAGGTAGCCCCACCGCAACGACCACGGGCGGCAGCGGAGGGACCCGTCACAGCGGTAGTTTTTAAATTATTATTTTTGCTTAGTAATATGTATGTTATTCATATCATAAAGATCAAAGTACAAACGGTAGGTTTTAAATTGATCAAAGTACAATCGCTTGCAAGTACTTCCTCCGTCCGTAAATATTTATCGGAAAGATGGATGTATATAGATGTATTTTAATTTTAGATACATCTATTTTTGTTCATTTTAAAGATAAGTAATTTCGGATGAAAGGAATAGTTGAATTTGCTATAGTCGTGACCAACAGCCTGAGCACCATATTAAAGTTAAGAATTCTTTTCCTTACATGATAGCAGATCAACGACGCGACATAAAGAAAGCAAGCAGGACTAGCCTGCCAAACAAACCAAATCTTAAACCAAGATTCTTTTTTCAGATACATTAGAATTACATCTCAGGCACATCCCAAACAGAAGAAATATAATGGGTCAACTGGGTGAAAGCAGGGGCTAAGCATTTAGGGAGTCTTATTTCCGAAGAATAAACATGCAATATGCTTTGGCCTGTCTGGCCATGTAACTGACAATTCATATTTTCTTTTATTAATTAATGAGATGAGACAAAAAATTGCCTCCGCTTAGAAAAAAGGGTCAAATAGCTAGTACGCGTCGCTTTGTTTGGTTTATTAGTCCTTCAAGGGGCCTAAATTTGAGCAAAAAATCTACTCATAAAATAGGACTTATTTACCATAAAAAAACATTGGACTCGTATTCAAATTTATAAGTTCCCAATGATAATACATTTTGTGCCATATAACTTATAATTTTTGAGTCAAATTTAGGTTCAACGATCAAGATGTAAACCCGCACACAAGTATCTTACATGATTGTCATCTACTAGGAAGGAGACAGACGAATGCATAACAAAACCAAGAGTTCTTACATGACTGTCATCTACTGGGATGGGGGCAGACGAGAAACGAATGAATAACAAAACCAAGAGTTCTTACATGACTGTCATCTACTAGGATGGGGGCAGACGAGAGACGAATGCATAACAAAACCAAGAGTTGTTACATGACTGTCATCTACTAGGATGGGGGCAGACAAGGGACGAATGCATAACAAAACCAAGAGTTCTTACATGAATGTCATCTACTTACTAGGATGGGGGCAGACGAATGCATAACAAAACCAAGAGGTCTTGAATGTCAGTCATCTACTAGGAAGGGAAGGGAACAGACGAATGCGTAAGAGCATCTCTAGTAGAACCCTCAAACCCTTAAAACAAAAACCAGTTTTAAGGGTTGAGAATTGCACAATTTTGACACTTTTAAGGGTTGAAAAACAGGGACAAAGATTAGAACCCTCAAACCCAACCCTTACAACGGAATATTCTGTTGTAAGGGTTGGGTTTGAGGGTTCTAGTCTTTGCCCCAACCCCAAACCTTAAAACTGTCATTCATATATCACACATTTCATCATATGACATATCACAAATTCAATCACATTTGACATAAAACAATAATCATTCTAGTTATTATTACAACACCGTCGTCGTCGTCTTGCAACAACTCGTCAATGTCCGAATCGTCGGATGACGACCAATCCGACGCATCGGACAACGAGTCCATCTACAATGTGAGTGGCAACAATTGTGAGTAATGTCCAATGAAGCAAAAATGTAAAAATGAAGCAAAAAAGCAAAAATGTAAACCTCACCATTCGGTGCTGCGGAGGGCCGGCCAGGGAGGCGGCACTGGGAGGGTCGGCCGGGACGGGGTGACGCTGCGGAGGGCCGGCCGGCGGCGGCGGAGGGGAGGCCGGGGCTGCGGAGGGCCGGCCGGGGCGGCGACGCTGCGGAGGGGCTACGGGGATGGGGCGGCGCTGCGGAGGGCCGGCGGGGACGGGGCGGCGCTGCGGAGGGGCTGCGGCGGGGCGGCGCTGCGGAGGGGCGGCGGGGGCGGCGCGACGCTGCGGACGGGGCGGCGCTGCGGCAGGGGCGGCGCTGCGGACGGGGCAGCCGGGGCGGCGCTGCGGAGGGGCTGCGGCGGGGCGGGGAAGCGGCGGCGGAAGGCGGCCGGGGCAGGGCGGCGGAGGGGCGGCCGGAGCGGAGCGGCGGCGGCCGCGGATCGAGGGGAGGGAGCTGAAACTTCCCTCCCGCGCTGGAGAGGAAGTGGAGTGCAGGTTGGGGGCAATTTCTCCCCCCAACCCTCACTTCTACAGGCTGCGATGGCGTTTGCGGGTTGGACATTTAAATTTTTTTACGGGTTTAAGGGTTTAAGGGTTCTAGTCTACGTCGTTTTGTCGACGAAAACTGTAAAAAAACGGTTATTTTAAAGGGTTTGAGGGTTCTACTAGACTTGGTCTAACAAAACCAAGAGGGCCAAGTCAAAGTACCCAGTTGATGGTGTCCTTGACAAAATGGTAACATGTGGACTTGTGCTTGATCATGCGGAGGAGGCCATTATTGGCATGGTTGCGCAGAATCTGTATGCCAGTGAGCACTGCAAACTGCTCACCCATTATTTCGTCGGTCTCTATGGACTTGGCAACACAAAACTTGCCATCGCCAAGGTATACCAGTTCAGAAGACGTTGCACACCAGTCCTCTTCCTTAGGCGGGTTCAGATCCTCAAAATGCTGCAGAATGGGTGGTGGTTGCTGTTTGTCCTCCTCCATGCCAGAAAGGTCCAGAGCGCACAGGTGTTTATGGCTGCCTGCCGAGAAGCCGAACCACAGGTTGAATTCAGGGATGTACTTGGCTTCCCCATCAAAGGGCAGACTCCACTCCCCAACGTGCCTCCATTCTTTCTTCTACGTTCCTCGACGTGTCAAAGCAATAGGTGCCAATGCGCGGGTCATCGCATGACATATAGATGGTGGAGCACCTATTGGTCTTGTTAACCAGGCTCGTGTAGGAGGCTACATGAGAGGGTTGGTAGTCTGGCTCGAGGACAAACGGAGGCGGCCGAAGAACCCGCCAGCGCCAGCCTCTATGCATTTCGCGCACTTCTGGGCCGCCGGTCCTAGGCCCGTGCTCAAGGACCTCGAAGCAGGAAACCTTGTAGTCCTCACTGGAGCCATATGCATCCATGGCCTCCCCGAGGTGCCTCTCCATGACGTAGAGGCTGTTCTCGGCGGCGCCGGGTATGGGGATGGAGAGGCACACGGGGTCCCACCCCTTGGGCTCGTTGATCCAGGGCAGATGAAGGAAGAGACGTTTGTCGGCGTCGTACAGCATGCTTTCGCCGGCCACGTTGGCGCCCACGATCTGCCTTCGCCGCCGCCCATGGGCGCGAACAGATCCATGCCGCCCATGAGCGGCAGATAGGTGGGGGATGGAGAGAAGCTCACCGCTGGCTCGGGCAGAGAAAGGGTCTGCATTTCCAGAGCACCATCCTTGGCCTTGTTTGCGATCGATGCTGCTGGCTCGCCTCCTGATTCTGATTCATAGAAGAGATGCTTGTACAGGTCGATTCGCCGCACCGAGTGGACGCCTGTGGAAGTATTCTTCGTCACCACGTTGAGAAGCCGCCGTATCATCTTCGATCGCCTGCGCCCTAATCGCAGCCTTGCTGATAAAAGAGAAGAACAATGATCAATAATTCTCTTTGGTGAGACCTTTAGAAAGGCAGAGGCTTTCGCCGAATAACAATACCTGGTTTAGTGAAGTATAGGAGGAGATTGGTGCGGGCGTGCGGCGGCGGAGACTGGGAGGGGGAAGCTTTAGGTCTTTCCAGTTTGTTTCCAGTTTGACCTAGTTCCGTCATTTTTTTTTTCTTTTTCTTTTCTTTTGGGAAAAGATAACATCCACACGTGTAGGTGTTTACAAACCGTCCACACGCATGGATACGTATCCGTTTGTGCTTTACATTAATTTTGTTATTTTTTAACAATTTTTTTTATCACGTAGGACTAGGTTGGTGTATGGGTATTTAACCACTTCGCTCGTCCATCCGTTTCTTTCTCAGCAGTTATCTTTTTTTATTTTTGGTTTAAAAATGTTTTTCGTTTTAATTAAAAATTTGTTTTCAGCATTAAATCCGTCTCGATGACATCTTTAAAAAACTACATCCCATGTTGACATGTTTCAATGAAAAAAAATTAAGCAACAGTTGTCAAGACGTTATATTGTTAGTAGTCATAGTGTTTACACTATAGTTGTCATGACATGTTCTATCTATTTTTTCTTCCAGATTTAAAGCTATCGTTATATTTTTAACTATTTTTTACGGTAATTTTTATTAATTGACCATGGTAATTTTTAGTAATTAACCACGGTAAATTTGATGCATGGATCATGACAATTTTTAGTAATCCATCACGAAAATTTTAGTTTATAGATCATGGCAATTTTAGAATTTTGGCCATGATCGATGAAAAAAAAATTGACCAAAAGTTAACATGATGTTTACACTATAGTTGTCATAGTGTTTACACTAAAGTTGTCATGACATATTCTACCTATTTTTCTTCTAGATTTAAAGCTACCGCTACATTTTTTAACTACTTTTTACGGCAATTTTTATTAATTGACCATGAAAATTTTAATACCATGGCAATTTTAGTTTATGGTTCATGACAAGTCTAGTTTCTTAATTTCCCATTTTATAATATATCGAAATTTAGTTTTGAATATAGAAAAAACTAGCTGAAACATATCATGACAACTTTAGTGTAAACATCATGGCAACTACAATGTAACATCACGGCAACTGTTGCCAGAAAAAAATTATCGGAACATATTGATATGAGATCTAGTTTCGAAGATCTTGTCGTGATGGATTTAATGGTGAAAATGGATCTTCAATCGAATTTTTCATTTACAAGATAAAACATTTTAAAAACAAAAAATTCAAAAAGATATCCACATACATGCATGTGGTATGGCCATTAGCTGTTTTGCCCACACGCTCTGAGTTGCTTCCCTTACACACCACACGTGACGTATGGGCAACACCCCTTAACGCCCACACGTGTGGGGGTTATCAGGACCCTTTCCTTTTTAGAACAAGATATGTCCCTTTTTTCTAATTAGTTTCATGTTTTTTAGGCAGTTTTGTGATTAATTTCAATTACTTTCTTTTACGTTTATAGTAAATTTTGATATGTTATAAAAAGAGAATTAAGAAACTAAACTTGTCATGGTGAATTATTAAAAATTGCCATGATCCATGAAATAATTTTGACATGGTTTATAAGTAAAAAAAATGTCATCAATAACTTTAAAATGCATGGTCAATAACTTAAATTTAACATGAACCATAAATTAAAATTGCCATGCTGAATTACTTAAATTTGCCATGATACATGCACTAAAATTTGTCATGGTGAATTACTTAAATTTGCCATGATAACATGCACTAAAATTTGTCATGGTTCACACACAAAATATTTTTCATGTTCAAAATACTAGTATTGTCATGGTCAAAAATATTAAAATTGTCATGATCTATCAACTCAATTTGCCATGATGAATTATTAAAAATTACCATGATCCATAAATTAAAAAAAATCATGCTTAATTACTATGATTTCCCATGGTTAATTAATTGAAATTACCATGAAAAGTAGTTGAACTACAATCGTAGTTTTAAATCTAGAAGAGAAAACTAGATGGAACATGTCGTGACAATTTATTGTAAACACTATGACAACTTCAGTATAAACATCATGGGAACTTTTGACCCCAAAAAATGTGATCGAAATATATCAATATGGTATCTAGTTTTGAAGATCTCGTCGAGACAGATTTAATGATGAAAATAAATTTTTAATTATATTTTTTATTTAAGAGATAAAACATTTGTAGTCCAAAAAATCAAAAAGATTGATACGGCAAGATGGATAGGGATGGAGGCATGTGGACCATGTTGTCTCGTGCCACACGTATGGACGTTATCATATACGGGGGTTTTACTTTTCTCGTTGCGACTATACCTCGCTCACCGCGAGTTGGATTTTTTTATTTTTTTGAATCAATCTTGTTGTCAGTTTTTTTTCTCGCTAACTTTATTGATTTGTAACGATGTTCATTAGGTACAAAATTTTGGTTGTGGGGAGCAACCAACCAAATATGGCATCCTATACCTAGAGTACAACCAAATTTGACGAGGTTATGCATTTTGAAATTAAAAATCCTATGCTCATGAATAAAATTACATGAAATAAAAGAAGCTTTCCTAGCATTAACTTCCTTGATGATAGCTCCATGGAGACCACCCGATACTACTTGTATATTTTTCACCACGCCCTCGCAATCCAACGCCACATGGATCTTCTGAACTCCCAAGTCTTCGGCAAGAGCCATGGCCTCCTCACACGCAAGTGTTACTAGCATTGTGGGGTCTTTTTTTTTAAAGATACAGCAGTTGACTGGCATATATTAATCAAAGCTCGTAGAAAGGCGGGCTACAACAAAGTGGGTTCGATCGAAATGATCAAGGATAAAAAAGAAAAAGAAGAAAAAAAGAACGGTGCCCCAACCTACGTAATTTCTTTCATTGATTCCCCAAAGGGGTGCTCCAGAAAGACCACTCCTGCCTGCCTCCGGAACTCGAGGGTTGTTGTA
The DNA here is from genome assembly GCF_904849725.1 of Hordeum vulgare subsp. vulgare. Lineage (NCBI taxonomy): Eukaryota > Viridiplantae > Streptophyta > Magnoliopsida > Poales > Poaceae > Hordeum > Hordeum vulgare. The sequence goes on along the minus strand of NC_058524.1, from coordinate 502,456,817 downwards.
ATTGAGTTGTTTATGTTATTGACACTCGCGGTCTTTTTTCTAAAAATGCATTCGTTTCGCTCCTTCCAAATCTTAGATGTGATGATTACTATCATTGTCCTGATACCCTGTGTTCTGGTCTAGCATTGTGGGATCAGTAATACCTGCGTAGACAACCAAGGAACAGGCCATGTGCTGGCCATAGTGATCTCTAGATGTTGTCCCAGCAACACTAGCATGTGTGTGGTGCTCAACCCGTGCCATCCACATTCATTTTCACAAACGCCTCAGGTGGGGGTAACCAGCGCTGCACCTCCCGTGCCGTTGGAGCGGAGCCTCCCCTCACTAGTAGAAAACGGGCCTTTCGTTTGACCCTTTAATCTCAGTTTTTGAACCGGAACTAATATGATCATTAGTCCCGGTTCCAAAGTCTAGGAGTCGTCGGTGGGCCCGAACATTATTAGTCCCGGTTTGATTTGGACCTATAGTCCCGGTTTGTGACACAAACCGGGACAAAAGGGCTGGTGGCTCTGTCAGGCTGGGGCCCCATTAGCACCTTTAGTCCCGGTTTGTATCACAAACCGGGCTATATATGAACCTTTAGTCCCGGTTCATTATACAAACCGGGACTAAAGAGTTTACTATATAAACCCCTTCGTCCGACCCGTGCTCATTGCTCTGATTTCTCGACTATCTCCTTTGTTCTTCCCCTTGCTCGAGATCACCCTCCAATTTTCACCAAGATTTGTGAAGATTTGAGGCAGCCCATCTCTCCAAGTGTTCACCAAGGTTAGCAACTTTGTCCTTTCATCTCTCATTGCTACATCGGCTCGTGCAATGCTCTATAAGTATCGTGATTTGTGGGTTTTAGTTTGGGAGTAATTATGTGGGAGTTTATTTGATTTATATGTAATTTGGGCTCAAATTAACTTCTTAGTTTGCATATGTGTAGGTGTGGTTTACATAGTGCCTTCCCGTCTCCGTCCTAACCACCGTCGATCGCCTTCACCGTCCCATTGCCGGCTCCACCTTGGTGATCCTATTGTTCTTATCCTTTTTATTCCAAAAAAATCTTATTTTTGTATGATTTATATAGTTTTCTTACCTGTATGATTTTGTTATACATAGTGTCATGGTCTTGATATCCGTCCCCGTCGGCCCTCGTCCGGTTTATGATTCGGATGTGGTATATTCTATTTTATAACTATTAGTTGCATGTCTCGTTTATATGACAATTATGCCCATCAAGTTGACATACATATTTTTTATCTAAGAGGTGTGTGAAGCGGAAATTGCATCCAACCCTCTTGTCGAGAAGTTAAATTTAGTTAAAAAAGAAAATGAGTACTTGAAAGAAAAATTGAAAAGAATTGAAGAAGAGAAGATAAAGTTGGAGTTGTATGTTGCCGAAGTCGTCGATGATCACAAGATCAAGACGGATGCAATGCGCTTGAAGATTAGAAGGATTAGAAATTATGCCCTTAATAAAGTGGCTTGGTTTCACTATGATGTTGGATCAATTGTTACCTTAGTTGCGATCTTGATCGCATTTGTCGTTGCGTTTAAATGCTTTAGCTAGAAACTCTTGTATGTTGTTTTATGAGAATAAGTGTGTATGAACCTTATGTGTGAACTTGTATTAATTTGGTCTTTTCGGTCTTGTGTAATGAAGATGAACAGGCAATGGATGTAGGAAGACCGACACTCTCCCCAGTTCATTAATGGCTTGCAGAGTTTTCTGCGTACGGCTAAGGCAAACAAGCGGGATGGTTTTATGTGTTGTCCATGTGCTGTCTTTAAGAATGATAAAACTTACTCTAAGACAAAAGTCATTCACATCCACCTGTTTACGTCCGGTTTCATGTCCGACTATAACTGTTGACCAAGCACAGAGAAAGAGGGGTTCTAATGGAAGAGAATGAAGAACAAGAAGAGGATGATGATGGCTATCCTTCGTCCCGTGAATCCGATGGTACTACAATGGGGGAACAAGCTGAAGTAGAGGCACCAGATAAGCCCGCTGATGATCTTGGTCGGGCCATTGCTGATGCAAAGAGAAACTGCGCAAGTGAACATGAGAGGCTGAAGTTGTAGAGCATGTTAGAGGATCACAAGAAATTGTTGTACCCAAATTGCAAAGGTGACAAGAAGAAGCTGGGTACCTGTCACGCCCAAGATGCGACCCTATCCTCAATTTGGCACGGGGGCCTCGTCACGGATGGAAGCGTATCTCGTCGTGTCGCAAGAATGGATATTGTTACAAGTACATGTACTGAAAAGAAGAGATATATAATAGAATTGGCTTACACTCGCCACAAGCTACATCAGAGTCACATCAGTACATTACATAAACATCAAGAGTAAGAGCAGGGTCCGACTACGGACGAAAACAAACGACAAAAGAAGAACGACGTCCATCCTTGCTATCCCAGGCTGCCGGCCTGGAACCCATCCTAGATCGATGATGAAGAAGAAGAAGAAGAAGCAACTCCAAATGAACAGTCAACGCGCTCGTGTCAAGTAACCTTTACATGTACCTGCAACTGGTGTTGTAGTAATCTGTGAGCCACAGGGGACTCAGCAATCTCATTTCCAAAGGTATCAAGACTAGCAAAGCTTAATGGGTGAGGCATGGTTAAGTGGTGAGGTTGCAGCAGCGGCTAAGCATATATTTGGTGGCTAAACTTACGAGTACAAGAAATAAGAGGGGGAAGATCTACGCATAACGGACGTGAACTACTGATGATCAAATGAATGATCCTGAACACCTACCTACGTCAGACATAACCCCACCGTGTCCTCGATCGGAGAAGGAACTCACGAAAGAGACAGTCACGGTTACGCACACAGTTGGCAAGTTTTAATTAAATTAACTTCAAGTTATCTAGAACCAGTGTTAAACAAAGTTTCCACGTTGCCACATAACCGCGGGCACGGCTTTCCAAAAAGATTTAACCTTGCAGGGGTGCTCCAACTAGTCCATCACAAATTAACACAAGCCGCATAGAAATCCTCAATCACGAAGCTCGCGATCTCGTCAGATCCCCTAGTGGAAAACCTCAACTCTGAGATTACCCAAAGCATCACCGGAATCCCGATGCACAAGATATTTCGTCAAAGGTAAAACTAATCCAGCAAGGCCGCCCGACGTGTCGACGATCCCGAGAGGAGCCGCGTATCTCGTTCTCAGGACACGACGGATAAGCGATGTGTACAAGTGCCAAACCTCGAGTTTCCTCGCGGTGGCCCCGCATAGTGCTCTGTTTTGGACCAACGCTCATGAGGAGCACTGGCCCGGGGGTTGATTAAATTATCCTCGGGGTCCGGAAAGTCCCTATGCAAGTTTATTAGGTGATTAGGCAAATGTAGTACCAATGTTGGGCCTTGCCAGACCAGCTTTAATCTAAAACGAATTATCAAGGGGGTCCCCATAACAACCCCGATCGTGTTAGGAGCGCTCGTTTATGGAACATAACACCGGTAGCCGGAACTAAGGGGGCAAAGGTGGAACAAAACACCAGGCTAGAAAGGTCGAGCCTTCCACCTTTTACCAAGTATATAGGTGCATTAAATTAAATAGCATTTAATATGGTGATATAACAAGGAACCCATGTTTTCACATGGAAGCAACTGCACCTGCAACTAGCAACGCTAACACAGGGTTAAGCAAGCAGTAACATAGCCAATCAGTAGTTTGCTAGGTTGAACCGGTTGAAGGTTTACTTGGCATTGTTGAGAGGCTGATATTTAACATGTGGTAGGCCATGAGACATAATCGATAGAAGCGATAAAACTAGCATGGCAATGATAATAATGGTATCTGGGGAAATGATCATCTTGCCTGAGATCCCGCTTGGAAGAAGAATAACTCGGTGGAGTCGGCAAACCAACGTAGTCGAACGGGTCCTCACATTCCGACATGCTTGCGGAACCCTATCGAGACGGAGCAAACCGGAAACAAACATCAACACAGATATTCACCACACGATGCACAACACAAATGATGCATGAGCAGCTGAATACATGCAAGTCACGGCATGACAATTCACACAAACAGACACTACACATTAAGTGAAGTTCAATATACAACGAGTTGCATATTGACGAAACTCCACGTTAATTATTTAGTTCTATTCCGAGTTGATACACGGCAATATTAAATGTTGTTAAACATGGCACGAGGGTGAAGCACAAATTAATCTACCTAGCTAGGCATTTTAAATGAGGCTGGAAATGTCATGTAGCATCTCCGAAATGACCCCACGCTTTAAATTCTAATTCTGTCCAGATTTGTCCTAATCACATTTTAGGTTTGGTAGACGGCAAAACAAAGTGGTTCACGTGATTCTACTCATCGTTCTGGTCCAATTACATATATGGCACATCTCCAACGGAGCTATGGACAAATAGTTACGACCTAAACCCTTTTCAACACGTCGACACGCAACCGATGCAAACAACACACTAAACAGTTTTTATTATGCATGAGAGTTGGAAATATTAATCTATGCGAAATTCTACACGTTTGACTTATCTACGAATTTTGCATAAGAGGTAGCGTTTAAAAGTTATAAACGTTTCAAAATCAATGGTCTTTTGAAATTCTTAAAAAACCCTAGCGCCAACAACAACAACAACAACAAAAACAGGGTAAAATAATATGGGGTAGCACAGCTGGGATTTGAACCCAAGACCCCATGCATGTTGGGGTGCTGCGTTGACCAGTCCCACCGACCAGGTTAATGTGCTATGCGGCAGCTCAAACTTAATTGAGCAAGTAGCAACACGCAGCACACCAGTGATGCAACAAAATGAAACAAAAGAAAAACTGCGCTCACTGGGATTTGATCCCGGGTCTCGCTGGGACTGGAGTGGCTGCGCTAGCCAACTCGGCTAGCGGCCTTTGCGTTGACAGAACTAGCACACAATATAAACAACATGTACTTACAGAAGGGATCTAAGACAAAAGACTGAATTTTAGATCGGGATGGAGGTTCTCACAGAGGGGAAAACAACAGGCCGACGGCCATGGCCGTACTGTGAACGGGCGGGAGAGATGGGGGCCCTCCAGACCCGGTGCCTGGGGACGAGGAGAAGGCCGACGTCGAGCTACGAACACGAACCAACAGCGACGGGGCGAGCAGCTGGACGCGGTGTTGGCTCTGCTCGTTTCCCTGAAGAACAGAGACACCAGCAGGGGTGCTCCGGGGTGGGCGACGGGCGACATGGATGGGGCAGGGAGGCGAGCTCGAGTCGGATCCAGACGGCCTTGGCGTTGCGGTTCCATTCCCGGTGGTGGAGGCGGCTGGTGTCGCGAGACCGACCGAGGGCGAGCTCCTTGGGGCGGCAGCCATGGAGGTCTGTAGATAAGAAATGAAAGAGAGAGATGAGAGACAGAGAGAGAACCAGAGAGAGGAATAGAAGGAACAAAGAAGAGAGAAGGAGCAGGGGCGACCCGGGTGCCTGCTCGTCGGTGAAGCTCGCAGACGGCTCATGGCGTCGGTCTCGGGCACGCGGGAGCTCGGGAGGAGCGTCTCCTGGGAGGCACGGGACGAGGCCATGCTCGCTCTTGCACTCAAGTTGGCTGGTCGGGGACGGCCTGCTCGCACGGCATGCGGGCGACGGACGCTGGGAGCTGCGGGCGACGGATGCGTCCGGTGGCTCAGCTCTCGCGTAGGGCGAGGTCTAGGTGCAGGGAGCTCTGGATCGAGCGGCCTGAGGGGTTGGCTGCAGATTGGATCTGGGGATCCCGAGGTGGGAGATGCTACGCTTGTCTGATGGGAAAAAAATTAGGTGGGGTGGCGGCGGCTCGATGGGACAAAGCTCCTAGATTTTAGGGTTTTCCAAAATAGACTAGGGAACGTCTATATATAGTAGGTTAGCTAGGATTAGGGGTTTTGGACCCTCCGATTAGATCGGACGGACAGAAATAGTTGGGTTAGGGAGTCCAGTTGACAAACCGGAGACGGTTCGCAGCAAAACCGGGTTGATCTGGACCCAACGGTCACGAGCACCCGGTTCGGGTTTCGGGAGGTTTTCGGACTGGGTTGCGCGCAGGACCGGTGCACTGTGTAGAGGGGCTAGGCGGGGATGAGAGGGAAAACGGGCGACGCGGCAACATATTTTAAAACACCGACAAACGTCTGACGGTAGACCGAAATACGGTGCCGCTACGGTCGACCATTCGGGTACCAGACGGACTCCGATCGCGACAAAATTCGACAGGCGGCCTAGCTATAACTAATTACGACCGCATGCCAAGTTTCACCTCGATCAGAGAAAGTTTTACGCACACTTTTAAAACAGGGTTTTGACGATGCCACGGGCGCGTGCGTGTGCGGTCGGGCTCAGAACGGACAACGACGAGAACCGGCAACTACTAACGAATGCATGTTTTGAAAACTGGCGGCAACGGAGATGCCGATGCAATGCAGATTATGCGCATGATGCGATGTGATGCGACAAAAGAAAATAGACACACGTCAAAAACGGAAAGAAGGGGGAATCTTCTGGAACGTCGGCATCGGGCTGTCAGAGTACCACACTGGAATTGCTGCAATGGAAGGTAGAGAATGGTGTATCTCACAAGGGTTTTGATTGCTGAAATTGTTAAAGAAGATGCTTCCAAAGGACAATGAATTGTACGACAGTACCTATGAAGCAAAGAAGACTATCTGCCCGCTAGGATTAGAGGTGCAGAAGATACATGCATGCCCTAATGACTGCATCCTGTACCGCGGTGAGGGGTACAAGAATTTGAATGCATGCGCGGTTTGCGATGTCGAGCGTTATAAGATCGAGCGCGATGACTCTGGTGACGATGTTGAGGTCCAGAGCCCCAGGAAGAGGATTCCTGCCAAGGTGATGTGGTATGCTCCTATAATACCACGGTTGAAACGTTTATTCCAAAACAAAGAGCATGCCAAGTTGATGCGATGGCACAAAGACGAGCGTAAGAAAGACGGGAAGTTGAGAGTACCCGCAAATGGGTCGCAGTGGAGGAAAATCGAGAGAGAGTGGACGGACTTTGCAGATGACCCAAGGAACTGTTGGTTTGGTTTAAGTGCAGATGGCATTAATCCTTTTGGGGAGCACAACAGCAATCATACCACCTGGCCCATGACTCTATGTATCTATAACCTTCCTCCTTGGTAGTGCATGAAGCGGAAGTTCATTATGATGTTAGTGCTCATCCAAGGCCCCAAGCAACCCCACAACGACATTGATGTGTACGTGAGGCCATTAGTTGAAGAACTTTTACAGTTGTGGGCTATCAAAGGTGTACGTGTGTGGGATGAGCATAAACAGGAGGAATTTGACCTACGAGCATTGTTGTTTGTAACCATCAATGATTGGCGTGCTCTTAGTAACCTTTCAGAACAGACAAATAAGGGATACCACGCATGCACGCACTGTCTAGATGATACCGAAAGTATATACTTGGATAAATGTAAGAAGAATGTGTACCTAGGACATCGTTGATTTCTTCCAATCAAGCATCTCTTAAGAAAAGAAGGCAAGCATTTCAAAGGTGAGGCAGATTACCGGAAGAAGCCTGTCCACTGTACTGGTGATCATATACTTCATATGGTCATGGTTTTAAAAGTAATTTTTGGAAAGGGTCCTCGAGGACAGTCGGTTCCGAATGGCGTTGTCGGACACGCACCCATGTGGAAGAATAAATCTATATTTTGGGACCTACCTTATTGGAAAGTCCTAGAGGTCATCTCTGTAATAGACGTCATGCACGTGACGAAGAATCTTTGCGTGAACCTGCTAGCCTTCTTGGGCGTGTATGGGAAGACAAAAGATACATCGGAGGCACGGGAGGACCAACAACATATGCACGAAAAAGACGGGATGCATCCCAAGCAGTATGAAGGTCCTGCAAGCTACGTTCTTACCAAAGAAGAGAAGGAAATCTTCTTTGAATGCCTGCTCGGTATGAAGGTCCCGTCTCGCTACTCGTCGAATATAAAGGGAATAATAAATATGGCAGATAAAGAATTCCAGAACCTAAAGTATCATGACTGCCACGTGATTATGATGCAATTGCTTCTAGTTGCATTAAGGGGGCTTCTATCGGAAAACGCCCGATCATCCATTGTGAAGCTATGTGCATTCCTCAATGCAATCTCTCAGAAGGTAATCGATCCAGAAATCCTACCAAGGTTACAGAATGATTTGGTGCAATGTCTTGTCAGTTTTGAGTTGGTGTTCCCACCATCCTTCTTCAATATCATGACGCACATCCTAGGTCACCTAGTTGAAGAGATTGCCATTTTGGGCCCTGTATTTCTACACAATATATTCCCCATCGAGAGGTTCATGGGAGTCTTAAAGAAATATGTTCACAATCGTGCTAGGCCAGAAGGAAGCATCTCCAAGGGCCATGAAACAGAGGAGGCCATTGAGTTTTGTGTTGACTTTATTCTTGTTATTAAGTCGATTGGTCTTCCTGAATCGAGGCATGAGGGCAGACTAGGTGGAAAAGGCACGCTAGGAAAGGATTTAGTAATATGTAAGGACGGGCATTCTTGGGCGGAAGCACACTACACAGTTCTACAAAATTCCACCTTGGTGGCTCCGTATATCGAGGAACATATGGATATTGTACGCTCCAAGAACCCGGAGCAGTCTGATCACTGCATCAAACGTACACACATGTCTTCATTAGGCGGTTGGTTGCAAACATGTCTCATGCATGACCCTGAAGTTGGAGATGACATGTACTTGCTGGCCAAGTTACCATCTTCGACTGTATCGACTTTCAGAGGGTACGAGATAAATGGGAATACATTTTACACAATCGCCCAAGATAAAAAGAGCACCAACCAAAACAGCGATGTCCGCTTTGATGCAGCAAACACCAACAATAGGCGAAAGGACACATATTATGGTTACATAGAGGAGATATGGGAACTTGACTATGGAAACAATTTGAAGGTCCCTTTGTTTCGGTGCAAATGGGTCAATCTGAAAGGAGGCGGGGTAAAAGAAGACCCGCTGTACGGAATGACAACAGTGGATCTCAACAATCTTGGGTACATAGATGAACCATTCTTCCTAGACAATGATGTGCCGCGGGTTTTCTATGTGAAGGACATGTCTACCAAGCCAAGAAAAAGAAAAGGTAAGGAAGTGAATACATCATACGATGAGCCAAAGCGTCACATAGTTCTTTCAGGTAAAAGAAACATCGTGGGAGTGGAGGACAAGACAGACATGTTAGAAGATTATGAAAAATTTCACGAAATTCCTCCCTTCACAGTGAAGACTGACCCAAGCATCATGTTAAATGATGAAGATTTTCCATGGTTACGGTGCAAAGGGACACACGCGAAGAAGAAGTTTTATATCCCAACATCCCAATCTCGGATATGACCGACTTTCACTATCATCACTTTATTCTTAGTGAGTTTCTGGCTATATATATGTGTGTGTTATGGCGTTTGAAACGCGAAGAAACATTATGTATGTATTTCATATAAAAAGTTGGAAGGGTTACGGCAAAAACAGGATGCACTTCGTGTACAAACTGGACTATCTCTTTTGAAGTATGAGGGTTGTGGACGAATACTCATCTCTTACAAAGACATTTCATTTCTTTAATCTTATTTCAACTCTAGACTTTTTGTGCCCTCAATATGCATCATTCAAATCCACCTCATAAATTTTCAACCCTTTCTCACCTCATTTCTATTTTCCATGCATTAAATGAATATATTTTTTGAGATAAATGACCCTCAAATTAAAAGGTGCTACAAATCAACTCGGAAAAGGCTGAAACTTGCCATGGTATCATCATTTAACCCACGTGGCTTGTGCTAAAAAGTTGGAAGGGTTACGGCAAAAACAGGGTGCACTCCGTGTACAAACTGGACTATCTCTTTCGAAGTATCACGGTTCTCGATAAATACTCATCTTTTACAAAGCCATTTCATTTTTAAATCTTATTTCAACTCTAGACTTTTTGGCCCTCAATATGCATCATTCTAAGACACCTCATAAATTTTCAACCCTTTCTCACCTCATTTGCTATTTTCAATGCATTGAATATTTTTTTGAGGTAAATGGTCCTGAAATTAAAATGCGCTACAAATCAACTCGGAAAAGGTTGAAACTTGGCATGGTATCATAATTTCACCCACATGGCATGTGCTAAAAAGTTGGAAGGGTTACGGCAAAATCAGGATGCACTTCGTGTACAAACTGGACTATCTCTTTCGAAGTATCAGGGTTCTGGATGAATACTCATCTCTTACAAAGCTATTTCATTTTTTAAATCTTATTTCAACTCCAGACTTTTGTGCCCTCAATATGCATCATTCAAATCCACCTCATAAATTTTCAACCCTTTCTCACCTCATTTGCTATTTTCCATGCATTAAATGATTTGTTTACCTAAATGACCCTGAAATTGAAAAGGACTACAAATCAACTCTGAAAAGGTTGAAACTTGGCATGGTATCATCATTTCACCGACATGGCATGTGCTAAAAAGTTGGAAGGGTTACGGCAAAAACAGGATGCACTTCGTGTACAAACTGGACTATCTCTTTCGAAGTATCACGGTTTCAGACAAATACTCGTCTCTTACAAAGACATTTCATTTTTTTAATAACCTAAAATTACCAAAATTAATATAATGATAAAACACACTAATATTAAACATCACAAAAAAGAATGACTAAAAATTCTATTTTTAAAGTAAAGTTATTCACAAACTAGTGATTCACACAAATTTCAAACAGAAATCAAATTTAAACTATGTAAATTTGAAAATTACTAGCACTAATAGAAATTTTGTAGTTTTTTGACCTAAACCAAGAATATTGATTCAAAAACTATAAATAGTCTAACAGTTATTTCAAATTTGAAAACAGAAACTGTCATGTTTAGAAAAACAAAAACAATAGAAAAGAGAAAATTGACCGTTAGTCCCGGCTGGAGCCACCAACCGGGACTAAAGGTCCCTTCCCACGCAGAATTTGGGGCACCGAAAATAGACATTTAGTACCGGTTGGTGGCTACAACCAGGACTACACGTCCCTGCGAGTGGGCCAGACACCCCATCTTTAGTCCCGGTTGTAGCCACCAACCCGGACTAAAGACCCTTTAGTCTCGGTTTATAGCTCCAACCGGTACTATATGTGTTGGGTAACGTAGCATAAATTCAAAAAAATTCCTACGCATATTCAGATCTTCCTATGGAGAGACCAGCAACAAAAGAGGGGTGAGAGCATCTTCATACCTTTGAAGATCGCTAAGCGGAAGCGTTGCTAGAACGCAGTTGATGGAGTCGTACTCGCGGCGATTCAGATCGCGGTGTGATTCCGATCTAGTGCCGAACCACGACACCTCCGCGTTCAACACACGTGCAGCCCGGTGACGTCTCCCGCATCTTGATCCAGCAAGGAGGAGGGAGAGGTTGGGGAAGATCTCCGGCAGCACGACGGCGTGGTGTCGATGGAGAGATGAGGTCTCCCGGCAGGGCTTCGCCATGCACCGGCAGAGAGGAGGAGAAAGAAGAGCAGGGCTGCGCCGAGGGAGAGGGAAAACTGTGTGTAAAACAGCCCCGAAACCCCACTATATATAGGAGGAGGGGAGGGGGGTGCCACCCCTAGGGTTCCCACCCTAGGTGGTGCGGCAGCCCCCCCCCAGATGGGAGGTGTGGTGGCCAGGGCATGGGGAGGGGTGGCACACCCCTAGGTGGGCCTTAGGGGCACCAGCGCCTATGGTTTCCCCCCTCTCCACCTCCTGCGCCTTGGGCTGAGTGTGGGAGTGCACCAACCCACCTAGGGGCTGGTTCCCTCCCGCACTTGGCCCATCTAGCCTCCCGGGGTCGTGGCCCCCTTCCGGTGGACCCCCGGGGCCACTTCCGGTGATCCCGGTGGTCCTAGTACGTTACCGGTGACGCACGAAACTCTTCCGATGTCCAAAACCATCCGTCATATATATCAATCTTTACCTCCGGACCATTCTGGAGCTCCTCGTGACGTCCGGGATCTCATCCGGGACTCCGACCAACTTTCGCTAACCTCGTATAACAATTCCTTATAACCCTAGCGTCATCGAACCTTAAGTGTGTAGACCCTACGGGTTCGGGAGACAGGCAGACATGACCGAGACACCTCTACGGCCAATAACCATCAACGGGGTCTAGATACCCATTGTGGCTCCCACTTGCTCCACGATGATCTCATCGGATGAACCACGATGTCAAGGATTAAATGAATCCCGTATACAATTCCCTTTGTCTGTCGGTATAGAACTTGCCCGAGATTCGATCGTTGGTATACCTATACCTTTTTCAATCTCGTTACCGGCAAGTCTCTTTACTCGTTCCGTAGCACGTCATCGTGTGACTAACTCCTTAGTCACATTGAGCTCATGATGATGTTCTACCGAGTGGGCCTAGAGATACCTCTCCGTCATGCGGAGTTACAAATCCCGATCTCGATTCGTACCAACCCAACAAACACTTTCAGAGGTACCCGTAGTGCACCTTTATAGTCACCCAGTTACGTTGTGACGTTTGGTACACCCAAAGCACTCTTACGGTATCCGGGAGTTGCAAAATCTCACGATCGAAGGAAAAGACACTTGACAATAGAAAAGCTTTAGCATACGAACAATACGATCTAGTGCTACGCTTAGGATTGGGTTTTGTCCATCACATCATTCTCCCAATGATGTGATCCCGTTATCAATGACATCCAATTCCCATGATCAGGAAACCATGATCATCTATTGATCAACGAGCTAGCCAACTAGAGGTTTGGTAGGGACACATTGTGATCTATTTATTCACACATGTATTACTATTTCCTGTTAATACAATTATAGCATGAACAATAGACGATTATCATGAACAAGGAAATATGATAATAACCATTTTATTATTGCCTCTAGGGCATAGTTCCAACAGTCTCCCACTTGCACTAGAGTCAATAATCTAGTTACATTGTGATGTATCGAACACCCATAGCATTATGGTGTTGATCATGCTCATGGAAGAGGTTTAGTCAACGGGTCTGCAACATTCAGATCTGTGTGTACTTTACAAATCTCTATTACTCCACTCTAGACATGGTCCTGGATGGAGTTGTAGCGGCGTTTGATGTGCTTCGTCTTCCAGTGAAACCTGGGCTCCTTGGCTATGGCGATGGCCCCAGTGTTATCACAGAAGAGTGTCATTGGACCCGACGCGCTTGGAACCACTCCAAGGTCGGTGATGAGCTCCTTCATCCAAATTCCTTCATGGGCCGCTTCTGAAGCAGCTATGTACTCCGCTTCACATGTAGATGCTGCCATGACTTCTTGCTTGCTGCTGCACCAGCTCACTGCCCCACCATTCAAAACATATATGTATCTGGTCTGTGACTTAGAGTCATCCGGATCTGTGTCGAAGCTAGCGTCGACGTAACCCTTTACGACGAGCTCTTCGTCACCTCCATAAACGAGAAACATTTCCTTAGTCCTTTTCAGGTACTTAAGGATATTCTTGACCGATGTCCAGTGTTCCATACCGGGATCACTTTGGTACCTCCCTACCAAACTTATGGCAAGGTTTATATCAGGTCTGGTACACAGCATGGCATACATAAGAGAGCCTACGGCTGAAGCGTAGGGGACAGAACGCATCTTCTCTCTATCTGCTGCCGTGGTCGGTGACTGAGTCTTACTCAATCTCATACCTTGCAAAACTGGCAAGAACCCTTTCTTTGAGTTTTCCATATTGAACTTCTTCAATATCTTGTCAAGGTATGTGCTTTGCGAAAGACCTATGAGGCGTCTCGATCTATCTCTATAGATCTTGATGCCTAATATGTCTGCAGCTTCTCCAAGGTCCTGTTGGAAATATGCCCTAGAGGCAATAATAAAATGGTTGTTATCATATTTCCTTGTTCATGATAATCGTCTATCGTTCATGCTATAATTGTATTAACAGGAAACAGTAATACATGTGTGAATGAATAGATCACAATGTGTCCCTAGCAAGCCTCTAGTTGGCTAGCTCGTTAGTCAATAGATGATCATGGTTTCCTGATCATGGACATTGGATGTCATTGATAACGGGATCACATCATTGGGAGAATGATGTGGTGGACAAGACCCAATCCTAAGCCTAGCACTAGATCATATTGTTCGTATGCTAATGCTTTTCTAATGTCAAGTATCTTTTCCTTCGACCGTGAGATCGTGCAACTCCCGGATACCGTAGGAGTGCTTTGGGTGTATCAAACGTCACAACGTAACTGGGTGACTATAAAGGTGCACTACGGGTACCTCCAAAAGTGTCTGTTGGGTTGGCACGAATCGAGATCGGGATTTGTCACTCCGTGTGACGGAGAGGTATCTCTGGGCCCACACGGTAGAACATCATCATGAGCTCAATGTGACTAAGGAGTTAGTCACAAGATGACGTGCTACGGAACGAGTAAAGAGACTTACCGGTAACGAGATTGAACAAGGTATAGGTATACCGACGATCGAATCTCGGGCAAGTTCTATACCGACAGACAAAGGGAATCGTATACGGGATTGATTGAATCCTTGACATCGTGGTTCATCCGATGAGATCATCGTGGAGCTAGTGGGAGCCACCATGGGTATCCAGACCCCGCTGATGGTTATTGGCCAGAGAGGTGTCTCGGTCATGTCTGCCTGTCTCCCGAACCCGTAGGGTCTACACACTTAAGGTTCGATGACGCTAGGGTTATAGGGAATTGTTATACGAGATTACGAAAGTTGTTCGGAGTCCCGGATGAGATCCAGGACGTCACGAGGAGCTCCGGAATGGTCCGGAGGTAAAGATTGATATATAGGACGGATGGTTTCGGAGACCGGAAGTGTTTCGGGCATCACCGGTAACGTACCGGGACCACCGGGACCACCGAAGGGGGGCTGCGACCCCAAGAGGTAAGATGGGCTAAGTGGGGGTGGGAACCAGCCCCTAGTTGGGCTGGTGCGCCTCCCCACTCAGCCCATGGCGCAGGGGAAAGGAAAAGAGGGGGGGAACCCTAACTCAGGTGGGCCTTAGGCCCACCAGAGAGGTGCGCCACCCCCTCCCCCCCATCTGGCCGCCACAAACCCCATCTGGGAGGGCTGCCGCACCCCCTAGGGTGGGAACCCTAGGGGTGGCACCCCCTCTCCCCTTCCCCTATATATAGTGGGCACTTTTGGCCTTTGGAGGACACAGTTTTCCCTCTCCCTTGGCGCAGCCCCGCACTTCTCCCTCCTCCTCTCTGCCGGCGCTTGGCGAAGCCCTGCCGGGAGACCTCGTCTCTCCACCAACACCACGCCGTCGTGTTGCTGGTCTTCTTCCCCAACCTCTCCCTCCTCCTTGCTGGATCAAGGTGCGGGAGACGTCACCGGGCTGCACGTGTGTTGAACGCGGAGGTGCCGTTGTTCGGCACTAGATCGGAATCGCCGCGAGTACGACTCCATCAACCGCGTTCTAGCAAACGCTTCCGCTTAGCAATCTTCAAAGGTATGAAGATGCTCTTACCCCTCTCTCGTTTCTGGTCTCTCCATAGGAAGATCTGAACATGCGTAGGAAAATTTTGAATTTATGCTACGTTACCCAACAGTGGCATCCGAGCCAGGTTTTCTATGCGTAGATTCCATGCACGAGTAGAACACAAAAGTTGTGGGCGATGGTTTGTCAATTTGCTTGCCGTTACTAGTCTTATTCTTTTTCGGCGGTATTGTGGGATGAAGCGGCCCGGACCGACCTTACACGTACGCTTACGTGAGACTGGTTCCACCGACAGACATGCACATCGTGCATAAAGGTGGCTAGCGGGTGTCTGTCTCTCCTACTCTAGTCGGATTGGATTTGATGAAAAGGGTCCTTATGAAGGGTAAATAGCTTTGGCATATCATCGTTGTGGCTGTCACGTAGGTAAGAAGGCGTTCTTGCTAGAAACCCAAATCAGCCACGTAAAACTTGCAACAACAATTAGAGGACGTCTAACTTGTTTTTGCAGGGTTTGACATGTGATGTGATATGGCCAAAGTTGTGATGTTGCATGTATGATGTATGAGATGATCATGTTATTGTAATAGGTTTCACGACTTGCATGTCGATGAGTATGACAACCGGCAGGAGCCATAGGAGTTGTCTTAATTTATTGTATGAGATGCAACGCCATGTGCTTGCTACTTTTACTTCATTGCTAACGGTTAGCCATAGTAGTAGTGATAGTAGTAGTTGGCGTGACGACTTCACGGAGACACGATGATGGAGATCATGATGATGGAGATCATGGTGTCACGCCGGTGACGATGATGATCATGCGATGCCTGAAGATGGAGATCGAATGAGCAAAGATGATAATGGCCATATCATGTCACTATATGATTGCATTGTGATGTTTATCATGTTTTACATCTTATTGCTTAAAACGACGGTAGCATAATAAGATGATCCCTCCTAAAATTTCGAGAACGTATTCCCCTAAGTGTGCACCGTTGCGAAGGTTCGTTGTCTCGAAGCACCACGTGATGATCGGGTGTGATAGATTCTAACGTTCGCATACAACGGGTGTAAGCCAGATTTACACACGCAAAACACCTAGGTTGACTCGACGAGCTTAGCATGTACAGACATGACCTCGAATACAAGAGACCGAAAGGTCGAACATGAGTCGTATGGTTGAATACGATCAGCATGAGTTGCTCACCATGGTGACTAGTCCGTCTCACGTGATGATCGGACACGGGTTAGTCAACATGGATCATGTAACACTTAGATGACTAGAGGGATGTCGATTTAAGTGGGAGTTCATACTTAATTTGATTAAATGAACTTAATTGTCATGAACTTAGTCTAAAAGTTGTCTTTATAAATATTGTAGATGTCCAACGTCAACCTGAACTTCAATGCATTCCTAGAGAAAAACAAGCTGAAAGATGATGGTAGCAACTATGCGGACTGGGTTCGCAACCTGAAGCTCATCCTTGAAGCAGCTAAAAAGGCTTATGTCCTTAATGCGCCGCTAGGTGACCCTCCCGCTCCCGCAGCAGCCCAGGACGTTCTAAACGTCTGGCAAGCGCGGAGTGATGACTACTCTCTGGTCAGGTGTGGCATGTTATACAGTTTAGAAACGGGGCTCCAAAGACGTTTTGAGCAACACGGGGCATATGAGATGTTCCAAGAGCTGAAGCTAGTTTTTCAAGCTCATGCCCGTGTCGAGAGATATGAAGTCTCCGACAAGTTCTTCAGCTGTAAGATGGAGGAGAACAGTTCTGTCAGTGAGCACATACTCAAAATGTCTGGGTTACACGGTCGTCTGACTTCACTTGGAGTCGAACTTCCGGATGATGCTATCATTGACAGAATCCTCCAGTCTCTCCCACCAAGCTACAAAGGCTTTGTGCTTAACTACAACATGCAAGGGATGGAGAAAACCATTCCCGAGTTGTACTCGATGCTCAAGTCTGCAGAAGTAGAAATCAAGAAGGAGCATCAAGTGTTGATGGTCAACAAGACCACTAGTTTCAAGAAAGGCAGGGGTAAGAAGAACTTCAAGAAAGACGGCAAAGCTGTTGCCGCGCCCGGTAAACCAGATGCCGGGAAGAAGAAAAAGAACGGACCCAAGCCTGAGACTGAGTGCTTCTACTGCAAGGGAAAAGGTCACTGGAAGCGCAACTGCCCCAAATACTTAGCGGACAAGAAGGCCGGCAACGTTAAAGGTATATGTGATATACATGTTATTGATGTGTACCTTACCAGCGCTCGTAGTAGCTCCTGGGTATTTGATACCGGTGCTGTTGCTCACATTTGCAACTCAAAGCAGGAACTGCGGAATAAGCGGAGACTGGCCAAGGACGAGGTGACGATGCGCGTCGGGAATGGTTCAAAGGTCGATGTGATCGCCGTCGGCACGCTACCTCTACATCTACCGTCGGGATTAGTTTTAAACCTTAATAATTGTTATTTAGTACCAGCTTTAAGCATGAACATTGTATCAGGGTCTTGCTTGATGCGAGACGGCTACTCATTTAAGTCAGAGAATAATGGTTGTTCTATTTATATGAGTGATATGTTTTATGGTCATGCTCCGCTGGTGAATGGTTTATTCTTGATGAATCTCGATCGTGATGTTACACATATTCATAGTATGAGTACCAAAAGATGCAAAGTTGATAATGATAGTCCCACATACTTGTGGCACTGCCGCCTTGGTCATATCGGTGTTAAGCGCATGAAAAAGCTCCATACTGATGGACTGCTAGAGTCTCTTGACTTTGAATCATTTGACACATGCGAACCGTGCCTCATGGGCAAGATGACTAAGACTCCATTCTCAGGAATAATGGAGAGAGCCACCAACTTATTGGAAATAATACATACTGATGTGTGTGGTCCAATGAACGTTGAAGCTCGCGGTGGTTATCGTTATGTTCTCACTCTCACCGATGATTTGAGTAGGTATGGGTATATCTACTTGATGAAGCACAAATCTGAGACGTTTGAAAAGTTCAAGGAATTTCAGAATGAGGTTGAGAATCAACGTGACAGAAAAATAAAATGTCTACGATCTGATCGTGGAGGAGAATATTTGAGTCACGAGTTTGGCACACACCTAAGAAAGTGTGGAATCGTTTCACAACTAACGCCGCCTGGCACACCGCAGCGCAACGGAGTGTCTGAACGTCGTAATCACACCTTATTAGATATGGTACGATCTATGATGTCTCTCACCGACTTACCGCTATCATTTTGGGGATACGCATTAGAAACTGCAGCATTCACTTTAAATAGGGCACCGTCTAAATCCGTTGAGACGACACCGTATGAACTGTGGTTTGGCAAGAAACCTAAGTTGTCGTTTCTTAAAGTTTGGGGCTGCGATGCTTATGTGAAGAAACTTCAACCAGAAAAGCTCGAACCCAAAGCGGAGAAATGCGTATTCATAGGATACCCTAAGGAAACTATTGGGTATACCTTCTATCTTAGATCCGAAGGTAAAACCTTTGTTGCCAAGAACGGATCCTTTCTAGAGAAAGAGTTTCTCTCCAAAGAAGTAAGTGGGAGGAAGGTAGAACTTGATGAGGTAATTACACCCCCTCTCGAACAGGAAAGTAGCGCAGCGCAAGAAGTTGTTCCTGTGGTGCCTACACCGACTGAAGAGGAAGTTAATGATGATGATCATGAAGCTTCGGATCAAGTTACTACTGAACCACGAAGGTCCACAAGGGTACGCTCCGCACCAGAGTGGTACGGCAACCCAGTGATGGAAATCATGTTGTTAGACAACGGTGAACCTTCGAACTATGAAGAAGCGATGGCGGGCCCGGATTCCAACAAATGGCTTGAGGCCATGAAATCCGAGATAGGATCCATGTATGAGAACAAAGTATGGACTTTGGTGGACTTGCCCGATGAACGGCGAGCCATAGAAAATAAATGGATCTCCAAGAAGAAGACTGATGCAAACGGTAATGTAACCGTTTACAAAGCTCGACTTGTCGCAAAGGGTTTTCGACAAATTCAAGGAGTTGACTACGAAGAGACTTTCTCTCCCGTAGCGAAGCTGAAATCAGTCCGAATCATGTTAGCAATTGCCACCTTTTATGATTATGAAATTTGGCAAATGGACGTCAAAACAGCGTTCCTTAACGGGAATCTTAAGGAAGAGTTGTATATGATGCAACCAGAAGGTTTTGTCGATCCTAAAGGTGCTAACAAAGTATGCAAGCTCCAGAGCTCCATCTATGGGCTGGTGCAAGCATCTCGGAGTTGGAACATTCGCTTTAATGAGGTGATTAAAGCGTTTGGGTTCATACAGGTTTACGGAGAAGCCTGTCTGTACAAGAAAGTGAGTGGGAGCTCTGTAGCTTTCCTCGTACTATATGTGGATGACATATTATTGATGGGGAATGATATAGAGATGCTGGAGAGCATAAAGGCCTATTTGAACAAGAGTTTTTCAATGAAGGACCTTGGAGAAGCTGCATACATATTAGGCATCAAGATCTATAGAGATAGATCGAGACGCCTCATAGGTCTTTCGCAAAGTACATACCTTGACAAGATATTGAAGAAGTTCAATATGGAAAACTCAAAGAAAGGGTTCTTGCCAATTTTGCAAGGTATGAGATTGAGTAAGACTCAGTCGCCGACCACGGGAGCAGATAGAGAGAAGATGAGTTCTGTCCCCTACGCTTCAGCCGTGGGCTCTCTAATGTATGCCATGCTGTGTACCAGACCTGATATAAACCTTGCGATAAGCTTGGTAGGGAGGTACCAAAGTAATCCCGGTGCGGAACACTGGACAGCGGTCAAGAATATCCTTAAGTACCTGAAAAGGACTAAGGAAATGTTTCTCGTTTATGGAGGTGACGAAGAGCTCTTCGTAAAGGGTTACGTCGATGCTAGCTTCGACACAGATCCGGATGACTCTAAGTCACAAACCGGATACGTATATGTGTTGAATGGTGGGGCAGTGAGCTGTTGCAGCAGCAAGCAAGAAGTCGTGGCAGCATCTACATGTGAAGCGGAGTACATAGCTGCTTCAGAAGCAGCTCATGAAGGAATTTGGATGAAGGAGCTCATCACCGACCTTGGAGTGGTTCCAAGTGCGTCGGGTCCTATGACACTCTTCTGTGATAAAACTGGAGCCATTGCCATAGCCAAGGAGCCCAGGTTTCACCGGAAGACGAAGCACATCAAGCGCCGCTACAACTCCATCCAGGACCATGTCCAGAGTGGAGTGATAGATATTTGTAAAGTACACACGGATCTGAATATTGCAGACCCGTTGACTAAACCTCTTCCACGAGCAAAACATGATCAACACCATGATGCTATGGGTGTTCGATACATCACAATGTAACAAGATTATTGACTCTAGTGCAAGAGGGAGACTGTTGGAAATATGCCCTAGAGGCAATAATAAAATGGTTGTTATCATATTTCCTTGTTCATGATAATCGTCTATCGTTCATGCTATAATTGTATTAACAGGAAACAGTAATACATGTGTGAATGAATAGATCACAATGTGTCCCTAGCAAGCCTCTAGTTGGCTAGCTCGTTAGTCAATAGATGATCATGGTTTCCTGATCATGGACATTGGATGTCATTGATAACGGGATCACATCATTGGGAGAATGATGTGGTGGACAAGACCCAATCCTAAGCCTAGCACTAGATCGTATTGTTCGTATGCTAATGCTTTTCTAATGTCAAGTATCTTTTCCTTCGACCGTGAGATCGTGCAACTCCCGGATACCGTAGGAGTGCTTTGGGTGTATCAAACGTCACAACGTAACTGGGTGACTATAAAGGTGCACTACGGGTACCTCCAAAAGTGTCTGTTGGGTTGGCACGAATCGAGATCGGGATTTGTCACTCCGTGTGACGGAGAGGTATCTCTGGGCCCACACGGTAGAACATCATCATGAGCTCAATGTGACTAAGGAGTTAGTCACAAGATGACGTGCTACGGAACGAGTAAAGAGACTTACCGGTAACGAGATTGAACAAGGTATAGGTATACCGACGATCGAATCTCGGGCAAGTTCTACACCGACAGACAAAGGGAATCGTATACGGGATTGATTGAATCCTTGACATCGTGGTTCATCCGATGAGATCATCGTGGAGCTAGTGGGAGCCACCATGGGTATCCAGACCCCGCTGATGGTTATTGGCCAGAGAGGTGTCTCGGTCATGTCTGCCTGTCTCCCGAACCCGTAGGGTCTACACACTTAAGGTTCGATGACGCTAGGGTTATAGGGAATTGTTATACAAGATTACGAAAGTTGTTCGGAGTCCCGGATGAGATCCAGGACGTCACGAGGAGCTCCGGAATGGTCCGGAGGTAAAGATTGATATATAGGACGGATGGTTTCGGAGACCGGAAGTGTTTCGGGCATCACCGGTAACGTACCGGGACCACCGGGACCACCGAAGGGGGGCTGCGACCCCAAGAGGTAAGATGGGCTAAGTGGGGGTGGGAACCAGCCCCTAGTTGGGCTGGTGCGCCTCCCCACTCAGCCCATGGCGCAGGGGAAAGGAAAAGAGGGGGGAACCCTAACTCAGGTGGGCCTTAGGCCCACCAGAGAGGTGCGCCACCCCCTCCCCCCCATCTGGCCGCCACAAACCCCATCTGGGAGGGCTGCCGCACCCCCTAGGGTGGGAACCCTAGGGGTGGCACCCCCTCTCCCCTTCCCCTATATATAGTGGGCACTTTTGGCCTTTGGAGGACACAGTTTTCCCTCTCCCTCGGCGCAGCCCCGCACTTCTCCCTCCTCCTCTCTGCCGGCGCTTGGCGAAGCCCTGCCGGGAGACCTCGTCTCTCCACCAACACCACGCCGTCGTGTTGCTGGTCTTCTTCCCCAACCTCTCCCTCCTCCTTGCTGGATCAAGGTGCGGGAGACGTCACCGGGCTGCACGTGTGTTGAACGCGGAGGTGCCGTTGTTCGGCACTAGATCGGAATCGCCGCGAGTACGACTCCATCAACCGCGTTCTAGCAAACGCTTCCGCTTAGCGATCTTCAAAGGTATGAAGATGCTCTTACCCCTCTCTCGTTGCTGGTCTCTCCATAGGAAGATCTGAACATGCGTAGGAAAATTTTGAATTTATGCTACGTTACCCAACAGGTCCTTCATTGAGAAACTCTTGTTCAAATAGGCCTTTATGCTCTCCAACATCTCTATATTATTCCCCATCAATAATATGTCATCCACATACAGTATGAGGAAAGCTACAGAGCTCCCACTCACTTTCTTGTACAGACAGGCTTCTCCGTAAACCTGTATGAACCCAAACACTTTAATCACCTCATTAAAGCGAATGTTCCAACTCCGAGATGCTTGCACCAGCCCATAGATGGAGCGCTGGAGCTTGCACGCTTTGTTAGCACCCTTAGGGCCGACAAAACCGTCTGGTTGGATCATATACAACTCTTCCTTAAGGTTCCCGTTAAGGAACGTTGTTTTGGCGTCCATTTGCCAAATTGCATAATCATAAAAGGTGGCAATTGCTAACATGATTCGGACTAATTTCACCTTTGCTACGGGAGAGAAAGTCTCTTCGTAGTCAATTCCTTGAATTTGTCAAAAACCCTTTACGACAAGTCGAGCTTTATAAACGGTTACATTACCGTTTGCATCAGTCTTCTGCTTGAAGATCCATTTATTTTCTATGGCTCGCCGGTCATCGGGCAAGTCCACCAAAGTCCATACTTTGTTCTCATACATGGATCCTATCTCGGATTTCATAGCTTCAAGCCATTTGTTGGAATCCGAGCCCGCCATCGCTTCTTCATAGTTCGAAGGTTCACCGTTGTCTAACAACATGATTTCCATCACAGGGTTGCCGTACCACTCTCGTGCGGAGCGTACCCTTGTGGACCTTCGTGGCTCAGTAGGAACTTGATCCGAAGCTTCATGATCATTATCATTAACTTTCTCTTCAGTTGGTGTAGGCGCCACAGGAACAATTTCCCGCGCTGCGCTACTATCCTGTTCGAGAGGGTGTGTAATTACCTCATCAAGTTCTACCTTCCTCCCACTTACTTCTTTCGAGAGAAACTCTTTCTCTAGAAAAGATCAGTTCTTGGCAACAAAGGTTTTACCTTCGGATCTAAGATAGAAGGTATACCTAATAGTTTCCTTAGAGTATCCTATGAATACACATTTCTCCGCTTTGGGTTCAAGCTTTTCTGGTTGAAGTTTCTTCACATAAGCATCGCAGCCCCAAACTTTAAGAAACGACAACTTAGGTTTCTTGCCAAACCACAGTTCATACGGTGTCGTCTCAACGGATTTAGACGGTGCCCTATTTAAAGTGAATGCTGCGGTTTCTAATGCGTATCCCCAAAATGATAGCGGTAAGTCGGTAAGAGACATCATAGATCGTACCATATCTAATAAAGTGCGATTACAACGTTCAGACACTCCGTTGCGTTGCGGTGTGCCACGCGTCGTTAGTTGTGAAACGATTCCACACTTCCTTAGGTGTGTGCCAAAGTCGTGACTCAAATATTCTCCTCCACGATCAGATCGTAGACACTTAATTTTTCTGTCACGTTGATTCTCGACCTCACTCTGAAATTCCTTGAACTTTTCAAATGTCTCAGATTTGTGCTTCATCAAGTAGATATACCCATACCTACTCAAATCATCGGTGAGAGTGAGAACATAACGATAGCCCCCGCGAGCTTCAACGTTCATTGGACCACACACATCAGTATGTATTATTTCCAATAAGTCGGTTGCTCTCTCCATTATTCGTGAGAATGGAGTCTTAGTCATCTTGCCCATGAGGCACGGTTCGCATGTGTCAAATGATTCAAGGTCAACAGAGTCTAATAGTCCAACAATATGGAGCTTCTTCATGCGCTTAACGCCGATATGACCAAGGCGACAGTGCCACAAGTATGTGGGACTATCATTATCAACTTTACATCTTTTGGTACTCACACTATGAATATGTGTAACATCACGATCAAGATTCATCAAGAATAAACCATTCACCAGCGGAGCAAGACCATAAAACATATCACTCATATAAATAGAACAACCATTATTCTCTGACTTAAATGAGTAGCCGTCTCGCATTAAGCAAGACCCTGATACAATATTCATGCTCAAAGCTGGTACTAAATAACAATTATTAAGGTTTAAAACTAATCCCGACGGTAGATGTAGAGGTAGCGTGCCCATGGCGATCACATCGACCTTGGAGCCATTCCCGACGCGCATCGTCACCTCGTCCTTGGCCAGTCTCCGCTTATTCCGCAGTTCCTGCTTTGAGTTGCAAATGTGAGCAACAGCACCGGTATCAAATACCCAGGAGCTACTACGAGCGCTGGTAAGGTACACATCAATAACATGTATATCACATATACCTTTAACGTTGCCGGTCTTCTTGTCCGCTAAGTATTTGGGGCAGTTGCGCTTCTAGTGACCTTTTCCCTTGCAGTAGAAGCACTCAGTCTCAGGCTTGGGTCCGTTCTTTTTCTTCTTCCCGGCATCTGGTTTACCGGGCGTGGCAACAGCTTTGCCGTCTTTCTTGAAGTTCTTCTTACCCCTGCCTTTCTTGAAACTAGTGGTCTTGTTGACCATCAACACTTGATGCTCCTTCTTGATTTCTACTTCTGCAGACTTGAGCATCGAGTACAACTCGGGTATGGTTTTCTCCATCCCTTGCATGTTGTAGTTAAGCACAAAGCCTTTGTAGCTTGGTGGGAGAGACTGGAGGATTCTGTCAATGATAGCATCATCCGGAAGTTCGACTCCAAGTGAAGTCAGACGACCGTGTAACCCAGACATTTTGAGTATGTGCTCACTGACAGAACTGTTCTCCTCCATCTTACAGCTAAAGAACTTGTCGGAGACTTCATATCTCTCGACACGGGCATGAGCTTGAAAAACTAGCTTCTGCTCTTGGAACATCTCATATGCACCATGTTGCTCAAAACGCCTTTGGAGCCCCGCTTCTAAACTATATAACATGCCACACCTAACCAAAGAGTAGTCATCACTCCGCGTTTGTCAGACGTTCAGAATGTCCTGGGCTGCTGCGGGAGCGGGAGGGTCACCTAGAGGCGCATCAAGGACATAAGCCTTTTTAGCTGCTTCAAGGATGAGCTTCAAGTTGCGAACCCAGTCCGCATAGTTGCTACCATCATCTTTCAGCTTGTTTTTCTCTAGGAATGCGTTGAAATTGAGGTTGACGTTGGCCATCTACAATATTTATAAAGACAAGTTTTAGACTAAGTTCATGAAAATTAAGTTCATTTAATCAAATTAAGTATGAACTCCCACTTAAATCGACATCCCTCTAGTCATCTAAGTGATACATGATCCATGTTGACTAACCCGTGTCCGATCATCACGTGAGACGGACTAGTCACCATGGTGAGCAACTTCATGCTGATCGTATTCAACCATACGACTCATGTTCGACCTTTTGGTCTCTTGTATTCGAGGTCATGTCTGTACATGCTAAGCTTGTCGAGTCAACCTAGGTGTTTCGCGTGTGTAAATCTGGTTTACACCCGTTGTATGCGAACGTTAGAATCTATCACACCCGATCATCACGTGGTGCTTCGAGACAACGATCCTTCGCAACGGTGCACACTTAGGGGAATACGTTCTCGAAATTTTAAGAGGGATCATCTTATTATGCTACCGTCGTTCTAAGCAATAAGATGAAAAACATGATAAACATCACAATGCAATCATATAGTGACATGATATGGCCATTATCATCTTTGCTCTTCCGATATCCATCTTCAGGCATCGCATGATCATCATTGTCACCGGCGTGACACCATGATCTCCATCATCATGATATCCATCATCGTGTGTCCGTGAAGTCGTCATGCCAACTACTACTATCACTACTACTATAGCTAACCGTTAGCAATGAAGTAAAAGTAGTAAGCACATGGCGTTGCATCTCATACAATAAATTAAGACAACTCCTATGGCTCCTGCCGGTTGTCACACTCATCGACATGCAAGTCGTGAAACCTACTACAGTAACATGATCATCTCATACATCATACATGCAACATCACAACTTTGGCCATATCACATCACATGTCAAACCCTGCAAAAACAAGTTAGACGTCCTCTAATTGTTGTTGCAAGTTTTACGTGGCTGATTTGGGTTTCTAGCAAGAACACCTTCTTACCTACGTGATAGCCACAACGATGACATGCCAAAGCTATTTACCCTTCGTAAGGACCCTTCTCATCAAATCCAATCCGACTAGAGTGGGAGAGACAGACACCTGCTAACCACCTTTATGCACGGAGTGCATGTCTGTCGGTGGAACGAGTCTCTCGTAAGCGTACATGTAAGGTCGGTCCGGGATGCTTCATCCCACAATACTGCCGGAAAATAATAAGGCTAGTAGCGCAAGCAATTCACAAATCATCGCCCACAACCTTTTGTGTTCTACTCGCGCATGGAATCTACGCATAGAAAACCTGGCTCGGATGCCACTGTTGGGTAACGTAGCATAAATTCAAAAAAATTCTTACGCATATTCAGATCTTCCTATGGAGAGACTAGCAACGAGAGAGGGGTGAGAGCATCTTCATACCTTCGAAGATCGCTAAGAGAAAGCGTTGCTAGAACGCGGTTGATGGAGTCGTACTCGCGGCGATTCAGATCGCGGTGTGATTCCGATCTAGTGCCGAACCACGGCACCTCCGCGTTCAGCACACGTGCAGCCCGGTGACGTCTCCCGCACCTTGATCCAGCAAGGAGGAGGGACAGGTTGGGGAAGATGTCCGGCAACACGACGGCGTGGTGTCGATGGAGAGACGAGGTCTCCCGGCAGGGCTTCGCCAAGCACCGGCACAAAGGAGGAGAAAGAAGAGCAGGGCTGCGCCGAGGGAGAGGGAAAACTGTGTGTAAAACAGCCGCGAAACCCCCACTATATATAGGAGGAGGGGAGGGGGTGCCACCCCTAGGGTTCCCACCCTAGGTGATGCAGCAGCCCCCCCAGATGGGAGGTGCGGCGGCCAAGGCAGGGGGAGGGGTGGCGCACCCCTAGGTGGGCCTTAGGCCCACCAGCGCCTAGGGTTTCCCCACCTCTCCACCTCCTGCGCCTTGGGGTGAGTGTGGGGGGCGCACCAGCCCACCTAGGGGCTGGTTCCCTCCCGCACTTGGCCCATCTAGCCTCCCGGGGTCGTGGCCCCCTTCCGGTGGACCCCCGGGGCCACTTCCGGTGGTCCCGGTGGTCCCGGTACGTTACCGGTGACGCCCGAAACACTTCCCATGTCCAAAACCATCCGTCCTATATAGCAATCTTTACCTCCGGACCATTCCGGAGCTCCTCGTGACGTCCGGGATCTCATCCGGGACTCCGAACAACTTTCGGTAACCTCGTATAACAATTCCCTATCACCCTAGCGTCATCGAACCTTAAGTGTGTAGACCCTACGGGTTCGGGAGACATGCAGACATGACCGAGACACCTCTCCGACCAATAACCATCAGCGGGGTCTGGATACCCATGGTGGCTCCCACTTGCTCCACGATGATCTCATCGGATGAACCACGATGTCAAGGATTCAATCAATCCCGTATACAATTCCCTTTGTCTGTCGGTATAGAACTTGCCCGAGATTCGATCGTCGGTATACCTATACCTTGTTCAATCTCGTTACCGGCAAGTCTCTTTGCTCGTTCCGTAGCACGTCATCGTGTGACTAACTCCTTAGTCACATTGAGCTCATGATGATGTTCTACAAAGTGGGCCCAGAGATACCTCTCCGTCACGCGGAGTGACAAATCCCGATCTTGATTCGTACCAACCCAACAAACACTTTCAGAGGTACCCGTAGTGCACCTTTATAGTCACCCAGTTACGTTGTGACATTTGATACACCCAAAGCACTCCTGCGGTATCCGGGAGTTGCACAATCTCATGGTCGAAGGAAAAGACACTTGACATTAGAAAATATTTAGCATACGAACAATACGATCTAGTGCTACGCTTAGGATTGGGTCTTGTCCATCACATCATTCGCCCAATGATGTGATCCTGTTATCAATGACATCCAATGCCCATGATCAGGAAACCATGATCATCTATTGATCAACGAGCTAGCCAACTAGAGGCTTGCTAGGGACACATTGTGATCTATTTATTCACACATGTATTACCGTTTCCTCTTAATACAATTATAGCATGAACAATAGACGATTATCATGAACAAGGAAATATGATAATAACCATTTTATTATTGCCTCTAGGGCATATTTCCAACAATATGTCCCTACATATGATGATATGAATGTCGCACCCATTTCAGCCCCAAATCTCCCCATCCCCCCCCCACGCCGACGCCCTTCCCCAATGCCGCCAGGCTGCCGGAGCTTGCCACGCACCCGAATCCATCATCGTCGCCGCCGCCGACGACGTCGGCGGCCCGTGAATCCTCCACGAGCATCGATGCCGCTCGCGCCGCCGTCCGACCATG
The DNA here is from genome assembly GCF_904849725.1 of Hordeum vulgare subsp. vulgare. Taxonomy (NCBI): domain Eukaryota; kingdom Viridiplantae; phylum Streptophyta; class Magnoliopsida; order Poales; family Poaceae; genus Hordeum; species Hordeum vulgare. The sequence goes on along the minus strand of NC_058524.1, from coordinate 502,427,869 downwards.
CCATCGTCTTTCTCCCGCGTCGCCGTCCGACTGCTTCGTAGTCGTCTTCCTCCCATGTCGTCTTCCTCTCGCGCCACCGACGACGAGCCCTGCTGCTTTCTACGGCAACAAAAGTCCTTCCCTGGCAACACCAGGAATTCTTCTTGTTACTTCTCTTATTTGCGTCGGTTTTTCCCTTGAAGAGGAAAGGGTGATGCAGCACAGGAGCAGTAAGTATTTCCCTCAGTTTGAGAACCAAGGTATCAATCCAGTAGGAGAATCTCATCAAGTCCAGAGTACCTGCCAAACACAAAAGAGCTTGCACCCCACGCTATAAAGGGGTTGTCAATCCCTTCAAGATTGATTGCAAAGTAAGATCTGAAGGCGGAAAGTGCAACGAAGTAAAAAGTGTAAGGCTAAAAATATGATGTGGAGTAGACCCGGGGGCCATAGTGTTCACTAGAACCTTCTCTCAAAATAGCAAATATCACGGTGGCTGAACAAATTACTGTCGAGCAATTGATAGAACCGCGCAAAGTCATGACGATATCTAAGGCAATGATCATACATATAGGCATCACGTCCGAGACAAGTAGACCGATACTTTCTGCATCTACTACTATAACTCCACACATCGACCGCTATCCAGCATGCATCTAGTGTATTGAGTTCATGACGAACAGAGTAACGCCTTAAGCAAGATGACATGATGTGGAAGGATAATCTCAAACCAATGATGAAAACTCCATCTTTTTACCCTTGATGGCAACAACATGATGCGTGCCTTGCTACCCCTTCTATCACTGGGTGAGGTCACCACACGGTATGAACCCAAAACCAAGCACTTCTCCCATTGCAAGAATCATAGATCTAGTTGGCCAAACAAAACCCACAACTCGAAGAGAATTACAAGGATATGAAATCATGCATAAGAGAGATCAGAAGAAACTCAAACAAGATTCATAGATAATCTAATCATAAATCCACAGTTCATCAGATCTCGACAAACACACCGCAAAAGAAGAATACATCGGATAGATCTCCATGAAGATCATGGAGAACTTTGTATTGAAGATCCAAGAGAGAGAAGAAGCCATCTAGTTACTAGCTATGGACCCGTAGGTCTATGGTGAACTACTCACGCATCATCGGAGAGGTCATGGTTTTGATGAGGAAGCCCTCCGTAATCGAATCCCCCTCCGGCAGGGCACCAGAACATGCCCCAGATGGGATCTTGCAGAGACAGAAGCTTGCGGCGGCGGAAAAGTACTTTCGATGATCTCCTGATTTTTTATGGAATTTTAGGGAATATATAGGCATAAAACCTAGGGCAAAGGAGCCTCGGGGAGCCCACAAGCCAGGGGGTGTGGGCTCCCCCTGGCCGTGCCATGAGGTTTTGTGGGGTCCCTCGTGGCCCCTGCCCTGATTCTCCGGCTTCCCGATCTTTCTCTGTTCCGGAAAAAATCTTTTTGGCAGTTTCATTCTGTTTGGACTCCGTTCAAAATCCTTCTCTCAAAGGGGTCAAAAACATGGAAAAAACAGGAACTGGCTCTTGGCACTGAGTTAATAAGTTAGTCCCCAAAAATATATAAAAGGCATGCAAAACATCCAAAGTTTGACAAGATAATTGCATGAAACCATCAAAAATTATAGATACGTTGGAGACGTATCAAGCATCCCCAAGCTTAACTCCTGCTCGTCCTCGAGTAGGGAAGTGATAAAGACTGAATTTTTGATGTATAAGGCTACCTAGCATAGTTGTCCTTTGCAACTTCTTTCACGTGACATGAATGTTCAGATCCGTAAGATAGTTTGCTATTGACATGAAAACAATAATACTTCAAGCAAACTAGCAAAGTAATCATGAACTTTCAAAATAACAAGGCCAAGGAAAGTTATCCCTACAAAATCATATAGTCTGGCTATGCTCCATCATCCTCACACAACTAATGTAAATCATGCACAACCCTGGTATTGGCCAAGTAATTGTTTTTGCACTCTTACTTTCTCAAACTTTTTATAACTATCACGCAATACATGAGCTTGAGCCATGGATATAGCACTATAGGTGGAATAGAGTGTGGTGGTGGTTGTGAGACAAAAAGGAGGAGATGGTCACATTGACTCGGCGTATCAAAGGGTTATAGAGATGCCCATTAACAGATATCAATGTGAATGAGTAGGGATTGCCATACAATTAATAGATATCAATGTGAATGAGTAGGGATTGCCATACAAGGGATGCACTAGATCTATAAGTATGTGAAAGCTCAAAAGGAGAACTAGTGGGTGTGCATCCAACTTGCTTGCTCACGAAGACCTAGGGCAATTTTGAGGAAGCCCATCATTGGAATATACAAGCCAAGTTATATAATGAAGATTCCCACTAGCATATGGTAGTGACAATGCAAGAAGCTCTCAGTCATGAAGAACATGGTGCTATTATGAAGCACAAGTGTGGAAAAAGATAGTAGCATTGTCCCTTCTCTCTTTTTCACTCTCTTTTATTATTTATTTATTTTTTATTTGGGCACTTGGGCCTCTTTTTTCTCTTTTCTCTTTTTTTTATTTGGGCTCTTTGGCCTCTTTTTTTCATTTCCTCACATGAGACAATTCTCTAATAATGATGATCATCACACTTTTATTTACTCACAGCTCAAAGCTCAAAATGATGATGACTCTATAGGAAATGCCTCCGGCAGTGTACCGGGATGTGCAACGATCTAGCTTGGTGTATGACGTTGGAACATCTGGCTAGCTATCTTATGATCATGCAATGGCAATATGATAGTGACGGCACAAGTCATGAGACGAAATGGTGGGAATAGCATGGCAATATATCTCAGAATGGCTATGAAAATGCCATAGTAGGTAGGTATGGTGGCTGTTTTGAGGAAGGCATATGGTGGGTTTGTGCACCGGCGAGAATTGCGCGGCACTAGAGAGGCTAGCAATGGTGGAAGGTGAAAGTGCATCTATACCATGGACTCACATTAGTCATGAAGAACTCACATACTTGTTGCGGAAGTTTTTATTAGTAATCGAAACAAAGTGCTAAACGCATACTCCGAGGGGAAGGGTTGGTAGGTGTTAACCATCGCGTGATCCCGACCTCAACACAAAGGATGACAATCAATAGATCAATTATGCTCCGACTTCCTAACATAGCGGTTCACCATACGTGCATGCTACGGGAATCACTAACTTCAACACAAGTATTTCTAGATTCACAACACCCTACTAACATAGCTCTTAACATTACCAAATCCACGTCTCAAAACTAATTGAGAGGAATCAAGGCTTCTCTTTCTACTCAATGCACATGAAGATGGAGGTTTTTGTATCCTCTTTGGGTACCTATCACCTTTGGGACTACTTCCATAGCATAAGCCAACTACCAAGTCATGCTTCGTCGTGCTCTAAAAGATATAAGTGAAGCACATCGAGAAAAAGTATCTAGCTCAAAAGATATAAGTGAAGCACTATGAGCATTCTAGCAAAATCACGATGAGTGCATGTCTCTCTCTCTCAAAAAGGTGTGCAGCAAGGATGATTGTGACACAACAAAAAGAAAAGACTCCTAAGATACAAGACGCTCCAAGAAAAACACATATCATGTGGTGAATAAAAATATAGCTCTAAGTAATGTTACCGATGGATTGAAGACGAAAGAGGGGATGCCTTCCCGGGGCATTCCCAAGCTTAGGCTTTTTGGTGTCCTTGAATTTGGCTTGTGATGCCTTGGGCATCCCCAAGCTTGAGCTCTTTCCACTCCTTATCTCTTTATCCATGAGAACATCACCCAAAACTTGAAAACTTAACAACACAAAACTGAAACAGAAATTCGTGATAACATTAGCACAAGAAAACAAACTACCACCTCTTTTGGTACTGTAGTAAACTTGAATTCTATCTATATTGGTGTTGGGCTAATGTATTCTCACTTTTCCATGGCTAGTACCCCCCGATACTAACCATAGTTTCATCAAAACAAGCAACCAACTCAACAAAAACAAAATCTGTCAAAAACAGACCAGTCTGTAGCAATCTGTATACTTCGTATACTTCTGGTACCTCACAAATTCTGAAAAATTACTACTGCTTGGGCAAAAGGCATATCAACCAGCAGCAAAAAAGAATCAACTCAAAATCTCTTTCTGAATAAAAATGAAAAATAATTTCGTGAGCGAAAAGTTTCTGTCTTTTTCCAGCAGGATCAAACAACCATCACCAAGACTAGTCATAAAGGTTTTTCTTGGCTCAAACACAAAAGACACTATCATGACAGAATTATGATGGTGTGGACGCAACAAAACAGAAAGAAAAAAAGATAAATTCATTGGGTTGCCTCCCAACAAGCGCTATTGTTTAACGCCCTTAGCTAGGCATTGATAATTCAATGATGCTCACACAAAAGACAAGAATTGAAGCACAACGAGAGCATCATAAAGCATGTGAAAATCACATCTAAGTCTAACATACTTCCTATGCATAGGCATTTTATAGGAAAACAGATTGTCAAGACAACCAATAGTTACCATATGCAAGGAAGAAGAAAGATACACTAGCAATCTCAACATAACGAGAGGTGATTTAGTGATATGAAAGTTTCTACCACCATATTTTCCTCTCTCATAATAATTACATGTGGGATCATATTCGAATTCAACAATGTAACTATCACATAGGATATTCTTTTCATGATCCACATGCATGCAAATTTGACGCTCTTCAAAAATAGTGGGATTATCATCAACTAAAGTCATGACTTCTCCAAACCCACTTTCAATAATATTGCAAATATCATATTCATCATGAGGCTTAAACAAATTTTTAAGATCATAAGAAAAATCATCGCACCACTCATGATCATTGCAACAAGTAGTGGACATAGCCAAACTAGCATCCCCAAGCTTAGGGTTTTGCATATTCTTAGCATGATTGTCACTAATAGAATTTATAGTGAAACCATTGCAATCATGCTTTTCATTCAAGGAGCCCTCGTGAATCACTTCATAAATTTCTTCCTCATAATTTTCAGATTCACGCATCTCAAGCAAAACTCCATAAAAATAGTCAAGTGCACTCAACTCACTAGCAATTGGATCAACATAATTGGATCTCTTAAAGAGATTAGCAAGTGGATGAGGATCCATATCACTAGATTTTCAGCAAACGAAGATGAAAGCACATTGAAGGCACATGGCACACAAGCGAACAAAGAGCAAGCGAGAGAAAAGGGCGAACGAAAAGGAAAACGAAAAAGGCAAAGATTTTTTTGTAATTTTTTTTCCAGAAGTGGGGGAGAGGAAAACGAGAGGCAACTGGCAAACAAAGTAAATGCAAGAGATGAGTTTGCGACACCTGCTTGGATGAGTTCTTGACTTGATCCTCCCCGATAACGGTGCCAGAAATTCTTCTGCTATGGCAATAAAAGTCCTTCCCTGGCAACGCCAGGAATTCTTCTTGCTACTTCTCTTGGATGAGTTTGCGTCGGTTTTTCCCTTGAAGAGGAAAGGGTGATGCAGCACACGAGAAGTAAGTATTTCCCTCAGTTTGAGAACCAAGGTATCAATCCAGTAGGAGAATCTCGTCAAGTCCAGAGTACCTGCGCAAACACAAAAGAGCTTGCACCCAACGCTATAAAGGGGTTGTCAATCCCTTCAAGATTGATTGCAAAGTGAGATCTAAAGGCGGAAAATGCAACGAAGTAAAAAGTGTAAGGATGACAATATGGTGTGGAGTAGACCCGGGGGCCATAGTGTTCACTAGAGGCTTCTCTCAAAATAGAAAATATCACGGTGGGTGAACAAATTACTGTCGAGCAATTGATAGAACCGCGCAAAGTCATGACGATATCTAGGGCAATGATCATACGTATAGGCATCACGTCTCAGACAAGTAGACCGATACTTTCTGCATCTACTACTATTACTCCACACATCGACCGCTATCCAGCATGCATCTAGTGTATTGAGTTCATGACGAGTAGAGTAACGCCTTAAGCAAGATGACATGATGTAGAGGGATAATCTCAAACCAATGATGAAAACCCCATCTTTTTACCCTTGATGGCAACAACATGATGCGTGCCTCGCTACCCCTTCTGTCACTGGGTGAGGTCACCGCATGGTATGAACCCAAAACCAAGCACTTATCCCATTGCAAGAATCATAGATCTAGTTGGCCAAACAAAACCCACAACTCAAAGAGAATTACAAGGATATGAAATCATGCATAAGAGAGATCAGAAGAAACTCAAATAAGATTCATAGATAATCTGACCATAAATCCACAATTCATCGGATCTCGGCAAACACACCGCAAAAGAAGATTACATCGGATAGATATCCATGAAGATCATGGAGAACTTTGTATTGAAGATCCAGGAGAGAGAAGAAGCCATCTAGTTACTAGGTATGGACCCGTAGGTCTATGGTGAACTACTCACGCATCATCGCGGAGGTCATGGTGTTGATGAAGAAGCCCTCCTAAATCGAATCCCCCTCTGGCAGGGCACCAGAACATGCCCCAGATGGGATCTTGCAGAGACAGAAGCTTGCCGCGGCGGAAAAGTACTTTCGATGATCTCCTGATTTTTTAGGAATTTTAGGGAATATATAGACGCAAAACCTAGGGCAAAGGATCCTCAGGGAGCCCACAAGACAGGGGGCGCGGGCTCCCCCCTGACCGCGCCTTGAGGGCTTGTGAGGTCCCTGGTGGCCCCCTGCCCTGATTCTCCGGCTTCTCTATCTTTTTCTGTTCCGGAAAAAATCTTTTTGGCAGTTTCATTCCGTTTGGACTTCGTTCAAAATCCTCCTCGGAAAGGGGTCAAAAACATGGAAAAAACAGGAACTCGCTCTTGGCGCTGAGTTAATAAGTTAGTCCCAAAAAATATATAAAAGGCATGCAAAACATCCAAAGTTTGACAAGATAATAACATGAAACCATCAAAAATTATAGATACGTTGGAGACGTATCACTGCTCTCTCCCTCCTCCCACGGTGAGCCCCTCCACCAGCACGAGCAATCACTGATATATCATTCCACCATCTAACGAGCAAGTATGCATTTTTATCATTATGCAAAAAGGTCAGGGACAAATATTATTGATTATATGCCTGCATGAAGAAATCGACTTATCTCCGATCTCCAAAAATAAATGACTGCTCTTACAATATGGCACTTCATCCTAGATATTGGTTCCCTAAATTCTTATTTCACTTTAGATCAGTATATCAAAATTGTTGCTTTATGGTATACTTTTGGTTCTGCTAGATTCTACTAAAATTTGTCCCTGCTGTTCTTGGAAAACCAAATAACTTAACTTCCTTTATTTTAGCTCTCTGTAGTTGTATTACTCTTGTATATGCAAATGAATTGTCAAGTAGTTCGTTTCTCACAACTATAGTTTAAAAAACCGAACCGGAAAGGTGGTCGGTTCAGGTTTTTATTGGTTGAACCGCCGGTTCACCGGTTCGATTTTCGTTTTTTTAAGCAAAATGATAACAAATATTGAGTAATATATGTGCTAATATAGTATGAAACAATGATCAAATAAAATTATTTCCATGTAGTGGACAAGTAAGTAGCATAGCTGAGTTGATTATTGGAGCGTGGGCAGGCCATGTGCATCACTCACACGACGTGGGATAGAATCCCATTTCTAACAATTTATATTAAAATATTTTTCTGGTTTTTTCCCGGTTTAATGACCCGGTTGTTTCACTAGTTTCCCAGAAAATCGGACGGTTTGACCAGTTTTCTATGGTCCAATTGTAGAACGGTCTTATTAGCTTAAAAACCGATAAGGCTGTCGGTTCTGATTTTTTTCCAGTCCGACCGCCGGTCCATTATGGTTTTTTAAACTAGGCTCACAACTGATTGATTGTTGCTTTCTGCTATACTTTTGGTTCTGCTAGATTTCAGTTCTGTATTTTGGTTGTCAATCATGTATTTTGTTGCTTTATCACAACTGATTTCAGTTCCAACCGCGTCGTCGCTGTCTTCCTCCCACGCCGCAGTCCGACAGCGCCGTTGTCATCTTCCTCCCGTGTCGTCTTCCTCTCGTGCTTTCGACGACAAGCCCTGTTCCTCTCTCCCTCCTCCCACGGTGAGCCCCTCCACCTCTCTGCTTCCTCCCATTTTTGCATAACAACTACCCAATTTCTACAAGTTCCAATGATATATTTTTGCATAAAAACTGCCCAAATTTATGGTTATTATTGTTATTAACGAAACCAAACCGAATTCAAATGCTGATCTTAATAGTGGTTTTGATGCTCTGTTCTTAACCTCCTAAAAATCCGATGCTGATAATTATGCCATTCAAATTGGATCTAATAAAATTTTGAGTCAGTACCATTGGCTACTAATGGTAAACTTGGTTAGTTTGTTGCTAATAGATTTTGCAGTGCCATCTATTATAGAAACTGAGTAGACCTAAGTATTCATGTTCCTTACAATAAGATGTCTGTTTATTATTAATTCTAGAAACTTGGATAGTACTCCGTCTCTAGATAACATCTTGTAAATAAGAACACAAACATATGCTAGCACTTAATAGTTGTAAAAGTTTATTAAACAGTAGAATTTAAATAGTTGTAGAATTGGCTCTCGACGTCGATGATGCCTGGCCCGCATCCTCGTCGTTGACTCGGTAGCGAGCACCTGCTTGAGTGGCGCCAACATGTCCGGGACTCGGCTCCGCCTGGGTGGCACTAGGAGGAGCTACCTTCCGAGGCTTGCATCTTGGTGAGGAACGGGGCTCCCGTCATCGACCCGGAGCTTCTTTGGTGGCGGTCGCGTGTGCCACTTTTGGTGTCGGGCTGCCGACCCCTGAGGAGGAGGTACGTCGTCGTGTCACGGAGGAGGACGAGCACGTCTGTTGCTACATGGAGGCGTTGGAAGCCAGGTTCCCCAATACCTCGCAGGTTCTTCAGGGATCTCACCCGAGCTATGATCTGATGATGGTTCCTGCTCTTTGGGTGTCCACCGCCCGCGCTTCAGTACAACGGAAGCTCTTTATTGGTTAACCAGTTAGATATTATTCGAGAGATGTATTAGTGATGTATTTGAGATTATATGTTTGATAATATTAAGTGGGTTATTCGATAATGCATTAATTAAGTGGATTACTCGATGTATTAGTGATATTATATATACATGATGATCTTGCTAGCTAAAGTGAATACTAAATTGTTTTATCTTTTTCTCGGTTAGTTAAGCTATGGACGGTACAGACAGAGACCATGATCAAGAGCATGTCTTGTACGACATGATACGCTCTGGAAATGAAGAGAATGAAGAAGAAGATGATTGCTCACAATACCTTAACCCATCCAGTGAGGGAATTGAGGAAGAACAACCAAGAGACGAAGGCGAACCAGATGATGATGATGCTGAAGAAATTTTTTGGAATTATCAAAGTCCGACGAGGTATATATTTGGCCTGTGGTGATCATTAGATGTGTATTAATTGATATGTGTATATATATATATATATATTAATTAACGAATCTCCTCTTTTAGCCCTCCGGATCAAGCAAATCCTCTATGAGCACGGTAGTACGAGGCCCGGCCAAAAAGTCGCCTGAGGGCACAAGGTACATCATTGACGTGATAACATTAGGTGGAGAACCAACTGATCCCCAAAAGAATGCATCCAAATTTGTATGTCAATGCGGAGTTATTGTCACGGACCAAATCCCTATCTCTATTGAAGAATGGCATAGGCCAAAGAAAGATCGAGAAGTTAGTTTTGTGGATGAAAGAGCAAAAAATCTGCTTTGGGATACGCTCATGACACATTTCTCCCTACCAGAGCATTTCTGAGATAACCAACGTGAGAGTGTCAAGAAGTATGCTCTTAAGAAGATGGCCACCCAATTCTGCAACTGGAAGAAAATTTTATGGGCCGACTTCGACAAACAAGGCAAGACTCCAGAATTCACTAGACAATACGAGAAGATAAAAGATCACTCGGACTTATTCGTGCAGTTCAAGCAATCAGAAACAGCTAAGGAGCGGGCGAGGATAAACAAGGAAAATGCTCAGAAAAAAGAGCATCACCATTCTCTGGGGCCAGGTGGCTACAAGAGTGGCGTTCCTAAGTGGGGTGAATTCGAGCAGAAGATGATTGATGCAGGGGTCACTCCGCAAACATCCACTTGGCCTGAAAGGTGCAGGAATTAGTTTTATGGGCATGGGGGAAAGTTGGACCCAAAGACAGGGTTGCTTCTGGAGAAGGCGAGTATTAAAAATGCCTCTGAAGCTATACTTGCTGCAATAGATGATACTCGAATGGGGGTCTTCCAGCCCGAGAGAGAGAACGATGAGCTTACACGCGCCCTCAAGAATCCTGAACATCCGGGACGAACACGAGGCAAAGGCGTTATTCCATGGATTGAGGGGTTGAAGGACTAGGGCGATTACAGAAGTCGTGCAAGAAAGAAGAATCAGGAGTCAGCCAGGAAGAAGTAGGATGCTGACCGGCTTGCGGATTTGGAACGCAAATTCTTGCGGCAGCAGGAGCAGATCAACACACTTAGCCAACAAAGGACGCCTCAGCTGCCAGAGCAACCAACAGATCCAGCATTGGATAGTATCGTCCCATCGATGCCGAAAAGCAGCGTGGGTTCCACGGGGGTCCTTGCCGATGATTCACTGTTGGCTAGCTACCCCGTGGATGAAGTCAGAGAGACACAAAGTTGTGAGCTTCACATGAAACTCAAGAACATATCCGTGAAGGCAGCGGTCGGCTATGCTTTAACAAATCCCCCTAGTGCAACCTTCCATAGCACTCTGATTCCACGTGGCTATGCTCGTGTCGGGGTGGATGAAGTGATGCCGGGATATGAGTCACTACAGCTCGGCATTCTTGGAGGTGAAGGGCAGCAGACACTACAAGAAGTCATACGTGGAAAAGGTTGCTATTCAAGAAGTCATATGTGATTAAGGCAGAGCCCCTGCAACCCTCCAAAAGGCAGGTACCCAAAGGTTGCTATTCTAGTGAAAGAAGACCCCTCTGACATGACTCGCCAAGATGGAGGTCATCACCGGACCCACCGACGTGTCATGGATGGTAGCTTTGCCAGCGAAGACCACCTTTTGTCAGGATAGGCATGGGTTCCTGTCCCCCCTTTGAATTGTCGATGTGTGGCCTCCCTTTCTCGCTCGATTTTTGGGAAGAGGACCAAGGCACTACGGAGGGGGTAGGGTCGTTGTTGTGTAAGGGGATCGACCCATCTTCTCCCCCACCTCATGTACTCACAGCTCAAGCTCTACATGACAATGAAACACAAGTAGGAGTAGGGTATTACACCGCACGGTGGCCCGAACCTGGGTAGCTCGCACGTCCAAGTCGTGCCCGATGAGAGTGAGTGTGTTCGCCTCGTCTCATTGTAGTTGTTGTTCGGTCTTAGGCTGCTAAGCAAAGCCCCAAGTGTTCGAACCTTGGTTTTTGGAGAAGTTCTTGGACACACGTCCGAGACTCCGACACATTACTATGGACGCTTCAGACAGTAGCATATTTCGTATCACTATAAGCAAGATATAGCTCTCATGTGTCCTTCTTACATACCATGGAGACTCTTCAATTACTTGGTACCTTGCCCAACTAACACAAGGTCTGGTTCTCATATTATGTATAGTCTACTCGCAAATCGCCCATCTCCTACTCTACGTGAAGAATGTATCTTGCTTGTAGCGAGAGATCATTTTTTCTCCCACGAAGCTTTCGGCTCTCCCCGTTGTAGCTAGGCCAGGCAGTTTTTGTTCGGCCATGGTATGTTCGATGAACGCTCACCGTAGTGCAAGTAACAGGTTTGGTCCTTCTTCTTCTTTTTTCCTTTTTGTTTTATTTATGTTTTCTTCTAGTTTTATCTGATTCTTCACCTTTTTATGGTTTTGTTTGTTTTTTCGCCGATTTTCTTTGTTTCCTTCCTGGTGTTTTCTGTTTTTTTTGTTTGTTTTTTTGGTTTTCATTGGGTTCTATACTTTTCATTCCTTCTTCATTTTTCATCGTTTCTTTCTTGGTTTTCATTGGTTTTCTTCATCTTTTTTTATTCTCTCTCGGTTTTTCGTCCTTGCATTCTTTTGCATTGGTTTTTTCAGTTTTGTTTTTGTTTTTTCAGATTTGTTTGATTTTTCTTTTTAGTTTTTACTCGGTGTCATTATTTTTCTTAGTTTTGTCTTGATTGTCATCGGCTTCTTTCTTTGTTCAACACATGTCAAAAAAAACATTACACATTCAACATTTTTGTATGCATGAGGAACTTTTTATATATACTTTCAACATTTCTTTATACACGATTAACATTTTAAAAAAAATTATATGTTTATATCTACTTTTTTAATACACGTTGTATATTTTTGGTATATATCTAATACATTTCAAATACATGGTTAATTTTTTTTTAATTACAATAATAATATGTTTTGAACAGATCGTCCTAGGTTCCAACATCCTAGTCGGCTATCTACACGAAGCGGATTCATCCACGGATCCATCAATTTGTTGTGTATGCCAAGTCTCTTAGAACCTTCTGATTTTACGTCATGGGCCACCTGATGTTTGGCAGGTCAGGTTGGACATTCGCGTTTACCCAAAAATTCGGATCAGGTAATTTGGGTTATAAAAAAACGGGTTTTCAAAAAAGATGCCCGAAATTTGACCAATTTTTTTCATACCCGACAATAAGTACCCAAAAATTCGGGTCCGGGCTCAGGTTATCCCGAGTTACTTGATATAAATCACATAGGAATGAGAATTGGGACATTTTGGCTATCTCCACACAAAAGATGGATCACATCGTCGCGGCCTCTTCGAAGAATACACCGGTTGCGTGAGATGTGCATGGCAGCATGGGGCACGGTTGCGCTGGCCGCATCGCTCGTATACAACGGGCCTCCATGCAAACGCATCAACGGAGTTGAACTCCTTCTAACCCTCACATTGAAGCATTGTAAGCGAGGCTGGCGATCTGCATTTGCGGCGAGCGGCGGGTGGTAGCTGGGTCCAGAGGTTTAGGTTTAGGTGCGTGATTTTGGGCTGGTTGTGGTTGGATGGGCCTTCAAGGGTGTTTTATATTGGCCTTCTTGTTTACTTCAGGTAGTTCGTATTATTGCCTCTCATTCAATCGTATTGGTGCAGGTTCCCTCTAGTTAGGGTTTAGTTCCTCTCGGGGCGATTGCGCTCGCCATCATTGAGACTTTGCTTCCCCTACCTCCGACCTGATCCCCGTCTTCCTCTCCGTGATCAAGGGCGTCGCGGCGCTTGTCGATCCCGACGGGTTGTGGGAGGAGGAGGATTTAGGGTTCCGATTGCAACACCCACTCCGTTCTCTGATCGGGTAAGGTACAAAAGATTCATGGCGTCTGCCGGAGCGTCGGGGTCGGGCTCTGGCACCATGAACACGGACGATGTGATAGCACTTATGCAGGAGGACCTGGACAATGTTGTTTTTGGCGAAGAAGGGGCCCCGTCGGAAGAGGCCGGCTGGATCGCTCTTGTACGAGTTCACTCGATCAAGACCTATAGCCAATATTGGTTTTTTAGGAACATGAGATGAGCATGGGATCTAGCCCGGGAGGTTCAGTTCAAGACGCTGGATGAAAACCTATATATAGTTCAGTTCTCTTGCCTTGGTGATTGGGAGAGGGTAACACGCCATGGTCCATGGCACTTCCGAGGGGATGCGGTGATCCTTAAACCCTATGATGGATTGACAAAGCCATCTACTGTTCCGCTAGATACAATCGAGATTTGGGTGCAGATTCATGATGTCCCCCTTTGTATGGGAACCTCGTACCTTCATTAGCAGCCAAGGTTGCCGAGGTGATCTACGCGGAACCTCAATCGCAAGATTTCGCGGGGAACTTTCATAGGTTATGGGTCCGGATTAATGTTGACAAGGCACTAAAGAATGTTGCTTCGTTGATCACACGCGGGCAGCGCCAAATTTACAAAGTGAAATATGAGAAGCTCCGGACTGGTGCGCAGTCTACGGGATGCTTGGTCATCTTTACAAAGAACATGGCAAGGGTATACACCCTCCCTCTTCTCTAGTTTTCAAGGACCTCAAGGCTTCCTGGAACATGCGAGCTGGTCAAGGCCCTGGAGGTGGTCGAGGCCGGAGAGGGGGACGCCGTGGAGGGTGGTATGGACAGGGGCTAGACCATAGCTCTGACATTGAGAAGAATGGCGCGGGGGAGAAGGACTCATGCCCAGCAGATGATGAGGACATGGTGGAGACTGATAGCAACAGGAAGAGATCACCAGCTGAGGTGTTGTTTTCTAGACAACCCATGAAGCATGCAGCATTGGGAGGAGGCCCGCGGGAGACTTGTGCTCCCCCCCCATCCCTTTTGTTCCCCATAGTCCAAGCAGCAAGCAGGAGCAAAAGAGGGCCCGAACAGGTGCAACTACACAGGAGAAACAAGTGGAGAAAAGTGGAAGTCTCGGCAAGACTGTCCCATCTTTGGCGGGCTCTTTCGAGGAGCTCCGCCGGGGCCAATGAATATATTCTGCTGGAACTATCGTGGCGCGGGCAAAGCAGCGACGGTGCAAGAGCTTCGCGATTTTGCAAAGCGGTTTGCCCCTACCCTATCATGCATTGTTGAAACATAGCTAGATAGCACAAGGGTAGAGTCTATAGCATGTATGATAGGTTTTGATAATTCCTATGCTGTCAGTAGTCAAGGGAGAAGTGGCGGTATCGGCTTGTTCTGGAACAATTCAGTAAAGATTAACATTTTGGGCTATTCATGTTATCATTTGGATGTATCCATCGAAGAATGGGGTACATAGAAGTGGAGGATGACTTGCTTGTATGGGGAGGCACAAACCCACTTGAGGCATCAAACTTGGTCTACCTTGAAGAATTGTAGCACTATGAGTGATCTTTCGTGGCTCTGTATTGGAGACTTTAATGAGGTGCTTCGTCCTTAGGAGCACCAAGGAATTGGGCAGCACAGCAATGCCCAAATTCAAGCTTTTTGAGAGGTTCTTGATGTGTGCGAACTGCTTGACTTGGGATGCAAGGGCAATTTCTGGACTTTTGAGAAGAAGGTGGTGGGCGGAACCTACACCAAATGCAGGCTAGACAGGGCTATGGTAAATACGGAATGGCTGGCTAAGTATCCTCTGGCATCGATGGCGCACCTGACGGGGGTGACCTCAGACCACTCACCATTGTTGCTTGAGCTGGGTGACGGGACTGCCGAGCGTGTCCATCGACCATTCACGTATGAGTTAATGTGGGAGGCTCATGACAGCTTCCGCGATATGATCTCGACAGGGTGAGAGGCTAGCCCTCCCTGTACTACGGTCAAAGAGATTAGCAACAAGTTGCATGGTCTAGCAGAGGACATAGGTCGATGGAACCGCGACACCTTTGGGAGTGTTCGCAGAGAAATAAACAAGCTTAAGCTGAGCCTAGAGGAGCTCAGGAATGACCCCTCCAGAGTTGGTCTGTCACATGCAGAGTTAAAGATAAACGAATGATTAATAGAGATGTACCACAGGGAGGAGATTATATGGCGGCAGCGAGCCAGGGTTGAATGGCTATTGAGTGGGGACCGAAACACAAAGATTTTTCATATGAGAGCTAGCCTCTGGCGCAAAAATAATATGATCAAGGCGCTGCAAAACTCTTTAGGTGTGGAGATTTCTGATCCGGGGGAGCTGAAGAGCCTTGCTTCTGATTTCTATCAGTCTTTATACCTTTCTGAAGGTGTGCATAACATGGATGCGGTGTTGAACCATGTGTAGCGCAAGGTGACCGTAGAGATGAATGCAAGTCTATGTGTGCCTTACACTAAAGAGGAGGTTAAAGCTCCCCTATTCCAGATATTCCCTACAAAAGCCCCGGGGCCTGACGGTTTTCCTGCCCACTTTTATCAGTGTCATTGGAAGGTATGTGGGAATGAAATCACAAATATTGTTCTCAAAATTGTGACAGGTGTGGAGAGTCCAGAGTCTATCAATGATACGGTACTGGTTTTGATCCCCAAGGTAACGAACCCCACGATTCTTGCTTAGCTTCGGTCCATAAGCTTATGTAATGTCTTGTACAAGATTGCCTCTAAGGTCATCGCGAATAGGCTTAAAGTCGTGTTGCCAGGAATTATCTCTGAGGAACAGTCCACTTTTGTCACTGGGAGGCCCATCACAAACAATATTATTTGTGCTTATGAATATCTGCACTTCATGAAGCGGTCGAGAGAAAAACCCAATAGCTTGTGTGCACTGAAGCTTGATATGATGAAAGCTTATGATAGATTGGAGTGGGCCTATCTGAAGGGAATGATGATCAGGTTGGGTTTTGACCAACGATGGATTGATATTGTCATGGGCATGGTCTCATTAGTTTTGTTTTCAGTTTGTTTCAATGGAGAAAAATTAGAAGCTTTCAAACCAACTCGAGGCATCCGGCAGGGAGACCCCATCTCCCCCTATTTATTCTTGATAGCAGCAGAGGGACTTTCGTGCCTCCTCAACTCAAGTTCTCAGTCGTCTCTAACAGGTATTTAGGTGGCTCCTACGGCTCCTATCGTTAACCATCTCTTGCGTGCAGATGATAGCCTACTGCTCTTCAAGGCCAGTGGGGAGGGATCAACCTTCGTGTCAAACTTACTCGATACCTATTGCAATGCTTCTAGACAGAGGATAAACAATGAGAAATCATCGATTTTCTTCAGCAAGGGATGTCCGCCGCAGATGCAAGAAACTGTCTAGAACAACCTGCAGGTTCACAATGAGTCTCGTAGCGGACGGTATCTTGGCATGCCCACTAACGTTGGCCACTCGAAGAATGGAACCTTCAATTATTTGCCTGATCGCGTATGGGAAAATATTAAGGGGTGGGTGGCCAAGCTGCTCTCATCAGCTGGCAAGGAAGTTTTGATAAAGTCTCTCGCTCAAGCAATTCTTGTGTACTCAATGGCATGTTTAGACTACTGCGGGGTTTATGCGAGAGAATCACCTCGATCATAAGACAATTCTGGTGGGGATCCAAGAAGGGGAGGAGGAAGCCTAGCTGGGTAGCATGGGATACCATGACATTGCCTAAACATTTGGGAGGTATGGGGTTTTGAGATTTGGAGATTTTCAACCTTACACTTCTAGACAGGCAGGCCTGGGGAACGCTGACGGACTGCTCTTCCTTGAGCACCCGAACCTTGAAGGTTGTCTACTTCCCTACTTGTTCTTTGCTTGAGGCAGAGCTAGGAGCTCACCCATCCTAGATATGGCGAGCGATTCTCGATGTTCGGGATATCCTGTCGCAAGGAATAATACGGCGTATTGGTGATGGATAGACTACACAGATTTGGCATCACAATTGGATCCCTAGAGATAATTTCAAAAGACCCATTGCAGCATTTGTTCCAAACCCCCAGAGACAGTTGCACAGGTTATTGATGTCTCAAGCGCGAGTTGCAAGGAGTATGTGGTCTGAAGTGTATTCACTCCTTTTGATGCAGAGGCTATCCTTCGAATTCCGATTTGTATGCGTCGGGTGGTAGACTTCTGGGCATGGCATGAGGAGCTGTGCGGACGCTTTAGTGTTTGTTTGGTGTATCGAATGATTCTTAGGACTAAGCACAGACGGGAGGCGTGGCTTCATGAGGAGGGCGGTACGTCATATGACCGCCATGAAACCAGTAAATGGTCTATGATTTGGCATCTACAGGTACCCTCCAAACTAAAGGTGTTCTTGTGGTGTCTCGTGAGACTTTCCATGCCTACGGGTTCAGTTCTTAAGCGTCGGCACATGGCGATGGAGGATTCTTGCGCTCTATGTGGGGCGGTGGATACATGGAAGCACGCGCTGATCACATGCCCTATGGCGGCGAGTGTACGGGCTCTGGCACCTCAGGAGCTTGTGCATTGTTCGTGATCTATGATCTACTACCCCAAGACTTCTTGGACCGGCTGGTTGTGACGCTCTAGGCTCTTTGGGGTGTCAGACGAAAGGCAGTCCATGAGAATGTGTTCCAATCTCCACATTTGGTGAATACTTTCATATCAAGTTACTTGTCTGAGCTTCAGTTCTCCAATGCCAAGTTACCAGCGGCGGCTGTCCCTGATACCGCGAGATCGTCGACCTGGCGTGCCCCTTTCAATGGCAATGCGAAACTGAATGTGGATGCTGTAGTGTCAAGACAAGGCTTTGGTGCTGTAGGGGTCATATGCCAAGACCACAACGAAATGTTCATGGGGGGCTCCACTCTTGCTTTCCGAGATTTGTGGACCCACCTACACTTGAAGCCCTAGCCATTAGAGAAGCTCTTGCCCTCGCAGAAGACCTTTACCTACGACAGATTCAAGTGGCGTTGGATTGCAAGGTGGTAGTACAAGATTTATCGAAAGACAACTCTATTGTTTATGGAGCGGTGATTCATGAGATTGTGGATCATTCTTATTCTTTTGATTTTTGTAGCTTTAGGCATGAATTTAGGAGCTCAAACTTTGAGACTCACAACGTAGCTTAGCATGCTTTATCTCTCGGTGGTGGTCGCCATGTTTGGTTAGGACATCTCGGGAACCTTCCATTCGTCCCTGTGAACATTGTGACATCTCAATAAAGCTTCGTGATATTGTCTCAAAAAAAGGTAGTTTGTGTTATTAGGGTACCATGGGTACAAACCCGAATTTCATGAATAAAATTTGGGTTTCCAAAACTGCTACCAGATTTAGTGCTCGGGTTTTTTTGGGACCAGTAAGGGTCTTCTCCGGAACTTTAGCTAGGTTCAAGTTCCATGGTGCTTGTTCTCCATCTAGGTCCTGACTGAGACTTTGAAACTTTAACCACTAGATGACAACTATAATAATTTGGTTGCAGTCACTATTGGTTGTGGCCCAGATCATTAAAACATTATTTTAGTTGTTTCCTTGACTTTAGTAAACCTAAATGATAAGTGTCACACGTCACATGTTCTCCCTTACCACGAAAAGCGGCCAGCAGACCCCTCCTCCCACCCCCGCGTCGCCAACCCTAGGCGACACTGGGGGGCGACTGCGCCACCGGCCTCCGCCCCCCTCACCCCTCGCCCACTCCCTCTTGCCGCCGCCAGAGGTCCCGTCGGGCAAAGCCCGGGCGGCAACAGCGGCGGCATGGCCTTCTCCCTCACGCGGTGGTGGCGAACTCCCCTGGCAGCGGCGTCGCGCGGTTCCACGGTGATTCGGCTGCATGGAGCGGTGGGATCCCGGCGACGAGCGCGGGCCAGCGGCGTCAGTTGAGGTGTGGCCTCCCTGGGATGGAGGCGCCCCTGTTGTTGCGCTGGGAACTCCGATCTCGTGCGGCACAGATGGACTTGGGCGGGCCGGTGGTTCTGGGTTGTGGCTACAGGCGGGCGCGATGGAGTCTGTCAACACAGGCTGTGTGGCACCATGGTGGTGTAGGCGGCTGGCCAGGCGGCGACGGGCTGGATCCTTACCGTCCAGCCCCTGTTTTGGTGGTGGTGAGACGATGGCCAGTGATACGTCTCCAACGTATCTATAATTTTTGATGGTTTCATGCTATTATCTTGTCAAACTTTGGATGTTTTGTATGCCTTTTATATCTTTTTGGGGACTAACTTATTAACTCAGTGCTAAGTGCCAGTTCCTGTTTTTCCGTGTTTTTAACCCTTTTCAGAGGAGGATTTTAAACGGAGTCCAAACGGAATAAAACTTCAGAAAAGATTTTTTCTGAAACAGAAGACGGTCGGGAGACTTGAGAACCAAGGCAAAGGGTCACCAGGGACCCCACAAGCCCTCATGGCGTGGCCAGGGGGCCCGCACCTCCCAGGCTTGTGGGCTCCCTGGGCCTCCTCTGCCCTAGGGTCTTTCGCCTATATATTCCCTAAAATCCCAGAAAAAATCAAGAGAGCCACGAAAATACTTTTCCGCCGCCGCAAGCTTCTGTCTCCGCAAGATCCCATCTGGGCACGTTCTCGTGCCCTGTCGGAGGAGGGATTCGGATACGGAGGGCTTCTTCATCAACACCATGACCTCTCCGATGATGCGTGAGTAGTTCACCATAGACCTACGGATCCATAGCTAGTAGCTAGATGGCTTCTTCTCTCTCTTGGATCTTCAATACAAAGTTCTCCATGATCTTCATGGAGATCTATCCGATGTAATCTTCTTTTGCGGTGTGTTTGTCGAGATCCGATGAATTGTGGATTTATGATCAGATTATCTATGAATCTTATTTGAGTTTCTTCTGATCTCTTATATGCATGATTTCATATCCTTGTAATTCTCTTCAAGTTGTGGGTTTTGTTTGGCCAACTTGATCTATGATTCTTGCAATGGGAGAAGTGCTTGGTTTTGGGTTCATACCGTGCGGTGACCTCACCCAGTGACAGAAGGGGTAGCGAGGCACGCATAGTGTTGTTGCCATCAAGGGTAAAAAGATGGGGTTTCCATCATTGGTTTGAGTTTATCCCTCTACATCATGTCATCTTGCTTAAGGCGTTACTCTATTCATCATGAACTCAATACACTAGATGCATGTTGGATAGCGGTCGATGTGTGGAGTAATGGTAGTAGATGTAGAAAGTATTGGTCTACTTGTCTCGGACGTGATGCCTATATGCATGATCATTGCCTTAGATATCGTCATGACTTTGCATGGTTCTATCAATTGCTCGACAGTAATTTTTTCACCCACCGTAATATTTGCTATTTTGAGAGAAGCCTCTAGCGAACACTATGGCCCCGGGGTCTACTTCACACCAAATTTTCAGCCTTACACTTTTACTTCGTTGCACTTTCTGCCTTCAGTTCTCACTTTGCAATCAATCTTGAAGGGATTGACAACCCCTTTATAGTGTTGTTGGGGAACGTCGCATGGGAAACAAAAAATTTCCTACGCGCACGAAGACCTATCATGGTGATGTCCATCTACGAGAGGGGATGTGTGATCTACGTACCCTTGTAGACCGTACAGCAGAAGCGTTAGTGAACGCGGTTAATGTAGTGGAACCTCCTCACGTCCCTCGATCCGCCCCGCGAACCGTCCCTCGATCAGTCCCACGATCTAGTGCCGAACGGACGGCACCTCCGCGTTCAGCACACGTACAGCTCGACGATGATCTCGGCCTTCTTGATCCAGCAAGAGAGACGGAGAGGTAGATGAGTTCTCCGGCAGCGTGACGGCGCTCCGGAGGTTGGTGGTGATCTTATCTCAGCAGGGCTCCGCCCGAGCTCCGCAGAAACGCGATCTAGAGGAAAAACCGTGGAGGTATGTGGTCGGGCTGCCGTGGAAAAGTCGTCTCAAATCAGCCCTAAAACCTCCGTATATATAGGTGGGAGAGGGGGAGCCTTGCCTTGGGGCTCAAGGAGCCCCAAGGGGGTCGGCCGAGCCAAGGGGGGAAGGTCTCCCCCCCAAACCGAGTCCTACTTGGTTTGGTGGGTGGAGTCCTTCTTTCCTTTCCCACCTCCTCCTTTTTTTTCTTTTCTCTTTGATTTTCTTCCTATGGCGCATAGGGCCTTCTTGGGCTGTCCCACCAGCCCACTAAGGGCTGGTGCACCACCCCCAAGGCCTATGGGCTTCCCCGGAGTGGGTTCCACCCCCCGGTGAACTCCCGGAACCCATTCGTCATTGCCGGTACATTCCCGGTAACTCCAAAAACCTTCCGGTAATCAAATGAGGTCATCCTATATATCAATCTTCGTTTCCGGACCATTCTGGAAACCCTCGTGACGTCCGTGATCTCATCTAGGACTCCGAACAACATTCGGTAACCAACCATATAACTCAAATACGCATAAAACAATGTCGAACCTTAAGTGTGCAGACCCTACGGGTTCGAGAACTATGTAGACATGACCCGAGAGACTCCTCAGTCAATATCCAATAGAGGGACCTGGATGCCCATATTGGATCCTACATATTCTACGAAGATCTTATCGTTTGAACCTCAGTGCCAAGGATTCATATAATCCCGTATGTCATTCCCTTTGTCCTTCGGTACGTTACTTGCCCGAGATTCGATCGTCAGTATCCGCATACCTATTTCAATCTCGTTTACCGGCAAGTCTCTTTACTCGTTCCGTAATACAAGATCCCGCAACTTACACTAAGTCACATTGCTTGCAAGGCTTGTGTGTGATGTTGTATTACCGAGTGGGCCCCGAGATACCTCTCTGTCACACGGAGTGACAAATCCCAGTCTCGATCCATACTAACTCAACTAACACCTTCAGAGATACCTGTAGAGCATCTTTATAGTCACCCAGTTACGTTGCAACGTTTGATACACACAAAGCATTCCTCCGGTGTCAGTGAGTTATATGATCTCATGGTCATAGGAACAAATACTTGACACGCAGAAAACAGTAGCAACAAAATGACACGATCAACATGCTACGTCTATTAGTTTGGGTCTAGTCCATCACATGATTCTCCTAATGATGTGATCCCGTTATCAAGTAACAACACTTGCCTATGGCCAGGAAACCTTGGCCATCTTTGATCAACGAGCTAGTCAACTAGAGGCTTACTAGGGACAGTGTTTTGTCTATGTATCCACACAAGTATTGTATTTCCAATCAATACAATTATAGCATGGATAATAAACGATTATCATGAACAAAGAAATATAATAATAACTAATTTATTATTGCCTCTAGGGCATATTTCCAACAGTCTCCCACTTGCACTAGAGTCAATAATCTAGTTCACATCACCATGTGATTCCAACGAATCCAACACCCATATAGTTATGGGGTCTGATCAGGTCTTGCTCATGAGAGAGGTTTTAGTCAACGGTTCTGAAATTTTCAGATCCGTGTGTTCTTTACAAATCTTTATGTCATCTTATAGATGCTGCTACTATGTGCTATTCGGAAATACTCCAAATATCTACTCTACTATACGAATCCGTTTCACTACTCATAGTTATTCGGATTAGTGTCAAAGCTTACATCGACGTAACCCTTTACGACGAACTCTTTAACCACCTCTATAATCGAGAAAAATTCCTTAGTCCATCAGTTACTATGGATAAATTTTGACTGCTGATCAGTGATTCAATCCTGGATCACTCTGTGTACCTCTTAACAGACTTGCTGCAAGGCACACATCAGGTGCGGTACTCAGCATGGCATACTTTAGAGTCTACGGCTAAGGCATAGAAGACAACCTTCGTCTATTCTCTTTATTCTGTCGTGGTCGGGTTTTGAGTCTTACTCAAATTCACACCTTACAACGCAACCAAGAACTCCTTCTTTGCTGATCTATTTTGAACTCCTTCAAAAACTTGTCAAGGCATGCATCTTGTTGAAACTTCCATTAAGTGCCTTTGATCTATCTCCATAGATCTTTGATGCTCAACGTTCAAGTAGCGCAATCCAGGTACTCCTTTGAAAACTCCTTTCAAACAACCTTGTATGCTTTACAGATATTCTACATTACTTCTGATCCACAATATGTGAACCACATATACTCATCAGAAATTCTATAGTGCTCCCACTCACTTCTTTGGAAATACAAGTTTCTCATAAACCTTGTACAAACCCAAAATATTTGATCATCTCATCAAAGTGTATATTCCAACTCCGAGATGCTTGCACCAGTCCATTGAAGGATCGTTGGAGCTTGCATACTTGCTAGCATTTTTAGGATCGACAAAACCTCCTCGTTGTATCACATACAATGTTTGCTCAAGGAAACCATCGAGGAAACAATGTTTTGACATCCTATGTGCAATATTTCAT
The DNA here is from genome assembly GCF_904849725.1 of Hordeum vulgare subsp. vulgare. Classification (NCBI taxonomy): domain Eukaryota; kingdom Viridiplantae; phylum Streptophyta; class Magnoliopsida; order Poales; family Poaceae; genus Hordeum; species Hordeum vulgare. The sequence continues at coordinate 502,404,180 of NC_058524.1, read as the reverse complement.
AAATAATGCAGCAACTACTAACATAATTCTAACAGACTTTTAGCATCGCTACGAGTGAGAAAGTCTCATCATAGTCAACTGTTTCATCTTGTCGGAAACATCTTTGCGACAAGTCGAGCTTTTCTTAATAGTGACTTATCACCATCATCGTCTGTCTTCCTTTTAAAGATCCATCTTTACTCAACAGTCCTATGACCATCAAGTAGTTCTTCCAAAGTCTACACTTTGTTTTCATACATGGATCCTCTCTCGGATTTCATGGCTTCCAGCCATTTGTCGGAATCTGGGCCCACCATTGCTTTCTCCATAACTCGTAGGTTCACTGTTGCTCAACAACATGACCTCCAAGACAGGGTTACCGTACCACTCTGTAGTAGTACGCGACCTTGTCAAACGAGGCTTGTAGTAACTTGATCCGATGCTCAATGATCACCATCATCAGCTTTCACTTCAATTGGTGTAGGCGCCACAGGAACAACTTCCTACGCCCTGCTACACACTGGTTGAAGTGATGGTTCAATAACCTCATCAAGTTCTACCACCCTCCCACTCAATTCTTTCGAGAGAAACCTTTCCTCGAGAAAGGATCTGTTTTAGAAACAAACACTTTGCTTTCGGATCTGAGATAGGAGATGTACCCAACTGTTTTGGATATCCTATGAAGATGCATTTATCCGCTTTGGGTTCGAGCTTATCAGACTGAAACTTTTTCACATAAGTGCCGAAACCCCCAAACTTTAAGGAAACGACAATTCAGATTTCTCTAAACCTCAGTCTATACTGTGTCATCTCAACGGAAATACGTGGTGCCCTATTTAAAGTGAATGCGGTTGTCTCTAATGCTTAACCCATAAACGATAGTGGTAATTCGATAAGAGACATCATAGCATGCACCATACCAAATAGTGTGTGGCTATGACGTTCAGACACATCATCACACTATGATGTTCTAGGTGGCATGAACCGCGAAACAATTTCCACAGTGTCTTAACTGCGTACCAAAACTCGTAATTCAGATATTCATTTCTATGATCATATCGTAGACAGTTTATCCTCTTGTTACGACGAACTTCACTCCGAAACACAATTGAACTTTTCAATATTTCAGACTAGTGATTCATTAAGCAAATACTCTAGTATCTACTCAAATCGTCATTGAAGTAAGAACATAATGATATCCACTGCGTGCCTCAGCACCCATTGGACTCCATACATCAAAATGTATCACTTCCAACAAGTTACTATCTTATTTCATCTCAATGAAAACAAGGCCTTGCTCATGTGGTATGATTTGCATGTCACTAGTGATTCAAAATCAAGTGAGTATAAAGATCCATCAGCATGGAGCCTCTTCATGCAATTTATACCAACATGACTCAAGCGGCAGTGCCATAAGTAAGTGGTACTATCATCATTACCTCGTATCTTTTGGCACCAATATCATGAACATGTGTAACACTACGATCGAGATTCAATAAACCATTGAAGGTGATTATTCAAGAAAATAGAGTAACCATTATTCTCTTTAAATGAATAATCGTATTGCAATAAACACGATCCAATCATGTTCATGCTTAACGCAAGCACCAAATAACAATTATTTAGGTTTAACACCAATCCCGATGGTAGAGGGAGCGTGCGACGTTTGATCATATCAACCTTGGAAACACTTCCAACACGTATCGTCGCCTCGCCTTTAGCTAGTCTCCGTTTACGCCGTAGCTATCATTTCGTGTTACTAATCACTTAGCAACCGAACCGGTATCCAATACCCTCATGCTACTAGGAGTACTAGTAAAGTACACATCAGCATCATGTATATCAAATATACTTCTTTTGACTTTTGCCAGCCTTCTTATCTACCAAGTATCTAGAGTTGCTCCGCCTCAGTGACTGTTCCCCTCATTACAGAAGCACTTAGTCTCGGGTTTGGGTTTAATCTTGGGTCTCTTCATTAGTGCAGCAACTGTTTTGCCGTTTCACGAAGTATCCCTTCTAGCCCTTGCCTTTCTTGAAACTTAGTGGTTTTACAAACCATCAACTATTGATGCTCCTTTTTTATTTCTACTTTCGCAGTGTCAAACATCGCGAATCGCTCAAGGATCATTGTATCTATCCTTGATATGTTATAGTTCATCACGAAGCTCTCACAGCTTGGTGGCAGTGACTTTGGAGAACCATCACTATCTCATCTGGAAGATTAACTCCCACTTGATTCAAGTGATTGTCGTACTCAGGCAATCTGAGCACACGCTCAACGATTGAGCTTTTCTCCTTTACTTTGTGGACAAAGAATCTTGTCGGATGTCTCGTACCTCTCAACAAGGGCACGAGCATGAAATCACAATTTCATCTCTTTAGAACATCACTTATGTTCCGTGACGTTTCAAAATGTTTTCGGCGCCTTGCTTCTAAGCCATTAAGTATTTTGCACTGAACTACCGTGTAGTCATCAGAAACGTGTATGTCGGATGTTCACAGCATCCACAGACGACGCTTGAGGTGCAGCACGCCGAGTGGTGCATTAAGGACATAAGCCTTCTGCGCAGCAACGAGGACAATCCTCGGTTTTACAAACTTAGTCTGCAAAGTTTGCTACTATCAACTTTCAACTAAATTTTCTCTAGGAACATATAAAAACAGTAGAGCTATAGCGCAAGCTACATCGTAATTTGCAAAGACCATTAGATTATGTTCATGACAATTAGTTCAATTAATCATATTACTTAAGAACTCCCACTCAAAAAGTACATCTCTCTAGTCATTTGAGTGGTACATGATCCAAATCCACTATCTCAAGTCCGATCATCACGTGAGTCGAGAATAGTTTCAGTGGTAAGCATCTCTATGCTAATCATATCAACTATACGATTCATGCTCGACCTTTCGGTCTCATGTGTTCCGAGGCCATGTCTGCACATGCTAGGCTCGTCAAGCTTAACCCGAGTGTTCCGCGTGTGCAACTGTTTTGCACCCGTTGTATGTGAACGTTGAGTCTATCACACCCGATCATCACGTGGTGTCTCGAAACGAAGAACTGTCGCAACGGTGCACAGTCGGGGAGAACACAATTTCGTCTTGAAATTTTAGTGAGAGATCACCTCATAATGTGTGACAGCCCGATGCCGACGTTCCAGAAGCTTCCCCTTTTCTTTCCGTTTTCGTCGTGTGGGTATTTTCAGTTGCCGCATCATCATCGCTTCATGCGCATCATCTGCATTGCATCGGCGTCTCCGTTGCCGCCCGTTTTCAAAACTTGCATTCGTTAGTAGTTGCCGGTTCACGCTGTTGTCCGTTCTGAGCCCGACTGCACTCGCACGCGCCCGCGGCACCGTCGAAACCCTATTTTTAAAAGTGCGTTTAAAACTCTCTTTGATCGAGGTGAAACTTGGCACGCGGTCGCGATTAGTTATAGCTAGGCCGGCTGTCGAATTTCGTCGCGATCGGAGACCGTCTGGTACCCGAACGGTCGACCGTAGCGGCACCGTATTCGGTCTACCGTCGGACGACTGTCGGTGTTTTTAAAATTCGTGCCACGCCGCCCGTTCTCCCTCTCGTCTCCGGATATCCCCCCTACACGCCCACGTACCAGTTCCCGCGTTCGGAATCGTCCGAATCCGACCCCGCGGTTGGATCGGGAGCGCGATTCCGGTTAACCGAGCCCCCCCCCCCCCCCCGCTTGTCTATAAATACCCCACCTTCACATTTAGACAGCCTCCCCCTAATCCTGCCTCGTTTTCCGCGCCCGAAACCCTAGCCGCCTTCCACCCTCTCTCTCCTTCCCCCTCCACTGCGCAGCCGCCAGCCCGCCCAGCCCGGATCGGGCCCTCTCGGGCCCATCTGGCCGGCCGCCGCCGGGGCCCTGCTTGCACCGTCTCCTGCCTAGCGCTCCCGTCAGCCCCCGCGCTGCGGAGCTCCTCCCTCGGTCCCGCGCCGTTCCCGGCCGCCGCCACGACCCAACCCCGGCTGCTGCTCGCCGGAGAGCCACCTCCCCGAGTCGCCGCCGAAGCCGATCTGTGTTGCCTCCGTCTCCAGCTCGCGCCGCCGCCGTTCGTCGCGCCGCCAGGGGCGCCTGCTGCCAGCTGCCGGACTCTTCCCGGATCTGCGCCACGCGGCCTGGATCCGCCGCCGCCGAGCCGGCCCTGGTCCTCCCCATCCATCGTTCTGTGCTGCCTCGCTGGGGAGCAGAGGCATGGCCGTGGCCTCGCTCGGTCAACGACGCGAGGGAGACGCCCCTCGAGCGCACGAGGAGCCAGGCCAGCTCGCACCTCCCCGCCTCGGCCCAGGCCAGAGCGCCCAGCTCCCCAGGCCGGCCCAATCCCCTAGCCGGGTTGGCCTCCCCACCGCCACGCCGGCCCAGAGCCGAGGTGAGGCTCTATTCTCCACCTCCGGCACAGTTTAGTTATCCTGCACCATGTAATAGGTGGCCGAGTTTTGCCAGTTTCGGCCCAGTAGACAGATTAGGCCCGGTAGATCTTTTTCTTTTAAGGTTATTTCGGAATTAATATAAATTCCAGAAAAATAGTCGATTTTAAAACGCGTGTATCTTTTCGTCCGTTAGTCGGTTCGCAACGTTTTATATATGTAAAACGTGTAGTTTCTCGCGTAGAACCCGATTATAAGACTTGCATAGTTATTTGACGTTGTTTGCCGTATCGTATGCGTGGATTTACGTGTTGTCTCAATAAGTAGGTGCCCGTATTTATTTTCCGCGCGAGTCCGGATTGCTCGAATGCCATGATAGAAATGTCCATGTTTTAGGAATCATTTTTGCATGCATTTTAGAGCGGTCGTTGATATTTATGCGTGTAGGGATTTGCCGGTAGTTTATTTTCCCGTGAATAGGTCATCTTCCCGCATTAATTTGTGGCATTATTTTGTGTTGCAAACCCCACATATTTTATATGTTTCCGAGGTATGGGATTTTTCTGTGCAATTAGTTTTAGCTTTTGAGTAAGTTAGTTCGCGCGATATTTTGCCGTGATGCCCTTTTGTTTAATTCGTAGGTTTTATTCCGGGCCTCGTTTGAATAAGTTGTCAACTAGGGAGTTGATCTTGGATGTTTTGATTAGCCCCTGGTATTTTTAGTTGCAATAGAAATGCATGTTTAGTTGTGTTTTTCTTGTCCGCAAGTTGCTAGAATTAGTGCTGTTTCAGAGGAGCTGAAATATTTCTAAGTCTGGGATCTGTTATATTTTGTTGTTGTCTTGTCTTGCTTGCATCTTGTGATCTGTAGCTCTTTTGGGGTTGGTCCAATGGAGTTAGTTGTACCCCTTATGTTTCTCTAGCATACTGTTAAGTTTCATACCATTTGGAGACCTGTATCTTAGGTTTTTGCTGCTGTCAATATTGCTTCAGGCTGAAAACTGCACTTTCAGGAGGTGTAATTTTCACTAAGTCTGAAATAGTGTGTGAGATGCCATTTTGTGTCTTCGTTTCCCAGTGCTCCATGATGCCATGCTAGTTGTTGTTAGTTGTTTGTAGTATTGCTTCTTGCCCTCTTCCATGCCATGCCTTGCTTGAGCTTATCGGAGTTGTGTAGCCGTAGTTGTGGGGTATAGAAAATGCTATGTGGCTGATTTTGGCAGATTGTTGCGTTTTCTTGTTTTGCTCGTAGTTTTCGAACAGTAGCTCCGTTTTGATCGAGTCCTACATGAAACTTGCTTAGAATCTTGTGTAGTTTCATTTTCTCTTGCTGGTTGTTTGTTTTGAAGTGCTCGTAGCCGTCGTTGCACACATATTGCATTCATGCCATCATATCTTGTGGTGCTTGTATCTTTTGAACCGTAGCTCCGTTGGAGATGTTCTTTATGTGTAGATTGCTTGCCTTGACATGTAGAATCACGTGAACCTATTTGTTTTGCTGTTTAACAGCTAATTAAATGCATTAGTTCAAATCTGGACAGAATTAAGTTTTAACACGTGGGGTCATTTCGGAGATGTTATATGTCATTTCCGACCTCACTTAAAATGTCTAGATAGGTGGTTTAATTTCCGCTTCACCTCTTGCATGTTTGACAACATTAATATTGCCGTGTAGATAACCGGGAGTGAACTAAATAACTAACGTGGAGTTTCGTCAATATGCAACTCGTGCATATTGAACTTCACTTAATGTGTAGGTGTGATTGTGTGATTTGTCATGCCGTGACTTGCATGAATTCAGTAGCTCATGCATCATATGTTTTGTGCATCGTGTGGTGAATACCGTGTGTTGATGCATGTTTCCGGTTTCCCCGTCTCGATAGAGTTTCGCAAGCGTGTCGGATGTGAGGAACCATTCGACTACGTCGGTTCGTCTGCTTCACGGAGGCATTCTTCTTCCAAGCGGGATCTCAGGCAAGATGATCATTTCCCCAGATACCATTACTATCATTGCCATGCTAGTTTTATCGCTTCTATCGATGATGTCTCGTTGCCTACCACATGTTAAATGTCAGCCTCTCATCAATGCCATGAAACTTTCAACCTGTTCGACCTAGCAAACCACTGATTGGCTATGTTACTGCTTGCTTAACCTTGTGGATAGCGTTGCTAGTTGCAAGTGCAGATACTTCCATGTGAAAACATGGGTTCCTTGTTATATCACCATATTTAAATGCTATTAATTTAATGCACATATATACTTGGTAAAAGGTGGAAGGCTCGGCCTTTCTAGCCTGGTGTTTTGTTCCACCTTTGCCCCCTTAGTTTCGGCTACCGGTGTTATGTTCCATAATTGAGCGCCCCTAACACGATCGGGGTTGTTATGGGGACCCCCTTGATAATTCGTTTTAGATTAAAGCTGGTCTGGCAAGGCCCAACTTTGGTACTACATTTGCCTAATAACCTAATAATAATGCATAGGAACCCGCCGGCACCCGCGGACTATTTTAATCAACCCCCGGGCCAGTGCTCCTCATGAGTGTTGGTCCAAAACAGAGCAGCTTATTAACGCTACCCGGGGCAACTCGGCGTTTGGCGTGGTAACCATAGCTCATCCGTCGTGTCCTGAGAACGAGGTACGCGACTCCTATCGGGATCGTCGACACGTCGGGCGGCCTTGCTGGATTAGTTTTACCTTTGACGAGATATCTTGTGCATCGGGATTCCGGTGATGCTTTGGGTAATCTCAGAGTTGAGGTTTTCCATTAGGGAATCCGACGAGATCGCGAGCTTCGTGATTGAGGATTTCTATGCGGCTTGTGGTAATTTGTGATGGACTAGTTGGAGCACCCCTGCAGGGTTAAATCTTTCGGAAAGCCGTGCCCGCGGTTATGTGGCAACGTGGAAGCTTTGTTTAACATTGGTTCTAGATAACTTGAAGTTAACTTAATTAAAATATGCCAACAGTGTGCGTAACCGTGACTGTCTCCTTCGTGAGTTCCTTCTCCGATCGAGGACATGATGGGGTTATGACTGACGTAGGTAGGTGTTTAGGATCATTCATTTGATCATCAGTAGTTCACGTACGCTATGCGTAGATCTTCCCCCTCTTATTTCTGGTACTCGTAAGTTAGCCACCAAATATATGCTTAGTCACTGCTGCAACCTCACCACTTAACCATGCCTCACCCATAAAGCTTTGCTAGTCTTGATACCTTTGGAAATGAGATTGTTGAGTCCCCTGTGGCTCACAGATTACTTCAACACCAGTTGCAGGTACAGGTAAAGGTTACTTGACGCGAGCGCGTTGATTGTTCATTTGGAGTTGCTTCTTCTTCTTCTTCTACTACTTCATCGATCTAGGATGGGTTCCAGGCCGGCAGCCTGGGATAGCAAGGCTGGACGTCGTTCTTCTTTTGTCGTTTGTTTTCATCCGTAGTCGGACTCTGCTCTTACTCTTGATGATTATGTAATGTACTGATGTGACTCTGATGTAGCTTGTGGCGAGTGTAAGCCAATTCTATATATCTCTTCTTTTCAGTACATGTACTTGTAACGATATCCATTCTTGCGACACGACGAGATGCGCTTCTATCCCTAACGAGGCCCTCGTGCCAAATTGAGGATAGGGTCGCATCTTGGGCGTGACATAATGCTACCGTCGTTCTAAGCAAGATAAGGTGCAAAAAGGATTAACATCACATGCAATTCATAAGTGACATGATATGGCCATCATCATGCGCTTCTTGATCTCCATCACCAAAGCACCGGCACGATCTTCTTGTCACCGGCGTCACACCATGATCTCCATCATCATGATCTCCATCAACGTGTCGCCATCGGGGTTGTCGTGCTACTCATGCTATTACTACTAAAGCTACGTCCTAGCAATATAGTAAACGCATCTGCAAGCACAAACGTTAGTTTAAAGACAACCCTATGGCTCCTGCCGGTTGCCGTAGCATCGACGTGCAAGTCAATATTAACTATTACAACATGATCATCTCATACATCCAATATATCACATCACATCGTTGGCCATATCACATCACAAGCATACCCTGCAAAAACAAGTTAGACGTCCTCTAATTTTGTTGTTGCATGTTTTACGTGGTGACCATGGGTATCTAGTAGGATCGCATCTTCCTTACGCAAACACCACAACGGAGATATATGAGTTGCTATTTAACATCATCCAAGGACCTCCTCGGTCAAATCCGATTCAACTAAAGTTGGAGAAACTGACACCCGCCAGTCATCTTTGAGCAACGGAGTTACTCGTAGCGATGAAACCAGTCTCTCGTAAGCGTACGAGTAATGTCGGTCCGAGCCGTTTCGATCCAACAATACCGCAGAATCAAGAAAAGACTAAGGAGGGCAGCAAAACGCACATCACCGCCCACAAAAACTTTTGTGTTCTACTCGAGAAGACATCTACGCATGAACCTGGCTCATAATGCCACTGTTGGGGAACGTCGCATGGGAAACAAAACTTTTCCTACGCGCACGAAGACCTATCATGGTGATGTCCATCTACGAGAGGGGATGTGTGATCTACGTACCCTTGTAGACCATACAGCAGAAGCGTTAGTGAACGCAGTTGATGTAGTGGAACGTCCTCACGTCCCTCGATCCGCCCCGCGAACCGTCCCTCGATCTAGTGCCGAACGGACGGCACCTCCGCGTTCAGCACACGTACAGCTCGACGATGATCTCGGCCTTCTTGATCCAGCAAGAGAGACGGAGAGGTAGATGAGTTCTCCAGCAGCGTGACAGCGCTCCGGAGGTTGGTGGTGATCTTATCTCAGCAGGGCTCCGCCCGAGCTCCGCAGAAACACGATCTAGAGGAAAAACCGTGGAGGTATGTGGTCGGGCTGCCGTGGAAAAGTCGTCTCAAATCAGCCCTAAAACCTCCGTATATATAGGTGGGAGAGGGGGAGCCTTGCCTTGGGGCTCAAGGAGCCCCAAGGGGGTCGTCCGAGCCAAGGGGGGAAGGTCTCCCCCCAAACCGAGTCCTACTTGGTTTGGTGGGTGGAGTCCTTCTTTCCTTTCCCACCTCCTCCTTTTTTTCTTTTCTCTTTGATTTTCTTACTATGGCGCATAGGGCCTTCTTGGGCTGTCCCACCAGCCCACTAAGGGCTGGTGCGCCACCCCCAAGGCCTATGGGCTTCCCCGGGGTGGGTTGCCCCCCCCCCCCCCCCCCCCGGTGAACTCCCGGAACCCATTCGTCATTCCCGGTACATTCCCGGTAACTCCGAAAACCTTCCGGTAATCAAATGAGCTCATCATATATATCAATCTTCGTTTCCGGACCATTCCGGAAACCCTCGTGACGTCTGTGATCTCATCCGGGACTCCGAACAACATTCGGTAACCAACCATATAACTCAAATACGCATAAAACAACGTCGAACCTTAAGTGTGCAGACCCTGCGGGTTCGAGAACTATGTAGACATGACCCGAGAGACTCCTCGGTCAATATCCAATAGCGGGACCTGGATGCCCATATTGGATCCTACATATTCTACGAAGATCTTATCGTTTGAACCTCAGTGCCAAGGATTCATATAATCCCGTATGTCATTCCCTTTGTCCTTCGATACGTTACTTGCCCGATATTCGATCGTCAGTATCCGCATACCTATTTCAATCTCGTTTACCGGAAAGTCTCTTTACTCGTTCCGTAATACAAGATACCGCAACTTACACTAAGTCACATTGCTTGCAAGGCTTGTGTGTGATGTTGTATTACCGAGTGGGCCCCGAGATACCTCTCCGTCACACGGAGTGACAAATCCCAGTCTCGATCCATACTAACTCAACTAACACCTTCGGAGATACCTGTAGAGCATCTTTATAGTCACCCAGTTACGTTGCGACGTTTGATACACACAAAGAATTCCTCCGGTGTCAGTGAGTTATATGATCTCATGGTCATAGGAACAAATACTTGACACGCAGAAAACAGTAGCAACAAAATGACACGATCAACACTCTACGTCTATTAGTTTGGGCCTAGTCCATCACATGATTATCCTAATGATGTGATCCCGTTATCAAGTAACAACACTTGCCTATGGCCAGGAAACCTTGGCCATCTTTGATCAACGAGCTAATCAACTAGAGGCTTACTAGGGACAGTGTTTTGTCTATGTATCCACACAAGTATTGTGTTTCCAATCAATACAATTATAGCATGGATAATAAACGATTATCACGAACAAAGAAATATAATAATAACTAATTTATTATTGCCTCTAGGGCATATTTCCAACAAGTGTTGGGTGCAAGCTCTTTTGTGTTTGTGCAGGTACTCTGGACTTGACGCGATTCTCCTACTGGATTGATACCATGGTTCTCAAACTGAGGGAAATACTTACTGCTCTTGTGCTGCATCGCCCTTTCCTCTTCAAGAGAAAAACCAACGCAAGCTCAAGAGACGACAGAAGATTTCTGTCGTCGTAGCAGCCAGCGCCTCCCATCTTGTTGGCAGCGTTCTGGCTCACCTCTCCTCGACGATGTGGTCAAGCCGGCTCCTTGCTGTGTTCCATGGGCATTGGAGTCGACGGCTTGGCCGGGGTGAAGTCCCTACGTGAAGTGGATGAAGGCGATGCCTGCGAGCGTCGTCACCTCCTTGGAGGCGTCGTCATGGTGCTACCCGTGCTTCCCCGCCCCGAGCTCCACGGGAAACCCTAGGTCCGGCCTTCGGATCGGGCCATGGCGACGCGTCTGCGTTGTTCCTCTCTTGAGGGCATCGCTTTGGTGGCTCGTGGAGCCCTTGGCACTTGGTGGAGTCTCTGTTGGCTTTCGTTGAGGGTGTGGGCTTCCAAGGCGCCATGTACACCGTCTCGGGCGCTTCTTAGTCGGCGCCTTCTTCGGTCGGTTCAGCCCCGCCGTCCACTCGCCGACTCTTAGGCGCTTATGCGCAGGATGGTGCGTTGGCTTGTGCCTTCTTGGAGTTGGAATAGGGCTGAAGTTCTCATCTTCTCGTCATTCATGGTGGGAAGATGTGCAAGGCGAGTCTTGTTGCTTGGCGGGTGTGGGTTGTGTTGTGCTCCATGTGGCGTCGTGTTTGTATCGCGTAGCCTCTTGGCGTTGTACCGGCCATCTCTGGCCTCTTCTTCTATGATCTTGATACACCTTTTGCGGATGTATCACTACTAGGGAAAAGCCTAGCAGTAGCGCGGCTCTAAGGGCTCTCAATAGCACTGTTCATACCAGCGCTACTGCTAAGTGGCTTAGCAGTAGCGTTTTCCAGTTCAGCGCTAGAGAGCACTACTATTGTATTTCCACATATCTTTTTTTTGCTACGTATTTGCGATGTTTTTGTACAGATTTTATACATTATTCTATGATGAGCATATTTCCAGTTTATGATATGATTATCATACACATAATAGTCTCATCGTATCATCCAACACAAATCATGTCGTCACATCATAATCATGATATAGCTATACAAGTTACATTGGCTATGCATCAACGAAGGCACAACATCATTCGGCAGTTTATGTTGAAGAACATAATAGTAGCCTAGTTAGCAATGTAAGGTGAGGCCGACCCTCTCATCAAGCTTGATGTTGAAGAACCTGCCCTCTCGCAGGTGAGGCCTGACGCACAAACCGTAATTTTCGCCACAGAGTTCACACTCAGGGATCCTATCGTCGTCGGACATTTCATGTGTTCAAAAATTCGAGATGACCATTATTAAAATAAGACATATTGAGCGCCTGAAATTTGCCAGAATGGAAATGAATCAACATTCCGGCAAAACTTAGGCACTAGGAGGTGTTCCCTGCAATAACATACACATGTCCAAATAGACCTAATTAATAATATCGGTTGACTTTTGGTTAGTCGAGGCCTTCCTTAAATAACTCTCATATCTCATGGTGTGTTGGTGTGCACTCTCTCACACTGATATGGTGGTGTATATATGTTGGTGGACACTTTCTCACACTAATAGTTCGACCGTCGGTGACGGGCGCTTCTCCTTTCCTCTCCTTGCGCATTATACCAAGGTATATATCGGAAGAAGAGAAGAGGAAGAAGCATCCCCCACAACAACAGTCGGGATTCCTCGATCAAGAACACACTTGAAAGTCACACAAGGAGCAACAACAAACCGAAAGTACCTTTTTTTACTAAAAACTCTCGAATAATATCATATAATATCACTAATACATCGTCTCTAATAATTCAGTTAATGCATCATCGAATATTATCACTAATACATCTCAAATATTATCATTAATATCACTAATACAAATCCAGTTGACGTCTCACGGCGCGGGCGGTGGCAACCCAAAGATAAGGAACCATCATCGGATCATAGCTCGGGTGATATCCCTGAAGAACCTGCCAGGTATTGGAGAACCTGGCCTCCAACACAGCCATGTAGCGACGGATGTGATCGTCCTCCTCCCTAACACGATGATGTGCCACATCCGTGGGGGTCGGCTCCCTCCGCACCTATAGTGGCCCACGCGACCGCCACCAAAGAAACTTTGGGTCGATGACGAGACCCGGATTCCTCATGAAGGTGCGCGCCCCGGAAGGTAGCACCTCCCAGTGCTAGCCCGGCGGAGCCCAATCCCGTACATGGCGCCTATCAAGCAGGCTCTCGCCGACCACTCGACAACGAGGATGCGGGCCGGGCATCATCGACATCGAGACAAATTCCTATTAGAATTTTTTCTTATTGTTTAATGTTTTACTTTCTAGTTATCATTTGTAAAGCAATCATCTCATTTGAATTTAGCTAGCGCCCACTAACCTATTTTTCTCAACATGCAAGTATGACACCTCATCAAGCAAATATACAATAATAAAACACAATATATATTGCAAATATTCCTGCAACAACATTCGGGGCATCATCTAGTCCTAGCAAGAATCCTAGCAAGAACCCTCGGCATGGGATGTCTCACCAGAGGCCGGGGTCGGTGTCGGGGTCGGGGCAGGTCAAGGTCGTCAGGGTCGAGGTCGGGGTCGGGGCTGGGGTCGAGGTCCTCGGGGTCTAGGTCAGGGTCGGGGCCGGGGGCGAGGTCACCGGGGAGGACCTGCAGTGGCGGCGGCGCAGAGTGGAGAGGGAGAGAGTGAGGAGGGGAGAGGTAGGGGTGAGGGGTAGGGTGACGACGCATAGTGGAGAGGGAGAGAGTGAGGATGGGAGAGGGAGGGAGTGAGGGGCGGGGCGACGGTGCAGAGTGGAGAAGGAGGGAGTAAGGGGCGGCGACGACGACACGGAGTGTGGAGAGGGAGAGAGTGAGAGAGAGGGGCGTGCGGGGTGAAGACGATATAAATGCACGCCCAACTTAGCAGTAGCACGGGCCAGAAACAAGCGCTGCTACTATCCTGTTAGCAGTGGCGCTATTATCTGGGGCACACTACTACTAAATCTAGCCTGGCGGCAACTGTGGGGCAATATTATTAGTAGTGTGTTTCTTAAAGCCGCGCTACTGCTAAGTAGTTAGCAGTAGCGCCTTGACTGAACGCGCGCTAGTGATATGTAGTAGTAGCGCCGCCGTTTATCCAACGCTACTGCTAAGGTTTTGTGTATAAGGTTTTCCTTAATAGTGTATCCTTGAAAAAAAAAGTGTGTGGCACTCAGCTATGGCGTTTTCCTTGGCAATTCTAGTCATGTAAGGATGGAAAATTTCAGTGACACGTGGCAAGTTTCTGTCAAAAATAAACCAAAGAACAAAAGTTATAATGCTTGACAACTAAAATTGCCATCCTCGAGTCACTGAACTTGCCATCAAAAAAGTTCGGAGTTGCCATGTGCTCGTGCCACACGAGGTATTTATCATGGTCCCTAATAAAAGTTGGGACAGGAGAAAACCCCATTGATTCAAAAATGGGTGTGGTTAGGTCTCAATCGACTGAGATTTAACCAGGTCTCAGTCAAGTGATATAGTATATAAGAACAAAAAGGAAAAAAATAAAAATAAAATTTTTATGGATCACGATGCAACATCAAAGGCATATAGTATCTTTTTTTTGCGGAAGTCATAGGTTTTTATTCCATAATGACAGAATTACAATCCTTAGCAACAAGATCACTTGCAAAAGGGGGAGGGTGACCCAGCCAACATGATGTACTATCCCCACAACGAGCATAGTTTGCTAGGCAATCTGCAACTCTATTTTGCTCATGAGAAACTTTAACAGGAATAAAAACCCTATCACTTAGTAGCACCTTAATTTCTCTAATCATAAGACCATAAGATGAAAAATCTAACGATACGCCAGTAATGGCATTGATGGCCGTGACACAATCTGATTGGAGCATGATTGTGGCCTCCGAACGCTCGGCCGCCAGCTTCACTCCTTCATGAATAGCTTGTAATTCCGCCTCCAGAGCATCATTGCAGTGAAAGAGCTTACGATAGGCAGCAAAAATTACATCGCCCGATGGCTTCCTCAAGATCATCCCCGTACCAGCTGAACCATCAGATGTCGCATATGAACCATCCACCGACAGCGCTACCATGCCTTCTGGCGGGCGTGGCCACGGTAAGCTTGGAGCCGCTTTGCATGGGGGGCTAGACTGATTAGGAACCACAGGAGATTTCCCTTTAATAATGTGTTCCACGCTGCTTGATATCTGGGAGAAGGTATTATGGTAACTCTGCAAAAACGCCGAAGATACATCTTGTGGTGGAGGTGTCTTCCCGTGCACAATCTCGTTACGAACATACCAGGAACGCCATAGGACCATGATAATTCTGCTGCGCACCGATACCTGAGCTTCGTCGAGGAGATTAAAGAGCCATTCCTTGCCTGTGTAGTTGATGTGCAATCTGTCGGGTAATGGCCAATAGAGGCGCATTGTGTCCCACGGGTTAGCTGCATGCGGACAAGCAAGGAGAGCATGAAATGATGATTCCTGCTCCCGATCGCAGACCTGGCAAAAACCATTCAGGTCAAAATGTCGTCTCTTCTTCTCAGCATCAGTAGGGAGGGAGCCCTAAGCAACTTGCCAGGCAAAATTCTTGAGCTTTGGAGGGACCTTTGTATCCCATATTAGCTTCCAAAGTGGTCTGTCACCAGAAGGGTCTGCACTAGCTGAGCCTGGATTGAACTGATCATAGTGAATTGCCATTGCCACATGATAAGTGCTTTTTAACAGTCAAAACCCCTGACTTCTCCCATGGCCAAGAGATAAAATCGTCCCACCTTGCTGACGTTCTTATCTTTAGGATGGCCTCCACATCCGGTTGCCAGAAGTACTGACGAAGCAGATCAACCCTCCATCCTCCCTGCTCATTCAGGAATTCGTGCACTCTTTTCAGCCTGCAATTCCGCCTAGGTGTGATGGGTATAAACGGCATCCCCCTCAGTATCCAAGGGTCACGCCAAACCTTGATGTTCATACCATTGCCCACCCTCCATAACATACCTTTCTTCACGAGTTGCAGCCCATGTTCAAGGCCACGCCATACAGCCGATGCATTCCCAGTGAAGACCGTGTCGACCAAGTTCCCATTAGGAAAGTATTTAGCACGAAGGAGAGATGCACATAGCGAGTTCGGTGACATGAGTAAGCGCCACACCTGCTTGGCCAACAGCGCTTGATTGTATGCCCTCATGTCACGGAATCCAAGGCCCCCTTGAGATTTTGGTAGGAGTAGCTTGTTCCAAGACATCCATGCCATTTTCCTCTTCCCCTTGTCCACTCCCCACCAATATTGCCGAATCAGTTTGGTAAGCTCATCACACACCGAAAAGGGGAGTTTGAAGATGCTCATGACATACACCGGGATAGCTTGTGCTACAGCCTTAATCAGAACTTCCTTGCTTGCTTGTGACGCATACTTTTCGCTCCACTCAACTAGCCGCTTGCTCAGTGTCGCCTGTAAGGATTCAAACCTACCCTTATGCATCCGTCCATCCGAAACCGGAATACCCAGGTATTTAGCTTCAAACTCCTGTTGTGTTACTTGCAAAATACCCTTAATCTCATTAATCACCAATGGATCACAACTATCTTTAAACAGGATCGAGCACTTTGAGGGATTGATCAGTTGGCCGGTCGCAAGTGCATAAGTATGTAACACCTCCTTAATGATCTCAGCTTGGTCTGCAGCAGCCCGGAAGAATAAGAGAGAGTCGTCCGCAAATAAGAGGTGTGATATAGCAGGCGCCCCTCGGCATATTTCCAGCGGAACCAGGCCACGCTCCTGAACCGCCTCATGCAGTAGAGCAGATAGAGCATCAGCAACAAATAGGAACAAAAAGGGGGATAGTGGATCACCTTGCCTAAGGCCCCTTGAGGGTGTAAATTGATGTAGAGACTTCCCATTAAGCTTGACCGCAAACTTTACCGAGCGCACCGATGCCATGATCCTGGTGACCCAGGCATTTGCAAAACCCCACTTCAATAGGCTCGTTCCAAGAAGTCCCAATCGACACGATCGTAAGCTTTTGATAGATCCAGCTTGTAAGCGCAGTAATCATTCCTTGTGGATCCTGTTTGGAGGTGGTGCAAACATTCGAAGGCAATGATGGAATTATCCAATATCAACCTGCCAGGGATGAAGGCGCTCTGATTTACCGAGATGAGATCAGCTAAGGTCGGAGCCTATTCACCATACACTTGGATACCACCTTGTAAATAACATTACACAACGAGATAGGACGGAACTCCTTCGGGGAGGAAGGGTGCTGGACCTTGGGTATAAGAACAATGAGCGTTTCATTTACACCCTCCGGCATTACCCCCGATGAAAAGAAATCACGAACTGCCTTCACAACATCCTCTTTCAACACCCCCCAGTTCCGCTGATAAAATCTTGCGGGGAATCCATCCGGCCCTGGGGCTTTCAGTGGTCCAATCTGGAACAGCGCGTCTGATATCTCCTTCTCTGAGTAAGGTGCAAGTAGTTCCTCGTTCATGACGTCTGTAACTTTAGGCACTATCTTGTTTAACATAACCTCCGGAGTTAACGTTGGGTCTTTGGTGTACACCTCCTTAAAATATGAAGAGGCCATCCGTCCCATCTCCGATGGCGACGCACACCATGAGCCATCATCTTTCTGAAGACGGCGGATGTTGTTTCTCCTGGCCCGCCATACCGCCTGTCGATGAAAGTGTTTAGTGTTGCGATCACCTTCCTTCAACCAGGTGACGCGACTACGTTGGAGCCACATCATTTCCTCCCTATATAGCAGTTCATCTAATTCCTCCATTTTCTTCTTTACTAGCATCCGATCGGCGTCATTAAGCTGCAAAACCTCAAGCTCCCGGCGCAGTTTCATGATCTGTTTTTCCACATGACCAAAGTTGTCCTTACTCCACTTACGAAGGTCCGACATGACTGATTTTAAGGATTCTGCCACGTTTCCAAGATCACCAGTAGGTTTTACTTTCGCCCAAGCTGTCGCGATAACCTGGGAAAGATGGCAATCGCGTTCCCACATAATTTCATACTTGGGATTCCCCATACGCCGTACGTCAACCACCTCTTCTAGGTGCAAGAACAGGGGGCAGTGATCCGATCTAGGAGAAGTCAAGTGTTGTACTTTTGCATAGGGAAACATATCCCGCTAATCGTCGGAGGCGCATACCCTATCCAGGCGGACTCGTGTGTTACCAATCCCTAGTCGCCCATTATCGTATGTGTAAGGCACACCCGAGAACCCTAAATCAATCAGCTCACAAAGTTCTAGAGTATCCCGGAAGGCTTCCATCTGAATTTCACGCCGGACCGTCCTGGAGAAGTGCTCGTGCTGCCACAGGGCTTCGTTAAAGTCGCCCCCCACCATCCATGGCAACGTGGACAAGCCCCTAAGTCTGAGCAGATGATTCCACATGCATTGCCGATTCTCAACTCGCAGTTCCCCGTAAACAAAAGTTGATCTCCACTGCTTCCCTAACCCTGGATCAGAGATAAGGCATATAGTATCGATTGAGAAATAACGAAGTGTCACTCGACTGACACTTGCAAAATTGTTCAAAAATATCCTACATGACAATTTTTGAAAGAATGATCATTGTGCTATGAAACTTGAAAGACTTGTTTTACATCACTTTCCTTAAGATCATCATTTATAGATTTATTATACCTCGATTGTTCTTCCATATTTTTAGTTAAAATAGCTGTAGAGGACTTTCAGTGTATGATAAATCATATCCTCTAACTAAATTTTCATTTAACTTAAATGACTGGGCTTTATTTCAGGATATGTTTCCTTTCAAAAGCGAGCAATATCCGCCACTTTTTGAAAGAAAAAAAAGATATTGATGTTGGAGGAGTCAGATTTGTAATTATCACAGTCGGATGCCGGCGCCCTCATGGTTGGAAGTTGAGAGTTGAGACCCACTATTTACTAGTTTAACCGACTAGAGTTTAGGGAAACATCATGCATCCTCACCTACATGGCGATATTGGATAGCAAGTCGACAATATTGTTTCAACGGCAATATATGACACATAAGAGTAACTTGGTGACCCATTTCATCCGCGGCCGTTTGTTTGGGCTCGTGCAGACAAAAGTGATGGCCCAACACGCGGATCCATTGTTAAAACGCGTCAGCTTCGTGTCCGCGCCAACCCATTTTCGGCTCAAATTTGGGACTGAAATGGGTCGACGCGGACGCGCGCGTCTTCTTGGTGTCCGCATATGGCCGGCCTGACCCACTTGTCACATAGCCATCCAGCCACCTTTACCTGCTTATTTAGTTCGTTGGCCCACCCTCACCCACCTTTCTTCCATTATTATATTGCCACAGTGTTGTTGCTCACTTGCTTTCCGTTTGATGCATGTGCTGACTCATTTAAAAAAGCGGACACGGACAGGCCGATGGACGATCCAAACAGACGAAAAGCGGACAAAATCGTCGTCCGTTTGGGTCAAAGTCTGTTGGAGTTGCCCTAAAGGCATCTCCAAAGCTGATCTGCAAACGGCTCCGGACTTTTATGTCCAAACATGGCACATAAATATGATGCGGGAGAAAATCATTCAACCTATTTTCGTAAATTAATCCTTATTTATCCCGTTGCAAGAAGAAAAAGAGAAGAAAAGACTTGCATGTGTGGACCGAGAAAAGGAAGGAAAACCACGTGATGACTTTTTGTTGCTCAAGTGTATGTACCAACACCGGTATAGTTTTTCCATGTTTGCCTTCGATTTGCTGGAAAACAAACTTCCAGACTACTTCACGGATAGATAAGGTTTTCAATTAGATGATAAAAGTAAGCATAAACAGTCCGGACACTACAATTCAAACATATACAGGAGCTTTGAGAGTCTTCTTTGAAGATGCCCTAACCACGTGCAGATACTGACAAAAACAACTACATAGACACTGTCAGGATCCGTCATGTCTTCCAGATCTTCCGGATAGAAGCAAATGGAGCGGATCTGCACATGCTCTCAAAGTCTCCAGTGTTCACACGCCGCGCCCACACGGAACACTGGACAGCAGTCAAACCAGAACTCCAAGAGAAGACGCTCTCCAGTCTTGACAGGTCAGCCGAGGCCTATGTCCACAGTCAACGCCTCGTCCACGCTGGGATATCAAGAGCTTACCAAACAAATCATGGCGGGGCTGCCTTTATTATATTGATATTTACATCACGGAAACACTGCTGCCATGTGACACAACACCACAACTTGCTCCAACTCTCACCGACAACATTTTTATGCAGAAAACAAGTGACAGACAGGTTCAGCCGCGATAACGAAACCGGATCAAGCAACACCCATTTATTAAATGCAAAACTCGTAACTACTCCGCTTTGTTGTTAATAGCCGGTTAATATTTTTGGTCCAGATTGTTTACAAAGCGTTCATCATCAGCCGTTGTTCACACTTCACAGCGATTTTATAATCACTTGTAATCCGAACTCGGCTATCTTTACAATAGTCACAACTGCAGTTAATGCCCAGTAAAACATTCTTGGAGCTATTTTTAAGACAGCGAGTAGAAATGTACAATGCCCTGATGAGCTCGGCAAAAATGAGGTGAAAGAAACTGAACGGACTGCTGTCTTCTTCTCGTGCTCAACTCCAACGTTCCTACAACTATGCCCTGGCAGATAGTTATACATCTATTGATGTCTTCAGCCTTTCAACCTCGGCTAAGAGGGAAGAGTTCATCTCACATGCATCCTTCAAGATTTCAATTCTCCGGCCAACTTCACCACCGTACTGCGAATCCCGTGGTACGCCTTGCAGGACGAGACTCTGGAGCATAGTCTGTCAGACGGAAAAAAAATTCCAAAACATCAAAGGGCAAGGAATGATTAGATAATTCTATGTGTCGCAGCAGCATAAGGAGTTCAACATTGTCGAAAACTCAAGGAGAAAAGTTACCTCGTGGTGCTGCTTCTGGGAGTAGCACCGGATGAGCGACTTGACCATCTTGTTGCGCACTTTGACGGAAGCACTGCACCGGAAAACGAAACCGGACAGGTGATGCTTCGCTAGTGTGAACGACATGGAATCCCTCCGAGCAGCCTTGTCCAGGATACCAGATGTCCATGATTTGGCATAAGCCTCCAAGATTCTTTCGTCGTCCTACAGATGAAATTCATAAATATGAAAGGTGAAGCCATCACTTTTTATCAGACATCTAATAATTAGCACCAAAACAGCAATGAATCATGTGCTCTTTGCATAGTCTGTGTTGTGCAATGTGCAAGCACCAAGCACTAGACGAGTTAAAAGTAAGTGATGAAAACGAATTCATAGTCCACCCTGTCACTACCAAAGATGCTATCGGGAAGAGAATCATAAAAGGAACCAATGAAACAATACCTCAAGAGGCTCCAAGTATCCTTTAACGTCACCAATGCATTTGTTTAGGGGAGGCAACAGTTCAAGCACATAAGCAGTAGATAATGCATTCCAGGCTGCCAGCCGAACCGTAGTCTCAACACTTCTATGCAAATAAATGGCCACTTGCCGACCAAAAATAACATCTCCATATGAGACAGCTGCGAATTGATCTACAACACTCTCGACAAAAGTAGTGTAGCTCTCATGAATTTTCTCCTTGAATCTTAGAATTTCGTGAGTGCTAATTACTTTTACTTCTTCAACAGTGGCCATAGATCCTAAAACCTCATCATTATTAGCAGAGTGAGATCTATAATATTTCTGGCATAACATGTCCAGATGCTGGCCATACAATTCTTGCAAAGCCTCAAAAACATCCTTGCTTCTATCTTCTTGAAGCAAGTCCATACTAGTGCGGACAGAGGCAGAAAGTGCATGCATTTTCCAAACCAAAGGAACATCAAGAGATGGAGCAGCTGAAACAGCTTCCAGACCCAATAAAAAGATAAGACCAGCTCTTGAAACGTCAGCATCATCAGTGCAGCAGATTGAACTTAGAATCCAATGCACAGGAAGAGGCAGTCTCTGGTGTGCCCACTCTAGAACTAACGTGCTGCAAGGTGGATTTACAACTTCTGTTAACTCCATTTCCTCTTGAATCGTCTCCAACATTTCTGGTACTTTTGGCTTATTTATGGCACTGTTATTTCTTGCATGTTTGTCCGGATTCTTCTTCTTGATGGCCAACCATCTGGATCTGAAATGTGAATTTAGCACACTGCTAAAATGTTGATACTCATCCTCAGTTATGTCCCACTCAAGAGTTTTTGGTAAATTCATTTGAGAAGTCAGACAATGTATGGAAGATTTGAGACATTTCAGAACTGAAGGTTGGAAGAGGATATCAAAGGCTCTCTCCAACGTAGAGATCTGGCCAGGTCCTGCAATCAAAGATACACCAAGGACAGGACTGATTCTCTCTGAAGCATTGGTGAATGGATTACTCACATTATCCGAGTTTGCACCTTTACTGAGAGTAACAAGGCCTTCTGGCGCAGCAGAGACGATTTTTATCAACTCTAGGACCAACTGTGAATCCAGTTGTGCAAGTAGGCATTTCAGAGACCAAAACCCACCCCCGCACGTCCCCCAGCCGAACCCAACACCAGGAGCTAGTCCTCCTCTACCAAACATCCCTATGTTCTTTAATACAGGCCACTGTGAGGAAATCATTGGCAACAGCGAAGTTAGAAAGTTCAACAAGTCATTATGCCATAAACTGGAAATGCCTTCTTGTAATATCTTGCCAGCTAGCCCTGCTTTAGATTCTTTGAGATGCTCAGAACTATTTGTTGTCGCTCTCTTGATCACTCTGTCAACAGAACAGGATAGCTGCACTAATCTTTGAAGGCAACTTATGGAAGATAGTGATGCATCCACATTACCCCAGCATCTCATATGACAAAGCCCGTGCACCAACGATACACCACAGGACGGCAGCTGCTCATCATGCCTACCAACTTCAGTGCACGAGAAACTAAAAAAACCATTAGTGATTATCCCCAGGCCAATTTTGGGGACAAAGTCTGGTATCCAAGGCAAGCAGTAACTTGCACTATCAGGAGTGCCCTCTGGTGATATTCTTTCCAATGTCGAATTAAGCATGCCTAGTACAGAAGAAATCAACAAAACCAAGCAGCTTTGCTCCGGTATATGTGTTGTATTTTCACTCTGCACATTGATCAGTGAACACAGGTAGGGAATATCATTTAGATGTAACCAAGACAGCGCCAAATCTACCATTGGAACTACATGACTCCAAGACCATATCTCACCATAAATGCCAGGAACTCCCACATCTTGCTTGCCAAACTGCTCTACTGAATGAAGAAGTGGCAGCCTTTGTGCCAGAGCTCCTAATACAAGAAACGACTCTCTTGCAATCGAACTAAACTCAGAAATAACATTGTGTTCACTTAGATTCTGAAACACTGGAGGGCTGAGCCACAAGCATAGAACAGGAAAGAAATTTGTGAAGTGTGATACGCAAAATCCATAAGAAATACAGGTTCTCCAAAACCGCAGCTGCTCGACCATCATTGCTGAAATCAGCTTGCATTGTTCCTTTCCGGGTTTTATCCAATCCTTAAGGGTATAAGATGGTAAGAACCAGCGCCACATTGCCTGCTGAAAAACTCCATTGTTGATAAAATTCAAGCATGTTTGTCTGTTGTATTTGGACAAAACCTAGCAAAAGGGACAAATGACTTTAGATGATAACAAAAGAGACCTTCTGCTTGACAAATATAGAAGCTATAGTTAAAGAAGTGATTGTCGCCTTTTAGTCTGAGCAGTCTCAACTAAGAATAGCTTTTAATATGCTCATAGTGTTTACCACCTAATCTTAACAACGGGACATCCATATAAATAAGCAACTCAAAGAAAGATTAAAATCCACCAAATAGTTTCTGCGTCAGTTCATGCATTGAGGAAGGGGGTTTGATTGACTGATTGACATAACTTGCAAGGGAAATAATAACACAATACAATTCCTATGTAGTCAGATCTCAGAAGCTGCAAACAAACAGGAGACCTCGAGATGAGATTGTTGGTTGTTAGTTGACACTAAAAGTATCAACTCATTCAAGAATCAGTTATGACAAATGACAAACAAGCCTTTACTTGAGTTTTGACATCACTGATACAAGGTGTTAAAATACTTACATCCAACAGGACACCATGTCTGAGTTCAACTAACAATAGACAATTAAGCAACAAATTCAGAATAGATTACTGGGAGAAAAATAATTAGATCTAGTTATAGATCAATGGTAAGCAAGGATGATCAATAATGAAACACTAACACTACCAACAAGATGCAGTTTCAGGTGCTAACCAATATCAACACAAAAACACGATATGTCAATGTATGATGACAAATATCTATCATGTTACCCTATAATATGAGATTGCCTTAGCAGCAAAGATACCTTCAACAAAGTAACCCCTCTGATCATTGACGAGTGAATTTCCATTGATCCTTGCCTGTACAACAGCTTAACAACACATTGAACAAGCTTTGTACAATTCAAGATGGCATCAGCAGATTGCGGAGAGTGTCTGGCTAATGCCACAAGAATTGAAACGAGATAATCTTTTTGGATTTGAGGCGGGTCCATCTGAACCAACAAAGAGGTACAGCCTGAATTTAAGATCCTTAATCATGCCCACCGGTTTCCACAATAAAACTAAAAGATTGACAAAATCAAATCAAATAATGTGTTCAATTATCTGAAAAACAGAGCTTTGTAGCTTAGTAATAGAAGTGCAATACAAAGTTATCTATATGAAAGAAACAATCCAGGCAGCACATGTATGCTTCAAAATTTGTTCCAAAAGGTAATAAATGCTATTGGATGGCAGGAAACAATAATGTTCAGATGATTAAGTTAGTACTATCGCACACCTACAACTGCCATGTGGCATACAGTGCTCAGAAAAACGAAGGATGTTTATATTATTCAAAGGGTAAACAAGTTCATACTAGTGGAACAGGAGGTGCTGCGCTGGAGGCATATAATTGATATTTTAATAGAATATAGATAACAAGTACTATTATACAAGACTAAACACACTTTGGAGAAGGGGGGAGTACATTAAAATAATCCAAAAGCAGGCCTGTGACTAATAGACAACACAGTTCCGTGCAAATAATTTGGAGCCAGCGGTTTTGTTATTCTGGTGAAATAAAAGAAGGCACAAAGCTCTATGCCTGGCCAAAAGTCTGTATGGTTGTGAAAGAAACACACTGGACAAGAGAAAAACTCAAAAGGTAAAGATTGACCTCCAAAAGGGAGCAGATACGTGGTAGAATTCCCATTCTAATAAGACCAGCAGCAACATCCTGTCCAGACACAATAACATCATCTTGAATGGTGTGTTTCTCGTCACTTTCTTCTTCATCATCTTCACCATAGTGTGGAAGTATATTGGATGGTTTTGTGTTGTATTTCCAAAAACCCCCTTCAAGAAAACCTCCATCCACATCAGGTTTGCTACGAAAAACAGGAGCTGTGCAGATATCTTCCGTCTGATTTATCAATTTCTGCATGTGCGGGAGATCAACCATAGAAGACTCAAATTTGTAATTAAAAATAGACAGTTAAGGGAGTTACCTCTGAAAAATCAAAATATGACTCATTCATGTCATAGCTCAACATAACATTAATAACTTTAGCGCAAGCCAAAACTACAGACTCATGGTTATCATCCAATGACATCCTGCAAATGTGTCAGTTAGCAACAAGGTGGTAAAAAAAAGATATATGGCATGGCAAGGTCTCATATTGATGCCTTTTGACTTACAGAAATACCATGCAAAACATCTAGGTGTACATTTGCTAACTGCTGGTTGTGTTAGGTTCTTCTATGATTTCCAGGATTTGGTTATGAGACTTACTATAACTGCAGTAGTTAACAACCTCATAAAAATAATATACCAATAAAACGCCTAAGTGCAAACAGAAAATATTAAGGGGAAGGGAAGAGTATAAGAGCATCCACACCCCAGCGTCTATAAATTAGACACGCTACAGTGGACATTTCTGTCTTCTCTTTCCATTCACCTTTCTTAGCTCTTTAGCCACATCCCTTAGTACGCCAACTATAGGTGCTAAGGAGTCCAATACATATTCAAATATAAATGTGTTTTGCTTAACATTGGGTGCTATTGCTAAGCTTTTTAACCTTAGCACCTACCCTCACATCTACTATTAGCATCTAGGGATGTGGATACTCTAATAAGCTTAGGGGATAAATACATTAATATCATCTTCTAAATCACTGATAGTTTATGGATGAGATCACTTTAAACTATTACTAACACTTACTACTCTCTAATATGGTAACTAAAAATATGATTGTTTGAAGCATGCATTTTCAGGCATAGATGCAGCTATTTAAAGTATCTTGAAGGAAACTAAGCATATCTCTGTGGTTCATGTTATGTTTGCTTGACTATACTTGATAGGATCGTGCAGTACATGTATGTTCAGTGGCTCTCCACACTATCATGAGCTAAAAAAAACATTGTATGGCAACCATAAGCAAATCTAAAATGAAGTTACCAGCTCAGAAATAAGTACCTTAGAGAAAGAACCAACTCTGGTTCGGGGCCAAGGGCATAGGCCCAAACTGCTTGCCAATCATAAGCTTTCTCAGCATAATTAGCTCCTTCCACATTATCAGCTAGATCCATCTTATGCAGGTTGTGCAATGCCCTATTCAGAACAGAAGCAAGAAGCTGCAGTGCTAGTACCCGCTGCCCAGGAACCTATAGTTTGAACAGTAAGCTGAATTACATTGTGTTTCTACATATTTTTGGGTCACATTTCAAGAAATTGAGCCAAGAGCTATGAAGCACTTCTTCATAAACTGAAATCTGTGAATTCAATGAAGCAGGGAACACTAAATACCATCCCTACACGCCCACCACTCGCAGGTGGCCTCAAGTAATCTGACTATGAGTTATGTGACAACCCCTATCTTTTACTTGGTTTGTTTTATACACCGATGATTAAAAATTACTCCCTCTGTCCCGTAGTAAAAGTTGATTAATGGAGAAACAAATCAATGGAATAGCCTCACCAATCAGTCTAGCATAACAGCCGGTATGCCATTTCATGACAAATGCATGCAACCTAAGTAGTAAAAGTTGAAGTTTAACAACCTACCAATTTACTACAAGTGATTCTTGAGAAACAAATTAATGGATAGCCCCACCGATCAGTCTATCTAGAATAATAGCCAGTATGCCATTTCATGATAAATGCATGCAACCTAAGTAGTAGAAGTTGAAGTTTAACAACCTATCTAGTTGGATGTGGATTGCATGCAGATCTTGCATTTGTAAATTTAGCAAGAACTACCAAGCTTGACAAAAAATTATTAAAATATGTACCACGTAATCAATTGTGCATAACATGAACGCTGCAAAATTCAAGAAGAAATCTATATATGTTCCAATGTTCATGTTGCTCGAATTTGACACTGAATACAGCCAAACGCTAAGTATATTTTGCCCATCCACCATCTGGTAAAGTTTATAAAACAAACCATGCTCCTTGTAAGTGCCAACGCCTCATTGATTGTGTAACCAACAGCTGCAGGATCTCCCTCTGTCCGTAGGAAGTCACGCTCAGCTACGTTTTCTCCATGAGTCTTGTTGCCTACAAGCAGAAAAGGCAGACTTTGATGCCACCACAAGAAGCTAAACTCAAGAGGGCAAAGAAGAAATAATTTACCATCTTGTTGCTCCTGGGAAGATTGAAATCCCGTAATATCTCCATCCAATCCAAATCTACACAACCTGATCCGCTCCACTCTCTCACTCCATGCCTTCCAAGAGTGTGCACTCTGCTCACTAGCAGTCAAATGCTCGCCTGGAACAGCCTTTGCAGTCTTCCCTGGCCCTGAAGTTTGCCTACTCTTATCCTTACCCTTATCTTTCTTGCCACCAGACTTGTCCCTCCCCCGACGCCTCAATACCTCCACCAGAGCTGGATCCATCCTATTCAAAATATCTGCCTGTGCCTCCGCTATCTCCTCCGCCGACATCCCAGCCAGCCTTGCTGTGTTCTCTGCGTTAATCTCTGCTGCGATCGATGGCTCCCCATCATCAAGCTGCATACTCACTCCTTGCAATTCTGCAACCCCAGCCCCACCTTCTGTCATCGATGCATCCCCTGCATTAATCAGCTTCTTTGACAACACATCAGAAACCAAACCCATTGGGCCCAACGCCTCCCTACCATTTCCACTGTCCAGCTCCATGCCATCTCCCCCCAATCCCCTCTCGCCCACCTGGCCAACTGCATTTTTAACCTCAGCCACATGATCAATTTTCTTTGTGTTGTCTTTCTTCGCCTGCCTCCGCTTGGGGGGCACATCGTCAGCGACAAACTCTCGCCACCTGCTGAAATCCATGCCCTTCTTCTCTTTCCTCCTCACAGGCCCGGCCACCGCGGCTGCGGGCTGGTAGTCCATGTCGTCCACATCCATCCCGTAGTCCTCCTCCTCCCCTTCCCCTTTCTTCTTGTCGGCACCCTTCGCCACCGGTTTCCAGTGCTGCAAAAGAGCAGTTAATCAGTCGTAAAGCACAAGCAAGCACTAACTGGAGAGGAGAGGAGCAGGTTGGCGGGTTCAAGGCTAGGCTAGGGTTTCAGGGAGGGGCGGCGGCGGCGGCTTACGGGGCCGTGGGAGCGGTGGCGGGCGACGGGGAAGGGGAGGACGGTGGGGCGCGGGGCGGAGGAGGGCGCGGCGGCGGAGAAGCCCTTCTCGACGATGGCGCCGACGAGGTGGGCCGGTGAGGCCACCGTCGCTGCCGCTGGGGCGGCTGCGGCAGCGGGGGGAGGTGGCGCCGGGTCGAAGGGCTCCTCCACGACCTTGCGGCGCGCCGGGAGAGCGCCCGGCTGGTGCCTCCGCTTCGTTGCGTCTTCCATTGGCGGCCTGGTGTACAGAGCCGCTGCCTTGGTAGCCGGCAAGGGAGGGTTTAGGGAAGGAGGCGAGGAGGGAACGAGGGAATTCGCTGTGGTGGGCTTCTTTCTTTCTTGTGTTTGCAACTCGATCGCCCGATTAGCTTTTCTCTCCCTAATAATAAAGCAAATATTGTTTCTGTCGTCCGTGGTGGCAGTTTTGCAAAAACGTCCCCCTGTTGTTTCAAAATCAACCCGCGGTCCTTCATTAAGTGAAAAAAACGTTTCGTTTTTTCATAAAAGCCTCTGTTCTTCACCGGTCCAGGGATGGGGTGGATCGGGATGGTCCGGTCCCGATTTGGCTGAGGAGGAGGCCGGTCCATCTACGGCGGCTCCGGCGCCGGCGAGCGTCGCGGCGGTGGACAGAGGTGGAGGCGAGGCCGAGGGGCTCGTGGGGCGGCCGGATCCATGACGAGTCGGGCCGGATCTGGCGGCGGGCGCAACACACCATGTGGTGGGGTGGCGAGGCTGGAGGCGGCGGCGCGTGGGGCGGCGAAGTGCGGCGGCGGAGGTCCACCTAAAATCGCGCCCGAGACGCCCGTCCCTGTCGTGGCGAGGTCCGCCAAAACCACGCCCGTCCCTGTCGTGGCGAGGTCCGCCAAAACCACGCCCGTCCCTCCCGTGGCAACGTCCGCCTGAGCCGTGCCCGACGCGTCCGTTCGCCTGAAACCGCGCCCGACGCGTCCGTCTATAGTTATCCTCCAGCAACCATCCGTGTCTCCTTGTCTCCCTTGGTTTTAATTACCTGAGAATGAAGAAGGTATATTTGATGTTGTTCTTCAAGGTTCTACTCATTTCTCATTCCATCCCTGGCATTAATTTTTAACGGGGATAAAGAAATACAACAAACAGGAGAATCAAACATATCTATGCGAGTAGAGAACGCGTATGCTGATTAGGGAAGGTCAACATGGTTCAGTTGGCATAAGAAGCTCCGATGGACACAAGTTTTCATGAACTGAATTGATTGGGTGCCCTTGGCAAGTTCTCGTTAGAATTACCTCTTCTTACAAGGATAAGAAACTTAAGTGTTCTTCATTTATTTTGTGCAGATCCTCCTGTGAAGCATACAATTTCATTGTATCCGAGGAGAAACATGGGACTCCAGATGTATAGAGACTCGGAGACACTGCTAAACTGTCATTTGTGGGCATCTACCAAATTCACTATCAGCCAGTGTAGTAGGAGGTATGTTGATTTTTTTTTTTATTAGTCCATGTAGAGATGCTATTCTCAGCTCTAGATTTGACACTTGAGATATCCAAATTACACTCCCATGGCTTGTATGTTGCTGGAAGATGCTCACAAACACTAACCTTTATGATATATTTGTTTGTTGTGGAGTTCTTTCAGAATGTCTTAAGAGATAGAGAATCTGGCATTTAAGATTATTTCTACATTTATTTTCTTCGACTGGTATAATCCTCCTGAAGGTTATGCTTGAGATATCATTTAAGGAAGCAATGAGTTATTTTGGCATTATATTTGTTTCTATTAATTCCTAGAGAGACAAAGATACTTCAACTTCATATCATTCTATATATGAGTTTATTTATATAACTCTGAATCATTTAAGTAGCATGTTTATCTGTTTGCTTTTATTATGATATAAATACAAAGTGAGTTTCTGTAGAAAGGGAAAATAATTTGAATACGTGAGACTATTTAGATGCATATTGGTTCCCCTATTTGCTACGTCGCGTGGCATGTTCTGATCACTCTACGAATTCTTCATTGATGTTGGGGCTGCTACTGGATCTGGCTCCCCAGCTGAGGTGCCGACTGCTGCTGTATTTTGGCGCCTGGTAGCAGGAAGTGCATCCTCTTAACTTCTTTCAAAGAGTTGTTGTGCTTCATAGTTCAACTGGCTAGAGAAATGATAAACATGAAGGCTTAAAACAACTTGTACTAGGTTAAGGTAGCGGTGCAGCCTCTTGATGCTAAAAATCTATGGTCCTGACGGGATATCGAGTGATGCCCTAATTGATTAAAAAAGGGGCATCAATCATTTGGGATACTATGTCCTGAATATTATTGCATGAATTTTGTGTTTCAGCCTTACAGACAATAATATGTCAAGATTAGATGCCAAATACCGAGATGGATTTGTGGCAAGGATCATTCATCATGTTATGTGGTGACAAATGAAGACAATGCTTATGTTTTTATGTGTACTTTTTTTTACTTCAATTAGCATTTCTACGATGAAATCATTCCAACTGAACCAATGAGAAAATAATTCTGCCTCTAATGCTTTTATTTTCTTTGATTGTTTTGATGCTCCATATTTGAATGTTTATGTTCTATTTTGAATCGTAATGATTATCCATTACCAACATGTCGTCATGGTGTAAGTCCCCGACACGTGGTGTGCCATGATTTAGGGAACAACATTGAATAGAAGTCTGCGAGAGTCTGATGGCCCTGTTGTGGATGTAGCAGTGTGTTCACCGGAGATTAGGTCATCAATGGGATGAACCATTAATCTCCTCCATTTTTTGTACCGTCGTTGTGGGAAGAACATTCACATTCCCCTTAGTTACATGGCGTTTTAGGATTTTATCTCCTGGCACTTCACAGAGACTGGTATTTTCTTCGTTCGCACTGCTTACCATGTTGAATGGACTCGTCAATATAGGCGGGATTTCAATGTTTCGGCTTCAGGTCCATCAGCTACTAACCCAGTTTGGCATTGTCTTTGGAAACTATCCATACCTCTCAAAGTTCAGATCTTCTGCTGGAGAAATCAATTCTTACTAACCGTCAAGTAGGTTGGCTGGGTCATTGTCCTATATGCAATCAGGGTGTTGAAGATGTCAAGTATCTCCTGTTTACCTGCAGCCGAGCCACTGCCCTTTGGAATGCGCTGGGACTAGCTCATGTGATTTCGGACGCAGCTGCCTTGAATCACTTAGGATCTGCCATTTTGGAGCACTTTATTTGTATCCCCTCACAGCCAGTGCAATGTATGCCGTCAGTTATCATACAAACTAGATCATTGATGGCGCGCGTTGCCGCGCCCGTCCATTTTACCGGTAGAATGAAAACAATATTTCAAATGATGGCATGAAACATAAAAGTTGGATGCAAAATGAGTTGATTGGGATACCAATTCTAAGTTAGTTATAGAATTATTCCCTGCTACTATTTGTTGACCACAATTGGCAACTAGGTTGAAGATTTGGGATCAGATGTTGTGCAAAGAATGAGGCACCAGGGTACTGAACTAACAGCAGGGGAGGACGATTCTTCAGGTACCATTATTCGTTCATTAATTTGGTATAATCTTAATGTAGGAGAATTATCACTCTATGATATGAAATCCCAACATATAGCAATGATAAAATTCTGATATTGAATGGTTCTTTTTGTAAGTACAGTTGTAAGATCTATGATTCTAGCATCGACTTTTAACTCGACAGTACTAATTGGACATATAATTGATGATTTATGGACAACAAGATATTTTGTTGTTTTTAGTTATTCAATCAGATTCATCTAGCCCTTTCTTGACTTTCTAATTATTCCACCCTCTATCTCTAAAACTCAGAAATGGATATAAATTGCTATTTTTGTTGTAATTATCTGTGGTCGAAGCTTTTTATTTATAGGTGATGGAAAGCTAACAATACTTTTGATTATTTCAAAGCAATGTCAGATTTAATAATTTGAACTAAACTGGACTACAACATGTTGATGTAGATGAGTCTAAACACAATTAACATAATCATCCAATTTTCAGTGAGTAAAACAGGTTGGTGAGGTAATTTTACCTCCGTTGCAACGCATGGGCATTTGTGCTAGTTACGAAAATTGACCGTGCTTTGCAACCCGAGAAGAAAAATCTTTACCTAATAATAAAGAGGTTACCGTTTCTGTCGGAAAACCCGTCGAGGCATTTTTATAAAAAAGCCGTTGTTATTTTCAATGTTCAACCCGCGGTCCTTCAGATACACAGGCTCTCCTCTTTCCCTCGCCTCCCGATCTAGGCCGACGGTGTCTCCCTGGCCAGCCGCCAGGAGCCCGCGGTGCGTGCGCGGCTTGATCCGGTGCGGCGCCGGCCGTCGGCAGACGCCGGTGGTCGCAGCACCCTGCACCACCGTTCCCCGCCTCATATCCTCCTCTCCCACACGCACCCGAGCTCCTCGTTGTGCGCCGCCCGAGAGTGCTCGCGTTCGTTGCTAGACCAGATCCACCGCCAGTCGGTCGTCGTCGCACTTGCCGGCGACCTCGCCATCCCCTGTGCACCTCCCTCCACCTCAACTTCCGACGCCCGTGTGATTGTGGATGTTCTGAGATATATTTGCACACAAGGTGTTTGTGTGTTTGTCTGAACCAGTTTCAGCCCCAGGTCTTTGAGGTAAACTCCCACATGAACATCATAAGACTAAATCTCCTTTGCTATGATTCAAAGAATGCTATGATGATGGGAGTTAACTGGTTTACTAGAATATAATGGTTTGCCAATTAGTTCACATCATGTGGAGTCTCAAGACACATGGGTATGCTGGCTCCTATTGTTTGACAAATGTGTATCTATAAATTTTCTTTAATCATATATAAAGAAGTTACAGTTGGGTGTTGCCCTTTTTTTGCTAGACACAACACTCCAAGAAAATATGGGTGCTCATGGTGATATATGCATGATTTTTGATTTTGATATGCCTTTTTTTGATCTGAGCTATCGGAGGTGATGCGATCTTTACCACCAGCCTAAGGTCAGTATCCACTACCTGATTTTGTAGAATAGCTCCCATCTTGCACCATGACGCTGAACTACTACCCATAGGGTGTGAGAGTGCGCGCGCTCAACTCTGTCGGACCGGTTGTGCTTTAGTACGTGCAAGCAAGGGAGAAGAGAGTTTGCTGATTCTTATCTGCAGCTCCAACAGGAAAGCCGACCAATTAACTCTTGAGATTTGTCATTTATGTTGTCAGGCTCAGTTAAAAAACTTTCAAAAAGGGAGGATGCAATCTTCTAATTTTGTTTTGTGAATCAATCTTGTACTTAATTCAGGAGCTCTCCCTTTTCATTGTTAAGATCGTCATCACTTTCTATATATAATGCAACTACAAAGTAGAATCACGTGAGTGGGTATTTACCCCTTTATTCAAGACAAAACATGCAACAAGACATGCTTTAATTTTCTTGACATGCTACAGTACTTTTAGAGACGGGATGAATATGAGTTGTTCTTGTACAGAAAACAGTTGAATTTGTGAGTTCATTCCTTTTAGTTTTTGGTTCTGGTTCTTGATACTGAACTACAAAAATGGAAGTACTTAGTTTGCGTTTGGACTCCCGCTGGAATGTTAATATATGTGAAACTTAGAGTGGATGTACTTTCATTATTTAGCTCTTTGAATATGCACATACGACATGATTTGTACTGGCATGCTACTATGTAAATCTTACGGGGTGACAATTTGGTAAATAGTCCCACTGTTCTATCCCTCACCTTGCTCCGTGTGAGTTCCAAAAAATATATCTTTTTTGTCTAAAATGGAACAAGCATTCATGTTTGACAAATTTAACCGCACAAAGTTATCTAATAAAACTTGCACAAAGTGTCTCTGCTTTTTGTATGCGCAGGGCAAGTGATTATAACAAGTTTC
Organism: Hordeum vulgare subsp. vulgare; assembly: GCF_904849725.1. Taxonomy (NCBI): domain Eukaryota; kingdom Viridiplantae; phylum Streptophyta; class Magnoliopsida; order Poales; family Poaceae; genus Hordeum; species Hordeum vulgare. Next base: position 502,369,881 of record NC_058524.1, on the reverse strand, counting down.
TTTGTTGCGGGTCTGTTGTTGGGCGAGTGAAAATGCCAGAGGTAGAAGCGAAGACAATCAACAACGACGACCATATTGTGTCGATGACCACCTTAAAATAATGCCATGTATGTTAATTGTGTGTAGAAAATTCTTATTTTCTTTGGCGTGGAAAGTGTTGTAACATGCATGGATGTCCTATGACCCCCCCCCCCCCCCCCTTCTGTCTTGTTGTCTGCTTTGCCAATTTTGCTACAGTACTCTACCACATGCATCTTTCTACTCGGTTGTGTTCTGCTTAACTGTCAAGAAAAAAAGAATATATTTTTTAAAGGTCAATCTAAGCTGATACATCCACCGCACCAACCGCTTCACAGGTCATCAAAATCATGAAGGTTGATAGATATGAGATAGTCAGGAATATGAAGATATGATTGTTATCAGCGCCAACATTGGCCATTTAGGTTCAGAACCAAGCATGAAGGTTAATCCAAATATGCGGGAAAGAAAACAAATGCGGGAATGCATAGTCATGTAAGAAGACCATACATAGACAATACTACTGTATGAAGGTCTGGATTGGATCACACCGAGTTAAATTGAAGAGGCAAAAATACTGTAAGAAAATTCTATAAATGCGGAAATTTGTTTGACTTGAATGAAACTGATGCACCTTATATTATAAAATGTCTACATGTGTTCACACAGAAACGTGGTTGAAGATGAAAGGTGTTAAGGATGCACAATGGAGGGCCCGGGAAAGGCAGCAGAAGAGCTCGGGTGAGATAGTCGTGAGTGAGGCGCGTCTCGACACAAAAGGGCAAGGTGATGCTAGGTGGAGCCGAAATAGTGCAAAGGTCTACCACCAAACCCATGATGCAGGAATTGAAGGTGGACGCTATTTCAACTCAGGTCCTACTTAAACTCGGTATCATTTTACAAGTCCATTATTGTTTTCTCCCGTTGCAACGCACGGATCCTTTTCCTAGTATACCACATGCCTCTAACCAGAAAACCACGACAACCATTATAGAAAGGTGCACATCTAGGCCATCATAAATATTCTTGCTAAACCTCGTATCAGTCATTTGAATAATTACAAAAAGTATGCTACATGACCTTCTATATTACTGTTCAAAACCTAAATAATGAATTTTATATATGCCCATGCTTGTGCAACACAAAAGGTAAACTTGATTATATGTGGTTAATTTATTAGCTAATATATGCCTTGCTTTAAAAAATAAGGACATAAATGATAATTGTATGTATGAAAAAATTGTTGGCATGGCCCACGTGGGAGGTGGCGGCCCAAGGCGGCGCGGTCAACGCCAGGGCGGCGACGGGTCGATCTGGATTCGATCCAGGGCGCGACGGGGCGGAGGCGCTCGGCGAGACGCGGTTGCGGCGTCCGAAGGGACTGGCAGGCGAGGCGCGCGGCAGGGGTGGCTGCCGGCACGAGCTGCGGCGGCGCGAGGCAGCGGTGCAAGGAGAGGCAGGAAGCGCGGGGAGGCGCAGGAGGCACGGCGGCGTGGCTGCTCGCGGGGGGCGGCGCTCCGGATCTGGGCGGAGCTCCGGAGGAGGCAGGGCTGGGGGCGACGGCTTCGGCAGCTCGCCGCCGGCGGGATCCGGCGTGGATCAGGGCCGGCGACCGGCGGAGGAGCAGGGCGGCGGCGCGGTGAGCAGATCAGGGGCTCGAGAGGAGTCGATGGCTGCCTGCTGCCTTGGCCCGCCCCGTGACTGAAAATTTTACAGATGCATGGGCTTTTTTGAAAAAATGAAACGTTTTTTCCACTTAATGAAGGACCGCGGATTGATTACGAAAAAGCAGGGGGGCGTTTTTGCAAAACTGCCACGACGGACGACCGGTTTACTCGGGCGCCGCCGCGTCGACCCACGAACCGAAAACCCCCAATAAGCGAATTCAACGGCGATACCGACAAATGAGTTCAAATTCAAACGATAAAAGATAGTTCACGCGTAAGTAAAAGCATAGTTTTGTAAGACAAACGCAAAAGGACTTCGTGCAAAATCGACGATCATGTCCGTCATCATCTTGGTCGCTCTTCACTCTGCATCATCGAGGTCATCACCACCCCCGAATCCATCGTGGGCACTTGTCCCAACTCCGACACCGAAATCATCGGTGACATTGGTTCCAATTCCTGGTGAGAAAACATCACCGACACCGTAACACGCAAGCATCCTCCTCTTCAAGATGTCTCTCCTATATCATGCCATTCTTTGCTGATGTCGTTCATGTCATTGCGGTTCAGTGTCATGATCCTATTCTCTTCGACAAGAAGGTTGGACATGGCTTTGTTCTCAACAACACGTGATCTTCTCTCCTCAATGTCCTTGAGCAATTGCCACCTCTCTTGCTTATGTCGTGCCTTCTTCTCAGCCAACTCTATCTTTGTCTTCAGAGACTTCGATAGCATCAACTCATTTGATTGCACCATGGCATTTATCTTGTCCCGCAAGCTCGATGCTTCATGTTCCCTCTTGATCTGCTCCTTTGTCTTCTTGTCATTGCCGTGGGTATAAGTCTGACAGTAGAAGTGTAGGGTACGAAAGGATGGGCAGAGCCTTAGCTACGGCGAGGTTGTATGAGTTCAGGCCCCTCTACGGTGGAGGTAATAGCCCTACGTCTCAGTGCTCTGGGAGCTTGTTGTCGAGTGGAATATGGATTACAGTGAATTGCTAACCCCTGCACCAGTGGGGGAGGGCGGCTTATATAGAGTGCGCTACCCTCCACAACGGTTCGGTGCACAAGGGTGGAGTAGTGGCGAATAAATGCCTACGTTACAGGTAACGTATGTCTTAAATGCTAATAAAGGCACATGGAAACGTACGACCGTTTCCCTCTAGGGGGGTTACGATGCACAGAGTGGAATCCAGTCGGTTAGTTTGTTACACTCCGAATGCTCATCTCCGACTCGATGGTGGAGGATTTGTTACCGACTGGATGATGGGAAGTCCATAAGACAGTCGGAACTGACTAAGGGTCTTATCCCTTATGAAGGGTAGTCCTTGGGTAGGACTTATAGGGCAGGCCTATGACCCTACCCTAGGACTATGACCCCATCATTAGTCCCCGAATGGATTAGGGCTGGAACGACGAAGCGATGTTTGAAGTATGGATCCGACTCGTACGGATGCGACTTTGGCGTTGCTTGCCTCGATCCATTTTGTCTTCTTTGTCCAATGATCCGAGTGGAAGTATTTGTGAAGCGAACTGTCGGGAACCAAGTGCTTCCGTGGTATCTTCTGACGTGACCAGTCAACTGACAGCGGCGGATTTTCCGGGATCCTCAAATTTCGGTTGCCGCGCGCTCAGTGGGGATGACGACATCGCGCTCGAGTAGTACCTGACGCCTCGATTCCCGCGCCTTCATCTTCTCCACTGACATCGCCGCGACCGGTCGGGGGATAAGATTTCGGGGCCACTTGCCAGTGACCCAGTCGGAACCTTATTTAAACCTCAGCGGTGAGGTTTTTTTCGTTACACTCGCGGGATAACTTGCCTTTGCCTGCCCCGCTTCTCTCGCCACCTCCTGCGCATCCCAAGCTCTTTCCTTCTTCTTCTCCCTCGCGGATCCGCAACCTTCGCCATGACAAAGGGGCAGACTAGCAAGCTAGAGGCGAAGAAGAAGAAGGGGAAGACGGTGGCTCCTGCCCAGCGGCGGCAGCGCACGCTACCGGCGGGGTGGATCCAGGGGGATTTCCTCCCCTCCACAGTGACGGAGGAGAACCTGCTGGAGTTGGTGGAGCATGGGATGATTGCGCACAAGTCGTGGAGGTTGCCGGCGGAAGGCGAGACCGAGCCGGCGCCCCGGGAGGGGGAGCGCGTCTTGTTGCCGAGCCATGTGTACAGAGGTTTCTCTCTGCCTCCTCACCCCTTCTTCAAAGGTATCATGAACCACTTCGGGGCGCAGCTCCACCATTTTCCTCCCAATGCCATAGCTCATCTCTCTGCCTTCGTTGTGCTGTGCCAGTGTTTCATCGGCTGTCCTCCCCATTGGGGGCTTTTCAAACATATCTTCTCTGCTAGATCCCAGACCATCAAACGACTCGGCCAGTCGGATGACAAAACCCACCTTCTCGAGCTCTGCAGAGGCTTAGGCTTCCAAAAGAAAAGTAAAAGTAGCTATCCTGCTCTGCGGTTGAGTGAATCTGTTAGGAACTGGCAGTCGACATGGTTCTACTGCCAGGACGTTGCTTGCCCGAATGCTACCACCGGACTCCCTCCTTTTAGCTTAGACCGACCGGCTCGTCCTAGGCAACTCGCGCTCACAAAGGCGGAGAAAACCCAGATCCAGCCTCTGGTCGATGCGCTTGTAGAGGTCGTCCGAAGGGGAGTCACTGGCATAGATTTGCTGGAGGTTTTCCTGGGTCGGCGTATCCAGCCTCTGCAAGCTCGAGACCACGCCATGTGGCATTACACAGGGCCTGAGGACTCCACTCGGACTAACGTCGAGTGCGTGACCGGGGAGATGGTGGCGTCGTGGGTCCTCAACATCACCGGCGCCTGCGAAAACCCTAGAGGAGCTCGGCGAGTGAAGGCCTTCCAGGCGGACAACCCTCCTCCAAACGCAGTGAGTACAACTTGTCGAGCGTACACAACTGTCTTAGATTTATTGCTTCCTTGAATCACTGTCTGACGTCTGATGTCGTCGACTGTATCTTGTGGAGGAGTGGACTAACTGGTTTTCTCCTGTCTCGAACGGGAATCCGGCCGAGGAGGAGGAAGGCAGCCAGGAGGGCAGCGTGGAGAGCGGCGAGTACGTCTCCGACAGTGGGGAGACGGAAGAGGAGTCCGCAGAAGAAGAAGAGGCAGATGAGGAGCAGAACTCGCCACCTCCACCGCTAGAGCCTCGGACTAAGCACCGTCATGAACCTGTGGTTCCTCCAATTCCTCCAGCATCCTCGAGTGCGCCGCCAGCTCCGCCAGCTGCTCCTGTGGTACCGAGTGCTTCGCCAGCCGTTCCCGTGGCTTCGAACGTTCGGAGCACAAAGAGGACCAGGGACTCTGCTGCTAAACCTGCGGGTCAGCCCTCTAAGGTGGCTAAACCGAGTGGATCTAAGCCTCGGAAGGCTCTGCCGCGGATGAGGGTCACAGTTCCCGTCACCTCAACATAAGTGCATGGTTTTTCTATCTTCTTCCGGTATTTGATTGAACTCCTGCTTATTGGTCGAATGAATTTCACTCGACAGAGTTGCCACCTCTGCCACCTCTCCGGTACGCCAGGGGGACGATCCCATGGACATGGACAACGTTGTCACATCCCAGCCAGGTGCGTCGTAGCGATTCCGAGAGTTTACATTATTGCATCATGAATTTTGTCTTTGGTCTTGCCTTTTTTCCTGTGATCTCACGCCGTTCGGTCGGGTTTCCCTCAGGGGTGATTTATGTGGAGGAGGGCGACTAGGGGAGGTCTGAGCAAGCTGCGGTGCCTGTCCTTGAGGCTATTCCGCCGGTTGCTACTCTCGCCATGGACGCGCCGCCGACTGAGGCGATGTCGTCGACTGAAACGGCGCTGGTTGCTGCTGAACCGACTAGAGTAGGCCTTGGGATGCCCAAGGAGCCTCCTACGATGCTGGGCCCGTCGACTGTCGAGTACAACGTCCAGCGCCTCCCAGAAGATCAGGTGGGAGCTGCCAAGGGGGCCGTGGTGCAGGCGGAGCTGATGGCTGGAGAAGCCAAGAAGGCGTACGACTCCATCGCGTCCTTGTACAAGCGAAGCTTGGAACTGCGGGACGATATCTGAGTAAGTGGGCTAGTAAGTATTTACTTTCCTCTTGAAACCCACTGGGTGTGCTCGGATAGCGTATGATTTTTTGCAATGGGTTCACTCGTAGTGAACCCAGTGGGTGTAGTCCCCGAGACTTCTGTCGAGTGCTTGCACCGGCAGTTGTCTTTATGCATGTTCTTTAACTTGATCAGATCAAAAATTAATCTGTTCGAATGCTAATCAGTTGGGGCACTTGGAGTGCACCTACTGGATGAGTCCCCGAGAGTAATTTTACTCAGGTCGGGTAGTAGTAGCCTCATAGGCTTATTTGTTGTCATGTAGCTCAATAGGGCGGACCTGTTTGAGTTTCATACCAGTGGGGTCACTCTTAGTGAACCCACTGGGTGTAGTCCCCGAGACCACTGTCGACTGCTTGTGTCGGTAGGGGTCTGAAGAACTTAGAATTTTTATTGCTGTCCTTGTTGAATTTGTCTGACCGTCTCTTGGCGCTGACCTGCAGAAAACTTGCGAGATGGGGACAGCGTACGAGACTCTGAGGGCTGAAAAGGTTCAGTTTGCTGGTGAACTGGATGCAGCAATGGTTGCAATGGCTGGTATGAAGGATGTTCTGGTGGAACGAGAAAAGTCCTTGGAGCAGGCCCGTGAGGCAAACAAGACTGCTGAAGTGGGGAAAATGGGGAAACAAAGGACGGAACTGATGGGGCAAATGAAAATGTTGAACAGGCGGTGCATAGCACAGGAAAATTACGTCAGTGACTGGGCCCGGAAGATGATAGCGCTTCTCGGTGGTAAGTTCTGTTTTTCCGAGTGCTTGTGGACTGTGCATTTCATTCTGCGCTGACTGTTTGCTTGTCATGTCTTTGCAGATTTTTGCATGGACGCGGAGGTTGAAGCGGCTGACGTTGAGCGGTCGATTCTTGAGAACATTCCACTCGGCGAGGACGCCAATCGAGATCTGCTCCGAGCGCACATTCGCCTGGGCAAAGTTGGACCTTTCATTGGTCGACTGAGAGAAGTCGTCGGCCGAATTGACAAGGAGCTTTGGCCCGAAGACGAGTCTCGGCACGAGATGGAAGGCTTGATGACTCGGTTGGAGGAGGTCCCGAACCGAGTGCAGGCGTGGAAAAAGTCTGCGGCTCGCTGTGGTGCGGGCGTCGCTCTGTCTTTGGTCCGAGTGCATTGCAAGGAGGCGCGCGAAGAGAAGCTGAAGGCGTTGCAGGTTGCCAACACGAAAAAGCTTCGATTCGAAGACTTCATGGAGACCTTCCTTGAGAGCGCCACCCGCATTGCCGACGGGATCGACCTCGACACGTTCGTAGAGCCTGCCAGTCCCAGCGCCAGTCCTGACGACGTTTGAGAAAACTTTTACCTCGGTATGCCGAGTGTTGGTTGTAAGAAACTTTGGCCACTGCCGTTGGCCGCCACATTCTTGGTTCGGTGTGGATAAGCTTGATCTACACCGAGCCAACTACCCCTAGGTGAACATTGAATTTGAATCGAATCTTTTTCTCTTCTTTTGCCAAAGAGTTGTTGATACGATTTTGGCTCGTGGTGTTTGTTTGGCGTTTCTTGGTGAAGCCAATGGCAAACATGCGGACCATGTAATTGTCAGTTGTCTTGACATCTGCATGAGCTTCAGTGAGGGTCTGCTGAGTGTCCGAGTGGATCTGTAGGATACACTCGAAGGCAATAGAGTACTTAGGCGATTCGGGATCGCGGCTAAGTCTTCGAGTGCGATTGTGAGGTCGTACTCGGAGCGAGTTGTTACTCATGTAATTGTCAATGGTCTTGACATCTGCATGAGCCTCAATGAGGTTCTGCTACTCATGTAATTGTCAGTTGTCTTGACATCTGCATGAGCCTCACTGAGGGTCTGCTACTCATGTAATTGTCAGTGGTCTTGACATCTACATGAGCCTCAATGAGGGTCTGCTACTCATGTAATTGTCAGTGGTCTTGACATCCACATGAGCCTCAATGAGGGTCTGCTAAGCCTCCGAGTGGATCTGTGAGATACACTCGAAGGAAGCTTTCTTTTTAAGCGATTCTTAATCGCAGTTAAGTCCTCGAGTGCGACGGTTAGTGCACGCGTGGAGAAAATTTGTACTTAGGCGATTCTTGATCGCAGCTAAGTCTCCGAGTGCGACGTGAAGTGCACACTCGAAGAAAGTTAATACTTAGGCGATTCTTGATCGCAGCTAAGTCCCCGAGTGCGACGCGAAGTGCACACTCGGAGAAAGTTAATACTTAGGCGATTCTTGATCGCAGCTAAGTCCCCGAGTGCGACGTGAAGTGCACACTCGGAGATATTTAGTACTTAGGCGATTCTTGATCGCAGCTAAGTCCCCGAGTGCGACGTGAAGTGCACACTCGGAGATATTTAGTACTTAGGCGATTCTTGATCGCAGCTAAGTCCCCGAGTGCGACGTTTAGTGCACACTCGGAGAAAGTCAATACTTAGGCGATTCTTGATCGCAGCTAAGTCCCCGAGTGCGACGTTTAGTGCACACTCGTAGAAAGTCAATACTTAGGCGATTCTTGATCGCAGCTAAGTCCCCGAGTGCGACGTTTAGTGCTCACTCGGAGAAAGGTAGTACTTAGGCGATTCTTGATCGCAGCTAAGTTCCCGAGTGCGACGTTTAGTGCACACTCGGAGAAAGTCAATACTTAGGCGATTCTTGATCGCAGCTAAGTCCTCGAGTGCGACGTTTAGTGCACACTCGGAGAAAGGTAGTACTTAGGCGATTCTTGATCGCAACTAAGTTTTTTTTTAGACCGGAGTCTGCGACCGCGGAAGAATTTTGAATCTGCAAAAACTCGATCTGCTTTGTATTATTTCACCAATACTTGTTCTTTACATTGCTTCACTCGACGGTCACGTGTAGAAGCGCTTCAGGAGATCTCCATTCCATGCTCGCGGATCGTCTGTTTCCCTGTCGATGTTGTAGAGTCTGTATGCTCTGTTGTTCAGCACCTTGGAGATGATGAAGGGTCCTTCCCAGGCGGGAGCCAACTTGTGAGGTCTTTGCTGATCCACTCGGAGCACCAGGTCGCCTTCTTGGAATGTACGACTCCTGACATGTCACGCGTGAAAGCGCCGCAGATCTTGCTGATAAATGGTTGAGCGAGTCAGTGCCATCTCGCGCTCCTCCTCTAGAAGGTCCACTCCGTCTTGCCTTGCTTGTTCTGCTTCATCTTCGGAGAAGAGTTCGACTCGTGGAGCATTGTGAAGCAAGTCACTCGGAAGGACCGCTTCTGCTCCGTAAACGAGGAAGAACGGGGATCGCCCCGTAGATCTATTCGGGGTTGTGCGGAGACCCCAAAGCACTGAAGGTAGCTCGGTGACCCATGCGCCAGCGGCATGTCCCACCTCTCGCAGGAGCCGGGGCTTCAAACCTTGCAGAATAAGTCCATTCGCCCGCTCTGCTTGTCCATTTGTTTGAGGATGCGCCACAGATGCAAAATCCACTCGGATACCTTGGCTTGCACAGGAACCTTTGAATCTGTCCGAGTCAAAGTTTGTCCCGTTGTCCGTGATTATGCTGTGAGGTACTCCGAATCTGGAGATGATGTCCCTGACAAACTTGATGGCCGTTAGGGCGTCGAGCTTCTTGATGGGCTTGGCTTCAATCCATTTTGTGAACTTGTCGACTGCCACCAATAGATGTGTGTATCCCCCTTGGCATGTCCTGAATGGACCGACTGTATCTAATCCCCATACTGCAAACGGCCAAACAAGAGGGATTGTCTTCAACGCAGATGTTGGCTTGTGGGACTTGTTGGAATAGAACTGACAGCCTTCACATCGGTCGACCATATCTTTAGCCATTTCGTTCGCCTGCAGCCAGAAGAAGCCAGCTCTGAATGCTTTGGCGACAATTGCTCTTGAAGAGGCGTGATGACCGCAGGTTCCCGAGTGAATTTCTTCCAGGATTAACTGTCCTTCCTCAGGGGAGATGCATCGTTGAAGAACGCCTGAAACGCTTTCCCTGTACAACTAGCCATCAATGACAGTGAACGACTTTGACCTGCGGACGATCTGCCTGGCTTGGACTTCGTCTTCTGGTAATTCCTGCCTCAGGATGTATGCAATGATCGACACAGTCCAATCGGGGATGACAGCAAGAATCTCCATGATCAAATCAACCACAACAGGTACGTCGACTTCAGTCGGATCTGTCAAGCTCTTTGGTCGTACTGGTTCCTCTGTGAAAGGATCTTCTTTAACTCAGGGGAGGTGGAGGTGCTCGACGCAGACGTCACTCGGGACTGGTCTCCGAGTGGACCCGTTTTGCCAACTCATCAGCCGCTTGGTTCTTCAGTCGCGGAACATGGTGGAGTTCTAGACCTTCAAACTTCTTCTCGAGCTTCCTCACTGCATTGCAGTATGTGGTCATGGTGGGGTTCCTGACGTCCCACTCTTTCATCACTTGATTAACCACCAAATCCGAATCGCCATAGACCATCAGGCGACGGACGCCGAGTGCGATGGCCATGCGCAGTCCATAAAGGAGAGCTTCATACTCCGCCTCATTGTTGGAGGAATCAAAGTGTATCTGCAGCACATACTTGAGTTTGTCGCCCTTTGGTGATATGATCACAACGCCAGCGCCGGAGCCGTTCAACATCTTGGACCCATCGAAGAACATTGTCCAATGAGCCGAGTAGATGTGGGTCGGTTGCTGTTGTTCTACCCATTATGCTATGAAGTTAGCAAGAGCTTGAGACTTTATAGCTTTCTTGGCCTCGAACTTGATGTCACAGTACAACATCTCCATTGCCCACTTCGCCACTCGGCCTGATGCGTCCCGATTGTGGAGGATTTCCGACAACGGAGCATCAGAAACGACGGACACCGAGTGGTCTTGGAAATAGTGAGCCACCTTCTTCGCAGTCATGTAAATCCCGTAGATAAGTTTTTGATAGTGGGGATACCTCTGCTTGGAAGGAGTCAGGACTTTGGAGACGTAATACACTGGCCGCTGAACTTTGTATCCTTTGCCTTCTTCTTCTCATTCGACTGTGAGAACAATGCTGACGACTTGATTTGTAGCCGCGATGTACAGAAGAAGGGGCTCTTTACTGAGCGGAGCAGTAAGAACCAGCTGGGTGGAAAGTAGGACTTTGAGGTCGTCGAATGCAACTTGGGCTTCATCTGTCCACTCGAAAGTATCTGATTTCTTCATGAGTCGGTACAGAGCAAGTGCTTTCTCGCCGAGTCGACTGATAAACCTGCTCAAAGCCACTAGGAAACCTGTGAGCCGTTGAACATCGTGTATTCTGACCGGCCGCTCCATTCGGACGATGGTCCCGATCTTTTCGGGGTTGACATCGATCCCTCATTCGGAAACGAAAAAACCGAGTAACTTTCTGCTGGGAACGCCGAATGAACACTTGGCGGGGTTGAGCTTGATATCGTACCTACGAAGGTTGGCGAATGTTTCTGCCAAGTCAGTCAGCAGGTCGGAACCTTTGCGTGACTTGACTACGATATCATCCATATACGCCTCCACATTCCGACCGATCTGGTCGAGGAGGCATTTTTGGATCATGCGCATAAAGGTTGCTCCTGCATTCTTCAAACCAAATGGCATAGTGATGTAGCAGAAGCACCCGAATGGGGTGATGAAGGCGGTTTTTAACTCATCGGGGCCATACAGACGGATCTGATGATAGCCCGAGTAGGCATCAAGAAATGACAAACGCTCGCAACCCGCAGTCGAATCGACAATTTGATCGATGCGGGGAGCGGAAAATGGTCTTTTGGGCAGACCTTATTGAGATGCTTGAAGTCGATGCACATTCGGAGCGACTTGTCCTTCTTGGGCACCATGACAACATTGGCGAGCCACTCGGAGTGGTGTACCTCGCGAATGAAGTTGGCTGCCAAAAGCTTGGCCACTTCTTCTCCGATTGCCTTCCTCTTGTGCGCGGCGGACCATCGCAGGCGTTCTCGAACAGGCCGAGTGGTGGGATCCACATGCAGTCGGTGCTCAGCCAACTCCCTGGGTACACCTGGCATGTCAGAAGGCTTCCATGCGAAGATGTCCCAGTTCTCACGGAGGAATTGGATGAGCTCGGCTTCCTATTTAGGATCGAGGGTGGTGGAGATGTTCGTCGGGGCAGCGGTGTCGTCCGTCGGGTGGATGCTGACCTTCTTCGTCTCTCCCGCCGACTCGAATGCGGACTCCGAAGCTGGCTTCTTCGAACGCATCAAGTCAGCGGGGTCGACCGTTTTCTTGTACTCGTCAAGCTCGAGGACAGCCATCTGCTGATCGGCGATTCTTGATCCCTGCTGCAGACACTCCTCGGCCCGCTGTCGATTGCCTGTGATAGTGATCACACCTTTCGGGCCTGGCATCTTCAACTTCAGGTACACGTAACATGGGCGGGCCATGAAACCCGCATACGCCGGGCGGCCCAGAATTGCGTGGTAAGCGCTCTGGAAGTCCACCACCTCGAACGTCAGCTTTTCCTTGCGGAAGTTCTTGTCGGAGCCGAAAACAATGTCCAACGCGATCTGGCCGAGTGACTTGGCCTTTCGTCCAGGGGCGACTCCGTGGAACTGCATGCTGCTCTCGCTGAGTTTGGACATCGGAATGCCCATCCCCTTGAGAGTGTCAGCGTACATGATGTTCAAACCACTACCGTCGTCCATGAGGACTTTGCGCAGTCGGACTCCTTCCACCACCGGGTCGACGACCAGAGCTTGCCTCCCTGGGGTGGGCACGTGTGCTGGATGATTCGACTGGTCAAAGGTGATCGCAGTCTGAGACCATTTGAGGAACGTGGGGTTGGTCGGCGTGGCCATGTTCACCTCCCTGTTCACCAGCTTCAGTCGACTCTTGCTCTCAACGTTAGCAAAAATCATCAGTGTTGCATGGACTTGGGGGAACGGATCCTCCTTATCCTCCTCATCCTGTTCATTGCCTTTTTCACTCGGTTGTCCTTCACCGAACCCCTGAAGCAGGAGGCGACATTGTCGAGTGGTATGCTTCGGATATATGGCGTTGCCCTCTTCATCCATCTTCGTGTGGATCGGACATGGCTGGTCCAGGATGGGGTTGTTGAACTGCTTCTTCTTGGGGGTGAACTGAGCCTTCCCTTTGCCCTTGAACTTGGCATTGGTAACAGCTGCGGCTTCTGCCTGCGGAGTGGACGGAGCTTTCTGCTTCTGCTTCCGAGTGTTATTCCCATCTCCATCGACGACTGTTTTGTGCTTGCCGCTACGGATGCGGTCCTCTTCTTCGCCATTTGCATAGCGTGCCTCTATCTCCATCATCTTGCTCATGGAGATGTCGCCTGTTCGACCGAACTTCAGGTACAGATCCCGATACCGCACGCCTGCCTTGAAAGCGCAGACTGCTTGGTGTTCTGTGACGTTCTCCACCGTATGGTAGAGGGTCGTCCAACGCTGAATGAAATCGCGCAGGGGCTCATTCTGCTTCTAGACACAGTGCTGGAGCTCGACGAGGCCAGCAGGGCGCTTGCACGTCCCTTCTAAGGTCCTGATGAACACTCGGGCCAGATCTGCCCGGCTGTAGATGCTTGAGGGGGCCAATTGGTTCAGCCACGCTCGCGCTGAGCCGTCGAGCATCAGAGGGAGGTGCTTCATGGCGACATGGTCGTCCCCTCCTCCGATCTGGACTGCCACTCGGTAGTCATCCAGCCACGTTTCTGGCTTGGACTCTCCTGTAAACTTGCTGATCCCCGTCGCCAATCGGAAGTTGGGAGGGATGTCAGCCGAACGGATGGCTCGACTGAAACACTCGGGGCCAAAAACGATGGTCCTGCTTCCACTCGGACGGTCAATATCGTGACCATCGCGGTGGGCTCGGCCCCTGTCGACCCTCCGCTGGGCGATATGCCCTCTCGCGTTGGGCCCTGGATCGTAAGTGTCACCGACTGAACGCCGATCATCATGATGTCGGGGCCCGTAGGGCACACCCCGCGGAGGGGTGCGTGAACGGCGACGATCTTCGGGGTTCATGGAACGGTGCCTCCCCTGGGTCGCTGATGAGAACCAGGGCTGTGAACTGACCGATGCGTGTTCGCATGGACAGAGCTATTATGGATCCTGTTGTGCGACTGGGAGACCGCCGAGTTTTGCTGCTGCGCCGTGTGCAGCAGGGCGCGGATTTGCTCGATCCCCGTGCCAGCCTCTGAATCAGTCGGCTGAAGGGAATCGGCTATCTTGGCAGCGGCAGCCAAGTTGAGGATGGGTGTGCGGAACAACTCCACGTTGCTCCGCCGAGTGTGCCGACTGGCAGAACGGCGAGGTGGACGGCGAGCGCCGGATGTTTCGCCGATCTCGTGCTCGTTCCGGCCAGTTTGACGGGGACTTTCATGGGAGTTGGCCATGTGTACTTCTGCTGCAGGCCCGCGACCCAAGTACTTAGAAGGAAACTCAGTCGAAACCGAGTCCGAGCGCTGGGACGGCGGGGCAACCACAACCGACTCTAGGACCGCCACTTGTGAAGATGCGTTCTGGCGCGCCTGGGCGTGTTGCACCCGACGCTGGAGCCGCGGACGGCGGGACCGCTTGCTGCGGTGCGTGACGGTGGTGTAGGTCGACACCGGAGCCGACTGCTGGAGAAGAAGAATGCCGCGGGAGCCGGCACGGAAGTGCGTAGCTCCGCGACGGGGAAGCGCCTCGACGTCGAGAGGGGCGTCCCGAAGCCATGCCGAATCATCGACGATGAAGGAGAGAGCGCCGAAGAGGATCTCGTGACCCATGCTCAAATCTCCACCGGATGACATGACGAAAAGATGTAGTCGCAAACTCGCCGGAAGTCGCTTAGACGCCTGCCCCACGGTGGGCGCCAACTGTCGTGGGTATAAGTCTGACAGTAGAAGTGTAGGGTACGAAAGGATGGGCAGAGCCTTAGCTACGGCGAGGTTGTATGAGTTCAGGCCCCTCTACGGTGGAGGTAATAGCCCTACGTCTCAGTGCTCTGGGAGCTTGTTGTCGAGTGGAATATGGATTACAGTGAATTGCTAACCCCTGCACCAGTGGGGGAGGACGACTTATATAGAGTGCGCTACCCTCCACAACGGTTCGGTGCACAGGGGTGGAGTAGTGGCGAATAAATGCCTACGTTACAGGTAACGTATGTCTTAAATGCTAATAAAGGCACATGGAAACGTACGACAGTTTCCCTCCAGGGGGGTTACGATGCACAGAGTGGAATCCAGTCGGTTAGTTTGTTACACTCCGAATGCTCATCTCCGTCTGGATGGTGGAGAATTTGTTACCGACTGGATGATGGGAAGTCCATAAGACAGTCGGAACTGACTAAGGGTCTTATCCCTTATGAAGGGTAGTCCTTGGGTAGGACTTATAGGGCAGGCCTATGACCCTACCCTAGGACTATAACCCCATCAGTCATCATCGGACTTGTTCAAGTTTCTTGGGCCATCATCATCTTCATCTTCATCCATGTTCGTAAGTGAACCTCTCTTCAGTGGGGATTCTTTGTTAATCAACTTCCACTTGTCACAGTCTTTGAGCATATCCCAACAATGCTCTAGTTTAAAAAAATTGCCTTCGAAAGCTTCCATGTCTTTGTACCGTTGTTGGGCAATTTTGTCCTACACAATTAAAACAAAGTCAAATGATGCAATCACTTCATATGATGCAATTTGTGTGCACAACTTGGGACGTGAAAACGAACTCACATGGTCGGATTCCACGGTTCTACTTGGAGGTGCATTGCGAACTTGTGCCAAGCAAGTTGTCCAACGGCTACAAATCGGCTTGATCACGTCCCAACGACCTTGGAGCGACCGAAAGGTCCATGCTGTCCTATTGGGATGCTTGGCCATCATGCAGAATTGATCTTTGATTCGTTGCCAATACCTCTTGGAGGTCTGAGACACACCCGTGCAAGCATCCATAGACACCGCACTCCAAGCCTTGATCAAGATTTGATCTTCAAGATCATGTAGTTCTTCGATCTCATGCTTTTTTTTGTTGCGCTTGTTGATACCCCTCGCATCTACCTCCTCCACTTCATATTCACCACTATGATCATCCACGCCACCCTTCATTTCATTGTAATCGAAACCAAAGATCGGAGCTTGATCGATGTCGACGGCGTTGGTGTCCAACAAGTTCACAAACTCGGCAGCGACATTATTTGAACCACCGCTACATCGAGGGACATCAAGTCACGAACTACCATAATGGCAAAAGGCGAAGCAAGAACAAGGGATGGAAGATGCATACCTTCCGGCCATTTTATTGAACACCTCGTCTGCGGTGGAAGTAGCGCCATTTAAAGGCATTGTCGGGGAACATCTCGTCGGGGCGAAGGAAGTGGATGAAGGCGCGTCCTTTTCGTAGGAACCATCTTCCGCTTCACGCCCGAAACCTTGCTCATCTTCTCCGCCAGTGCCCGGGCAGATCGTGCAGCAGCGCGGCGCCCGGTGCGCGTTCCTTTCCGACGAGGCGAGCCGGATTGTTGCCCTGCACGACAACGTTGCCCTCCCGCTTGCAGACAGGCGTGTTGGTGCCTTGGGCGACGCAAGGCGACATGGTCGGCGACAAGATCCGTCGAAGGGGATTGCACGTGCGCGACCTTCACATTGACGTGAGATGGTGGGAGGCTTCCATGGAGGCGAAGAATAGCGGGGAAGATGGAACGGAGTGTGCGGTGGCGGGGCAATGGCTGCCGAGGAGGGTGCGGGGAACGGCCGCGCGGAAATTTTCCTTGCGCCAAATCTCATTGCGGATAGGGGGTGAGCTCAGGTCATACTCCCACCCCGTGAATCTAAAGGTTGAGGGTGAACTTTTGCCGCGCCCTGCAAAAGCTTTTACAGGTTGGACGCGTTTGCGGGGTCTGATCAGGTAGCATTTTCCGCGTCGACTCGTATTTTGGCGGTTATTTTGCGGATCGGGGCATTATACGGGGTCGATCCTTAAAAGCGCATCTCTAGCAGGTCCCGTAAAAGTTGACCCTAAAAAACGCGTATAAGGGGCATTGTAAACCATTTTTACGGCGCGAAATTAACCCGGACAGAACAGACCCGTAAATAAAAATGTATCTCACTATACCCATTTTGTTTTCTTTTTTTATCTTTTCCCCCCGTCTCGGCGAGTCCGTCTCCGACCACGGCGTGCCTCTCCCTGGAGCCCCGGCTCGCCTCGGCGCCGCCCGCCTCGCCACCGCCTCATCCCGGCGCTGCCCGTTCAGGGCTACACATGAAGTGGAGGAGCCATGTGCCGCCTGTCCCGACCGCGCGCTCCCTGGTGCGCCCGCCCGTCCCCGATTTGAGCTAGGCATTACCCTCCGCCGCGCACGCGTTCGCCGTCGTTGCCGCACGAGCTCCCCCACCCTGCCCCGCTCTTCTCCGGTGTCGCCTTGTCCTGATTCGGGCCGCCAGTGGCCTGCTCTGCCCTATCCGTGGATGGCCTCGTCTCGATAGTAGAGGTCGAACCAGCCGCAATTCGGACTGGTGGCGGCAAATTCCGACGTGCAGCAGTTTCTTTCGACGTGCGACGACTGATTTCGGTGAGTTCCGCGTACATTCCGGCCAGCTCAGTGGTGGCGCGTGTGCTCCAACGAGGTTTGACCGGTTTACGGGTTGAACTGTATATTGCCTTCAAAACTGCATATATAAGGTTTTTGCGGATGAGTTTACCGTGCCCCTTAAAAAGTGTAAGGGTCGAACAAGTTTTACGAGGTCTGTAAACACCTTGTTTTATTATAGATTTGATTAGTTTATGGAGTATTCTAGAGATGCTCTAAGTTCGAGTCTCCTTTTGATGAACTTTTTTTGCCAAAAAAGAGGAGTCATGCGAGGAGAAAAAGGCGGATCGCGAGGAGCTCGGGATGGGAGAAATTGGTCGTTCGGATCTATACGTAAGATCCAAAAATTTGGAAAATATAAAATTCGTTATTTGAAAATAAAATATAACAAAAGTGAAACAAAACATTTTATATGAGTGACCAACACGACAATAAACTCACACACCTTTACAAAATTTTAATAATCACTAGCACATATATGTACGTATTGCAACGAGAGATATAATTAACATGTTCAGTAAAATATCCGACAACAACATTCTAATTGTGCCCGATCATGATAGAGAAGCCTTACATGATAGAGAAGCCCACATTAAGGTCTAGCAGAAATTTACATCCATAGTACATTAAGAAGCATGCTCCATAGACGATACTTTTGGTAATCTTAAAGAGCATAATTTTCAATTTTTTACGAAGGCATTATTTGTAAGTTAAAGCAATGTATGAAATTTACATCAAGCAATGAAAAAATCTCGATAAAAGGATTCTATTAAATGCGTTTCTGGCCATCTGTGCAAACGCATACGCTTGAAGATTAATAAAAAATTTGTCTAGTCTGAGCGAAATGATCCTAGTTTATCGTATGCAACTTGATGCTCGTAAAGTGCATCTCACCTTTCTGGTTGCGTTATATTTATTACACATAACGATCGCACATTGCACAACAACACATATATATGTGCCCCTTTCATGTTCCGATATGTTAATTCCTTTTCAATATTTGCATTGCATGCATGTCACGCCCTTAATACTAATTCCAATTTCTTTTTTTTATTCACTCCTTCATTTTTTTTAATCTTCCGTTCACTTTTTATCTTCACGCCCTTTATTCTCTCCTTTTCTATTACTATTATATGCCTATTGAAATCGATCATTTATACTTCCTCCGACCCATATAGGCCCTTCTAACTACTTCATATTTATAAAAAAAATATAAACATTTATATTGCGTTATCATTTTTCAAAATACACAATTGCAATTAATTAGGTTAATTAATATTATGCAGTAAATATAATCTTAAAGTGGTTAACAAGAAAAAATAATACATAGTTAAAACTATGCATTTTTTTAATTAACTCATATATACAAATTATTTTAAACCGAGTTACAGTTGTAAATTTATAGTATGATCATGTTTAACATGTTTTCTATAAATAAGAAAAGGCCAGGACCTAAATGAACCGAAAACAAAGCAAAGTGAGCATACGCGGAAATGGAATACTAACTAGTGCCGAGTAGCGCAAGATAGGGGCTACCGCAGTTGGACCGAAGCTGAATATAAAAAGACACTTAATGTTAGACCGTGGGTGATTTAAAGGAAAAAAATCAAAGGCTCTTTTATAGGATGTATGACAAACAGATAGAAACACTTTGTACTTTATTAGTAGGTATAGATATAGATTGATATATAGTAGGAAAAAAACTAAAGCACGCAAGTACACGTGTATTTCATGGGAAATGATTCCACTCAACAAGCTCATTTCTTGGCTCCCATGTGCCGCCTCGCTCGCACATCATGTGGCCCACGTGACCTGCGCCTCGCTCCTGAGTGTTGGAAATATGTCCTAGGGACAATAATAAATTGGTTATTATCATATTTCCTTGTTCATGATAATCTTTTATTATCTATGCTACAATTGTATTGATTGAAAACTCACATACATATGTGGATACATAGACAATACAGTGTCCCTAGTGAGCCTCTACTAGACTAACTCGTTGATCAAAGATGGTTAAGGTTTCCTAACCATAGACATGAGTTGTCATTTGATAATGGATCACATTATTAGGAGAATGATGTGATGGACAAGACTTAACCCGTAAGCATAGCATTTGATCGTATCACTAAGTTCATTGCTATTACTTTCTGCATGTCAAGTATCTCTTCCTAAGATCATGAGATCATGAAACTCCCTAACGCCGGAGGAATGCCTTGTGTGTATCAAACGTCACAACATAACTGAGTGATCATAAAGATGCTCTACATGTATCTTCGAGGGTGTCTGTTGGGTTGGCATGGATCGAGACTGGAATTTGTCACTCCGTATGACGGAGAGGTATCTCTAGGCCCTCTTGGTAATACAACATCATAAGAAATGTATTGAAGAGTTAGCCACGGGATCTTGTATTACGGAACGAGTAAAGAGACTTGCCGGTAACGAGATTGAACTAGGTATGGATATACCGACAATCGAATCTCGAGCAAGTAACATACTGCTGGACAAAGGGAACTGCATATGGGGTTGCTTGAATCCTTGGCATCGTGGTTCGACCGATGAAGTTCTTCATGAAATATGTAGGAACCAATATGGGCATCCAAGTCCCTCTATTTTTTATTGGCCAGAGAGGTGTCTTGGCCAGAGAGGTGTCTTGGTCCCTCAATTTTTTATTGGCCAGAGAGTGCCGAAAAGGGTTCCTGGGGTCCACTTGCCCCGGGGGGCACATGGGCCATAGGGGATGCGTCCTAGCCATCTTGGGCCAGGTGCATCAGCCCCAAGAGGAGAATTAGGCTTGGGGGGCAAGATTCCCAAAGGGTCAATGCACCCTGGAGGTGCCTTGTAGGAAGGGCACTCCTCCCTTCCTTGTGAAGCGAGGACTCCTCCCTTGGCCGTCGGCCCCTCCCTTGGAGGAGGGGTCAAGGTTGCGCCTCCCCTCTCCCCTTTGCCTCCTATATATAGTGGAGGGGAGGGCTGCACACACCAATCCACATGCCCCGTGGCAGCCGTCCCTCTCGTGTTACTCCGATTTCTCCTCAGATTGCATCTAGGGTAACGCCTCGCGAAGCCCTGTCGCGATTGGTCCACCACAATATCCACCACTCCGTCGTGCTGGTTGAGATCCCATCTATTTCTCCTCCCTCGCTTGCTGGATCAAGAAGAAGGAGATGTTTGAAATATGCCCTAGAGGCAATAATAAAGTGGTTATTATTATATTTCCTTGTTCATGATAATTTTCTATTGTTCATGCTATAATTGTATTAACCGGAAACTGTAATACATGTGTGAATACATAGACCACAACATGTCCCTGGTGAGCCTCTAGTTGGCTAGCACGTTGATCAATAGATGGTCATGGTTTCCTGGCCATGGACATTGGATGTCATTGATAACGAGATCACATCATTAGGAGAATGATGTGATGGACAAGACCCAATCCTAAGCATAGCACAAGATCGTGTAGTTCATGTGCTAGAGCTTTTATAACGTCAAGTATCATTTCCTTAGACCATGAGATTGTGCAACTCCCGGATACCGTCGGAGTGCTTTGGGTGTATCAAACGTCACAACGTAACTGGGTGATTATAAAGGTGCACTACAGGTATCTCCGAAAGTGTGTGTTGGGTTGTACGAATCGAGACTGGGATTTGTCGCTCCGTGTGACGGAGAGGTATCTCTGGGCCCACTCAGTAATGCATCATCATAATGAGCTCAATGTGATTAAGGAGTTAGCCACAAGATGATGTGTTACGGGACGAGTAAAGAGACTTGCCGATAACGAGATTGAACAAGGTATAGGGATACCGATGATCGAATATCGGGCAAGTATCATACCCGTAGACAAAGGAAATTGCATACGGGATTGATTGAATCCCCGACATTGTGGTTCATCCGATGAGATCATCATGGAACATGTGGGAGCCAACATGGATATCCAGATCCCGCTGTTGGTTATTGACCGAAGAGGTGTCTCGGTCATGTCTACATGATTCCCGAACCCGTAGGGTCTACACACTTAAGGTTCGATGACGCTGGAGTTGTAATGGGAATAGTATATGGTTATCGAAAGTTGTTCGGAGTCCAGGATGAGATCTCGGACGTCACGAGGAGCTCCGGAATGGTCTGGAGGTAAAGATTTATATATAGGAAGTCGAGATTTGGTCGCCGAAAATGTTTTGGGGTTCATCAGTATTGTACCGGGACCACCGGGAGGGGCCACCAGCCCCGGAGGGCCACAGGGGTCGAGCCAAGGTGGGAACCAACCACCTAGGTGTGCTAGTTCGGCCGGC
Organism: Hordeum vulgare subsp. vulgare; assembly: GCF_904849725.1. Lineage (NCBI taxonomy): Eukaryota > Viridiplantae > Streptophyta > Magnoliopsida > Poales > Poaceae > Hordeum > Hordeum vulgare. The sequence continues at coordinate 502,348,329 of NC_058524.1, read as the reverse complement.
CAAGGCCCGATGGACGTTTGGGCTGGGAACCCTAGGGCGAAAGGTGGCCCACCTCCCAACTTGGGAGGCAAGCCACCTCCACCCTGGCCGCCGCCCACCCTAGATTGATCTAGGGTGTGGCCGCCCCCTCTCTCCCCTTCCTCCTATAAATACACAAGGGGTTTTCGGGGTTGCACACAGATTTTCTCTCTCCCTAGGTGTAGCCCTGCCCTCTCTCTTCCTCCTCCTCCGCAACGCTTGGCGAAACCCTGCCGGAGAACTACATAGCTCCACCGCCACCATGCCGTCGTGCTGCCGGAACTCTCCCTCAACTTCCCCTCTCCCCTTGCTAGTTCAAGGTAGAGGAGACGTCACCGGGTTGCACGTGTGTTGAACGCGGATGCGCCGTTGTTCGGCGCTTTGGATCTCATCTATCGCGATCTGAATCGCTACGAGTACGACTCCATCACCCGCGTTCATAGTAACGCTTCCGCTTTGTGATCTTCAATGGTATGAAGATGCTCTTCCTCACTCGTTGCTGGTTTCTCCTAGTTTGATCTTTGTGTGACGTAGGATTTTTTTTGAATTATTACTATTATCCCCAAAAGGAGATGTCATCGAGCCGCAAGTGTGCTGAACACGGAGGTGTCATCTGTTTGGCGCTAGACCGGGTTGGATTTTGATTGGATCGCAAAGACGTATGACTACATCAATCACATTTCTTAACGCTTCTGCTTGGCGATCTACAAGGGTATATAAATGCACTCCCCCTCTCGTAGCTATACATCTCCATAGATAGACCTTGGGTGCGCGCAGGATTTTTTTTGTTTCCCATGCAATGTTCCCCAACAGTGGCATCATGATCTAGGTCTATGAGTAGATGATATGCACGGGTAGAACACAAAGTATTTGTGAGCGTTGATAGTCTGAGACGTATCTATAATTTCTATTTGTTCCATGCTCTTTTGGGTGACATTGTTATGTGTTTTGCTACACTTTCATACCTTTTTACACATATTTGGACTAACCTACTAACTCAGTGCACCCAGTGCCAGTTTCTGTCTGCTGATGTCTTTTAATTGCAGGGACTTTACCCCCAATTTTCAGAGCCCGAAAAATCCCAATAAAAATATATCAAAATCAGCATGACGGAAGCTTCAGGAAGCACCAAGGTGGGCCAAAGGGGAGCCAGGCCTCGCCCAGGCGGCCACCTGGCGCGGGCTCCCTCCTGTTCGCGCCACCAGGTCGCCTAGGTGGCGGGTCCACCCCCTGACGCCCTCCTTTGGCCTATATTTACTTCCCGAAGCGAAAACCTAAATATATATCCCGCATCGCGAATTTCACCACCGTTCCGCCGCTGTAGCGCTTCTGATATCGGGAGCGCCAGGAGACCTCTTCCCGGCACCCTGTCGGAGGGAGGGTTGACCTCCGGGAGATTCTCCACCATCATGGACCCTTCCCGGACGTGTCGTGAGTAGTCCTCGTTGGACCATGGGTCCATGACCAATAGCTATGTGATGTTTTCTCTCCAATCTTGTGCTTCAATGCATAGCCCTTGTGAGCCGCCCTACATGATCAAGGCATCTATGTAATTTACCTGTTGTTGCTATGCTGAGTTTGCTGGGATCTGATGGATTATGAGATTATGTTCAGATTATGATGAGTTATATATTTGGTTCTCCTTTTATATTTTGTTCTTGAGTAATTCATGCATGTTATCCGTTGCTTTATATTGCTTTGGCCAAGTAGTAGATTCTAACTCCAAGAGGGAGCGTTATGCATGATTGTGGGTTCATGCCCCCTGATGTCTAGCTTGAGTGACAGAAACATGAGACTAGGGGATGTGTTGTTGCCACCAGGGAGAAAACAACGGTGTTTGTAACCATGGTTGCAAGGATGGTTTACCTTACACAAAGTTTGTTAATGCACTTGTCCGTTGCTTTGAGTTTACACTTTGGGTGGGGCTCGCAACTTAATACCGGCAAGATGTTCTGGATAGATATCTCAAGGTGGATGGTTAGTGAGTAGATGCTGATGGATAAACGGTCTACTTGTCTTGGCGTACTGCCCATACTTATGAGCCTCTAACTTTCTTGTAGCATGATTAGCATTGCGGTGCGTTTATAATTCTGTCAATTGCCCAGCTATAATTTGTCTACCCAGCATAGTTGTTTACCGTCTTTTGGGAGAGAGACATCACTAGTAAACATCATGTCACTCCGGTCCATATTTCCACCATTGTTTACACCTCCAACATTTACTACTTTTATTTCCTTTTCCATTGCAATCACCATCGCTATTCCCGCTTGTGTTTGATCCTTTGTGAACGACAAGGCCAGAGAGATTGACAACCTCTCTGAACTCGTTGGGAGCAAAGTTATTTGTTGTATATGCAGGTCCACGTCTTCTGCTAGCGCCAGAGCAGCAGACACCTACTTGTTGAGCCTAGGAGTCCTCCTGGTTCGGTAAACCTTACAGTCTCCATGTAAGGGAAATTTGCTGCTGACTACATCTCCACCTTCCACTTGGGGTAACCAACGAGGGGCGAGAAGTATATACATCAACTCGTCATTAAGCGAATTTCTGGCGCCATTACCGGGGACTCCAGTCTTCAAGATAGGGGAGTTGCACGCTATATTTTACCTTTGCTTTTTAGTCTTGTTAGCTTGCTTTTTATTTTTTCTTTATAGTCTTATAGCAAAAACCACAAAAAAATTAGTTGCTTTGCTCTTGCTTGTTGCCGCTGCTATGGGTTCCACTGAGAACATCAAGTTGTGTGACTTCACTAGTCACAACAACAATGACTTTATCTGCACTCCTATTGCTGCTCTTGCCACTGAGGCCACGTCCTATGAGATTAAACCTGCTTTGCTGAACCTAGTTATGAAAGATCAATTCTCCGGTGCTGGAGATGATGCTGCCTTGCACTTGAACAATTTTGTTGAGCTCTGTGATATGCAAAAATATAAAGAAGTAGATGCTGATATTGTTAAACTTAAGCTTTTTTCCTTTCTCCTTGAGAGGAGGAGCTAAAGTGTGGCTTCAATCTTTGCCTAGGAATAGCATAGATTCTTGGGATAAGTGCAAAGATGCTTTTATTGGGAAGTATTACCCGCCTACTAAGATTATCCAGTTGAGGAGTAACATTATGAATTTTAGGCAATTGGATAATGAACATGTTGATCAAGCTTGGGAACGTATGAAATCTCTTGTTAAGAATTACCCTACTCATGGTTTGACTACTTGGATGGTTATCCAAACTTTCTATGCAGGATTGAACTTTACCTCGCGGAATCTGTTAGACTCGGCCGCGGGAGGAACCTTTATGTCAACTACACTTGGTGCTACCACAAAGCTATTGGATGAGATGATGACAAATTATTCTCAATGGCACACCGAGAGAGCTCTAATAGGTAGGAAGGTAAACTCTGTTGAGGAGATTTCCTCCCTTAATGATAAGGTTGACATGATCATGACTCTACTTACTAAGCAAGCTCCTATTGATCCTCATGATGTTCCTTTAAATTCTTTGGTTGCTCAAGAAAGAGAGCAAGTGGATGTTAATTTTATTTCTAGGAACAACTTCAATAACAATCCTTATAGGAGTAATTTTGGTAGCAATCATAGACCGTTCCCATCCAACAACTATGGGAACAACAACAATTATCCTAGCACCAAAAACTCCACTTCTGAATTAGAGAGCATGCTTAAAGATTTTATCACTTATCAAAAGGCCTTCAACAAGAGCGGAGAAGAGAAACTAGAAAAATTAGATAGTATCTCTTGGAAGGTGGACAACATAGCTCATGATGTAGAGATGCTTAAAATTAGAACTTCCCAACTTGAGGAAAGGAACACCACACCCATGAATGCTATCCAAGTCCAAATTAATGAGAACATGAGAATGTTAGCCAAACTTAAAGAGAGATGGGATAGAGAAAAGGAAGAGGAATAGAGAATTAAGAGCCTTCCTACACACACTACCATTGCTACTATACAAGTTGTTGAGGATCTCAAAACTTTTAGCACCCATCGCACTCCTAGTCCAAGTGGACCTATTAATGGTGATGCTAATACCTCAACTATAGGACAAGAAGGTCCTATGAATTTGGAGACTACCAAAAGAATGATCTTAGGTGACATTACTACCACTTTAATTAATGGTAGTATTCTTGATTTTGACAATTGTAGTCTCTCCAAAGTCATCACCTTTTTGCAAAGAATGGCTAAAGCCCCCCACACTAGTACACTCAATATTGCCTTCACCGAGCATATTACCAATGCTCTTATCAAAGTTAGGGAGGAGAAGCTCAAGCTAGATACTTCTATTCCTAGGAAGCTAGAAGATGGTTGGGATCCTATGGTCAAAATTAAATTGAATAATATCTCTTGCTTTGCTTTGTGTGATGTTGGAGCTAGTGCCTCCGTTATGCCCAAAAGAATGTATGATATGCTTGATTTGAAACCCTATGATCCATGTTCTTTTGGTGTTCGTCTTGTTGATTCTTCCATAAAGAAACCTTTAGGGAGAATTGATTATGTGCTCATTATTTTCAATGATAATTATGTGCCTGTTGATTTTCTTATTATGGACATTGAATGTGATCCTTCATGTCCAATTATTTTGGGATGCCCTTTTCTCCGCACCGTTGGTGCTATCATTGACATGAAAGAGGGAATTATTAAATTCCATTTTCCTCTTAAAAAGGGAATGGAACACTTCCCTAAAAAGAAGATTAAGTTACCTTATGAATCCGTTACTCGGGCAAGCTATTCTTTTGGAGTTGATAACACTTGATCTTCTTGCATTATGCCTAACTCAAAGGCATAAAAGAAAGCGCTTATTGGGAGGCAACCCAATTTGTTTTTACTTTCTGTTTTAGTGGTCTTAATGCTTGTTACTACTGTAGCAGCATCATTGTATCTTCATTTTTAAGCTTTGTGCCAAGTTATAGCCTCTGATTGCAAGAAAGTTCAAAAATTGTGACATGTTGTCGAGAAACAGATTCTGTCATCTTGACGAAAAAATTTGCCAAAATTTACCAGATCATCTTTTTGATCTGAAGTTTTTTACAACATGCTCTATATAATTGCCTTTCTGGCATCTGTTCTGAGTTTTTTGATTTGAGTTGCATAAGTGCCCCGAATAAATTATTTACTACGTGTTGTTCTGTTTTTCACAAATTCTGCCATGTTTTGTGTTTCCATTGTTTTGCGAATCCTAAGCTTGTTTTTTATTTGCAAAAATCTATTGGCAATCATGATAAGAAGTATATTTTCATGAAAATCTTTATTTCCAGCGGGTATTGAATTATTTTATTAAGGGTACTAACCACTCTAATCAGCTTATGGTGAGTTTCGTATGAAGGGAGTTTTCAAGTATGCGATGGGAGAGATGATGAAAGAAGCTGCAGGAGTGTCAAGCGCTCAAGCTTGGGGATGCCCCCATGCACCCCAAGAAATATTCAAGGAGACTCAAGCGTCTAAGCTTGGGGATGCCCCCGTGCATCCCCTTCTCTATCAACAATCATCAGGTCGTCCATCTCCATGCTATATTTTTATCACTTCATATGATATGTGCTATGCTTGGAGCGTCCCGCTATTTGCTTTTTAGTTTGTTTTAGTTTTTCTTGCTGTTCATAACAATTCAGAACCTAGCCTACCTTGCTTGGGAGAGACACACGCTCCATTCAACTCTAGAACACAACATAGGTTTTCATGCTTATCTTTTTGTGTGTTCTTTATCCTTTCGTAGTTGTTGTCATGCTTAGCTCTTAGTTTTCATGCTTATCTTTTTAAGAGATATTATTTAAGTTGCTTCTGGAACTCTCTTGAGTTATCATGCTTATCTTGTTTAGAGAGTTGGCTCGTTGCACTGAGTTGTGTGTCTTGCATGAGTAGGTAATTGAGATTACTATTTAAGTATAGTAGTAACTTGCAATAGTTTTGAGGTATTGATTTGAGTAATGTTTAGACTATTGGTGCTAAGAGCTTGAGACTATTAGTGATAGGTGTCATATTTTGGGAAATCCGTGTGTTTTTCAGAAACTAAAAATTAGTTGAGAACGTAGCTACTAAATTGATCGCTATATATAGAGTACCCTCACGTTACCATGAGTCGAGAATGCGCAAGGATAACCAAACCCCCAAACACTCCTCCTCGGGGTACTTGTATCTTTGTGAATTTCCTAACTAGATAGAGAGTTACCGATAATAAGTGTATGAGTTCTTTGGACTAATGTGAGTATTCGATTGTTGGCATTTCCACCATCCATATTTTGCTAGCCTCTTCGGTACCGTGCATTGCATTTTCTCACATTGGGAGTTGGTGCAAACTCCGCCGGTGCATCCAAACCCATGACATGATACGCTCTGTCATACATAAGCCTCATTATATCTTCCCTCAAAACAGCCACCATACCTATCTATTAAGGCATTTCCATAACCTTTCCAAGATACATTGCCATGCAACATCCACCATCTCATGACTTGATCTTCATGTCATACATGCTTTTGCTTGATCATAGAGCCGCATGCTAGTTGGGCCTTGCCCTTATTACTGCTACATGACGCGCTAGTATCATTGCATATCCTGCTACACTGGCAGAGGCATACATTTGCATACATCATGATGGTTTTCAGTTGTCTTTATGTTGAGTACTTCTTACAAAGTGTGATGATTTTTCTTTTTATTCATATAAAACATAGAGTGTTGCCCTTAAGAGAGGAAAAGATCCCAAAGAGGACAAACACAAGATCCCAAGAGGACAAATGAGATATAAAAAGAAAGAGCCAAAGAGGCCACAAAAAATAAAAAAAAGAAAAAAAGAAAAAAGAAATAAAAAGAGAGAAGGGGTCAACACTACTATTCTTTTTGAAAGATCCACACTCGTACTCCATTACTATATTGGTACTACATAGAGATTATCATTCATGCATAGCTATGTGGGGATCCTTACACTATAGAACTTGGTTTGCATATTCGAACGATGAGCCTGCTCAAATGAGCTCTAGGTCTTCATGAGCAAACAAGTTGTATGCACCCCCACTAGTTACATTGGAGAGCTTATCTTAGCTCATATGTGCATCCGTTACATGGCAATCTCTACTCCTCACATCATATCTATCATTTGGCTTTCTGTCGCCTATGGTAGTCCTCATTGATGTGAGCCTTTCACACATTTTGTCTTCCTTCCCCATCATTATTATATTTTCCATCCTAAGTGCCAACATATCTTGCTTACGCTCATCCATTGCATGAGTGCTCAAAGTCGAAAGGGAGAGGATCATTTTGATTTGTGCTTGGCTAGTGGTCTTGGGATGAGTCAAAATAAGATTATGAAGGAGACTACTGTGAGGTTTAGTAGATTGAGTTCTCAATTAAAAAATATTTTATGATCTCAACCCATCTCCCACTTCTTGCACGCAAACACCATTTGGAGACATTCGAGTCACGGACAGCGAGAGCTCTTGCACCTTTATGTTCTTACTTTGCTAAATTCAATACTAGATATAGACTCTTGCTTTATATTGTCTTGACTTGAATTGCATATCTCACTTGCTTTACTTTGAAATTCTTATATGTGTGTTAGCATGTCACCACAGAAATTATTGTGTTATCATTTATCTACTCGAGGACAAGCAGAAATTAGGCTTGGGGAAGTTGATACATCCCAAACGTATCTATAATTTCTGCTTGCTACATGATCTTTTGGGTGACATTGTTATATGTTTTGCTACACTTTTATATCATTTTACACATATTTGGACTAACCTACTAACTCAGTGCACCCAGTGCCAGTTTCTGTCTTCTGATGTCTATTTTGCACGGGCTTTTACCCAATTTTCTGAAGCCTGAAAAAAATCCAGAAAAATATATAAAAAATCAGCGAAAGAGAAGCTTCCGGATCACCGAAGGAGGGCCACAGGAGGGGCCAGGGGCCTCCCAGGCGGCCTGCTGGCACAGACAAACCCTAGGCCGCGCCAGGAGGTCACCTGGGTGGGTCCCACCTCCTCCGGTGCCCTCCTTTGGCCTATATTTAGAGTCCTGAGAGGAAACCCTCGCAGATTTTCTGGAATCGCGAATTTCTCCATCGTTCCGCCGCCGGAGCGCTTCCGAGATCGGGAGCGTCACGAGACCTCTTCCCGGCACCCTACCGGAGGGAGGATTGACCTCCCAGAGCTTCTCCACCGCCATGGACGCTTCCCGGACATGCCGTGAGTAATCCTCCTTGGACCATGAGTCCATGACCAGTAGCTATGTGATGTCTTCTCTCCAATCTTGTGCTTCAATGGTTAGTCCTTGTGAGTTGCGCTACATGATGAATGCATATATGTAATTCTCTTGCTATTGCTATGCTCGGTTGGGATCCGATGGATTATGAGATTATGTTCAGATTGTTATGAGTTATATATCTGTCTATCCTTTTATATTATGTTCTTTAGTGATTCATGCATGTTCTCCGTTGCTTTTTATTGCTTTGGCCAAGTAGTAAATCTTAACTCCAAGAGGGAGCGTTATGCATGATTGTGGGTTCATGCCCCTCGATGTCTAGCTTGAGTGACAGAAACATGAGACTAGGGGGTGTGCTTGTTGCCACCAGGGAGAAAACAACGGTGCTTGTGACCACTGTTGCAAGGATTGGTTACCTTACGCATAGTTCGTTAATGCAGTTGTCCATTGCTTTGAGTTTACACTTTGGGTGGGGCTCGCAACTTAATACGGGAGAGATATTCTGGATAGATATCGATGATTATTAAGTAGATGCCGATGAATAAATGGTCTACTTGTTTTGGTGTACTGCCCATTACTATTGAACCTCTAACTATCAAGGAGCATAATTAGCATTGCGGTGCGATCATAATTCTGTCAATTGCCCAACTGTGATTTGTTTACCCAAGCGTAGTTGTTTATCGTCTTCTCGGAGAGCGACATCACTAGTGAACATCATGTTACTCCAGTCCATATCACCATCATTGTTTACACCTCCATCATTTTTCGCTTTCATTTACTTTTCTGTTGCAATCACTATTACCTTCCCGCTTGTGTTTTGATCCTTTGCAAACTACAAGGCCAGAGAGATTGACAACCTCGCTGTACTCGTTGGGAGCAAAGTTATTTGTTGTGTGTGCAGGTCCACGTCTTCTGCTAGCGCCACGGTGGAAGACACCTACTTGTTGAGCCTAGGAGTCCTCCTGGTTCGATAAACCTTACAGTCTCCGTGTAAGGGAAATTTGCTGCTGACTACATCTCCACCTTCCACTTGGGGTAACCAACGAGGGGTGAGAAGTATATACATCAACTCGCCATCACCGGGGCCTTGCAAGTCTTCCCGGCAAGGAGGGCTTGCCAGGGCCTTGTGGGTCTTCCCGTCAAGGAGGGCTTGTCGGGGCCTTGTAGCCTAGGCTGGTTCTTCACACCTTTGGTGGGGTGTGGTCTTGGCGAGCCTAGGGTTTAACTTCCCGTCGGCTCTCTTAGTGTACTGTCGCCAGGGGTGCTGCTGGTTCCCATGCACAAATCAGGGGCACACGAGACCCCAGCCTCTAGTGCACTGACACGAGCCAGCTTGAGCGCGCCAAAAAGGGCAGAAAGTTGAAGAAGTCACGCGGCCGATCAGCGTTGCCTCCAGGGTGGATCTAGAGAGATTTTCTGCCATCAACCGTCCGGAAGGAGGATGTTCTCGAGCTCGTCGAGCACGAGATGATAGCTGAGAAGTCGTGGAGGCTACCCGAAGGGGAGGTCGAGCCGTGGCCACGCGAAGGGGAACGGGTCCTCCTCCTTACTCACATAGAGCGAGGTTTTTCTTTGCCCCCTTATCCTTTCATCCACGGTTTTCTGAATTACTTTGGTGCACAAATTCATCATCTTCCTTCCAATTCCATCGCATACTGCTTTTTGGGCTGCCTCCTCACTAGGGATTGTTTAATCACATCCTCTGAAAGTGCGTTATATGGACTAGGGGGTGAATAGGCGATTTTTACAATTTCATCACTAAGGAAATTCCTAGTGAGGAAAGTTCTTTGATATGAACTAAGTGTAGCAAAAATAGAACCAAATGAGGAGCTCAAAAACGTCTACTGCAAAGTACTCAGCGAGACCTCAGAGATTCGGTTTGCACAGGTCACAAGTATAGGATAGGCAGGTGAAGATCAACTTAAGTGAAGAATTTGAGGTTGAGGAAACTCAGCGAAAGTCTTCAGTCAAATTCTTCAAATAGTACATATGAAAGTCTTCAATCATACAATTGAGGAAATGAGAGAGTTGACAAAAAAGAACCAGTAGCTCGATGAAGACAGTTGTTGATGACTGAGTTCCAACTGTTGTGACAATTGTACGTCTCGTTTGGAGCGGCTTGGTATTGAAACCAAAGGACACACAATCCCGAGACACACAGTCCCTACCGTATTCTCCTTGAGCTAAGGACACATAATCCTCGCCCAACACTCGTGGTAAGTCTTCAGGGCAGAGTTCCAAACCCTCACAAACTCGGTCACCCGACGATTCACAATTGACTGCTGGATGCTCTAGACCATGACGCCCAACCGTCTGGAGGATACACAGGCCTCAAAGGCAACAAGCGTTGGTTCCACACAGGAATAACTTCTTCAGTGATGCTCGATCACTTGGGTTATGGTTTGGGTTTGGGTGTTTGGAGTATTTCCTCACTTGATGATTTTCTCTCAAAGGCTTTGAGGAATTTGGGTTGCTCAAAATGACAAGTGTCAGTTTCTCTCGGAGTGGCCAACCAGCTAGTGGTTGTGGGGGGTGGCTATTTATAGCCTGGGAGCATCCTGACATGATTTGACATAAATGCCCTTTAATAATATGACCGTTGGGTGGATAAGATCTATGACAGGTGGCGCGTGGCGCGACAACGGTCGGAACTTTCAATTGTGAAAGTCCTCATGTCTCTCATATTCCTCACTCTCAGGCCTTGGTAGATTTAGGTTTTGGTTGAGCATCATGAGGAAATTCGTTCCATAGTTTTACCTCGACCCCCTTTAACAGTACGATGTTCCTATGACACAACCTTGAAGAAAATTGAAACAGAAAAAGTAAATCTTCAAATTTCAAAGTCTTCAGAGTGTTTTCTTCAGGACACACCGAATTCCTCATCTTCAATATCTTCATGAGGAATATCAATTTCTTCGCGATCAAAGTCTTCAAGGAATGACTAAAGTCTTCACTCGAAGACATACATTTTTAGGGTTCGATATTCATTGAATAACTCAAACTCCTCAATGACTTATAGAGCCCGTTTACACTCACAAACATATTAGTCTCTTAACCTATAATTCTTCAAACCACCAAAATCACTAAGGGGCACTAGATGCACTTACATCTTCACTGTGCGCTCCCAATCAGTGAAGAAAGCTAATCCGAGTGATAGTAGGACTCATGTCATTCAGTTGTGTGGTGGTATGTGGATTCAAAAGAGGAGTAGGAGTACGTATCCTCAGTTGACCCTTCCTGAGTCAGTCTGGAGTTGGCAGTCGACTTGGTTTTACTGTAATGATATTGCATCTCCAAATATGTCGACTGGCCTTCCCCCATTCACTTTGGAGCGACCGACCGCTCCTAGAACGACAAATGTGTCGGATGAGGAGAAGACTTGTAACATCCCAAATTTTGGAATGTTAATAAAATTATTAGATTGATTGTTTGTTCGTTTGAGTGATTGAAACTTGAGTGAAATTTGAAACCTTTTTTAAAACTTTTGAATGAGAAGGAATAAAATGACTTTCCCTTTTTCCTGTGAATTCAAATTCATCCCTTTAAAAAACAGCGAGAGAAGATAGCATGACTTCTTCAACTATAAAGAATTTGAATCTAGGTGGCATTTGAATATCTTTCGATTTTTGCTTTGCATTTTATTCATTCACGGAGTACCGGGAACATTATCTTGCCAAGCAAGAAAAAGAGAGGAGGAACATGACCCTCCAAACCAGGGATATTTCTTTGAAATATTTGAACCATAAAACCCAAGGGGTATTTGTAAAATATTTGCAAAAAGGAAATAAACCAATTTAGGGATTTTCTAAAAAACATTTTTTTGAAGTATTTATTTTGGGCGTGGAAAAATGTCCATCTTTTTGGATTTATTTTTCTGAAAATTTTAATATATTATACCCCTATATTCCGAGGATATTCTATTTCCTTTTAATCGTATTAATTTCTGTTTTAATAAAAAGGGAAAGAGATCTCTTATTTTAGGAATGTACTTGGGCCACGTTAGGAAACGAATCTGGCCCAATCCCACCTTCTTCTTCCTCCTCACGACCTTCCTTGTGTGGCCATGGCACAAGCTTCCGAGGAAGCTTCCCTCCCCCGATTCGCGGGCTATACTTCCTTCCCGAGCCTCCCACCACCACTATAAGAACGTCCCGTCCCTCCTCGTTCCATTTTCCCCATCACCACGACGCTTCCCTGCCCGTAGCCACCTCGCCACCACCTCCACTTTTCCGTGCCAAGAACGAGCAACAAAAGCTTTCCTCGCGCCTCCCCTCCCCTGCAGCGCCACCCCCAGTAACCCCCTGGTACCTCGCCGCCTCCCCTACCCCCGTTGCACCCTCAGGTCGCCCTACAGGCCCTCACCTCATCGCCCCTTTGCCCTGCAGGTCACCCCAGCGCCGACGCCCCTAGAGGAGAACGCCAAGAGCAGCAGGACCCCCTCACGCCCCCTCGTCCACGAGCGTGCCCACTCCCCAAGCGCCGACCCCCCCGCCATTTCCCCCATCCCCGCCGGTGACCTCCCCCCTCGCCGGAGCAAGCCCCACCTCGCCGGCCAACCTTCCACCCACGGTGAGCTTCAAAATCCCGTCACAGTTTTTTTCAGAAAAAGAGCAAACTTATAAAATTCATATCTATTAGTCTATAACTCCGAATTAGGAGATTATTTTTGAACTAGATCAAAAATTTCTTGTAGTTTCCGAAAATATATAATTTGACTATGTTTAATTTTATAAAATTTGAGTTAGAACAGATTTTGTTTAAATCTTGTTTTGCTTATACCGGGAGTTTAAAATAGATTTTTAATTAATTCTTTTTTCTACTCATCTCTATTGATCATATTTATCAGTAGGTTTAATTTCAGAATTTTTAGAATATTTAAAATTCAGATTTTAAGCAAAACAGATTCTGTTTTAGTTCTTTTAGGAGTTTTGTCATTTCTTTTGTTTCAATTGTTTTAATTTAATTTAATTTAATATTAGTAGATAAATTTTACTTGTTTTATGTGTGTTAACATTAATATTTCAATCAAAATTATTTTTATTTTATTTATTTTTATTTGATAGCATGAAATCAATTTTAGTTCGGTAATAACTTGCAAATTGTTTTCACTGCTAGTTAGATGTCCTATATGAAAATATTTTCAAAATAGTATTGTTTTATGAAAATACTTTCTGTTATGTTAGTTAATAATATGTTTTCTTTTCTGCTATTTTATTATTTTAGTGTTTTGTTTGTGTTAAGTTTAATTAGAACAAAAACTATTCAATGATTGGTGTAGTAGAAAACTCCATAGTTTTTCTATGAAGTTTCCTTTGGATTTCTATCTGATCTTTCCTAATGATTTGATGGCATCAATTTTATTATTGTTTGTTATATTGATTGCTAGGATGATTGATAGTATGATTGCTTATATGAATACTATATTTGCTTATACAGATTTCACCGAAGAGTGATGATTAGTTATATCAAGTTAATTCTTGAGAGGAATATTTCTTCTTCATCAACCTTACCAGGCAAGTCACATTGATCATATTCTACCTGTGTTTTATATGCATATTAGTTCTACCTTCTTCACCCAATTGCATGCAAAGTAGGTACTTGGAAATTTGGATCTTGATGTAGTATCATGTGGTAGGCACCCATCACCCTTGTTACTTTGGTCGGGACGTTATTGTGATATGCTCTTAGTAGACAAGGTTTGGTTGAGTGTTTATCATGAGAGTTGCGAGAACCTAATAATCAAGACCTGAAGACTCAAAGACTTGCAAGATCTCAAAACGAAATATACCTCTGGGTGAAGGATGGTTTAGATGGGCTCCCTGGGGAAACCAGTGGACGACCCGGGATGCATGGAGAAGCGCCATGACATCTTGCAGAAAGCTTCACCCAGGCACAAAGAGATGGATGGATACTTCAAGACCCAAGGCTTACCTGCACAGCCACAAGTCATTATGGGCTCTGGCTTGGTTGGACAACGTGGTGACTCTGGACATGCGGTGCTACGAGATGTAGAAGAACGGCAGGATTGGATGGGCACCGTCAGAGTCTCAGAGGAACCCGTTGAAAGACCATGTTTTGATCATCCGGTTCTCAAACACGCTGAAGTGCGAGGACTTCAACGGAGGCGATCAAATCTTGTGGGGAACTTGTGCAAAGCTGTGCAGAGTGCTCAAACCTAATCGATTAGCCGTGTCCACGGTCATGGACAACTTGAGTCAAAGTTACAGAAACTATCAGGAATTCTCAACACCATTAAATTATTGATGTGGGTAATATTGATAACTTGGGTATGAGAATTGGTTGGTGGAACCATCTCATTAACAACCAACAATGTAGTAAAATTTTGCTTTTAGCCCTCTCTTGTTGTAGGAAAATTTGCTTTACGCAAAACTTAAACTACAGCCCCACATGCCATATATGCATATAGTATAGATAATATTTACACCTCTCTCTTTTGTGACTTGCCGGCATATTCCATATGCTGACCTACACGACTGCAACGTCTTATGTTGCAGATACTTTCTTCGACGAGTAAGAGTACGATTCAGGGTTACGGTCCGCACTCAACCTGTCGTTGGTGTTATTTGGGACTCCACTTCCTTTGATTGTTTTCGCTGAGATTTTGAGGTATATATCAATTTAACGTTATTTACATGTGATTGCACTTTGATATATACATTGATGTACTGTGTGTGCCAGGATACTGATCCAGGGATGGCATAGATACACAGAGGCTTGACTCGTTTTGAGTCGGGTCACTACAGATATGGTATCATAGCACATGTTGATTGTAGGACGTGACCCTAGAAACTGGAAGTCCCTTAGGAAAGGATCTCTCAAAAAAATTATTTTCAAGAACATCCTTTACTTCTCATCCCTTCTGGTTTCATCGAATGTTCTTTCTCGCCTCAAATAGTTAGACAATACATTTTCCCCTTTGAACACATGAAGGATCAACGGAGTCCCACTTCAAAGTAAAGAGAATTTCACCATGCATTTGAAGAATTGAAGCTGCACCAACTGAAGACTCTCAAGACTCGAAGAATTCGAAGACCCTGAAGCGTTCGAATATTTATATGACCATTAGAAGTCCAAATCCCTATTATATACCCACGTTAGATACGATGATTTGTGAGTCATCATTGGTGTGTGTTTTCCGACAGCCACAAATAAAAGCTATTATGAAATATATTGTTTGTATCGTGTGTATCTTCCTCTCTCTCTCTTACCCATCTCATCCCAAAAACCTTGGAACCAATAGATGGCGTATGAAGCTGGACTTATAATCTCTGGACCAATGACCCAGCTGGAAGCTGAAATATGGATTCAGAACATGGAGAACCACTTCGGGAGCAATTTGATTTCAAGGAAGTATGAAGTGGCACACTCTCTTCAGTACTTTACCCAAAGTGTTGCTATCTGGTGGAAAATGCATGCCATACAAGGATTTAGTGGAGCAGAAACTTGGGACGAATTCAAGAAGACTCTGTTAAGATCCAGTCTTATTCAAAAGTGCTATGAAAGCCCGATGAAGAAGACTTGTGCATGGAAGATCTGTGGAGAAATAGGACACACCCAGGAGGAACACAAGGATGGATGCACCCATTGTGAAGAAAATCACCCAGCTGAGGAGTGCCCAAGTAGTCAGGTGACTTGTTTCCTGTGTGAAGGAACCACCCACTACCTAGCTTAGTGTCACATTTACCCCAAGGTGCAACAAGTTGTCAAGCAGCAGAAGGATGCAATGAAGGAAACCCTCAAGAAGAAGATTCTAGAAGAACCTGCGATGAACGAAAATATTGAAGACCCTGATGGACAGAGCCTAACCAGATTTTTCTCCAACACATATTACTCGTGTGGAGAAGAAGGACATTTCTCAATGGATTGCACGAGGGAAAGCCATAAATATCTGGGAAACTTCCCGACAGAAAAAGTAGAGTTTGATCCTCACGAAATGGAAGAACTGACGAGAACAAAGAATTCCGGAAAGAAGAGAAAGTACACTCGGAAAGGGCAAATCTCTGCAGATAAGGATCTGAGTCATATCTCATGTTTTAAATGCAAGACGTTAGGTCACTATGCCAATATGTGCCCAACAAGGAAGCGGGAAACCCGAGGAGCAAAGAACAAACACCAAGAAGCCTCGAGATAGGTCAAAAGTCATTTCTCTTCGTGGCAAGGAAGCAGGACATTATGTTACTAATTGTCCACAGTGGAAGAAATCTAAAGATGGAGTAACTAAGTGTAACATGAAGTCCTCTTGTTATCAGGAGCTTATGGAGTTCAAGTTTGTAACGGAAGTCTCTGAGATTGTAATAACTTCATGAGTCAATAAAATTTGTTGTGTCATGATTGCCTATGTGGAAACTGTATGTGTTGTTTGTCTATGACCAAAGATCTTTGAACATTTATGAGGATATGAGAAAATATGGTCTATGTAGGCATGAGTATATTTCATTTTAAGTGGTAGTAATCGGTAAACCCACGGGATCCAATGAGTAGGAACGTACCATGCATACCAAGGAAACACATACATTCCTCTGAGTACCCATTTTCTAACACCTGCAGATGACAACCCTCTACGAGTCCTTCCTTAAGGGCCCAGAAATGATCATGACCCTGACTAGTGATCATGATTACCCAAAAATCCTGAAGGACATGAGGAAGCACATTCATCTTGAAGGAGATGCAGTCTACAAAGGCTACCCATTCATGGAACGCGGAGTGGAACTTTGGTATGTGGAAGTACACCTCCACCATGCGAATGGAGTCTGTCCAAAGACTATGGGGCAATACTTTTTCATTTCACGTGTACCACGAGCAACCTTCTTCGATGCTGTTCGTGAAGCTGCCATGGAAGCCATACGTCAGATTGGAGAAATACTTGACGCAAGACTCCGTCATAACCAGGAATACCTGAGTGAAGTGCATGCGGAGATGATGGAGATGAAGCTCATGGCCACCATGATAAAGCAAAAGATGGATGATTTCAAGGAGCACCTTGGAAAGTTCCAGTGGAACTAAAGTATCTCCAAGGGACACAAATGAATAAAGTTGGCAGAACTGCTTGACCATACCGAACAATGTGGATGGCAATGATGACCCACAAGTATAGGGGATCAATCATAGTCCTTTCGATAAGTAAGAGTGTCGAACCCAACGAGGAGCAGAAGGCTCTGATAAGCGGATTTCAGCAAGGTAATAACTGCAAGCACTGAAAGTAGCGGTAACAAGTTTTTGTGTAGCGAGGTGAAACGTAGCGACCAAAAAGTAAAAAGTAACAAGTAGTAGCAATGGTGCAGCAAGTGGCCCAATCCCTTTTGCAGCAAGGGACAAGCGTGAACAAAGTCTTATAGGAGGAAAAACGATCCTGAGGACACACGGGAATTTCTGTCATGCTAGTTTCATCATTTTCATGTGATTCGCGTTCGTTACTTTGATAGTTTGATATGTGGGTGGACCGGCGACTGGGTACTGCCCTTACTTGGACAAGCATCCCACTTATTATTAACCTCTCTCACAAGCATCCGCAACTACAAAAGAAGAAATAAGACAAAGTCTAACCATAGCATTAAACTAGTGGATCCAAATTAGCCCCTCACGAAGCAACGCATAGATTGGGGTTTAAGCTTCTGTCACTCCAGCAACCCATCATCTACTTACTACTTCCCAATGCCTTCCTATAGGCCCAAATATGGTGAAGTGTTATGTAGTCAACGTTCACATAACACCACTAGAGGCAAAGACAACATACATCATATCAAAATATCGAACGAATATCAAATTCACATGACTATTATCAGCATGACTTATCCCATGTCCTCAGGAACAAAAGTAACTACTCACAAGACATAATTAGAATCATGACCAGAGGTGTAATGAATAGCATCAAGGATCTGAACATAAACTCTTCCACCAAATAATCCAACTAGCATCAACTACAAAGAGTAATCAACACTACTAGCAACCTTACAAGTACCAATCAGAGTCGCGAGACGAAGATTGATTACAAGAGATGAACTAGGGATTGGAGAGGAGATGGTGCTGATGAAGATGTTGATGAAGATGCCTCCCCTCAAAGTGTTGGTGATGACGATGGCGATGATTTCCTCCTCCCGGAGGGAAGTTTCCCCGGCAGGATCGTCCTGCCGGAGCTCTAGATTGGATCTGCTCAAGTTCCGCCTCGTGGCGGTGGCGAAACCACGAAAAAGCTCCCTCTTGATTTTGTATGGACCAGGACGCTTCATATAGAAAAAGAGGGGGGCTAGTGGGCTGTCACGCAGCCCACAAGCTTGCCCTGCGCCACCAGGGGGGGTGGCGGCGGTGGGCAAGCTTGTGGAGCCGTGGTGGCCCCCTCCGGTAGCTCTTTTGCCCAGTATTTTTTTTATATATTCCCAAAAAATTCCACGTAATTTTTCAGGGCATTTGGAGATGTGCAGAATAGTGAACTAGGATTTGCTCCTTTTCCAGTCCAGAATTCCAGCTGCCTGAATTCTCCCTCTTCAAATAAACCTTGCAAAATAAGAGAGAAAAGGCATAAATATGGTACCACAAGTAATATAACAGCCCAAAAAGCAATAAATATCAACATGAAAGCATGATGCAAAATGGACGTATCAACTCCCCCAAGCTTAGACCTCGCTTGTCGTCAAGCGAAAACCAAGTACCATAAACATGTCCACATGTTTGGGGATGAAGGTGTCGATAAAACATAATACAGACATGAGGGCATCATGATCACACATAGAACAGCAATACATCATAAAGATTCTTATGGGAAAGTAACAGTTCCTTCACAAAGCAAAGCATGAAGCAAAAACCTTACCGAGAAGTAACCAACAATAATCCATAGTCATTGAAGCAATTGCAATTTATCACAACACCAAAAGAGTCAAATAAGAGCTTGTAAGGCAAACCCACATACTCAATCATCTCTTTTGTTTTCCACAATTGTTACAACTCACGTGGTACTCATGGTGTCAAAGTTTCAGCTGGACACAGAGGAAGATAGGGGCTTATAGTTTTGCCTCCCAACCATTTACCTCAAGGGTAAAGTCAACAACAATAAAGCATGAGTACTCAACTCCAAGTTGATATATGAATATAGATCTTTCCCAAACATGTGACGGTAGCCAAGACAAAGGCAAAAAAGGGAATTGGTGATGATCACCATGACTCTTACAAGGGTAAAAAGTAAAGGTACAAGATAGGCCCTTCGCAGAGGGAAGCATAGGTTGTCATGCGCTTTTGAGGTTTGAATGCGTGTCCTCTTAGTGGGGAGGAACGTCACTTTATATTGCCTCCTGTGATAAAGAACTTTATTATGCAGTCTGTCGCTTTTATGTCTTCCTCATCACAGGTTCGTACAAAGCTTATTTTCCACACACTAATAGATCATACATATTAGAGAGCAATTTTTATTGCTTGCACCGATGGCAACTTACTTGAAGGATCTTATTCAATCCATAGGTAGGTATGGTGGACTCTCATGGCAAAATTGGGTTGGAGGTTTATGGATGCACAAGTAGTATCTCTACTTGGTGCGGGAGTTTTGGCTAATATGAGGTGGAAGCAATCGTCACCTGCTAAGGGATCTCTAATCATATAACATTGTTTGGAACCAAGCAAACACAATTCATTATGTTGTCTTCCTTGTCCAACATCTACTCCTAGGCATGTAATAGTTTGGTGAGTGCTCACAATTGTAAAAAGTGTCTAAGATGATATATTTATATGTGAACCTATTTTTCCTTATTACTTCTTATTAATTGCAACAATGACTGAGGTCTATGCTGATTTATTCTCAACAAGTTTCAATCATCATACCTGTCATAAGTGAAGTTATCACTTTCCATAAGATTGTCTCATGATCTTTCATGCTATCGTTCTTTTCATACTTTTGATCATGGCACAAAGCAAAGCCCTTGACTAAGATACTCTTTATTATATAGCTCGTAAGCTCGAATACATCGGGGGACAGACAAAAGCAAAAGACTCAAACTAAAAACTAAAGACTTATTCCTCTAAAAGAAGAAATAAAAACTGAAAAGGAAAGAACTAAAACAAAGGTAAAAGCAAAAGATATAAAGGTGATACGATACCAGGGCAACTCCCCCAAGCTTGGTAGAAGCCAAGGGGATTGCCCATACCAATGCTTAATTGTCTTCCTTTGGTGGTGATGGTGGTGTTGTTGGAGCAGTCTTGAGCTTGTCTAATTTCCACTTGAGCAAAAAGTTATGCTCCCTTAGATCGTCATCTTGACCTAAATCTGCGGCACACAACAAGCTCGAAACGAAAACAGAGGAAAACTACGCGATACGGAGATCAAAACCTTCGGGCAACTATATATTGATTTTTTCTGGGCCAGAAGGAGTCCTCCGCAAGAAAATGGAGTCCGGGAGGCACACGAGGTGCCCACATGCTTGCCCTCCACCACCAGGGGGGTAGGGGCGGTGACAGGGCTTGTGGCCGCCTCGTTCGCTCTCCGGACTTCTTTTTATTTTTCTAATTTTCCAAAAATTCCAAAACGGAAGAAATTTCCTATTGGAAAAGTATCGGAGTCCAATTTCTTGCCGAAACAGATACATCTTCGTTTTCAAGGTCTGAAACAGGCTGATAAACATCCCTTATGTATTCCTTTGGAGTTATGACATTGATGATACTGGTCTCAACATTTATGGGAGTACCAGAGATGTAATGCTTGATTCTTTGCCCATTTACCACTCTAGGAAAATTTCCTTCCGTGTTATTGATTTTGATGGCACCGGAACGGTATACTTCCTCGACAACATAGGGACCTTCCCATTTAGAGAGAAGCTTGCGTGCAAAGAATCTCAAACGAGAATTGTATAGCAAGACATAATCACCTACATTGAACTCTCGTTTCTGTATTCGTTTGTCGTGCCATCTCTTAACCTTTTCCTTGAACAACCTAGCATTTTCATATGCGTGGGCTCTCCATTCATCTAACGAGCTGATATCAAACAACCGCTTCTCACCGGCAAGTTTGAAATCAAAGTTGAGCTCTTTGATTGCCCAATAAGCTTTGTGTTCCAGCTCAAGAGGTAAATGACAGGCCTTACCGTAAACCATTTTATACGGTGACATGCCCATGGGATTCTTATAAGCAGTCCTATAAGCCCATAGTGCATCGTCGAGTTTGCTAGACCAGTTCTTTCGAGATCTATTGACGGTCTTTTGTAGGATCAACTTGATATCCCTATTAGTCAACTCAACTTGACCACTGGACTGAGGATGATAAGGAGATGCAACTCTATGGTTGACATCATACTTAGCTAGCATCTTGCGGAAAACACCATGAATGAAGTGTGAACCGCCATTAGTCATCAAGTATCTAGGGACTCCAAATCTTGGGAATATGACTTCTTTAAGCATCTTAATAAAGGTGTGGTGATCAGCATTTTTAGTGGGGATAGCTTCTACTCACTTAGTAACGTAATCCACAACAACTAAGATGTGAGTGTACCCATTGGAACTCGGGAAGGGTCCCATATAATCAAAGCCACAGACATCAAATGGTTCAATGACAAGTGAATAATTCATAGGCATCTCTTGACGCTTATTGATGTTCCCTATCCTTTGGCATTCGTCACAAGACAAGACAAACTTACGGGCATCCTTGAAGGGAGTGGGCCAATAGAAACCTGATTGCAATACCTTATGGGCAGTTCTATCTCCAGCATGGTGTCCTCCGTAGGCTTCAGAATGACACTTCTGCAGGATCTGTCCCTGTTCATGTTCAGGCACACAACGTCTAATAACACCATCTACTCCTTCCTTATAAAGGTGAGGATCATCTCAAAAGTAGTGTCTCAAATCAAAGAAGAATTTCTTCTTTTGTTGATAG
Source organism: Hordeum vulgare subsp. vulgare (assembly GCF_904849725.1). Taxonomy (NCBI): domain Eukaryota; kingdom Viridiplantae; phylum Streptophyta; class Magnoliopsida; order Poales; family Poaceae; genus Hordeum; species Hordeum vulgare. The sequence continues at coordinate 502,326,250 of NC_058524.1, read as the reverse complement.
GTGAAACTGGGTGGTATGTATTTGGCTACGATATAGTTTGCATAATCGGCATACCACAGTGCACTAAGTGAAGTGCGGATGACATTTAATTGCTCATCAGGAAAGCTGTCATCAATTGGTAGTGGGTCATCAAGGACATTCTCTAGCCTAGACAAGTTATCGGCTACAGGGTTATCAGCACCCTTTCGGTCAATGACGTGCAAATCAAATTCCTGTAGCAGGAGAACCCATCTGATCAGCCTAGGCTTAGCGTCCTTCTTCTGCATGAGGTACTTAACAGCAGCATGATTAGAGTGAATAGTGACTTTGGAGTCAACTATGTAAGATCTGAACTTTTCACATGCAAACACGACTGCTAGAAATTCCTTCTCCGTAGTGGCATAGTTTCTTTGGGCACTGTCTAGAGTTTTACTAGTGTAGTGAATGACATTCAACTTCTTGTCAACTCTTTGTCCTAGAACAGCACCAACAGCATAATCACTAGCGTCACACATGATTTCAAAGGGCAAGTTCCAGTCAGGTGGTTGAACAATAGGTGCGGTTATCAAAGCCTTCTTAAGTATTTCGAAGGCTTCCTCACAATCCTCATCAAAAACAAAAGGAACATCCTTCTGCAAGAGGTTGGTAAGAGGCCTAGAAATCTTAGAGAAGTCTTTAATGAACCTTCTATAGAAACCAGCATGACCTAAGAAACTTCGTATACCTCTGATATCTATGGCGCAAGGCATTTTCTCAGTTGCATCGACCTTAGCCTTATCAACTTGAATGCCTCTTTCAGAGATTTTGTGTCCTAAGACGATACCTTCATTAACCATAAAGTGGCACTTCTCCCAATTCAAGACGAGGTTGGTTTCTTCGCATCTCTGCAAGACTCGATCAAGGTTGCTGAGGCAATCATCAAAGGAAGACCCGTAAACGGAGAAGTCATCCATGAAAACATCGACGATGTTTTCACAAAAGTCAGAGAATATAGCCATCATACATCTTTGGAAGGTGGCAGGTGCATTACATAAGCCAAAAGGCATACGTCTATAGGAAAAGGTATCGAAAGGGCAGGTGAAACTGGTTTTCTCTTGATCAAATTGTGCAACAGGTATCTGCGAGAAACCTGAATAACCGTCTAGAAAGCAGAAGTGTGTGTGTTTTGATAGCCTTTCTAGCATTTGGTCGATAAACGACAATGGATAATGATCTTTCCTGGTTGCCTTATTCGGTTTCCGGAAGTCTATCATCATTCTATAGCCGGTAATAATCCTTTGTGGGATTAGTTCATACTTATCATTAGGAACGACGGTGATACCTCCCTTCTTAGGCACGCAGTGTACTGGACTTACCCAATCACTATGAGCAACAGGATAAATGATTCCTGCTTCCAGAAGCTTTAATATTTCTTTTCTAACGACCTCTTTCATCTTAGGATTTAATCTCCTTTGATGATCAGCAACTGGTTTAAAGTCAGGATCGGTTTTAATCTTGTGCTGACATAGAGTAGACTAATACCCTTAAGATCATCAAGAGTATATCCAATAGAAGCGCGGTGCTTCCTCAGAGTTTTTAGTAACTTCTTCTCTTCGCGCTCAGAGAGGAGGGCACTAATAATGACAGGGTATATCTCCTTCTCATCAAGATAGGCATACTTAAGAGTATCAGGCAACTGTTTAAGCTCAAACACAGGATCACCCTTTGGTGGGGGAGGATCCCCAAGCAGTTCGACAGGCAGATTATTCTTGAGAATAGGATATTGTTCTAAGACAATTTTATCTATCTCATCTCTCTCCTCCATATGCATATCATTTTCATGCTCAAGCAGATATTGCTCTAAAGGATCCGTAGGAGGTACGGCAATAGAGGCAAGAGCAATGATTTCATCCCTACCAGACGACTCTCTTTCATGGGTTTGTCTTCCAAACTTGGAGAAGTTAAATTCATGAGACACACCCTTGAAACTTACTGTGACAGTCTGCTTAATGCAATCAATGTGAGCATTGACAGTGTTGAGAAAGGGTCTACCAAATATGATGGGACAAAAGCTATGTTGTGTAGTACCAAGGACGAGGAAATCTGTAGGATACTTCGTCTTACCACACAGGACTTCTACGTCTCTCACAATTCCCAGAGGGCAAATAGTGTCTCTATTAGCCAGCGTAATAGTGACATCAATGGGTTCTAACTCAACAGGTGCAATCTCATCTTTGATTTCATCATATAGAGAATGGGGTATTGCACTAACACTAGCTCCCATATCACATAAACCATGGTAACAGTGATCTCCTATATTAACAAAAACAACGGGCAGGCCAACTACAGGTCCGTGTTTGTCTTTCGCGTGAGGTTTAGCAATTCTAGCGGAGTCCTCACAGAATTTGATAACATGCCCATCTATGTCTTCGGCTAAGAGATATTTGATAATAGCAACACTAGGTTCAACTCTAATCTCCTCAGGGGGTGCAAGTGGTCTAATGTAACCCCTACGTATCACAGTTGGCGCTTTAGAATAATCCTTTATCCTAGCAGGGTATGGTGGTTTCTCAGTGTAAGCACAAGGAACAACAGGATCACTAAAAGCTATAATTTTATCCTGAACTAGATTGGTTTGGGATATGTTGCTTTCTACAGGAGGATGATATTTAAACCACTTCTCTTTGGGAAGATCAACATGAGCAGCAAAAGATCCACATAGAGAAGCTACTATCTGAGAGTCAAGTCCATACTTAGTGCTAAAATCTCTAGAAGTGTATGTCTCAACAAAAGATTTAACGCAATCAAACTGGAAATTCATACCTGACTCCTTACCTTCCTCCAGCTCCCAATCTTCAGAGTTGCTATTTGATTCTCTCCAATAAATCCCACTTGTGATCAATATCCTTCTTCATAAAAGAACCAGCACAAGAAGTGTCAAGCATGGTACGATCTTCATGAGAAAGCCGAGCATAAAAGTTTTGAGTGATGATTTCTCTCGAGAGCTCATGATTGGGGCATGAATATAACATTGATTTAAGCATCCCCCAAGCTTGAGCTATGCTTTCCCTGTCATGAGGCCAAAAGTTATAAATAAAGTTCCGATCACGATGTACTAAATGCATAGGATAGAACTTTTGATGAAATTCCAATTTCAACCGATTGTAGCCCCATGATCCAGTATCATCACATAGCCTATACCATGTCAACACCTTATCCTTCAAAGATAAAGGAAAGACTTTCTTCTTTACCTCATCCTCGGGCAAACCTGCAAGCTTAAATAAACCACAAACTTCATCTACATAGATTAGATGCAAGTCTCGATGTGAAGATCCATCTCCTGTGAAAGGATTAGCCAGCAGTTTCTCAAGCATACCCGAAGGAATTTCATAAAAGACATTTTCAGTAGGTACCTCAGGTTGAGGAGCAACTCCTCATGCTTCCGTTCGTGGTGAAGATACCCCGAACAAACTCCTCAAAGGAAGAGTTTCCATACTGACAAGTGAGAATAAATTTCAGCACAGTATATAAATGTTTCCTTACCAATTTCCACTTACCAAAGGCGCTTCACTCCCTGGCAACGGCGCAAGAAAAGTGTCTTGATGACCCACAAGTATAGGGGATCAATCGTAGTCCTTTCGGTAAGTAAGACTGTCGAACCTAACGAGGAGCAGAAGGCTCTGATAAGCGGATTTCAGCAAGGTAATAACTGCAAGCACTGAAAGTAGCGGTAACAAGTGATTGTGTAGTGAGGTGAAACGTAGCGAGCAAAAAGTAACAAGTAACAAGTAGTAGAAATGGTGCAACAAGTGGCCCAATCCCTTTTGTAGCAAGGGACAAGCCTGAACAAAGTCTTATAGGCGGAAAAACTCTCCCGAGGACACACGGGAATTTCTGTCATGCTAGTTTCATCATGTTCATATGATTCGCGTTCATTACTTTGATAGTTTGATATGTGGGTGGACCAGCGCTTGGGCACTGCCCTTACTTGGACAAGTATCCCACTTATGATTAACCTCTCTCGCAAGCATCCGCAACTACAAAATAAGAATTAAGACAAAGTCTAACCATAGCATTAAACTAGTGGATCCAAATCAGCCCCCACGAAGCAACGCATAGACTGGGGTTTAAGCTTCTGTCACTCCAGCAACCCATCATCTACTTACTACTTCCCAATGCCTTCCTCTAGGACCAAATATGGTGAAGTGTTATGTAGTCGACGTTCACATAACACCACTAGAGGAAAAAACAACATACATCATATCAAAATACCGAACGAATATCAAATTCACATGACTATTATCATCATGACTTATCCCATGTCCTCGGGAACAAAAGTAACTACTCACAAGACATAATCATAATAATGACCAGAGGTGTAATGAATAGCATCAAGGATCTGAACATAAACTCTTCCACCAAATAATCAAACTAGCATCAACTACAAAGAGTAATCAACACTACTAGCAACCTTACAAGTACCAATCAGAGTCGCGAGACGAAGATTGATTACAAGAGATGAACTAGGGATTGGAGAGGAGATGGTGCTGATGAAGATGTTGATGAAGATGCCTCCCCTTCGACGAGAGGAGTGTTGGTGATGACGATGGCGACGATTTCCCCCTCCGGGAGGGAAGTTTCCCTGGCAGAATCGTCCTGCCGGAGCTCTAGATTGGATCTGCTCAAGTTCCGCCTCGTGGCGGTGGCGAAACCACGAAAAAGCTCCCTCTTGATTTTTTCTGGACCAGGACGCTTCATATAGCAAAAGAGGGGGGCTAGTGGGCCATCAGGCAGCCCACAAGCTTGCCGTGCGCCACCAGGGGGGGTGGCGCTGGGCAAGCTTGTGGAGCCCTGGTGGCCCCCCTCCGGTAGTTCTTTCGCCCAGTATTTTTTATATATTCCCAAAAAATTCCACGTAAATTTTCAGGGCATTTGGAGATGTGCAGAATAGTGGACTAGGATTTGCTCCTTTTCCAGTCCAGAATTCCAGCTGCCTGAATTCTTCCTCTTCAAATAAACCTTGCAAAATAAGAGAGAAAAGGCATAAATATGGTACCACAAGTAATATGACAGCCCAAAAAGCAATAAATATCAACATCAAAGCATGATGCAAAATGGACGTATCAGGCAGCATTTGTAATAAAGTTATTTTTGAATTGGAGTTTTGAGAAGAAATTAAGGATGTAATAAAGGATTGAATATGAAATGAATATGATTTATGGATGAACCAATACCTTTTGATGGTAAACACACCAATGGAAAAAAAATCCCACAGAGTGGAGTGCGTACCAAAAATAAGTCTGAGGATTATTTTCATATGATGGTTACCCCAAGAATATGATGGAATGAAACACTATAGGATTTAAAGGCAAAGCAATTCCAAGTATGCTTGCAACCCACAGACCCCGGGACTAATAAGGATCAAGCACTACCTTTATGAAGAAAGAAACTTGGAAGAAGCTATGATGGATCGGCAAACGTTTTCTTAGGAGCATGCGAAAACCTGAGAGTGGTGAAGAATACGACAGATGTTTTGTTCAGCTTGCAGAACCAATGGATTCGTACGAACTTCGTTCGTGTACAAGAGAAATTCTGCAATACTTGTGAGGACGCCCAAGTGTTAGAATACGAGATTCACTAAGCCTTATACAAGGTAATGATTTCAGTGCGACATGGCTTGGCCACCATGATGACTTACTATTATCATTCTCTTGCTATTTGGAATGGTAAATCTGAGAGACTTACCCATAGTGAGAGACGACGCTCTTTGAAGCTTTTGTTTAAGCCTTAGAATGGTATAATGAAAGCACATGTACATGGCACTTATTGTCACGCGTAGGAAACTTTACGGTGAGGATGAAACCAAGACCCCTCCCTCTGCAGGATAACCACAAATGGTAGACCACCAGGAGAATCATCGATAGGTTATTTAGAATGATCATGAGGCTGTCAGTTAAGAAGACTCACTGACGGAAGAATCTTATATCAACAGAAGAACCCTCGATTTTGATGGAAACGTTATGAATGTAATGGAAGATGCATCACCAAAGGAGTTAGTATGAAGAATGTGAGGAGTCAGATGCCAAGACCCGAGAGGATTGCTAAAATTTTGAGGGACTAGTAATTCTCATTTTAAGTGTGGTAGCATCCCACTTTGCAGGAGATTGGATTTGTTAGAAGACCTCCAAAACCTAAACCTTTTCTTTCTAACCTCTTCGAATCTCGAGGGAGAGATTCATTTTAAGTGTGGTAGGTTTGTAACATCCCAAATTTTGGAATGTTAATAAAATTATTAGATTGATTGTTTGTTTGTTTGAGTGAAATTTGAAACCCTTTTTAAAACTTTTGAATGAGAGGGAATAAAATGACTTTCCCTTTTTCCTGTGAATTCAAATTCATCCCTTAAAAAATAGTGACAGAAGATAACATGACTTCTTCAACTATAAAGAATTTGAATCCAGGTGGCATTTGAATATCTTTCGATTTTTGCTTTGCATTTTATTCATTCATGGAGTACCGGGAACATTATCTTGCCAAGCAAGAAAAGGAGAGGAGGAACATGACCCTCCAAACTAGGGATATTTCTTTGAAATATTTGAACCATAAAACCCAAGGGGTATTTGTAAAATATTTGCAAAAACGAAATAAACCAATTTAGGGATTTTCTGAAAAACATTTTTTTGAAGTATTTATTTTGGCCGTGGAAAAATGTCCATCTTTTTGGATTTATTTTTCTTAAATTTTTAATATATAATACCCCTATATTCCAAGGATATTCTATTTCCTTTTAATCGTATTAATTCCTGTTTTAATAAAAAGGGAGAGAGATCTCTTATTTTAGGAATGTACTTGGGCCACGTTAGGAAACGAATTTGGCCCAATCCCACCTTCTTCTTCCTCCTGACGACCTTCCTTCTCTAGCCATGGCACAAGCTTCCCAGGAAGCTTCCCTCCCCCGATTCGCGGGCTATACTTCCTTCCCGAGCCTCCCACCACCACTATAAGAACGTCCCGTCCCTCCTCGTTCCATTTTCCTCGTCACCACAACGCCTCCCTGCCCGTAGCCACCTGGCCACCACCTCCACTTTTCCCTGCCAAGAACGAGCAACAGAAGCTTTCCCGGCGCCTCCCCTCCCCTGCAGCGCCGCCTCTAGTAACCCCTTGGTACCTCGCCGCCTCCCCTACCCTAGTTGCACCCCCACGTCACCCTACAGGCCCTAACCTCGTCGCCCCTTTGCCCTACAGGTCATTGATACGTCTCCAACGTATCTATAATTTTTGATGGTTCCGTGCTATTATCTTGTCAAACTTTGGATGTTTTGTATGCCTTTTATATCTTTTTCGGGACTAACTTATTAACTCAATGCCAAGTGTTGGTTCCTGTTTTTTCCGTGTTTTTGACCCTTTTCAGAGGAGGATTTTAAACGGTGTCCAAATGGAATAAAACTTCTGAGAAGATTTTTTTTGGAACCAGAAGATACGCACGAGACTTGAGAACCAAGGCAGGGGCCACCACGGGACCCAACAAGCCCCCTATGCGCGGCCAGGGTGGCGCCTAGCAGGCTTGTGGGCCCCTTGTGGCTCGTCTGCCCTACCTCTTCCGGCTATAAATTCAGAAAAATTCTAAAACTGTGGGAGAGATCCACGAAAATACTTTTCCGCCGCCGCAAGCTTCTGTCTCCGCAAGATCCCATCTGGGGCATGTTCTGCTGCCCTGCCGGAGGGGGGATTCATATACGGAGGGCTTCTTCATCAACACCATGACCTCTCCGATGACCCGTGAGTAGTTCACCATAGACCTTCGGGTCCATAGCTAGTAGCTAGATGGCTTCTTCTCTCTCTTGGATCTTCAATACAAAGTTCTCCATGATCTTCATGCAGATCTATCCGATGTAATCTTCTTTGTGGTGTGTTTGTCGAGATCCGATGAATTGTGGATTTATGATCAGATTATCTATGAATCTTATTTGAGTTTCTTTTGATCTCTTATATGCATGATTTCATATCCTTGTAATTCTCTCCGAGTTGTGGGTTTTGTTTGGCCAACTTGATCTATGATTCTTGCAATGGGATAAGTGCTTGGTTTTGGGTTCATACCGTGCGGTGAACTCTCCCAGTGATAGAAGGGGTAGTGAGGGACGCATCGTATTGTTGCCATCAAGGGTAAAAAGATGGGGTTTTCATCATTGGTTTGAGTTTATCCCTCTACATCATGTCATCTTGCTTAAGGCGTTACTCTGTTCGTCATGAACTCAATACACTAGATGCATGCTGGATAGCGGTCGATGTATGGAGTAATAGTAGTAGATGCAGAAAGTATCGGTCTACTTGTCTCGGACATGATGTCTATATGTATGATCATTGCCTTAGATATCGTCATGACTTTGCACGGTTCTATTAATTGCTCGACAGTAATTTGTTCACCCACCGTATTATTTGCTATTTTGAGAGAAGCCTCTAGTGAACACTATGGCCCCCTGGTCTACTTCACACCATATTTTCAGCCTTACACTTTTACTTCGTTGCACTTTCCGCCTTCAGATCTCACTTCGCAATCAATCTTGAAGGGATTGACAACCCCTTTATAGCGTTGGGTGCAAGCTCTTTTGTGTTCGCGCAGGTACTCTGGACTTGGCGCGATTCTCCTACTGGATTGATACCTTGGTTCTCAAACTGAGGGAAATACTTACTGCTCCTCTGTTGCATCACCCTTTCCTCTTCAAGGGAAAAACCAACGCAAGCTCAAGAGGCAGCAGAAGAATATCTGGCGCCGTTGCCGGGGAGGATCAAGTCAAGAATTGTCTCCCGTCAACGTGCCGATTTCTGGCGCCATTGCCGGGGAGGATCAAGTCAAGAACTCATCCAAGTAAGTGTCGCAAATTCATCTCTTGCATTTACTTTTTTGCCTCTCGTTTTCCTCTCCCCCACTTCTGAGAAATAAAAATTTACAAAAATATTTGCCTTTTTTCGTTTGCCTTTTTCATTCGCCCTTTTCTCTCGCTTGCTTTCTATTCGCTTGTGTGCTTGTTTGCTTGCTGAAGTCACCATGACTAAAAACACCAAACTTTGTGACTTCTCAAATACTAATAATAAAGAGTTTATTAGTACTCCGATTGCTCCCGCCACTAGTGCGGAATCATACGAAATCAATGCTGCTTTGCTGAATCTTGTTATGAAAGAGTAATTCTCCGGCCTTCCTAGTGAAGATGCCGCATCCCATCTTAATACCTTCATTGAGCTTTGCGATATGTGATACGTCCATTTTGCATCATGTTTTCATGTTGATATTTATCGCTTCTTTGGCTGTTATTTCACTTCACGGTACTATTCTTATGCCTTTTCTCTCTTATTTTGCAAGGTTTACATGAAGAGGGAGAATACAGGCAACTCGAATTCTGGCCTGAAAGTGGACCAAAGTTGAGATGCCTATTCTGCGCAACTCAAAACACCATGAAAATCAACGGATATTTTTTTTCCCAATTTATAAAAAATACTGGGCCGAAGAAGTGCCGGAGGGGCACCAGGGGTGCCCACAAGCCTGCACGGCGCGGCCACCCCCCCAGGCCGCGCCATGGGGGCTTGTGGGCATCCCACTGGCCCACTGGCCCCCCTCTTCTGCTATATGGAGGGTTTCGTCCAGGAAAAAAATCAAGAGGGAGCTTTTTCGTGGTTTCGCCGCCGCTACGAGGCGGAACTTGAGCAGAACCAATCTAGAGCTCCTGCAGGACGATCCAGTCGGGGAAACTTCCCTCCCGGAGGGGGAAATCGTCACCATCGTCATCACCAACACTCCTCTCAACGGAGGGGACTCGTCACCATCAACATCTTCACCAGCACCATCTCATCTCCAAACCCTAGTTCATCTCTTGTAACCAATCTCCTTCTCGCGACTCCGATTGGTACTTGTATGGTTGCTACTAGTGTTGACTACTCTTTGTAGTTGATGCTAGTTGGATTACTTGGTGGAAGAGTTTATGTTCAGATCCTTGATTCTACTCATTACACCTCTGATCATGATTATGATTATGCTTTGTGAGTAGTTACTTTTGTTCCTGAGGACATGGGATAAGTCATGCTAATAATAGTCATGGGAATTTGGTATTCGTTCGGTATTTTGATATGTTGTATGTTGTTTTCCTCTAGTGGTGTTATGTGAACGTCGACTACATAACACTTCACCATTATTTGGGCCTAGAGGAAGGCATTGGGAAGTAGTAAGTAGATGATGGGTTGCTAGAGTGACAGAAGCTTAAACCCTAGTTTATGCGTTGCTTCGTAAGGGGCTGATTTGGATCCACTAGTTTAATGCTATGGTTAGACTTTGTCTTAATTCTTCTTTCGTAGCTGCGGACGCTTGCGAGAGGGTTTAATCATAAGTGGGATGCTTGTCCAAGTAAGGGCAGTACCCAAGCGCTGGTCCACCCACATATCAAACTATCAAAGTAATGAACGCGAATCATATGAACACGATGAAACTAGCATGACAGAAATTCCCGTGTGTCCTTGGGAGCGTTTTTCCTCTTATAAGATTTTGTTCAGGCTTGTCCCTTGCTACAAAAGGGATTGCTCCACTTATCTGCACCGTTGCTACTTTTGTTACTTGTTGCTCGCTACTAATCATCTCACGACACAATCACTTGTTACCGACAATTTCAGTGCGTGCGGATTTTTCCTTCCTGAAAACCACTTGTCGGATCCTTTTGCTCCTCGTTGGGTTCGACACTCTTACTTATGGAAAGGACTACGATTGATCCTCTATACTTGTGGGTCATCAAGACTCTTTTCTGGTGCCGTTGCCGGGGAGTGAAGCGCCTTTGGTAAGTGGAACTTGGTAAGGAAACATTCATATAGTGTGCTGAAATTTCTTGTCACTTGTCACTATGGATACTAATCCTTTGAGGGGCTTGTTCGGGGTATCTTCACCTCGAACGGAAGCACAAAGAGTTGCTCCTCAACCTGCTGCACCTACTGAAAATATTTGCTTTGAATTTCCTTCGGGTATGCTTGAGAAATTGCTCGCTAATCCTTTTACAGGAGATGGAACATCACATCCAGACTTGCATCTAATATATGTAGATGAAGTTTGTGGTTTATTTAAGCTTGCAGGTGTGCCCGAGGATGAGGTCAAGAAGAAGGTCTTTCCTTTATCTTTGAAGGAAAAGGCGTTGACATGGTATAGGCTATGTGATGATACTGGATCATGGGACTACAATCGGTTGAAATTGGAATTTCATCAAAAGTTTTACCCTATGCATTTAGTACATCGTGATCGGAATTATATTTATAATTTTTGGCCTCGTGACAGAGAAAGCATTGCTCAAGCTTGGGGGAGGCTTAAATCAATGCTATATTCATGCCCCAATCATGAGCTCTCGAGAGAAATTATCATTCAGAACTTCTATGCTCGGCTTTCTCATGATGATCGCACCATGCTTGACACTTCTTGTACCGATTCTTTTATGAAGAGAGATATTGACTTCAAATGGAATTTATTGGAGAGAATTAAACGCAACTCTGAAGATTGGCAGCTTGAAGAAGGTAAGGAGTCAGGTATGAATTTCACTTTTGATTGCGTTAAATCCTTTGTTGAGACAAATACTTTTTGTGACTTTAGCGCTAAGTATGGACTTGACTCTAAGATAGTAGCTTCATTGTGTGAATCTTGTGCTGCGCATATTGATATCCCCAAAGAGAAGTGGTTTATATATCATCCTCCTTTAGAAGTCAATGTAGTCAAAACCACTCCAGTTGAAGAGAAAGTCATTGCCTTTAATGATCCTGTGGTTCCCAATGCTTACATTGAGAAACCACCTTTCCCTGTTAGGCTAAAGGATCATTCCAAAGCTTCAACCGTGATACGTAGATGCTATTTCAGAACACCTACACCCCCTTTGCAAATTAGAGTTGAACCTAGCATTGCTATTATCAAAGATCTTCTGTCTGAAGAAGTTGAGGGACATAATATTCACTTCTGTGAAGATGCTGCTAGAATTGCTAAACCTCACGTTAGAGACAAACATAGGCCTGTTGTTGGCATGCCTGTGGTTTCTGTTAAGATAGGAGATCATTGTTATCATGGTTTATGTGACTTGGGTGCTAGTGTTAGTGCAATACCTCAATCCTTATACGATGAAGTCAAAGATGAGATTGTACCTGTTGACATAGAACCTATAGATGTCACTATTCAGCTTGCCAATAGAGATACTATGTGCCCTGTGGGAATAGTTAGGGATGTTGAAGTCTTGTGTGGTAAAACAAAGTATCCTGCTCATTTCCTCGTTCTTGCTACCGCTCAAGATAGCTTTTGTCCCATCATATTTGGCAGACCTTTGCTCAATACCGTCAATGCTCATATTGACTGTGAGAAGCAAACTATCACTGTTGGCTTTGAAGGTGTGTCACATGAGTTCAATTTCTCCAAATTTGGTAGACAACCTCATGAAAAGGAGTTGCCTAGTAGGGATGAAACTAGTTCCTTAGCCTCTATTGTCGTGCCCCTACTGATCCCTGAGAGCAATACTTCCTTGAGCATGAAAATGATATGCATATGGATGAAAGGGATGAAATAGATAGAGTTGTCTTAGAACAATATCATATCCTTAAGAATAGTCTGCGTGTTGAACTGCTTGGGGATCCACCCCCACCAAAGGGTGATCCTGTGTTCGAGCTTAAACAGTTGCCTGATACTCTTAAGTATGCCTATCTTTATGAAAAAGAGATATATCTTGTTATTATTAGTGCTAGCCTCGCGGAGCATGAAGAAAAGAAGTTACTAAAAACTCTGAGGAAGCACTGTGCTACTATAGGATATACTCTTGATGATCTTAAGGGCATTAGTCCCACTCTATGCCAGCACAAGATCAAAACTGATCCTGAATTCAAACCAGTTGCTGATCATCAAAGGAGATTGAATCCTAAGATGAAAGAAGTAGTGAGAAAAGAAATACTAAAGCTCCTGGAAGCGGGTATTATCTATCCTGTTGCTCACAGCGTTTGGGTGAGTCCGGTGCATTGCGTTCCTAACAAGGGAGGCATTACCGCTGTCCCAAATGATAAGGATGAGTTGATCTCACAGAGGATTATTACTGGCTATAGGATGGTGATCGATTTCAGGAAGTTGAATAAGGTGACTAGGACAGATCATTACCCTCTGCCTTTTATCGACCAAATGCTAGAAAGGCTGCCCAAAAACACACACTTTTGCTTTCTAGACGATTATTCTGGTTTCTCCCAAATAGCAGTTGCACAATCTGACCAGGAGAAAACCACTTTCACCTGCCCTTTCGGTACCTTTGCTTATAGACGTATGCCTTTTGGCTTATGTAATGCACCTGCCACCTTTCAAAGATGTATGATGGCTATATTCTCTGACTTTTGTGAAAATATTGTCGAGGTTTTCATGGATGACTTTTCCGTTTACGGGTCTTCCTTTGATGATTGCCTCAGCAACCTTGATCGAGTCTTACAAAGATGTAAAGACACCAACCTTGTCTTGAATTGGGAGAAGTGCCACTTTATGGTTAATGAAGGCATCGTCTTAGGACATAAAATTTCTGAAAGAGGTATTGAAGTCGATAAGGCTAAGGTTTATGCAATCAAGAAAATTCCATACCCCACAGATATCAAAGGTATAAGAAGTTTCCTTGGTCATGCTGGTTTCTATAGAAGGTTCATTAAAGACTTCTCTAAGATTTCTAAGCCTCTTACCAATCTATTGCAAAAGGATATTCCTTTTGTCTTTGACAATGATTGTGAAGAAGCCTTCGAAATACTTAAGAGGGCTTTGATAACTGCGCCTATTGTTCAACCACCCGATTGGAACTTGCCTTTTGAGATCATGTGTGACGCTAGCGATTATGTTGTTGGTGTTGTTCTAGGGCAAAGAGTTGATAAGAAGTTGAATGTTATTCACTACGCTAGTAAAACTCTAGACAGTGCCCAGAGAAACTATGCTACTACGGAGAAGGAATTTTTAGCAGTCGTGTTTGCATGTGAAAAGTTCAGGTCTTACATAGTTGATTCCAAAGTCACTATTCACACTGATCATGCTGCTATTAAGTACCTCATGGAGAAGAAGGACGCTAAACCTAGACTTATCAGATGGGTTCTCTTGCTACAAGAATTTGATCTGCACGTTGTTGACAGAAAGGGTGCTGATAAACCAGTAGCGGATAACTTGTCTAGGTTGGAGAACATTCTTGATGACCCACAACCTATTGATGATAGCTTTCCCGAGGAGCAATTGTATGTCAACAATGCTTCACGTAGTGCACCGTGGTATGCTGATTATGCAAACTATATCGTTGCCAAATACATACCACCTAGTTTCACATACCAGCAAAAGAAGAAATTCTTCTTTGACTTGAGACACTACTTTTGGGATGATCCTCACCTTTATAAGGGAGGAGTAGATGGTGCTATTAGACGTTGTGTACCTAAACATGAACAGGAACAGATCCTACAGAAGTGTCACTCCGAGGCCTACGGAGGACACCGTGCGGGAGATAGAACTGCACACAAGGTATTGCAATCAGGTTTCTATTGGCCCACTCTCTTCAAGGATACCCGTAAGTTTGTCTTGTCTTGTGACGAATGTCAAAGAATAGGTAATATTAGCAAACGCCAGGAAATGCCTATGAACTATTCACTTGTCATTGAACTATTTGATATCTGGGGCTTTGATTATATGGGACCTTTTCCAAAATCCAACGGGTATACGCATATCTTAGTTGCTGTTAATTACGTCACTAAGTGGGTAGAAGCTATCCCCACTAGTAGTGTTGATCACAACACCTCTATCAAGATGCTGAAAGAAGTTATCTTCCCTAGATTTGGAGTCCCTAGATATCTAATGACCGACGGTGGTTCACACTTCATTCATGGTGCTTTCCGTAAAACGCTTGCTAAGTACGATGTCAACCATAGAATTGCGTCTCCCTACCACCCTCAGTCCAGTGGTCAAGTAGAGCTAAGTAATAGAGAGATTAAACTGATTCTGCAAAAGACTGTCAACGGGTCTAGAAAGAATTGGTCTAAGAAGCTCGATGATGCACTGTGGGCTTATAGAACTGCCTATAAGAATCCCATGGGCATGTCTCCGTACAAAATGGTGTACGGTAAAGCATGTCACTTACCTCTTGAGCTACAGCATAAAGCTTATTGGGCAATCAAAGAGCTCAACTTTGATTTCAAACTTGCCGGTGAGAAGAGGTTATTTGACATTAGCTCGCTTGATGAGTGGAGAACTCAAGCATATGAGAATGCCAAGCTCTTCAAAGAGAAGGTCAAGAGGTGGCATGATAAGAGGATACAAATGCGTGAGTTCAATGTAGGTGATTATTTCTTGCTATATAACTCTCATTTAAGATTCTTTGCAGGCAAGCTTCTCTCTAAATGGGAAGGTCCCTATGTTGTTGAGGAAGTATATCGTTCAGGTGCTATCAAGATCAACAACACGGAAGGTAATTGTCCGAGAGTTGTAAATGGGCAGAGTATCAAGCATTATATCTTAGGTACTCCCATAAATGTTGAAAGCAATATCATCAATACCATAACTCCGGAAGAATACCTAAGGGACATTTATCAGCCTGTTTCAGACTCCGAAAACGAAGAGGTATGTGATTCGGTAAGAAAACAGAGTCCAAAACTTTTCCAATAGGAAATTTTCTCCGTTTTGGAATATTTGAAAAAATACAAAAATTGGAAGTAGTCCGAAAAGTGCGCGAGGAGGCGACAAGCCTGCACGGCGCGAGCCCACCCCCTGGCCGCGCCGTGAGGGCTTGTGGCCACCTCGTGCGCCTCCTGGACTCCGTTTTCGTGCAGGGGACTCCTTCTGGTCTGAAAAAAATCATTATATATACTTCCGTTTGGTTTGACCCCTGCATCACGCGGATTTCCTGTGTTTTTCGTTTCGAGCCTGTTTGTGTTGCAGATCTAGATCGCTATGACTTCCCCAAAAGCTCCGAAGGACAAGATCTTTAAGAAGGTCATCAATCCCTACCTCACGGGAGTGCTGCAACACCCTCAATCTATCGAGATACGTGAGGGGATGTTGTACATCCATGATGTTGAGGGGCCTAAGAAGACCGGAAACATGGAGACGAGGCTCGAAGCAATGGAGCAACAAGTCTTCAAGTGCCAAGGGATGAAGGAGCGTGGACTCAACGCCAACCACATGATGATCACGGAGTTCACCAACAAGCACAGGATTGATGCCAATGACATTGGGAAGCACCTCTCCAGGCTCTATGACAGGATTGATCAACTCCAGGGCCAGATCTATGACCTGCAGAACCAAGACTGTGAGTATGAGTATAGATTTAAATCAATACGGTTGGCTGCAGATTTGACGATTCCGGAGACTCGTTCATCTTTCCATGATGGAGCATGTATGCCTTGGAAGACGGAGGATCAAACTCATGTTGCAACAACTCCACCACCATCACCACCAAAGCAAGACAACTGAGCATTGGTATGGGCAATCCCCTTGGCTTGTGCCAAGCTTGTGGGAGTTTCCCCGGTATCGTATCACCATCACATCTTTTGCCTTTACCTTTGCTTTAGTTTTCCTTTTCAGTTTTCTTTTTCTCTAGTAGATTAAAAGTCTTAGTGTTTTAGTCTTAAGTTTTGCTTTGTGTTACCCCTGATATATTCTTGCTCGTGAGCCTTATAATAAAGAGTGTCTTAGTTGAAGGGCTTTGCCTCTTGCCATGATCAAAAGAGTGAGAATAGAACAACAGCATGAAAGATCATGTAATGATCTTATGAGAAGTGATGGCTTCACATATAAAAAGAATGAGGATTGAAACTTGTTGAGGGTAGGCACCTGGGTCATTGTTGCAATTAATAGGAAGTGATAAGGAAGGAGAGGTTCACATATAAATATATCATCTCTGACACCATCTATGATTGTGAACACTCACCAAACTATTGCATGCCTAGAAGTAGATGTTGGACAATGAAGACAACGTAATGGATTGTGTTTGCTTGGCTCTGAACAATGTTATATGATTAGAGATCCCTTAGCATGTGACGATTGCTTCCACCTCACATTAGCCAAAACTCTCGCACTAAGTAGAGATGCTACTTGTGCATCCTTAAACCTTCAACCCAGTTTAACCATGTGAGTCCACCATACCTACCCATGGATTGAATAAGATCCCTCAAGTAAGTTGTCATCGGTGCAAGCAATAAAAATTGCTCTCTAATATGTATGATCTATTAGTGTGTGGAAAATAAGCTTTATACGAACCTGTGATGTAGAAGACATAAAAGCGATAGACTGCATAATAAAGTTCTTTATCATAGGGGGCAATATAAAGTGACGTTCCTCCGCACTAAGAGGACACGCATCCAAACCTCAAAACTGCATGACAACCTCTGCTTCCCTCTGCGAAGGGCCTATCTTGTACCTTTACTTTTTTCCCTTGAAAGAGTCATGGTGATCTTCACCAATTCCCTATTTTGCCTTTGTTTTGGCTACCATCACATGCTTGGGAAAGATCTATATTCATATGTCAACTTGGAGGTAAGTATTCATGAATTATTATTGTTGACATTACCCTTGAGGTAAGCAGTTGGGAGGCAAATATAAGCCCCTATCTTTCTCTATGTTCAGCTGAAAATTTAATCTCATGAGTACCACATGAGTTGTAGCAATTGTAGAGAACGAAAGAATGATTGAGTATGTGGATTTGCTTTACAAGCTCTTATTTGACTCTTTCTGATGTTTTGATAAATTGCAATTGCTTCAGTGACTAAAGGCTGTTGGCTGTTACTTCTCGATAAGGTTCTTGATCCATGCTTTACTTTGTGAAGGAATTATCACTTTAGGATGACAGATTATATGTTGGTATTGCTTTTCTGATCATGATCATGATGCATGCATGTTCGTATCTTGTTTTGTCGACACCTTGCTCCCTAAACATGTGGACATATTTATTGAGCTAGGCTTTCGCTTGAGGACAAGCGAGGTCTAAGCTTGGGGGAGTTGATGCGTCCATTTTGAATCATGTTTTCATGTTGATATTTATTGCTACTTTCGCTGTTATTTCACTTCACGGTACTATTCTTATGCCTTTTCTCTCTTATTTTGCAAGGTTTACATGAAGAGGGAGAATACCGGCAACCGGAATTCTGGCCTGAAAGTGGAGCAAAGTTGAGATACCTATTCTGCGCAACTCCAAACGCCGTGAAAATCAACGGAGATTTTTTTCCCAATTTATAAAAAATATTGGGCTGAAGAAGTGTCGGAGGGGCACCAGGGGGTGCCCACAAGCCTGCACGGTGCGGCCACCCCCCAGGCCGCGCCATGGGGGCTTGTGGGCAGCCCACTGGCCCAGTGGCCCCCCTCTTTTGCTATATGGAGGGTTTCATCCAGGAAAAAATCAGGAGGGAGCTTTTTCGTGGTTTCACCGCCGCCACGAGGCAGAACTTGAGCAGAACCAATCTAGAGCTCCGGTAGGACGATCCGGCCAGGGAAACTTCCCTCCGGGAGGGGGAAATCGTCGCCATCGTCATCACCAACACTCCTCTCATCGGAGGGGACTCGTCACCATCAACATCTTCACCAACACCATCTCATATCCAAACCCTAGTTCATCTCTTGTAACCAATCTCCGTCTCGCGACTCCGATTGGTACTTGTAAGGTTGGTAGTAGTGTTGATTACTCTTTGTAGTTGATGCTAGTTGGATTACTTGGTGGAAGAGTTTATGTTCAGATCCTTGATGCTACTCATTACACCTCTGATCATGATTATGATTATGCTTTGTGTGTAGTTACTTTTGTTCCTGAGGACATGGGATAAGTCATGCTAATAATAGTCATGTGAATTTGGTATTCGTTCGGTATTTTGATATGTTGTATGTTGTTTTTCCTCTAGTGGTTTTATGTGAACGTCGACTACATAACACTTCACCATTATTTGGGCCTAGAGGAAGGCATTGGGAAGTAGTAAGTAGATGATGGGTTGCTAGAGTGACAGAAGCTTAAACCCTAGTTTATGTGTTGCTTCGTAAGGGGCTGATTTGGATCCACTAGTTTAATGCTATGGTTAGACTTTGTCTTAATTCTTCTTTCGTAGCTGCGGACGCTTGCGAGAGGGGTTAATCATAAGTGGGATGCTTGTCCAAGTAAGGGCAGTACCCAAGCGCTAGTCTACCCACATATCAAACTATCAAAGTAACAAACGCAGATCATGTGAACACGATGAAACTAGCATGACAGAAATTCCCGTCTGTCCTTGGGAGCGTTTTTCCTCTTATAAGACGGTGATAACGCAGGACGACGACGATGATAGCGATGAGGACGGTGATTACATCAACTACTACAAGCTTCTCGACATGTAGAAGGTGGCGGCATCGGGCGGGAGCGACGGGCGACGGCGACGTAGTTTCCATTTACGGTTTAATTATGTTTTAATTTCGCTTTTGTACAAATTTAATGAAAAACTATGTATTATCTTCAAATTTGAGTTGTTTTTGGCTGAATTTGGATCGAGTTTAATGCTATGGTTAGACTTTGTCTTAATTCTTCTTTCGTAGCTGCGGACGCTTGCGAGAGGAGTTAAGCATAAGTGGGATGCTTGTCCAAGTAAGGGCAGTACCCAAGCGCTGGTCCACCCACATATCAAACTATCAAAGTAACGAACGCGAATCATATGAACACGATGAAACTAGCATGACAGAAATTCCCGTGTGTCCTTGGGAGTGTTTTTCCTATTATAAGACTTTGTTGGCGGGTGTTTGTCTCTCCGAGTTTAGTTGAATCAGATTCGGCAATGGCAATCCTTGTAGAAGGTTAAAATGCAACTTTATTATCATTGTTGTGGCTATGCGTAGGTAAGAACGGTTCTTGCTAGTTTCCCATAGCAGCCACATAAAACTTGCAACAACAAAGTAGAGGACGTCTAACTTGTTTTTGCATGGCATGTTGTGATGTGATATGGCCAAGACGTAATATGATATATGCGATGTATGAGATGATCATATTTTTGTAATAGTTATCACGACTTGCATGTCGATGAGTATGACAACTGGTAGGAGCCATAGGGTTGTCTTTAATTTATTTGTGCCATTTTCTTTACTTTATCGCTATGAGTTAGCAATAGTTGTAGAAGCAATAGTTGGCTCGACAACCTCATGACCACACGATGATGAGGATCATGGTGTCATGCCGGTGACGATGGAGATCATGCCAGTGCTTTGGAGATGGAGATCAAAAGCACAAGATGATGATGGCCATATCATGTCACTTATATGATTTGCATGTGATGTTTATCATTTTATGCATCTTATTTTGCTTAGGATGACGATATCATTATAAGATGTTTCCTCACTTAAATTTCAAGATAAAATTGTGGTCTCCCCAAGTATGCACCATTGTGAAAGTTCGTCGTTTCGAAGCACCTCGCAATGATTGGGTGTGATAGACTCTTCGTTCACATACAACGGGTGTAAGCCAGTTTTACACATGCAAAATATATGGGTTAAACTTGATGATCCTAGCATGTACAGACATGGCCTTGGAACACAGGAGACCAAAAGGTCGAATATGAGCCATATAGTAGACATGATCAACATGGAGATGTTCACCATTAAAACCACCTCATCTCACGTGATGATCGGACTCGGGTTGGTGGATTTGGATCATGTCACACTTAGACAACCTAAGGGATGTTGATTTGAGTAGGAGTTCATTAGTAATTTGATTAACTGAACTAATTATCTTGAACATAGTCAAAATGTCTTTGCAAATTATGTTGTAGATAACTAGCACGCCTTGTAGCTCCCATGTTTTTGATATGTTCCTAGAGAAAAAACTAAGTTGAAAGATAATGGTAGCAATTATGCGGTATGGGTCCATGATTTGAGGATTGTCCTCATTGCTGTAAAGAAGACTTATGTCCTTGATGCACCGCTCGGTGCGCCACCCCCCTCAAGCATCGTTTGTGGATGTTGTGAACATGTGACAGGCACGTTCTAATGACTACTTGATAGTTTAGTCTGCCATGCTTTACAGCTTAGAACCGAGGCTCCAAAAACATTTTGAACACCACGGAGATACTAGGTGTTCCAAGAGTTGAAATTGGTATTTTAGGCTCATGCTCGTGTTAAGAGGTATGAGACCTCTAACAAGTTCTTTGCCTACAAGATGAAGGAGAATAGCTCAGTCGGTAAGCATGTGCTTAGAATGTCTGGGTGCTACAATCGCTTGAATCAAGTGGGAGTTAATCTTCGAGATAAGATAGTGATTTATAGAGTTCTCCACTCACTATCACCAAGCTACTAGAGCTGTATGACGAACTATAACATGCTAGGGTTGGAGAATATGATCCCTCAGCTATTCGTGATGCTTTACGCCGTAGATGTAGAAATCAAGAAGGAGCATCAGTTGTTGATGGTTAATAATACCACTAGTTTCAAGAAGGGCAAGGGAAGAAGGGAAACTTCAAGAATGGCAAGCCAGTTGTCGCTCGAGTAGAGAAACCGAAGGTTGAACCAAACCCGAGACTAAGTGCTTTTATTGTGAGGGGAACAGTCGCTGGAAGCAGAACTGCCCCAAATATTTGCGAGGCAAGAAGTCTAGCAATGTCAACAAAAGTATATTTGATAAGAAGGCAGGTAAGAAGGTTGGAAATGTCAACAGAAGTATATTTGATATACATGTTATTGATGTGTACCTTACTAGTGCTCATAGTAGCTCTTGGGTATTTGATACCGGTCCAGTTGCTAATATTAGTAACTGGAAACAAGAGTTGCGGAATAAATGGAGACTAGCTAAGGGCAAGGTGACGATGTGTGTTGGAAGTGTTTCCAACGTTGATGTGATCGCGATCGACACGCTCGCTCTACCTTCAGGATTAGTTCCATACCTAAATAAAAGTTATTTGGTGCCTGCGTTGAGCATGAACATTATACTGATCTTGTTTATTGTGAGACGATTATTCATTTAAGTCACAGAATAATGGCTATTCTATTTACATGAATAATATCTTTTTATGATCATGCACCCAATGTGAATGGTTTATTGAATCTCGATCATAGTGATATACATGTTCATAGTATTGATGCCAAAAGATGCAAAGTTAGTGATGATAGCAACACTTACTTGTGGCACTGCTGCTTAGGTCATATTGGTGTAAAATGCATGAAGAAACTCCATGCTAATGGATCTTTGGACTTACTCAATTTTGAATCGCTTGAGACATGCGAACCATGCCTCATGGGCAAGATGACTAAAGCCCCGTTTTTCGGTACGATGGAGCGGACGAGTGACTTATTGGAAATAATACATATTGATGTATGCAATCCAATGAGTGTTGAAGCATGCGGTGGATATCATTATTATATTACCTTCAGAGATGATTTGAATAGATGCAGGAATATTTACTTGATGAAACACAAATCTGAAATTTTGAAAAGTTCAAGCAATTTCAGAGTGAAGTTGAAGATTATCGTGAAAAGAAGATAAAATGTCTACAATATGATCGTGGAGGTAAATAACCGAGTTATGAGTTTGGGATGCAAGACAATGTTGAAACTGTTTCACAACTCACGCCACCCGGAACACCTCAATGTAATGGTGTGTACGAACGTCGTAGCCAAACTCTATTGGATATGGTGCGTTCTATGATGTCTCTTACCGACTTGCCACTATAGTTTTGGGGTTATGCATTAGATACAACTATATTCACTTTATAAAGGGCACCATCTAAATCCTTTGAAACGACACCTTATGAATTAAGGTTTGGCAAGAAACCTAAGTTGTTGCTTCTTAAAGTTTGGGGTTGCGACACTTATATCAAAAGGTTTCAACCTGATAAGCTCGAACCCAAAGAGGAGAAACGTGACTTCATAGGATACCCTAAGGAAACAATTGGGAACAACTTCTATCTGAGATATGAAGGCAAGGTATTTGTTGCCAATAATGGATCCTTTCTAGAGAAGGAGTTTCTCTCGAAAGAATTGAGTGGGAGGAAGATAGAACTTGATAAGGTTACCGAACCTTCACTTGAATTGGAAAGTAGCACAACACAGAAATGTGTTCTTGTAATTCGTGCACCAATTGAAGAAGAAGATAATGATGATGATCATGAAACTTCGGATCAAGTTACTATCAAACCTCTTAGGTCAACAAGGACATGTACTGCCTCGAGTTGTAAGGTGATCCTGTCTTGGAAGTCATGTCGTTAGATAACAATGAGCCTATGAACTATGAGGAAGCAATGATGGTCCCGAGTTATGACAAATGGCTAGAGGCCATGTAATCCGAGATAGGATCCATGTATGATAACCAAGTATGGACTTTGGTAGACTTGCCCGATGACAGGCGAGCCATTGAGGGTAAATGGATCTTTAAGAAGACAAACACTGGTAGTAATGTCACTATCTGTAAAGCTCGACTTGTTGCAAAGGGGGTTTCGACAAATTAAAGGAGTTGACTACGATGAGGCTTTCTCACTTGTAGCGATGCTAAAATCTATTGGGATTATGTTAGCAGTTGTTGTATTTTTAGATTATGGAATCTGGCACATGAATGCCAAAACATTGTTTAGTTAACGGTTTCCTTAAGGAAAGGTTGTATGTGTTGGAAATATGCCCTAGAGGCAATAATAAAATGGTTATTATCATATTTCCTTGTTCATGATAATCGTCTATTGTTCATGTTATAATTGTATTAACAAGAAACAATAATACATGTGTGAATAAATAGATCACAATGTGTCCCTAGCAAGCCTCTAGTTGGCTAGCTCGTTAGTCAATAGATGATCATGGTTTCCTGGTCATAGGCATTAGATGTCATTGATAACGGGATCACATCATTAGGAGAATGATGTGATGGACAAGACCCAATCCTAAGCATAGCACTAGATCATATTGTTCGTATGCTAAAGCTTTTCTAATTTCAAGTGTCTTTTCCTTCGCCCGTGAGATTGTGCAACTCCCGGATACCGTGGGAGTGCTTTGGGTGTATCAAACGTCACAACGTAACTGGGTGACTATAAAGGTGCACTACGAGTACCTCCGAAAGTGTCTGTTGGGTTGGTACGAATCGAGATCGGGATTTGTCACTCCGCGTGACGGAGAGGTATCTCTGGGCCCACTCGGTAGAACATCATCATGGTCTCAATGTGACTAAGGAGTTAGTCACACGATGACGTGCTACGGAACGAGTAAAGAGACTTACCGGTAACGAGATTGAACAAGGTATAGGTATACCGACGATCGAATCTCGGGCAAGTTTTATACCGACAAACAAAGGGAATTGTATACGGGATTGATTGAATCCTTGACATCGTGGTTCATCCGATGAGATCGTCGTGGAGCAAGTGGGAGCCACCCTGGGTATCCAGACCCTGGTGATGGTTATTGGTCGGAGAGGTGTCTCGGTCATGTGTGCGTGTCTCCCGAACCCGTAGGGTCTACACACTTAAGGTTCGATGACACTAGGGTTATAGGGAATTGTTATACGAGGTTACCGAAAGTTGATCGGAGTCCCGGTTGAGATCCCGGACATCAGAGGAGCTCCGGAATGGTCCGGAAGTAAAGATTGATATATAGGATGGATGGTTTTGGACACCGGAAATGTTTCGGGCGTCACCGGTAATGTACCGGGACCACCGAAAATGGTCCCGGGGGTCCACGGGGAGGGGCCACGAGCCCCAAGAGGTAGCATGGGCCAAAACAGGGAGGCAACCAGCCCAAAGTGGGCTGGTGCGCCTCCCACAAGGAGGCCCAAGGCATAGGAGGTGGAGAGGGGGGGAAACCCTAGGCGCTGGTGGGCCTAAGACTCACCTAGGGGTGCGCCACCCCCTCCCACTGCCCTGGCCGCCGCACCTCCCATCTGGGGGGGCTGCCGCACCACCTAGGATGGGAACCCTAGGGGTGGCACCACCCTCCCCTCCTCCTATATATAGTGGGGGTTTGGGGGCTGTTTTACACACAGTTTTCTCTCTCCCTCGACGCAGCCCTGCCCCCCTTCTTCCTCCTCTCCCACGGTGCTTGGCAAAGCCCTGCCGGGAGACCTTGTCTCTCCATCGACACCGCGCCGTCGTGCTGCCGGAGATCTTCCCCAACCTCTCCCTCCTCCTTGCTGGATCAAGGTGCGGGAGACGTCACCGGGGTGCACGTGTGTTGAACGCGGAGATGTTGTGGTTCGGCACTAGATCGGAATCACACCGCAATGTGAATCGCCGCGAGTACGACTCCATCAACCGCGTTCTAGCAACGCTTCCGCTTAGCGATCTTCAAAGGTATGCAGATGCACTGACCCCTTGATGTCAACTGTTCTTCCCCCTGCAACGACACCAGAAGAATGCTGCTAGCACTCTCCGGCAATCGAAACTAGAAGAATGTTGTTGACGGCCCACCAGCGCGTGGGATCGTAGCAGTTTTTGAGGGCAGAGTATTCGACCCAAATTTGTTGGTACGCCTATAGGAGGTGAGAGGATACTCTCAAGTATTAGCAGCTGAATATGTCAGATTCAACCACACCTGAAAGATTAGTATCTGCAAGCAAAGTAGTAACAACAAAGTAGGACAAACTCGTAGGCAATGGGTAGGTGATTCGTTTGGATGATATTCATCATGCAATAGTTATAACACGGAGAGATATGTGGCTAGCTCCCGTTCGTCAATGTGATGTAGGCATGCATTCTGTGTGTCGTCATACGTGCTTAGGGAAAAGAACTTGCATGACATCTATTGTCCATCCCTCCCGCGGCAGCGGGGTCCAAAAGGAAACTACGGGATATTAAGGTTCTCCTTTTAATAAAGAACCGGACCAACGTATTAGCACTTGGTGAACACATGAACTCCTCAAACTATGGTCATCACCGGGAGTGGTTCCTCTTATTGTCACTCCGAGGTTGCCGGATCATAACACATAGTAGGTAACTACAACTTGCAAGATCGGATGTAAAACACACATATATTGGTGACAACATAATAATTTCAGATCTGAAATCATGGCACTCGGGCCCTAGTGACAAGCATTAAGGATGGCAAAGTAGTAGCAATATCAATCTCAGAACATAGTGGATACTAGGGATCAATCCCCATCAAAACTAACTCGATTACATGATAGATCTCATCCTACTCATCACCGCCCAACGAGCCTACGAATAGATTACTCACGAACGACGAAGAGCTTCATGGAACTGGATAGGGAAGAAGGTTGATGATGACGATGGCGATGATTTCCCCTCTCCAGAGCCCAAGACAAACTCCAGATCTGCCCTCCAGATGAAGAACAGGTGGTGGCGGCGCCTCCGTATCGCAAACGCAACGAAAACTTCTCTTTTTATTTTTTCTGGGATGAAAGTGAACTTATAGACCTAAGGTTGGGGGCGGCAGAGCCGTGTGGGCCCCACAAGCCTGCCCACCGCCACCAGGGGGGTGGTGGAGCCAGGGCTTGTGGCCCACTGGCCCACCCCCTCTGGTGGAACTTGGCGCAGATATTTTTCATATTTTCCATAAATGATCTCCGTAAATTTTCAGGACGTTTGGAGAACTTTCATTTCTGCACAAAAATAACACCAGGGCAATTCTCCTGAAAACAGCGTCAGTCCAGGTTAGTTCCATTCAAATCATGCAAATTAGAGTCCAAAACAAGGGCAAAATAGTTTGGAAAAGTAGATACGTATCAACCCCCCCAAGCTTAAAACCTTGCTTGTCCTCAAGCAACTCAGTTGACAAACTGAGAGAGAAAGAAAATTTTTGACAAACTCTGTTTGATCTTGTTGTTGCAACTATGTCTAACTCATAACCAGAATTTCAGCAAGATCATAAGTTAACCACATAAGCAAGTGACACAAAGGTCTCACGGTAAACTAATATTGGCATAATCAACTAACGAGCATATAATAATGAGTTTCAAATACCAACAATTCAATCAAAACAAGCATGAAGCAATATGAATAGGTGGTATCTCGCTAGCTCTTTCTAAGACCGCAAAACATAAATGCAGAGCACTTTCAAAGATCAAGGGCTGGCTAAACATTGTAATTCATAGCAACGAAGATCGAGTCATAGTCATACTCAATATCAATCAAAAGCAAAGCATAAAAATGACAGAGGTGCTCTCTAATTGGTGCTTATAAAAGAAGAGGATGACTCCACAGGAAAATAAATAGACAGGCCCTTCGCAGAGGGAAGCATTGATTTGCAGAGGTGCCAGAGCTCAAGCTTTAAAAACACAGATAATAATTTTGGGTGGCATGCTTTCATTGTCAACGCAATGACCAAGAGTTCTCATTATCTTCCATGCTACTCATGTTATAGGCGGTTCCCAAACATAAAAGTAAAGTTTTAACTCCCCCACCACCAATCAATCGCACTCCACGGCTAGTCGAATCGTCGGGTACCGTCCATACTAACATCAATGCGGGGGGAGTCTTGTTTTACAGTTATGTTTTCGATTTAAGGGTGGAACTGGGCATTCCAATTACCGGCCCCTTTCTCGTGAATGACAGTGAATAAACACATGTCGAGGATAACACTCCTAGCATGGAAGATACCAATAGCCCCCTGTCACCACATGAGCGGTTCGGGCATGCAAAACAGATCATTTCTTGAAGGTTTAGAGAGTGGCACATGCAAATTTACTTGGAACGGCAGGTTGATACCGCAAATCGGTAGGTATAGTGGACTCTCATGGAAAAACATTTGGGTTTATGGAAGTGGATGCACAAGCAGTATTCCGCTTAGTACAAGTGAAGGCTAGCAAAAGACTGGGAAGCGACCAACTAGAGAGCGACAACAGTCATCAAGATGCAATGAGTTTGACTAACATTGAATGCAAGCATGAAGAGGATATAAATCACCATGAACACGAACATCATAGAGGCTATGTTGATTTTGTTTCAACTACGTGCATGAACATGCGCCAAGTCAAGCCACTTGAAACATTCAAAGGAGAATACCATCCTATCATACTACATCATAGTCATCTCAAAATCTATGTTGGCATTCAAGACAAACCATTATATACTCTCAGCTAACTAAGCATTGCTTCAGAAACTATGATCTCTAAGTTGTCATTTCAAACATGGTTCTCTCACAACAAAGCTAAATCTGGGTCGACAAGCTAGTCATATTTACAAAAACAAAATAGATAGAGTTCGTACCAGCTTTTCAGTCTCAGTCACTTCATCATATATCATCATTATTGCCTTTCATTTTCACGATCGAACGATGTGAACAATAATAAGAGTGCTCGTGCATTGGACTAAGCTGAATCTGTAGGCAAACACAAAGGAAAAAGGCAAAGTAATATGGCTCTTTGAAAGCTAAACAGGTAAGCATGCAAGAACCACTAAACATTGTAACCAATATCTTCTACCTTGACCCAAAGAAAAAAAGAACTATTTACACGGGAAAGCTCCCAACAAGCAAAAGAAGAAAGAAAAATCTTTTTGGGTTTTCTCAAAAGGACACAAAACAAGAAAACAAGAAAACGAAAATAAACTAGCATGGATAATACAGTGGCAAAGTGTAAACACCGGCTAACAAAGGGAAAGCATAAGCATGAATGTAAAGTCGGTGAGAACACGTACTCCCCCAAGCTTAGGCTTTTGGCCTAGCTTGATCTACTCCCATGGTGGGAAATAACCAGCTCCACGATACTCCGGAGCAGACTGTGGATGCCACTGCTATGTGAGCTCCTCTAGCTCCCACTGATAAACTGGCGTCTGGTACTCGACTGGCGGCTCGGGCAGGGGCGCATGTGGTTGGGCCAAGCCCCAATATGCGTAGATGTCCGCGAGCATAATAGTGTACCTGCCTGCATGAAGATCGAACAAAGAAGGAGCAGGCAAAGTAATAGTCTCTCGAGTACCCTGACTAAATACCAGGTTATAAATCATCCGTCTACTAGCATCTCTATCCAGAAAATCATGGCGAACCATGCTGTCATAATCCAGATATTTCTCAGGGAGAAGCATCTCTCCTTCCTCTCCCAGTCTAATGGGTATCTCAAAGTGTCTGGCAAGACGGGTAGCATAGGTACCTCCATAGACAACATCTTTAGAACGGTTCAGGTTCAACCGTTGGGCTACTATAGCGCCCAAGCTATAAGTCTTATCGTTATAAAGGCCTTCGCGCAAAATCGCAAGGTCTGGAGAACTAAGTGATCCAGCCTCCCCATGGCCAATCAAACATTTTCCCACAAATAGTGAGAAGTACCGAAGCACAGGAAAATGTATGCTAGCAATTCTAGCGCGAGACACTCCTCTCTCCTCTCCAACAGCAATAGAACCAATAAAATCCTCCAAGTCCCGTGGACGAGGGTCACGGATATCCCCAACATAAGGTAATTTGCATACATTACAAAAATCCTGCAGCGTCATGCACTGGGGGACATCGTATATCATGAACTCAACCATGGGAGGATTCTTCCTCGAATAAAAGTTGAAGCTTTGAATGAAAATATTGGTGAGGAGGAGGTATTGTGAGCACTTATCTTCAACGAACACAGTAAGACGTGCGTTCTCCACCAAGTAATAAAAGTCTTCATAAAGTCCGGCGGCACGCAAAAATTCATCACTTGGCCACTCGCACGCTCGAACTTCTGTGACCCAAGGAACTACGTACTTGGGGTGGTTCTTCTCATCCTCCTTTGGTTACGGCTTGAGGAGCCTCTCAAGAACCTACTCATCTTTTCCTTTTTCTAGCTCTGAAAAATTCTAGAATTTTTAGAGACTTCGAAAGAAAAGTGAATAAGTATTAACCCAACTTGTAGCAACTACTCCTACTAGTGCCTAGAGACTGTATCACGCGCTAAAACTACTTGGGACCAGCTAAAATCAACCTTTCAAGCTCAAGAATAGGGTCACCAAGGTAGCAAGAATACGCGAAAGATAAAGCACTAGAGCAGAAACTAATTGGACCAATGGAGGAGTCACTTACCAAGGAGTAATTTCCTCAAAACGGTTCGGAGAATGGTGCTTTGAGCAAGGAGATCGAAAATCATAGCCAAATGAGCAAGAACACGGGTTTGAGCTATGAAACAATTTTTTCTGGAGGTGGAAGAAGAGGCTGGGAGCTGGAATGAGTGGAGGGGGTCCCTGTGGGCCCCACAAGCTTGCACTCCGCCACCAGGGGCTAGGTGGCGGTGGCAGGGCTTGTGGCCCACTGGTCTGGCCCCCAGGCCAGCTCTCAGGCCCAGTAATTTTCAAAAATTCTAGACAAAATCATACTAAGTTTTCAGGACCATCGGAGAACTTTTATTTTCGAGGTATTTTTATCCGGGACGATAAAACAGAAAACAGGAAAAACTAAACTAATTCTATCATTTTTCTTCTAAGCAGCAGAAAATGAAAGCTTAAAACAAAGGTATGTGACTCTTTGATTCATCCGTTTCATGGTTATCGAAAGAAATCCGTCAATGGGGTTGATCAAGTCCTCATGACAAAACCTTCTCGAATCGCAAGAGAGAACGGAGAATTTTCTAATAGCCACTAAGTCACCTCAATGGGGATATGTATCTCCCCAACAAGCAAATCATACTTCATCTTGACACGAGGAATAGGGCATTCAAAGCTCCCAATGAGAATCGATGAAGTCTTTTCGATAGCATTGATGCAATGTACTTGATATCGTTTCTTCGGAAAGTGCACTGTGTGCTCATTACCGTTGACATGGAAAGTGACATTGCCTTTGTTGCAATCTATAACAGCCCCGTTGTGTTTAAAAAGGGTCTTCCGAGGATGACAGCCATGGTATCATCCTCGGGAATATCCAAGATAACAAAGTCTGTTAAGATAGTGGTGTTAGCAACCACAACAAGCACATCCTCGCAAATGCCGATAGGGAAAGCAGTTGATTTGTCGGCCATTTGCAGAGAAATTTCAGTGGGTGTCAACTTATCCAATTCAAGTCTACGATAAAGAGAAAGCGGCATAACACTAACACCGGCTCCAAGGTCACATAAGGCAGTTCTTACGTAGTTTCCTTTAATGGAGCAAGGTATAGTGGGCACTCCAGGATCACCAAGTTTCTTAGGAGTTCCACCTTTGAAAGTGTAATTGGCAAGCATGGTGGAGATCTCAAGATCTGGTATCTTCAGTTTATTAGTCACGATATCTTTCATGTACTTGGCATACGGAGACATCTTGAGCATATCAGTTAACCGCATCTGCAGAAAGATGGGTCTTATCATCTCAACGAAGCGCTCAAAATCCTGATCATCCTTTTTCTTGGATGGCTTAGGAGGAAAGGGCATAGATCTCTGAACCCATGGTTCCCTTTCTTTACCATGCTTCCTAGCAGTGAAGTCATTCTTATCGTATTTCTTAGGTTGTGGGTTATCAGGATTAACCGTAGGTTCAATCTCCACATCCTCATCATTGCTAGGTTGAGCATTATTATGAACATCACTGTCCATATTGTCACCAGGTTGATGTTCAACACCAGATTGTGTTTCTGCATCAGACGTAGAAATATCATTAGGTTCTTCCGGTGTGACAGTATTTGGTGAACTGGCATGGAGGTTTCTATCATCCTTCTTTTTCTCCTTATGATGACTAGGTGTATCAGCATTGATTCCTTGAGAATCTTGATCAATTCTCTTAGGATGACCTTCAGGATACAAAGGTTCCTGAGTCATTTTGCCTCCTCTAGTAATGACTCTGACAGAGTTGTCATTTAATTCATTGAACAGGTCATTCTGAGCATTAAGTACTTGTTCTACCTGAGTAGTAATCATAGAGGCATGTTTACTTAGAAGCTTCAGATCATTGACATTTCTGTCTACACAAACACTTAAATGGCTAAGCATACGAGTACTTTGTTCCAAATGTCTGCTAACATAATCATTGAAACTCTGTTGTTTGGCAACAAAGTTGTCAAATTCATCAAAGCATAGGCTAGCATGTTTGTCAAAAGGAATATCACTCTCATCAAACCTACGCAGAGAATTCACTTCTACTACCTGTATAGGGTTATCGAGACCATGGATCTCTTCGATAGGTGGTAGATTTTTGACATCTTCAGATCTAATGCCTTTCTCTTGCATAGATTTCTTGGTTTCTTGCATATCTTCAGGACTGAGGAATAGAATACCTCTTTTCTTAGGAGTTGGCTTAGGAGGTGGTTCGGGAATAGTCCAAGCATTATCGTTGATCAAGATGTTATTCAGTAGGGTCGCAACTTGTTCTACAGTTCGTTCCTTATAAACACAACCGCCACAACTATCTAGGTGGTCTCTAGAGGCATCGGTAAGTCCGTTATAGAGGATATCAAGTATCTCGTTCTTCTTAAGAGGGTGATCAGGCAAAGCATTCTGTAGCTGGACGAGCCTCCCCCAAGCATGTGGAAGACTCTCTTCTTGGAGTTGAGCAAAGTTGTATATTTCCTGCAAGGCAGCTTGGTTCTTATGGGCAGGGAAATATTTCTCACGGAAGTAATAGACCATGTCCTGGGGACTACTCACACATCCAGGAGCAAGAGAGGTGAACCAGGCTTTAGCGTCATCCTTTAGAGAGAAAGGAAACAACTTAAGGATATAGTAGTGGCGGATCTTCTCCTCATTAGTGAAAAGGGTGGCTATATTGTGAAGTTTGGCAAGATGGGCTACGACCGTTTCAGACTCATAACCGTGAAAAGTATCAGATTCGACTAGAGAGATTATCTCAGGATCGACAGAGAATTCATAATCCTTATCGGTGATAAAGATAGGTGAAGTGGAAAACTTCGGGTCGTATTTCATCTTAGCTTTCAGAGATTTTTCCTTCCAATTGAGAAGTAATTTCTCAGCGTCATAGGCATCCTTACACGCAAGAAAATCCTCAGCTATCTCTCCCTCCATAACGTAACCCTCAGGTATATCAGGCAATTCATATCTAGGAGAGCTAGATCTAGCAGGAGCAAAATCAGGTCCTATCTCAATAGTATCGACAGTTTCAGAAGCATCATGAGCATTGGCAGTAACTCTAGCAATATGAGCATCAAGGAACACCCCTAGTGGAACATCATGCAAAGTAGTATCTCTAGCAGTATCAAGCATAGCATCATCAGGCATAGCATCTCTAGCAGTATCAGGCATAGTATCAAGCATAGCATCTCTAGCAGTAGCATCATAAGCATCATCAAGCACAGTCAACATATCAAGATTTCTACCAGGAGGTGATGTCGCAAACTTACTCATAACTGAAGGTGAATCAAGTGCAGAGCTAGATGGCAATTCCTTACATCCCCTCGTAGTTGAGGGCAAGACTTTGGTCTTCGGATCCTTCAGATTCTTCATAGTGATCAGCAGATATAAATCCCAAGTGACTCAGAGAATATAGCAATACCTCCCCGGCAACGGCGCCAGAAAAATGCTTGATGTCAATTGTTCTTCCCCTTGCAACGGCACCAGAAGAATGCTGCTAGCACTCTCCGGCAATCGAAACTAGAAGAATGTTGTTGACGGCCCACCAGCGCATGGGATCGTAGCAGTTTTCGAGGGTAGAGTATTTGACCCAAATTTGTTGGTACGCCTATAGGAGGTGAGAGGATACTCTCAAGTACTAGCAGCTGAATATGTCAGATTCAACCACACCTGAAAGATTAGTATCTGCAAGCAAAGTAGTAACAGCAAAGTAGGACAAACTCGTAGGCAATGGGTCGGTGATTTGTTTGGATGATATTCATCATGCAACAGTTATAATACGGAGAGATATGTGGCTAGCTCCCGTTCGTCAATGTGATGTAGGCATGCATTCCGTGTGTCGTCATACGTGCTTAGGGAAAAGAACTTGCATGATATCTATTGTCCATCCCTCCCGTGGCAGCGAGGTGCAAAAGGAAACTACGGGATATTAAGGTTCTCCTTTTAATAAAGAACCGGACCAACGCATTAGCACTTGGTGAACACATGAACTCCTCAAACTATGGTCATCACCGGGAGTGGTTTCGGTTATTGTCACTCCGGGGTTGCCAGGTCATAACACATAGTAGGTAACTACAACTTGCAAGATCAGATCTAAAACACACATATATTGGTGACAACATAATAATTTCAGATCTGGAATCATGACACTCGGGCCCTAGTGACAAGCATTAAGCATGGCAAAGTAGTAGCAACATCAATCTCAGAACATAGTGGATACTAGGGATCAATCCCCATCAAAACTAACTCGATTATATGATAGATCTCATCCTACTCATCACCGCCCAGCAAGCCTACGAATAGATTACTCACGAACGACGAAGAGCTTCATAGAATTGGAGAGGGAAGAAGGTTGATGATGACGATGGCGACAATTTCCCCTCTCCGGAGCCCAAGACGGACTCCAGATCTGCCCTCCAGATGAAGAACAGGTGGTGGCGGCGCCTCCGTATCGCAAACGCGACGAAAACTTCTCTTTTTATTTTTTTTCTGGGACGAAAGTGAACTTATAGACCTGAGGTTGGGGGGCGGCAGAGCCGTGTGGGCCCCACAAGCCTGCCCACCGCCACCGGGAGGGGTGGCGGAGCCAGGGCTTGTGGCCCACTGGCCACCCCCTCAGGTGGAACTTAGTGCAGATATTTTTCATATTTTCCATAAATGATCTTCGTAAATTTTCAGGACGTTTGGAGAACTTTGATTTCTGCACAAAAATAACACCAAGGCAATTCTGCTGAAAACAGCGTCAGTCCAGGTTAGTTCCATTCAAATCATGCAAATTAGAGTCCAAAACAAGGGCAAAAGAGTTTGGAAAAGTAGATATGATGGAGACGTATCACCCCTCTCTTGTTGCTGGTCTCTCCATAGGAAAATCTGAATATGCATAGGAATTTTTTTGAATTTATGCTACGTTACCCAACAGTGGTATCAGAGCCAGGTTTTCTATGCGTAGATTCTATGCACGAGTAGAACACAAAAGGTTGTGGGCGATGATTTGTCAATTGCTTGCCGCTACTGGTCTTATTCTTTTCTCGCGGTATTGTGGGATGAAGCGGCCCGGACCGACATTACACGTACGCTTACGTGAGACTGGTTCCACTGACAAACATGCACGCCGTGCATAAAGATGGCTAGCGGGTGTCTGTCTCTCCTACTCTAGTCGGATTGGATTTGATGAAAAGGGTCCTTATGAAGGGTAACTAGCTTTGGCATATCATCGTTGTGGCTGTCACGTAGGTAAGAAAGCATTCTTGCTAGAAACCCAAATCAGCCACGTAAAACTTGCAACAACAATTAGAGGACGTCTAACTTTTTTTTTGCAGGGTTTGACATGTGATGTGATATGGCCAAAGTTGTGATGTTGCATGTATGATGTATGAGATGATCATGTTATTGTAATAGGTTTCACGACTTGCATGTCGATGAGTATGACAACCGACAGGAGCCATAGGAGTCGTCTTAATTTATTGTATGAGATGCAACGCCATGTGCTTAGTACTTTTACTTCATTGCTAACGGTTAGCTATAGTAGTAGTGATAGTAGTAGTTGGCGTGACGACTTCACGGATACACGATGATGGAGATCATGGTGTCACGCCGGTGACAATGATAATCATGCAATGCCTGAAGATGGAGATCGAAAGAGCAAAGATGATAATGGCCATATCATGTCACTATATGATTGCATTGTGATGTTTATCATGTTTTTCATCTTATTGCTTAGAACGACGGTAGCATAATAAGATGATCCCTCTTAAAATTTCGAGAACGTATTCCCCTAAGTGTGCACCGTTGCGAAGGATCGTTGTCTCGAAGCACCACGTGATGATCGGGTGTGATAGATTCTAACATTCGCATACAACGGGTCTAAGCCAGATTTACACACGCGAAACACCTAGGTTGACTCGACGAGCTTAGCATGTACAGACATGACCTTGAATACAAGAGACCGAAAGGTCGAACATGAGTCGTATGGTTGAATACGATTAGCGTGAAGTTTCTCACCATGGTGACTAGTCCGTCTCACGTGATGATCGGACACGGGTTAGTCAACATGGATCATGTATCACTTAGATGACCGGAGGGATATCGATTTAAGTGGGAGTTCATACTTAATTTGATTAAATGAACTTAATTGTCATGAACTTAGTCTAAAAGTTGTCTTTATAAATATTGTAGATGGCCAACGTCAACCTCAATTTCAACGCATTCCTAGAGAAAAACAAGCTGAAAGATGATGGTAGCAACTATGCGGACTGGGTTCGCAACTTGAAGCTCATCCTTGAAGCAGCCAAAAATGCTTATGTCCTTGATGCGCCGCTAGGTGACCCACCCACTCCTGCAGCAGCTCAGGACATTTTGAACGTCTGGCAAACGCGGAGTGATGACTACTTTCTGGTTAGGTGTGGCATGTTATACAGTTTGGAAACGGGGCTCCAAAGGCGTTTTAAGCAACACGGTGCATATGAGATGTTCCAAGAGCTGAAACTAGTTTTTCAAGCTCATGCCGTGTCGAGAGATATGAAGTCTCCGACAAGTTCTTTAGGTGTAAGATGGAGGAGAACAGTTCGGTCAGTGAGCACATACTCAAAATGTCTGGGTTACACGGTCGTCTGACTTCACTTGGAGTCGAACTTCCGGATGATGCTATAATTGACAGAATCCTCCAGTCTCTCCCACCAAGCTACAAAGGTTTTGTGCTGAACTACAACATGCAAGGGATGGAGAAGACCATTCCCGAGTTGTACTCGATGCTCAAGTCTGCAGAAGTAGAAATCAAGAAAGAGCATCAAGTGTTGATGGCCAACAAGACCACTAGTTTCAATAAGGGAAAGGGTAAGAAGAACTTCAAGAAAGACGGCAAAGCCGTTGCCGCGCCCGGTAAGCCAGATGCCGGGAAGAAGAAAAAGAATGGACCCAAGCCTGAGACTGAGTGCTTCTATTGCAAGGGAAAAGGTCACTGGAAGCGGAACTGCCCCAAATACTTAGCGGACAAGAAGGCCGGCAACGTTAAAGGTATATGTGATATACATGTTATTCATGTGTACCTTGCCAGCGCTCGTAGTAGCTCCTGGGTATTTGATACCGGTGTTGTTGCTCACATTTGCAACTCAAAGCAGGAACTGCGTAATAAGCGGAGACTGGCCAAGGACGAGGTGACAATGCGCGTCAGGAATGGCTCCAAGGTCGATGTGATCGCCGTCGGCACGCTACCTCTACATCTACCGTCGGGATTAGTTTTAAACCTTAATAATTGTTATTTAGTACCAGCTTTGAGCATGAATATTGTATCAGGGTCTTGTTTAATGCGAGACGGCTACTCATTTAAGTCGGAGAATAATGGTTGTTCTATTTATATGAGTGATATGTTTTATGGTCATGCTCCGCTGGTGAATGGTTTATTCTTGATGAATCTCGATCGTGATGTTACACATATTCATAGTGTGAGTACCAAAAGATGTAAAGTTGATAATGATAGTCCCACATACTTGTGGCACTGCCGCCTTGGTCATATCGGTGTTAAGCGCATGAAGAAGCTCCATACTGATGGACTATTAGAGACTCTTGACTTTGAATCATTTGACACATGAGAACCGTGCCTCATGGGCAAGATGACTAAGACTCCATTATCAGGAATAATGGAGAGAGCAACCGACTTATTGGAAATAGTACATATTGATGTGTGCGGTCCAATGAACGTTGAAGCTCGCGGTGGCTATTGTTATGTTCTCACTCTCACCGATGATTTGAGTAGGTATGGGTATATCTACTTGATGAAGCACAAATCTGAGACATTTGAAAAGTTCAAGGAATTTCAGAGTGAGGTCGAGAATCAACGTGACAGAAAAATTAAGTGTCTACGATCTGATCATGAAGGAGAATATTTGAGTCACGAGTTTGGCACACACCTAAGGAAGTGTGGAATCGTTTCACAACTGACGCCGCCTGGCACATCGCAACGCAACGGAGTGTCTGAACGTCGTAATCGCACTTTATTAGATATGGTACGATCTATGATGTTTCTTACTAACTTACCGCTATCATTTTGGGGATACGCACTAGAAACTGCAACATTCACTTTAAATAGGGCACTGTCTAAATCCGTTGAGACGACACCGTATGAACTATGGTTTGGCAAGAAACCTAAGTTGTCGTTTCTTAAAGTTTGGGGCTGCGATGCTGATGTGAAGAAACTTCAACCAGAAAAGCTCGAACCCAAAGCGGAGAAATGTGTATTCATAGGATACCCTAAGGAAACTATTGGGTATACCTTCTATCTTAGATCCGAAGGTAAAACCTTTGTTGCCAAGAACAGATCCTTTCTAGAGAAAGAGTTTCTCTCGAAAGAAGTAAGTGGGAGGAAAGTAGAACTTGATGAGGTAATTACACCCCCTCTCGAGAAGGAAAGTAGCGCAGCGCGGGAAATTGTTCGTGTGGCGCCTGCACCAACTAAAGAGGAAGTTAATGATAATGATCATGAAGCTTCAGATCAAGTTACTGTAAGTGCATCTAGTGCCCCTTAGTGATTTTGGTGGTTTGAAGACTTATAGGTTAAGTATCTAATGTGTTTATGAGTGTACACAGGATCTATAAGTCATTGAGGAGTTTGAGATATTTGAAGAATATCGACCCCTTAAAATGTATATCTTCGGTTGAAGAAATTGGTCTGAAGCTGAAGAAATGAATCGCGAGGAATCTGCGATGAAATTGATATTCCTCATGAAGATACTGATATTGAGGAATCCGATGTGTCCTGAAGAAAATCACTTTGAAGAATTTGAAGCATGAAGATTTACTCTTTCTGTTTTATTTTCTTCGCATTTGAGTAATAGGAACACCGTACTGTTCAAGGGGGTCGAAGTTACACTTCGGAATGAATTTCCTCATGATGCTCAACCCAAGCCTAATCCTACCAAAAGCCTCAAGTGAGGAATACGAGTGACATGAGGACTCTCGTAGTTGAGGGTTCCGACCGTTTTGATAGCCACGCCAAGTCACTGGTCTTATCCACTCCAACGGTCATATTATTTAAGGGCATTAGTGTCAAATCATGTCGGGATGCTCCCAGGCTATAAATAGCCAACCCCCACAACCATTAGCTGGTTGGTTGCTCCGTTAGAAACTGACACTTGTCATAAGAGCAACCCAATTCCTTAGAGTCTTCGAGAGTAATTCATCAGTGAGGAAATACCCCATACACCGAAACCACAAACCAAACCTAGTGATTGAGCATCACTGAAGAAGTTGTTCCTGTGTGGGACTGAAGCCTTTTACCTTTGAGGACTGTGCATCCTCCAGACGGTTAGGCGTCATGGTCTAGAGCTTTCTAGCAGTCAATTGTGGATCGCCGGGTGACCAAGTTTGTCAGGGTTTGGAAGTCTGCCCTGAAGACTTACCACGAGTGTTGGGCGAGGACTGTGTGTCCTTAGCTCAAGGAGAATACGGTAGGGACTGTGTGTCCCGGGACTGTGTGTCCTTTGGTTTCAATACCAAGCCGCTCCAAACCAGATGTACGACTATCACAGCAGTTGGAACTGGGTCATCAACGAGTGTCTTCACTTAGAAACGGGTTCTAATTCCTCAACTCCTTACTTTCCTCGTATTATGTGTTGATGACTTTCACTGCTACTATTTCAAGAATTTGCTGAAGACTTTCTCTGAATTTCCTCAACCCCAAATTCTTCACGTCAGTTTATCCTCATCTGTATTCTGCGTGCCTGCTCACTATGCAATCTGTTTTCACACTCCTCACTCTGAAAAACTGCTGTTGTGAAACTTTGCACTTCTGATCCTTTACTGTTTCCGCTGTGAGTTAGTCATCAGTGAGGAATTTCCTCAGTGATGAAATTCTAAAAATCTCCTATTCACCCCCCTCTAGTCGATATAACACAGTTTCAATTGGTATCAGAGCGAGGTACTCCCTTGTTCTGTGTGATTTTGGTTTAACCACCTGGAGTTTTAGTTATGTCGACTGCAGGCATGTTTAAGGTGACTGCAGCATGTCCTACCTTCGAAGGAAAGAATTTCCCTTCTGGAAGAACAAAATGCAAATGCATCTACAAGCTATTGATAATGATCTCTAGTATATTGTGGAACTTGGCATCCCCATCATCTCTGCCAGTGTCTCTGCTGCTGATGTGAAGAAATTCAAGCGACTCGATTCTCAAGCGAAGAATATCATCTGTGGCCATCTAAGCCCATGCCAGTTTGCAAGAGTAAGTGCTTTGGGCTCTGCAACACTGATCTGGGAGAGACTGTGCAAAGTAAATGAAGGAGTATCAACCCAGCGTGACTCTCGTGTTGATATTCTTCGCAATCTCTTCAATCGCTTCAAGAGACATGACAATGAAAGCTGCCAAGATACCTTTGATCGCCTCACTGACATATCAAATGAACTGCAAGAACTGGGAGCTCGAGACATCACTGATCACGAAGTTGTGAAGAAACTGCTGAGATCTTTGGATTCTTCATTTGATACTTTAGTTCTGATGATTCAAGAAAGACCAGACTACAAGATGCTTGATCCAGCTGATATACTCGAAAGGCTAAATACTCATGAATTCCAGCTAGAAGAAAAGAAAGATCTATATGGACCAAGCTATTCCAGACCACGTGCACTCAAGGCTAGAGCAATTTCTTCATCTGAAGAAGAAGACACAGATGACAGCATTGGTGACCCTGAAGAATTTGGACAGGAGCTTGCAATGCTCGTGAGGAAATTCCAGAGATTTACACGACGAGGACAGTTTGGTAAATCTTCAAGAAGAGACATGAGGAAATCAGAATCTTCATCTCAGGACTACAAGAAACGAACCTGCCACAAGTGCAAGAAATCAGGTCATTACATTGCTGATTGTCCCCGTTGGGGAAAGGAATCAAAGAAGAAGAAATACAAGGATGACAGTTCTGATGACTCGAAGAAGAAGAAGAAATCTTCAAAATCCTCATCGTCAAAGCCCTCATTGCACAAGAAGACTAGTTTCAGAAAGGCTCGGGCACTCATTGGCAAGGAAATGGACTCAGAGGCAGAATTAGAGGAAGGTGATGAAGAAGAGGGTTCTGATGAAGATTCAGAATCCGGACAGGCTAGTCTTGCACTGGCAACCACTTTCGTCAGCAAGTCAATCTTCAATCTTGAAGAAAATGATTGCACCATCCACACTGATGACTATGATGATGACTTCACTCCAACCTATTGCTTCATGGCAAAAGGTTCAAAGGTACCAAATAATGCCTCCTCCTCTGATTCAAGTGACTGTGAACCTGATGATTATAAGAAACCCAGTTATAGTAAACTTGCTATCCTTGCCACTAAACAACAAACTGCCCTGGAAAAGCTTCAGAAACTGCTGGATAAAAGTGATGATCTGTTGAATGATGAAATGAACCTTACCCAAATCCTCACTGAAGATGTGAAAAGTCTTCATTCCAGATTTGATAATCTTCGGGATCATTATGATACACTCCTCACTAATCATGAGAAGCTTTCCTATGAATTTCTTCAAAGGAAGCTTGATCTTGAGAAGCTGAGGATGTCTCATGATGATCTTCGTATGGAAAATGATTCATTACTAGCTCAGCAGATCATTGCTGGTCAAGTTGAATTCATTCCTCCATGTCTTAAATGCATTGAACGCGAAACTGCTAATTCCTCACCAGAATCATCAAATGCTACTATTGCTACAAATTCTTCAACTGCACCTGTTGTGTCTATTTCCTCACTTGAGGAAAACACAAATGTTACTGATGAAAATGCAGGGTTGAAGGAATTGTACGTGACAGGCATATACAAAAGCCTCAAAGGACATCAAACCCTTTGTGATGTGCTCAAAAAGCAGATCTTGAACAGGAACCCGA
The DNA here is from genome assembly GCF_904849725.1 of Hordeum vulgare subsp. vulgare. NCBI lineage: Eukaryota > Viridiplantae > Streptophyta > Magnoliopsida > Poales > Poaceae > Hordeum > Hordeum vulgare. The sequence goes on along the minus strand of NC_058524.1, from coordinate 502,284,566 downwards.
GGAACGAAGGAATTGCCTTTGAGAGGAAATTAAATGCTGATGGATCTTATTGGAAACCTGAGCAGTATCCCAGAACATCATGGGTTGCTGCTACCGGGCCTCCTTTTGATCCATCTAATCTAACTGGCTTTTCATGTGAATTATCCTATTACTCAGATGAGTCATTTGACTCCAACTATAAACTGTTCAAAAATCAATCTGGTGAAGTATTTTCTCCATATGTTGGAACTAACTGCAGGAATGGCCCTCCCTTGAGGAAAATCTGGGTTCCCAAAAGTTGTCTTGAAAATCGTCAGGTGAATGTCCTCATGACACCACCACTGAAGAATCTGAACCCCAGATCAAATTCCTCAGGAGGACCAAAGTCTTCAAGAGGATCAAAATCCTCAACTGGTCAAAACTATGCTCGTACCCGTGCTAATGCGTCAAACATGCAGGGAAACTACAAGGAATATGAATATGAGCGTTACTCCTCAAATCATTATGTTCATAAATCCTCTAACCAGTTCTCTGCATATTCATATGAGTACTTTAACCCCCCTACTGTTAAGAGAAGTGCATTGGCTTCAATGCCACCTTTCTCATATGGTGCTCGCAGGATGATGAATGCTTTGCCACCCGTTCAGATGTGGGTGGTGAAGAAATCGAACTAATCACTTCTACAGGTCAGGTCTCCAGATGAAAATCATCATCTGAAGAAATTGCTGGAGACCTGAGGAAATGCTTGATGGGACGCAAGCTAATGATTGATGAAATAGAAATATTTCACACGTCCTTATATTTTTGCTATGATGAAATTCTTATCTGATGAAATCAATATCATATTCTTCAAATCTGAAGCATATGAGATGGTAAGCTATACTAATTCATCTGCAGGATGACAAACCCAAGAATACTGAGTGGGTTCTTGATAGTGGCTGCACACATCACATGAATGGTGATAAAAGCTTACTGATGAATATGCCACTAACTCCATCACCTGTGAAGCAAATCACATATGCTGACAAAGGTAAAAGCAAGGTATTGGGACTTGGCAAAGTGGCTATTTCCAAGGATAGGCATATGGACAAAGTGATGCTTGTTGAATCCCTTGGTTTTAACCTAATGTCTGTCTCGATGCTTTGTGATCTTGATATGATTGTTATCTTTGGTAGATATAGATGTGTAGTCATCATGGAATATGACAGAAGGATGGTTGTGGCACCGAAGACTAGGTCATGCCGGCATGAGGAATTTGCACACGCTCGCGAAGAAGAAGCATGTCATCGGCATCGAATCAGTCAAATTCCTCAAGGATCATCTTTGCGGTGCCTGTGAATCTGGCAAAATGACCAGATCCAAGCATCCCTCGAAGACTAGCATGACCACTACACGTCCATTCGAATTGCTTCATATGGATCTATTTGGACCTACTCACTATGCCACACGAACCAATACAGCATCCTTATATGGCTTCGTCATAGTTGATGATTATTCCAGATATACTTGGGTGCATATCATAGTATATAAAACAGAAGTGCGGGAAATCTTCAAACGATTTTGTTCAAGGGCCTCGACGAACTTTGGCATCAAGATCAAACATATCAGGAGTGATAATGGAACCGAGTTCAAAAACACTGGTCTTGATGATTATCTTGATGAACTTGGTATTAGTCACGAATTATCTACTCCTTATACTCCTCAGCAGAATGGTGTCGTCGAAAGGAAGAACAGGACTCTGGTTGAAATGGCAAGAACTATGCTTGAAGAATATCAGACTCCTCGTCGCTTTTGGCCTGAAGCAATCAACACTGCATGCCATATCATCAACAGGGTATATCTTCACAAATTCCTCAAGAAAACCTCATATGAACTCCTCACTGACAAGAAACCCAATGTAAGTTATTTCAAAGTCTTCGGTGCAAAATGTTGGATTAGAGATCCTCACCATAGCTCAAAATTTGCACCTAAGGCACATGAAGGTTTTATGCTCGGTTATGGAAAGGACTTGCACACTTACAGAGTCTTCAACAACTATCACAACAAAGTTGTTGAGACTGTAGATGTGCGGTTCGATGAAACTAATGGCTCGCAAAGAGAGCAATTGCCTTCTGATCCAGATAAGTTGTCTCCTGAGGAAGCAATAAAGCTCAAACCTACTGAAGACATTGTCCCCACTAAGGAAATTGGTGAAGAAACGATCCCCATCACTGATGAAAATCAAGAAGATGCTCCTGAGGAAATTGCACCAGAACCACTTCCTCAGCCAAGACGAAATCCTCAACCAGCTCTTCCGAGGATTGCAAATGAAGTAGAACTTGACAAAATCCTCAATGACATCAACGCGCCAGGTCCTCTCACTCGCTCAAAAGCTTCACACTTAGTTAACTTTTGTGGGAATTTTTCCTTTGTATCCATCACAGAACCCTCAAAAGTTGTTGAGGCTTTTCTGGAACCGGAGTGCATCCAAGCTATGCAAGACGAACTTCTTCAATTCAAGCTGAATGACGTATGGGAGCTCGTCAAACGACCAGATCCTCGCAAGCACAACATCATCGGCACCAAGTGGATTTTATGAAACAAGCAAGATGGGGACGGTCAAGTGGTGAGGAACAAGGCACAACTTGTAGCCCAAGGCTACACACAGGTTGAAGGAATAGATTTCGATGAAACTTTTGCACCTGTTGCTAGACTTGAAGCTATTCGAATACTACTTGCTTATGCTAATCATCATAACATCATCTTATATCAAATGGATGTGAAAAGTGCATTCCTCAATGGTAAACTTGAGGAAGAAGTATATGTTGCTCAGCCCCCAGGTTTTGAGGATCCAAAGAATCCAGAAAAAGTCTTCAGACTGAAAAAGGCTCTTTATGGTCTCAAGCAAGCCCCTCGGGCATGGTATGATACATTGAAGGAATTCCTCATGAAGAAAGGCTTCAAACCTGGTTCACTCGATCCAACTCTTTTCACTAAATCCTATGATAATGAGCTATTTGTGTGTCAAATATATGTCGATGATATCATATTTGGCTGTACTGACAAACGATACAGTGATGAATTTGCTTACATGATGAGTGAAGAATATCAGATGTCCATGATGGGGGAGCTGAAATTCTTCTTAGGTCTTCAAATTCGTCAACAAAGCAATGGAATCTTCATATCACAGGAGAAATACCTCAAGGATGTTCTGAGGAAATTCGACATGCATGAATGCAAAGGTGCCAAGACTCCAATGCCTACCAACGGCCACCTCGGCACTGATGAAATGGTAAAGATTTCGATCAGCAGGTATATCGTTCTATGATTGGTTCTTTATTGTATCTATGTGCATCTAGGCCAGATATAATGCTTAGTGTTTGCATGTGTGCATGTTTTCAAGCAAAACCAAAGGAATCACACCATAAGGCTGTGAAACATATTCTTCGATACTTAGCTCACACACCAACACTAGGATTATGGTATCCCAAGGGCTCAAATCTTCATCTAGTAGGGTATTCCGATTCTGACTATGTTGGTGACCGTGTGGATCGCAAGTCAACTTCTGGCACATGCCATTTCCTCGGAAGATCACTAGTTTGCTCGTCCTCAAAGAAGCAGAACTACGTATCACTCTCCACTGCCGAAGCTGAGTACATTGCTGCTGTTTCTTGCTGTGCTCAATTACTATGGATGAAGCAAACCCTCAAGGACTACGGCATCAACATGAAGAATGTGCCTCTCTACTGTGACAATGTGAGTGCTATCAAGATTGCATACAACCCAGTACAACACTCGAAGACCAAGCACATCCAGATTAGTCATCATTTTCTTCGGGACCATGTCCTCAAGGGCAATATCCTCATCGACCATGTGAAGACTGATGATCAACTGGCAGATATCTTCACTAAGCCCTTGGATGAGAAAAGGTTTTCCAAGTTGCGGTGTGAGCTAAATATCTTAGAATCTTCAAATGTTTTGTAAAAACATGCACACATCCTAACACTTATGCAAAATTGATGACTTAGATGTGCAACACATGATGAATCGATTTTTTCAACTGATGAAGAATGTCACTCTGAATGTGAAGAAATCAACGAAGAAATTGATTCTCAGGGCCCTACAACAATTGTACGCGGCGTCTGTAATCAACATTCTTATATGGTGGGTCACGCCACCGCCCAATGTGAAATTCCTCAAGTTGATTTTCTTCAAATGTTCTATTTCCTCAAAAATGTGTTTTTCTTCAAACAGCTGTTCTTCATTGTGACGATTTATCACAAAATCTTCAGAAACACTTGATAACTTTCATTTGACTAGATAGACTGTGATTTCAAGTCCTCAACAGCATTCACTTATAGCTATTTCTTCAATTTGATATTTCTGCTAAGTGAATGTGATCGGACCCTACTTTCCCTCTATGCTATACTCATCCAGTCTATTCAATTCTTCATATGCGTTCTACTTGAAACTTTGTTCAAAATCCTCACTGCGTCCTTGTCAGCTGATGATTTTGTAACGAAAATCCTCAAATCTTCAAAAATTCTTTCTTTAATACACAGTAACTAAACCCCACTTCCCACGATCGGATAACCACGATCTCCACTATCTCCACCGCAGTGTTCGGGAGCTACACGTGTCCTGCGGAGACGTAGAGGCAGGGGCTGTTTGGTCCGGAATTTTCGCGCCAACACTAACTGTTTGGCTATAAATATGTCCTTATCCCCCTCGGCATACTCTTCTTCGCTCCATCGCTCTCCTGCCACAGCAAACACCACCGAACCCTAGCACCATCGCTGGTAGTCTCGTCGCCGGTGAGGAAGAGCTTCGCTACCTCGACTTCTCCGTCGCCGGAACCACGCCGGAGTCGGACCATCTTCGTCCGCCGCCGCCGTGGACGTCCTCTGTCGTCGGGTTAGGGTGCATTGGACACGAGACCAAAGAGCTTCTCTACACACCTTTCTGTGTTCTTCGTGCGCACATTCCAGGGTAAATAAATCCCATTTTTACCGCAAGTTAGATCTAAAATTTTACATCTTCTATGTGAAATCTGTTTTTCCTCAAGAATTGATAAGCACTTGATTCCTCAAACACTACCCATCACCACATCATTGATGAACTATGCTAAGCATCTAAGATTTTCACGAGATTCCTCAATTGTGCGAATTTTCGGATCTGTACAACTCTGGAACCCAAGAACAGTATGCTTAGGCAAATTCCTCAACCACTGGTTATATTCCTCAACTGTCAAACTTTTTCATTCTCTTCAAATCTGAGAACGCATATGACCTCTCCAAATTCCTCGCAACTATACTCTGCTCACAGGTACACACATGTCAGCTGATGAATCTCTCGGTTCTCATCACATTAACTCATTTGCAGCGTTTCTGGAAGAAAATCTTCAAGTCTCATCAGAATCCTCAAGAGTTCAATTTCATCAGCAAAATCCTCAGCTCAAGAAAATGGAGGATAACAGAAAACAGAAGGGAGGAAAGAAACTTGAGCAAAACACAGATGTGGATATCCCTGAGGATATTTACTTGGACTATTGCACGCCTGATGAAAATGAGACAATGGCCAAGAGAAAGATACGGCTGCAGAAGATAGAACGCCGATGGGCGAAGGAATGGAAGGAATACAGATTTGTGACTCCCAAGTATGCGAAGAAATTCGCTCTAAAGCCCCCTGGCAGGCGGGCCCCACTTGAGGATCATCAAGTAGCACATCCCTCAAGCCTCAAGACCATTGATGACTATCCACATGAGAAGGAAAAGCATCTGGCTAAGCTCAAGAAGCAGGCAGAAACTGCAGTGAGGAAATTCAATGAATCCTCAGTTGCTGCCTCTACTGCTGCTACTTCATCTGCCGTTGAGATCTCTCGCTTAGAAATTCCTCAAATGCAGTCTGTACTGTCAAAACCAAGGGCTCCAGAGCCTCAAGAGAAGTCTGCTCAGGCTTCAGTCAAAAACCCTCAGCAACCAAACCTTCAACACCAAAACCCTCAGTACCAATCTCCTCAGCTCCAAAATCCTCAGCACCACCACCAAAGCCTCAAGAGAAACCAGTACAGAAGCAAGTCATGAAGCCTATGACCGCCAGCTCCAGCTCCTCACTCCCAGCTGCAACCAGCTTGGAGACAAAGTCTTCAACACCTCCTGCGAAGACTCAGGTATCTGCTGAACGTGCAACTCTGCCAAGCCCCAGCAAAATCATCACCGTCCCGTCTGCATCAGAGGGCAGTGATGAATTTGATGATCAAACCCTGCAAGCAATCATCAGAAACAAGAAGGAAAGAGTATCTCAAGCATCAGGCAGTGCCATTCCTCTGGCAATGGACCCCAAGGTCCTCCTTGACTACATCAACATCTGGTATGAGGACCCAAACACTCCGCTTGATGATTTGAAACTTCCCCCTAGCATCAGCCACATGGTGACCACTTTCATCAATGAAGCCAAGTGGAAAGAACAACAGGCCAAGCACGCCAAAGTTGCAAAGCTTAAAAAGGAGAAATTCCTCAAGCAGAATCTCCTCAACTTGACTCCTGATGCACTGGTATCAACAGAGGCAGAGCTGAAGAAATTGACTGACAAGTACTCCAAGCTATCAGATCGTAAGAGTCTCAAGAGCAATTTCATCAAGCTGGCCACTAGTGCTGTTGATGACTACAATAAGAAGGCTGCACCCCCAGCACCAACTTCTCAGCCCTTGATTGAGGAGCCAGCAAATGAATCTCCTCATGATGAGGAAACTCCTCAAGCTGAGGAAGTACACCAAGAACGCCGTGTGGATGAACCGGCTATTGAAGAAATCATAATGGAAACTCCAGCTGATGAATTTTCTGCAGCTGATGAGACTGCCCCTGACCCAGCTGCTTCATCAAAGCAAGCTGATGACTCTGTTCCAGCTGGTTCCTCTATACCAGCTGAAGGATCTGTCAAGAGAACCCCTTCACCAAAAGCTTCAACGGTGAAGAAGATGACTCCGTCTGCATCAGACGTGAAGAAAACCAGGGCTGCTGAAAAGGAAGCCAAAAAGAGAAAGGCCTCCTCAGCAGAAGAAGAAACAGAGGCCAAGCGCCTCAAAGCACTTGAAGAAACTGCTCCTATGGACCCTGTGCCCCTGAATGTCGCTCCTTCTTATGAAATGGTCATCATTGATGATGCAGCAAAAAGGCAGATGAGGAAATGAAGGATGCCACCTCTGAGGAACACACTGACGAGGAAATTCATATAGACGACAGTCCTCAGCCTTTCATTCCTCAGAAAGACACTGCTCAAGAATCAGCTGCACCAGCTGATGAAACTGCATCTGCCACCAAGCCTGCTGAGGAAGAACAAACTGAAAATCCTCAAACTGATGACATTCAACGCTCTGAGCAAAATCCTCAAGAGGAGGAACAGGCTGACCCAACTCCTCCAACTGAGCAAGAAGAAGCTATTCCTCAGCCTGATGCACAGCCAGAGCAAGCCCCTCAGCCTAAAGCCCAGCCAGCTCCATCCCCTCAGCCTGAAGTACCAGCCGCTGAAATTCCTCACCCTGAGGAAAATGCTGAGGAGAATGCACCTGACCAAGACAATGCATTCGTCGTGCCCAACCCAAAGACTGCCATTGTTGTCTTCCCTCCTGTTCCTCAGCAAAATCTTAAGCCAGTTCAGCGTCAGCCATTCTCCAAGCGTCCTAAGTTTCAAAAGGAAAATTTATTTGAAGAACGCATGTACTTCATTGGAGAGAACCCCTATGACAAGCCTCAAATGAGACATCTGAAGTTTTGGACTAGGACTCAGATGAATTACTATGCCTCTGTGCTATGTGGACGAAACAAGATATTCCAGCACAGGCATATTCCTCATGTTGAACTTGAAGCAATACCGTGCCTGGAGTCAGTCCTCAGTGTACTCCATGATGCTGGTTTACTACCTATGTGCTCCGACATCTCTGACTGGAACAACGAGCTAATTCTTCAGTTCTATGCCACTCTTCACATATCCGGCAACCCTGAAGACATTAACACTTGGGTGTTTGATTGGATGACACAAAACACTCACTACAAGGCTCCTGCTACTGAACTCCTCCGAGAACTGCCTGTACCAATTCCCTCAGATGAGGGTGTGAAGCTTTATGGTGAGCGTGAGCTGCCCAATGGGATGATGGAAGTCCTCATGAAGCCTTTGGCTGAAGGAAAATCTCCGAGAACAACCTTCCTCGTCCACGAGCTCAAGTACACACCCAGGTATGTCTACAGAATCCTCTGCAGTGTGCTCGCGCCGATCAAAGGCCATGATGATGAACAAGATGTCGTAGGCCTCATGAAGAATATCCTCTTCAACATTATCCATGGTATTCCTATCAACATCCATGATTTCTTCTTGAGGACTTTGGCCGACAATGCTATGTGTCCTTTTGATCACAAGATATATGCCCCATGGATCATGAGATTCATCAGGACAAGGACAGCATCAACTTCCACGCTGATTTCCAAAACCATGTTGGTTATATGCCTCCTATCCGGGTCAACAAGAAGACTTTCGAGTCCATTGAAGGAAAAGGAAAGTCTGTGATTGAAGGAGGCAGTAGGCTCCTTGATGGCCAGTTCATAGAGCCAGAAGCTTATTCTTCATGGGATGATACTGAGACTCGTCCGGCAAGCCCCGTTCCTCCTCGCATGATGAATACAAGAGAGCTCCTCCTCAGTCTTCACCAGCAGGTGGATCGCAATCACAAGTGGGTCAAACGCCAGTTTGACGCCATTGTGAAAACCCTCATTGACACACAAAACTCGGTGAAGCTCAACCATCATTATGTGCATGAGGTTTTTGATCGCACCTGGGCTACACTTGCACATCTGAAGACTCAGACTGAGCTTGAAGAATGGACTTTGAGCGAGACTTTGAATGGTCGTGGCCTCCCAAGAAGAAGTTCAGGCCTATTCCAGTTCCAGACCTTGAAGACAGCTCCTTTTCTTCATTCCGCACTGCTGAAACTGATGAAGAACAACTCAACACTGCTACCGGTCCAAGGAAGAAGACTACTCCCAAGAAGCATCACGGCTCTTCCTCAACTGCCAAGAAGTGAAGTCTTCACGGGCGTTAGTCCTCAATTTGTCCCTTTTTGTCACTTGATGACAAAGGGGGAGAAAGTTGAGAGTTAGTCTTCAAGCGGGATATTTTTGGGGCTTATGAACTATATTTAAGTTACAAACTCTTGGCTCTTCTGAAGTTTTTATGTAATGAGTTGTAACTTAAGCCCGATGGTACTCTGACGCTTTTGAACGTTTTTCTTCGCATGCTTATTCCTCAAGTTTTAATGCACGCATGCTGGAATTCGTCAGATACCATTTGTCATCATGCATTTTCATTTGCTTCATATGATATGTTACAAGTATGCATGATTTACAAGACTCAGGGGGAGATCTCCCATGATATAAATCATCAATGTGCATTTGCTGTGAAAAGCAAAATCCTCAAGATATGCACATCTTCAGGGGGAGTCTCTGTGAATCTTGATTTCAAATTCCTCAAATGAGTATTTATACTTCATATTTTTGATCCCTGTTGAAGGCTTAACCTTATTGTCATCAACCACCAAAAAGGGGAGATTGTAAGTGCATCTAGTGTCCCTTAGTGATTTTGGTGGTTTGAAGACGTATAGGTTAAGTATCTAATGTGTTTATGAGTGTACACAGGATCTATAAGTCATTGAGGAGTTTGAGATATTTGAAGAATATCGACCCCTAAAAATGTATATCTTCGGTTGAAGAAATTGGTCTGAAGCTAAAGAAATGAATCGCGAGGAATCTGCGATGAAATTGATATTCCTGATGAAGATACTGATATTGAGGAATTCGGTGTGTCTTGAAGAAAATCACTTTGAAGAATTTGAAGCATGAAGATTTACTCTTTCTGTTATATTTTCTTCGCATTTGAGTAATAGGAACACCGTACTGTTAAAGGGGGTCGAAGTTACACTTCGGAATGTATTTCCTCATGATGCTCAACCCAAACCTAATCCTACCAAAAGCCCCAAGTGAGGAATACGAGTGACATGAGGACTCTCCTAGTTGAGGGTTCCGACCATTTCGATAGCCACGCCAAGTCACTGGTCTTATCCACTCCAACGGTCATATTACTTAAGGGCATTAGTGTCAAATCATGTCGGGATGCTCCCAGGCTATAAATAGCCACCCCCCACAACCATTAGCTGGTTGGTTACTCCGTTAGAAACTGACACTTGTCATAAGAGCAACCCAATTCCTCAGAGTCTTCGAGAGTAATTCATTACTGAGGAAATACCCCATACAACGAAACCAAAAACCAAACCTAGTGATTGAGCATCACTGAAGAAGTTGTTCCTGTGTGGGACTGAAGCCTTTTACCTTTGAGGACTGTGCATCCTCCAGACGGTTAGGTGTCATGGTCTAGAGTTTTCCAGCAGTCAATTGTGGATCGTCGGGTGACCAAGTTTGTGAGGGTTTGGAAGTCTGCCCTGAAGACTTACCACGAGTGTTGGGCGAGGACTGTGTGTCCTTAGCTCAAGGAGAATACGGTAGGGACTGTGTGTCCCGGGACTGTGTGTCCTTTGGTTTCAATACCAAGCCGCTCCAAACCAGATGTACGACTGTCACAGCAGTTGGAACTGGGTCATCAACGACTGTCTTCACTGAGAAACGGGTTCTAATTCCTCAACTCCTTAATTTCCTCGTATTATGTGTTGATGACTTTCACTGCTACTGTTTGAAGAATTTGCTGAAGACTTTCTCTGAATTTCCTCAACCCCAAATTCTTCACGTCAGTTAATCCTCATCTGTATTCTGCGTGCCTGCTCACTGTGCAATCTGTTTTCACACTCCTCACTGTGAAAATATGTTGTTGTGAAACTTTGCACTTCTGATCCTTTACCGTTTCTGTTGTGAGTTAGTCATCAGTGAGGAATTTCCTCAAAAGGAATTTCCTCAGTGATAAAATTCTAAAAATCTCCTATTCACCCCCCCCCCCCCCCCCCTCTAGTCGATATAACGCACTTTCAGTTACTACTGAACCACGAAGCTCTACAAGGACACGCTCCGCACCAGAGTGGTACGGCAACCCTGTGATGGAAATCATGTTGTTAGACAAGGGTGAACCTTCAAACTTTGAAGAAGCGATGGCGGGCTCGGATTCCAACAAAGGGCTTGAAGCTATGAAATCCGAGATAGGATCCATGTATGAGAACAAAGTATGGACTTTGGTGGACTTGCCCGATGACCGGCAAGCCATAGAAAATAAATGGATCTTCAAGAAGAAGACTGATGCAAACGGTAATGTAACCATTTATAAAGCTCGACTTGTCGCAAACGGTTTTCGACAAATTCAAGGAATTGACTACGAAGAGACTTTCTCTCCCGTAGCGAAGCTGAAATCAGTCTGAATCATGTTAGCAATTGCCGCCTTTTATGATTATGAAATTTGGCAAATGGACGTCAAAACAGCGTTCCTTAACGGGAACCTAAGGAAGAGTTGTATATGATGCAACCAGATGGTTTTGTCGACCCTAAGGGTGCTAACAAAGTGTGCAAGCTCCAGCGCTCCATCTATGGGCTGGTGCAAGCATCTCGGAGTTGGAACATTCGCTTTAATGAGGTGATTAAAGCGTTTGGGTTCATACACGTTTACGGAGAAGCCTGTCTGTACAAGAAAGTGAGTAGGAGCTCTGTAGCTTTCCTCATATTGTATGTGGATGACATATTATTGATGGGGAATAATATAGAGATGTTGGAGAGCATAAAGGCCTATTTGAACAAGAGTTTTTCAATGAAGGACCTTGGAGAAGCTGCATACATATTAAGCATCAAGATCTATAGAGATAGATCGAGACGCCTCATAGGTCTTTCGCAAAGTACATACCTTGACAAGATATTGAAGAAGTTCAATATGGAAAACTCAAAGAAAGGGTTCTTGCCAGTTTTGCAAGGTATGAGATTGAGTAAGACTCAGTCACCGACCACGGCAGCAGATAGAGAGAAGATGAGTACTGTTCCCTACGCTTCAGCTGTATGCTCTCTAATGTATGACATGCTGTGTACCAAACTTGATATAAACCTTGCCATAAGTTTGGTAGGGAGGTACCAAAGTGATCCCGATATGGAACACTGGACATAGGTCAAGAATATCCTTAAGTACCTGAAGAGGACTAAGGAAATGTTTCTCGTTTACGGAGGTGACGAAGAGCTCGTCGTAAAGGGTTACGTCGACGCTAGCTTCGACACAGATCCGGATGACTCTAAGTCATAGACCGGATACGTATATGTTTTAAATGGTGGGGCAGTGAGTTGGTGCAGCAGCAAGCAAGAAGTCGTGGCAGCATCTACATGTGAAGCGGAGTACATAGCTGCTTCAGAAGCAGCTCATGAAGGAATTTGGATGAAGGAGCTCATCACCGACCTTGGAGTGGTTCCAAGTGCGTCGGGTCCAATGATACTCTTCTGTGATAACACTTGGGCCATTGCCATAGCCAAGGAGCCCAGGTTTCACCGAAAGACGAAGCACATCAAACGCTGCTACAACTCCATCCAGGACCATGTCCAGAGTGGAGTAATAGAGATTTGTAAAGTACATACAGATTGAATGTTGCAGACCCGTTGACTAAACCTCTTCCACGAGAAAAACATGATCAACATCGTAATGCTATGGGTGTTCGATACATCACAATGTAACTAGATTATTGACTCTAGTGCAAGTGGGAGACTGTTGGAAATATGCCCTAGAGGCAATAATAAAATGGTTATTATCATATTTCCTTGTTCATCATAATCCTCTATTGTTCATGCTATAATTATATTAATAGGAAATAGTAATACATGTGTGAATAAATAGATCACAATGTGTCCCTATCAAGCCTCTAGTTGGCTAGCTCGTTAGTCAATAGATGATCATGGTTTCCTGGTCATGGGCATTAGATGTCATTGATAACGGGATCACATCATTAGGAGAATGATGTGATGGACAAGACCCAATCCTAAGCATATCACTAGATCGTATTGTTCGTATGCTAAAGCTTTTATAATGTCAAGTGTCTTTTCCTTCGACCGTGAGATTGTGTAACTCCCGGATACCGTAGGAGTGCTTTGGGTGTATAAAACGTCACAACGTAACTAGGTGACTATAAAGGTGCACTACGGGTACCTCCGAAAGTGGACGTTGGGTTGGTACGAATCGAGATATGGATTTGTCACTCCGCGTGACGGAGAGGTATCTCTGGGCCCACTTGGTAGAACATCATCATGAGCTCAATGTGACTAAGGAGTTAGTCACATGATGACGTGCTACGGAATGAGTAAAGAGACTTACCGGTAACGAGATTGAACAAGGTATAGGTATACCGACAATCGAATCTCGGGCAAGTTCTATACCGACAGACAAAGGGAATTGTATACGGGATTGATTGAATCCTTGACATCGTGGTTCATCCGATGAGATCATCATGTAGCAAGTGGGAGCCACCATGGGTATCCAGACCCCGATGATGGTTATTGGCCGGAGAGGTGTCTCGGTCATGTCTGCCTGTCTACCGAACCCGTAGGGTCTACACACTTAAGGTTCAATGACGCTAGGGTTATAGGGAATTGTTATACGAGGTTACCGAAAGTTGTTCGGAGTCCCGCATGAGATCCCGGACGTCACGAGGAGCTTCGGAATGGTCCGGAGGTAAAGATTGATATATAGGATGGATGGTTTTGGACACCGGAAATGTTTCGGGCGTCACCGGTAATGTACCGGGACCACCGGGACCACCGGAAATGGTCCTGGGGGTCCACCGGGAGGGGCCACCAGCCCCAAGAGGTAGAATGGGCCAAAAGAGGAAGGGAAACCAACCCAAAGTGGGTTGGTGCGCCTCCCACAAGGAGGCCCAAGGCGCACGAGGTGGAGAGGGGGGAAACCCTAGGCGTTGGTGGGCCTAAAGCCCACCTAGAGGTGCGCCACTCCCTCCCCTGCCCTGGTCGCCGCACCTCCCATCTGGGGGGCTGCCGCACCACCTAGGGTGGGAACCCTAGGGGTGGCACCCCTCCTCCTATATATAGTGGGGGTTTTGGGGCTGTTTTACACACAGTTTTATCTCTCCCTCGGCGCAGCCCTGCCCCCCTTCTTCCTCCTCTCCCACGGTGCTTGGCGAAGCCTTGTCGGGAGACCTCGTCTCTCCATTGACACCACGACGTCGTGTTGCCGGAGATCTTCCCCAACCTCTCCCTCCTTCTTGCTGGATCAAGGTGCAGGAGACGTCACCGGGTTGCACGTGTGTTGAACGCGGAGGAGTCGTGGTTCGGCACTAGATCAAAATCACACCGCGATCTGAATCGCCGCGAGTAGGACTCCATCAACCGTGTTCTAGCAACGCTTCCGCTTAGAAATCTTCAAAGGTATGAAGATGCACTCACCCCTCTCTCGTTGCTGGTCTCTCCATAGGAAGATATGAATATGCGTATGAATTCTTTTGAATTTATGCTACGTTACCCAACAGTATGTAATACAACCACAAGGTTTTGTCGATCCTAAGGATTCTAAAAGACATGTGAGCTCCAACAATCCTTCTATGGACTGGTGCAAGCATCTCGGAGTTGGAATATGCGCTTTGATGAGGTGATCAAAGCTTTTTTGTTCATATAAAGTTTATGTAGAAACATGTATTTACAAGAAAGTGAGTGGGAGCATTATAGAATTTCTGATAAGTTTATGTGGATGACAAATTGTTGATCAGAAATGATGTAGAATTTCTAGAAAGCATAAAGGGTAATTTGAAAGGAGTTTTTCAAAGGAAGACTTGGATAAAGCTGCATAAAATTGGGCATCAAGATCTATAGAGGTAGATCAATACGCTTGATAACACTTTCAATGAGTATATTCCTTGACAAGATTTTGAAGGAGTTCAAAATGGATCAGTCAAATCAGAAATTCCTGCCTGTATTGTAAGGTGTGAGTTGAGTAAGACTCAACGCTCGACTATGATAGAAGAAAGAGAAAGGACGAAGGTCCTCCCCTATGCCTTAGACGTAGGCTCTATAGTGTATGCCATGTTGTGTACCGCACGTGGTGTGTGCCTTGCCATGAGACTGGCAAAGGGTACAATAGTGATCCACGAGTGGATCACTTGACATTGGTCAAAATTATCGTTAGTAACTATACGACTAAGGAAATGTTTCTCGATTATGGAGGTGATAAAGAGTTCGTCGTAAAGGGTTACTGAAAGGACGTGGATGTCGGCTAGAGGGGGTGAATAGGCGCTTTAAACTAATGTTTAATTTGTCAAGGACAAAACATAAAAAAAACTAGGCTCACCTATGTGCACCAACAACTTATGCTAAGCAAGATAAACAACTAACTGATAGCAAGATATATGACAATAAACAATATGGCTATCACAAAGTAAAGTGCATAAGTAAATGGTTCGGTAAGAGATAACCGAGGCACGTGGAGACGATGATGTATCCCGAAGTTAACACCCTTGCGGATGCTAATCTCCTTTGGAGCGGTGTGGAGGCACAATGCTCCCCAAGATGCCACTAAGGCCACCGTAATCTCCTCACGCTCTCGCACAATGCAAGATGCCGTGATTCCACTAAGGGACCCTTGAGGGCGGTCACCGAACCCGTACAAATGGCAAACCTTGGGGGGCGGTCACCGATACCCGTACAAATTTCTCGGGGCAATCTCCACAACCTAATTGGAGACCCCTACGCTTGCCCGGAGCTTTACACCACAATGATTGAGCTCCGAGACACCACCAAGCTTCTAGGACGCCAAAGCATCCACGAAGAACAATATCTAGGGTACTAAGTACCAAAGGTAATAAGCTTCTCAAACTTCACTTCCACGTATCACCGTGGAGAACTCAAACGATGCAACTAATGCAATGGCAAGGGCACACGGAGTGCCCAAGTCCTTCTCTCCCAAATCCCACCAAAGCAACTAATGCTAGGGAGGAAAATGAGAGGAAGAACGAAGAAGAACACGAAGAACTCCAAGATCTAGACCCAAGGGGTTCCCCTCACTTAGAGGAGAAAGTGATTGCTGGAAATGTGGATCTAGATCTCCTCTCTCTTTTCTCTCAAGAACTAGCAAGAATCATTGGAGGGATTGAGAGTTAGCAAGCTCGAAGAAGGTCAACAATGAGGGAAGAACACGAGCTAAAGAGATAAGGTTCAATGGGGAAGAAGACCCCCTTTTATAGGTGAGGAAAATCCAACCGTTAAGCCTCACAGCCCGCACAGAGCAGTACTACCGCTCATGGGAGCGGTACTACCGCTCGGTAGGTTCACCAACCATGCTGAGGCCAAAAAGGATGCCAACCATGCTGAGGCCAAAAAGGATGCAAAAAACAGTCCGACGAAGCGGTACTACCGCTCCTGGAGTGGTACTACCGCTAGGGAGCGGTAGTAATAAATTACTACCGCTACAGGAGCGGTACTACCGGTGGCACCAGGAGCGGTACTACCGGTGGATACTGAAACTGCTGTAACTTTCGCATACAGACTCCGAATTCAACGAAACCAAGTTTGTTGGAAAGCTAACGACATGGGCTAACACAATCTTGATATAAATGTCAATAAGAAGCAAGTGAGAAAGTCCCATAAGAAAATGGTGAGAACCCTTCTTCGAATAAGACCGGTAAAAACTCCCAACATCGAAAACATCATAGAAGATGCATATGGACTCCGTTTTTGATGAACTCAAGCTTGTCATGAAGATGACCATAATCTCTAAAACTCACAAAGATAAATACCAAACAAGAACCAAGAAGTATGATGCAAGGATGCAAATGGTTTGAGCTCTCAACGAATGATACGATCAAGCTACTCACTTGAGAGCCCCCCTTGACAGTATGACAATCTATCCTAAAACAGAAAACCTATCAAGGGCAAACCTATGCCTTGCACCTTGTCCTCTTGAGCTAGATGACGATGATTTTGGCTTCCTCAAGATGGACCACCTTTCTTGATTGTGTTGGCTTGATGAAGACTAGTTGATTGCTCCCCCATACACACTATGGGTGAGCCGCTCTTTAGCATATCCTCACAAGTCCATTGCCACCATCCTCCACCACTTGACGTCATCCTCCATGGGTTGTATGAGATCTTCCTCTTGACGCAAGCCCATGGAAACACACCTAACCCCACATAGAACTCTCACGGAGACCATGGGTTAGTACACAAATACGTAATGAACAATGCTTACCGTACCATGGGATCACTTGATCCCTCTCGGTACATCTTGTACGCTGTGTGTGTTGATCATCTTGATTTACTCTTTGTCTGACGATCTTGATCAACCTTGTGTATCTATGACCATTCTTTGGACAATACCTTGAATACCACCTTGGTCATCATATAAACTCCTTGAACCCAACGGATGGACTTCATGAAGTGTCCATGGACAAATCCTATAAATATAACATAAGGCAACCATTAGTCCATAGGAATTGTCATCAATTACCAAAACCACATATGGAGATATATGATCTAACAATCTCCCCCATTTTGGTAATTGATGACAACCACTTCAAGAGAGTTTATATAAGGAAATAAGCATAACCAAGCGCACACATACAAAACAATAATGCATGTGTGCAAGATGTAAATGCTTACGCAATAAAAGCAAAACCCTCTAAACATATCCAAAGTAAACTCTCTAAACTTCTCCCCCATTGGCATCGATTGCCAAAATGGACGAAAAGTTTAGAAAGCCAATATATTTGGTGGTCCTCCAAAAAGTGTGTACTTCTCAGCAAATGAGTGCAAAGAAATACGCAAATACAATGATAAGTAGTTGGAGGGAAACAAACTATATTGAGGACCGAAAGATTGCAAATAAAAGGATCGTATGCCACAAAGACATACAAAAATAGAGGCAAGCAATCAAAAGATACTAGATGGAACAAACAACCATATGGTCCTTCGAACCACATGAATAAAAGATATTATGATAAAGGCAAGAGAGTATTTTACCAAAACTAGAGAAGCTCCCCGTGATTTGTGCACTAATAAGAGATTTTTGTATTTGATACAAGTGCACAAAATAGGATCGTTGCCCCCCCCCCAAAATTAATAAAAACACACAAAGAGTGCAAGAAGATAAATGAGACAATAAGCTTATCACTTGCACAAAACAAATGGTTGAGCAACATGTAAAAGAAGCAACTTAAGAATAGGCTCAACCAAAATAATGTGTGTGAGTCATGGCAAAGCACTTGAGAAGAGTAAGATAAGGATGAGCATTACTCATCAACATAGTCTTGATGAAATGAGACAAAGTGCAAGACATATCATTCCCACACACACATACTAGAAAATGGGTTCACAAGCTTACTAATAAACAAAATAAGAACCAACGATTGTGACAACCCATGGTGAAGATAGGAAATAAGAACCTTGTCAAGAGGAGGGATACCAACCGAAATGGCAAAACCGTCATCAAGACAAGCATGAGGAAAAATAATCTTCACGGCCAAAGAGTGCATCAAGATGTAGGAAAATAAGATACACACTCAAGACAAATCCTTTCACGAAGTCAACAAAAACTGAAAAAGGAAATGCAACGGTGGACGTGAAAGAAAAGAGGATATCAATTAGAGATTTAACTTCTCTCATGTGTAAAAGATTCTAAGTAGAAGACAATCATGATATATATATCCACAAAGAAGGATGTACACACGAAATGGTTACAAGAAGGAACAAACAAGATATCCAAAAGGAAGTCATAAATACATCAATAAGATCTTTGCTTGGAAGCATATCACATGGCCTAATATTTTCTTATTGTACAATATGAACTTCCAACATACAAACATCAAAGACATCCCAACTAGCAATAAGACATCATTGTTCGGATGCTTTGAGAAAGGAAACAAGTACTACAAGAACGAGGTCAAGAGATTCATGCCATGATGCAACCTGGAAAAGAAAAGACAGGTTTGGGCCTTTGCAAGAAATGAATGCATGAAGTAGATACTTGTTACCGAGACAACATTGGATTGATGTAGTAGATAGTTGTGCTTTAATCATCCTAACTTGGCTCCAATAACCACATGGTCTCAACACCTTCCTTATAGGTGAGGCGAGCATCCAACGCATCTCCAATTTTTCCTGGAACAACAAAACAAACAAAATGGTGCCCAAGCTCATTGGGACCAAAGAGTTAGAAAACCAATAATACATAGGACAAACTCCACATACATATGTGCACATATATATGAATTTGAATTTCATGCACACTTTAGCCAATTTATGACAAGGTGGAGTTTCCCCTATATATTGGGTCAAACAAAGAAAGCAAGCAAAAGAAACTATATATAGTAAATATGCATGCTCAAGGATTTCAAGAATCAACTCAACACAAAGTTGATAATACACCAAAAGACAAGGTATCAAGTGATAATAAGATACCAAACGAAAAACTATCGCTTGAAGGATATCAATTAAAAGATACCTCAAGGAACGAGATATCCATTTACACATGGCGGATAAAATGAAACAAGATACCAATTGAAGGAAAACAAACACGAGGTATCTATTTTCCAAAAGTGAGATAGGTTCCAACAAACCAAACCCTCGACAAATTTTCATGATGGCACAAAGCATCATAAAGAGAAAAACTTGCCTCCCATCAACACACACTTGATGGGGATCAAAAGATTTTATGATGGGCGAATAAAGAGAGTGTTCGAAAGAAATAGGTTAGCTCCCCCAAGGGATGTGCGTTACATAGATTTTGCATTTAAATACAAAATGCACAAGATGGGATCATCACTTTCTCTATATCTATAAAAACACTAGACATGTTAAAATAGATCCACAAGAGGCAAGGAAGACAAACGAAACACAAAATCCAATGTAAAGACGATTAGCAATTCCTACCACATGATGGGAATACCAATTGTAAAGGACAAGAAGTATTTTGGAAATGATACTCATTGGTAGATCGCAAATATATCCAAGATCATTTTTACCCATAAAACGCAAGCAAATGACACGTGTAGAGCAAACATGCCACCTAGGAACAAGATAATTTACAATATCAACACTAAGTGGCAATATCTCAAATGTACACATTCTCTAGGCTTGTAGTATGCACATAGCATATTAATCCCCCATAATGTGATAACCCAACAATATTAACAAGTGGCAAATTAAAACCAACAAGAGATAATTAATGGACCATATAGAATTTGAATTTCTCATGAGTAAGACATACCACATAGAAACTAGATAATCTTAAAATATCAATCATAAGTGGTATTCCCAATGTATACACATTTATAGGATTGTGAGGTGTGAAAAGCACATCACTCCCCCACAATGGGATAATCCATTAATCTCTCACAAGAGCCAACAAAGATACAAACAAGATGCAAAAAGGCTCAATACAAGACTCACATGTACATGATATGCAAACCAACATACACATACTCGATTACTCAACATTAGCAAGTTGGAAGCACAACATGTACAAACACATGCAAGGTACAAAACCACAACATGCAAAGGGGCAAGCAACTAACAATGCAAACAGTTTAAGTACAAGTTACCGTAAGGAGGCACATTGGATATAATATAGAAACTCGATAATCCAAATGACTTGGCTTGAGAAAATATGAATGATGAAGACCCCTTAATTCTTCATTATGTATCCAAGTCTCTAATGTCCTCCACAAAGACCTATTGATCAAGTTTGAGCTTGTTGGTCCCCAACCACGTTGGGTCCTAAGAGGTTAGTCACAATAGGCTTGGCAACCCAAATGGTACTTTTCTTGACACCACTTTGAGTACCAACAAACTTGGCAAACACATTGCCAACCTTATCCTTCCCAAGTGAATATATATCCTCAATAATGATTTGGTTGGATAAATTACCTCTCGTGCAAGAAGAAGCAAAGTGACCCTTCTCACGACATAAGTAGCAACATCTACCCTTTAATTTCTTCCCTATTGATTTCTCAACATGAGGAGTGTTGGCTTGGGTATTCTTGGGAAGGGGCCTTTCTTCAACTTGTAGTTGAGTGTGTGAGTGCACTTGTGGCCTCTTCCCTTGTTGCTTGTGACTTTGGGGCTTCTTATTTAGTGGGCAAGATCTAACATGGTGCCCTTCAATTTTGCACTCGAAGCAAATAATCTTGGCCGAATTCTTGACTTGTTCTTGGCCCTTCTTCTTCAAGCTTTTGGACTTATTCTTCTTGTTGGAGTTGAATCCAAGTCCATATTTGCCATTTGGGGATTTTTGCCCACACAAGACATTGTTGAGTGTGTACATTCCTTCATGACTCTTTTCCAAGTCTTTCTTCAAGGAAGTGACCTGGGCCTTGAGCTCTTTGATTTACTCTACATGGTTAGTATCAACACAAGTACTAGAGGAAGTATAAGCTTCATTGTTAGAGCAAAAAGGCATGGAAAGTAATTCATCACAAGATGTAGCAACATTGTGAGTAGATGAATTACGAGGACTAGCACATGGCAATATAGCTTTTTGACTAGAAGTAGTGCTAATGTCCACATGAGGCTCACTCGATGTTACCTTGGTAGTAATAGCCTCATGAGCTAATTTTAGCACATTATGGGATACTAGAAGATCATCATGAGAGCTTGTGAGCATTACATGACTTTCTTCCAATTTCCCATAATTGCTAGATAGCAACTCGAGTTGAGCCCTTAGCTCAACATTCTCCTTTAAAATGGATGCTTCACAAGAAGTAGAATTAGTAGAACAAGCATCATTATTAACAATAAGAGGAGAAGGCAACTTGGCAAGCTCTTTAGCATATGAAGCTTCAAGTTGAGCATGAGACTCGGTGAGTTCGATGAGCGAACTAGAACTCTTAATAGCCTTTGAGCCATTTTTGAGGTGCTCATAGTCCTCAACGAGTTTAGCATGTGCAACTTCAAGCTTATCGTTTTTAGTTCTAAAATCATTAGCCACCTCGAGAGCTCTATCATGGGATTCCTTTAATCTAGATAATTCTATAGCAAAGGTTTCCTCGAGAGATTCCTTGGTGGTTTGTTTATTTTCAAGAGCTTGAGATAGCTCTGCGATCTCGTTAGCGTATTCACGCTCATGACCTTCCGTTGTCTCAATGGTGGCCTCATGCTCCTCGAGATGAGCTTCCAACTCATCAATGTATTTCTTGCCCTCAGTGGCAATAGACATGATTTCCAAGAAGTTGGAACAAGCAAGTTTATTCCTATAAAGAGATTTAAAAATCATTTCACCCTTAATTTTTAAGGATGCAATATTATCACTCTCTTCATCATTATTCTCATCCTCATTATCATCAACATAATCATCATGAGATATATTGGGATTCAAAGTAGGAGATACCTTTGAAGCCTTAGCCATAAGGCAAAAGTGAGTCACAATAGATGATGATGTAGGATCCCTTGAAGCATCATTCAAGGCCACATCTTGTTCCATGGAGTGATGAATTTCCTCTACATTGTTAGCACAACAACTCGAGGAAATATATACATTTTTATCATGGCAACAAGATATAGGAAGCATATCATCATGAGATTTAGTCAAGCAGTTTTTACATGATATGCAAGGACTATCAACACAAGCATGTAAAACATTTAGAGTGCTCGAAGTGTTAATGCCCAAAGATGAAGCATTGCAATAATATAGTGATGAAGGATCATCAACAATAAACTCACTATCATCGTTGCAATGATCATCACTACTCACCATATCATTACCTTGTGGCAATCCACATGTAGGTGAAGTAGATGAAGTTGAGAAGACCACACGACCGGAGGTGGAGGGAGAACAATCACTCCCACAAATCTTGGACATACCATATTTATCTTGAAGCTTTGTCCACAACTCATGAGCATCCCGGAATGGCATGAGTTGAAATATAACTACATTGCTCAAAGCATCAAAAAGCACATTAGAAGCTTGAACATTGAGATAAGAGTTTTTCTCATCCTCTAAAGATATATTTTGAGAATCCTTTGGAGGATAAAAACCCATATCTACAATTCGCTCTAAATTTGGGTCCAAGATCCGAAAGTGATTAAGCATGTGAATTACCCAAACATCAAAATTTGTGCCATCGAAACTAAGAGTGTCAGTGAATCCTAAACCCCTAGTCGACATCCTTACTCTCTAGGTGGTTAAACCTAATAAAGAGAGACCTAGCTCTGATACCAATTGAAAGGACGTGGATGTCGCCTAGAGGGGGGGTGAATAGGCGCTTTAAAATAATTACGGTTTAGGCTTGAACAAATGCGGAATAAGACTAACGTTTAATTTGTCAAGCACAAAACCTACAACAACTAGGCTCACCTATGTGCACCAACAACTTATGCTAAGCAAGATAAACAACTAGGTGATAGCAAGATATATGACAATAAACAATATGGCTATCACAAAGTAAAGTGCATAAGTAAATGGTTCGGTAAGAGATAATCGAGGCACGCGGAGACGATGATGTATCCCGAAGTTCACACCCTTGTGGATGCTAATCTCTGTTGGAGCGGTGTGGAGGCACAATGCTCCCCAAGATGCCACTAAGGCCACCGTAATCTCCTCACGCTCTCGCACAATGCAAGATGTCGTGATTCCACTAAGGGACCCTTGAGGGCGGTCACCGAACCCGTACAAATGGCAAACCTTGGGGGCGGTCACCGATACCCGTACAAATTGCTCGGGGCAATCTCCACAACCTAATTGGAGACCCCGACGCTTGCCCGGAGCTTTACACCATAATGATTGAGCTCCGAGACACCACCAAGCTTCTAGGACGCCAAAGCATCCACAAAGAACAATATCTAGGGTACTAAGTACCAAAGGTAATAAGCTTCTCAGACTTCACTTCCACGTATCACCGTGGAGAACTCACACGATGCAACTAATGCAATGGCAAGGGCACACGGAGTGCCCAAGTCCTTCTCTCCCAAATACCACCAAAGCAACTAATGCTAGGGAGGAAAATGAGAGGAAGAATGAAGAAGAACACGAAGAACTCCAAGATCTAGACCCAAGGGGTTCCCCTCACTTAGAGGAGAAATTGATTGGTGGAAATGTGGATCTAGATCTCCTCTCTCTTTTCCCTCAAGAACTAGCAAGAATCATTGGAGGGATTGAGAGTTAGCAAGCTCGAAGAAGGTCAACAATGAGGGAAGAACACGAGCTAAAGAGATAAGGTTCAATGGGGAAGAAGACCCCCTTTTATAGGTGGGGAAAAATCCAACCGTTAAGCCTCACAGCCTTTCTTGATTGTGTTGGCTTGATGAAGACTAGTTGATTGCTCCCCCATACACACTATGGGTGAGCCGCTATTTAGCATATCTTCACAAGTCCATTGCCACCATCCTCCACCACTTGACGTCATCCTCCATGGGTTGTATGAGATCTTCCTCTTGACGCAAGACCATGGAAACACACCTAACCCCACATAGAACTCTCACGGATACCATGGGTTAGTACACAAATACATAATGGACAATGCTTACCATACCATGGGATCACTTGATCCCTCTCGGTACATCTTGTACGCTTTGTGTGTTGATCATCTTGATTTACTCTTTGTGTGACGATCTTGATCAACCTTGTGTCTCTATGACCATTCTTTGGACAATACCTTGAATACCACCTTGGTCATCATATAAACTCCTTGAACCCAACAGATCGACTTCAAGAAGTGCCTATGGACAAATCCTATAAATATAACTTAAGGCAACCATTAGTCCATAGGAATTGTCATCAATTACCAAAACCACATATGGAGATATATGCTCTAATAGTTACGCCGATGCAAGCTTTGACACCGATCCGAATGGCTCTAAGTAGCAAACTAGATACGTATAGTGGAGCAGTCATTTGGAATAGCTCTAAGTGGAGCGTGGTAGCAACATCCACTGTATGTCATATAGATTTGCAAAGTACACATGTATCTGAATGTTGCACACTCGTTGACTAAAACCTCTCTCACAAGCAAAACATAGTAAAACCCCATAACTCATTGGCTGTGAATCACATGGCGATGTGAACTAGATTATTGACTCTAGTGCAAGTGGGAGACTGTTGGAAATATGCCCTAGAGGTAATAATAAATTAGTTATTATCATATTTCCTTGCTCATGATGATCGTCTATTATCCATGCTAGGATTGTATTGGTCAGAAACTTAAATACACGTGTGGATATATAAACAATACCATGTCCCTAGTGAGCCTCTACTAGACTAGCTTGTTGATCAAAGATGGTTAAGTTTTCCTAACCATAGACATGAGTTGTTATTTGATAACATGATCACATCATTGGAGAATGATGTGATGGATAAGACCCAAACTGTAATCATAGCATTTGATCATATCACTTAGTTTATTGCTACTGCTTTCTTCATGTCAAAGTATCTGTTCCTAAGATCATTAGATCATGTAACTCCCTGATGCCGGAGGAATGCCTTGTGTGTATCAAACGTCACTTCATAACTATATGATCATAAAGATGCTCTACAGGTATCTCTGAGGGTGTCTGTTGGGTTGGCATGGATCGAGACTAGTATTTGTCACTCCTTATCACACAGAGGTATCTCTAGGCCCTCTCGGTAATACAACATCACAAGAAGCTTGCAGGCAATGTGACTGAGGAGTTAGTCATGGGATCTTGTATTACGGAATGAGTAAAGAGATTTGTAGGTAACGAGATTGAACTAGGTATGGAGATATCGATGATCGAATCTCGGGCAAGTAACATACCGATGGACAAAGGGAACTGCATACATGATTGATTGAATCCTTGGTATCGTGGTTCGACCGATAAATATCTTTGTGGAATATGTAGGAACCAATATGGGCATCCAGGTCCCGTTGTTTGTTATTGGCCGTATATGTGTCTCAGTCATGTCTGCATAGTTCTCAAACCCGTAGGGTTCGCATGCTTAGCGTTCGATGATGACATAGTATTGTTGAGTTATATATGTTGGTGACCGAATGTTGTTCAGAGTCCTGTATGAGATCCCAGACATGACGAGGAGCTCCGGAAAGGTTCGGAGATAAATAATTGTATATGGAAAGTTCCATTTTGGTCATCGAAAAGATTTTAGGCATCACCGGCAGAGTACGAGGAGTGTCAGAAGGGTTATAGGGTCCACTGATAACCCACAAGTATAGGGGATCGCAACAGTTTTTGAGGGTAGAGTATTCAACCCAATTTTGTAGATTCGACACAAGGGGAAGCCAAAGAATGTTCTCGAGTATTAGCAGTTGAGTTGTCAATTCAACCAACCCTGAAAGACTTAGTATCTGCAGCAAAGTTTCAGTAGCAAAGTAGTGTGATATTAGCAGTAGCAACGGTAACAGTAGTAGTGACAGCAGTAGCAGTAGCAGTAGCAATGGTAACAGTAGCAGTGACAGCAGTAGCAGTAGCAGTAGCAGAAGTGACAGCACTAGCAGTAGCAGTAGCAGTAGCAGAAGTGACAGCAGTAGTAGTAACACTAGCACCAAAGTAACATATCAAGGACCAGTAGGAAAAGACTTGTAGCCATTGGATCGGTGATGGATAATTATGACGGATGAAACATGTAACAGTTATAACATGGAGAGATATGTAACTAGCTCCAGTTCGTCAATGTAATGTAGGCATGCATTCCGTATATAGTCATACGTGCTTATGAAAAGAACTTGCATGACATCTATTGTCCATCCCTCCCGTGCCAGCGGGGTCCTAATGGAAACTACGGGATATTAATGTTCTCCTTTTAATAGAGAATCGAAACAAAGCATTGTCACTTAGTGAATACATGAACTCCTCATACTATGGTCATCTCCGGGAGTGGTTCCGGCTATTGTCACTCCGGGGTTGCCGGGTCATAACACATAGTAGGTGACTACAACTTGCGAGATAGGATCAAGAACACACATATATTGACGAGAACATAATAGGTTCAGATCTGAAATCATGGCACTCGGGCCCTAATGACAAGCATTAAGCATGGCAAAGTAGTAGCAACATCAATCTCAGAACATAGTGGATACTAGGGATCAATCCCCATCAAAACTAACTCGATTAGATGATAGATATCATCCAACCCATCACCGTCCAGCAAGCCTACGATGAGATTACTCACGAGCGATGAAGAGCATCATGGAATTGGCAATGAAGGAAGGTTGGTGATGAGGATGGCGACGATCTCCCCTCTCCGGAGCCTAGAACGGACTCCAGATCTGCCCTCTAGAGGAAGAACAGGTGGTGGCGGCGCCTCCGTATCGTAAAACGCGATGAACTCTTCTCCTTGATTTTTTTCCAGACGAAAGGGACTAAATAGAGCTGGAGTTGGAGGCGGCGGAGCCCCGAGGGCCCCACAAGCCTGCTAGGTGCGGTCGGGGGGGGGGTCGCGCCTCCTGGGCTTGTGGGCTCCTCGCTCCACATCTCCGGTTGATTCTTGCGCCAGTATTTTTTATATATTCCACAAAAAATCCTCGTAAATTTCTAGGTCATTCCGAGAACTTTTATTTCTGTAAAAAAACAACACCATGACAATTCTGCTGAAAACAGTGTTAGTCCGGGTTAGTTCCATTCAAATCATGCAAATTAGAGTCCAAAACAAGGGCAAAAGAGTTTGGAAAAGTAGATACGATGGAGACGTATCAACTCCCCCAAGCTTAAATCCTTGCTTGTCCTCAAGCAATTCAGTTGACAAACTGAAAGAGAGAAAAGAAAAACTTTTACGAACTCTGTTTGATCTTGTTGTTGTAATTATGTCTAACTCATATTCAGATTTTCAGCAAGATCATAAGCTAACCACATAATCAATGACATTTAGGTCTCAAGATGTACTCATATCAATGGCATAATCAACTAGCGAGCAATAATAATAAGTTTCAAACGTCAACATTTCAATCAAAACAATGATGAAGCAATATGAACAGATGGTATCTTGCTAGCTCTTTCTGAGACCGCAAAACATAAATGCAGAGCACCTTCAAAGACCAAGGGCTGACTAAACATTGTAACTCATGGCAAAGAAGATCTAGTCACAGTCATACTCAATAACAATTAAAAACAAAGCATAAAAATGATGGAGGTGCTCTCTAATTGGTGCCTTTATAAGGAGAGGATGACTCAACAGAAACATAGATAGATAGGGCCTTCGCAGAGGGAAGCATCGATTTGTAGAGGTGCCAAAGCTCAAGCTTTTAAAACAGAGATAAATAATTTTGGGTGCCATGCTTTCATTGTCAACGCGATGACCAAGAGTTTTCACCATCTTCCATGCTACACATGCTATAGGCGGTTCCCAAACAGAAAAGTAAAGTTTTAACTCCCCCACCACCGATCAATCATACTCCACGACTAGCCGAATACTCGGGTGCCGTCCATACCAACAACAATCCAAGGGGAGTTTTGTTTGCAATTATCTTTTCGATTTGAACATGGAACTGGGCATTCCAATTACCGGCCCCTTTCTCGTGAGTGATAGTGAATAAACACGTATCGAGGATAACACGCCTAGCATGGAAGATACTGACCGCCCCTTGTCACCACATGAGCGGTTCGGGCATGCAAAACAGATTATTTCTTGAAGGTTTACAGAGTGGCACATGCAAATTTACTTGGAACGGCAGGTAGATACCGCATATAGGTAGGTATGGTGGACTCTATGGAAAAACTTTGGGTTTATGGAAGTGGATGCACAAGCAGTATTCCCGGTTAGTACAAGTGAAGGCTAGCAAAAGACTAGGAAGCGACCAACTAGAGAGCGACGACAGCCATCAAAATGCATTGAAATTAACCAACATTGAGTGCAAGCATGAGTAGGACATAAATCACCATAAACATGAATATCATAGAGGCTATGTTGATTTTGTTTCAACTACATGCGTGAACATGTGCCAAGTCAAGCCACTTGAATCATTCAAAGGAGGATACCATCCTATCATACTACATTATAATCATCTTGAAATTCATGTTGGCATCCAAGACAAACCATTATAAGCTCCTATCTAATTAAGCATGGCATCAGAAACTATGATCTCTAAGTTGTCATTGCAAACATGTTTCTCTCACAACAAAGCTAAATCAGGAACGATGAGCTAGTCATATTTACAAAAACAAAATAGATCGAGTTCATACCAGCTTTTCTAGGCTCAGTCATTTCATCATATATCGTCATTATTGCCTTTCACTTACACGACCGAATGATGTGAACAATAATAAGAGTGTCTGTGCATTGGACTAAGCTGGAATCTGCAAGCAAACACAAAGGAGAAGACAAAGTAATATGGCTCTTTGACAGATAAACAGACATGCATGCGAGAGCCACTAAACATTGTAATCATGGTCTTCTACCTTGACCCAAAGAAAAAGAAAACTATTTACACGGAAAGCTCCCAACAAGCAAAAAGAAGAACGGGAAATCTTTTTGGGTTTTCTTAATCTAAACAAACACACGAGAAGAAAGCGAGAAAAAGAAATGAACTAGCATGGATGATACAGTGGCAAGGTCTGAACACCGACTATCAAAGTGAAAGCGTGAGCAAGAATATAAAGTCAGTGAGAAACACGTACTCCCCCAAGCTTAGGCTTTTGGCCTAAGTTGGTCTACTCCCATGGCTGGTCCGGGCGATATCCAAAATCATAATGGGGGTTGTACGGGAGCGCTGAAGCTACCGCCTGAATAGCTGCCTCACGGAGGCGAGCAGCCTTTGCCTCACTCGCATACTCCTCTGCCTCTCCTCTGGTTATGTAATATCTCCATTTTACCTCAAAGTCAAAGAAGGCAGGAGCAGGAAGGGTAATATGGAAAACACATTGTCAGTTAAATATTAACCGGTATAGGAGGGATTCATTATCCCTCTCAAGGAACTGATAACGTGTCATAGCGGCGCGATCAAGGAAACCTGTATGGAGTTGGGGATCTCCTTCGCGGATGGGTACTCCAAGAAAATTTGCTATGGGAGTGGCATTGATCCCACCAAAGAAATCCCCTTCATTAGCATTATTATTTAGCCTCCTCGTGATTATAGCTTCCATGTTGAAACTTCTATCGCCCGTTATTGCGCTCTTAAGAATACTAAGGTCGGGTGCACAGAGGTGACAATGCTCAATCTTGCCATTAATGCATCCACCTATGAAGAGGGCAAAGTAATGCAAGGCAGGAAAATGAATGCTCCCCATGGTAGCCTGCGTAATATCTCTAGTTTCTCCGATAGTTATACTAGAGATAAAATCTCTAACCGAAGACTTAGGAGGATCATTGAGACTACCCCAATCAGGTATCTTGAAAATTCTATTGAAATCCTCTAAATCCATGGTATACAATTTTTCATACAAATCAAACAGTATGGATGTGTCACGGCCAACTGAAAATTTGAATCTACGAACAAAAGAGGCAGTGAGAGTAGTATATTGTTCACATTTATCGGAGATGAATTCTTCGAGCCCGGCGTTGTGAATTTTTTTATCAAACTCGTCTTTGAAACCTGCATCAATCATGAATTCATCAGAGGGCCATTCACATGGTTGTACCTGTGCGTTCCTCGGTTGGTAAGGATCGGGCTCCCGAAGCTCAAGACGGGGACCCCTCTTGCTTGAGGAACCACCATGATAGTTTCTCCTGAACATCTTCCTTTTCTGAAATTTTTAGTGACTCAAAGGAAAAGTGAACAAGGCTCAACGAAACTCATAGCAACTACTCCTACAAGTGCCTAGAGGCCATATCATGCATCAAAACCACTTGGAACCATCTAAAATTAGCATGCAAAGCTCAAGAACAGGGTCACCAAGGCAGCAAAAATACGCAACGAATAAGGCACTAGAGAAAAAACTAATTGGACCAATGGAGGAGTCACATACCAAGGAACAATTCCCCCAAAACAGTTTGGTGAATGGGGCTTTGCACAAGGAGATCGAAAATCGCAGTAAGAACAGCAAGAACACGGGTTTGAGTTGTAGAATGAATTTTTCTCGAGGTAGGAGAAGGAGATGGGAGTTGGAATAAGTGGAGGGGGGCCACATGGGCCCCACAAGCCTGGTAGGCGCGACCAGGGGGTGCCCGCGCCTCCTGGGCTTGTGGCCCACTGGTGCATCCCCCTGACTAGCTCTCCGTCTTAGAATTTTTCAAAAATTCCAGAAAAAACCATACTTGATTTTCAGGGCATTTAAAGAACTTTTATTTTCCGGACACTTTTCTACGGGACGCATGAAGCAGAAAACAGGAAAAACTAAAGCTAAATCTATCATTTTCCTTCTAAGCAACAGAAAATAGAAGTTCGGAACAGAGGTTGTGACTCCTAGATTCATCCATCTCATGGTCATCAAAAGAAATCTGTCAATGAGGTTGATCAAGTCTCCTTGACAAACTTTTTTGAATCGCATAAAACCGGAGAATTTCCGAATAGTCACTAAGTTACCTCAATGGGGATGTGCATATCCCCAACAAGCAAATCATACTTCATCTTAACAGTAGGTATAGGGCATTCAAAGCTTCCAATAAGAATCGATGAAGTTTTTTCAATAGCATTGATGCAATGTACTCGATATTGTTTCTTCGGAAAGTGCACCGTATGCTCAATACCATTGACATGGAAAGTGACATTGCCTTTGTTGCAATCAATAACAGCCCCTGCAGTGTTTAAAAAGGGTCTTCCAAGGATGACCGCCATGGCATCATCCTCGGGAATATCCAAAATAACAAAGTCTCTTAAGATAATAACATTAGCAACCACAACAGGCACATCCTCACAAATGCCGATAGGGAAAACAGTTGATTTGTCGGCCATTTGCAAGGAGATTTCAGTGGGTGTCAACTTATCCAGTTCAAGTCTACGATAAAGAGAGAGAGAGAGGCATAACACTAACACCGGCTCCAAGATCGCATAAAGCAGTTCTAACGTAGTTGCCTTTAATGGAGCAAGGTATAGTGGGCACTCCGGGATCACCTAGTTTCTTAGGAGTTCCACCCTTGAAGGTGTAATTAGAGAGCATGGTGGAAATCTCAACCTCAGGTATCCTCCTCTTATTAGTCATAATATCCTTCATGTACTTAGCATACGGAGACATTTTGAGCATATCTGTCAGACACATTTGCATAAATACAGGTCTAATCATTTCAACAAAGCGCTAAAAATCCTCATCATCCTTTTTCTTGGATGGTTTGGGAGGAAAGGCCATGGGTTTCTGAACCCATGGTTCCCTTTCTTTACCATGCTTCCTAGCAGTGAAGTCGTTCTTATCGTATCTCCTATTCTTAGGTTGTGGGTTATCAAGATCAAC
Organism: Hordeum vulgare subsp. vulgare; assembly: GCF_904849725.1. Classification (NCBI taxonomy): domain Eukaryota; kingdom Viridiplantae; phylum Streptophyta; class Magnoliopsida; order Poales; family Poaceae; genus Hordeum; species Hordeum vulgare. The sequence continues at coordinate 502,252,374 of NC_058524.1, read as the reverse complement.
ACTAGGTTCAATCTCCACATCCTTATCATTGCTAGGTTGAGCATCAACATGAACATTACTATCGATATTATCATTAGGCTCATGTTCATCACCAGATTGTGTTTCGGCATCAGAAACAGAGATATCATTTGGATTCTCGGGTGTAACAACAACGGGGTTGCTAGCATGCAAGTTCCTATCATCTTTCTTTTTCTTCCTAGGAGACTAGGTGCCTCGGTGCTAACTCCTTGAGAATATTGTTCAATTCTCTTAGGATGACCCTCAGGATACAAAGGTTCCTGGGTCATTCTACCACCTCTAGTGATAACTCTAACAAACTTGTCATTCAGCTCATTGAGCAAGTCATTTTGAGCCTTAAGTACTTGTTCTACCTGAGTAGTGACCATAGAGGCATGTATACTCAAAAGCTTAAGATCATTGACATTTCTATCCACCTAGGCACTTAAATGACTAAGCATACGAGCATTTTGTTCCAATTGTCTGCTAACATAATCATTGAAACTTTGTTGTTTGGCAACAAATTTATCAAATTCATATAGGCATAAGCTAGCAGGTTTATCAAAAGGAATATCATTCTCATTGAATCTACGAAGAGAATTTACCTCTACTACCCGTGTCGGGTTATCAAGACCATGGATCTCTTCGATAGGTGGTAGATTCTTGACATCTTCAGATTTAATGCCTTTCTCTTTCATAGTTTTCTTAGCTTCTTGCATATCTTCAGGACTGAGGAATAGGATACCTCTTTTCTTCGGAGTTGGCTTTGGAGTTGGTTCGGGAATAGTCCAAGCATTCTCATTGCACAAGATATTATTCAATAGAATCTCAGCTTGTTCCACAGTTTGTTCCCTGAAAACACAACCAACACAACTATCTAGGTGGTCCCTAGAAGCATCGGTTAGTACATTATAGAAGATATCAAGTATTTCATTCTTCTCAAGAGGGTGATCAGGCAAAGCATTCAGCAGCTGCACAAGCCTCCCCCAAGCTTGTGGGAGACTCTCTTCTTCAACTTGCACAAAGTTATATATATCCTGCAAGGCGGCTTTTTTCTTATGGGCAGGAAAATATTTTTTAGAGAAGTAGTAGATCATATCCTGGGGACTACGCACACAACCAGGAGCAAGAGAAGTGAACCAAGTCTTAGCATCATCCTTTATCGAGAAAGGAAACAACTTAAGGATATAGTAGTGGCGGATCTTTTCCTCACTCGTGAATAGGGTGGCTATATCGTGCAGCTTAGTAAGATGTGCTACAACCGTTTCAGACTCATAACCATGAAAAGGATCAAATTCGACCAAAGTGATTAACTCAGGGTCGACAGAGAATTCATAATCCTTATCGGTCACAAAGATAGGCGAAGTAGCAAACTTCGGGTCGTATTTCATCCTAGCATTCAGAGATCTTTCTTTCCACTTGCGTAGTAATTTCTCAAGATCATGGCTATCCTTACAAGCAAGAAACTCCTCAGCTATCTCTCCCTCCATAACATAACCCTCAGGTATACCAGGCAATTCACATCTAGGAGAGCTAGTTCTAACAGGTGAAACAACATGTTCTACTTCAATAATCTCAGCAGTTTCAAAAGTATCACCATATTCAGCAGCAACTCTAGCAATTTGTGCATCAAGGAATGCACCTAGTGGCAAAGCAGTATCAAGCAAAACATCATCACAAGCATCATGGATAGCAGAAGTAGCATCATCAAGCACATGCGACATATCAAAATTTCTAGCAGGAGTTGGTGTCGCAAACTTACTCATAACTGAAGGTGAATCAAGTGCACAGCTAGATGGCACTTCCTTACCTGTCCTCGTAGTTGAGGGCAAGACTTTAGTTTTTGGATCTCTCGGATTCCTCATAGTGATCAACGGACGTAAATCCCAAGTGAATCAGAGAATAGAGCTAGGCCTCCCCGACAACGGCGCCAGAAAATAGTCTTGATAACCCACAAGTATAGGGGATCACAATAGTTTTCGAGGGTAGAGTATTCAACCCAAATTTGTTGATTCAACACAAGGGGAAGCCAAAGAATATTCTCGATTATTAGCAGTTGAGTTGTCAATTCAACCACACCCGAAAGACTTAGTATCTGCAGGAATGTTTTAGTAGCAAAGTAGTGTGATAGTAGCAGTAGCAACGATAACAGTAGCAGTGACAGCAGTAGCAGTAGCAGTAGCAGCAGTGACAACAGTAGCAACAAAGTAACGTAGCAAGGACCAGTAGGAAAAGACTCGTAGACATTGGATCGGTGATGGATAATTATGCCGGATGACATTCAACATGTAACAGTTATAACATGGAGAGATATGTAACTAGCTCCAGTTCGTCAATGTAATGTAGGCATCCATTCCGTATATAGTCATACGTGCTTATGAAAAGAACTTGCATGATATCTATTGTCCATCCCTCCCGTGCGAGCGGGGTCCTAATGGAAACTACGGGATATTAAGGTTCTCCTTTTAATAGAGAACTGGAACAAAGCATTAGCACTTAGTGAATACATGAACTCCTCATACTATGGTTATCTCCAGGAGTGGTTCCGGCTATTGTCACTCCGGGGTTGTCGGGTCATAACACATAGTAGGTGACTACAACTTGCAAGATAGGATCAAGAACACACATATATTGACGAGAACATAATATGTTCAGATATGAAATCATGGCACTCGGGCCCTAGTGACAAGCATTAAACATGGCAAAGTAGTAGCAACATCAATCTCAGAACATAGTGGATACTAGGGATCAATCCCCATCAAAACTAACTCGATTACATGATAGATCTCATCCAACCCATCACCGTCCAGCAAGCCTACGATGATATTACTCACGAACGATGAAGAGCATCATGGAATTGGCGATGAAGGAAGGTTGGTGATGACGATGACGACGATCTCCCTTCTCCGGAGCCCAGAACAGACTCCAGGTCTGCCCTCCACAGGAAGAACAGGTGGTGGCGGCGCCTCCGTATCGTAAAACGTGATGAACTCTTCTCCTTGATTGTTTTCCGGACGAAAGGGACTAAATAGAGCTGGAGTTGGAGGCGGCGGAGCCCCGAGGGCCCCACAAGCCTGCTAGGCGCGGTTAGGGGGGCTCGCGCCTCCTGGGCTTGTGGGCTCCTCGCTCCACGTCTCCGGTTGATTCTTGCGCCAGTATTTTTTTTATATTCCACAAAAAATCCTCGTAAATTTCCAGGTCATTCCGAGAACTTTTATTTCTGCGCAAAAACAACACCATGGCAATTCTGCTGAGAACGGCGTTAGTCCGGGTTAGTTCCATTCAAATCATGCAAATTAGAGTCCAAAACAAGGGCAAAAGAGTTTGAAAAGTAGATACGACGGAGACGTATCATCCACCAAAAGGGCCCCACCTGCCTTGGAGGGACCATATGGGCTGAGAGGGGTGCGCACCAGTCCCTGGTGGGTTGGACGCCCATCCCCACCTAGGCCCATGCGACTAGGCTGGTGGAGGGCCAACCCTAGGGTGATGCCATCCTTGGCTTAGGTGGCAAGCCACCCCCTCTTGACTGCCGCCCCACCCCTAGGGGAAACCCTAGGGCCGGCCACCTCCACCCCTCCCCTTATATATATGAGGGGAGAGGGAGGGCAACCACACACCAAGCCTTTGGCGCAACCCTCCCTCCCTCTCTAGATCGTTTTCTCCTCTATTCGCGTGTGCGACAGCGCTTGGGGAATCCATGTTGAGATTGCACCACCACCACCGTCACCATGTCATCGTGTTGTCGGAGAACTCATCTACTACTCCGCCCTCGCTCGCTGGATCGAGGAGGCAGAGACGTCATTGAGCTGTACGTGAGCTAAATGCGGAGGTGCCGTCCGTTCGGCGTTAGATCGGGATGGATCGTGATTGGATCACCAAGACACATGACTATGTAGGCACAGTACCCTCTCGTAGCTATGTATCTCCATAGATAGATCTTGGGTGTTTGTAGAATTTTTTTGTTTCCCATACAATGTTCACCAACAATTAGTTCAGGGTTAAAAGCTGGACTTCTCTCATACGCCATTAGTAAATAATCTACGCATCCGATGCTACGTTGTGGCGGGGCTTCTCAAGATTTGAGCCATGCAGGTGAAGCATATGTGTGAAAGACATGCGACAGGTTGCATGCAGAGGTGCGTCAGCCATTGGTGGAGGTGCTTTGATGCAAATGAAAAGCCAGGCGTTGCGACTTGGAATGGGTAAGAGTGGTGGTTGTATTCACGAGGCCTCCCTTCATTCACCATCTTTGGACACCATTGGTGACGCTCTTTTGGTATACTAACTTGCCTGAATTAAGGCTACTTACATGATCCGACGTTCACTAATTCACACCGCTATCTCCCAAACCTCTAGGTTCTAGCAGTTTGTCACATGCACTCCCTGCCAACACCAAGGGGTTGCGTGCATGAGGAAGCTGTGTCGATGCTAGACTATTCATCTGCCATCCATTGAATTTATACCCATCTCTTAACTTAGCTTTCATCATGCGAGGGCTATATATTGTACCTGCTCGATACCCATTAGGTACATGTTATCCAATGGGTTTGGGCATGAGGTGTCGAATTGTGTCCATGGATATTACAGTTTGTGAGTGTAGAAGATTTACACGAGTATTGGTTTAGGCGGAAGGAGGTTGTACCCACCCATACCATCATGAAAAACTAAGACCAATTATTATGAGCCAGATTTTGTAAAAGAAGTATGCCTTTCTTTCAAGCAACACTAGGATGATAGGTTGTAAAAATACAAAATATTGTATTTAAGTGCACACTAGTTAATTCACAATCTGTAATGAATAAGCTTGTGCCACATGAAAGCGCAATTTATGTATTTTAAAAAGTCAAACATAGCAGTATGCCTAGTCAATAATCACATATCATTGTTACATGGAATTCTTGAAAAGAACAAGATGAAAAAAATTCCTTTGACCACCTTAGCCCGTCTTTGGACCAACACATGACAAATTTGTGGAGCACTGAGTGTCTTGTATGTGTAAAAATAGAGTTCCAATCTTCTAAATGCAATTAAGATTTGCTACACTCCTTGAAAAAAAAGAGCTATTGTTAAAAAGAGAAAAAAAAACCGATTTAATATTTTTTTTGTCAGGCAAACAAGACCTTCCACCATAACGAAATATTCAAAACCACGTATATACCGAGTGAACGCAATTCACACATGGGAACGAGCATATGGTTGGATGGTTAGGCGTGCAAGTGGGCAATGGCCATGCAGCCTCCCCGAGTTTAATCCCTGTAATCGTCTCGGGTGTCTCAAGTGAGGTATTTCCCTCGTCTTAGTTGTAGGTACCTCATGTGCAATGGTCGCAACAAGGACTCATAACTAAGTGTGAGTTACATAGGGTGCGCATGTGTCGTGCTTTTGATCATGCAGTGCACCTTGTATTCGGGGCTAAAAAACACGCAATTCACACACCATGTTCACCATTGAACGTGCAAAAACTAACTATCTCTCCCTAATAATAAAGCACAGATCGCTTCTGTCGTCCGTCATAGGCACTTTTGCACAAAAGTCCCTCCGCTTCCGGATATTCAATCCATAGTCCCTATGTAAATGGATCTGGAAGTCGTCGCTGAATCCGTCCCTGCCTCTATCGCCCCACGCGATGCTCGATCCGGTACCGAGCATTGAGGCCGCCGGTCGACGCCGGCGAGCGGCTGCATCCACCGATGCCGAATCCGTCCCTACATCTACCGTCCCACCCGACGATCGATCCGGTGTTGTGCCGACCGCCATCCGACGCTGGCGGACGGCCGCATCCACCCCTACCTCTACTGTCGCCCCTAAATCCATCCTCACCTCCACCACCCCTTGAACTGCTTTTTCTCTACACTGGCCTCAACCGGAATCAACAGAGAAATGGTGCTCGTGATGGAGGAGGACATCCAAATTGAGGTGGGAGGTCGATACCAACGCGGTGCTGGGACGCATGCACGAGATCGAAGGCAGGGAGCTCCGGAAGGCAGACGGCGACATCGCGTCAGTTGTAGTTGCATGGGGAAGAGGAGGGGTGGAGGAGTCGGTGATGCATCTCCATCCGTTGCAATGCGATTGATGGCACCTGCGCTCGTCGTGTCCACCGTCAGTCCCATCTTGAGGAAGTTATCCTCGATTGGAAGCTCCAGCGCTCTCACAGTAAGATGTAGTCCATCGTCACAGGCTTGCTAACCATTAGTTAGCTGGCAAACCATGACGCCGCTGCTGCATGATGCTCATGTGGTTGCATCACCGGCCCTGGCCACTGCGTGAACAACGACATGAGTCCCTCCGCCCTCCTCCCCTCCTCCCCCTTCTCCCTCCCCGTTCCTTCCCCTGGGTTCAAAATTGAAGTATTTATATTTCCGTATTAGTTTGGTTCAACCTGCTATTGGACAAATGGTGTGATTTGTTAACTTTGGCCTGAAAAATGATTTTGTGAGTTTAGACTTATGTGTGATTCCTGATGTTATGTGCGTGTCAAGTGACATATCTTCTTCACTAAATTTTCTAACAATATAATTAATATGGATCATGGCAGGAGCTTCGTATTGGGATAGTATGTCAGAATTATCTAGAACTGAAGGACTTCAATTGGTGTTTGTTTGCTTGATGGAAAGCCACAAGACCACATGTTACCCTCAACCTGAAGATTTTAACCATGTCGCTCCTCCTCGTTTGTGTGTTGCTTCCACTAGATGATGCTCTGTTCATCTGTTGTCGTTGTTTCCTCTCCGTGAAGCCCTTCCAAATGTCGTCTTCTTGTTGCTCGCTGAAATTGCTCCTGCTGCCACCTTTGCATGGTAAGGTGTCTCCATCTCTACTTATAATAAATTCAGCATCATACTACATGTTGTTTATGTTGTTTGTACAAGGTCCAAGACCTGGCTGATTTACATTTTTCTGAATATGTATGTCTTTATTTGGGATATATTTATGCCAGTATACAAATATCTGTTGGAATTATGCCCTAGAGGCAATAATAAATGTATGGTTATTATTATAATTCCTGTATCAAGATAATAGTTTATTATCCATGCTATAATTGTATTGAATGAAGGCTCATTTACATGTGTGGATACATAGACAAAAACACCGTCCCTAGCATGCCTCTAGTTGGCTAGCCAGTTGATCAATGATAGTCAGTGTCTTCTGATTATGAACAAGGTGTTGTTGCTTGATAACTGGATCACGTCATTGGGAGAATCACGTGATGGACTAGACCCAAACTAATAGACGTAGCATGTTGATCGTGCCATTTTGTTGCTACTGTTTTCTGCGTGTCAAGTATTTATTCCTATGACCATGAGATCATATAACTCACTGACACCGGAGGAATGCTTTGTGTGTATCAAACGTCGCAACGTAACTGGGTGACTATAAAGATGCTCTACAGGTATCTCCGAAGGTGTTAGTTGAGTTAGTATGGATCAAGACTGGGATTTGTCACTCCGTGTGACGGAGAGGTATCTCGGGGCCCACTCGGTAATACAACATCACACACAAGCCTTGCAAGCAATGTAACTTAGTGTAAGTTGCGGGATCTTGTATTACGGAACGAGTAAAGAGACTTGCCGGTAAACGAGATTGAAATAGGTATGCGGATACTGACGATCGAATCTCGGGCAAGTAACATACCGAAGGACAAAGGGAATGACATACGGGATTATACGAATCCTTGGCACTGAGGTTCAAACGATAAGATCTTCGTAGAATATGTAGGATCCAATATGGGCATCCAGGTCCCGCTATTGGATATTGACCGAGGAGTCTCTCGGGTCATGTCTACATAGTTCTCGAACCCGCAGGGTCTGCACACTTAAGGTTCGACGTTGTTTTATGCGTATTTGAGTTATATGGTTGGTTACCGAATGTTGTTCGGAGTCCCGGATGAGATCACGGACGTCACGAGGGTTTCCGGAATGGTCCGGAAACGAAGATTGATATATAGGATGACCTCATTTGATTACCGGAAGGTTTTCGGAGTTACCGGGAATGTACCGGGAATGACGAATGGGTTCCGGGGGTTCACCGGAGGGGGGCAACCCACTCCGGGGAAGCCCATAGGTATTTGGGGGGGTCACACCAGCCCTTAGTGGGCTGGTGGGACAGCCCACCAAATCCTATGCGCCAAGGAAGAAAAAAAATCAAAGAAAGAAAAAAAAAGGAGGGGAAGTGGGAAGGGGGAAGGACTCCCTCCCACCAAACCAAGTAGGACTCGGTTTGGGGGGGGGAGAGTCCTCCCCCCTGGCTCGGCCGACCCCTTGGGGTTCCCTTGGACCCCAAGGCAAGGTCCCCCTCCCTCCTCCTATATATATGGGGCTTTTAGGGCAGATTTGAGACGACTTTCTCACGGCTGCCCGACCACATACCTCCATAGTTTTTCCTCTAGATCGTGTTTCTGCGGAGCTCGGGCGGAGCCCTGCTGAGACAAGATCATCACCAACCTCCGGAGCGCCGTCACGCTGCCGGAGAACTCTTCTACCTCTCCGTCTCTCTTGCTGGATCAAGAAGGCCGAGATCATCGTCGAGCTGTACGTGTGCTGAACGCGGAGGTGCCGTCCGTTCGGTACTAGATCGTGGGACTGATCGCGGGATTGTTCGCGGGGCGGATCGAGGGACGTGAGGACGTTCCACTACATCAACCGCGATCTCACATCGCTTCTGCTGTACGATCTACAAGGGTACGTAGATCACTCATCCCCTCTCGTAGATGGACATCACCATGATAGGTCTTCGTGCGCGTAGGAAAATTTTTGTTTCCCATGCGACGTTCCCCAACAGTGGCATCATGAGCTAGGTTCATGCGTAGATGTCTTCTCGAGTAGAACACAAAAGGTTTTGTGGGCGGTGATGTGCGTTTTGCTGCCCTCCTTAGTCTTTTCTTGATTCCGTGGTATTGTTGGATCGAAGCGGCTTGGACCGACATTACTCGTACGCTTACGAGAGACTGGTTTCATCGTTACGAGTAACCCCCTTTGCTCAAAGATGACTGGCAAGTGACGGTTTCTCCAACTTTAGTTGAATCGGATTTGACCAAGGAGGTCCTTGGATGAGGTTAAATAGCAACTCATATATCTCCGTTGTGGTGTTTGCGTAAGTAAGATGCGATCCTACTAGATACCCTTGGCCACCACGTAAAACAGGCAACAACAAAATTAGAGGACGTCTAACTTGTTTTTGCAGGGTATGATTGTGATGTGATATGGCCAATGATGTGATGTGATATATTGGATGTATGAGATGATCATGTTGTAATAGAAATATCGACTTGCACGTCGATGGTACGGCAACCGGCAGGAGCCATAGGGTTGTCTTTATACTAACATATGTGCTTGCAGATGCGTTTACTATTTTGCTAGGATGTAGCTTTAGTAGTGATAGCATAAGTAGCACGACAACCCCGATGGCGACACGTTGATGGAGATCATGATGATGGAGATCATGGTGTGGCGCCGGTGACAAGAAGATCGTGCCGGTGCTTTGGTGATGGAGATCAAGAAGCACGTGATGATGGCCATATCATGTCACTTATGAATTGCATGTGATGTTAATCCTTTTATGCACCTTATTTTGCTTAGAACGACGGTAGCATTATGAGGTGATCTCTCACTAAAATTTCAAGACGAAATTGTGTTCTCCCCGACTGTGCACCGTTGCTACAGTTCGTCGTTTCGAGACACCACGTGATGATCGGGTGTGATAGACTCAACGTTCACATACAACGGGTGCAAAACAGTTGCGCACGCGGAACACTCGGGTTAAGCTTGACGAGCCTAGCATGTGCAGACATGGCCTCGGAACACATGAGACCGAAAGGTCGATCATGAATCATATAGTTGATATGATTAGCATAGGGATGCTTACCACTGAAACTACTCTCGACTCACGTGATGATCGGACTTGGGATAGCGTAAGTGGATCATGAACCACTCAAATGACTAGAGAGATGTACTTTTTGAGTGGGAGTTTAGCATATAATTTGATTAAGTTGAACTCTAATTATCTTGAACATAGTCTAAGTCCACTTTGAATATATTTGTGTTGTAGATCATGGCTCACGCAAGTGTCATCCTCAATTTTAATACATTCCTAGAGAAAGCTAAGTTGAAAGATGATGGAAGCAACTTTGTAGACTGGGCTCGTAATCTTAAGCTAATCTTACAAGCTGGAAAGAAGGATTATGTCCTTAATGCTGCGCTAGGAGATGAACCACCCGCTACGGCTGATCAGGATGTTAAGAACGCTTGGCTAGCACGTAAGGAGGACTACTCAATAGTTCAATGTGCAGTCTTGTATGGCTTAGAGCCGGGACTTCAACGTCGCTTTGAGCGTCATGGAGCATTTGAGATGTTCCAGGAGTTGAAGTTTATCTTTCAGAAGAACGCCCGGATCGAGAGGTATGAGACCTCCGATAAATTCTATGCTTGCAAGATGGAGGAAAGCTCGTCTGTCAGTGAACATGTGCTCAAGATGTCTGGGTACTCAAACCGTCTAGCTGAACTAGGGATTGAACTCCCGCAAGAAGCTAACACTGACAGAATCCTCCAATCACTGCCGCCAAGCTATAAAGGCTTTGTGTTGAACTACAACATGCAAGGGATGAACAAGTCTCCCGGCGAGTTGTTTGCGATGCTGAAAGTCGCAGAGTCTGAACTCCGTAAAGAGCATCAAGTGTTGATGGTGAGCAAGACCACTAGTTTCAAGAGAAACGGCAAAGGCAAGAAGGGCAATTCTAAGAAGAGCGGCAAGCCAGTTGCCAATCCGTCGAAGAAACCCAAGGCTGGACCTAAGCCTGAAACAGAGTGCTTCTATTGCAAGGGTATGGGTCACTGGAAGCGCAATTGCCCCAAGTATCTGGCAGATAAGAAGGCGGGCAAAGAAAAATCAGGTATATTTGATATACATGTTATTGATGTGTACTTAACCGGCTCTCGTAGTAGTGCCTGGGTATTCGATACCGGTTCTGTTGCTCACATTTGCAACTCGAAACAGGAACTGCGGAATAGACGGAGGCTGGCGAAAGACGAAGTGACGATGCGCGTAGGAAACGGTTCCAAGGTTGATGCAATCGCCGTCGGCACCGTGTCACTTCAACTACCATCGGGATTAGTGATGAACTTAAATCATTGTTATTTAGTGCCTGCGTTGAGCATGAACATTATATACGGATCTTGTTTATTGCGAGACGGTTACTCTTTTAAGTCTGAGAATAATGGTTGTTCTATTTCTATGAGTAACATCTTTTATGGTCATGCACCGAATGTGAGAGGATTGTTCATATTGAATCTCGATAGAGATACGCATATACATAACATTGAGACCAAAAGAGTAAGAGTAAACAATGATAGCGCCATATTTTTGTGGCACTGCCGCTTGGGTCATATTGGTGTAAAGCGCATGAAGAAACTCCATGCTGATGGACTTTTGGAGTCACTTGACTTTGATTCACTTGACACTTGCGAACCATGCCTCATGGGCAAGATGACTAAAACTCCGTTCTCCGGAACAATGGAGCGTGCAAGTGACTTATTGGAAATCATACATACCGATGTGTGTGGTCCGATGAGCGTGGAGGCACGCGGCGGATATCGTTATTTTCTCACCTTCACTGACGATTTGAGTAGATATGGTTATGTCTACTTAATGAAGCACAAGTCTGAAACATTTGAAAAGTTCAAGCAATTTCAGAGTGAAGTAGAAAATCATCGTAACAAGAAGATCAAGTTCCTGCGGTCTGATCGTGGGGGTGAATATCTGAGTTTCGAGTTTGGTACTCACTTAAGACAATGTGGAATTGTTTCGCAGTTAACACCGCCTGGAACACCACAGCGTAATGGTGTGTCCGAACGTCGTAATCGTACTTTATTAGAAATGGTGCGATCTATGATGTCTCTTACTGATTTGCCGTTATCGTTTTGGGGTTATGCATTAGAAACAGCTGCATTCACTTTAAATAGGGCACCATCGAAATCCGTTGAGACGACACCATACGAACTGTGGTGTGGCAAAAGGCCAAAGTTGTCGTTTCTTAAAGTTTGGGGATGTGATGCTTATGTCAAAAAGCTTCAGCCTGAAAAGCTGGAACCCAAAGCGGAAAAGTGCGTCTTCATAGGCTACCCAAAAGAGACAGTTGGGTACACCTTCTATCTCAAATCCGAGGGCAAAGTGTTTGTTGCTAAGAACGGAACTTTTCTCGAGAAGGAGTTTCTCTCAAGAGAATTGAGTGGGAGGAAGATAGAACTTGACGAGGTTGTCGAACCTCTCATCCCTCTGGATGGTGGCGCAGGGCAAGGGGAAACCCCTGTGATTGCGACGCCAGTTGAGGAGGAAGTTAATGATGATGATCATGAAACTCCAGTTCAAGTTTCTGTTGAACCACGCAGGTCGACGAGATCACGCGCTGCTCCAGAGTGGTACGGTAATCCCGTCTTGACAATCATGTTGTTAGACAACAATGAACCTGCAAATTATGAAGAAGCAATGGTGGGCCCAGATTCCAACAAATGGCTAGAAGCCATGAAATCCGAGATAGGATCCATGTATGAGAACAAAGTGTGGACTTTGGAGATACTACCTGAGGGCCGCAAGGCTATTCAGAACAAATGGATCTTTAAGAAGAAGACGGACGCTGACGGTAATGTCAACGTTTATAAAGCTCGACTTGTGGCAAAGGGTTTTTCACAAGTTCGAGGAATTGACTACGATGAGACTTTCTCTCCCGTAGCGATGCTTAAGTCCGTCAGGATCATGTTAGCGATAGCTGCATTTTTCGATTATGAAATCTGGCAGATGGATGTCAAAACGGCGTTCCTTAACGGTTTCCTTAAGGAAGAGTTGTATATGATGCAACCCGAAGGTTTTGTCGATCCTAAAAATGCTGACAAAGTGTGCAAGCTCCAGCGATCCATTTATGGACTGGTGCAAGCATCTCGGAGTTGGAACAAGCGCTTTGATGAGGTGATCAAGGCATTTGGGTTTATACAAGTGGTTGGAGAATCTTGTATTTACAAAAAGGTGAGTGAGAGCTCTGTGGCGTTTCTAATATTATATGTGGATGACATATTACTGATTGGAAACAACGTAGAGCTTTTGGAGAGCATAAAAGGTTACTTAAATAAAAGTTTCTCTATGAAGGACCTAGGAGAAGCTGCTTACATTCTAGGCATTAAGATCTATCGGGATAGATCAAAACGCCTGATAGGGCTTTCACAAAGCACATACCTTGATAAAGTTTTGAAGAGGTTCAAAATGGAACAGTCCAAGAAAGGGTTCTTGCCAGTGTTACAAGGTACGAGATTGAGTAAGACTCAGTGCCCAGCAACTGATGAAGATAGAGAGCATATGCGCTCCGTCCCCTATGCTTCAGCCATAGGCTCTATCATGTATGCAATGCTGTGCACTAGACCGGATATTAGCCTGGCCATAAGTATGGCAGGTAGGTTCCAGAGTAATCCAGGAGTGGATCACTGGACAGCGGTCAAGAATATCCTGAAGTACCTGAAAAGGACTAAGGAGATGTTTCTCGTGTATGGAGGTGACGAAGAGCTCGCCGTAAAAGGTTACGTCGATGCAAGCTTTGACACAGATCCGGACGACTCTAAGTCGCAAACCGGATACGTATTTATTCTTAATGGGGGTGCAGTAAGCTGGTGCAGTTCCAAGCAAAGCGTCGTAGCAGATTCTACATGTGAAGCGGAGTACATGGCTGCCTCGGAGGCGGCTAAGGAGGGTGTCTGGATGAAGCAGTTCATGACGGATCTTGGAGTAGTGCCAAGTGCACTGGATCCAATAACCTTGTTCTGTGACAACACTGGTGCCATTGCCTTAGCAAAGGAACCAAGTTTCACAAGAAGACCAGACACATCAAACGACGCTTCAACCTCATCCGCGACTACGACGAGGAGGAGGACGTAAATATATGCAAAGTGCACACGGATCTGAATGTAGCAGACCCGCTGACTAAACCTCTTCCACGGCCAAAACATGATCGACACCAGAACTGTATGGGTGTTAGATTTATTACAATGTAATTCACATGGTGATGTGAGGGCTAGATTATTGACTCTAGTGCAAGTGGGAGACTGTTGGAATTATGCCCTAGAGGCAATAATAAATGTATAGTTATTATTATAATTCCTGTATCAAGATAATAGTTTATTATCCATGCTATAATTGTATTGAACGAAGGCTCATTTACATGTGTGGATACATAGACAAAAACACCGTCCCTAGCATGCCTCTAGTTGGCTAGCCAGTTGATCAATGATAGTCAGTGTCTTCTGATTATGAACAAGGTGTTGTTGCTTGATAACTGGATCACGTCTGGGAGAATCACGTGATGGACTAGACCCAAACTAATAGACGTAGCATGTTGATCATGTCATTTTGTTGCTACTGTTTTCTGCGTGTCAAGTATTTATTCCTATGACCATGAGATCATATAACTCACTGACACCGGAGGAATGCTTTGTGTGTATCAAACGTCGCAACGTAACTGGGTGACTATAAAGATGCTCTACAGGTATCTCCGAAGGTGTTAGTTGAGTTAGTATGGATCAAGACTGGGATTTGTCACTCCGTGTGACGGAGAGGTATCTCGGGGCCCACTCGGTAATACAACATCACACACAAGCCTTGCAAGCAATGTAACTTAGTGTAAGTTGCGGGATCTTGTATTACGGAACGAGTAAAGAGACTTGCCGGTAAACGAGATTGAAATAGGTATGCGGATACTGACGATCGAATCTCGGGCAAGTAACATACCGAAGGACAAAGGGAATGACATACGGGATTATACGAATCCTTGGCACTGAGGTTCAAACGATAAGATCTTCGTAGAATATGTAGGATCCAATATGGGCATCCAGGTCCCGCTATTGGATATTGACCGAGGAGTCTCTCGGGTCATGTCTACATAGTTCTCGAACCCGCAGGGTCTGCACACTTAAGGTTCGACGTTGTTTTATGCGTATTTGAGTTATATGGTTGGTTACCGAATGTTGTTCGGAGTCCCGGATGAGATCACGGACGTCACGAGGGTTTCCGGAATGGTCCGGAAACGAAGATTGATATATAGGATGACCTCATTTGATTACCGGAAGGTTTTCGGAGTTACCGGGAATGTACCGGGAATGACGAATGGGTTCCGGGGGTTCACCGGAGGGGGGCAACCCACTCCGGGGAAGCCCATAGGTATTTGGGGGGGTCACACCAGCCCTTAGTGGGCTGGTGGGACAGCCCACCAAATCCTATGCGCCAAGGAAGAAAAAAATCAAAGAAAGAAAAAAAAGGAGGGGAAGTGGGAAGGGGGAAGGACTCCCTCCCACCAAACCAAGTAGGACTCGGTTTGGGGGGGGGGGAGAGTCCTCCCCCCTGGCTCGGCCGACCCCTTGGGGTTCCCTTGGACCCCAAGGCAAGGTCCCCCTCCCTCCTCCTATATATATGGGGCTTTTAGGGCAGATTTGAGACGACTTTCTCACGGCTGCCCGACCACATACCTCCATAGTTTTTCCTCTAGATCGTGTTTCTGCGGAGCTCGGGCGGAGCCCTGCTGAGACAAGATCATCACCAACCTCCGGAGCGCCGTCACGCTGCCGGAGAACTCTTCTACCTCTCCGTCTCTCTTGCTGGATCAAGAAGGCCGAGATCATCGTCGAGCTGTACGTGTGCTGAACGCGGAGGTGCCGTCCGTTCGGTACTAGATCGTGGGACTGATCGCGGGATTGTTCGCGGGGCGGATCGAGGGACGTGAGGACGTTCCACTACATCAACCGCGATCTCACATCGCTTCTGCTGTACGATCTACAAGGGTACGTAGATCACTCATCCCCTCTCGTAGATGGACATCACCATGATAGGTCTTCGTGCGCGTAGGAAAATTTTTGTTTCCCATGCGACGTTCCCCAACAATATCGTTTGCCATTGTCTTTTAACTGAGTCAGGTGTTCATTCAATCTGAATTGTGTTGTTTTATTTAGCCTATGCTAGCTTGTGATTTCCTGTGCTACAAAGTGTAATTATTTTTCCTTAACTGATGTCTTTGATCTTGCAGTTGGGTAGTGCACTTAGGATCAATTTTTTCTAATAATTATTGAAATCATGTCTAACTTGGATATGCTTCTAACAGCTGGATGACAAATTAATGCAATGAACTCATCTATAGATTAACATTGTTATAGCTTACCTATTTGGTACGTACTTCGCCAATTGAGATCCTTTTTTTGTAGTAGATGATCACGGTAATAAATAATTGATTCATCATCACTTTGGAAAATAAGTGGGGATATTTTCACTTAAAAGATTCCAAATTTGTGGAGCTTGACCGATCAGCACCATTCTTTCATTGTACTAACACTACCAATTTTATGGATAACAGTTTGCTTCGCTATGGAGCAACACTTCGTGTACATAATCTCTAGATGCTTGAGTTTCTCCCTTTCAGTTTCCTTGGTTGTTGCAATGTATGGTACTTCATCTGTCAATTAATATAAAAGCGTTTAGATCATTGAAGTAGTGATCTAAATGCTTTTATATTAGTTGACAATGGAGTACTTTGTGTCTACGTATATAGATGAAAGGCCGTGAATCGGCGTAAGACTCTAGACTGAATCTTATATCATCATTTTAATATTTGTGTAGGTGAGGGAGTTTTGTTAATACACCCCGAGCGTGAGGAGGAGCAATATTTTTTCCAATGATGGCATTGACATGGATCACAAAAACAGCTCAATCATAATTAGCCATACCCTGCATTTACACATAGTTTGCACGGAAGTGATCAATTGGACATCTTGAGTTTGAAACTAGCATACCGATCAAGGGAATACTCCCTCTGCTTATAAAA
Source organism: Hordeum vulgare subsp. vulgare (assembly GCF_904849725.1). Classification (NCBI taxonomy): domain Eukaryota; kingdom Viridiplantae; phylum Streptophyta; class Magnoliopsida; order Poales; family Poaceae; genus Hordeum; species Hordeum vulgare. Next base: position 502,235,531 of record NC_058524.1, on the reverse strand, counting down.
ATATGTATTTTTTAGAGATTTTAATATTGATTATATACGAAGCAAAATGAGTAAACATATACTCCAAAACACGTATGTATATATCCCTATGTTATTCATATTGAAATCGTTAGAAAGAATTATATTTAAAAATGGAGGGAGTAGTATATTTCAACACGTATGAATACGATGAAGAAGAAAACAAGGAACTCAAAAGATTATAATCAGTGAATCTTCATGGTGAAAGTATACTCTAGAGATTAGAAGATGCAAATATAATTAATAAAGGTTTGCTAGATTCCTTTATTAAAGAAAATATGTATCCAATTTGTTTTCCGATATCCTGCACCGGTGGAGTCAGTATCCAATATGTATCTTTATTACAATAAATTATTTTTAAAAAAATATTTTTTTCTGTTGCAACACACGAACCTTTTTACTAGTATAATAAACTAAAAAATGGTGCAACTGCTACACGAACCTGCTTAAAATACAGCTATTCCACCGTAGCGAGAGCCAAGCCAACCAAAACCAAGCCAGACTGCGTTACAGATAGGCACACGACCAAGCCAGCCAAACCACACACGCACACACGCACACGAGAGAGAGAGAGAGAGAGGGGGGAGGGCCACATGCATCCCCTCCACGGAACATCCCTGCCTTTCTCTAATCCCTCCACACCTGGAAAGTACGCGTCGCGGAGCTTTCCTCCCATAAACACCTCATAAAAATCATTCTTAGGAGGACCAAATCACCCAACCCAAGCCAAAACCAAAACAAATACCAACACACAGCCAGCCAGCCAGCCAGCCAAGCGAAAAAAATCCACCCCCCCACCCTCCCCGCAATAGCAAACACGCGGAAAAAAATGGAGGCATGAACGCGCCCTCCTCCTCCTCCTCCATCCCCCCCTCCTCCTCCCCCGATCCCGTCGACGGCCCAGCGGCCCCGCCCCCGCCCCCTGCCCCCCGGCGGGAACCTTGCTCGTAGGCGGACGTGAGGGGAGCGGCGCGCGGCAGCGACGATGCCGTCGCACTCGGATCTGGACCGGCAGATCTCGCAGCTGCGGGACTGCAAGTTCCTGCCGGACGCCGAGGTCAAGGCCCTCTGCGAGCAGGCCAAGGCGATCCTCATGGAGGAGTGGAACGTGCAGCCCGTGCGCTGCCCGGTCACCGTCTGCGGCGACATCCACGGCCAGTTCTACGACCTCATCGAGCTATTCCGCATCGGCGGCGACACCCCCGACACGAACTACCTTTTCATGGGCGACTACGTCGGTACGTCCCCGCTGCCGCCCCTGGCCCTTCCCGCCGAGAGGATTCGGTCAGGTCGTTCGATCTGATTCTGATTTAATGGAGAGCAATCAGGGGGGACTACCAATTCGATAGATCCTCCCCTCCTGGCCTGTGCGGATTGGGAGGTTTGAGCTGGCGGGGTTGCGAATAGATTCTTTATTACGCTAATGATTTTTATTTTTTTTCTTACTGTTGTTCCATGGATTGCTAGAATGAATCGTGCCATCATGCTAGGTCCTGTTCTGTTGATTAAATAGATGGATGCTGTTTTGGTTTTGATATGTCAACCGAGTAGGTATGAAGTGATTCTCATGGGCATGAATGGACATCCTTAAAGTGTTCATTATAGTGACGGCACATTTGGAGAATTTTGGGGTGATGATTTTGGACTTTTGTTGCCTTATTTAACAAGGCAAAAGGCTGCCCGGGGAAATAAAACCTCGAATTTGGATGGTATGGATACCTTGTTCTCTACCGGTAGAGCAACAAACAGGGACTTTTTTTTGTATTTATACGTGTACGGTTTTCCCTGCGTGGCAAGCATTCTCAGAACTGATATCAGCATGATTACGTTGTAAGAATGACAACCATTCGACTAAGGTGTCGCTTCATTACCCTTAGATGGTAAGATGTCCCCCTCTCCTTAGCCATCTAGCATATGGGGCGCACAGAGTATTTTCTGCCGCTGCCCAGTGTTGTCGCTGATCCTGGGCTGGTAAACTATATTCCCGTGTTGCTACGATGAGGGAGAAAAGATGGCTTGCGAGGCAGAAAGTAGGGTTGTGTGATGGTGTCTGTTGATGTGAGGAAGGGGAGGAGCATGATGGCTCCGCTGCTGCGGTGAGGGACAAGGGAGTGGTTCTGGGAATTAGGTCACAGGAGTAGATGGGGCTATTAGAAGCCATGGGGCAGGTGGGTATTATATACCCATCTCCCGGTCTTTTTCCTTTTGTCTTACCATGTGCTGTTTGCTCTGTTTCCAGGATTTCTAGGGTGCTAGTATACTGCCTTATATATAAGCACTTCCAATTATTTGTGGGGGTTGCACCCCTACTTTTGAAAACCATGTTGTCTACACCACATGCTTTAGATGTATTTATGCAGCTCACCTATGAATCAGACAAATAAGATACCACTCAATGAGTATCTTTATTAGGAATGACCTCTTCGTAGATGTTCGGTAGAAATGCTATTATTTCAGTTTTGTTGACTGGTTATTCTTTTTCTTTCTATATATAATTTGATTTTCTTCTTCTTTCGATTGTATTCATTTGGTTCCATGTTATAACTGGACTTATTTTTATGGACATTTGATGCAGACCGTGGCTACTATTCAGTGGAGACTGTTTCATTATTAGTGGCTCTCAAAGTTCGTTACAGAGACAGAATCACAATATTGAGAGGAAATCACGAGAGCCGACAAATCACTCAAGTGTGAGTTCCTATTTCTTGATTCTGAAAAATCTTACAGCAGTTGTATCAGCATATTACTTCTGAATTGTAACTACTGCAAATGTATTGACATTATTCCCTACATCTGTTCGAATGGCTGAGTTGGAAATGGATTATCTCCTGTCACGAGCATGCTTTGTGGTAGAAAGGGCACTGAGAGGTTTTCGCTGTCAGAACATTAGTACATGTGTTACTTTGGTGTTTCCTGGCCTGTGACTTTGACCTTTTTTAGTTTTAAGTTACTTGCTACTTATTGAAGATCCTTGTCCAAAATCTAAATGTATAACATGATACATGAATATTGTTGGCAAACAGTCTGTTCACACATTGAGCTATATGTTAATATTTAGTCATTAATCAATGAGACCATAGACATTAAATTAGGAAATGCTAAGTGTGGAAACAAATTCCTGGGACCTTGCTCCTGTTATGTGGGATTGTTGCACAACACAATCTTCTTCGCGGTATGATGAATTTCTGATGTGTTGGAGGCTAGGCGTTTGTGGTGTTGTTTTGACAAGGTGCAGCTACAGTGGTTCAGGATTGTGATCACTATGGATCGGTATTGCTGCAAGACACATCCGATGGATCAACTGTAGATTATTTGCAGCATCATGATTTTGCGATGTGAAGTAGGACAGAATTTGGGATATCGTGACTAGAGGAGGTGCAGCCGATGGATCAGTGTGTCAGTGTGTGGCGGTTTCAGTCAAATGTACGAACCAACGTACAATTGTGCATTTAAATCAGGCTCCTGACTTTCTGCACCGGCCAAATTGTAAGCTTCCGAAGTGCACGGGAAAAAGGCTGAAGGTGATATATTGTGATATGACCATCCGAAATGGTTTAAACCATCAATTATGATTTGGAATTTGGCTTTCAAATCTCCTCTCACCCCTAGCTGCTCTTGATCGGAAGATCATGTCACAATATAATTTTGTTTTTCCCCTTGGACTCCAACATGAAGGTGAAACAAAACGGCTTATAAATTTGTAGTAAAATAAAATAAAATCTCATTTGATACATACAAGAAAAATGTGGAACTAAACATAAGCAGTGTAAACTCTTTACCCCAAGGTTGATATTTTTCAATTAGTCATCATATTGCTATGGCAACTCAATTACAGTGTATGTAGAACCGTGGTTCTTGGCAATAACTTTATACCAAATTGTGTTAAAGCTGCCTGACTTGCCCCTGTGTGTGTGTGTGTGTGTGTGTGTGTGTGTGTAAGTATGCTTTCGCTTTTAGAATCATGAAATAGTGTTGGATCTCTAGCATTATTTTGGACATTGTGAAATGGTCTTCAGGCTTTGTAGTTTTACATCATCACATGCTTTGACCCACTGCAGCAGTTTTGACTGAGATGTTTCTTCACAGTTTTTATCCTATTATTTCTTGCACCATCTTATTGCTTGAAATATATTACTCCCATCAGAATGTATTGTTTATCCATCAAGTGATCAAATATCCATATCAAAATTTGATATGCATATTTGTTTCAATTATATCCACTTGTCTCTTTGGGATGGCTGTAATAAGGTTCCTGTCAACAATCACATCCCAAGGTAAAAAAGAAATGCACATAGCTACATACAGTAGCCTGCTAGTTATATGAGTATATAGTAACTAAATAAAGATACATTCCTTTCCTTTGGAACAATATAAATCTTTCATCTTCTATCCGATATGTTATATTCTTATATTTGAATAAAATAAGTCATGGGAGTAGCCAGTGGAACCCATATTTCGGGTTTACACTTGTTAACTCCCACATGATATTCGGATGGATGAGATAAACATATTTAGGTGTAGCTGAAGGTCATATCCATGGCTATGTATCAGCAAGCCCGTCGCAGACAAATAAATCAGTTGCGAGGGCTGCTAGCTGACTCCCAGATCTCATTCAATGGTAAATGGTCCATGTGGAGTTTAGATGTTAGCAGTTAATGTATTGTAGGGTTTGTGTTCTCGACTAAAATTTATCTGCATAACAGTTGTATTATGATCTGAGCCTTAACCTGGGGTGTGCATTGTGTTACTTTTTGAAATGCAAGCCCTTCCATAGTGTTAGAAGGTGTTCCTGACAGAGTTCTTGGCTACAGGTATGGCTTCTACGATGAATGCTTACGGAAGTACGGAAACGCAAATGTCTGGAAGTACTTCACGGATTTGTTTGATTATTTGCCTCTCACAGCTCTTATAGAAAACCAGGTTTATTCTTTTCACCAAATTTATTGATCTGCTCTGTTAATATGGACATAAAATTCATTTCCATGTAAGCTTGGTCAAAGAAGAATTCCTGTTTTCTAGGTATTTTGCCTCCATGGTGGTCTCTCTCCATCATTAGATACATTGGACAACATTCGTTCTCTTGATCGCATACAAGAGGTACGCTGCGTTTTATCATTTGAGCTAATATGGATCATTTTATGCATGAAGTCTGTTGATTTGAACTACTCCATAGACAAGACAAACATTTTCTAGAGGGTCAATGATAAGCTCTAGAACATAACAATGTGTAGATTTCTGAATCTCTATTTAGAAATGCAGCCTAGGATCGTTTGTCTCGGGCTTGAGCAAAAGAAGTGCAGCCTAGGATCGTTTGTCTAAGAAGTTACAGTGAAGTGTTCTTTTCGTGATGCCTAGGATCGTTTGTCTGAGAAGTTACAGTGAAGTGTTCTTTTCGTGATGCATAATTATATGTTCTACCAAGACCAGGCCGACTAAGTGTTTTAACTGGTTGCAGTTACGTGTTTTTCACGGTTCCCAGTCGTGCTTGAATTTTTACTTGCTAGTTGCTAGTTCAGTGTTAGTGGCGAAGGGGAGTCTTGCTGCAGTGGCAAAGCTGCTGCCGTGTGACCATGAGGTCACGGGTTCAAGTCCCGGAAACAGCCTCTTGCAGAGATGTAGGGGCAGGCTGTGTACTAAAGACCCAAAGTGGCCGGACCCTTCCCTGGACCCTGCGCAAGCGGGAGCTACATGCACCGGGCTGCCCTTTTTTTTAGTTCAGTGTTAGTGGCAAAATGGCTTAAAATTAGAACTCGCAATATGTTCGGTAGACAATTTCTTGGTATAGACCATGGACTTAATATTGCATGAACTTGACCTCATTGCACCTTTGGGTTCAAGAATTTCGTTCTTGTGCAGAGAATATGTGTGCTGTATTATGCGATTTGGTCGACTCTTGACTAATGATTTTGTCTGTTCTCTAAAATGGCTATAGGTCCCGCATGAAGGACCTATGTGTGATCTTTTGTGGTCTGATCCGGATGACCGATGCGGGTGGGGAATTTCACCAAGAGGTGCAGGCTACACATTTGGACAAGATATAGCACAACAATTTAACCATACGAATGGTCTTAGTCTTATTTCAAGGGCCCATCAACTTGTGATGGAAGGTTTCAATTGGGCACAGGTTGGTTTCCAGTGTGTTAGATCTCTATCGTCCTAATCATTTTCCCACAATTCCTGCACATAGAGTTTCCGTCCATCTCTGGCGTTTGAGCATCAGACTGGAAAACAGCCTTGCAGGAAACTTGAATAATTGATTTTCCCTGTGTCGACCACTGTACAGGAGAAGAATGTTGTCACAGTTTTCAGTGCGCCAAACTACTGTTACCGGTGTGGTAACATGGCTGCGATTCTCGAAATTGGGGAGAACATGGATCAGAACTTCCTCCAATTCGATCCAGCGCCGCGGCAAATCGAGCCAGACACAACGCGCAAGACCCCCGACTACTTTTTGTAATCGTGGTGTTGACTTTTTTTTAACTCTTCTTCTGCTGCTGCTGCTCCTCTCATCTGCAGCACAGCAGTGCCTGGCTGGATCTGTAGATCTCTGTCCTTAGAAAATGGGATTCCTTGAGCTGAGTTGTGTACCCCCCTCTCATTCTTTTGTTTGGAGATTTTGGTTGCCGCTTCTCAGGACCTCATAGGACATGTTAAAAGTACATTGCATTGGTATTTTTTTTTGTATCTCCATTTTGCATTATTTCCGAGACAGAGAAGGGAAGCTGCAATAGAACCGTCTCTTAACATATTTCATGCTCTTCTTCAGAAGAATCCCCTTATTTCAGGAATGTGACCTTATTTCCTTGACGTTGTGTTGTCTGGTGTGACCTGTGGGAGATCTGTCTCAAATGACAAAGTTGCTAGTTTGTGTGAATTGTGTATGGATTTTTCCTATGCTTGTGCATAATTTCCTGCCATGTTCTCTTTATTGGGTATAACAGTTCGCTGAGATCACCATGCCAGCAACCACAATAAGGGGCTGTTTGGATCCTCTCCAGTTTAAGAACTCTGCCCTGCAGGAAGAGCTCGGTTTGAGTAACTCCCTGGAATTGTGCTGCCGCTCCGGGAGCTGCAGTTGTGGAGCAAAGAGCATTCGAACAGCCCCTAAGATGCATTGCCCGTCAAAGAAAACTGGAATGTCCTGTCCGTGAGTCCTTTTGGAGACAAAGAGCCCATTGTTTTAAAAAGGGGGAAATAAATACAAACTATTTCCACAAATTTGCGTCCGAAAGAAAAAGAGAAAGATCATTAAAAGGCTACAAAACCCTGCAGCAGTTTGGGTGGAAGGTGAAGGCCGATTGAAGTGTGCCATCCACGCCCACTTTTAAGTTCCTAGTGTCTTTCAGCCAAGGTAAAACACAAGACATTCTTAACTATGTTGATATGAAAGTGGACAGACAAATGAATGCATTTCTTTGTGAATACTCGAGAGAAGAAGTAAAAGATGCCCTTGTTGTAATTGGAGATTTGAAGAGTCCAGGTCTGCATTCTACAAAAACTATTGGCACATTGCTGGTGAGAAGGTGATCCAAATGTTTTAAGTGCCTCTATAATTCAAAGGATTTCAAAAGGAATTTTCTAGGATTCTATTCCTTAGGATTTTTTTCTAGGTGGGTTGTCTGATTCGCCTGATTATTATCATTTTTTTTCATCCACTTCAACATAATGTGAAGAATCCTCCGTTTTTCCTACACACAATGAAACACTCAAACACATATGTTAACCTTGTACTACTATACCTAAAGAAAATATGCATTTCTGTTCCCGCGTTGCGAGTATCCTAAAAATCAAGGAGGCCTTAGAGGGTGGCCAAATGCCGTTGCAACGGAATAACAATACCATCGCTAGAATCCACAAAGTAAAAAACCCAAGAGAAGATCAAGGATCCAAGACCTATAATTCTCTATAGTGCAGTATGTAAAACTGCATCGAAAATTATCATCTATTGACTCAAGTTTATTCTACCAATTGCCCACCACACCTTATGTGTGGCTTAAATTATGAGTTATATGAAGTAGTTTTCTTTAGTAGTTATAAAAAACAAAATTCAAAGTGCCCTTGTACCCTGTAGAATCATTGCAGATAATATTCTATTGGCATATGAGTTGACACATTTCTTGCAACACAAAAAAGAACAACCACAATTATGTGACCCTCGAGGTAGACATGATCAACGTTTATGAGTGTCAAATGGGCTTTCTTTGAGAACTGATGATAAAGATAGGTTCCAACAAGAGATGGATGAACCATGTTATGAAATGTGTTCCTGCAGTAAGATATCAGACAAGGATAATCAATCTTCTCAAGCGAACAAAGAAATAACATAAGTTCCCTGAGTTAGTATGCGTGGTTCTCTTTTCTTCCTTTCTTCTCGGGCAATGTAAACTTTCCGTTTCCAAGCTCCATGAGTGAACCCTTGGATTTTTCTCTCCTCTGCCTGTCGCCCCGACAACTGGTGGCGAGAGGGGAATCCGAGCGCCTTTTGGCTTTCGCTAGTAGTTTAAGTTAGAATACTTTTTATTCCTTAGAGGGATGGCGCTCAGACGGATGACGACACTTCTTCTTCGAGGCATTTTTTCATGGTCCGATCGAAGTGACTTTGTCCATTTAAACGAAGTTGACAGAGCTCCGACGTAGATTCCTACCATTTCTTTGAGGTGGTAAAGTTAAGATTTTTTGTTGTGCATGCGCTTTCGCGAGATATAGTGTCAGCTTTTTTGGATTGATTTAAGGGTTCAACGACAACTGTGGCTTCATATTGTTGGTTCTTAGTCATGTGTATGAAAACTTTTTTCCTCATTAAAGGGGTAAGCCGACATCATAGAGGATCGACGCATCCTCGTTCACTGCTCTTGTAATTTTTACTTTTTGTTATAATGTTTGATGGTGCTCTCAACATCTGGTGAACTTTTAAACCTTCCAAAAATATCCCCACAAAGCAAAAATGAAATAAACCAGGAGCCCTTCCCCCACAAAGCCTCAAGCCCTTACCACAGGAACTGCTCCAGAAGAATGTCCGAGAGACTGCGGCGGTGCCAGTGAGCCAGGCTCCTTCGCTGCGCCGCGCAGCCACCGGCCATTGAGATGGATGCGGCGACTCCTCTTCCCAAGAAGAGGAGGTCGGACGTGCCCGGAAGCAACCAACCGGAGGAAATCTCGAGCCATGAGCCGACGGCGGCGGCCGTGGAGGCGCCCGAATCCGAGATCCTCGGCGTCTCCAGAACCACCGCCTGGAGCTGGAGGAGCAGATGACGGCGTCGACCACATCAGCGGAATGCCCGACGCCGTCCTCGGCGACATCATCTCCCTCCTCCCCATCAGGGAGGGCGCCCGCACCCAAACCCTTGCCTCCCGGTGGCGCCACCTCTGGCGCTCCGCTCCTCTCAATCTCGACTACTACGACCTCCCCGCCGAAGGTGACCTTCTGATACGCCTCATTTCCCAGATCCTCTCCGCCCATGCTGGCTCCGGCCGCCGCTTGTGCATCCCCGCGCACCACCTCTACCACCACCCTGACACAGTGTATGCCTGGTTCCGGTCTGCTGGCCTCAGCAACCTCCAGGAGCTCGAGTTCTGCTGCGCCAGTTATCCACCGGCACTGCCGGCGGCGACAGCGTCCACCTTCAATCTCTCGTCCAGCCTCCGCCTGGCCACATTCAGCCAATGCTGCTTTCCCGACGGTATATCAGAGACGCTTCACTTCCCCCAGCTCAAGCAGCTCACGCTTGAATGTGTCAGCATCTCGGAAGGCTCACTGTACAGCTTCGTGTCTGCCTGCCCCGTCCTGGAATCCATGCTTATTAGCAGTTGCATTGGCTTCAGCTGCATTCGGATCTGCTCCCCAAACCTTAGAACCATTGGCGTACGTGCTGGATACCAAGACAAGGTGAAAATCTCTATTGAGGATGCCCCTTCTCTTGAAAGGTTGCTCCAACTCAACCTAATTGTGGGCTTGGACATATCGATAATATCAGCGCCCAACCTGGAGACCATGGGCTGCCATTGTTACGATGACAATTCCGGCTTCAGCTTTAAGGTAGCTTTCACCTTCACGTCTAACCTCATTTGTCAGCAGGCAAAATTCATACTATCTGCATTTTTATATGGCCTGATGCAATGTTCCATTCTTCATAGGGATTTCCTACTCTGTTCCCAATGGTGGTACACACTGTCAAGACTTTATCTATCTCTGTTCGTCCTCTGTCTGTGGATATGGTTATTGATCTCATGAGTTGCTTTCCCTGCTTGGAGAAGTTGTATATCCAGGTAACCGTCCAGCCTGTGATTTGTAGTGTTAACTGTTAAGCTACTCTGTGCATGAACTTTTGTCTTTCCATTTTCAGATACGTTCGTTGCAGGGAAAGAATTTGTGGCGTCGTAAACACCAGAGTCACATCAGATGCCTTGACATCCGTCTCAAGAAAGTAGTGTTGGCAAGTTATGGAGGCACCAAGTCACAAATTAATTTTGCCATGCTCTTTGTGTTGAATGCTAAAATGCTAGAGCTATTAAGATTTGAGGGTCCATGCTGCTGGGGTAAAGAGTTCATTGAAAGGCAGCGCAGGTTGCTTCAGCTTGGGAAGAGAGCTTCAAGAGGTGCTCGGTTTGTTTTCTCACAGAATACATGCCTCCGCAAACTTCAGGACATCAAGCATGTGCGGGATTTGTCTGTAGCTGATCCCTTTGAATGCTGATGTTGATATTGAGTTTCCTGTGTACTTGGAGGGGTTATCCTTGCTCGTCACATTTTTCCGATCCAATTTGATTGGTTCTCTTGTTTCTGATGTTTTGAAGTTCCTGGTGTGCTCGAACCTTGTGGTATTTGAACCAATTATGTAGAAGCTGTAGAGAATGGGGACGAATTTTCGGCTCATTGTGCCTAGGCAAGGTCTGGGAGTGCAAAGTTTGAAACCATTATCTTTGTTACTACTCCCTCCTTAAACTAATATAAGAGCGTTTAGATCACTAAAATAGTAATCTAAATGCTTTTATATTAGTTTACAGAGGGAGTACTATTTATTATACTGTGTACATTTCCTTGTTTCCTCTAAAACCGAGTTGCATCCTACAGCAGGTTTATTTTATTTGAATGTTTCAAGCACAGGGAACTTTACTTTGTCTCCGCACTTTTCGTTCAGTAGTACGTACATCTTGGCTTGTCATCTTTATTTACGTATACTGTATTTGTTCAGCCAGGTTGTTCTCTTCCAATGTTAAAAAAAAAGAAGGTTGTTCTCTTCCATGAGATGACGATGGGATTTTGCATTTGACAGTCATTTTACCTGGAGAGCATAACGAGCATCTATCTATCTAGCCTTGGTTGGAGTTGAGGCATGGTTCGTAAGAGCGTTTTCCACATGATCTGTCGTAGTGCGTACGAGTCCCATGGCTGGAGCATGCGTTTCCTGTAACATTTGTCCCTTCATTTTTTTTTAAGATAACATGCACAAGCCGGGCCCTGCTTTAAATTAATAAAGCGAACGGAAGTCGCAAAATATACGAGTTATTACAAGCACTAGACCAACATAAGTTCAGAAATCATAAGACTGAGAGATACAAGTTGCAGCTTCATGGAGCGCGAAGGTAATGGTAAACATCTAAGTGCTCCGGTGGATGACGTTAAGTTGATTGATCTTGCGAAGCACGTCCGACGCCGCATCACTGTCTTCCCTCCTTCCGAGAGGTCGCCACCGCTGAAAGAATAAAGCCCATTTGAAGATGTAATTAGCAGGATTTGCACGGATGATGCCTTTGATAGCTAACTTCTTTCTAGAGGGCCATAGCGCCCAAGCTAAGGGCATCTCCACTTGCCCCCAACAGCCCCCCTGGGCGCTTAAAATTGGTCCAGTCGCACCTCCAACTCTTCGTTTAGCGTCGGTTTGGGTCAAAATAACAGCCGGCGAATCCGAGCCAAACCCTTTCGCGTCGAACTACCAGAGAGCTCAGCTCGTGTGTCAATGGCGAGATAGATAGAGGAGTGTTTTGTGCAGCTCTAACTGTCTGCTGCTTTTCGATCTTCTTCTTATTAACTGGAAAACGGAAACGGTGCCGTGATCCCGACGCTTCTACAGAATCGCGCCATCCCACGATCGAGCACTCGATCCACGACGCCAACTACTCCCCCGCCGATCGCACAGTCCGCGTCTCGCGGGGTTTAGCGACTAGCTAACTGTTAACTGAACTTGACCTATTAACTAGCTGACAGAAACCGACTGAAAGCAAATCCTAACAAACTAACGGGCTAGCTAGTCTAGCTTATTGTGCAACAAACTCCCCCTAAGCTAGGCTGGCTTGCAGCTGATGACCCCCACCCCCACACGATCACGCATCTCCTGGAACTGAATCCGTCCGAGCGCCTTCATGAGAACGTCAGCGAGTTGATCACCAGTTCACACATACTGAATGTCGATGCTTCCGTCGTCCACGCACTGGCGGATGAAATGGTAGCGGAGCTCAATGTGCTTGCTCATGTCATGGAAGACAGGGTTCTTACTTTAGTGCGATCGCCGATTTGTTGTCGACACAGAGCTTGATTTTTCTCGTGGACGAAAGCGCCTCACAGGACGAAAGCGCGACGATCTTCTGCTTGGCGGACTGCTAAGACACCGGGCTGCCCCCTAGGAGGAAGATGGTGCCGCTGGTGCTCTTGCGGTCATCTACATCCCCGCCCAGGTCCGAGTCGCTGTACCCGACGAGTTCTGCGCCCTGGGCTCGCCGGGCGTAGCAGCAACCCAGTTGCTGTGTGCCGGAGATGTATCTCAGGAGCTGTCTCACCGCCGCCCAGTGCTCGCTTCTCGGTGCCTCCATGAACCTGCTGATGTAGCCTACGACGTAAGTGATGTCCAGCCGCGTGTGGGTGAGGTAGCGGAGGCTCCCGACCATGCTTCTGAAGTGCGTGGCATCCACGGGGTCGCCGGAGCCCTCCTTGCCGAGCTTGAGGCGCGACTGCATCGGTGTGGCGACTGGGTGGCAGTCATCCATGCCTGCCTTTTCAAGGAGCTTTCCGGCGTACGAGGAATGCGTGATGACGATCCGTCCCGGCTTCTGCTCCACCTCGATCCCAAGGTAGTAGGACAGCAAGCCCAGGTTGCTCATCTTGAAAAGCGACATCATCTCCCCCTTGAAATCCTCAATCGCCGCTGTGGATGCTCCGGTGACGATCAGATCGTCTACATACACGCCGACGAGAAGGCGCCCTCCGTCTCCAGTGCGTGTATAGACTGCATGCTCCGATGGGCACTTCTCGAACCCGAGCGCGTGAAGACTGCGGTCTAGCTTTGCGTACCACGCGCGAGGTGCTTGGCGCAGTCCGTAGAGGGCTTTGTGCAGTCGGAGTACCTTGTGTGCTTCGCCGGCGACCTCGAAATCGGGCGGTTGCACCACGTACACCTCCTCCTCAAGTTCGTCGTTGAGGAACGCGGACTTGGCATCCAGGTGTTGCACCTCCCAGCTTTCCTGTGCAGCCACGGCGAGCAAGACCCTCACGGAGTCACGACGCGCCACCGGCGCAAAAACTTCTTCAAAGTCGATGCCAGCGTGTTGCACAAAGCCCTTCGCGACGAGACGCGCCTTGTGCTTGATCACCTCGCCGGCTGCGTTCCTCTTCTCCTTGAAGACCCATTTCAGCCCAATCGGGCGGTGACCTGCGGGCAGATCACAGAGAGACCAGGTTTGGTTGGACTCGATGCACTCCATCTCCTCCTTCATCGCTGCCCTCCATGCCGCATGGTGCTTGGCCTCTGCGAACGTAGCTGGTTCCCCCTCGGGCAAGAGGAGCAGTTGTTCTGTCCTCCCGACGTTGGCTGCTCCAGTCTTGAGTATGTCCTCCATGCGGCGGAAGCGGTGAACTGCATCAGGGTCGTCGATGTCGTCGTACATATCCGGATCATATGGCGGTGGCGTGGCGTACTGCACGTCTCGCCAGCCTACGGGTGTGTGCATCGCTCGAACCCCCTGCTCTGGGTCAGCCGCCGTGGGCGTGGGAATGGGCGTTACCGCGACTGGATCAGGTGCTTCGGCCGCTGGGTCTTGAGGTGTCGACGGTGATCGTGGCGCCGACGATGATCTCAGCATCGGTGCTTCTTCTGTGCTCCCTAGTGACATGAAATCCACTGTGAACGTCCCGACTGTGTCCACCGCCTCGTTCCCCCAATCCCAGCTGGCGTTCTCGTCGAACACTATGTCCCGAGAGACGTGCACCCGGCGGCTCGCCGGGTCATAGACTCTGTATGCCTTGGAGCCAGGCTCATATCCTATGAAGACCATGGGCGTGCTCCTGTCTTCCAGCTTCCTGAGGTTTGGGCGTGCGGTCTTGACATGGGCGACACATCCAAATACGCGCAGGTGGCTCACCTCGGGCTTCTTGCCGTGCCACGCCTCGTAGGGAGTCACCCCATGGACGCTGCGCGTGAACACCCGGTTCAGGAGGTAGACTGCCGTAGTCACCGCCTCCCCCCAGAAGTAATCTCGCATGCCCTTCGCCTTCATCATGCTCCTGGCCATGCCCACCACCGTTTGGTTGCGCCTCTCGACGACGCCGTTCTGCTATGGCGAGTACAGTGCCGTCAGGTGCCGTTGTACGCCGGTGCTCGCGAAGTGTTCCCCCAGTGCCGCAGACGTGAACTCGCCACCGCTGTCGGTGCGCAGCGTGCCCAGCTTGCGACGTGCGTGCGCCTCGGCACTGGCCTGGAACCTCTTGATCGCCATCCCTACTTCGTCTTTGGTCGAGAGCAGGGTGAGCCACATGAAGCGACTATGGTCATCCACCAGGAGCAGGAAGTAGCGTCGTCCTCCTGGCGTCGCAGGCGTGATCGCTCTGCATAGATCTGCGTGAACGAGGTCGAGTGGCGCCTCTGCTCGATACTTAGCCACCTGGGGAAAAGGTGTTCGGTGCTGCTTGCCGGCGAGGCATGCCTGGCAGAGCTCTCCAGTTTTCTCGATGCCGGGCAGCCCTCGCACCATCCCCGTCCGAGCCAACCTCTGTAGTGCGTCGACGTGCAGGTGGCCGAAACGCGCATGCCACCGCCATGACACGCTGTCCGTGTGTGCAACCAGGCAGGTTTGTCGGACGGGGGAGAGATTTAGTTTGTATAGACGATTCAGCGAGTTTTGTACCTTGACGATGAGTGTCCCGCGCTGGTCGTATATGGTGAGCACACCCCGGCGAAGGTTGATGTTGCAGCCGTTCTCGTCGAGCTGCCCTAAGCTCACCACGCTGCTCTTGAGCCTGGGGATGAAGTACACGTCCGTGAGGGCGCGCTGTGCTCCCCCGTTGATGGAGAAGACGATGGTGCCTCGCCCCTCGATGCGAAGTACTGAGCCATCGCCGAACCTTACGGATCCGGTGATGCCAGTGTCGAGCTCGGTGAATGCAGTGCGGTCGCCTGTCATGTGGTTGGAGGCCCCGGTATCGACGTACCACACCGCGTCCTGGTCGGCGATGGCGTCAGCAGTGGGAGTGATGTTCGCCTGGTCTTCGTTGAGGTAGACCGCGTCCGGCGTTGGGCCAGCGTGCTCCACAGCTGCAGTCATGAGACCGAATGCCTCAGCGAGAAGCAGTTGCGGATCGCCGTCCTGGTCTGCTTGGACGAGGAGCGCATCCTCCTCTCTTTTCTTCTTCCTGCAATCACGTACCCAGTGCCCTTTGATGCCGCAGTACCGACACTTTTCTTTGTCGCCGCCGCTCTTGTCGGGGTAGTCGACACCACGTTCGCCACCGCGTCCGCCTCCTCGGTCGCCTCCGCGACCACGACCTCTGCCCCTCCTTCGGTTGTTGTTCCCGCCCGAGGGAGAGCCAGGGGGACGAGCTTGGTGATGGCGCGCCTCCCACTCCTCCCAAGTGAGGAGTAGATGACCACTATGGCCGGTGCCGCCCCCGTGCGCATCGTCGAGGCAATCTTGCACGACTCGCAGTCGCCCAGTGACCTCATCCAGCGACAGTGTGCTGATATCCAGCAGAGTCTCGATCGCGACGGCCACCTGCGCAAATTGTTGTGGCACAACACGAAGGAACTTGGCTACTACCTTTTGTTCTTCTAGGGTTTCTCCAATGGCGCGCAGTCCGGAGACGATGCCGGAGAGGCGAAGCGAGAAGTCGTCGATGTTCTCTCCGTCGCGGAAGCTGATGCTCTCGAAATCACGACGAAGCTTCTGCGCGTTTGCCTCTCGCACCCGTGTGGCGCCAAGGCGCTGCGTGGCGATCGCATCCCACGCCTCCTTGGCGTTCTCCTTCTCCCCCACCGCGAGCAGCACGTCCGTCGGAAGACCTCGAAGGATGGTGATCATGGCGTTGCGCTCGTCGTGGTAGGAGGCCTCTCCATGGGCTACCGCCCCCACCAGCCATGGGCTTGGAGGTAGACCTTCATCAACAGGGCCCATTCCGCGTAGTTGGTGCGTGACAGCATTGGGAGCGCGCCGCTCAAGGACGCCGGCTGCACCACCTGCTGTACCACCATGTCATCGCGGCGCCGGGTCCTTCCCCGATCCTGGGACGGCACGCGGAGGCGAGGGGGCGTTTGCGACCGGGCGCCGCCGGTCGCCGGGGTTCCTGCCATGGCTCTGATGCCACTTGTCGTCTCGAACTATGAGAGAGCTCAGCTCGTGTGTCAATGGCGAGATAGAGAGAGGAGTGTTTTGTGTAGCTCTAACTGTGTGCTGCTTTTCGATCTTCTTCTTATTAACTGGAAAACGGAAACGGTGCCGTGATCCCGACGCTCCTACAGAATCGTGCCATCCCACGATCGAGCACTCGGTCCACGACGCCAACTACTCCCCCGCCGATCGCACAGTCCGCGTCTCGCGGGGTTTAGCGACTAGCTAACTGCTAACTGAACTTGACCTATTAACTAGCTGACAGAAACCGACTGAAAGCAAATCCTAACAAACTAACGGGCTAGCTAGTCTAGCTTATTGTGCAACAAACCCAGCCCCCCGGGGGGCATTTGGAAGCGCCGGTCGAAGCAAAAAGCCAAGCATGCCGCTTTGTCGGTGGTAGCCGGACCATTCCCGCCATTTTCTCCCCT
The DNA here is from genome assembly GCF_904849725.1 of Hordeum vulgare subsp. vulgare. Taxonomy (NCBI): domain Eukaryota; kingdom Viridiplantae; phylum Streptophyta; class Magnoliopsida; order Poales; family Poaceae; genus Hordeum; species Hordeum vulgare. The sequence continues at coordinate 502,218,492 of NC_058524.1, read as the reverse complement.
TCCTCCTCCCTTTCCCTCCATTTCCCCGCCTCCTCCCGCCATTCTTCTGCCGCTCCCGCCATCCGGTCGCCATGTCGCCGAAGAAGAAGTACACCTTTCCTCGCCCCACCACCACTGCCGATTCCAGCCAGTCGAAGCAGAGGAAGTCGAGGAAGCCGATGCCTAGGCCGGCGGACGTTTCAGACGTTGAGTGGAGGGTGGATGTCCAACGCAGGGAGGCAGTCACAACAGACCGATGAAGGAGGCTCGACGCCAAGAGGATCAGGGACGGGACGGAGGCGGCGACCGCGGTCGATCTGGAAGAAGCGTCCCACGCGGGATGATGAATTCGCTCGGCCGCAACCCGCAGGCCGCATGGAGGGGTCGCCGGGACATTGCACCAGCCACCCTCTCGCCGATGATGACGCCCTGGGAGTACGTGCCCTCGCCTGGCTACTCAACGGCGACACGGACGTTGGCTTCAATCCCAACACCACCTTTCCCATGGCGCGCCGCAACGTTCCTCACCCATCGGTTTCGGTCACGGCCTGCTCACTCCCTCACCCGCGTTCAGCGCCAGCCTCAACACCCAATCCAGCTACTCGTCGCCGGTGTACTCGTCAGCAGCCTTGCCCACCCTATCTCTGCGCCATGGTGTTCTTCCATTCGCGCCCACTTCGTCGTTGCAGTTTAATAACTACACCGATGCCGACATGGACGAGATCATCACGAGCGGCTCCATCGCTGCCGCGTCGCAGACGGAGTTCAGCCTGCAGGATGAAACAATGGACATCGCCGACGACATTGACGACGAGCTCGACGACGTCGAGGAGGAGGAGGGACAGAAGAGGCGGTGAAGGTCAAAGAAAGACGAGTGCCTTGCTGAAGCGTGGAACACCGTCAGCATTGACCCGATCACCGGGGCGAATCTGAACACCAACACGTACTAGGGGAGAATCAAAACAACGTTCGACGAATGCAAGCTGGTCGACCCCGACTTCGCCAACATCCACATGGACCGTGGCCAGAAGGCCATGGCGAACCGCTGGTCGACGATCCAGATGGCCTGCAACAAGTGGCATGGCATCATCGAGGAGGTCACTGCTCGCCCGAAAAGCGGCACCAATGTCGAGTGTCAGGTATGGACAAAGTTCATCGGCCCTAGTTCGTCACCTCCCCGTGTACTTTGTCAAAATGTTTTGCCCGTGGTTTTGTGCAGATGATTCGGATGTTCGCCATGTATCACGCCGACAATGAGGACCAAGAGTTTAGGTTCCTTCACGCGTTCTCAAGGATCGAGTCATGCGAGAAGTGGAGGGAAGTTCTGATGAGGACATCAATACCATTGCTACACCCACAGCACCAGCTGCTATACATACTGGACCAGTTACTAGAGCTCGTGCACGCCAATTGAATTACCAGGTACTTTCGTTTATTGGGAATACTTCTAATGTTCATGAACATATGATGCTGCCTAAGTTAGATACTTTTGTTGTTCTCATGAATGAAGGACCTAGCATGGACAAGAAGGATATCCGTTGGAGCGGGATGAAGCATGGCAAACAAGGGGCACGCGCGGGAGAGAACAATGGAGCTTCCCTTGGTGATTTCCGCACTTTAAAGCCACCATAAGGAGAGCATGAAGACTTTGGACGAAATATTCAAGACCCCACTTTATTAATTTCGTCCATAGGCTATTATAGGTGTTGCGCCACCTTATTTTTGGGCCAGGCCCATGTAATTTCGAAATACCATAATATAGGCTATTTTTAGAGTCCGTATGTGTGGGGAAACCGAGACTAGGGCTGTTTTCGGAACCCTTCCCCAAGGGTTACGAAATTGCCTCTCTTTTCCCCCATATATACAGCCCTTAGGGCACCGTTTAGACTTGGGTTTTGTTTAGATTTCAAGTTCGCCATAGCTGCAACTTCGCGTTCTTCGTTTGTGTTCTACGACCAGACAAAGACGTCACAGAACCCCACCTTCATAAATAAAGCTTTTCTCTTATATTCGCAATATCCTGATTGCAATCTTGGTTTCTTGCTTGTTCTTCGTTTGCGTGCAGGAAACAGACCCTCGTGGTCAGGTTGATCGTGCTCCGGCGTGATCAATAACCTCTCGGAGTTGGTTTAGCGATTGCTAAGGCGCGACGTCCTCACACGTTCGTAGTCGGATCGTCAAAGTCTACTCCATCTAAACGATATCCACGATCTCATCGAAAGACAGGGACAACTTCGCCTCTATCAAGTGGTATCAGATTTTCAGGTTGCTCGGTGAGATTCTACCAGTTTTTCATCTTTAGATCGGATCTGTTCTTCATACCTATCGTCCACGAAACAGCCAAAAAAAAATATATATTAGGCTTAGATCATCATATCCGAACCAATCTGAGCCTTTGCATAATCTTTTGAGTAGTTTGCTTAGTTGAATTTGCGGTTACATCGTCGTGTCGAGTTGCTGGTCTTAGTGTCTAGTTCTTTAGAGTTTCGAGTTCTGTTCATAGTTTGTCACGCCGTCACCGCATCGTATTTCATCATATACCACCACCACGCCACCATTATCCTTGCTGCCATATACCATCACCACGCCACCATTATCCTTGCTGCCATATACCACCACCATATATCCATTACCATCCTAGTCTGTTTCGGTTTAGGTTAATTTCGAGATCTATTTGATTTCGATTTCGCGTTTCCTTACCTGAGTAGGTTTCGAAAAAAAAAAAAAAAAAAAAAAAAAAAAAAAAAAAAAAAAAGAGTCTGGCACGCTTTCCAGAGCACTTTCTAGGCCAAAATTTCGAGGGGTGAAATTTTTTTTTCCCTATCGTTTTGTTAGGTTTTTTTAAAGAGTTTTGAGACCCTCGCCATCATAGTGATTTTTTCACATTTTTTTGGCCGCCGCAGCCCCGCACCGCTACAAAAAAAAAAAAAAAAAGTGTCCACAAAAAATTTCGTCCCTATCCTGTTTTTAGTCCTTGGGAAGAGTTTTGAGCCACTCGCCATTATAGTGCTTTCCTGAAGAAAAAAAAAAAAAAAGAAAAAAAAAAGAAGAAAAAATCAGAGTGGCTCTTCCCTTGATTAGTACGTGTCGTCGTGACTTCGTTGGTGTTCTAGGCTCGCGTCTCTAGTCCGATCTAGCCTAGGACCAGCACGGTACCGTCGTTGAGCGTCTTTTCAATTTTGCATCTCTGAACTGATTATAGTTGACCCTTCTTGCTACCATATTATAAGCCTTCCCAGCTCCACATACATCTACATCGTGTGTTTGACACCACCTGGCAATCGCTATATCCAATCTTCGAGAGTTTTGACTACACCGGTTGCCGATCGCCACCTGCTGCTGGGTAAGAATTTGTAAGAAATTGAGATTTGCTTGACAGATTTGTGACACACCACCACCACTTCCTAGTAGTCTGTAGGGTCATATTTTGCTGTGTTCCTATTGCTGCTAACCATGCCAGGATCACACGACGAGGAGATCGACTGGGAGAACCTGACCAACCAGGAGCTTTATGGTAAATTTCAGCAAATGATGTCTCAGCAGGTACAGGGTTTCCTAACAACCTTTGGAGAGGCCATGGAAAAGCTGGACGGTATGGAGCAGAAATTCGACACCAAGATGAATGCCAAGTTCAATGAGGTGCTTGCTAGATTACCACCACCAGCTATAGCTTCTGTTCCCCTACAACCACAACAACGGCGACGACCGGGACGCGTGCCTCTCGGCCACGTGCAGCCTTTTATTGGTCTTGATCCTCCAACTGTCGCTGCTGGTGCTGGTGCTGGTGCTGCTGCTGCTGCTGCTGAGGTTTCTCCGGCTGAGCAGCATGATGATTATGATGATGATTACGATGGTGATTACGATGCTGAGGGAGAGCATGCTCCAGTTCAGCACGGGGAACAACAACCACCACCACGACAAGCCGCCGGTCGTCCACATGGATACCACCGCAACGGTAGGGATGCACCACACCCTCAGGTACGGGATCACGACCATCTCCCTAAAGTTAAATTGAATATTCCTAGTTTTGATGGTCGCTATGTTCCTGATCTATATCTTACTTGGGAGTTAGAAACAGAACAACGTTTTACATGCTTGCAATTTCCTGAAGATAGACGTGTGGCTGCTGCTGTTTGTTCTTTCACTAGTTTTGCTTGTGTTTGGTGGTCTGAATATTGTCGAATACATCATGCTAATATTCCAGCTACTTGGGCTGCTTTGAAAACTGCTATGCGTACTCGTTGGGTTCCACCATATTATCAACGCGACTTACTTCAAAACTTGCAGCGTTTAAGACAAGGAAAAAAGTCTGTAGAAGAATATTATCAGGAATTACAAACTGGCATGATTAGATGTGGTATTGTTGAGGACAATGAAGCTATGCTTGCACGTTTTATGGGTGGACTAAATAGAGATATTCAGACTATTCTAGAATATAAGGATTATAACACTATCACTCGTTTATTCCATCTTGCTTGCAAAGCTGAACGTGAAGTGCAGGATCGACAGGCTTTGGCAAGAACTAACTTTTCTGCAGGTCGCACTTCCTCATGGACGCCACGAACCACGTCTACGTCAACACGTCCTCCTGCATCCGCACCACCTGTTTCAGCCGCCAATTCCACCAGAGATACCAGGAAACAGGCCCCGGCACCATCGTTCGCCAAGAGTACACCTTCTGGGCCCGCACAGAGTTCTTCTTCATCCACTGCATCTACAGGGTAAACACATGAGGTTATCTGTCGTCGTTGCAAGGGTGGAGGTCATTATGCGAGAGAGTGTCCATCCAAGCGTGTGATGATTATTACTGAGGATGGTGGATATGACTCCGCTAGTGATTATGACGAGGAGACTCTAGCTCTTATTGCAAGTGAAGAACGGGGTGTCGATGATACTGCACAAGAGACACAATACATGGCTGCTGACTACGCTGACAGGTATGAAAGCTTAGTTGCTCAACGTGTTTTAAGTGTGCAGGTAACACAGGTTGAACAAAATCAGAGGCACAACTTGTTCCATACTAAGGGAGTGGTAAAGGAACGTTCTGTTCGCGTAATCATCGATGGAGGGAGTTGCAACAACTTAGCTAGCATGGAGATGGTGGAGAAGCTATCTCTCACCACCAGACCACATCCTCATCCTTATTATATCCAGTGGTTCAACAACAGTGGCAAGGTTAAGGTAACACGTACTGTTCGTGTGCATTTTAGCATTGCTACATATTCTGATTTTGTTGATTGTGATGTGGTACCCATGCAAGCATGCTCCGTTTTACTTGGTAGACCATGGCAATTTGATAAAAATTCTGTACACCATGGTAGAACAAATCAGTATACTCTTGTTCATAAGGATCAAAATATAACTTTGCTTCCTATGTCTCCTGAACATATTATGAAAGATGACATTGCTAGAGCTAGTAAAGCAAAACAAGACCTACATAAGAGTGAAAATCAGATTGTAGCAAAAGAATTTGAGCAACACAATAAGCCTAATAAATCATCATCTAGTGTTGCCTCTGAAATAAAACTGAAAAGTGGTTGTTTACTTGCCACTAAATCCGATATTACTGATTTGGATATCACTACATCTGTTTGCTATGCTTTCGTCTGCAAAGAGGTATTATTTTCATTTGAGGACATGCCATCCTCTTTGCCTCCTGCTGTCATTAACATTTTGCAGGAGTTCGCTGACGTCTTTCCACAAGACGTGCCACCGGGATTACCACCTATTAGAGGGATTGAGCATCAGATTGATTTAATTCCCGGTGCATCGCTACCGAACCGTGCACCATACCGTACCAATCCAGAGGAGACGAAGGAGATTATGCGTCAAGTACAAGAGCTACTCGACAAAGGTTATATACGTGAATCTCTTAGTCCTTGTGCTGTGCCTATTATTCTAGTGCCGAAAAAGGATGGTACATCGCGTATGTGTGTTGATTGTAGAGGCATTAATAATATTACTATTCGTTATCGTCATCCTATTCCTAGGCTAGATGATATGCTTGATGAATTAAGTGGCTCTATAATTTTCTCTAAAGTTGATTTGCGTAGTGGATACCATCAAATTCGCATGAAATTGGGAGATGAATGGAAAACGGCATTTAAAACTAAGTTTGGATTATATGAGTGGTTAGTTATGCCTTTTGGTTTGACTAATGCACCTAGCACTTTCATGAGATTAATGAATGAGGTTTTACGTGCTTTCATTGGACGCTTTGTGGTAGTCTACTTTGATGATATATTAATTTATAGTAGATCTTTGGAGGACCACTTGGATCATTTGCGTGCTGTTTTTACTGCTCTCCGTGATGCACGTTTGTTTGGTAACCTTGGGAAGTGCACCTTTTGCACGGACCGAGTATCTTTTCTTGGCTATGTTGTTACTCCACAGGGAATTGAAGTTGATAAAGCTAAGATTGAAGCTATTGAGAGTTGGCCGCAACCCAAAACGGTCACACAAGTGCGGAGTTTCCTTGGACTCGCTGGGTTTTATAGGCGTTTTGTGAGAGATTTTAGCACCATTGCTGCACCTCTCAATGAGCTTACAAAGAAAGATGTGCCTTATTCTTGGGGTACTGCACAGGAAGAAGCCTTCACAGTTTTGAAAGATAAGTTAACTCATGCTCCCTTACTCCAACTTCCTGATTTTAATAAGACTTTCGAGCTTGAATGTGATGCTAGTGGAATTGGATTAGGAGGTGTGTTATTACAAGATGGTAAACCTGTTGCATACTTTTCTGAAAAACTAAGTGGGCCTAGTCTGAATTATTCTACTTATGATAAGGAATTATATGCTCTTGTTCGGACTTTGGAAACATGGCAACATTATTTATGGCCCAAAGAATTTGTCATACATTCTGATCATGAATCTTTGAAACATATTAAAAGTCAAGCAAAACTGAACCGTAGACATGCTAAATGGGTTGAATTCATTGAGACTTTCCCGTACGTCATTAAACACAAGAAGGGTAAAGATAATGTTATTGCTGATGCTTTGTCTCGTCGTTATACTATGCTTTCACAACTTGACTTTAAAATATTTGGTTTGGAAACCATCAAAGATCAATATGTGCATGATGCTGATTTCAAAGATGTGTTGGAGAATTGTAGAGAAGGGAGAACATGGAACAAGTTCATCATTAATAATGGCTTTGTGTTTCGTGCTAACAAGCTATGCATTCCAGCTAGCTCTATTCGTCTTTTGTTGCTACAGGAGGCGCATGGAGGAGGATTGATGGGACACTTTGGCGTAAAGAAGACGGAGGACGTACTTGCTACACATTTCTTTTGGCCAAGGATGCGACGGGATGTTGAGCGTTTTGTTGCTCGCTGCACGACATGTCAAAAAGCTAAGTCACGACTGAATCCTCATGGTTTATATATGCCTTTGCCTGTACCTAGTGTTCCTTGGGAGGATATATCTATGGACTTTGTTTTAGGTTTACCTCGAACAAAGAAGGGGAGGGATAGCATATTTGTTGTCGTGGATAGATTTTCAAAAATGGCACACTTTATACCATGTCATAAAAGTGATGATGCCGCTAATGTGGCTGATTTGTTCTTTCGTGAAATTATTCGCTTACATGGTGTGCCAAATACGATTGTCTCAGATCGTGATGCTAAATTTCTTAGCCACTTTTGGCGATGTTTATGGGCTAAGTTGGGGACAAAATTGCTTTTTAGTACTACATGTCACCCCCAAACTGATGGACAAACTGAAGTAGTCAATAGATCTTTGTCTACTATGCTTAGGGCTGTTTTGAAGAACAATCTAAAACTGTGGGAAGAATGCTTGCCTCATATTGAATTTGCTTATAATCGTTCGCTGCATTCTACTACAAAGATGTGCCCTTTTGAAATTGTGTATGGTTTCCTACCTCGTGCACCTATTGATTTGTTACCTATTCCATCTTCGGAGAAGGTTAATTTTGATGCTAAAGAACGTGCTGAATTGATATTGAAGATGCATGAGTTAACTAAGGAAAACATTGAGCGCATGAATGCTAGATATAAACTTGCTGGAGATAAGGGTAGAAAACATGTTGTCTTTGCACCTGGAGATCTTGTTTGGTTGCATTTGCGTAAGGATAGGTTTCCGGATTTGCGTAAGTCAAAGCTAATGCCGCGTGCTGGTGGTCCTTTCAAAGTGTTAGAAAAAATAAATGATAACGCATATCGACTTGAGCTGCCTGCAGATTTTGGGGTTAGTCCCACTTTTAACATTGCAGATTTGAAGCCATATTTGGGTGAGGAAGATGAGCTTCCGTCGAGGACGACTTCAGTTCAAGAAGGGGAGGATGATGAGGACATCAATACCATTGCTACACCCACAGCACCAGCTGCTATACATACTGGACCAGTTACTAGAGCTCGTGCACGCCAATTGAATTACCAGGTACTTTCGTTTATTGGGAATACTTCTAATGTTCATGAACATATGATGCTGCCTAAGTTAGATACTTTTGTTGTTCTCATGAATGAAGGACCTAGCATGGACAAGAAGGATATCCGTTGGAGCGGGATGAAGCATGGCAAACAAGGGGCACGCGCGGGAGAGAACAATGGAGCTTCCCTTGGTGATTTCCGCACTTTAAAGCCACCATAAGGAGAGCATGAAGACTTTGGACGAAATATTCAAGACCCCACTTTATTAATTTCGTCCATAGGCTATTATAGGTGTTGCGCCACCTTATTTTTGGGCCAGGCCCATGTAATTTCGAAATACCATAATATAGGCTATTTTTAGAGTCCGTATGTGTGGGGAAACCGAGACTAGGGCTGTTTTCGGAACCCTTCCCCAAGGGTTACGAAATTGCCTCTCTTTTCCCCCATATATACAGCCCTTAGGGCACCGTTTAGACTTGGGTTTTGTTTAGATTTCAAGTTCGCCATAGCTGCAACTTCGCGTTCTTCGTTTGTGTTCTACGACCAGACAAAGACGTCACAGAACCCCACCTTCATAAATAAAGCTTTTCTCTTATATTCGCAATATCCTGATTGCAATCTTGGTTTCTTGCTTGTTCTTCGTTTGCGTGCAGGAAACAGACCCTCGTGGTCAGGTTGATCGTGCTCCGGCGTGATCAATAACCTCTCGGAGTTGGTTTAGCGATTGCTAAGGCGCGACGTCCTCACACGTTCGTAGTCGGATCGTCAAAGTCTACTCCATCTAAACGATATCCACGATCTCATCGAAAGACAGGGACAACTTCGCCTCTATCAAGTTCGGCTCGCTCTCGACAAGGCCAAGGAGACCTACAACCCGGACGCGCCTGCCCCACTTGTGGCAGAAGGGTGCCCAGATGGCACCAAAAATGCTAGGGCGGCGAGGGATGCGGCGCCCACTGCCGAACGGCTGCAAGCTTCGGTCGAGCAATGCATCACCGACGCCAAGAGCAGCGTTGCCAAGAGGGAGGAGAAATCCAACACGCGCTGGTCGGCGTTGATGGCGAACCAACACGTCAATCTCAACCTTTGCAAGACCAACGTCGCCGCGAAGAAGAGGAACACCGACCTGACGTTCTTGATGGGGAAAGACACGTCGACGATGGACGAGCAGGTGACCCACAAGCCTGCTAGGCGCGGGCCCCCTGGCCACGCCTAGGGGGCTTGTGGCCTCCCCTGGTGTCCTGTGCCTTGGTTCTCACGTCCCGTGCGTATCTTCTGTTCCGGAAAAAAATCTTTTTGGAAGTTTTATTCCGTTTGTACACAGTTTAAAATCCTCCTGTGAAAAGGGTCAAAAACACGGAAAAACAGGAACTAGCACTTGGCACTGAGTTAATAAGTTAGTCCCAAAAAAGATATAAAAGACATACAAAACATCCAAAGTTTGACAGGATAATAGCAAGGAACCATCAAAAGTTATAGATACGTTGGAGATGTATCAAGCATCCCCAAGCTTAACTCCTGCTCGTCCTCGAGTAGGGAAGTGATAAAGACTGAATTTTTGATGTGGAATGCTACCCAGCATAGTTGTACTTTGTAACTTCTTTCATGTGACATGAATGTTCAGATCCGTAAGATTCAAAACAATAGTTTGCTATTGACATGAAAACAATAATACTTCAAGCAAACTAGCAAGGTAATCATGAACTTTCAAATAACAAGGCCAAAGAAAGTTATACCTACAAAATCATATAGTCTGGCTATGCTCCATCATCCCCACACAACTAATGTAAATCATGCACAACCCCGGTATTAGCCAAGTAATTGTTTTCACACTCTTACTTTCTCAAACCTTTTTCAACTCTCACGCAATACATGAGCGAGAGCCATGGATATAGCACTATGGTGGAATAGAGTGTGGTGGAGGTTGTGAGACAAAAAGGAGGAGATGGTCACATTGACTTGGCGTATCAAAGGGTTATGGAGATTCCCATTAAAAGATATCAATGTGAATGAGTAGGGATTGCCATACAAAGGATGCACGCGAGTTATAAGTATGTGAAAGCTCAAAAGGAGAACTAGTGGGTGTGTATCCAACTTGCTTGCTCACGAAGACCTAGGGCAATTTTGAGGAAGCCCATCATTGGAATATACAAGCCAAGTTATATAATAAAGATTCTCACTATTATATGGTTGTGACAAAACGAGAGGCTCTCAATCATGAAGAACAAGGTGCTATTATGAAGCACAAGTGTGGAAAGAGATAGTAGCATTGTCCCTTCTCTCCTTTTCTCTTTTTTTTGTTTGGGCTCTTTGGCCTATTTTTTTTCTTCTCTTTTTTTTGGTGGGCAACTTCGGCCTCTTTTTTTTTATTTCCTCACATGGGACAATGCTCTAATAATGATGATCATCACACTTTTATTTACTCACAGCCCAAAGCTTAGAACGATGATGACTCTATAGGAAATGCCTCCGGTAGTGTACCGGGATGTGCAACGATCTAGCTTGGCGTATGATGTTGAAACATCTCGCTAGCTATCTTACGATCATGCAATGGCAATATGAGAGTGACGACACAAGTCATGAGACGGAACGGTGGGAGTTGCATGGCAATATATCTCGGAATGGCTATGAAAATGCCATAGTAGGTAGGTATGGTGGCTGTTTTGAGGAAGGCATATGGTGGGTTTGTGCACCGACAAAAATTGTGCGGTACTAGAGAGGCTAGCAATGGTGTAAGGTAAAAGTGCATCTATACCATGGACTCACATTAGTCATAAAGAACTCACATACTTGTTGCGGAAGTTTTTATTAGTAATCGAAACAAAGTGCTAAACGCATACTCCTAGGGGAAGGGTTGGTAGGTGTTAACCATCGCGCGATCCCGACCGCAACACAAAGTATGACAATCAATAGATCAATTATGCTCCGACTTCCTAACATAGTGGTTCACCATACGTGCATGCTACGGGAATCACTAACTTAAACACAAGTATTTCTAGAGTCACAACACCCTACTAACATAACTCTTAATATTACTGAATCCACGTCTCAAAACTAACTGAGAGGAATCAAACTTCTCTTTCTACCCAATGCACATGAAGATGAAAGTTTTATTGTATCCTCTTGGGGTACCTATCACCTTTGGGACTACTTTCATAGCACAAGCCAACTACCAAGTTACGCACCGCTGTGCTCTAAAAGATCTAAGTGAAGCACATAGAGCAAAATTTCCTAGCTCAAAAGATATAAGTGAAGCACAATGAGTATTCTAGCAAATTCACGATGAGTGCATGTCTCTCTCAAAAGGTGTGCAGCAAGGATGATTGTGACACAACAGAAAGAAAAGACTCCTACGATATAAGACGCTCCAAGCAAAACACATATCATGTGGTGAATAAAAATATAGCTCCAAGTAATGTTACCGATGGATTGAAGACGAAAAAGGGGATGCCTTCCCGGGGCACCCCCAAGCTTGAGCTCTTTCCACTCTTTATCCCTTTGTCCATGAGAACATCACCCGAAACTTGAAAACTTCACAACACAAAACTTAAACAGAAACTCGTGATATCATTAGCACAAGAAAACAAACTACCACCTCTTTAGGTACTGTAGAAATCTTGATTTCTATTTATATTGGTGTTAGATTACTGTATTCTCACTTTTCCATGGCTAGTACCCCCGATACTATCCATAGTTTCATCAAAACAAGCAACCAAGACAACAAAAACAGAATCTGTCAAAAACAGACCAGTGTGTAGAAATCTGTATACTTCGTATACTTCTGGTGCCTCAACAATTCTGAAAACTTACGACAGCCTTGGAAAAAGTCATATCAACCAGCATAAAAAAGAATCAACTCAAAATCTCTTTCGGAATAAAAATGAAAAATAATTTCGTGAGCGAAAAGGTTCTGTCTTTTTCCAGCAGGATCAAACAACCATCACCAAAACTAGTCATAAAGGTTTTGCTTGGCTCAAACACAAAAAGAAACACAAAAACACAATCATAACATAATTATGATGGTGTGGACGCAACAAAACAGAAAGAAAAAGATAAATTCATTGGGTTGCCTCCCAACAAGCGCTATTGTTTAACGCCCTTAGCTAGGCATAAGGCGATAGAATCACGTATCACCGTCTTTGGTGCTCAAACCATAAGTAGTCTTCATCATGGATTCATAAGGCAATCTTATTTTCTTTCTAGGAAAATGCTCCATGCCCTTCTTTAAAGGAAATTGAAACCTAATATCCCCTTCCTTCATATCGATGATATCACAAATAGTCCTTAGGAAAGGTCTACCAAGAATGATAGGGCATGTAGGATTGCAATCAATATCAAGCACAATGAAATCCACGGGTACATAGTTCCTATTTGCAATAATAAGAACATCATTGATCCTTCCCATGGGTTTCTTGACAGTAGAATCCGCAAGATGCAAATTAAGAGAACACTCCTCAATCTCATTAAAGCCTAGAACATCACATAAAGACTTTGGAATCGCGGAAACACTAACACCCAAATCACACAAAGCATTGCATTCATATTTTTGATTTTGATTTTGATAGTAGGTTCCCACTCATCATGAAGCTTTCTAGGAATAGAAACTTCCAACTCAAGTTTCTCTTCAAGAGATTTTATCATAGCATCGACGATATGATTGGCAAAGGCCTTGTTTTGACTATAAGCGTGTGGAGAGTTTAGCATGGATTGCATCAAGGAAATGCATTCAATCAAGGATAAACTATCATAATTGAATTCCTTGAAATCCAAAGTAGTAGTTTCATTACTACTCAAAGTTTTAATATCTTCTACTCCACTTTCAATGCTTTTAGCATCAAGATAGATGGACTCCGAATCATTGGGGCATTTTTCAACCAAAGTGGATTGACATCCAGCTACATCATCATTAGGTTTGACACTAGAAAACAAAGATTCAATGGGAGTCACACCAAGCACTTTAAGATCTTCGTGATTCTTATCACGAGAACACGCCTTTTTAAACCATTCATGTGTAGCACGAATTTGGGCGGTTATTTATTTGCTCTCACTCATGGAAACACGCATAGCTTTCAAAGTTTCATCCATATTGATCTTGGGAGGAGCACATCTAACTTTCAAAGCATCAATATCACTAGACATTCTATCAACGCTCCTAGCCAAATCATCAATTTTGAGTAGTTTTTCCTCTATGGACGCATTGAAAATCTTTTGCGAGTTGATAAACTCTTTGATATTACTCTCTAGATCAGAGGGTAATTTATTGTAATTTCCATGACTATTGTTGTAGGAGTTGCCAAAGTTATTAGAGGGATTACTAGGAAAAGGCCTAGGAACATAGTTTCCTCCAAAAGCATTGTTGTTGCCAAAACTATTCCTACCAACAAAATTAACATCCAAGCTCGTGTTGCTACTCTCAATCAAGGAAAACAAGGGCATATGATTAGGATCTAAAGGAGCACCTTTACTAGCAACCAATTTCATTAACTCATCCATCTTAGCACTCAACGAGTTAATTTCTTCTATAGCGTGTACCTTCTTACTAGTAGGTGACCTTTCACTGTGCCACTGAGAGTAGTTTGTCATGATATTGTCTAGGAGTTTTGTGGCTTCTCCTAATGTGATTTACATGAACGTTCCACCTGAGGCGGAGTCCAAGATATTTCTAGAAGAGAAATTCAAACTAGCGTAGAAGATTTATATAATCATCCAAAGACTCAAGCCATGAGCGGGACAATTTCTAATCATCAATTTCATTCTCTCCCAAGATTGTGCAACATGTTCATGATCAAGTTGCTTAAAATTCATGATATCATTACGGATAGAGATAATCTTAGCCGGCGGAAAATACTTGGATGTATAAGCATCTTTGCACTTGTTCCAAGAATCAATACTATTTTTAGGCAAAGACGAAAACCAAGTTTTTGCTCGATCTCGCAACGAGAACGGAAAAAGCTTCAATTTAATCACATCATTATCCACATCTTTCTTCTTTTGCATATCTCAAAGCTCAATGAAGGTATTAAGATGGGATGCGGCATCTTCACTAGGAAGGCCGGAGAATTGCTCTTTCATAACAAGATTCAGCAAAGCAGCATTGATTTCATATGATTCTGCACTAGTGGCGGGAGCAATCAGAGTACTAATAAAATCATTATTATTAGTATTCGAGAAGTCACAAAGTTTGGTGTTTTCAGTCATGGTGACTTCAGCAAGCAAACAAGCACACATGCGAACAGAAAGCAAGCGAGAGAAAACGGCGAACAAAAAAGGCAAATATTTTTGTAATTTTTTGTTTTTCAGAAGTGGGGAGAGGAAAACGAGAGGCAAAAAAGTAAATGCAAGAGATGAGTTTGCGACACTTACTTGGATGAGTTATTGACTTGATCCTCCCCGGCAACGGCACCAGAAATCCTTCTGCTGCCTCTTGAGCTTGCGTTGGTTTTTCCCTTGAAGAGGAAAGGGTGATGCAGCACAGGAGAAGTAAGTATTTCCCTCAGTTTTGAGAACCAAGGTATCAATCCAGTAGGAGAATCAAGCCGAGTGTCCAGAGTACCTGCGCAAACACAAACGAACTTGCACCCAACGCTATAAAGGGGTTGTCAATCCCTTCAAGATTGATTGCAAAGTGAGATCTGAAGGCAGAAAGTGCAACGAAGTAAAAGTGTAAGGCTGAAAATATGATGTGAAGTAGGCCTGGGGGCCATAGTGTTCACTAGAGGCTTCTCTCAAAATAGAAAATATTACGGTGGGTGAACAAATTAGTATCGAGCAATTGATAGAACCGCGCAAAGTCATGACGATATCTAAGGCAATGATCATACATATGGGCATCACGTCCGAGACAAGCAGACCGATACTTTCTGCATCTACTACTATTACTCCACACATCGACCGCTATCCAGCATGCATCTAGTGTATTGAGTTCATGACGAACAGAGTAACGCCTTAAGCAAGATGACATGATGTAGATGGATAAACTCAAACCAATGAAGTAAACCCCATCTTTTTACCCTTGACGGCAACAACATGATGCGTGCCTCGCTACCCCTTCTGTCACTGGGTGAGGTCACCGCACGGTATGAACCCAAAACCAAGCACTTCTCCCATTGCAAGAATCATAGATCAAGTTGGCCAAACAAAACCCACAACTCGAAGAGAATTACAAGGATATGAAATCATGCATATAAGAGATCAGAAGAAACTCAAATAAGATTCATAGATAATCTGATCATAAATTGTAACACCCAGTTTTTGGCCTTCCTGATTAATTAACTTATTTCAAAAATTAGGACCAATTAAATTTTTTGTGAATGCTTATGATGCTTGGAGTGACTATTGTTTGCCTGTTTGCTTGAATGCATGTGATTGCTTCCCATTAGTTCTCTCTCTCCTCCTAATCACCTCATCATCCCATGATCTCCTGCCTAAGGATCATGCCATGTGTTTAGAACAAATATCTATTTTTACCAAATATCATTTTCACCAAAAAGCTTTTCTTTGAATTAAACTTTCAAACCCCTGAGATGAGGTTTGTACTACAAGTCCTCAAATTAGGGAGTTTCTTTTGCACAAATTGTTTTATTTAAAACCTATTATCAAAATGACTTCCAAAAACCATCATATTATTATTGTAAAAGTTATTTTATTATTTTATTTAAAAGCCTTTCTGTGAGGCCAGAAATGGTCTCGTATGAAGGAAAGTTATTTTTATTGCTTTCAAAATGTTTAAGAAAATTTAGGGAAACTCATTGGATACATTTATTCCATATTTATGAGTTTCAACACATGGTCATGTTCAAAATATTGGGTAAATCCCTCCAAAACCATTCCTGCCTATTTCAAGCTTTTGGAATATTTCTATAAGAAATATTCTCAATAAATACGAGTAAAATTCTAGCATGTCATCTATGATATTATTGATGATCTTGCCAAGTTTAATTTTAATCCAAGTTGATTTGGCTTCCCTAATCACTCTAAAACCCTATCTGTCCAGAATCAAATTTGAGAAACTCTACATTGTGAAGTGTCTCCAATTATGCTAAAATTTGGTGGACATGTTTTAATACTCCAATAAGGCATCCACACCAAGTGGTACACCAAGGAGAATAGAAGAACTTGTCCTAAGACCCTCAAAACCATCTCTGTTGATTTCTGACTTTGGTAAACTTTACATTATAAAGTTTCTCCAATCATCCTCAAACTTTTTGTGCATGCCTTAATGCTCAAATAATGGCCCTACACCAAATATTGGATTTGTGGGAATTTATTTGAATAGGGTTCTAAGCAGAAACCCATTTCTTCCCATTTCTGGGGTTTTTGAAGTCTACATTGGAAAACTTTTCTAGCAAATCCCAAATTTGGTGTGCAAGCCTATTTTCATCTATTATTTGACCCTGTTAAGTTTGATAGCCATTGGAATTCATCTGGTATCCCAACCTCAGATCAAACACTTTGTGTGCACTCACTAAAATGGCTTCTTTGACCCCTTCCGCTCTTACCCTTGAGCTCAAATTTCTACCACAGCTATAACTAGTTACATTTTACCTCCAGTAACTTTCCCTTGGCCACTGGTCGATTATTGGAGAAGGTCCCTCTGTAACTTTCTCTCATTTTCACCCTTGGATCACTATTTTACCCCTTCTTCCCATTCTTCTGCTTAACCCAAGGCTCCCAACTCTTTCCAGAGCATCTATTATATGCCAAGGCCTCATTTAGAACCAAGATATAGCATGATCATGTGGAGAAAATGAGCAGCACCTCCTCAAGTTGATTTCTGGCCAAAATATAGGATTGCACTACAAGTACTAGCTAGGCTCACTTTCCTGAGCTGAAATTTGGTAGGCTAGTAGTCCTTATATTAACAAGAGTGCTGGACATGGTTTTCCCTCAACTAACTCCCTGTGCAAACTAGTTTTGCTAGCACTAAGTTTGCTGCTTCAAACTAAATCAAACTCAGCACCCATTCAAACCTTCTTCACTTGGCTCCAAACTCCACCAGTGACCTCTAGCAAGCATGCCTTGCATGGGAGACATCTTTTTCAGGTCGAATGGACACCCTGGACACGCGTGGCCATGGTGACCACGCTGTCAGCCTGCACTAATGGTGCTCTGCACCATTTCCTTGTTCCCTAGCTCATGTCCCGTAGCTACAGCATGCCCCAGAGCGCCAGAGCATCCCCCATCCCTCCTTGACCCCCTCCATGACGCCAGCAAGGCTCCAAGAAGGCTCAGGGACGCGTGGCTGCCGTGCCTTGGGTGCGCCAGAGAGCTCTGAGGTCCTCCTCGGTTCCTCCTTCCCCACTTAGGGCCTCCCCGCGCACCAGAGCCTGGGATCCACTCCCCTCTCTCGCTAGGAACCCGTGGACCGAGCCGCATAAGCTCCCGAGCTCCCAATCCTCTAATGGCCGCAGCGGAGCCGCCTCGGCCTCCTCTCAGATTCGAGGTCCTCCAAGCCTCCCCTCTCCCCTGACCCCCTCCGGCGCCATGGCACCTCCATGTGGAACCCTCGGCCAGCCCTCATTCCCTCCCGGGGCGCCAAGAGCTCGAGGCCGCGACTTTCGACGACCACCTCCGCGGTCGTCCGAGGCGCCGCCACCTTGGCCCCTTTGAGCTCGCGCTCGGCATGGGAATGGGTGCAGCTCGCCTCTCCGAGCTCTCCTGTGGTCGGAGCGCTGGGAGCCATGCCCTGTAGCTCCGGAAGCCGCCGTCGGCCTCCCTGTTGGAAATATGCCCTAGAGGCAATAATAAATTAGTTATTATTATATTTCTTAGTTCATGATAATCGTTTATTATCCATGCTATAATTGTATTGATTGGAAACACAATACTTGTGTGGATACATAGACAAAACACTGTCCCTAGTAAGCCTCTAGTTGACTAGCTCGTTGTTCAAAAGATGGTCAAGGTTTCCTGGCCATAGGCAAGTGTTGTCACTTGATAACGGGATCACATCATTAGGAGAATCATGTGATGGACTAGACCCAAACTAATAGACGTAGCATGTTGATCGTGTTATTTTGTTGCTACTGTTTTCTGCATGTCAAGTATTTATTCCTATGACCATGAGATCATATAACTCACTGACACCGGAGGAATGCTTTGTGTGTATCAAACGTTGCAACGTAACTGGGTGACTATAAAGATGCTCTACAGGTATCTCCGAAGGTGTTAGTTGAGTTAGTATGGATCGAGACTGGGATTTGTCACTCCGTGTGACGGAGAGGTATCTCGGGGCCCACTCGGTAATACAACATCACACACAAGCCTTGCAAGCAATGTGACTTAGTGTAAGTTGCGGGATCTTGTATTACGGAACGAGTAAAGAGACTTGCCGGTAAACGAGATTGAAATAGGTATGCGGATACTGACGATCGAATCTCGGGCAAGTAACATACCGAAGGACAAAGGGAATGACATACGGGATTATATGAATCCTTGGCACTGAGGTTCAAACGATAAGATCTTCGTAGAATATGTAGGATCCAATATGGGCATCCAGGTCCCGCTATTGGATATTGACCGAGGAGTCACTCGGGTCATGTCTACATAGTTCTCGAACCCGCAGGGTCTGCACACTTAAGGTTCGACGTTGTTTTATGCGTATTTGAGTTATATGGTTGGTTACCGAATGTTGTTCGGAGTCCCAGATGAGATCACGGACGTCACGAGGGTTTCCGGAATGGTCTGAAAACGAAGATTGATATATAGGATGACCTCATTTGGTTACCGGAAGGTTTTCGTGCATTACCGGAAAAGTTTCGGGCTCATCGGTAGTGTACCGGGAGTGCCGGGAGGGGTGCCGGGGACCATCGGGAGGGGTGTCACGCCCCAAGGGGTCTCATGGGCTATGGGAAGAGATAAACCAGCCCCTAGTGGGCTGGAATAAGTTCCCACTAAGGCCCATAAGGTTTGAGAAGGAAAAAACACAAGGTGGAAAGAGTTTCCAAGTGGGAAGGTGGAATCCTACTCCATGTAGGATTGGAGTAGGACTCCTCCACCTCCAATTTCGGCCAAACCTTTAGGTTTTGAGGCTGCCTCCTCCCCTCCCTCCCACCTATATATACGGAGGTTTTAGGGCTGATTTGAGACGACTTTTCTCACGGCTGCCCGACCACATACCTCCATAGTTTTTCCTCTAGATCGCGTTTCTGCGGAGCTCGGGCGGAGCCCTGCTGAGACGAGATCATCACCAACCTCCGGAGCGCCGTCACGCTGCCGGAGAACTCTTCTACCTCTCCGTCTCTCTTGCTGGATCAAGAAGGCCGAGATCATCGTCGAGCTGTACGTGTGCTGAACGCGGAGGTGCCGTCCGTTCGGTACTAGATCGTGGGACTGATCGCGGGATTGTTCGCGGGGCGGATCGAGGGACGTGAGGACGTTCCACTACATCAACCGCGATCTCTAATCGCTTCTGCTGTACGATCTACAAGGGTACGTAGATCACTCATCCCCTCTCGTAGATGGACATCACCATGATAGGTCTTCGTGCGCGTAGGAAATTTTTTGTTTCCCTTGCGACGTTCCCCAACAGTGGCATCATGAGCTAGGTTCATGCGTAGATGTCTTCTCGAGTAGAACACAAAAGGTTTTGTGGGCGGTGATGTGCGTTTTGCTGCCCTCCTTAGTCTTTTCTTGATTCCGCGGTATTGTTGGATTGAAGCGGCTTGGACCGACATTACTCGTACGCTTACGAGAGACTGGTTTCATCGTTACGAGTAACCCCCTTTGCTCAAAGATGACTGGCAAGTGACGGTTTCTCCAACTTTAGTTGAATCGGATTTGACCGAGGAGGTCCTTGGATGAGGTTAAATAGCAACTCATATATCTCCGTTGTGGTGTTTGCGTAAGTAAGATGCGATCCTACTAGATACCCTTGGTCACCACGTAAAACATGCAACAACAAAATTAGAGGACGTCTAACTTGTTTTTGCAGGGTATGATTGTGATGTGATATGGCCAATGATGTGATGTGATATATTGGATGTATGAGATGATCATGTTGTAATAGAAATATCGACTTGCACGTCGATGGTACGGCAACCGGCAGGAGCCATAGGGTTGTCTTTATACTAACATATGTGCTTGCAGATGCGTTTACTATTTTGCTAGGATGTAGCTTTAGTAGTAATAGCATAAGTAGCACGACAACCCCGATGGCAACACGTTGATGGATGATCATGGTGTGGCGCCGGTGACAAGAAGATCGTGCCGGTGCTTTGGTGATGGAGATCAAGAAGCACGTGATGATGGCCATATCATGTCACTTATGAATTGCATGTGATGTTAATCCTTTTATGCACCTTATTTTGCTTAGAACGACGGTAGCATTATGAGGTGATCTCTCACTGAAATTTCAAGACGAAATTGTGTTCTCCCCGACTGTGCACCCTTGCGACAGTTCTTCGTTTCGAGACACCACGTGATGATCGGGTGTGATAGACTCAACGTTCACATACAACGGGTGCAAAACAGTTGCACACGCGGAAAACTCGGGTTAAGCTTGACGAGCCTAGCATGTGCAGACATGGCCTCG
The DNA here is from genome assembly GCF_904849725.1 of Hordeum vulgare subsp. vulgare. Taxonomy (NCBI): domain Eukaryota; kingdom Viridiplantae; phylum Streptophyta; class Magnoliopsida; order Poales; family Poaceae; genus Hordeum; species Hordeum vulgare. Next base: position 502,197,594 of record NC_058524.1, on the reverse strand, counting down.
GAACACATGAGACCGAAAGGTCGAGCATGAATCGTATAGTTGATATGATTAGCATAGGGATGCTTACCACTGAAACTATTCTCGACTCACGTGATGATCGGACTTGAGATAGCGGATTTGGATCATGTACCACTCAAATGACTAGAGAGATGTACTTTTTGAGTGGGAGTTCTTAAGTAATATGATTAATTGAACTAATTGTCATGAATATAGTCTAATGGTCTTTGCGAATTACGATGTAGCTTGCGCTATAGCTCTACTGTTTTTATATGTTCCTAGAGAAAATTTAGTTGAAAATTGATAGTAGCAAACTTTGCAGACTGAGTCTGTAAAACCGAGGATTGTCCTCGTTGCTACGCAGAAAGCTTATGTCCTTAATGCACCACTCGGTGTGCTGCACCTCGAGCGTCGTCTGTGGATGCTGTGAACATCCGACATACACGTTTCTGATGACTACACGATAGTTCAGTGCAAAGTACTTAATGGCTTAGAAGCAAGGCACCGAAAACGTTTTAAAACGTCACGGAACATAAGTGATGTTCTAAAGAGATGAAATTGTGATTTCATGCTTGTGCCCTTGTTAAGAGGTACAAGACCTCCAACAAGATTCTTTGACCACAAAGTGGAGGAGAAAAGCTCAATCGTTGAGCGTGTGCTCAGATTGTCTGAGTACAACAATCACTTGAATCAAGTGTGAGCTAATCTTCCAGATGAGATAGTGATGGTTCTCCAAAGACACTGCCACCAAGCTGTGAGAGCTTCGTGATGAACTATACATATCAAGGATAGATACAATGATCCTTGAGCGATTCGTGATGTTTGACACTGCGAAAGTAGAAATCAAGAAGGAGCATCAATAGTTGATGGTTTGTAAAACCACTAAAGTTTCAAGAAAGGCAAGGGCTAGAAGGGATACTTCGTGAAACGACAAAACAGTTGCTGCACTAATGAAGAGACCCAAGATTAAACCCAAACCTGAGACTAAGTGCTTCTGTAATGAGGGGAACAGTCACTGAGGCGGAGCAACTCTAGATACTTGGTAGATAAAGAAGGCTGGCAAAAGTCGAAAGAAGTGTATTTGATATACATGATGTTGATGTGTACTTTACTAGTACTCCTAGTAGCATGAGGGTATTGGATACCGGTTCGGTTGCTAAGTGATTAGTAACACGAAATGAAAGCTACGGCATAAACGGAGACTAGCTAAAGGCGAGGTGACGATACGTGTTGGAAGTGTTTCCAAGGTTGATATGATCAAACGTCGCGCGCTCGCTCTACCATCGGGATTGGTGTTAAACCTAACTAATTGTTATTTGGTGCTTGCGTTAAGCATGAACATGATTGGATCGTGTTTGTTGCAATACGATTATTCATTTAAAGAGAATAATGGTTACTCTATTTTCTTGAATATTCACCTTCAATGGTTTATTGAATCTCGATCGTAGTATTACACATGTTCATAATATTAGTGACAAAAGATACGAGTTAATGATGATAGTACCACTTACTTGTGGCACTGCCGCTTGAGTCATGTTAGTATAAATTGCATGAAGAGGCTCCATGCTGATGGATCTTTGTACTCACCTGATTTCGAATCACTAGTGACATGCAAATCATACCACATGAGCAAGGCCTTGTTTTCATTGAGATGAAATAAGATAGTAACTTGTTGGAAGTGATACATTTTGATGTATGCAGTCCAATAGGTACTAAGGCACGCAGTAGATATCATTATGTTCTTACTTCACTGATGATTTGAGTAGATACAGGAATATTTACTTAATGAATCACAAGTCTGAAATGTTGAAAAGTTCAAATCCGTTTCAGAGTGAAGATCGTCGTAACAAGAGGACAAACTGTCTACGATATGATCATAAGAAATGAATATCTGAGTTACGAGTTTTGGTACACAGTTAAGACAATGTGGAAATTGTTTCGCGGTTCATGCCACCTGGAACATCATAGTGTGATGATGTGTCTGAACGTCATAGCCACGCACTATTTGATATGGTGCATACTATGATATCTTTTATCGAATTACCACTATCGTTTATGGGTTATGCATTAGAGACAACCACACTCATTTTAAATAGGGCACCGCGTATTTCCGTTGAGATGACACAGTATAGACTGAGGTTTAGAGAAATCTAAACTGTCGTTTCTTGAAAGTTTGGGGCTTCGACACTTATGTGAAAAAGTTTCAGTATGATAAGCTCGAACCCAAAGCGGACAAATGCATCTTCATAGGATATCCAAAACAGTTGGATGCATCTCCTATCTCAGATCCAAAAGCAAAGTGTTTGTTTCTAGAAACGGATCCTTTCTCGAGGAAAGGTTTCTCTCGAAAGAATTGAGTGGGAGGGTAGTAGAACTTGATGAGGTTATTGAACCATCACTTCAACCAGTGTGTAGCAGGGCGCAAGAAGTTGTTCCTGTGGCGCCTACACCAATTGAAGTGGAAGCTGATGATGGTGATCATTGAGCTTCGAATCAAGTCACTACAAACCTCATAGGTTGACAAGGTCGCGTACTGCTGCAGAGTAGTACGGTAACCCTGTCTTGGAGGTCATGTTGTTGAGCAACAGTGAACCTACGAGTTATGGAGAAAGCGATGGTGGGCCCAGATTCCGACAAATGGCTGGAAGCCATGAAATCCGAGAGAGGATCCATGTATGAAAACAAAGTGTAGACTTTAAAAGAACTACTTGATGGTCATAAGACTATTGAGTAAAGATGGATCTTTAAAAGAAGACAGACGATGATGGTGATAAGTCACTACTAAGAAAAGCTCGACTTGTCGCAAAGATGTTTTCGATAAGATCAAACAGTTGACTATGATGAGACTTTCTCACTCGTAGCGATGCTAAAAGTCTGTTAGAATTATGTTAGTTGTTGATGCATTATTTATGAAATATTGCACGTAGGATGTCAAAACATTGTTTTCTCGATGGTTTCCTTGAGCAAACATTGTATGTGATACAACCAGAAGGTTTTGTCGATCCTAAAGATACTAGCAAGTATGCAAGCTCCAGTAATCCTTCAATGGACTGGTGCAAGCATCTCGGAGTTGGAATATACACTTTGATGAGATGATCAAAGATTTTGGGTTTCTACAAGGTTTATGAGAAACTTGTATTTCCAAAAAAAGTGAGTAGGAGCACTATAGAATTTCTGATAGGTATATGTGGTTGACATATTGTGGATCAGAAGTAATGTAGAATTTCTGTAAAGCATACAAGGTTGTTTGAAAGAAGTTTTCAAAGGAGTACCTGGATTACGCTACTTGAACGTTGAGCATCAAAGATCTATGGAGATAGATCGAAAGCGCTTAATAGAAGTTTCAACAAGATGCATGCCTTGACAAGTTTTTGAAAGAGTTCAAAATAGACCAGCAAAGAAGGAGTTCTTGGTTGCGTTGTGAGGTGTGAATTTGAGTAAGACTCAAAACCCGACCACGGCAGAATAAAGAGAATAGACGAAGGTCGTCTTCTATGCCTTAGCCGTAGAATCCAAAGTATGCCATGCTGTGTACCGCACCTGAAGTGTGCCTTGACTCAAAGTATGTTGAGAGGTACAGAGAGTGATCCATGATTGAATCACTAGCAGCGGTCGAAATTTATCCTTAGTAACTAATGGACTAAGGAATTTTTCTCGATTATGGAGGTGGTTAAAGAGTTTGTCGTAAAGGGTTACGTCAATGCAAGCTTTGACACTAATCCGGATAACTATGAGTAGTGAAACGGATTCATATAGTAGAGTAGATATTTGGAGCATTTCCGAATAGCTCGTAGTAGCAGCATCTATAAGATGACATAAAGATTTGTAAAGAACGCACGAATCTGAAAGTTTCAGAACCGTTGACTAAAACCTCTCTCACGAGCAAGACGTGATCAGACCCCATAACTATATGGGTGTTGGATTCGTTGGAATCACATGGTGATGTGAACTAGATTATTGACTCTAGTGCAAGTGGGAGACTGTTGGAAATATGCCCTAGAGGCAATAATAAATTAGTTATTATTATATTTCTTAGTTCATGATAATCGTTTATTATCCATGCTATAATTGTATTGATTGGAAACACAATACTTGTGTGGATACATAGACAAAACACTGTCCCTAGTAAGCCTCTAGTTGACTAGCTCGTTGTTCAAAAGATGGTCAAGGTTTCCTGGCCATAGGCAAGTGTTGTCACTTGATAACGGGATCACATCATTAGGAGAATCATGTGATGGACTAGACCCAAACTAATAGACGTAGCATGTTGATCGTGTCATTTTGTTGCTACTGTTTTCTGCGTGTCAAGTATTTATTCCTATGACCATGAGATCATATAACTCACTGACACCGGAGGAATGCTTTGTGTGTATCAAACGTCGCAACGTAACTGGGTGACTATAAAGATGCTCTACAGGTATCTCCGAAGGTGTTAGTTGAGTTAGTATGGATCGAGACTGGGATTTGTCACTCCGTGTGACGGAGAGGTATCTCGGGGCCCACTCGGTAATACAACATCACACACAAGCCTTGCAAGCAATGTGACTTAGTGTAAGTTGCGGGATCTTGTATTACGGAACGAGTAAAGAGACTTGCCGGTAAACGAGATTGAAATAGGTATGCGGATACTGACGATCGAATCTCGGGCAAGTAACATACCGAAGGACAAAGGGAATGACATACGGGATTATATGAATCCTTGGCACTGAGGTTCAAACGATAAGATCTTCGTAGAATATGTAGGATCCAATATGGGCATCCAGGTCCCGCTATTGGATATTGACCGAGGAGTCACTCGGGTCATGTCTACATAGTTCTCGAACCCGCAGGGTCTGCACACTTAAGGTTCGACGTTGTTTTATGCGTATTTGAGTTATATGGTTGGTTACCGAATGTTGTTCGGAGTCCCGGATGAGATCACGGACGTCACGAGGGTTTCCGGAATGGTCCGAAAACGAAGATTGATATATAGGATGACCTCATTTGGTTACCGGAAGGTTTTCGTGCATTACCGGAAAAGTTTCGGGCTCATCGGTAGTGTACCGGGAGTGCCGGGAGGGGTGCCGGGGACCATCGGGAGGGGTGTCACGCCCCAAGGGGTCTCATGGGATATGGGAAGAGATAAACCAGCCCCTAGTGGGCTGGAATAAGTTCCCACTAAGGCCCATAAGGTTTGAGAAGGAAAAAACACAAGGTGGAAAGAGTTTCCAAGTGGGAAGGTGGAATCCTACTCCAAGTAGGATTGGAGTAGGACTCCTCCACCTCCAATTTCGGCCAAACCTTTAGGTTTTGAGGCTGCCTCCTCCCCTCCCTCCCACCTATATATACGGAGGTTTTAGGGCTGATTTGAGACGACTTTTCTCACGGCAGCCCGACCACATACCTCCATAGTTTTTCCTCTAGATCGCGTTTCTGCGGAGCTCGGGCGGAGCCCTGCTGAGACGAGATCATCACCAACCTCCGGAGCGCCGTCACGCTGCCGGAGAACTCTTCTACCTCTCCGTCTCTCTTGCTGGATCAAGAAGGCCGAGATCATCGTCGAGCTGTACGTGTGCTGAACGCGGAGGTGCCGTCCGTTCGGTACTAGATCGTGGGACTGATCGCGGGATTGTTCGCGGGGCGGATCGAGGGACGTGAGGACGTTCCACTACATCAACCGCGATCTCTAATCGCTTCTGCTGTACGATCTACAAGGGTACGTAGATCACTCATCCCCTCTCGTAGATGGACATCACCATGATAGGTCTTCGTGCGCGTAGGAAAATTTTTGTTTCCCTTGCGACGTTCCCCAACACTCCCCTGCTCTCTCCCGTGGCGGGAGGTTGAATAAGGCCACGTGCCCGCACGTCAGCCGGCTGGCTAGGCCGCCAGGTGGGGCCGCGCCACTTAGGTGGCCACGCCTCGGTGGGATGCCGTCACCCCCGTGCAGGAAGCGTATTTCGCGCAAGGCACGTCCCGCGTAGCCCTCGCTGGTGGCCCAAGCCAGTGGGCCGGCCCAAAGGCTTATCTGGCGCTGGTGGTGCAAGATAGCCCCCCCAGAGGCTGATCTCCTTTCCTTTTATTTTTCCCTTAAACTTATAAATTCCATATTAAATCCATTCTAACTCCAAATCTGTTGATTCAAATTGCTACAGGTTCCTAAATTCAAGCTTTGTCCACACATGTGCTTTGCACATTTTACCAGGAAGGTTTTCTGTGGTATTTTATTTAAAATCCACTTCTAGATAATTTAAACCCCACTTTGCAAATTGCAAGAGAATCCAATTCAATTCCAAATGGAGTGATTCAAACTCCGAGAGCCTTCTAAAATCATTCTCTATTTTTAGAACCCTGGTCAACATTTTTGTGTGACTTATTTCTGTTGCATCAAATGAATAGCCCCTTTTGCTATTTATTCCACATTGTAAAATCTTTAGAATATTCATACCAACTCCAAATCCAGTGAAACCACTTCCTAAATATTTCTAAATTCATTCTCTGTTAAATGGGTGCCTCCACTCAATTTTAACAGAATGATTCTGTTGGCTTGTTCAATGGTCACCTATTCCTCCTTTCATCCAATCAAATTCCCTAACGATCCAAATATCCTATATCAAGCTTCAAGTTGACTCTACCCCTTAGGGTCATGCTAATACCATGTTGACAAGTAAATATAGTAGTAGTATCATCATGAGCATGATGTTGTCACAAAGCAAGAGTTTATGAAAACCCCGTTGGGTGCCACTAATGTCCGAGGGTGATGATCAGTTAGGTGGTCACTTTTGGTGAAGTGATGCACCCGGTATTTGTGTGAGTAAGGTTTCGGAAATGGGATTAGATTTATGATGTGTCGATCGTCCCAACCTTACCTGTACGACCACATTACCCCTTATGGGACGGCGCTATGTTAATTACTCTGGTCGGTGCTAGCAAAGAGCCACATTACTAGTGGCGGGAGTGATTGTAGTCACTCTCGTGATGGGGTCGTGCCGGGTAGGACCACTATGCCATTTTTATGAGTTCGAGTCACACCGTTGGTCCCCGCATGGTCGGTACGGTCCAGAGTTGGTGCTCGTAAGACGTACGACATGTGGGCTGGGTACCAATCGAGTGGACCTCTTTGTCTAGTATCGTCAGGGGAAAGGCATTGATCGGGTACTTACCTCGGGTATGTGAAATACCGCGAGTCGTGGATGACACGGAAGTTTCCCAGATCTCGTGGGTCCAGCGTACTACCTCTGTAGAGTGTAAACTATTCGAATAGCCGTGTCCACGGTCAAGGACGGTTGGGTAATCCTGCTTAAACTACGTCCTGATATTTCTGCATAAACAAAGTGTGTGTGAGTGAGTGTGTGTGGTGTTAAATAGGTGTTGTTATGAAAGTAATAATATGACCAAGTTCGGTGACTTGGCATATAGGGTGAACCCGTATGGTTCAGCCCTCAACTGATACATTGAGGTTATGACCAAGTTCGATGACTTGGCATATAGGGTGAACCCGGATGGTTCAGTCCTTAGCAGATATGTTGATATCTGTAACCTGTTCTTCAAGAGTAATTCTTTAACTTGATGCATAATCATGATCATTTCACCAAGACGAGTTACACCAAAGATGCATGATATTGTTATCCTTCACTTTCATTCTTCATGTCATGGGCTGTTTGCGAGTACATTCAAAGTACTCATTGGCTTGCCACTGATTATTTCATTGACCAGGTGTGAAAGACAGGATATGGTGAAGATTAACTCGGTGACGTTCATGCGAGCTAGGATGTTTCCCAGTCAGAATGCGTGTAGGTTAAGGCTGATGGCATGGGTTCACGCTTTCAACCAATAATTCCGCTATTGGTTCAGTTTCAAGTGTAGGCCTTTAAGGCCCTATATATGTAAGACTCGACTGAAGTGGTCATTTATTGTATCAAACGGTATGTATGGATGTAAGACTCTTTTATTCGGTATCTGTGTTCAGTGAGCATTGATATCTGGGATCACTGAGCACGGCGATCTCGACTCGTAAGTCGGGGTCCCCACAGAGCTGGTATCAGAGCCATCCTGACTATAGGAAGCCCTTAGTTAGCACAGACGTTAGTTAGGATAAAACTGCTTTCCAGATCCTTTAAAAATATTTACAAAACCTATATATTTTCTCGGCTCTCCTAAATCTTCAAAGAAATTGAAGGTTATGCTCTAGCCTTCCACTCTTATTTTTTTGACACTCCTCGTCTACTTTTTCAAAATTTGCAAATGGTCGCTAGTACCTTATGCACTCTAACCACGGGTAAATTAAAATCCTCGTGGGAAGCCCGGAAGTAACCTTTCCAGGCAAACACCTGTGCTGAAGGACAGGGAAGACAACTCTACGACCAGACGACACCAACAGAAGTACCTCCATGAGGGACAAGGATATCGAGGCTTAGAAATGGTGAAACCCTGGGCACTGCTCTAGAGTGATGCCACTTTCGCCTACGACAATCTGGATATAATATATGCAAACCTTGATCTGCATCACTAATAGAGCGACCCTGTCAGTTATAAGTAATTGTGTCGACCACCACCGGTGGATGAGAACCTTGCCATTTGGTCCGCCTCACCTTAGTGAGCAGGAAAACAGTTCTCTTCATCCCCTGCTCTAGGTGTCGATATCGCAATTAGTATGATTGACAGATCAGAACTCTATCATGTCATGCAAATATCGGTGCATGAAGATGTCCACTTGAGACTCTCGAAGCCTCGGAAGACAAGGAGACACTGACAAGATCATGAAGACAACAGAAGTCCCTGTCAATGACAGCAATGAAGAACAACCTTCGTCAGCAACTTCCCAGACGAGAAGACAACAAGAGTTCTTTACAACTCAAGTGAATTGCTTTGGCAAGCGACAACAAGAGGCGTGACAACACCATGAGAAGGTCCAGAAGACTTAGCGGACTTCTCTCCGAGGCACGAAGCAAGCACGACTGTCTAGTCCCAGAACCTAGGATAGGATAAGTCGTGAATTCCCCATGCGAAGTTGAGTCCGTGAAATGGTTCAGATGGACCATGTTATGTGTTGTTTGTGCTTTGATATAAGTCGCACTTTTGCTTAAGCAACAAGCATGCGGTTATATCACTCGTTGTATTTTGATGTTCAAAGCGAGTTTAGCACTTCTTTGAGTTGACTTTCCAATGCTTGTTTGATTGCACTGAGACCCTTAGACACTCCCCTCTGTGCTATCTCTCTCTCACCCTTTCCGACAACTGAAGACAACAAGACAAGATGCGCCAAGGATCCACTTCGAAGGACGACTGACACTGAAGACACAGACTATGCTATGCTTAACCACACACAGAGCGTAGGAGTGTGCTTTTCCCTCAAGATTGGAAAACCACACTAGACCAGACTAACCTCCACAAGCCTTTCCGGCTCGAATTTTCTGGTCACATGTCTAGTACACGGACTTGCCAGAACACATGTAGGTCCCCGATAACCTCGTCTAGCACCGGGTTCCTTATGGAACGAGTGATCGCAGTGAACCAGTATCCTCCAATCTTAAGCTAGCACTGTAACCCTGATGCCATAAGAGGATTGTTCTCGGATATAGAGTATTAGATTAAAGATTGTCTTGATGATATGCGTCCTGAAGATATAGCTAGACTATTCTGGTGGATCATAAGACCCTTATGAAGGTAGGTAAATTTGGTGGAATAATTTGATATAGTAGCATAACCTATATAATCTGGAGTAAGATTGGATTTAGTAGGACAATTATGATCGCAAACATTATTCTTGGTGGTATACATGACTTTAGCAAGTAGTTGGCATGGTTTGGAGATAATTATCATGATGACTCGGAGCATCGAGTAAGAGTCCTTATTAGACATAAGTTTTGGATTTAATAGGTAGTCCCAAAGGCTGTTAATGGTATATGAGGCCACATGGTTCGGAGTAAATTGGATTTAGCCCGATAATCTTAATCATGATACCATGTTTCTCGGTGGATATAGAGTGCGTGTACTTGGAGTTGCCAAATTGATTTACAACCTATGTGGTTGGGCCTTTGAGATTAGCTGGCCATGATTATTGAAGTTGGTGGATATACTATGATGTAATCCTTGCAGTAATATGTGAATTATGAGGACTCTAAGAGATTGTAGAACCCATCAATGTTGGATTCGTAGGAGTGATAGGTCCAGTGATGATTGATCGGATTGATGGATCACTTGATCGGATTCATAGGAAGGTGTTGGGGATATTATCTGCGATGTGACCCGCCCTAGTTGGGCCGGGTCACCAAGTGGGCGACTCATCCTTTGGCGACTCAAGCTTTGGCCCGGTAGGCCCATGAGCTGAATGGCGGTTCAAGATCCATGTAGAGAATCAAGTATCAGGGAGTTCTCCAGTCTTGGAAAGCACGACGATTTAGAGATAGAAAGAATCATGACTTATGTTATGGTAAGGACTCTTGTAAACCCTAAGGGCTCGACCTATATATAAAGGCGAGTCCGTGGGAAGGAGAGGACATGTTAGAAATCATCGAGAGCTAGGTCAGGCGAGTTACACCCTCCTTGTAATCGAAACATCATCAATACAACACAAAGCAGGACGTAGGCTTTTACCTCCTCACGAGGGGCCGAACCTGGGTAATCTGAGTCCCACTCCTGTTCAACCCCTTTGAGTCGCCACCAAGGTGCGATGGCTCCATCATTAAGTCCTTTCACTAGGACATCTGCCGTGACAAAACCACGACAGTTGGCGCCCACCGTGGGGCCTACACACGGTGGAGTTGAGTTCTCGAAGGGAGCCCTACCAGGGTCAGGGAGCTACGCAGCTGGGCTCATGACCCGGAGCCGCCGCGGAAAGTACTACATCGACAACTCGCTGTGGGGGCCCGAGGCCGATTTAATCGAATCCGGCTACAGAGTCCCCTTCGGCAAGGTCAACATCTTCATCGGCATGGTCGGCGCACCCATGCCTGAGCCGGACATCTTCACCGACACCGTCGAGCCGGCCATGTATGTCCGTCCCGTTGCGCTGCCAAGCCTGACACACCCAGTCTTCGTCGGCTTCACGCAGGGATCTGATGAACCAGAGCGATCGACAACTCAGGAGACTACGCCGGTCAACACTGACGACGAGTTGTCCATGGGCGACACAGATTCAATCCAGTCCCTGCACGAAGGCTGCCTCGGAGACCTGTCGTTGGCAATGGATCCCGAAGTTCTCGACCGGACCCGTCGTCAGATCACCGTATACATGACGGGGGCAACACAGTCCCAGCAAAACCCTGCAGGCAACAACGAGGCTGGCAAACCATCCAAAAGCCCAGCTACGGTCCTGGTGGACCTGTCGGCGGAGATAACGAGGATTATGGCGACCCCTGTGACGGCAGAAAATCAAGGAGCAATAAACGCCGAGTTGGCAAAACTGCCAGATGAGATGGCGAAGGCCCAACGAGATGCAGAAGCGGAAGCCGCCAGGATTGAGACTCGGCAAGCTCAGATCACCGTGGAGACGGCCCGTTTGAACACCGAGAATTGGCGACTTGGAAGACATCAGCGCGCATCCGATGCTGTCCATCAGAGAAGGCACCAGGGGCGTTTACCCCCTGATCTGAATCCTACCCGCCTTTTTGACACTCCGCGCACCCCCGGGGCAGGAACCGTTCAAGGGGGAGGGCTGGCTCAGCCACTAAACCCGCCGCCTCAGCCAGCAGATGATCGCGTTCCCTGTTTCCAGATGCCTCAGGGCCACTTTTCCAACCCCATGGACAACGTGCTCGCCGCGACTCGCCACTTAGAATCCCTTCTGATTTATGGCAACACCCCGGCTGAAATAGAAGCAAGAAACGCCATTGAGATGTTGAAAACGGCGGTGGTCCAAAATGCGCAATTCTCACACAGCCTCGATCGGCTGCACTCCACCCCCCAGGCGAGCCGCACCAGAAGCCGGCCGGAGGACCAACCCGCCATAACCAACGGACCGTGACACCTACCTCAGGGTAATCCGCCCGACCATCGGGACCCTCCCGCCCGCAACGCCTTTGGTGCGATAGGCCAGGATCAACAGGGCAACATCCAACCCCACCCAACACCACCTAGCGAAGGCGGCAGGCAAGTCGGCGTGCCATGCTTGGCCCTTGCCTTGCGCAATGGGCGAATGCCGAAGGACTTTAAAGGACCAAGGAAGGTGCCCAACTACACCCCGGACCTTGAGCCGGCATCATGGGTTGAGAGTTACGAACTCGCAATGGACATGCTCGACGTGAGTGAAGCAGTCTGTGCCAGGTACTTTACAATGATGCTCGAAGGGACGGCGCGCACTTGGTTGAAAAACCTGCCACCCAACTCCATCCAGACTTGGGCTGAACTGAAGGAACGCTTCATCAAAAACTTTCGAGGAACTTGCAAATGCCCCAATGACGATCGTCGACTTACAGCATTGCATTCAGCGCCCCGATGAGTCGACCCACCACTGGACGCTGCGGGTTGCGAAAATCATCCACTCGTCAGACGACATCACGGCGGCTCAGGCCGTGCTGATCCTGGAGCAAAACTGCCACTATGATCCCTTGGTACAGAAGCTGGGGCGACTCAAGCGCAAGGTCCAGGATATGGGCGAATTGATGGATACCCTCACTCGGTACGCCGAAGCAGACGATACTAAAGATCCAGGAGAGGACGGCAGCAAGGCCAACTCGCCGAGGAAAGGCGAGTCATCCAAGAATTACTCCCGGTTTCAGGGACGCGCCCACCATAGTCATGGCGGGAATGGCAAGAGAAGGCAGCAGGAAGGATCCATGGACTTCGTCGGCAACACCAATGCTAACAATGGCAACCAGCGCTAGAAGAAGAGGGGTTACAGTGGCAAGAAGCCGCGTAACTATAACGAAATACTTAAGGGTCCCTGCCCGCATCATGCCACGGCGGAAGGACCGGCGACCCACTCTTGGGAAGATTGCTACGTAATGCAGGAATTTCGGGCGGAGGCACTCATGAAAGGCCAAACCGGTGACCAGAGCCAACGACAGGAACAGTTCGGTGCACCTAATCAACGCTAGAACCCGTTCGGCGGTTTTCCCGAACCACGGGCCCAGGGCGGCTCGCAACCAAGCAGTGGCTAGTACCCTGTGCATAACCAGCAGCGGTATAACCCGCCCGGAGTGTTTCAGCTGCCACCCCCACAGGGGGCTCCCCAGGGGCAAGATGATAATGGCGGATTCCGCAGCAATCCCAAACAATTAAACAGCGGACAATACCATGTGTTCACCACCAGTGCCTGTAAGCGAGACAAGAAAGTGAAGCACATGACGTATAGCGTGTCCGAGCCGGCGCTCCCCAGGTACCGCCATTGGTCTGAGAAGACTATCTCTTGGAGTAGGGAGGACCACCCGCCCAGAATCGACAACCCCGACGACTTAGCATTGGTCGTGGCCCCCCAAGTCGGTGGATATACCCTTTCAAAGGTTCTTATGGATGGAGGCAACAACATCAACATACTATGTTTCGACACCTTTCGAAGGATGAACCTCTTGGAAAAAGACCTAATGCCGTCAACCACGGTATTCCATGGCATCGTCCCGGGTAAGTCGGCATATCCAATTGGGCGGGTCAAACTTAATGTGGTTTTTGGTACAACATCCAATCACAGGAGTGAGTTGCTCATATTTGAGGTGGTCAAGCTAAAGAGCCCTTACCATGCGTTGTTCGGGCGGCCGGCTTACGCCCGGTTCATGGCTCGCCCCTTCTATGTCTACCTTAAACTCAAGATGCCTGGCCCTAAGGGACTCATCACGGTCGATGGTGACAGGAGGATAGCAAAGGAGTGTGAGGAAGGAGATGCGGCTTACACAGAAATCACGTGCGTTGCAGAAGAACTCAAGTATCACCAAGCCAATGTTGACCCGGCGGACATGTCGCCCCTCAAGAAGCCAACAACTGATGCCGAGCCGCTCCTCAAGTTTAAGCCAACCGATGACACTAAGATGGTGGACTTTACTCCTGGCGATTCATCCAAGCAGTTCGCTATCGGGGCGGGTCTGGATCCCAAATAGGAAAGCACGCTCATCGAATTCATCCATGAGAATCGGGACATCTTCGCATGGAAACCTTATGACATGCCTGGTGTGCCGAGAGAATTCGCCGAGCACCATCTTAATGTTGACCCTAAAGAAAATCCGATTCAGCAATATCTTCGCAGGTTTAATGAGGAGCGACGCAAGGCGATCGGGGAAGAAGTCGCCCGTCTTTTGGCCGCCGGATTTATTGTTGAGGTCTTCCACCCTAAATGGTTGGCTAACCCGGTCCTGGTGCTCAAGAAGAACGACACTTTTCGCATGTGCATCGACTACACCGACCTCAACAGAGCTTGCCCAAAAGATCCTTTCGCCCTTCCCCACATTGATCAAATCATTGATTCGGTTGCAGGCTGCGAGCGTTTGTGTTTCTTGGACGCCTACTCCGGATATCACCAAATCAAGATGGCTGTGGAAGATTAGGAGAAGACATCTTTCATAACTCCGTTTGGGGCTTTTTGCTAGGTATCCATGCCGTTTGGGCTCAAGAGCGCTGGGGCGACTTACCAGCGTTGTATCCAAAACTGTCTCCACGGCCAAATCGGACGCAACGTCCACACTTACGTTGATGACATCGTGGTTAAATCTCGCAAGAAGGAGATTCTCTTGGAGGATCTCAAGGAAACCTTTGACAATCTGCGGGTGTATCACATGAAGCTTAATCCCACCAAATGTGTCTTTGGCATTCCCGCAGGAAAGCTTTTTGGTTTTCTGGTGTCAGACCGCGGCATTGAGGCAAACCCGGACAAAATCGAAGCAATCACTTTGCTCGGGAAACCAGCGAATATCAATCAAGTTCAACGCATGGTGGGTCGTATTGCAGCCTTGAGTCACTTTATAAGCCGCCTGGGGGAGAAAGCCATTCCCCTCTATCGGTTGCTTAAGAAAGCTGATCGTTTTGTTTGGACGGACGAGGCCAACGAAGCTTTTGAAGCTCTGAAGCAGCAGCTAGTCAACCCGCCGGTTCTGGGCGCCCCGACTGAAAAGGAGCCTATGCCTTTATACATTGCGGCGAATACCAAGGTGGTGAGCGTGGCAGTGGCTGTTGAACGGAAGGAAGAAGGGAAGGAATACCCGGTACAACGCCCGGTGTATTTTATCAGCGAGGTGCTAACCCTCTCCAAACAACGTTATCCGCATTGGCAGAAGTTGGTTTATGGGGTCTTTATGGCGAGTCGGAAGCTAAAACATTATTTCCAAGAACATCCTATCACGGTGGTTAGCTCCGGCCCTCTTGGAGACATCATCCAGAACCGAGAAGCAACGGGGCGAATCGCCAAATGGGCAATTGATCTTGGGCCACACCACGTGCGGTATGCGCCTCGCACGGCTATCAAGTCTTGTAAGTGCATCTAGTGCCCCTTAGTGATTTTGGTGGATTGAAGACTTATAGGTTAAGTATCTAATGTGTTTTTGAGTGTTCACAGGATCTATAAGTCATTGAGGAGTTTGAGATATTTGAAGAATATCGACCCCTAAAAATATATGTCTTCAGTTGAAGAAATTGGTCTGAAGCTGAAGAAATGAATCGCGAAGAATTTGCGATGAAATTGATATTCCTCATGAAGATATTGATATTGAGAAGATCGGTGGTTCCTGAAGAAAATCATTCTGAAGAAATTGAAGCGTGAAGATTTTCGCTTTCTGTTTTATTTTCTTCGCATTTGATGAATAGGAACACCGTACTGTTAAAGGGGGTCAAAGTAACACTATGGAATGGATTTCCTCATGATGCTCAACCCAAGCCAAATCCTACCAAAATCCTCAAGTGAGGAATATGAGTGACATGAGGACTCTCACAGTTGAGAGTCCCGACCGTTTCGATAAGCCACGCCAAGTCACTGATCTTATCCACTCCAACGGTCATATTATTTAAGGGCATTAATGTCAAATCATGTCGGGATGCTCCTAGGCTATAAATAGCCGCCCCCCACAACCACTAGCTGGTTGGCTGCTCCGTTAGAAACTGACACTTGTCATAAGAGCAACCCAATTCCTCAGAGCTTTCGAGAGTAAATCATCAGTGAGGAAATACACCACCCACCGAAACCACAAACCAAACCTAGTGATTGAGCATCACTGAAGAAGTTGTTCCTGTGTGGGACTGAAGCCTTTTACCTTTGAGGACTGTGCATCCTCCAGACGGTTAGGCGTCATGGTCTAGAGCAATCCAGCAGTCAATTGTGGATCGCCGGGTGACCGAGTTTGTGAGGGTTTGGAAGTCTGCCCTGAAGACTTACCACGAGTGTTGGGCGAGGACTGTGTGTCCTTAGCTCAAGGAGAATACGGTAGGGACTGTGTGTCCCGGGACTGCGTGTCCTTTGGTTTAAATACCAAGCCGCTCCAAACCAGATGTACAACTGTCACATCAGTTGGAACTGGGTCATCAACAACAGTCTTCACCAAGAATCGGGTTCTAATTCCTCAACTCTTTACATTCTCTGTATTATGTGTTGATGACTTTCACTGTGACTGTTTGAAGAATTTGCTGAAGACTCTCTCTGAATTTCCTCATCCCCAAATTCTTCACTTGAGTAAATCATCATCTGTATTCTGCGTGCCTGCTTGCTGTGCAATCTGTTTTCATAATCATCACTCTGTAATACTGCTGTTGTGAACAATTGCACAACTGATCCTTAACTGTTTCCGCTGTAAGTTAGTCATCAGTGAGGAATTTCCTCAAAAGGTATTTCCTCAGTGATGAAATTCTAAAAATCTCCTATTCACCCCCCTCTAGTCGATATAACGCACTTTCAATTGGTATCAGAGCAAGGTACTCCCTTGTTCTGTGTGATTTTGGTTTAACCACCTGGAGTTTTAGATATGTCAACTGCAGGCATGTTCAAGGTGACTGCACCATGTCCCACCTATGAAGGGAAGAACTTTCCTTTCTGGAAGAACAAAATGCAATTGCATCTGCAAGCAATTGACAATGATCTCTGGTATATTGTGGAAAATGGCGTTCCCCTCGTTTCTGCCAGTGTCACTGCAGCTGATGTGAAGAGATTTAAGCAACTCGATTCTCAAGCGAAGAACATCATCTGTGGCTATTTGAGCCCAGGTCAGTTTGGAAGAGTAAGTGCTTTGGGATCTGCAACACTGATCTGGGAGAGATTGTGCAAGGTAAATGAAGGAGTATCAACCCAGCGTGACTCTCGTGTTGATATTCTTCGCAATCTCTTCAATCGCTTCAAGAGACATGACAATGAATGCTGCCAAGACACCTTTGATCGCCTCACTGATATATCCAATGAATTGCAAGCACTGGGAGCTCGAGACATCACTGATCACGAAGTTGTGAAGAAACTGGTGAGATCCTTGGATTCCTCATTTGACACTCTAGTTCTGATGATTCAAGAAAGACCAGACTACAAGATGCTAGATCCAGCTGATATTCTTGAAAGGCTAAATGCTCATGAATTCCAGCAAAAAGAGAAGAGAGATCTATATGGACCAAGCTATTCCAGACCACGAGCACTGAAGGCTAGAGAAATTTCCTCATCTGAAGAAGAAACGAATGACAACAGTTGTGACCCTGAAGAATTTGGACAGGAGCTTGCAATGCTTGTGAGGAAATTCCAGAGATTTACACGACGAGGACAGTTCGGTAAATCATCAAGAAGAGACATGAGGAAATCAGAATCTGCATCTGAGGACTACAAGAAACGGACCTGTCACAAGTGCAAGAAATCAGGCCATTACATTGCTGATTGTCCTCGCTGGGGAAAGGAATCAAAGAAAAAGAAATAAAAGGATGACTATTCTGATGACTCAAGGAAAAAGAAGAAATCTTCAAAATCCTCATCTTCAAAGTCCTCTTCACACAAGAAGACTAGCTTCAGAAAGGCTCGGGCACTTATTGGCAAGGAAATGGATTCTGAGGCAGAATCAGAAGAATGTGATGATGAAGAAGGCTCTGGAGAAGATTCAGAATCCAGACAGGCTAGTCTTGCACTAGCAACCAATTTCGTCAGCAAGTCAATCTTCAATCTTGAAGAAAATGAGTGCACCATCCATACTGATGACTACGCTGATGACTTCGCTCCAACCTATTGCTTCATGGCAAAAGGTTCAAAGGTATCACATAATGCCTCCTCCTCTGATTCAAGTGACTGTGAACATGATGATTACAAAAAACCCAGTTACAGTAAACTTGCCATCATTGCCACTAAACAACAAACTGCTCTTGAAAAGCTTCAAAAACTGCTAGACAAAAGTGATGATCTGTTGAATGAAGAAATGAATCTTAATCAAATCCTCGCTGATGACATGAAAAATCTTCAGTCTAGATTTGATATTCTTCAGGATCGTTATGATACACTCCTCACTGATCATGAGAAGCTTTCCTACGAATTTCTTCAAAGGAAGCTTGATCTTGAGAAGCTAAGGATGTCTTATGATGATCTTCGTATGGAAAATGATTCATTACTAGCTCAACAGATCAGCGCTAGTCAAGTTGAATTTATTCCTCCATGTCTTAAATGCATTGATCGTGAAACTGCTAATTCTTCACCAGAATCTTCAAATGCTACCACTGCTACAGATTCTTCAACTGCACCTGTTGTGTCTATTTCCTCACTTGAGGAAAACACAAATGTCACTGATGAAAATGCAGGGTTGAAGGAATTGTACGTGACAGGCATGTACAAAAGCCTCAAAGGACATCAAATCCTTTGTGATGTGCTCAAAAAGCAGATCTTGAACAGGAACCCGAGGAAAGAAGGAATTGCCTTTGAGAGGAAATTGAATGCTGATGGATCTTATTGGAAACCTGAGCAGTATCCCAAAACCTCATGGGTTGCTGCTACTGGGCCTCCTTTTGATCCATCTAATCTAACTGGCTTCTCATGTGAATTATCCTATTCCTCGGATGAGTCATTTGATTCCAACTATAAACTGTTCAAAGATCAATCTGGTAAAGTATTTGCTCGATATGTTGGAACTAACTGCAGGAATGGCCCTCCTCTGAGGAAAATCTGGGTTCCCAAAAGCTGTCTTGAAAATCTTCAAGTGAATGTCCTCATGACATCACCTCTGAAGAATCTGAACCCCAGATCAAATTCCTCAGGAGGACCAAAGTCTTCAAGAGGATCAAAATCCTCAACTGGTCAAAACTATGCTCATACCCGTGCTTATACGTCGAACATGCACGGAAACTACAAGGAATATGATTATGAGCGCTACTCTTCAAATCATTATGTTCATAAATCCTCAAACCAGCTCTCTGCATACTCATATGATTACTTTAACCCCCCTACTGTTAAGAGAAGTGCATTAGCTTCAATGCAACCTTTCTCATATGGTGCTCGGAGGATGTTGAACGCTTTGCCACCCCTTCAGATGTGGGTGGTGAAGAAATCAAACTAATCACTTCTGCAGGTCAGGTCTCCAGATGAAAATCATCATCTGAAGAATTTGCTGGAGACCTGAGGAAATGCTTGATAGGACGCAAGCTAATGATTGATGAAATAGAAATATTTCACACGTCCTTACATTTCTGTTGTGATGAAATCACTAAACTGATGAAATTAGTATCATATTCTTCAAACTTGAAGCATATGAGATGGTAAGCTGTACTAATTCATCTGCAGGATGACAAACCCAAAAACACTGAGTGGGTTCTCGATAGTGGCTGCACACATCACATGACTGGTGATAAAAGCCTACTGATGAATATGCCACTAACTCCATCACCTCTGAAGCAAATCACATATGCTGATAAAGGTAAAAGCAAGGTATTGGGACTTGGCAAAGTAGCTATTTCCAAGGATAGGCATATGGACAAAGTGATGCTTGTTGAATCCCTTGGTTTTAACCTCATGTCAGTCTCGATGCTTTGTGATCTTGATATGATTGTTATCTTTGGTAGATATAGATGTGTAGTCATCATGGAATCTGACAGATCCAAAGTCTTCGAAGGTGTAAGAAGAGGGGATTTGTACATTGTTGACTTCTCTACAGGTCCTCAACCAGCCACTTGCTTACTAGCAAAAACCTCGGAAGGATGGCTGTGGCACAGAAGACTAGGTCATGCAGGCGTGAGGAATTTGCACACACTTGCAAAGAAGAAGCATGTCATTGGCATCGAATCAGTCAAATTCCTCAAGGATCATCTCTGCGGTGCTTGTGAATCTGGGAAAATGACCAGATCCAAGCATCCCTCCAAAACCATCATGACCACTACACGTCCATTTGAATTGCTTCATATGGATTTATTTGGACCTACACACTATGCAACACTAACCAATGCAGCATCTCTATATGGCTTTGTCATAGTTGATGATTATTCCAGATACACTTGGGTGCATATCATAGTGTATAAAACTGAAGTGCAGGAAATCTTCAAACGATTCTCTTCAAGGGCCTCGACGAACTTCGGCATCAAGATCAAACATATTAGGAGTGATAATGGAACCGAGTTCAAAAACACTGGTCTTGATGATTATCTTGATGAACTTGGTATTACTCACGAATTATCTGCTCCTTATACTCCTCAGCAGAATGGTGTCGTCGAAAGGAAGAACAGGACTCTGGTTGAAATGGCAAGAACTATGCTTGAAGAATATCAGACTCCTCGTCGCTTTTGGCCTGAAGCAATCAACACCGCATGCCATATCATCAACAGGGTATATCATCACAAATTCCTCAAGAAAACCTCATATGAACTCCTCACTGAGAAGAAACCCAATGTAAGTTATTTCAAAGTCTTCGGTGCAAAATGCTGGATTAGAGATCCTCACCATAGCTCAAAATTTGCACCTAAGGCACATGAAGGTTTTATGCTCGGTTATGGAAAGGACTCGCACACTTACAGAGTCTTCAACAACTATCACAACAAAGTTGTTGAGACTATAGATGTGCGGTTCGATGAAACTAATGGCTCGCAAAGAGAGCAATTGCCTTCTGATCTAGATAAGTTGTCTCCTGAGGAAGCAATAAAGCTCAATCCTACTGAAGACATTGTCCCCACTGAGGAAATTGGTGAAGAAACGATCCCCATCACTGATGAAAATCAAGAAGATGCTCCTGAGGGAATTGCACCAGAACCACTTCCTTAGCCAAGACGAAATCCTCAACCAGCTCATCTGAGGATTGCAAATGAAGTAGAACTTGACAAAATCCTCAACGACATCAACGCGCCAGGTCCTCTCACTCGCTCAAAAGCTTCACACTTAGTTAACTTTTGTGGGCATTTCTCTTTTGTATCTATCACAGAACCCTCAAAAGTAGCTGAGGCTTTTCTGGAACCGGAGTGGATCCAAGCCATGCAAGACGAACTTCTTCAATTCAAGCTGAATGACGTATGGGAGCTCATCAAACGACCCGATCCTCGCAAGCATAACATCATCGGCACCAAGTGGATTTTCCGAAACAAGCAAGATGAGGACGGTCAAGTGGTGAGGAACAAGGCATGACTTGTAGCCCAAGGCTACACCCAGGTTGAAGGAATAGATTTCGATGAAACTTTTGCACCTGTTGCTAGACTTGAAGCTATTCGAATTCTACTTGCTTATGCTAATCATCATAACATCATATTATATCAAATGGATGTGAAAAGTGCATTCCTCAATGGTAAGCTTGAGGAAGAAGTATATGTTGCTCAGCCCCCAGGTTTTGAGGATCCAAAGAATCCAGACAAAGTCTTCAGACTCAAAAAGGCTCTATATGGCCTCAAGCAAGCCCCTCGGGCATGGTATGATACATTGAAGGAATTCCTCATGAAGAAAGGCTTCAAACCTGGTTCACTCGATCCAACTCTTTTCACAAAATCTTATGATAATGAACTGTTTGTATGTCAAATTTATGTTGATGATATCATATTTGGCTGTACTGACAAAAGATACAGTGATGAATTTGCCTATATGATGAGTGAAGAATATCAGATGTCTATGATGGGGGAGCTGAAATTCTTCTTAGGTCTTCAAATTCGTCAACAAAACAATGGAATCTTCATATCACAGGAGAAATACCTCAAGGATGTTCTGAGGAAATTCGACATGCATGAATGCAAAGGTGCCAAGACTCCAATGCCTACCAACGGTCACCTCGGCACTGATGAAAATGGTAAAGATTTCGATCAGCAGGTATACCGTTCTATGATTGGCTCTTTATTGTATCTATGTGCATCTAGGCCAGACATAATGCTTAGTGTTTGCATGTGTGCACATTTTCAAGCAAAACCGAAGGAATCACACCATAAGGCTGTGAAACATATTCTTCGATACTTAGCTCACACACCAACACTAGGATTATGGTAGCCCAAGGGCTCCAATCTTCATCTGGTAGGGTATTCTGATTCAGACTATGCTGGTGACCGTGTGGATCGCAAGTCAACATCTGACACATGCCATTTCCTCGGAAGATCACTTGTTTGCTGGTCCTCAAAGAAGCAGAACTGCGTATCACTCTCCACTGCCGAAGCTGAGTACATTGCTGCTGGTTCTTGCTGTGCTCAATTACTATGGATGAAGCAAACCCTCAAGGACTACGGCATCAACATGAAGAATGTGCCTCTCTACTGTGACAATGAGAGTGCTATCAAGATTGCCTACAACCCAGTACAGCACTCGAAGACCAAGCACATCCAGATTCGTCATCATTTTCTTCGGGACCATGTCCTCAAGGGCAATATCCTCATCGACCATGTGAAGACTGATGATCAACTGGCTGATATCTTCACTAAGCCCTTGGATGAGAAAAGGTTTTGCAAGTTGCGGTGTGAGCTAAATATCTTAGAGTCTTCAAATGTTTTGTAAAAACATGCACACATCCTAACACTTATGCAAAGTTGATGACTTAGATGTGCAACACATGATGAAACGATTTTCTTCAACCAATGAAGAAAATCACTCTGAATGTGAAGAAATTAACGAAGAAATTGATTCTCAGGGCCCTACAACAATGGTACGCGGCGTCTGTAATCAACATTCTTATATGGTGGGCAACGCCACCGCCCAATGTGAAATTCCTCAAGTTGATTTTCTTCAAATGATCAAATTCCTCACAATACATTTTTCATCAAAACAGCTGTTCTTAATTGTGATGATCTATTGCAAAATCTTCAAAAACACTTGATGACTTTCATTTGTCTAGGTAGACTGTGATTTCAAGTCCTCAACAGCATTCACTTATTGCTATTTCTTCAAGATTGATGTTTCTGCTAAGTGAATGTGATCGGACCCTATTTCCCCTCTATGCTATACTTATCCAGTCTATTCAATTCTCCATATGCGTTCTACTTGAAACTTTGTTCAAAATCCTCACTGCATCCTTGTCAGCTGATGATTTTGTAACGAAAATCATCAACTCTTCGAAAAATTATTTTTCTTCAAAGGAACAGTAACTGAACCCCCACTTCTCACGATTGGATAGCCACGATCTCCACTATCTCCACCGCATCGTACGGGAGCTACACGTGTCCTGCGGAGACGTAGAGGCAAGGGCTATTCGGTCCGAAACTTTCGCGCCAAACAGTAACTTTCGGGCTATAAATATGTCCTTAACCCCCTCGGTATCATCTTCTTCGCCTCATCGCTCTCCTGCCACAGCACACCGAACCCTAGCGCCACCGCTGGTAGTCTTGTCGCCGGCAAGGAAGAGCTTCACTGCCTCAACCTTCTCGCTGCCAGGATCACGCCGGAGACGGAACATCTACGTCCACCACCGCCGTAGACGTCCTCTGCTGCCAAGTTAGGGTGCATTGGACACTTGACCGAAGAACCTCTCCAACACCACCTTTTTGTGTTCTTCGTTCGCACCTTCCAGGGTAATTATATCCCATTTTTACAACAGATTAGATCTAAAATTTTACCTCTCCCTTGTGAAATCTGTTTTTCTTCAAGATACGATGCGCACATGATTCCTCAAACACTATCCATCACCACAATCATTGATGAACTAGCTAAGCATCTAAGATTTTCACGAGATTCCTCAATTGTGCGAATTTTCGGATCTGTACAACTCTGGAACCCAAGAACAGAATGCTTAAGCAAATTCCTCAACCACTGGTTATATTCCTCAAACTGTCAAACTTTTCCTTTTTCTTCAAATCTGAGAACGCATATGACCTCTCCAAATTCCTCGCAACTATACTCTGTTCACAGGTACACACATGTCAGCTGATGAATCTCTCGGTTCTCATCACATTAACTCATTTGCAGCGTTTCTGGAAGAAACTCTTCAAGGCTCATCAGAATCCTCAAGAGTTCAAAATCCTCAGATAATTCCTCGTCTGAAGAAAATGGAGGAAGAAAGGAAACAGAGGGGAGGAAAGAAACTGGAGCAGAACACAGCTGTGGACATTCCTGATGACATATACCTGGACTACTGCACGCCTGATGATGAACGTGAGACTATGCCTAAAAGAAAGATTAGGCTGCAGAAAATTGAACGCAGATGGGCAAAGGAGTGGAAGGAGTACAGGTTTGTGACTCCAAAATATGCGAAGAAATTCGCTTTGAAGCCTCCTGGCAGAAGGGCCCCACTTGAGGATCATCAAGTTGCTCATCCCTCAAGTCTCATGACACTTGATGACTACCCAGAGGAAAAAGAAAGGCATCTGGCCAAGCTCAAGAAGCAAGCAGAAACAGCAGTGAAGAAATTTCATGAATCTTCAGCTGCTGCCTCCGGTGCTGCTCATTCCTCAGCAGCAGAAACCTCAGGCTCCGAGATTCCTCAACCAAAGTCTGTGCCAGCAAAGCCAAAAGCTTCAAAACCCCAAGAAAAGTTTGCACAGGCTTCAGTCACCAAACCCTCAGCTCCAAAACCCTCGGTTCCAAAACCGTCCACACCAAAACCATCAGCGCCAAAACCCTCAGCACCAATCGCATCTACACCAAAGTCCTCAGCTCCACCTCCAAAGCCAGTACATAAGAAAGTCGTGAAGACTACGACTGCCAACTCCAGCTCCTCACTCGCAGCTGCAACTAGCTCGGAGACAAAGTCTTCAACACCTCATGTGAAGACTTTGGCAACTACTGAACCTGCACCTCTGCCCAGCCCAAGAAAAATCATCACAGTCCCGTCTGCATCAGAGGGAAGTGAAGAATAAGATGATGAAACTCTGGAAGCCATCATTAGGAACAAACAAGAAAGGGTAGCACAAGCATCAGGCAGTGCTATTCCTCTGGCGATGGACCCCAAGGTCCTCCTCGATTTCATCAACGTGTGGTATGAAGACCCAAACACACCCATTGATGATTTGAAACTTCCTCCTGGTGTAAGCCACATGGTGGTTACTTTCATAAACGAAGCCAAGTGGAAGGAACAGAAGGCCAAGCAGGCAAAGATTGCAAAGGCCAGAAAGGAGAAATTCCTCAGGCAGAATGTTCTCAAACTGACGCCTGAAGCATTGGTGTCCACCCAGGCAGAACTGCAAGTCTTGACTGACAAGTGTGAGAAACTGTCAGATCGAACAAGCATCAAAAGCAATTTCATCAAGCTAGCCACTAGTGCTGTTGATGACTACAACAGACGTCACCCCCCACCAGCACCAACTCCTCAGCCCCTGGTTGAACAGCCAAAAGATGCATCTCCTGTTGAGGAGGAAATTCCTCAAGCTGAGGAACAATACCAAGAGCGCCGTGCTGATGAGCCGGCCATTGAAGAAATCATCACTGAGACTGCTCCTGATGAAACTGCTACCGATCCAGCTGCTTCACCAAAGCAGGCTGATGACTATGTTCGAGCTGGTTCCTCACTGCCAGCTGAAGAATCTGTTAAGAGAACACCTTCACCAAAAACTTCAAAGGTGAAGAAGTTAACCCCGTCTGGATCAGACGCGAAAAAGACAAGGGCTGCTGAGAAGGAAGCGAAGAAGAGAAAAGCTTCCTCAGCAGAAGAAAAGATTGAGGCAAAACGCCTCAAGGAAATTGAAGAATCTGCCCCACTGGACCCGGTGCCTCTTAATGTTGCACCCTCATTTGAAATGGTCGTCGTTGGTGACCACACTACGAGGGCAGATGAGGAAATGAAGGATGCTGCCTCTGAGGAGCATACTGATGAGGAAATACAGATTGATGACAGTCCTCAACCTCATATTCCTCACAATGAGACTACTGAAGCCTCAGCTGCAGCAGCTGATGAATCTGCTTCTGCCACCAAGTCAGCTGATGAAAATCAAGCTGAAGAAAATGTCCAGTCTGAGCAGGCTCCTCCCACTGAACAAGCTGATCAAACTCCTCAAGCTGAGAAGGATGAAGAAATTCCTCAGCCTGATGCTCAGCTAGAACAAGAAATTCCTCATCCTGAGGAAACTGCTGAAGAAAATGTTCCCGCCCCTGACAATGAATTCATTGTCCTCAACCCAGAATCTGCCATGGTTGTTTCCCCTCCCATTCCTCAGCACACTCTCAATCCAGTTCAGCGCCTTCCATTCTCGAAGAGGCCAAAGTTTCAGAAAGAGAATTTCTTTGAGGAACGCATGTATTTCATCGGCGAGAATCCTTATGACAGGCCTCAAATGAGGCATCTGAAGTTTGGGACAAGGACGCAGATGAACTACTATGCTTCTGTGCTTTGTGGCCGCAACAAGATATTCCAGCACAGGCACATTCCTCATGCTGACCTTGAAGAAATTCCCTGCATGGAACCAGTCCTCAGTGTACTACATGATGCAGGTTTGCTCCCTATGTGCTCCGACATATCAGATTGGAATAGTGAGCTAATTCTTCAGTTCTATTCAACTCTGCACATCTCGGGCAATGCTGATGACATCAACACTTGGGTGTTCGACTGGATGACCCAAAATACTCACTACAAGGCTCCAGCGTCTGAACTCCTCAGAGAACTGCCCGTACCAATTCCTTCAGAAGGGGCAGTGAAGCTTTATGGTGAGCGTGAGCTGCCAACTGGAATGATGGAAGTCCTCATGAAGCCTTTGGCTGCAGGAAAACCCTCAAGAACCACATTCCTCGTCCATGAGCTAAAGTACACACCACGGTCTGTCTACCGCATTCTCTGCAGTGTGCTAGCGCCAATCAAAGGCCATGATGATGACGAAGATGTCGTCGGCCTCATGAAGAACATCCTCTTCAACATCATTCATGGTATCCCCATGAATATCCATGATTTCTTCTTGAGGACTTTGGCTGACAATGCAATGTGCCCCTATGATCACAAAATCTATGCACCATGGATCATGAGATTCCTCAGGACAAGGACAGGCATCAACTTTCACGCAGATTTCCAGAACCATGTTGGTTTTATGCCTCCTATCCGGGTCAACAAGAAGACTTTCGAGCCCATTGAGGGAAAAGGAAAGTCTGTGATTGATGAAGGAAGCAGGCCCCTTGATGGCCAGTTCAAAGAACCAGATGCATATTCCTCATGGGATGACACTGAGACTCGTCCGCCAAGCCCAGTTCCTCCTCGTGTGCTAACCACCAGAGAACTTCTTCTCAGTCTTCATCAGAAGGTGGATCACAATCACAAATGGGTCAAACGCCAGTTTGGTGCCATTGTGAAAACCCTCACTGAGACACAGAACAGTGTGAAGCTTAATCATCACTATCTGCATGAGGTTTTTGATCGCACCTGGGCTACCCTTGCACATCTGAAGACCCAGACTGAGCTTGAAGAATTGAACTTTGAGCAGGACTTTGACTGGTCGTGGCCTCCCAAGAAGAAGTTCAGGCCCATTCCAGTGCCAGATCTTGAAGACAGCTCCTTCTCGTCCTTCCGCACCGCCGAATCTGATGAGGAACAACTTGACACCGCGACAGGCCCAAGGAAGAAAACTACACCAAAGAAGCACCAAGGATCTTCATCAACTGCCAAGCAATGAAGTCTTCACGGGCGTTAGTCCTCAGTTTGTCCCTTTTTGTCCCTTGATGACAAAGGGGGAGAAACTTGAGAGTTAGTCTTCAAACGGGATTTATTTTTGGGGCTTATGAACTATATTTAAGTTACAAACTCTTGGCTCTTCTGAAGTTTTTATGTAATGAGTTGTAACTTAAGCCCGATGGTACTCTGATGCTTTTGAACGTTTTTCTTCGCATGCTTATTCCTCAAGTTTTAATGCACGCATGCTGAAATTCGTCAGATACCATTTGCCATCATGCATCTTCATTTTCTTCATATAATATGTTATATGTATGCATGATTTACAAGATTCAGGGGGATATCTCCATGATATAAATCATCAATGTGCATATGCTATAAAAGCAAAATCCTCAAGGTATGCACATCTTCAGGGGGAGTCTCTGTGAATCTTGTTTTCAAATTCCTCAAATGAGTATTTACACTTCATATTTTTGATCCCTGTTGAAGACTTAACCTAATTGTCATCAACCACCAAAAAGGGGGAGATTGTAAGTGCATCTAGTGCCCCTTAGTGATTTTGGTGGATTGAAGACTTATAGGTTAAGTATCTAATGTGTTTTTGAGTGTACACAGGATCTATAAGTCATTGAGGAGTTTGAGATATTTGAAGAATATCGACCCCTAAAAATATATGTCTTCAGTTGAAGAAATTGGTCTGAAGCTGAAGAAATGAATCGCGAAGAATTTGCGATGAAATTGATATTCCTCATGAAGATATTGATATTGAGAAGATCGGTGGTTCCTGAAGAAAATCATTCTGAAGAAATTGAAGCGTGAAGATTTTCGCTTTCTGTTTTATTTTCTTCGCATTTGATGAATAGGAACACCATACTGTTAAAGGGGGTCAAAGTAACACTATGGAATGGATTTCCTCATGATGCTCAACCCAAGCCAAATCCTACCAAAAGCCTCAAGTGAGGAATATGAGTGACATGAGGACTCTCACAGTTGAGAGTCCCGACCGTTTCGATAAGCCACTCCAAGTCACTGATCTTATCCACTCCAACGGTCATATTATTTAAGGGCATTAATGTCAAATCATGTCGGGATGCTCCCAGGCTATAAATAGCCGCCCCCACAACCACTAGCTGGTTGGCTGCTCCGTTAGAAACTGACACTTGTCATAAGAGCAACCCAATTCCTCAGAGCTTTCGAGAGTAAATCATCAGTGAGGAAATACACCACCCACCGAAACCACAAACCAAACCTAGTGATTGAGCATCACTGAAGAAGTTGTTCCTGTGTGGGACTGAAGACTTTTACCTTTGAGGACTGTGCATCCTCCAGACGGTTAGGCGTCATGGTCTAGAGCAATCCAGCAGTCAATTGTGGATCGCCGGGTGACCGAGTTTGTGAGGGTTTGGAAGTCTGCCCTGAAGACTTACCACGAGTGTTGGGCGAGGACTGTGTGTCCTTAGCTCAAGGAGAATACGGTAGGGACTGTGTGTCCCGGGACTGGGTGTCCTTTGGTTTAAATACCAAGCCGCTCCAAACCAGATGTACAACTGTCACAGCAGTTGGAATTGGGTCATCAACAACAGTCTTCACCAAGAATCGGGTTCTAATTCCTTAACTCTTTACATTCTCTGTATTATGTGTTGATGACTTTCACTGTGACTGTTTGAAGAATTTGCTGAAGACTCTCTCTGAATTTCCTCAACCCCAAATTCTTCACTTGAGTAAATCATCATCTGTATTCTGCGTGCCTGCTTGCTGTGCAATCTGTTTTCATAATCATCACTCTGTAATACTGCTGTTGTGAACAATTGCACAACTGATCCTTAACTGTTTCCGCTGTAAGTTAGTCATTAGTGAGGAATTTCCTCAAAAGGAATTTCCTCAGTGATGAAATTCTAAAAATCTCCTATTCACCCCCCTCTAGTCGATATAACACACTTTCAAGTCCCAGGCATTGGTCGACTTCATCAATGATTGGACCGAGTTGTAGATTCCAAAAGACAGGCCTGATCTCACGTACTGGACTATTTATTTTGATGGGTCTAGGCAGTTAGAAGGCTCGGGGGCTGGCGTGGTGTTGATTTCACCCCAGGGAGACAAGTTCTGTTATGTTCTCCGACTCATGTTCCCGTGTACCAATAACGCTGCGAAGTATGAAGCCCTGCTTCATGGTTTGCGACTCGCCAAGGAGATGAACCTCACACGCGTTAGATGTTTTGGCGACTCCGATCCGGTGGCTCAACAAGTTTTAGGTACATGGGATTCCCCGGACCCCCTGATGGCGGCTTAGAGAAGGGCTGTGTCTGATGTGGCGGGTCACTTCCATGGTTATCAAGTCGATCATATCGACCGACAACTTAACGAAGCAGCTGATGCCCTCTCACGTCTCGGCTCGCAACGTAAGCCAGTTCCTCCTAATGTCTTTCTGGATATTCTGCATAATCCTTCCGTGAGGTTGCCCTCGAAAGAAGAGTTGGAGATACCAGATACTGAGTCCCAGTTTGTGGAAGCTCTCCGTGTTACGCCGGAATGGGTTCTTCCTTACTTGGCGTACCTCACCCGAGGCGAGTTACCTTCCGATGAGGTGTTGGCCCGTCAAATCGTTCGTCGGAGCAAATCCATGGTCATCATCGACGACGAGTTATATAAGCGAAGTACTTCTGGGGTATTTCAAAGATGCGTTTCTTCTGATGAAGGGTGCGTAATTCTGAACGAGATCCATGCCAGGGATTGCGGGCATCATGCCGGGTCACGTTCCCTAGTTTCCAAGGCGTCCCGACATGGATTCTTTTGGTTGACGGCTCATGCGAATGCAGAAGAGATAGTTCGTCGATGTGATGGCTGTCAACGTTTTGGACGACAGGCTCATGTGGCAGCTCAAGAACTAAGGATGATCCCTATCACTTGGCCTTTCGCGGTCTGGGGGTTAGATATGGTTGGCCCTTTTAAAATGTCATCCAATAAAAAAAACTCATCTACTGGTGGCGGTTGATAAGTTCACCAAGTGGGTTGAAGCAGAGCCTGTTGGCAGTTGTGATGCAGAAACGGCCGTCAAATTCTTGAAAAAGTTGATATTCCGGTTCGGATACCCACACCGCATTATCATTGATAATGGTACCAATTTATCACAAGGGGCGATGCAGGAGTTTTGCAATCGGGAGCACATCCGACTTGATGTGTCTGCGGTTGCTCATCCCCAATCTGATGGGCAGGCAGAACGGGCGAATCAGGAAGTACTACGAGGAATCAAGCCCCGACTTATGGTTCCCCTGGAGCGCACCCCAGGGTGTTGGGTTGAGGAGTTGCCTTCGGTATTATGGAGCATTCGAACCACCCTGAACCATTCTACGGGTTTTACTCCTTTCTTCCTGGTGTACGGAGCAGAAGCCGTTCTTCCCAATGACATTAGGCATGACTCGCCCAGAGTCGCCGCTTATGTGGAACAGGGTAATGAGTTGGCACGTCAGGATTCTTTGGATGCTTTGGAGGAAGCACGCGATTTGGCTGCCTCCCGATCGGCTATCTATCAGCAGGATTTGCAGCGTTATCATAGCCGCCGGGTCAAGAGCCGAGCTTTTCAGGAGGGCGACTTAGTGCTCCGTTTGATCCAAGATCGCACTGGCATGCATAAGTTGTCACCACCATGGGAAGGACCGTTTGTCGTCAGCAAAAACCTTCGCAACGGGTCATACTATTTGGTGGATCTTCGGCCTGATCGGCCAACCATGGAGGCTGAGTCAACTCGCCCGTGGAACATAGCCCATCTGCGGCCTTACTACACTTGAGCTATTGGCTCCACTTTTTTCCTTTCTCTCCCATCTTTGAAGATTGTAAGTCTCTCATTTATATAAAGCAATAAAGTTGATACCCACGAATTTTGGGTTTTTCCTGCCACTTCATCTTCTTGAAAGCATGGATCTATTGTTCATCGATAAGTCGCCCAAACATGGACGCTATCAATACCAGAGAGCATAAGTCGCCATGTTGCACTTATTACAACACTGGGTATCGATAAGCCAAAGAGGATCAAGTCGTTACACGTGCACGATTCAAACATGGGCGCCTTATATGATTCTGAGGATTAGGCCGGCTTACTTGGGGGCTATCGGCCCCAAGTCGTTTTGTGGTAAGAGCGTATACGCTTCTACAATCCTATGACCGGTCTTTCCCCTAATCATAGGTCACTTGGGGCCTTCCTCTCATTGAGATCAGCCTAATTACCCATTTGGCTAGCGAAAAATTACCGCACTACAAATGGTTATACTGGACCGTTGTGTTGGCCAAATCGCCATATGGACCCATGAACTCTTGGCGAGTCAATCCACTATCTGGACCCCGAACTCACCTTTGTTAAAACATGCATGGTACCGGCTAGCGCCCCACATGGAAAATAGAGAAACCATTGGCTCATTGAACCTGCTTCACCGAAGCTTGACTCGCGCCTGATCAGCCGGTCTAAACACTTGAGCTTTTTTATACAAAAAGTCTCCCTTGGGTAGCACTTGAGTTTGTCTAACTCGTCCTATCCTGTCGCGACTTGAGCGAGCCGACGAAATTCTTACTCTCACCTTCTTGGCATTGCCACTAGGTTTCACAGATTTATAAGAGTCGTCGGATCTTCTTGAACCGGGTTTTTTTCATACAATTCGCGAGAACATCTTAAGTTGGTTATTATTTATTATCATCCATTACTCATTGAGATGGTTTGATGTATGCTTTTCTTAGCCCAACAGGTTGGTGATCAAAATCTTTACTGACACGGCGGGTCAAGCATCATAGGGCGTCACAAGGTTTTTTAAGGATCACAGAAGAGTTTCGCAACAGGCATAAGCAAGGGATTGTTTTCTACAATAACCCATTACATGGCTCGGATGGCCAAATCAGTAAGATCTATTCTGCTGGTGCCTCCGGGTCAACCTGCCCTGAGCTCTGGCCGACTTCAAGTTGTAAATCGCCCAGTACCCAATTACACTTGGATAGACCGGCAAATTCGTCTTCATCATTCAAAAATGCCGAGAGATCAGATTCCAAATCAAAAGGGTTCTTGGGCCGACGAGGAGTTAAGCTGGATGTCACGAACGACGACGGGCTTACTTTCTTGTTCTTGTCATCATAAGCGGCTTGGTACTTTGATAAATCCAAGCTCGCTGCTAGCTGAGTCGCCGCCGAGCGTGATTCCTTGACAACATGCTGGTAATCATCTTGAGTAAACTCTGACCCGTCAGCCTTGAGCTGTGGAATGCCTGCTGCTACCTCTTCGGGCTTCAGTTCTGGAGCATATGCCAAACACCGACTCAAGGTAGTCAGCGCCCCCTTCCGGGCGGCTGATCGGGTTAGCTCACCTATCTGAGGCGGAAGGGTTGATAGGCAGCCAAGCATCTTTTTGATTGATGTGATTGGTTCCTTGGTGCCCATCACTGCCTTCATGGTCAGCATGCTCCCAACATACAACTGCTCAGTCAGCGTGTAAATCGCCTTTAACTTCAAGATGCAGTCGTCCTGAAGGTTGGTGGCTCTCGGGCCTGCGTAAGAAAGACAATGATGGTTAGTACTTTATTTTTTTACACTACTCTTTTCTCAGAGGTACAAAACCAGGGATTCCTTACCAAAAATGGCCGGTGTCATGTTGGAAATATGTTTCTTTAAACCAGCCAGCTCTTGTTGCACAGCTTCCAGTTTTGTTTCAGCCATTTCCGCGCGCTTTAGCATGGTGGCCTGATCAGCTTGAGACTTCTTATTGGCGGCTTTCAGCTTTTCGATATTAGTTAAGATCGCGTGGTATTTTTCTTTTGCTTGAGCCCGCGCGTCTTGCTGGTCGGCTAAACTTTTCTTTAAGTCGCCCAACACCGACTCAGCTTGGGCCAGAGATTCCTGTCAACATATTATCAAGGGACATGTCTCAGAATTATTGCAAGCAACATCCCTGACACTTGGGGGCTAATGTATAATTTTTTAGACAAAATTATACCACAATCAAGACCCGGCTCATCTTTCAAAAGATGACCCGGCCCTTGGGGGTTACAGGTCAACAGTTTATCTACATCAAGACCCGGCTCATCTTTCAAAAGATGACCCGGCCCTTGGGGGTTACAGGTCGAAAGTTTTTCTACATCAAGACCCGACTCATCTTTCAAAAGATGACCCGGCCCTTGGGGGTTACAGGTCGAAGGTTTTTTCTACAACAAGACCCGACTCATCTTTCAAAAGATGTCCCGACCCTTGGGGGTTACAGGTCGACAGTTTTTCTACATCAGGACCCGACTCATCTTTCAAAAGATGACCCGGCCCTTGGGGGTTACAGGTCGAAAGTTTTTTCTACACCAATACCCGGCTCATCTTTCAAAAGATGACCCGGCCCTTGGGGGTTACAGGTCGAAGGTTTTTTCTACACCAAGATCCGGCTCATCTTTCAAAAGATGACCCGACCCTTGGGGGTTACAGGTCGACAATTTTTCTACATCAAGACCCGGCTCATCTTTCAAAAGATGACCCGGCCCTTGGGGGTTACGGGTCGAAAGTTTTTTCTACACCAAGACCCGAATCATATTTCAAAAGATGACCCAGCCCTTGGGGGTTACAGTTCGAAAGTTTTTCTACATCAAGACCGAGCTCATCTTTCAAAAGATGACCCGACCCTTGGGGGCTAATGAGGAGGGTATGCATTAAGGCGTACCTCATGTTTATTCTTCATCATATGGAGTAGGTTCTTCTCCATTTTAAAACTTGTTTCCAGGCGACTCGCGAAGCCGGAACAGAGCTCATCAAACTCAAGTTTTTCATATTGAGAAAGTTTGGCCTTGGAAATCTCATGTTTGGAGGAAGGATGGGACGATGTTGATACATGCTTCGATAAGATTGCCGAAGCCGTCTTAGAGAAGCCAGTACCAGTAATGACCACAGCGTCAGGGTCTTCAACCGCCTTTAACGGGTTTGGCAGGTTGGGCGCTTCCATGCTTTCCTTGGGAGAACTTGGAAGGTCAACTCGGTCATCAGATATATCTTTTGCGGGGTCAGCACGAGCTGGTGCTGGGTTTTCTTTAAGTTTTGGAGCTGGAGTGGAAGTTGAGCCGCCAGTTTTTCTCTTCTTCACTTGCGCTCTAAGGAAAAGAGGGTCATGCTTAAAGCAAGCATCATTTTCATCAGGAAGGACATAAGTATTATAAGGACTTACTCTTGTACGCGAATCATTGGCGGAAGGGCCGACATCACCGTGTCGCCCGACGAAGGGGGGGAAGTCTGCAAAAGTAATATCTCAAAATGTGAGCGAGTTACAACTGTGATCCAAAAGAAAACGAAGGTGGACATTGATAGAGGATACCTCATTTTGCCGTTACTTGGTAGGGTTTTTTACTGGTAGCCCGGACACCAAATCTCCTGAGTGGCTTCGAGTCTTCGAAAGGAAGCGTGTTGCGCCTTCTTCAAGAGGAAATTAGGGTCCAGACAAGCATTCGGGTGAGACATGGGAACTTTCCCACAAACCCGCCTGGCCGGCTTAGGCGAAGGAGAAGATGAGTCGGAAGAAATAGAAATTACCTCTACGGCGTCATCCTGGCTTTCATTATCATCATTCTATACAGAGAGATGCAGAGATATAGGCACAAATTAGAGCAAAGGGCGTCAAAACAAAGAAGATAAAATTTTACCTCTGAAGACGCCTCGCCGACTTGGGATTCGTCCACATCAGACGATTCGGCGATGACAGTTTTGTTTTTACCCTTGGTTTTCTTCTTTGGAGGCGGTTTGGCTTGCTTCATGGCAATCTTTTTTTGCCTTTTTGACCAGAATCGGTCGCCTTTCTGAGGTGGAATTATCATTATGCAAGTCAGGATCCGAGTAATTCGGAAAGAGTGAACCAAGGGCGGGTTAAATTATTTACCTTAGGAGCCGGGTTAATCTTGCAGAATGGATTAAGCCCTATCTGGCTGCATTTGGCCAAGAGCTCGCTGGTTAGCTTCTTGATGATGCTCACAATGTCTTCCTCTATGAGTGCTGTGTGGAAGTAGCATTGGGGATGGTCCAAAGTACCATCAAACTCGCACATCAAGCCGTCTCGACGACTCAAGGGGAGGATGCGCCATTCCACCCAGCAGCGAATCAGATCAACTCCAGTAAGACCGTTGTTTGTTAAAGATCGTAACTCGGATAGCACTGGAATGAAATCCGACTCCTCCTCTTCGGTGAGCTTGTCTGGAAGTTTGAAGTTTGTGGGCAGACGCTCCTTCCTGTAGCCGAGGAGTTTGTTTTCACCCGGAGGGGAAGTGTCCCGGCAATAAAACCAAGACTCGCCCCAGCCTTTGGGGTGGCTAGGCATGGTGAGTGATGGGAATGAGCTGTCCCTGCATCGTTGAACGTTAACACCTCCAAGTTCTAAGCTAGGGCCGTTGGAGAATTCGGTCTGGCGATTCAGATGGAAGAAGTACCAAAATAAAGGGACCGATGGTTCCATTCGCAGATAAGCTTCACAGAATACTTGGAACTGACACATGTTGCTGATCGAGTTGGGGCCCAGGTCTTGGAGGCGGACGTTCATGAAGGCCATAGCAGCTGTGAGGAACTTTGATCCTGGCGGCTTAAACCCTCGTTCGAGGTGTTCAGCGAAAACAACTATCTCCCCTTTGGCCGGGTTGGGAATTTCGTCGCCTAGTCCAGATCGCCATCCAATGACTTCCTTCGGATCAAGGTTCCCAGTTTTTACGCAATCCTCGAGGAAGGCGTCGTCAACTTTGGCGGGAGCCAGTCGGCCTTGAAAAAGGCACCCATAGCTACAGAGGAAAAGGTCATGGGTAAGTTAACCCTCCTAATACTTGTTGAGTGGCTAAGAAAATCCTTCAACTCGCCAAACACTTGTTGAGTGGCTAAGAGAATCTCTCAACTCGCCAAACACTTGCCGAGTGGCTAAGAGAATCTATTGACTCGCCAATAGGGGACCAGATTTGGGCACAAGGGAGATTTAGGAATTTCTTAATAATCAGAGAAGGCATCCCAGGGCATCAAAGACGTGTGGTAAAATGATGAAGTCTGAATCTAACAGTTTTCTACACGGTAAAGCAGTACAATGCGGATCTACGAGCAAGGTAAAATAACAGAAAAAAAGCTTGGACGAAAGAAAACGGGCTGTGACTGGAAATGGATATGGCAGAGATAATTTGGCAGAAGTTTTTTTCGGTTTTCACATAGGAAATTATTTAATCAAGGATGCGGCTAACGCTATTACATCAGCTATTACCATTGACCTATCAACATGCAAAGGAAAGCTCGAAGTGTTCTAAGAACATGGCAGGTGGCGGATATCGAAAGATCCGGATCTGATTGCAACTGATGAAGAACTGACCTGCTAATGGCGTCCAGAAGCGGTTGTGAGGATCCGCGGCGAGGACGGTGTTCTCGCTAGTTTGAGGATACGTCGGACACAGTGGGCGGCGATGGAATCCCTCGAGCAGCGACCGAACTTCACAGCCGGCGGCGGAGTCCCTCGGGGCGGCGGTGGAGACCCTCGAGCGGCAACAGAGCTCCGCAGGCGGCGGCGGAGTCCCTTGGGCGGCGACGGAACCCTTCGGGCGGTGAGGAGCTCTTCGGGCAGCGACGGAGCTCTTCGAGGAGGTGTTGGATGCCTTTGTGTGGTCGCAAGGAAGAAGAAACCGATGGGATGAGGAGGTGAAGATTCCCTACGCTCCTGTTCCCGAGCCTATTTAATAGGTCGGGTGCGGGGATCGAGGCGCCTCGCGCGGGAACCAAAAGGGCAGACTAAAGATTCGCACTTATGGCGCCAAGATTTTTGGGATATTTGCGCCACGAGATCCGCTGGAGATTGCGTCATCATTTTCCAAGGATAAAGGGATAAGGTGGTGTCCTCGAGAAACGATCCGACGACTTGGATATTTCCATGGAGGATGGCGGCTTAAGCGTATGATGAATGAAAGGAGTAGAATGAGTCGCCCCTAAACTAGGTAAAAGTATTGGCAAGAACAGGTTCAAGTCAATCTGGGGCCTAATGTTGGGGATATTATCTGCGATGTGACCCGCCCTAGTTGGGCTGGGTCACCAAGTGGGCGACTCATCCTTTGGCGACTCAAGCTTTGGCCCGGTAGGCCCAGGAGCTGGATGGCGGTTCAAGATCCATGTAGAGAATCAATTATCGGGGAGTTCTCCAGTCTTGGAAAGCACGGCGATTTAGAGATAGAAAGAATCATGACTTATGTTATGGCAAGGACTCTTGTAAATGCTAAGGGCTCCACCTGTATAGAAAGGCGAGTCCCTGGGAAGGAGAGGACATGTTAGAAATCATCGAGAGCTAGGTCAGGCGAGTTATGCCCTCCTTGTAATCGAAACATCATTAATACAACACAAAGCAGGACGTAGGCTTTTACCTCCTCACGAGGGGCCGAACCTGGGTAAATCTGAGTCCCACTCCTGTTCAACCCCTTTGAGTCGCCACCAAGGTGCGATGGCTCCATCATTAAGTCCTTTCACTAGGACATCTGCCATGACAAAACCACGACAGAAGGGAAACAAGATATTGGATTGGTGTACTACATGTTCCCTTAATATAGTAATGCAGTACCCTGTTCATTATATGATCTAGCTGGACATTGGATTTGTAGCATCCCAGTGCAACCTTAGCAGCTTATATACCCCCGAGGTTCTTGCATAGTAATGCATGTGCATTTGGGGCTGCACCATACTTTTAGTGTTTGGGTTTAGTTCTTCCTTCAACCCGGAGTTGACTAGCATGAGCGGTGTGGAGTTGACCCACGTGGGATGATATCCTTGATGAGATGAGGTGATGTTGTCTCAAGTTAGCGATCGAACTACTGGCATCTAGGGAAAGTGCTTAGAGATAAGATGATAACTGTTCGCCACATCCTAAGTTCCTTGAGACCCTAAAGCTTCATTGAGCCACAAGATGGACGAATTACGACCATAGAAGACGACTCTAAGTCGTTAAAATGTGGCCAGTACCCGCCCATAGCAAGTCCCCGTCTTCCTCGCCTGACCCATGAGCACTGTGCTTATGTCGTGTTTGGGGAAGGTATGTTGTCATCCTCACTGATGACATACTTACTCACCTAGTAAGAGGAAGAACACCTTAGTCCTGTTTGGACGAACCCAGGAATGCCGATTGTTATGCCTCTCAAGGGTACGGTGATATCTCGAGAAGGTGGACTTCTTGAAGCAGTCCCAAGACGACGGAAGTCTAACCTACTCAAGTCAAGACGAAGAACCGCCGTGACGAGGAAGCCACGACAACGACGATAAATGCAACAGAAGTCAACCACCGACCACATCAACGACGTCAAGAAGCCTCGACGATTCAAGATGACGAAGCCCTTGGACAAGCGAAAGAATCAGACGACCTCTCCTTGGTCCATATTAAGGACGCAAGTACTAGTAGGTCGTGGTGGAAACCTGCTAAAGGTGATTTCCGCTTGCCGAGTCGCAGACCTTGGGAACGGATGGCTGGTCTATACTCTAGGGTAGCCAGCTCGTCCAGAACCCCTCGCTAACCCTCCCAGATGGCAGGACCTATTCTGAACTCTGAGCCTCCGAGCTTAGCCTCTTAGGTGAGACCCAACCCGGACCCTTTCACGAGAAGCCTTTGAAGACCATTGCGACCATAGCTTGACTGTCGAAAGGGAGTCAAGGACTTCTCCGTAAGCAGAAAGCTACCCGAAGACTTTGGCAGTGCATTTTAACACGAGACATCTTGATGTCACTAACCGGCATGCGAAGCCTCAGGACCAGAACCCAGACACACCATCTTGCCACGTATTCTGACTTTGGAATACACTCACAAGCCAGAACCTTGCACGAACTTAGCTCACGAAGCCCTTGACCTCGGTCAAGCATAACTTGCCAGATCCCGCTCACGATCAGTTAAGGACGTGTGAACATTCGATGTTGTATCATCAAGCACCTCAAGATCACCACAACAACATGGGGACATGAAGACTACCTCCGACTCAAGATTCTATATCTCACCAATCCCTAGCCTAGAAATCTCGGGGACGAGATTTTCTTAAGGGGGTAAGGTCTGTAACACCCAGTTTTTGGCTTCCTGATTAATTAACTTATTTCAAAAATTAGGACCAATTATATTTTTTGTGAATGCTTGTGATGCTTGGAGTGACTATTGTTTGCCTGTTTTCTTGAATGCATGTTATTGCTTCCCATTAATTCTCTCTCTCCTCCTAATCACCTCATCATCCCATGATCTCCTGACTAATGATCATGCCATGTGTTTAGAACAAATATCTATTTTTACCAAATATCTATTTTCACCAAAAAGCTTTTCTTTGAATTAAACTTTCAAACCCCTAAGATGAGGTTTGTACTACAAGTCCTCAAATTAGGGAGTTTCTTTTGCACCAATTGTTTTATTTAAAACCTATTATCAAAATGACTTCCAAAAACCATCATATTATTATTTTAGAAGTTATTTTATTATTTTATTTAAAAGCCTTTCTGTGAGGCTAGAAATGGTCTCCTATGAAGGAAAGTTATTTTTATTGCTTTTAAAATGTTTAAGAAAATTTAGGGAAACTCATTGGATATATTTATTCGATATTTATGAGTTTCAACACATGGTCATGTTCAAAATATTGGGCAAATCCCTCCAAAACCATTCCTGCCTATTTCAAGCTTTTGGAATATTTCTATAAGAAATATTCTCAATAAATTCCAATATGTCATCTATGATACTCTTGATGATCTTGCCAAGTTTCATTTTAATCAAAGTTGATTTGGCTCCCCTAATCACTCTAAAACCCTATCTGTCCAGAATCAAATTTGAGCAACTCTACATTGTGAAGTGTCTCCAATTATGCTCAAATTTGGTGGACATGTTCTAATACTCCAATAATGCATCCACACCAAGTGGTACACCAAGGAGAATAGAAGAACTTGTCCTAAGACCCTCAAACGCTCTCTGTTGATTTCTGACTTTGGTAAACTTTACATTATAAAGTTTCTCCAATCGTCCTCAAACTTTTTGTGCATGCCTTAATGCTCAAATAATGCCCCTACACCAAATATTGGATTTGTGGGAATTTATTTGAATAGGGTTCTAAGCAGAAACCCATTTCTGCCCATTTCTGGGATTTTTCAAGTCTACATTGGAAAACTTTTCCAGCAAATCCCAAATTTGGTGTGCAAGCCTATTTTCATCTATTATTTGACCCTGTTAAGTTTGATAGCCATTGGAATTCATCTGGTAGCCCAACCTCAGATCAAACACCTTGTGCGCACTCACTAAAATGGCTTCTTTGACCCCTTCCACTTTTACCCTTGAGCTCAAATTTCTACCACAGCTATAACTAGTTACATTTTACATCCAATAACTTTCCCTTGGCCACTGGTCGATTATAGGAGAAGGTCCCTTTGTAAATTTCTCTCATTTTCACCCTTGGATCACTATTTTACCCCTTCTTCCCATTCTTCTGCTTAACCCAAGGCTCCCAACTCTTTCCAGAGCATCTATTATATGCCAAGGCTTCATTTAGAACAAAGATATAGCATGCTGATGTGGAGAAAATGAGCAGCACCTCCTCAAGTTGATTTCTGGCCAAAATATAGGATTGCACTACAAGTACTAGCTAGGCTCACTTTCCTGAGCTGAAATTTGGCAGGCTAGTAGTCCTTCTATTAACAAGAGTGCTGGACATGGTTTTCCCTCAACTAACTCCCTGTGCAAACTAGTTTTGCTAGCACTAAGTTTGCTGCTGCAAACTAAATCACAGTCAGCACCCATTCAAACCTTCTTCACTTGGCTCCAAACTCCACCAGTGACCTCTGGCAAGCATGCCTTGCATGGGAGACATCTTTTTCAGGTCGAATGGACACCCTGGACACGCGTGGCCATGGTGACCACGCTGTTAGCCTGCACTAATGGTGCTCTACACCATTTGCTTGCTCCCTAGCTCGTGTCCCGCAGCTGCAGCATGCCCCAGAGGGCCAAAGCATCCCCCATACCTCCTTGACCCCCTCCACGACGCGAGCAAGGCTCCAAGAAGGCTGAGGGACTCATGGCCGCCATGCCCTGGGTGCGCCAGAGAGCTCAGAGGTCCTCCTCGGTTCCTCCTTCCCCACTTAGGGCCTCCCCGCGCACCAGAGCCTCGGATCCACTCCCCTCTCTCGCTAGGAACCCCTGGACCAAGCCGCATAAGGTCCCGAGCTCCCCAATCCTCTAATGGCCGCAGCGGAGCCGCCTCGGCCTCCTCTCAGATTCGAGGTCCTCCAAGCCTCCCCTCTCCCCTGCCCCCTCCGGCGCCATGGCGCCTCCATGTGGAACCCTCGGTCAGCCCTCATTCCCTCCCGGGGCGCCAAGAGCTCGAGGCCGCGACTTTCGACGACCACCTCCGCGGTCGTCCGAGGCGCCGCCACCTTGGCCCCTTCCAGCTCGCGCTCGGCATGGGAATGGGTGCAGCTCGCCTCTCCGAGCTCTCCTGTGGTCGGAGCACTGGGAGCCATGCCCTGTAGCTCCGGCAGCCGCCGTCGGCCTCCCCCGCTCTCTCCCGTGGCGGGAGGTTGAAGAAGGCCACGGGCCCGCACGTCAGCCGGCTGGCTAGGCCGCCAGGTGGGGCCGCGCCACTTAGGTGCCCGCGCCTCGGTGGGATGCCGTCACCCCCGTGCAGGAAGCGTATTTCGCGCAAGGCGCCTCCCATGTAGCCCCCGATGGTGGCCCGAGCCAGTGGGCCGACCCAAAGGCTTATCTAGCGCTGGTGGCGCAAGATAGCCCCCCCGAGAGGCTGAGCTCCTTTCCTTTTATTTTTCCTTTAAACTTAGAAATTCCATATTAAATCCATTCTAACTCCAAATCTGTTGATTCAAATTGCTACAGGTTCCTAAATTCAAGCTCAGTCCACACATGTGCTTTGCACATTTTCCCAGGAAGGTTTTCTGTGGTATTTTATTTAAAATACACTTCTGGATAATTTAAACCCCACTTTGCAAATTCCTAGAGATTCCAATTTAATTTCAAATGGAGTGATTCAAACTCCCAGAGCCTTCTAAAATCATTCTCTATTTTTAGAACCCTGGTCAACATTTTTGTGTGACTTATTTCTGTTGCATCAAATGAGTAGCCCCTTTTGCTATTTATTCCACATTGTAAAATCTCCAGAATATTCATACCAACTCCAAATCCAGTGAAACCACTTCCTAAATATTTCTAAAATCATTCTCTGTTAAATGGGTGCCTCCACTCATTTTTAACAGAACGATTTTGTTGGCTTCTTCAATGGTCACATATTCCTCCTTTCATCCAATCAAATTCCCTAATGATCCAAATATCCTATATCAAGCTTAAGGTATTTTTCTTATGACCAGAGAGGTCCAAGAAAAATAAAACTTTTATTTTTGTGGCACTTTTATTTCTGCTTGTTATGTGGCTTACTATGGTTGTTTCTGACGATAGTTGACGGTAGACGGAGTATTCAGAGTTGGAGCGGAAGACCTCGAAGACCCGAGGACTTACATGAGCAAGGCAAGCAGCCCTTTGACCATGACTGAGCATATGTTACTTTGCATGATAGAATAGCAAGTATTTCCGTTGCATAAGATCATAAGTGCCGGTAATCATTTGATATGATTTTACCGAAGGCTCCTCCGGAGCACATGCATTGAAGTTGACTCTACCCCTTAGGGTCATGCTAATACCATGTTGACAAGTAAAGATAGTAGTAGTATCATCATGAGCATGATGTTGTCACAAAGCAAGAGTTTATGAAAACCCCGTCGGGTGCCACTAATGACCGAAGGTGATGATGAGTTAGGTGGTCACTTTTGGTGAAGTGATGCACCCAGTGTTTGTGTGAGTAAGGTTTCACAAATGGGATTAGATTTATGATGTGTCGACCGTCCCAACCTTACCAGTACGACCACGTTACCCATTATGGGACGGGGCTATGTTAATTACTCTGGTCGGTACTAGCAAAGAGCCACATTACTAGTGGCGGGAGTGATTGTAGTCACTCTCATGATGGGGTCATGCCGGGTAGGACGACTATGCCATTTTTATGAGTTCCAGTCACACCGTTGGTCCCCGCATGGTCGGTA
The DNA here is from genome assembly GCF_904849725.1 of Hordeum vulgare subsp. vulgare. Lineage (NCBI taxonomy): Eukaryota > Viridiplantae > Streptophyta > Magnoliopsida > Poales > Poaceae > Hordeum > Hordeum vulgare. Next base: position 502,153,735 of record NC_058524.1, on the reverse strand, counting down.
CGGTCCAGAGTTGGTGCTCGTAAGATGTACGACATGTGGGCTGGGTACCAATCGAGTGGACCTTTTTGTCTAGTATCGTCAGGGGAAAGGCATTGATCGGGTACTTACCTCGGGTATGTGAAATACCGCGAGTCGTGGATGACACAGAAGTTGAGAAAGGGTCTACCAAATATGATGGGACAAAAGCTATCTTGTGCAGTACCAAGAATGAGGAAATCAGTAGGATACTTCGTCTTACCACACAGGACTTCTACATCTCTCACAATTCCCAGAGGGCGGATAGTGTCTCTATTAGCTAGCGTAATAGTGACATTAATGGGTTCTAACTCAGCAGGTGCAATCTCATCTTTGATTTCATCATATAGAGAACGGGGTATTGCACTAACACTAGCTCCCATATCACATAAACCATGGTAACAGTGATCTCCTATCTTGACAGAAACAACGGGCAGGCCAACTACAGGTCCGTGTCTGTCTTTCGCGTGAGGTTTAGCAATTCTAGTAGAGTCCTCACAAAATTTGATAACATGCCCGTCTACGTCTTCGGCTAAGATATCTTTGATAATAGCAACACTAGGTTCAACTCTAATCTCCTCATGGGGTGGAAGTGGTCTAATGTAACCCCTACGTATCACAGTTGGAGCTTTAGAATAATCCTTTATCCTAGCAGGGTATGGTGGTTTCTCAGTGTAAGCACAAGGAAAAATAGGATCACTAAAAGCAATGATTTTCTCCTCAACTAGATTGGTTTTGGCTATGTTGCTTTCTACAGGAGGATGATATTTAAACCACTTCTCTTTGGGAAGATCAACATGAGCAGCAAAAGATTCACATAGAGAAGCTACTATTTCAGAGTCAAGTCCATACTTAGCGCTAAAATCTCTAGAAGTGTTTGTCTCAACAAAAGATTTAACGCAATCAAACTGGAAATTCATACCTGACTCCTTACCTTCCTCCAGCTCCCAATCTTCAGAGTTGCGTTTGATTCTTTCCAATAAATTCCACTTGTGATCAATATCCTTCTTCATAAAAGAACCGGTACAAGAAGTGTCAAGCATGGTATGATCTTCATGAGAAAGCCGAGCATAAAAGTTTTGAGTGATGATTTCTCTCGAGAGCTCATGATTGGGGCATGAATATAGCATTGATTTAAGCCTCCCCCAAGCTTGAGCTATGCTTTCCCTATCACGAGGCCAAAAGTTATAAATAAAGTTCCGATCACGATGTACTAAATGCATAGGATAAAACTTTTGATGAAATTCCAATTTCAACCGGTTGTAGCCCCATGATCAAGTATCATCACATAGCCTATACCATGTCAACACCTTATCCTTCAAAGATAAAGGAAAGACTTTCTTCTTTACTTCATCCTCGGGCAAACCTGCAAGCTTAAATAAACCACAAACTTCATCTACATAGATCAGATGCAAGTCCGGATGTGAAGATACATCTCCTGTGAAAGGATTAGCCAGCACTTTCTCAAGCATACCCGAAGGAATTTCATAAAAGATATTTTCAGTAGGTACCTCAGGTCGAGGAACAACTCCTCGTGCTTCCGTTCATGGTGAAGATACCCCGAACAAACTCGTCAAAGGAACAGTTTCCATGGTGACAAGTGACAATAAATTTCAGCACAGTATAAAAATGTTTCCTTACTAATTTCCACTTACCAAAGGCGCTTCGCTCCCCGGCAACGGCGCCAGAAAAGAGTCTTGATGACCCACAAGTATAGGGGATCAATCGTAGTCCTTTCGATAAGTAAGACTGTCGAACCCAACGAGGAGCAGATGGCTCTGATAATCGGATTTCAGCAAGGTGATAACTGCAAGCACTGAAAGTAGCGGTAACAAGTGATGGTGTAGTGAGGTGAAACGTAGCAAGCGAAAAGTAACAAGTAACAAGTAGTAGCAATGGTGCAGCATGTGGCCCAATCCCTTTTGTAGCAAGGGACAAGCCTGAACAAAGTCTTTTAGGAGGAAAAACGCTCCCGAGGACACATGGGAATTTCTGTCATGCTAGTTTCATCATGTTCATATGATTCGCGTTCGTTACTTTGATAGTTTGATATGTGGGTGGACCGGCGCCTGGGTACTACCCTTACTTGGACAAGCATCCCACTTATGATTAACCTCTCTCGCAAGCATCCGCAAATACAAAAGAAGAATTAAGACAAAGTCTAACCATAGCATTAAACTAGTGGATCCAAATCAGCCCCTCACGAAGCAACGCATAGACTGGGGTTTATGCTTCTGTCACTCCAGCAACCCATCATCTACTTACTACTTCCCAATGCCTTCCTCTAGGCCCAAATATGGTGAAGTGTTATGTAGTCGACGTTCACATAACACCTCTAGAGGGAAAGACAACATACGTCATATCAAAATACCGAACGAATATCAAATTCACACGACTATTATTAACATGACTTATCCCATGTCCTCAGGAACAAAAGTAACTACTCACAAAACATAATCATAATCATGATCAGAGTTGTAATGAATAGCATCAAGGATCTGAACATAAACTCTTCCACCAAGTAATCCAACTAGCGTCAACTACAAAGACTAATCAACACTACTAGCAACCTTACAAGTACCAAACGGAGTCGCGAGACGAAGATTGGTTACAAGAGATGAACTAGGGATCGGAGAGGAGTTGGTGCTGATGAAGATGTTGATGAAGATTCCTCCCCTTCGGCGAGAGGAGTGTTGGTCATGACGATGGCGACGATTTCCCCCTCCGGGAGGGAAGTTTCCCCGGCAGGATCGTCCTGCCGGAGCTCTAGATTGGATCTGCTCAAGTTCCGCCTCGTGGCGGCGGCAAAACCACGAAAAAGCTCCCGTATGATTTTTTCTGGACCAAAACCCTTCATATAGCAAAAGAGGGGGCCTAGTGGGCGTCAGGGAGCCCACAAGCCCCCACTCCGCCACCAGGGGGTGGCGGTATCAGGGCTTGTGGCGCCCTGGCAGCCCCCCTCCGGTACTTCTTCGCCCAGTATTTTTTATAATCCCAAAAAAATCCACGTAACTTTTCAGGGCATTTGGAGATGTGCAGAATAGTGGACTAAGATTTGCTCCATTTCCTGTCCAGAATTCCAGCTGCCTGAATTCCCCCTCTTCGAATAAACCTTGCAAAATAAGAGAGACAAGGCATAAATATGGTACCACAAAGTAATATAAAAGCCCATAAAGCAATAAATATCAACATGAAAGCATGATGCAAAATGGACGTATCAATAACTCACTGGCACGAGAGGAATACCTTGTGTGTATCAAACGTCGCAACGTAACTGGGGACTATAAAGGTGCTCTACAGGTATCTTCGAAGGTGTCCGTTGATTTATTATGGATCAAGACTGGGATTTGTTACTCCGTGTGACGGAGATGTATCTTGGGGCCCACTCAGTAATACAATATCACACACAAGCCTTGCAAGCAATGTGTCTAAGTGTAAGTCACGTGATCTTGTATTACGGAACGAGTAAAGAGACTTGCCAGTAACGAGATTGAAATGGGTATGCGGATACCGACGATCGAATCTCGGACAAGTAACATACCGAATGACAAAGGGAATGGCATACGAGATTATATGAACCCTTGACACTGAGGTTCAATCGATAAGATCTTCAGAGAATATGTAGGATCCAATATGGGCATACAGGTCCCTCTATTGGATATTGACCGAGGAGTGTCTTGGGTCATGTCTACATAGTTCTCAAACCCGCATGGTCTGCACACTTAAGGTTCGATGATGTTTTAGTATAGTTGAGTTATATGTGTGGTTACCGAATGTTGTTCGTAGTCCCGGATGAGATCACAGACGTCACGATGGTTTCCGGAATGGTCGAGAAATGAAGATTGATATATAGGATGGTTTCATTTGGTCACCGGGAAGTTTCGGGCAATTTCGGGAGTGTACCGGGAGTGACGAATGGGTTCAGGTGTTTACTGGGAGGGGCTCACCCACCCGGGGGTGAACTCAAGGCCCTAGGGTGGTGCCACAAGTCTTTATTAGGCTGGTGGAGTCAGTCCAAGAGGGCTATGGCGCTACATAAGAAAATACCAAAAGAAAAGAAAAAAAGGAAAGAGGGAGGTGGGAAGGAAGAGGAGGACTCCTCCTTCCCAAACCGAATTGGAGGAGGAGGAGTCCTCCTCCTGGCGGCCGGCGCACCTTTAGGCCTTGTGCCTCACGGCTATCCCCTCCCCCTCCCTCCTATATATAGTGGTGGTTTAGGGCTTTTTGACACACAACTTTGCCACGTGCAACTCTAGCCTATTCCACATAGTTTTACCTCTAGATCGGATGTATGCGGAGCTCGGGTGGAGCCTTGCACGAGTAGATGATCACCACCACCGGAGCGCCGTCACTCTGCCGAAGAACTCATCTACTTCTCCACCTTGCTTGCTGGATTAAGAAGGCCGAGATCATCGTCGAGCTGTACGTGTGCTGAACGCGGAGGTGCCGTCCGTTCGGCGCTAGATCGGAACTGATCGTGGGACGGATCACGGGATGGTTTGTGGGACGGTTCGAGGGACGTGAAGACGTTCCACTACATCAACCGCGTTTCTTAACGCTTCCCGCTGAGCGATCTACAAGGGTACGTATATATAATCTCCACTCATAGATGGACATCACCATGATAGGTCTTCGTGTGCGTAGGAATGTTTTTTGTTTCCCATGCAATGTTCCCCAACAATAACCACTTATTGTTCTTTGTCAGACTCATCGTGACCTTGCACCGATGGACCATCTTCTTGGTCTTCGTACGAGGGGCAGAGTGAGAGCCCGAGCCACCTGCACACGCACACGAGAGACATACACAAACACAGAGAGAATAAGAGGCATGTACACAAGATAGAAGGAATGATGCATGCAACACGAAGAGAAAGAACAACAGTTCCACTGGGTTCAGTGGTATTGGTAGAACCAGTTGTTGGACCGGTAGTACCACATGGCCGAGAGTACCGTCTATGGGAGCAGGAGTACCAGACTAGTGGCATTTCCACATGCGTTAACAAACAAGAATTAGGCTAACCACTAGATCAAGATGAACTATTCTACTTTCTAACTATGTGCAAGCATAGAAGAAAACTAGGCGATCTCTTCCACGCACAAAATTTAGCCCAAAAACATGGAGTACCACATAATGCCCTAAAATAATGATTCAAACAGTAAGCCAAAGAAGAAGCAAATTGGGGCAATACTGGCATCCATCGGAATAGATGAGAGGGGAGAAGGCCTCCACGGAGTAGATCTGGGGAAGGGATAAAGGGCACTCCGGGGCAATGGGGGTGGCTCCTGACGGCTAGGTTTTGAAGAACACATGGGCACAGAGGGAAAAGAGGAATACCCCTTTGGCTCGTGTCTTAAATACACATAGAGAAAACCGTGGAGAGGTACCCACAGGGGCGGTTGTACATCTCACCTGGTACTTCTGGACATATACGGAGGGTACAACCATTGCCTGGGAAGGCAGCGTTTGTACCGAGGGCATGAGCCTGGTAGTATGGTCCAGGGGCTGGGAAGACCCCTAGAGCAGTACAACCATAGGACAGGGTGGTAGTACCGCTCGGCCCACCGGTTGTACCACCCAGTAGTAACCCCCAATGCCAAGGACAAGCTTGTGTACATACGAGATGGGTCAAAAAAAATGTGCGCGAGAGATGAGAACACGAGTCATGGAAAGAGATAGGTTACACCCCAAAAACTCAATAAGCACAAGCAAGAAATAATGATTGGGGTCCACCCGCATCTAGAATGCAAGACAAAGTAGCAAACCGACACCTCCGAAAGAGGGGGCAGTTGACGAAGCCACCTATGTTTGAGTCAATTATTATGGCACCGCAAAGATTTTAACCTTGGGACCATGACCAAATCTCATCTTTGAAGCACAAGTACCATAAAAATGGCTGATGTGAAAGATTGTTTTTATTTATGCATAATGGGGGGGGGGAGGAAGAGTTCATTGAGAGAACAACCCTTCCCCTATATCCATGCCTACATCTAAAACAAGATAAAATGATGAGTGTGGTGGGATGTGAAAAACTTCAAGTCACATTGCTCAAATCAATGATATTTGGCGCATGCCTTAACTTGCCAAATCTTGCTTCATCCAATGGCTTCGTGAACACATCTGCAAATTGCTCATGAGTGTTGACATATATAAGATTAATTTCTCCATGCATGATATGCTCCCGGATTAAATGATGACAAATATCAATGTGCTTCATCTTGCTATGTTGCACCGGGTTGAAGAAGATCTTGATTGCACTACGATTGTCATAGAAAATAGGCACTTTGTCACATGTGACACCATAGTCCTTTAAAGTTCACCACATCCATAACAATTGTGCGCAACAACTTACGACGACTAGATACTCGACCTTGGTGGTAGAGAGAAAAACACAATTTTGTTTCTTCGAAGACTAACTTAGCAAAGAGCGACCAAGGAATAGGCACCCTACGGAGTTTGACTACCTATCCACACGGTCTCCCACCCAATCCTAGTCCGAATATCCCATGGTTTCAAAACAAGCACCTTTGGCGTACCGTAAGCCAAAGTTTGGGGCATGAGCCAAATATCGAAAGATTCTCTTGACTGCCACAAAATGGCTTTCCTTAGGTGAGGCTTGAAACCGTGCACAAATTACCACACTGAACATAATATCCAGTCTAGATGCACAAAGATAAAGCAAGGACCCTATCATGGATTCATATACCTTTTGATACACCGCTTTACCATTGGGATCAATGTCAAGTTGGCACTTGAGTTGCATAGGAGTTTTGGCCGGCTTGACATCATCCAACTTTAATCTCTTGAGCATGTATTGAGTGTATTTTGCTTGGTTGATGAAGGTTCCTTCTCTATGTTGGTTGACTTCGAAACAAAGGAAGAACTTCAACTCTACCATCATAGACATCTCAAACTTCTCGGTCATGAGTGCGACAAACTCATCATTGTAAGCTTTGTGAGGAGAACCAAAGAAATATCATCAACTATAGTTAGCATATGAACAAATCCCCTTTAACCCTCTTAGTAAAAAGAGTGGGATCAATTTTCCCAATTTCAAACCCACGATCTCACAACAACTTGGTAAGGTGCTCATACCATACACGTGGGGCTTGTTTAAGGCCATAGAGCGGCTTATCAAGCTTGTATACATGATTGGGGAAATTAGGATCCTCGAATCCCCGGGGTTGTTTGACATATACCAACTCATTAATAGGACCGTTAAGAAAAGCATTCTTCACATCCATTTGTTGTAACTTGAAATTATGATGTGAAGCATATGAAAGCAACAAGCAAATAGATTCAAGGCGAGTAATACGAGCAAAGGTTTCACCATAGTTGGTACCCTCAACTTGGGAGTAGCCTTGAGCCACCAATCAAGGCTTGTAAAGAATTACCACATCGTTCACATCTTGCTTGTTCTTGAAGATCCATTTGGTTCCAATGACATTGTGGTTCTGCTTTGGCCTTGGAAGCAATTGCCTTAGCTTATTGCACTCAAAGATATTGAGTTCATCATGCATGGCTCAAGCCAATCCGTGTCCTCGAGCGCCTCTTGTACCTTTAGGGGTTCAGTACAAGAAACAAATGCGTGATGCTCACAAAAATTTGTTAATTTTCTACGAGTGGTTACCCCTTTACTCAGACTTCCAATAACATTCTACATACCATGTTGATGACGTTGTGGAGTGGAGGATATCTTGGCGGCACGACGCTCTAAAATCTCCTCCATAGAAAGTTGAGGAGCACCATTTTCATCATCTTGAGCGTCGTCTTGAGCTTTCTCTTGTTCTTGAGCTTGCTCGGAGTCATGAACATGATCTTGGTCATCACTTGGTGGGTCACCATCATCATGAGGTTGATATCACCCTTGATCTTGTTCATTTGATTGAGGACCTTCACTTTGTTTTTTGGAAGCACGTGGGTCAAGTGTTGGTGAGGGTTCCACTTGCGTAGAACATTGTCCTTCTCCTTCAGCCACAAGTTCCTAAACGGGTAGGAAGTGTCCCACACCCATTCTTCTTATGGTCTGGGGCGGAATTTCATCACCTACATCACATAGACCATTTTTATCAACTTGGGAGCCATTATTTTCATCAAGCTCTACATTACATGTCTCCTCAATGAGCCCCGTGGACTTATTGAGGACACGATAAGCATGAGAGTTTGTAGCATAAGCCACAAATATGCCCTCTTGAGCTCTAGTTTCAAATTTAGACAAGCAAGCTCCTTTCTTGAGAACGAAACACTTAACAACCGGAAGTACTTGAGGATGGGCTTGCTACCAGTGAGTCTTGTTCAAGACTTTACATAGGTAGAGCTGATTGGATGCATGGCATGCAGTGTTGATGGCTTAAGCCCAAAATTTGTACGGAGATTTGAATTCCGCCATCATGGTCCTTGCCGCGTCCATGAATGTCTGGTTCTTCCTCTCTGCTACACCATTTTTTGAGGGATATATGGTTCAGAGTATTGGTGCTTGATCCTCTCATCACTAAGAAACACATCCAAGGTGTAGTTCTTGAACTCAGAGTTGTTTTGACTTCTAATCATCAATATCTTTGACTCATGTTGGTGTTGAGCTTTATTTGCAAAGTCCATGATTGTTTGTTGGGTCTCACTCTTCCTCTTGAAGAAGTATACCCAAATATATCTTGAGTAATCATCCACAATCACCAAGAAATATTTTCTTCCTCCAAGACTATCAAAAGATGGAGAACCAAAGAGATCCATGTGAAGGATCTCCGAAGTCCTCTTCGAGTAAATGATAGTTGTGGAGCGATGAGGCTTCTCATGTAGCTTTACTTTGATACAAGCACTACAAGCATGATCTTTGGCGAAAATAATAGTTTTTAGTCCATGAACATGGTCCCCACTGAGGAGACTTTGCAAAGATCTCATATTTGCGTGGGATAAATGGTGATGCCAAAGCCATCCGAGATCAACTTTGGCCATTAGACATGTTGCGGTCTTAGTGGGCTTCTCCGAAAAAGTTGACCACATAGAGACCGCTCTAAACATATCCAACATAGGACACTTTAAGAGTCTTGCTCCACAAAAGGGACACGATATTAAGATCAAAGAAAGTAGAAAAATCGATCAATGCTAGTTGACGAACGAAAAGTAAATTGTATGCAAGGGTCTCAACAAGCATGACTTTCTGAATGGTTAAATACTGAAAGATCACCATCTTGCCAAGACCCAATACCTTTGATGTTGAAGAATCTCCCAATTGGACTTGAGTGGTGTTGGAGCATATATCTCCATATGTGGTTTTGGTACTTGATGACAATTCCTATGGACTAATGGTTGCCTTAAGTTACATTTATAGGATTTGTCCATAGGCACTTCTTGAAGTCCATCTGTTGGGTTCAAGGAGTTTATATGATGACCAAGATGGTATTCAAGGTATTATCCAAAGAATGGTCATAGAGACACATGGTTGATCAAGATCTCAGACAAAGAGTAAATCAAGATGATCAACACACAAAGCGTACAAGGTGTACCGAGAGGGATCAAGTGATCCCATGGTATGGATTTGTCCATAGGCACTTCTTGAAGTCCATCAGTTGGGTTCAAGGAGTTTATATGATGACCAAGATGGTATTCAAGGTATTATCCAAAGAATGGTCATATAGACACATGGTTGATCAAGATCTCAGACAAAGAGTAAATCAAGATGATCAACACACAAAGCGTACAAGATGTACCGAGAGGGATCAAGTGATCCCATGGTATGGTAAGCATTGTCCATTACGTGTTTGTGTACTAACCCATGGTCTTCGTGAGAGTTCTATGTGTGGGTTAGGTGTGTTTACATGGGCTTGCGTCAAAGGGAAGATCTCATACAACCCATGGAGTATGACATCAAGTTATGATCATCATCAATGGTTGATCAAGATCTCAGACAAAGAGTAAATCAAGATGATCAACACACAAAGCGTACAAGATGTACCAAGAGGGATCAAGTGATCCCATGGTATGGTAAGCATTGTCCATTACGTGTTTGTGTACTAACCCATGGTCTTCGTGAAAGTTCTATGTGGGGGTTAGGTGTGTTTCCATGGGCTTGCGTCAAAGGGAAGATCTCATACAACCCATGGAGTATGACGTCAAGTTGTGATCGTCATCAAGATTGCGATGTGCAAGTTCAAGTGGATCAGCACGAAGATAGCATGCTTGAAGCTTGCCGTCCATTGTGGTGGCAATGGACTTGTGAAGATATGCTGAAGAGTGGCTCACCCATAGTGAGTATGGGGGAGAAATCAACTAGTCTTCATCAAGCCAACACAATCAAGAAAGGTGGTCCATCTTGAGGAAGCCAAGATCATCATCATCTAGCTCAAGAGGACGAGGTGCAAGGTATAAGTTTGCCCTTGATAGGTTTTCTGGTTAGGATAGATTGTTGTTCTATCAAGGGGGGCTCTCAAGTGAGTAGCTTGATCGTATCGTTCATTGAGAGCTCAAACCATTTGCATCCTTGCATCATACTTCTTGGTTCTTGTTTGGTGTTTCTCTTTGTGAGTTTTAGAGCTTATGGTCATCTTCGTGACAAGCTCGAGTTCATCGAAAACGGAGTCCATATGCATCTACTATGATGTTTTCGATGTTGGAGTTTTTGCCGGTTCTTCATTCATAGAGATCTCACATCTCTAGATCTTTGGCATATTCATAACCGCATGGTCTTAAGATTTCCCTTGTCGTCCTGAATCCAACAAGCTTGGGTTTGCTCGATTCGGAGCTCGTATGCGAAAGTTATGGTTGTTTCAGTGGCGAGCGGTAGTACCGCTGGACCTAGCGGTAGTACCGCTGGCCCTAGCAGTAGTACCGCTGACTGGCGGTAGTACCGCCCCTGGTCAGCGGTAGTACCGCTCCAGGAGCGTAGTACCGCCTGCCTAGCGGTTGTTCGTGGACGGACCTTTTTGCGAAGACTTTCTTGGCGGTGGTAGTGCCGTTGCACTACCATGGGCCCAACGGTAGTACCGCTGGAGTGCCAGCGGTAGTACCGCTGCAGCCAGCGGTAGTACCGCCGGAGCTCGGGCAGAAAGTGGGGGTAACGGTGTGATTCCTTCCCCCACTATATAAAGGGGTTCTTCTTCCCCCTTGGTCTCATCCATCCGTTGAGCTCTTGTTCTACCTCCATTGTTGACATTCTTAGAGCTTGATTACTCTCTATCCCTCCAATGATTCTTGCTTGTTCTTGAGGGAAAACAGAGAGGAGATCTAGATCCACATCTCCACCAATCACTTTCTCCTCTATGTGAGGGGAACCCCTTGGATCTTGATCTTGGAGTTCTTTGTGAGCTCCTTGTTCTTCCTCTCACATTTCTCCATAGCTTTTGTTGTTGTGGAGGGATTTGAGTGTGAGGGACTTGACCACTTCGTGTGTTCTTGCCATTGCATTAGTTGCATCGGTTTGAGTTCTCCACGGTGATACGTGGAAGTGAGAAGTTGAGAAGCTTACTACCTTTGGTACTTAGTACCCTTGATATTGTTCTTCGTGGATGCTTTGGCGTCCTAAAAGCTTGGTGGTGTCTCGGAGCTCAATCAGTGTGGTGTGAAGCTCCGGGAAGCGTCGGGGGTCTCCAATTAGGTTGTGGAGATTGCCCCGAGCAATTTGTACGGGTACCGGTAACCGCCCCCAAGGGTTGCCATTTGTACGGGTTCGGTGACCGCCCCCAAGGGTTGCCATTTGTACGGGTTCGGTGACCGCCCTCAAGGGTCCCTTAGTGGAATCACGGCATCTTGCATTGTGCGAGGGCGTGAGGAGATTACGGTGGCCTTAGTGGCATCTTGGGGAGCATTGTGCCTCCACACCGCTCTAACGGAGATTAGCATCCGCAAGGGTGTGAACTTTGGGATACATCATCGTCTCCCCGTGCCTCGGTTATCTCTTACCCGAACCCTTTACTTATGCACTTTACTTTGTGATAGACATATTCTTTATTGTAATATATCTTGCTATCACTTAGTAGTTTATCTTGCTTAGCATAAGTTGTTGGTGCACATAGGTGAGCCTAGTTGTTTGTAGGTTTTGTGCTTGACATATTAAACGATTAGTTTTATTCCGCATTTGTTCAAGCCTAAACCTTAACTATTTTAAAGCGCCTATTCACCCCCCCCCCCTCTAGGCGACATCCACGTCCTTTTCAAGTGGCCATGGATGAGTTAGTATGGACGTCCACCATCAAGTCCTTGTTTCCGGTCATATGATTTGTTGCTCCACTATCGAGAAACCATGAACCTCCTCTGGAAGCAAACTCCTACAAGAGATTAATGCTTGGTTTTAGGTACCCATTCTTGCATTGTCCCTTTGAGGTTACTAACAAGGGTCTTAGGAACCCAAATAGACCACTCAATGTATTCATAAGGAGAACCAACAAATTTGGCATAAACATGCCCATCACTAGTGCGACCGAAGACATAAGAAGGGTTAAAGTCTCCGACTTTGTTAGTATGAGTGGTTTTGCCCCTCTTGGAGCCACCACCCATCACCTTGTTCTTCTTCTCCTTAGGGATACCATCTCCCTCTTTGAAAAATGTTTATTTGAGAGGGAGAGATTGGTTAGTCTTGCCTTTCTTCTTGGATTCCTTCTTGTTTGACTTGGGTATGTATCCAAGTCCCTATTTGACACACCTTACTTTTGATTGCTCAAAAGATCATTGATGTTCTTCTCACCTTGTATACAAGTCACAAAGCCCTTCTCAAGTTGCTCTTTCAACCTGGCATTTTGCTCCACAATGTGTACATGCTCACAACAAGGGTTACGTGTATGAACATTATCAATTAACACAAAAGGAGGACATGTGGCATTTCCTTAGTTAGTTTCACCTGGAGTTGATCATGAGAAGCCTTGAGGCTAGTGTGAGTACTTTTCAAGGCCTTATGAGCCTTGTCAAGCACCCCAAACTCCTCATTGAGTTTTTCATGGCGAACTCCAATTTCAACCTTCTCACTTTTAAGCACGCGAGCAAGAACTTGAGCATGGTCAAGATCTTTCTTTAGTCTAGCAAGGTCAACCTTGTGTGACTCCTCAAGAGCCAAACATAGACCTTGATCTTCTTCTAGAGCATGGGAAAGATCCATAATCTCATCGGGATAATCATGGCTATGCCCCTCCATCTTGGTGATGGTATCTTCATGAGACTCAATAACATAATTGGCATCACCTAATTGTTACAAGAGAGAAATGAAATGCTTCATGGTCTCACCTTTGAGCCTACCCATGAACTTGTCAAAGGCATTGTCATCCACCTTTTCCCCCTCTTGTTCATCCACACAATCCGTCAAAGAAGGAGTAGTGGATATGGTAGTTGTAAGGTTGGAGGTTACCTTGTTGGTGGATTTATCCATTAGGTACTTGGCAATGAGGATGTGGTCCTCGTTGGGGGAGTCAAAGAGCGACACCGTGGTTGGGAAGAGATAGAAATGATCTCCGTGGCCATTGCCATTCCTTCATCGCCCGCATCATCGTCATCATAACCATCATCATCATCATCATCATCATCATTAGAATTGTACTATTCTTGCACTATCAACCCCTTTTAGGCACCCTCTTCATGAATTTTTTTTATTGTTGGGGAAGGACTTGGACTTGTTCATGCGAATGAGCTTTCCACCATTGTCTTCACACTTCTTGTAGGGACAATCTACAATAAGTGACTTACGTTGCTGCAATTGTATCGCGTTCTCACTCGTTGCTTGCCCTTGGAGCCACTTGAATTGTTCTTGGAGAAGTTGGGCTTGGAGTTCGTCTTGTTGCCCCAAAATTGCCTTGATGCAAGAGCCATGTGCTCATGGTAAGCATATTTGGTGTCCTCGGGGAAACACTCTTCTCTTATGGTCTATGTATATCCCGCATCACTTTCCCGGAAGGTAATATCGCCAAGTCTTCATGTCATGAACCATTGCAGCCAACTCAAGATCGTGAGTGGTGTAGTTCTCTTAGTGAGGACGTAGCTGTCTCGACAGATATGCCATGACTTTGCCTTCCTACATTAGGACACCACCAATCCCGGTCCTTGATGCATCACAATATATCACAAACTCCTTGTGATTATCTGCGGTGTCTAGAACTAGGGCCATTGTCAACCTCTTCTTAAGCTCCTAGAAACTTTCTTCGCACTTTGGTGTCCATTCAAACTTCTTGTCCTTCTTCAAGAGTTGAGTCATAGGTGTTGGGGAAGTAGCATGGGAAACAAAATTTTCGTACGCACATGCAAGTCCTATTCATGGTGATTACCATCTACGAGAGGGGAGAGTGAGACTACATACCCTTGTAGATCGCTAAGCGGAAGCGTATATAACACGGTTGATGTAGGGGAACATCTTCGTGATCCAAATCACAGCCCTTCCCACGATCTCATCACGATCCGTCTTGCGATCCCATCACGATCCATCCCGATCTATTGCCGAACGGACGACGCCTTCACGTTCCACACACGTACAACTCGATGACAATCTGCACCTTCTTGATCCAGCAAGAGGGGGCGGATAGGTAGATGGGTTCTCCAGCACGATGGCGTTATGGTGGTGGTGGTGAACTAATCCAGCAGGGCTTCGCCTAAGCACCGCCGAACTAGAATAGAGGAGAAAAATGATCTAGATGAAGTAGAGGGAGCACGTGGCAATTAGGGTTAGCTATCCCCTCTAAATCCTCTAGTATATATAGGAGGAGAGGATAGGAGGAAGCCTTGGCCCCTACTCCAAGGAGAAGTGGTCGGCTGAACCAAAGGAAGAGTCCTCCTCCACAAGGGAGGTGGACTACTTTGGGAGGACTCTTCCTTCCCTTTCTTTTAAAGGTCTTTTGCCTTTTATCTCCTCTCCAAGCCGCATGGGCCTTTGGGAGAGGATTTGGCCAGACCACCAGGGGCTGGTCCACCTCTTCTCACAGCCTATAAGGCTCTAGGGTCGTCACACCCCTCCCGATGGTCCCCTGGCACCCTCCCGGCACTCCCGATGAGCCCGAAACTTTTTCGATGACCAAAACAGGATTTCCTATATATCATTCTTTACCTCTGGACCATTCCGGAGCTCCTGGTGACATCTTGGATCTCATCCGGGACTCCAAACAACCTTCGGTCACCAGCACCTATAACTCAACTATACCGAAATGTCACTGAACCTTAAGTGTGCAAACCATGCGGGTTTGAGAACTATGTAGACATGGCCTAAGACACTCTCCAGTCAATATCCAATAGCGGGACCTGGATGCCCATATTGGATCCTACATATTCTATGATAATCTTATCGGTTGAACCTCTATGTCAAGGATTGAGTTAGTCCCGTATATCATTCCCTTTGTCCTTTGGTATGTTACTTGCCCGAGATTCGATCGTCGGTATCTCCATACCTAGTTCAATCTCGTTATCGGCAAGTCTCTTTACTCGTTCCGTAATACAAGATCCCGTGGCTAACTCTTTACTCACATTGCTTGCAAGGCTTGTTTGTGATGTTGAATTACCGAGTGGGCCCCGAGATACCTCTCCGTCACACGGAGCAACAATTCCCAGTTTTGATCCATGCTAACTCAAACGACACCTTCAGAGATACCTGTACAACACCTTTATAGTCACCCAGTTACGTTGCGATGTTTGATACACACAAGATATTCCTATGGTGTCAGTGAGTTAGATGATCTCATGGTCATAGGAATGTACACTTCACATGCAGAAAACAATGGCAACAAAATTACACGATCACAAGCTACGTTTATACTTTGGTCTTGTCCATCACATCATTCTCCTAATGATGTGATCCCATTATCAAGTTCAAGTGACAACACTTGTCTATGGCTAGGAAACCTTAACCATATTTGATCAACGAGCTAGTCAACTAGAGGCATACTAGGGACAATGTTTTGTCTATGAATCCACACATGTATTTCAGTTTCCAATCAATACAATTATAGCATGGATAATAAACGATTATCATGAATAAGGAAATATAATATTAACTAATTTATTATTGCCTCTAGGGAATATTTCCAACAGTATCCCACTTATACTAGAGTCAATAATCTAGTTCACATCACTATGTGATTGCTATGAATCTAATGCCCATACAATTCTAGGGTTTTATCATGTCTTGCTTGTGAGAGAGGTTTTTAGTCAACGGGCCTGAACCTTTCAGATCCGTGTGTGCTTTACAAATCTCTATGTCGTCCTATAGATGCTACTACTACACGCCATTCGGAACTATTCCAAATGACTGTTCCACTATACGAATCCAGTTTACTTTTTAAAGTCATCTGAATTAGTGTAAAAGCTTGCATCGACGTAACCCTTTACGACGAACTCTTTTATCACCTCCATAATCGAGAAAAATTCCTTAGTCCACTAGTTATTAAGGATAATTTTTGACCGGTATCCAGTAATCTACTCCTGGATCACTTTCGTACCCCTTGACAGATTCATGGCAAAGCACACATCGCGTGCGGTACACATCATAGCATACTATAGAGCCTACAGCTAATGCATAGGGGACGGCCTTCATCCTTTCTCTTTCTTCTGCCATGGCCAGGCTTTCAGTCTTACTCAAATTCACACCATACAACACAACTAAGAACTCCTTCTTTGCTTATCTATTTTGAACTCCTTCAAAAACTTGTCAAGGCATGCATTTCATTGAAAGCTTTATTAAGCGTCTTAATCTATCTCTATAGATCTTGATGCTCAATGTTCAAGTAGCTTAATCCAGTTTTTCCTTCAAAAAACACTTTTCAAACAACCTATATGCTTTCCAGAAATTATACATCATTTCCGATCAACAATATGTCAACCACATGTACTAATAATAAATTCTGTAGTGCTCCCACTCACTTCCTTGGAAATACAAGTTTTTCATAAACTTTGTATAAACCCAAAAGCTTTGATCATCTCAAAAAAGTGCATATTCCAACTCCGAGATGCTTACTCCAGTCCTTGGAAGGATCGCTAGAGCTTGCATACTTGTTAGCATCCTCAGGATCGACAAAACCTTCTTGTTGTATCGCATACAACGTTTCCTCAAGGAATCCGTCGAGGAAACAACGTTTTGACACCCATCTGCAAGATTTCATAACTGAAAAATGCAGCAAGTGCTAACATAATTCCAACAAACTTTTAGCATCGCTACGAGTGAGAAATTCTCATCATAGTCAAGTCCTTGAACTTGTCAGAAACTTTCTTTTGCAACAAGTCGCGCTTTCTAAATGGTGACATTCACCATTATCGTCTGCCTTCTTTTTAAAGATCCATCTATACTTAATAGTCTTACGACCATCAAGTAGTTCCAAAGTCCACACTTTGTTTTCCTACATGGATCCTCTCTCGAATTTCATGGCCTCTAGCCATTTGTCGGAATCCGGGCCCACCATCGCTTCTCCATAGCTCGTAAGTTCATTGTTGTCCACCAACATGACCTCCAAGACATGATTACTGTACCACTCTAGATTAGCGTGTATCCTTGTCGACCTACGAGGTTTGGTAGTGACTTGATCCGAAGCTTCATGATCACCATCATTTGCTTCCACTTCAACTGGTGTAGGCGCCACAGGAACAGCTTCGATTTCCCTGCTACTCATTGGTTGAAGTGACAGTTCAATAACCAAGTTTCCACCATCCTCCCACTCAATTCTTTCGAGAGAAATATTTTCTCGAGAAACGACCCTTTCTTAGGAACAAACACTTTGCCCTTGGATCTGAGATAGGAGGAACACCCAAGTATCTCCTTTGGGTATCCTATGAAGATGCATTTATCCGCTTTGGGTTCGAGCTTATGAGGTTGAAACTTTTTCACATAAGCATCGCATCCCCAAACCTTTAGAAATAACAGCTTAGGTTTCTTGCGAAACCATAGTTCATACGGTGTCATCTCAACAGTAATTGATGGTGGCCTATTTAATGTGAATGCGGTTGTCTCTAATGCATAACTCCAAAAACGATAGTGGTAATTCGATTAGAGACATCATAGTATGCACCATATCTTAATAGGGCGCGGCTACGATGTTCGGACACCCCAGCACACTATGGTGTTCCAGGTGGAATTAGTTGTGAAACAATTTTCACATTGTCTTAAATGTTTACCAAACTCGCAACTCAGATATATATTTACCTCTACGATCACATCGTAGACATATTATCCTCTTGTCACGATGATCTTCAAATTCACTCTGAAATTACTTGAACCTTTCAATAATTCAGACTTGTATTTCATCAATTAAATATACTAGTATCTACTCAAATCATATGTGAAGTATGAACATAGCGATATCCACTACGTGCCTCACCACTCATTGGACTGCATACATCAAAATGTATCACTTCCAATAAGCCACTATCTTGTTCCATCTCACTGGAAAACGTGGCCTTCGGTCATCTTGCCATGTGGCATGATTTGCATGTATCAAGTGATTAGAAATCAAGTGAGTCCAAACGATCGATCTGCATGGAGTTTCTTCATGCGTTTACACCAATAGACATGGTTTGCATGTCTCAAACGATTCAAAAACGAGTGAGTCCAAAGATCCATCAGCATGGAGCTTCTTCATGCGTTTTGTACCAATATGACTCAAGCGGCAGTGCCACAAGTAAGTGGTACTATCATTACTACTTTGTATCTTTTGGCATCAATATTATGAACATGCATATCACTATGGTCGAGATTCAATAAACCATTCATGTTAGGTGCATGACCTTTGAAGGTTTTATTCAAGCAAACAAAATAACCATTATTCTCTTTAAATGAATAATCATATTGCAATAAACACGATCTAATCATGTTCATGCTCAACGAAAACACCAAATAACATTTGGGTTCAACACTAAACCCGATGGTTGAGGGAGCGTACGATGCTGGTCACATCAACCTTGGAATTTCTTCCAACACACATCGTCACCTCACCCTTGCTAGATCTGTTTAATTCATAGCTATAATTTCGAGTTACTAACACTTAGCAACTGAACCGGTATGTAATACCCCGGTGCTACTAGGAGTACTAGTAAAGTACACATCAATATCATGTATATCCAATATACTTTTGTCGACTTTGCCAGCCTTCTCATCTACCAAGTAACAAGGGTAGCTCCGCTTCAGTGACCTTTCTCCTCATAATAGAAGCACTTAGTCTCGGTTTTGGGTTTAACCTTGAGTTTCTTCACTAGAGCGGCAACTGGTTTGCCTTTCATGAAGTATCCCTTCTCGACCTTGCCCTTCTTGAAACTAGTGGTTTTACTAACCATCGACAATTGATGCTCCTACTTGATTTCTACTTTCGCGGTGTCAAACATTGCAAATATCTCAAGGATCATTTCTATCCCTGATATGTTATAGTTCACCATGAACCTCTGTCGCTTGGTGTCAGTGACTTTGGAGAACTATGTCAATCACTATCTTATCTGGAAGATCAACTCCCACTCATTCAAGCGATTGTACTACCCAGACAATCTGAGCACATGCTCAAAGATTGAGCTTTTCTCCCATACTTTGTAGACAAAGTATCTTTTCAGAGGTCTTATACCTCTCAACACGGGCACGAGCCTGAAATCCCAATTTCATCTCTTGGAACATCTCATATGTCCCCTGACGTTCGAAACGTCTTCAGTGCCTTACTTCTAAGCCGTTTAAGCATTACACACAGAACTATCATGTAGTCATCAAAAAACATGTATGTGAGATGTTCACAACATCTATAGACGACGATCAGGGTTTAGCACACCGAGCGGTGCATTAAGGACATAAGACTTCTGTGCAGCAATGAGGACAATCCTCAGTTTACGGACGTGCTACTATCATCTTTAAAGTAAATTTTCTATAGGACTATAAAAAGAGTAGAGCTACAACGCAAGCTACAACATAATTTGCAAATACATTTTGACTATGTTCATGATAATGAGTTCAATTAATCATATTACTTAAGAACTCCCACTCGAATAGATATCCCTCTAGTCATTCGAGTGGCGCATGATCCCAATCCACTAACTCAAGTCCGATCATCACGTGAGTCAAGATTAGTTTCAATGGTGAACATCTCCATGTTGATCATATAAACTATATGATTCATGCTCGACCTTTCGGTCTCTTGTGTTCTGAGGCCATGTCTGTACATGCTAGGCTCGTCATGTTTAACCCGAGTGATCTGCGTGTGCAACTGTTTTGCACCTGTTGTATGTGAACGTTGAGTCTATCACACCAGATCATCACGTGGTGTCTCGAAACGAAGAACCGTCGCAACGGTGCATAGTCGGGGAGAACACAATTTCATCTTGAAATTTTAGTGAGGGATCACCTTATAATGCTACCGTCGTTCTAAGCAAAATAAGGTGCATAAAAGGATTAACATCACATGCAAATCATAAGTGACATGATATGGCCATGAACTTGTGCTTCTTGATCTCCGTCGTCACCGGCGCTGCACCATGATCTCCATCATCGTGTTGCCATCGAGGTTGTCGCGCTATCTATGCTGTTACTACTAAAGCTACTGCCTAGCGATATAGCAAGAGCATATGCAAGCGCAAAATAAATTTAAAGACAACCCTATGGCTCCTTCTGGTTGCCGTAGCATCGACGTGCAAGTCGATATTTAATAACTATTACAACATGATCATCTCATACATCCAATATATCATATCATATCTTTGGCCATATCACATCACATGCATACCTTGCAAAAACAAGTTAGACGGCCTCTAATTTGTTGTTGCAAATTTTTACGAGGCTGCTATGGGTATCTAGTATGATCGCATCTTACTTACGCAAAGCCACAACAGTGATATGCAAATTGCTATTTAACCTTCTCCAAGGACCGCCTTGGTCAAATCCAATTCTTCTAAAGTTGAAGAAAACGACACCAACCAGTCATCTTTATGTAACAGGTTGCATGAAAGTCGATGAAACCGGTCTCTCGTAAGCGTACGAGTAAAGTTGGTTCGGGCCGCTTCAACCCAACAATACCGCTGAATTAAGAAAAGACTAAGGAGATAGCAAATTGAACATCAATTCCCACAAACTCTTTTATGTTCTACTCGAGATATCATCTACGCATGAACCTAGCTCATGATGCCACTATTGGGGAACGTAGCATTAGAAACAAAATTTTCTACGCACACGCAAGACCTATTCATGGTGATGACCATCTACAAGAGGGGAGAGTGAATCTACATACCCTTGTAGACCGCTAAGCGGAAGCGTATATAATGCGGTTGATGTAGTGGAACATCTTCGTGATCCAAATCACAGCCCGTCCCGCGATCCCATCACGAACCATCCCGATCTAGTGCCGAACAGACGGCACCTCCGCGTTCCACACACGTACAACTCAATGAAAATCTCCACCTTCTTGATCCAGCAAGAGGGGGCGGAGAGGTAGATGAGTTCTCCAACACGATGGCGTGTTGTTGATGGTGGTGAACTAATCCAGCAAGGCTTCGCCTAAGCACCGCCGAACTAGACTAGAGGAGAAAAGCGATCTAGATGAAGTAGAGGGAGCACGTGGCAATTAGGTTTAGCTATCCCCTCTAAATCCCCTAGTATATATAGGAGGAGAGGAGAGGAGGCAGCCTTGGCCCCTTAATACGTCCCTAACGTATCTATAATTTCTGCTTCTTCCATGATCTTTTGGGTGACATTGTTATATGTTTTGCAACACTTTTATATCATTCTACACATATTTGGACTAACCTACTAACTCAGTGCCCCAGTGCCAGTTTCTGTGTGATGATATCTTTTTTGCAGAGACTTTTACCCAATTTTCCAGAGTCCCGAAAATCCCGAGAAATATATATAAAAATCGGCGTGAAGGAAGCTTCCAGATCACCGAAGATGGGCCAGAGGGGAGACACGGCCTGCCCAGGCGGCCTCCTTGTGCGGCCTACCCCCTGGCCGCGCCACCAGGTCGCCTGGGTGGGACCCACCTCCTCTGACGCCCTCCTTTGGCCTATATTTACCCTCCCGATGGAAAACCCTCATACCGTATCCAGAATCGCGAATTCCTCCACCGTTCCGCCGCGGCAGCGCTTTCGAGATCGGGAGAGACATGAGACCTCTTCCCAGCACCCTGCCGGAGGGAGGATCGATCTTTGGGAGCTTCTCCACCACCATGGACACTTCCTGAACGTGCAGTGAGTAGTCCTCCTTGGACCATGAGTCCATGACCAGTAGCTATGTGATGTCTTCTCTCCAATCTTGTGTTCAATGGTTAGTCCTTGTGAGCCGACCTACATGATGAAGGCATATATGTAATCATCTTGCTATTGCTATGTTGAGTTTGCTGGATCTGATGGATTATGAGATTACATTTAGATTGTTATGAGTTAAATATTTGGTTCTCCTTTTATATTATGTTTTTAGTGATTCATGCATGTTCTCCGTTGCTATTTATTGCTTTGGCCGAGTAGTAGATTGTAACTCCAAGATGGAGCGTTATGCATGATTGTGGGTTCATGCCCCGTGATGTCTAGCTTGAGTGACAGAAACATGAGACTAGGGGATGTGCTATTGCCACCAGGGTGAAAACAACGGTGATTGTAACCGCGGTTGCAAGGATTGTTTACCTTACGTATAGTTGGTTAATGCAGTTGTTCATTGCTTTGAGTTTACAATTCGGGTGGGACCCACAACTTAATACCAGCGAGATGTTCTGGATAGATATCTCAAGGTGGATGATTAGTAAGTAGATGCTGATGAATAAACAATCTACTTGTCTTGGCGTACTTCCCATTACTTTTGAGCCTCAAACAATCAAGGAGCATGATTAGGATTGCGGTGCGTTTATAATTCTGTCATTTGCCAGAGCAGCGGACACCTACTTGTTGAACCTCGGAGTCCTCCTTGTTCGATAAACCTTGCAGTCTTCGTGTAAGGAAAACTTGCTGCTGACTACATCTCAACCTTGCACTTGGGGTAACCTGAAGTAGGTTTCCTTTCATACTGAGATGCTGCAAACTTCCACACTGAGCTAGAGAGGCAGGAACTGAACCAGTTATCTTGTTGTCCGACCCATCCAGAGATCCAAGATGCACTAGATTACTAACTTCCGGAGGAATTGTCCGAGTTAGCATGTTCCCTTGGAGCTCCAGGGAAACAAATAGCGTTGATATGAGGAAAATCTCTTTTGGTATTCGACCTACAAGCTGATTGAATGCTAGGCTCAGTGTCTCCAAAGGACAGCTTCTAAGGCTGGATAATATTTTCTCTTTAGAAAAGGAGGTTCAATCCCCGGCCTCTGCATCAATCAATGCATACAACCATTTTTATTAATTATTCCATGGAGGTCTCACAAGATCATACATCAAGCACCCGAAGCCACCACTCACACCTACAAACATGATAATGTTGAGTATTCCCACTCTTCATATCGAAAACCATTGTCATTACCGATCCATCCCTATAACATATCGGAACAACAAACGGTGCAGCAAACATAAAGCGTATACCACTTGCACACGTTTTAGAAGTCGCCATCATCATCGAACCACTGTCCCATCTTCAGGAAAGAGGTTCGTATCACCCTTTCCAGTCCATCCATCCTTCAACGCCAACACGGCGCCCAACGGTGCCACCGCCCTGCGCTCGTCTATCTTGACATGAAGGCTTCAGAAGATCTGTCGTGCGTAGCACCTGCCGAGCAGGCATGACACATCATATCACCTGTCGGCCTGGCATGACTTGACATCTCCACCGAAGCTCCGATCAAGACGAAGCCGCTCCACCGCCTTCCTTTGTCTTTCAGCACTGCTCCAGAAACGATGCTCCCAAGAGAGGCACGACACCGTAGTGTCGTCATAGTCCGATCTGGAAGACCAGATCCTAGGGTTTCCTCAGGAGCATCACGAGTGGGTCAACAATAGTTACACGATGATGCCTTCATTCATCAAGGTAACGACGGAGAACGCCGCCATCGTCTGCCATCGGCTCGGTTTTCACCGGCAACTATGTCTTCCCGACTCGCGGTCGGGACTAGAAAACGGATCGCGAGATCCAACCACCCAGCCTCTGGCCGACCAACTCCGATGGAGGAGATGCCCGCCACCGCCGGCTGCACCGGTCAGAATAGCTCTGATCGAAGGTGCCGCCGAGCAGTCCACAAGGCCCTCCACGCCGCCGCTGATCTGAAGGAGGATGACGCGTCGTCGCGGCATAGCCCGTCGCCGCCACCTGAACCAGGCCAGCAGCCGCACGTCGCTGCCCATGACCGGCCAGCCCGACGTGCCTGCAGCCGTCGTCGCCTGAGGCAAGGCCGGCCACCGCCGTCTTCCACGTAACCATCGTCGTCGCTCCGTAGATCGGCCATGCCTCCGCACGTGTAGGGACTCCACACCACCCCTGGAACGCGGGAGAGAGGGATGCCTCCGCCACTGCCGTCGCCCCCCGAGCTTTGTCCGACGGCATCCCCGACGATGACGGATGGAGCGCGCGCCCCCGGCGGGCGGCGGTTAGGGTTTGGACGCCGCCCAGGGGAGTTTTTCTCTAAGGCTGGATTGTATGGGGCTAGTAAGCACATTTTGGGCAAGTACGAGTATATTTAATGATGTGATATTTCCAAGCTTTGGTGGAACTGATCCAGATAAACTGTTGTTTGACAAATCTAGTTCACCTAGGATCCCAAGGTTGCCAATCGAGTGAAGAATTTTACCACGTAGGAAATTACCACCCATGCGCAAGCGTTGCAAGTTGACAAGGTTTCCAATTCCTTCAGGTATATTTCCACGTGACATGTTGTCTGACACGCTGAGAAATCCTAAATTTGTAGAGAGATTTGCTATTGAATTTGGTAGCACCCCTTCTGGTCTGTTCTGGCTAAGATCTAGACACTGTTGCATACTACAGTTTGTCAAGCTAGAAATGAAATCCCAATCGGCATCATTCCTTGCCTCTAGTTGGCAATTTGAGAGAAGCAGTGCCGATAAGCTCTTCGTGGTAGCTCCAAGGCACTTTGGTATTGTACTCCGGAAAAGAAGTTGTTCGACAATTGAGCTAGTTGAAGCGATGAAGCATTGCACAAAGACTCTGGTATGGACCCACGAAACCTATTATTGTTTATGGTACGGCGCTGGAGTCGTGGAAACTTATTGCCCAAGTGATCTGAAATGGATCCGCTGAGGTTGTTGAATTGCACACTAAAAATTTGGACGGATGAAAGATTATAGACAGAAGGTGGCATAGAACCCTCGAGTTGATTCCTGTTGAGATAAAACTCAACGAGAGAACCGAGTCTTCCAAGAGAGTGAGGGATTGAGCCTGTAAGACTATTAGATGTGAGAGAAAGGACGATGAGCAAATTCAGATTTCCTAACGATTCAGGGATGCCACCGGTTAGGCCATTACTTTGGACAAAAAAACCATTAGTCCCGGTTCAAATCAAAATCGGGACCAATACCAAGCATTGGTTCCGGTTCGGTTTGCCGGGGCATTGGTCCCGTTTCGGTTCATCGCATTAGTCCCGGTTCGGAGAAAAAACCGGGACTAACGATCCAACGACGGTCACGTGACGTGTCGCGGATCATTAGTCCCGGTTTGTGGCACGCACCGGGACTAAAGGCTGTGCTATTAGTCCCGGTTTTAGATAAAAACCGGAACTATAGTGTTGCCTATATAAACCCTCGCCTCTGTCGACCCTTTCCTGTGTTTTTGGGTGTTGAGGTGTGAGCATGCATACCATGCTCTTGCCACTCTAGTTCATGCACATGAGGTGTTCGATGAAATGCCCGAGCCATCATATATGAGAGACGAAGAATGCCGACTGTTGTTGTGAGGGTCGCTTCTCCTTGTGCTAGATATTTGTTATGCACTAGGGGAAGAAGGAGTAGCGACCATCATCGACGGTCGAAAAATCAGATGAGGGAGTGTCCACCATATATGAGAGAAGAAGAATGTCGACAGTTGTTGTGGGGGTCGCTTCTCCTTCTTCTCTTTGTGCTAGATATTTGTTATGCACTAGGGGAAGAAGGAGTAGCGACCATCGTCGACGGTCAAAAAATCAGGTGAGAGAGTGTCCATCATATATGAGAGAAGAAGAATGCCGACTGTTGTTGTGGGGGTCGTTGTTCCTTCTTCTCTTTGTGCTAGATATTTGTTATGCACTAGGGAAAGAATGAGTAACGACCATCATCCACAGTCGAAAAATCAGGTGAGGGAGTGTCCACCATATATGAGAGAAGTAGAATACCAACTGTTGTTGTGGGGGTCGCTTTTCCTTCTTCTCCTTGTGCTAGATATTTGTTATGCACTAGGGGAAGAAGGAGTAGCGACCATCATCGACGGTCGAAAAATCAGGTGAGGCAGTGTCCACCATATATGAGAGAAGAAGAATGCCGACTGTTGTTGTGGGGGTCGCTTTTCCTTCTTCTCCTTGTGCTAGATATTTGTTATGCACTAGGGGAAGAAGGAGTAGCGACCATTATCGACGGTCGAAAAATCACATGAGAGAGTGTCCACCATATATGAGAGAAGAATAATGCCGACTGTTGTTGTGAGGGTCGCTCTTCCTTCTTCTTCTTTTGCTAGATATTTGTTATGCACTAGGGGAAGTAGGAGTAGCGACCATCATCGACGGTCGAAAAATCAGGTGAGGTAGTTTCCATCATATATGAGAGAAGAAGAATGTCGACTATTGTTGCGGGGGTTGTTTCTCCTTCTTCTCCTTGTGCTAGATATTTGTTATGCACTAGGGGAAGAAGGAGTAGCGACCATCATCGACGGTCGTAAAATCAGGTGAGGGAGTGTCCACCGTATATGTAAGAAAAAGAATGCCGACTGTTGTGGGGGTCGCTTTTCCTTCTTCTCCTTGTGCTAGATATTTGTTATGCACTAGGGGAAGGAAGAGTAGGGACCATCATTGACGGTCCAAAAATTAGGTGAGGGAGTGTCCACCATATATGAGAGAAGAAGAATGCCGACTGTTGTTGTAGGGGTCGCTCTTCCTTCTTCTTAGTTTGCTAGATATTTGTTATGCACTAGGGGAAGTAGGAGTAGCGACCATCATCGACGGTCGAAAATTCAGATGAGGGAGTGTCCGCCATATATGAGAGAAGAAGAATGCCGACTGTTGTTATGGGGGTCGCTTTTCCTTCTTCTCCTTGTGCTAGATGAGTTCAAATAAGTTCAAATAAATGAAGTCCCATTGTAACAGATGAGTTCTCGTTCGAAACCCTGATACTTCGAGAGAGATTGTCCGTTTAGTACACGAAGTGCATTCAGTTTATGTCGTAACCCTCTCAACTTTTTAGCACATGCTATGTGGGTGTAATGATTATACAATGCCAACTTTAAACATTTTCAGAGTTCATTTGTCGTGTTTTTCAATTTCAGGCTCAACTAGCTCCAAAAATAAAGTAAATGCACGAAAAATACCAAATGGAGTCAGAAATTGTTGAAAATTTGTAATGTGCCTTTGAATGGTGCATTTTGAATACACAAAAAGTATGGCGTTCAAATAATTTCAAAGAAATGAAATCCCTTTGTAATACACGAGTTCTCGTTCGAAACCCTCATACTTTGAGAGAGATTGTCCGTTTTGTACACGAAGTGCATCCAGTTTTTCCCGTAACCCTCTCAATTTTTTAGCACATGTTATGTGGGTGAAATGATGATACCATGCCAACTTTCAACCTTTTCAGAGTTCATTTGTAGTGCTTTTCAATTTCAGGGTCAACTAGCTCAAAAAAATAAAGTAAATGCACGAAAAATACCAAATGAAGTCAGAAATTGTTGAAAATTTATGATGTTCCTTTGAATGGTGCATTTTGAACACACAAAAAGTATGGAGTTCAAATAAGTTCAAAAAAATGAGATCCCTTTGTAACACATGAGTTCTCGTTCGAAACCCTCATACTTCGAGAGAGATTATCCGTTTAGTACACGAAGTGTATACAGTTTTTATCGTAACACTCTCAACTCTTTAGCACATGCTATGTGCGTGAAATGATGATACCATGCCAATTTCAACATTTTCAGAGTTCATTTGTAGTGCTTTTCAATTTCAGGGTCAAATAGCTCAAAAAATAAAGTAAATGCACGAAAAATACTAAATAAAGTCAGAAATTTTTGAAAATTTGTGATGTGCCTTTGAATGATGCATTTTGAACACACAAAAAGTATGGAGTTGAAATAAATTCAAAAAAATGAAATCCCTTTGTAACACATGAGTTCTCGTTCGAAACCTTGATACTTCGAGAGAGATTGTCCGTTTTTTACACAAAGTTCATCCAGTTTTTGTCGTTACCCCCTCAACATTTTAGCACATGCTATGTGGGTGAAATGATGATACAGTGCCAACTTTCAACATTTTCAGAGTTCATTTGTAGTGCTTTTCAATTTCATGGTGAACTAGCTCAAAAAAATAAAGTAAATGCACGAAAAATACCAAATGAAGTCAGAAATTGTTAAAAATTTGTGATGTGCCTTTGAATGGTGCATTTTGACCACACAAAAAGTATGGAGTTTAAATAAGTTCAAAAAATTGAAACCCTCTGTAACACATGAGTTCTCGTTCGAAACCCTCATACTTCGAAAGAGATTGTCCGTTTTGTACATGAAGTGCATCCAATTTTTGTCGTAACCCTCTCAACTTTTTAGCACATGCTATGTCGGTGAAATTATGACATCATGCCAAATTTTAACATTTTCAGAGTTCATTTGTAGTGCTTTTCAATTTCAGGGTCAACTAGCTAAAAAAAATAAAGTAAATGCACGAAAAAGACCAAATGAATCAGAAATTTTTGAAAATTTGTGATGTGCCTTTGAATGGTGCATTTTGAACACACAAAAAGTATGGAGTCAAATAAGTTCAAAAAAAGGAGATCCCTTTGTAACACATGAGTTCTCGTTCGAAACCCTGATACTTCAAGAGAGATTGTCCGTTTTATACATGAAGTGTATACAGTTTTTGTCGTAACCCTCTCAACTTTTTAGCACATGCTATGTGGGTGAAACGATGATATCATGCCAAATTTCAACATTTTCAGAGTTCATTTGTAGTGCTTTTCAATTTTAGGGTCAACTAGCTCAAAAAATAAAGTAAATGCACGAAAAATACCATATGAAGTCAGAAATTGTTGAAAATTTATGATGTGTCTTTGAATGGTTCATTTTGAACACACAAAAGTATGGAGTTCAAATAAGTTCAAAAAAATGAAATCCCTTTGTAACACATGAATTCTCGTTCGAAACCGTGATACTTCGAGAGAGATTGTCCATTTTGTACACGAAGTCCATCTAGTTTTTGTTGTAACCCTCTCAACTTTTTAACACATGCTATGTGGTTGAAATGATGATACCATGCCAACTTTCAACATTTTCACAGTTCATTTGTAGTGCTTTTCAATTTCAGGGTCAACTAGCTCAAAAAAATAAAGTAAATGCACGAAAAAATAATCAACTAAAATTATCAAAGTGCTTGTTTGTTAAAAAGAATCAAGTAAAACATTAAATAAAAGAAACAAAAAAATCAACTAAAAAGAATTATCAAAAAGTTTTTTTGTTAAAATCTTTAATAGAAAACTAAAATAGAAGAGAAAAAATATGAAAGCAAAGTTATTCAAATTTTTTAAAGAATTCAAATTTGAAAACTAAATATTTAGCTGTAAGTAGAAAAAAACAAAATAAATAAAGCGAAGAACAAAACAAAAATAATGAAAAAAAAATTGAAACTATATGAGAATTTATAGAGAAAATTCAACCTAAATTCAAAGTGACATCACTTTCCAAAGTGACCTCACTTTGAATTTAGGTTTAATTTTGTCCATAATTTCAAATATATTTTAAATTTTAAAATTTACAGTGCGTTTAGGCCCATAAGCCTGCTTTAGAGAGGAGCTCGACACAGTTGGGACAACGGGGCTTATAAACCACTCGCGGCTCCTCTCGACAAGCGAGGTGGGACCAAGCTTTGGGATGCCGCCAACCCATGCCTTTAGTCCCGTTTCGTGGCACGAACCGTGACTAAAGACCCCCTTTAGTCCCGGGTCGAGCCACGACCCGTGACTAAAGACCCTCGTTTCCCGCCACTCCGCCTGCCGAAAAGGGGTCTTTAGTCCCGGGTTATGGCTCGACCCGGGACTAAAGGGGGTCTTTACTCACGGTTCGTGCCACGAACCGAGACCAAAGCTACGCCTATATAGGCGGTAGTTCGAAATTTGTGATATCCAAATCGCAGTTTCCATGTTCTTACTCCTCTCACACGCGATGCGGACAAACCCTCGATCGACGCCGACTCTTCCCCGACTGTCTCCGCATTCCTCCCCCCCGCCTCCCTCGCCGTTAGTGTCATCGTTGTCGTCGCCGCCTCCCTCACCGTCGCCGCCACCCTCCTCCCCTCCCGCGGTAAGCCCCCTTCCCCCTCTCCCGCTCCGGTAAGCCGGCCGGCCCCCTCGCTCCCCATCCCGCTCCGGTAAGCCCACTCCCTCCAGGCGTCGCCGCCTCCCTCCCCTCCCGCTCTAGCACCCCAAGGCTGCTGCTATTTAGATTTGGGCCATCGGTTCAAGCTGCTAGAACAAATTGAAATAATGGAAATTGAGATGCATATGTTAATAAGAAAATCAAGATATATATGTTTGTTGAAGATCTTTTGATGGGCTAACTAGAAAGAAGGAAAAAAAATCCTGGTTGTAAATTTCATGTAAGTAGGCACACATTAGGTTTGAATTAGACAACCAATGGTTTATTTAAACTTTGGAGAGGAAAAAGGCACATACATATCTCGCCAACCTACAAATATCATCCTTTTGTTGGTGTTAATATAATGCATAAAACAGTAGTTAGTTTCTCACTTTTGCTTGCTAAATTGTGCTAAGTTTTGTCGAAATTTTCGAGTGGCCTAGCTAGCTATGTTTATATATATATATATATATATATATATATATATATATATATATATATATATATATATATATATATATATATATATATATATATATATATATATATATATATATATATATATATATATATATATATATATATATATATATATATATATATATATATATATATATATATATATAAATATTCAATTCTTTTGATATATATAGTGTCGCGATTGTTGTTTACACACATTTACCATATTAAAACAAGAAATGTCTGACGATGAATATTGGGAGTGTGAGTATTGCGGCGACTTTTGGGGTATGTGCGACACGCCTCACCTGCGAGACGATAGGTTCTTCAGCATGAAGCTTGACGAGAATGGAGATATGTACCTCCCTTGCCATGCAAGAGGATATGTGTTGGAGAGGCTCGGTTTCGAAGACCACGAGAGAATTGAGACAAGGAGCGCTAACCTGAGGACCATACATGGTCACACATTTGATATCCAAGTATTTAGTTCAGTTTTTCAAACAGAATTTGGGTGCCCAAAGTGGGAAGATTTTTGCAAGGCATATGGATTTCAGGAGGGTATGAAAATCACCTTCGATCTTCATCCTGAAGATAATATGCCAGACAACATCGACATTTGGGTGGTTGTCGATGATATGCTTCCTGTTTTACCTCCATGTGAGTTTCGATCTCAACCATATTTGTCAAGTAATTTGCATTTATATTTAGAAATAGTTGGTGTCAACCTGTTTTTCTCTCTATTTATTTCCCAACTGAATTTGAAGTTTTTAGCAAGTTATATACATATCTTGTGAATATTGTAAAAAACTTATAAGAATATTTAGGAACACTAAAATTTTAATTTTATCCAGTGGTATCGGCATAACACCTTAACACCGGTATCATTAAATATTCTTCGCAAAAGTTGATCTAATTGTTTGATCCTGAAAATAACTACATGTAGAGGTTTAGATTTCTCACGAGAATTGTATTCTGTAGTAAGAGAGTCCTCTCGTAATTTACATGTCATGTGGTGTTCATTGTCTATTAAAAGATTTGTTTGGTGCTCAATATTTAATGAAACGGCTGGGAATTTGAGCTATACTACCGGTCCAAATATATACTTCCAATAAGAAATGACCATTAATTCCACTGAATAACGAGTGATATGCCCTGAAAATTGAACAATTAAAAACTTTGGTTGCAGGTTCGTAGTTATTGGGCCATAGTTACTACTATACTAAATAATTGTCTCATGTTACATGTTGTACAACACCAACAACACATTGTGCTTAGGGACGTGGAAACGTCGAGATGCTATTATAGACCAGCAGCTCACCATCGTAATATGAAGAAACTTCCTATATAGGTCGATGAAAAGGGATGCTCTAACTTCTTAGTTTGGACACCGGCTTGAGTGGCGGAGGATGTCATCACTCGTCGGGATGCAACCTACTAACTAGAGTAACACATGACAAGATGATTGAAAATCGTCATGGACTTGTCATTAACAAGGAAGATAAATAGGTGGTACAAACTTTTTAGACTAGGATTGTACTGGATGCGTACGCAGCATCCAGTCATGTCTAATACCATAATTAAGTTTGCAGGTGTATGGACTCTTAGGCTGAAGAGAATAATTAGTTGCCGAACCGATAGTGAATCATGAAATTGTCCTTTGAATGATCGTAGCACATGTGTGGTCGTTTTGAATGGTTTATATAATGCCCACATTGTGTGGAACTGTTTAGAGCTCAGGGTGTACTATCACAAAATTGAATTTGATATTTTAACAAGTTATACTCATACTTGTGGACATTTACAAAATTTCTAAGTATTTTTGAAACATTAAATTATTACAAAATTTGAGTGATTGTCGATGATATGCTTCCTGTTTTACCTTCATGTGAGTTTCTCAACCATATTTGTCAAGTAATTTGCATTTATATTTAGAAATAGTTGGTGTTCATCCATATACTAAATTTGTTGAATTATAATTTATTGCTTATTTCGTTGCTTCGACTGAATTACGAAAGTTAATTGACACGACACACTACACGTATGGATCACATCTAACTTGGGTGGAGAAGGATGTTCTTCTCCACTTTCTTGTTGCTGGTGTTCTGGTTTCTAGGGATACCTTCCCGTATCATTTTGGAATTGACCAAAATTATTCATTTTACATGCCACTAGTGCATAGGTTGAGGTTAGATGACATTCGCCGAAATGTCTTGGTAAGAGTTTCCTAATTAAGTACGCTCTACTATTGGATAAATGGTGTTGATTACATTGCTAACTAGGTTATTATTATATTCTTCAACAGCAACTGCCACATGATGTAGTGCCTCTGTTGATGCACCCAGAAGGTCAAATGAAAATTAGAAGCCCGCTAAGGGTGAGTTCGATGCTCCATACTCGAGTAACCTCAAATCAAGATAAAAAAGGCTCCAAATTGAGGCATGGAGAGAAATAAAGAAGGTTCGCAACCCACAAGCTGGAGACCGTTGGATCTCTGTGATTCATTATGGAGACATAGGTGTTATTCTATTTTATGACATTATATATAAGAGCGAGGACTATGTCTTAGGAGAGACAAGTTATTCTGGTTTATATTATTACTTGACATGATCGATTAGGATGCATGCATATATGCATGATGACTATATATATATTATGATGTTTCTCCGTTTTATTTTATGTGTATCATATGATAACTTGGTATATGATTAAGATGATGATGAGTTGTTAGATGATCGATTAAAATACTGTTGCCACGAAAATGATATGAAATGATATAGTGTAAAAAAGATGCATATATGTGCATGTAACTCGTGTCTACATTTATAAATATGTTCGACAAAGCACGACGGATGAGATGGTGTAATATATTCGTGACGATGTGCAATATATATGTAACAAATAAATAGAAAAATAGGGGGCAGCAAAATAGGCCATCCAATTTAATGCAAAACCCTAACCCCAAAAATTGCTCAAAAAAACAGCATGAAATAGCTCCGGTTCGTAATACGAACCGGGACTAATACCCTTCCCCTCGCTCCCAGCCCCGCCACGTGGAAGGCCATTAGCCTCGGTTTGGGGTCGAACCGGGACTAATGGTTCAACCGAACCGGGGCTAAAGGCTCTTTTTCTACTATTGCGTGTGAGGCCTTTCAGGTTTCCAATCTCCGCAGGAACACTTTCTGTAAGGTTGTTGTTTCCAAGGGCCAGTACGTCAAGATTATGCATGGATGCCAACTCCCATGGCACCGAGCCGTTATGCATGTTGTTCCTCAGATCAATGACTCGAAGCTGAACGCAAGTGGCCAGCGCCGGCGGGATCTCCCCGCCGATGGAGTTGGTGCTGAAGTTCAGATACCGGAGTTGCATGAGATGTCCGACCTCTGATGGTATGGCACCGTAAAAGCGGTTCTCTTGAAGGCTAAAGCTCCTGATGCTTTGTTTGGTAGAAGTGGATTGGGAATGTTTGAAGAGGAGGGATTGAGGGGATTTGGTGAATCCCTTCCTTCCATCCAATCTATCTATCTATACTTATACTAATTTGTGACTCTCAAAAAATTACCACGTTAATCAGTAAATTAGAACCGTTAATCTCGTGGGTCCGAATTATAACGGTCTAGATTAGCTATGAATTGCCACATTTATTAATAAAAGGGTCATGGTATTTTGAAAGGCTCACGAGATCAGATTCCACTAGCCCTTCATAATTCTTTATCTCCAGTTCTTCACGCAAAGTGAAAATATCCCACCGTCCCTTTTGCCCACCCATGCAAAAAAAAATGCCTTCCTCTCCGTTATCTATCTCTCCCATGGAAGTACGTATTCCACCATCCCTTCCTCTCTCCAATCTCTCTCTCCCCGTTGAAACCAGCCCCTTCCTCTCTCCAATCTCTCTCTCTCCCCCGTTGAAACCAAAGCTATTGCTCTCTCAAACTAATGCAAGCAAGTTGCGCCAAGGATATGCCATGGTGAAGGGGTTACTTCCTCACATTTGTTTTCCCGATCTAGATTTGGTTTGTATCTCACTTACTTTGTTTTGGTTTTTTTTCTTGCCGGTTGATCATCCTATCTTTTCTCCTAAATTCGAATTCAGCTATCTTTTGTTCGGTTATTTTGTCGTGTTGTGCTTAAATTCGTCCTACTTACTTTTTCTTCATTGGATTTTTATTGTACCTGAATCTTCTTCCGTAAAAAAAATCGACACTTCATGCAGATTGACTCATAGCCCATCTATGCCCATCAGGTGATTCAGAGCACAGCTATATCCATCCGGCCCATCAAGTCATTCAAAGCACTGCTATATCCATCAGGCAAGCGTATAATTAGAACTATCGTCTATACGAGAAACATTGCATTCATATACACGTAATTGACCGTATGGTTAACAAGTTCAAGAAATTTATCCAAGATGGTTTAATGAAAATGATTTCAAATTTTAAGGTTATATCTGCACTGATTCTCCGTTTAATTGTTAGGTGACAAGATACTTATTTTCTTGCCCACAATGAAAAATCAAGATAGTAAAGGTCTGAAATAGATCGAAATAGCAGAACCACGTTTCACATTTTCTAGCATGATGTTCCTTCCATAAGAGAGGACTAGAATATTTTCTTTCCGGTACAACTATTTTTTTTAATAATTAATTCCAATGTTTTCTTCATATTAACACCACTTTGCCTTTGGCAGTTGTCGTTGCAGTAGCAGCTTACATCGGACATACCAAACAAACATAGACACTCATGCATGGGATTTCAAAGATTCATGATACTGTGATTCGAATTGAGTGAGTATGTTGAAAGAGCTAAATGACTACACGTGCTAATAGTTACGAATCTTGGAATATACATGGATGAAAAAATTAATGCGACAAGGTCAGCCAAACTGATGACAATTATTTGGGGCGTGTTGTCACCGTAACATCAACAAATGTCAAGAATTTGAAAGGTGTGTGTTCAATAAGGTACAAGTATTGCTTGCTATGTGTATATTTATTGTATTGGACAATTACTATGAAGTGCGCACATACTACTCGCTATCATCTACAAGTGCAACTAGAGTTTATGTGCATCTGAATATCATCAGGTAATCTAATACCTTTGAATGCAACAATTTGGTGCAACCGAAGTTGATTTTCACACAATAAAAAGGAGACCCAAAGTAATGATTTCGCACCTCCTGTGAAGATGAGCTACTGATTGGCAGTATGCGAAAGCATAATTTGCAGGAACATCAGTCGTAGATGTGCATAAATCAATGATTGAAGATGTGCTTTTACTTTATTATTTATACTTGGAACACACTGAGTAGAACTCCGTTGAAGATGTGCTCTTAACTTATTATTTTCTTTGAATAATGTTCTAAATATGATGCTCCCATAAGATTTCTGTCTGGTACAAAGTTGTGGATACAATTTAATAAAGTTCATAGGAAATCCATATGCCAGGATATAGAATTACTGTTTGTAGATGCTCTATGTTAGGGGGTCGTTCTAATTAAAGAGTTGTAGAAATAATGCCGACAAATAAGTAGCTCATAGATTCTTATTTCTTTATATACTATTTCAGATGGTGAAGAATTTAGTGAAGAACGATTGAATGTGGAATCACCTGCTAATTTCCTTACTAAGGCGTGATATGTGCAAAATTCAAAGAACAAGGTAATGATGGTCCCACTGTATATATGGCCTCCCAGGTTTCCTTTTTGGATCAATTACTAGGTGGCATATGTATTAATGTTGTAAGAATTAATTAACATTTTACCACTACTTTTTGTACCTGATACAGAATTATGTATTTTGTTAATTAGGTCATATTTCTTTTGGAAAATGAATTTGTCAGTTAAGAGGAGTTTGACTACCTTTTCAGAAAGTTTTCAGGGCACCGAGTAACGACTAATGTAAGCTTAGATTTGTGTAATGAGATAAATGTAAGATAAAAGCTCTGAAAAACAACATGTAGCTCCTACGCCTCTCCAAGTTTGAAGTTTCTTCTAGATTTTCAGTCATATAAGGTCACAATAAAGAATTTTTATATTTCTAAATAGTGTGTATCTAAAAAATTATTTTAGTACCTTTATTTATTTTCCTATAAAAAAACTAGCCCGTGCAGATGCACGGGTTGACGACTAGTCCTCTTAAATTCTCGGGGTTTTGCTTTCATCAGTCGTTGAGAAGGATCTTGAAACACATACTCCCTCCGTTCCTAAATATAAGTCTTTAAAGAGGTTTCATTAGTGGATTACATACGGATGTATATAGACATACTTTAGAATGTAGATTCACTCATTTTGCTTCGTATGTAGACTCCTAGTGAAATCTCTTAAAAGACTTATATTTAGAAACGGAGGTAGTAGATGGGAAGGGATTGAAGGGGAACGGAGGGGATTCGGTTAAGCAAACCCCTCTTACCAAATAGGCGTCTGAGGTTCTGTGGGGTTTCTGACTCTTTCGGAGATTTTCCTCTCGAAACCTCCTAAATCCCTGTGTGTCAAACGAGGCCTGAGGTAAGTTAGATTACCTGTGGAGGAGGCAATGATGCCAAGAAGGTTGAGCCCACAAAGGTCCAGCGTTATGACACGGCCGCGGCGGCGGCCACGCGTGCCGCAGGCCACCCCGCGCCATTGGCACATAGGGACCGACTGGTTTCCCCATGATTTCAGTGCTTGGGATGGATCTCCTTTGATCAGTGACCTCAATGACATGAGCGCTTGGTGGTCAGTGGCGCTTGTTGTGGCAGTTTCAGCCGTGGACAAGGTGGCTACATGCACGGCATTGGACGAACACGGGAGACAGATCAAGGCAAACATGATAAACTGCATGACAATCATGATCGACATGTTTCAGCCGCAGACGTTCAATGAAAACATGTTGCTCTGATAAGAAGACGAGTCCATCATTTTCAGATGGTCAATGGAAACAAGTTCCTCTCAGACAGTCAATAAAAGCAACTTCTCAACAGCCTCCACTCTCTACTTCGCGTGGGATACTACCAAATTTTCTCTTTTAAGATGATGAGATGGGATGATTGAAGCAAGTTGGTCTTGGTCCAACAACAATTTTAAAGCGTAGATTCACTCATTTTTATTCTGTATATAGTCGTTTAGTGAAATATTTAAAAACACTTATATTTAAAAACGAAGGGAATACTCAATATACTGGCAAAGTCGATGGAATAATTGATCCAGCAATTGCTCTGCGACCCCTGAACCACATCCCCGGGAAGAAGAAGCATGAGATCCAACACAAGCCAAAGAAAGCGACCTAGGCCACGACTCCACGGGAACGTCTGTCCTGGACACGGCGACCGCCGCTCTTCGCAGTCTGACCAACCACGTTCGTCCCGGGATGCGAACCCTTATCTATTTTTCTTTAGGGAAAGCAAACCACTATCTATTTTAAGCAGACATGCATCTCTGAATACGAATACATACAGCTGGTGCGTGGGCTAGTGTGAACCCTTACTGGTAATGGGGTCGTGCATGCGAACCAATCAACCTGAGGTTGGATGGCGCATAAGTAATTTTACCGGAGCCGGGATGTACTACTACATCAGTGCGGTCTCCGTCCGTACAAACTAGTAATTGGAGCCCAAACTCTATACACTGGTAATACAAATGTGGATCCTTTTGCATGCAACAACTTTTGTGAGGGGAACTGACACTTGCATGTAACAGCTTTAGTGAGGGGAAATGACACTTGCATGTAACAACTTTTGTGAGGGGAAATGACACTTGCATGCATGGTACATATATTATCCCTCTCTCTCCCACCGCAAACCTCTATTTAATTTCTTTGGAAATTTTTTGGATGATACGTATGCTTTGAATCTAAACTCTGTTTTTGAAAATAATAATTAAATTCAGGGCAACAAGACCATTGAAACAAGACCGATCTTGGATATATTTTGAACAATTTGAATTGTATAGTTTTCATATTTCAGTTCTAGTTGTATTTCACAAACATCAGTTTCACACATTGAATAAACAACTTGACAAACACATTGAAATATTTTTTCATGTATTTCATAAATACCAGTTTCATATATTTTGAATACTTATTTAAACGTATCTGAAATAACACATTTAACATATTTCCACACACTAAAAAAACAATTTTAGAAAAATGATTTCACTGATTTTAAAAATATCAGTTAAGAAAACAAATTTCACTCGTTCCGAAAATAGATTTTACTAATTTCAAAAAAACACATTACACTCATTTCCAAAAGATATATTTCACTCATTTCAGAAAACACATTACACTTACTCGATTGAAATACTATACTATATTTCACTCGTTTAGGAGAAATCACTTATTAAAAATATAGATCTCAAAACTAATTTCACTCATTTTAGAAAACACATTACTCTCAATTACATTATTTGATTTCACTCAAATTAGAGAAACACATTACACTATGGTATAGGTTTGAGTTGCACGTGGCAAATTTGTGTCTCAAAAACCCTAAAACCACCAATATATATAGGAGGAGGGGAGGGGCTAGCCTTGGGGCACAAGGGCCCCAAAGGTGCGCCGGCCGAAGGGAGAGGAGGACTCCTCCAATTCGGTTTGGGGAAGGAGGAGTCCTCCTCTTCCTTCCCACCTCCCTCTTTCCTTTGGTTTTT
This sequence comes from Hordeum vulgare subsp. vulgare, assembly GCF_904849725.1. Taxonomy (NCBI): domain Eukaryota; kingdom Viridiplantae; phylum Streptophyta; class Magnoliopsida; order Poales; family Poaceae; genus Hordeum; species Hordeum vulgare. The sequence continues at coordinate 502,114,292 of NC_058524.1, read as the reverse complement.
TCACTTGTGGCGCCATAGCCCGCGCCACCCTGGGGTTACTGGGCTCACTCCCGGGTGGGTGGGCCCCTCCTGGAGAACACCCGGAACCAATTCGTCATTCCCGGTACACTATCGGAAATGCCCGAAATTTCCCGGTAACCAAATGAAACCATCATATATATCAATCTTCGTTTCTGGACTCGAAACAACATTCGGTAACCACACATATAACTCAACTATACTAAAACATCATCGAACCTTAAGTGTGCAGACCCTGCGGGTTCGAGAACTATGTAGACATGACCTGAGACACTCCTCGGTCAATATCCAATAGCGGGACCTGGATGCCCATATTGGATCCTACATATTCTCCAAAGATCTTATCGGTTGAACCTCAGTGCCAAGGATTCATATAATTCCGTATGTCATTCCCTTTGTCCTTCGGTATGTTACTTGCCCGAGATTCGATCATCAGTATCCGCATACCTATTTCAATCTCGTTACCGGCAAGTCTCTTTACTCGTTCCGTACTACAAGATCCCGCGACTTACACTTAGTCACATTGCTTGCAAGGCTTGTGTGTGATGTTGTATTACCGAGTGGGACCCGAGATACCTCTCCATCACAGGGAGTGACAAATCCCAATCTTGATCCATACTAACTCAACAGACACCTTCGGAGATACCTGTAGAGCACCTTTATAGTCACCCAGTTACGTTGCGACGTTTGATACACAAAAGGTATTCCTCCGGTGCCAGTGAGTTATATGATCTCATGGTCATAGGAATAAATACTTGACACGTAGAAAACAATAACAACAAAATGACACGATCACATGCTACGTTCAAAATTTGGGTCTAGCCCATCACATGATTCTCCTAATGATGTGATCCAGCTATCAAGTGACAACACTTGCATATAGTCAGAAAACCTTGACTATCCTTGATCAACTGGCTAGCCAACTAGAGGCTTGCTAGGGACATTGTTTTGTCTATGCACCCACACATCTATCTATGTTTTCATTCAATACAATTATAGCATGGATAATAAACGATTATCTTGAAACAGGAAATTTAATAATAACTATTTTATCATTGCCTCTAGGGCATATTTCCAACAGTCTCCCACTTGCACTAGAGTCAATAATCTAGCTCTCACATCACCATGCGATTTACATTGTAATAAATCTAACACCCATATAATTCTGGTGTTGATCATGTTTTGCCTGTGGAAGAGGTTTAGTCAGCGGATCTGCTACATTCAGATCCGTGTGCACTTTGCAAATATTCACGTCCTCTCCTTTGACATAGTCGCGGATGAGGTTGAAGTGTCGTTTGATGTGCCTGGTCTTCTTGTGAAACCTTGGTTCCTTTGCTAAAGCAATGGCACTAGTGTTATCATAGAACCAAGTTATTGGATTTAGTGCGCTCGGCACAACTCCAAGATCCGTCATGAACTGCTTCATCCAGACACCCTCCTTAGCTGCCTCCGAGGCAGCCATGTACTCCGCTTCACATATAGAATCTGCTACGACGCTTTGCTTGGAACTGCACCAGCTTACCGCACCCCCATTAAGAATAAATACTTATCCGGTTTGAGACTTAGATTCATCCGGATCAGTGTCAAAGCTTGCGTCGACGTAACCCTTTATGACGAGCTCTTCGTCACCTCCATAAACGAGAAATATTTACTTAGTCCTCTTCAGGTACTTCAGAATATTCTTGACCGCCGTCCAGTGATCCACTCCTGGATTACTTTGAAACCTGTCTGCCATACTTATGGCCAAGCTGATGTCTGGTCTAGTGCACAACATTGCATACATGATAGAACCTATGGCTGAAGCATAGGGGACGGAACTCATTTGTTCTCTATCTTCCACGGTTGCTGGGCACCGAGTCTTACTTAATTTTATACCTTGTAACACTGGCAAGAACCCCTTCTTGGACTGTTCCACTTTGAACTTCTTCAAAACTTTATCAAGGTATGTGCTTTTTGAAAGTCCTATGAGGCGTCTCGATCTATCCCTATAGATCTTAATGCCTAGAATGTAAGCAGCTTTTCCTAGGTCCTTCATAGAGAAACTTTTATTCAAGTAATCCTTTACGCTCTCCAAAAACTCCACGTTGTTTCCAATCAGAAATATGTCATCCACATATAATATTAGAAACGCCACAGAGCTCCCACTCACTTTCTTTTAAATGCAAGATTCTCCAACCACTTGTATAAACCCAAATGCTTTGATGACCTCATCAAAACGCTTATTCCAACTCCGAGATGCTTGCACCAATCCATAAATGGATCGCTGGAGCTTGCATACCTTGTTTAGCATTCTTTGGATCGGCAAAATCTTCGGGTTGCATCATATACAACTCTTCCTTAATAGAACCGTTAAGGAATGCCGTTTTGACATCCATCTGCCAGATTTCATAATCGAAAAATGCAGCTATTGCTAACATGATTTGGATGGACTTAAGCATCCCTACCGGTGAGAACGTCTCATCGTAGTCAACTCCTTGAACTTGTGAAAAACCCTTTGCCACAAGTCGAGCTTTATAAACGGTCACATTACCGTCCGCGTCCGTCTTCTTCTTAAAGATCCATTTGTTCTGAATAGCCTTGCGGCCTTCAGGTAATACTTCCAAAGTCCACACTTTGTTTTCATACATAGATCCTATCTCGGACTTCATGGCCTCCAGCCATTTGTTGGAATCCGGGCCCACCATTGCTTCTCCATAATTCGCAAGTTCATTGTTGTCTAACAACATGATTGATAAGACGGGATTACCGTACCACTCAGGAGTAGTACGCGATCTTGTTGACCTACGAGGTCTGATAGGAACTTGATCCGAAGTTTCATGATCATCATCATCAACTTCCTCCTCAACTGGCGTCGCTTCGACAGGGGTTTCCCCTTGACCTGTGCCACCATCTAGATGGATTAGATGTTCGACAACCTCATCAAGTTCTATCTTCCTCCCACTCAATTCTTTCGAGAGAAACTCCTTCTCAAGAAAAGCTCCGTTCTTAACAACAAACAATTTGCCCTCGGATTTGAGATAGAAGGTGTACCCAACTGTCTCCTTTGGGTAACCTATGAAGACACACTTTTTCGCTTTGGGTTCCACCTTTTCAGGATGAAGCGTTTTGACATAAGCATCACATCCCCAAACTTTAAGAAACGACAACTTCGGTCTTTTGCCATACCACAGTTCGTATGGTGTCGTCTCAACGGATTTTTATGGTGCCCTATTTAAAGTGAATGCAACTGTCTCTAATGCATAACCCCAAAACGATAACGAAAAATCGGTAAGATACATCATAGATTACACCATTTCTAAGAAAGTACGATTACGACGTTCGGACACACCATTATGCTGTGGTGTTCATGCGGTGTCAACTGTGAAACAATTCCACATTGTCTTAAGTGAGCACCAAACTCGAAACTCAGATACTCACCCCCACGATCAGAACGCAGGAACTTGATCTTCTTGTTAGGATGATTTTCAACTTCACTCTGAAATTGCTTGAACTTCTCAAATGTTTCAGACTTGTGCTTCATCAAGTAGATATATCCATACCTACTCAAATCGTGAGTGAAGGTGAGAAAGTAACGATATCCACTGCGCGCCTCCACACTCATTGGACCGCACACATCGGTATGTATGATCTCCAACAAGTCACTTGCACGCTCCATTGTTGCAGAGAACGGAATCTTATTCATCTTGACCATGAGGCATGGTTTGCACGTGTCAAGTGATTCAAAATCAAGTGACCCCAAAAGCCCATCGGAATGGAGTTTCTTCATGCGCTTTACACCAATATGACCTAAGCGGCAGTGCCACAAAAACATGGCGCTATCATTGTTAACTCTACATCTTTTGGTCTCAATGTTATGTATTTGTGTATCATCGCTATCAAGATTCAATATGAACAATCCTCTCACACTGGGTGCATGACCATAAAAGATAATACTCATAGAAATAGAACAACCATTATTCTCAGACTTAAACGAGTAACCATCTCGCAATAAACAAGATCCAGCTATAATGTTCATGCTTAACGCAGGCATTAAATAACAATTATTTAAGTTCATAACTAATCCTGATGGTAACTGAAGTGAGACTGTGCCGATGGCGATTGCATTAACCTTGGAACCATTTCCCACGCGCATCGTCACTTCATCCTTCGCCAGCCTTCGTTTATTCCGCAGTTACTGCTTCGAGTTGCAAATATGAGCAACATAACCGGTATCGAATACCCAGGCACTACTACGAGAGTTGGTTAAGTCCAAATCAATAACATGTATATCAAATATACCTTATTTTTCCTTGGTCGCCTTCTTATCACCCAAATACTTGGGGCAGTTGCGCTTCTAGTGACCCAGTCCCTTGCAATAATAACACTCTGTTTCAGGCTTAGGTCCAGCCTTGGGTTTCTTCGTCGGATTGGCAACATGCTTGTCGCTCTTCTTGAAGTTACCCTTCTTGCCCTTGCCGTTTCTCTTGAAACTAGTGGTCTTATTGACCATCAACACTTGATTCTCTTTTCGGAGTTCTGACTCTGTGACTTTCAGCATCGCGAATAACTCGCTGGGTGACTTGTTCATCCCTTGCATGTTATAGTTCAACACAAAGCTCTTATAGCTAGGTGGCAGTGATTGAAGAATTATGTCAGTGATGGCCTCTTGCGGGAGTTCAATCCCCAGCTCAGCTCGACGGTTTGAGTACCCAGACATTTTGAGCACATGTTCACTGACAGACGAATTCTCCTCCATCATGCAAGAATAGAATTTATCGGAGGTCTCATACCTCTCTATCCGGGCGTTCTTCTGAAAGATAAACTTCAATTACTGGAACATCTCATATGCTCCATGACGCTCAAAGCGACGTTGAAGTCCCGGCTCTAAGCCATACAAGACTGCACATTGAACTACTGAGTAGTCCTCCTTACGTGTTAACCAAACGTTCAAAACATCTTGGCTAGACGTAGCGGGTGGTTCATCTCCTAGCGCAGCTTTAAGGACATAATCCTGCTTCCCAGCTTACAGGAGCAGCTTTAGATTACGAGCCCAGTCTACAAAGCTGCTTCCATCATCTTTCAAATTAGCTTTCTCTAGGAACGTATTAAAATTCAGTGTTGCTACTGCGTGAGCCATTGATCTACAACACAAATATTGCAAAGTGGACTCAAACTATATTTAATATAATTAGAGTTTAACTAATCAAATTACCGATAAACTCCAACTCAAGAAGTACATCTCTCTAGTCATTTGAGCGGTACATGATCCAAATTCACTAACTCAAGTCCGATCATCACGTGAGTTGAGAACAGTTTCATTGGTAAGCATCTCTATGCTAATCATATCAACTATACGATTCATGCTCGACCTTTCGGTCTCATGTTTTCCGAGGCCATGTATGCACATGCTAGGCTCGTCAAGTTTAACCCGAGTGTTCCGCGTGTGCAACTGTTTTGCACCCGTTGTATGTGAACGGTGAGTCTATCACACCCGATCATCACGTGGTGTCTCGAAACGACGAACTGTCGCAACGGTGCACAGTCGGGGAGAACACAATTTCATCTTGATATTTTAGTGAGAGATCACCTTATCATGCTACCGTCGTTCTATGCAAAATAAGGTGCATAAAAGGATTAACATCACATGCAATTCATAAGTGACAAAATACGGCCATCATCTTGTGCTTCTTGATCTCCATCACTTAAGCACCAACATGATCTTCTTGTCACCGGCGCCACACCATGATCTCCATCATCATGATCTCCATCATCGTGCCGCCATCGAGGTTGTCGTGCTATCTATGCTATTACTACTAAAGCTACGACCTAGCAATATTGTAAATGCATCTGCAAACACAAACGTTAGTTTAAAGACAACCATATGGCTCCTGTCGGTTGCCGTAGCATCGACGTGCAAGTCGATATTAACTATTACAACTTGATCATCTCATACATCCAATATATCACATCACGTCATTGGCCATATCATATCACAAGCATACCCTGCAAAAACAAGTTAGATGTCCTCTAATTTGTTGTTGCATGTGTTTACGTGGCTGCTATGGGTATCTAGTATGATCGCATCTTACTTACGCAAAACCACAACGGAGATGTGCAAATTGCTATTTAATCTCTCTCCAAGGACCGCCACGATCAAAACCAATTCAACTAAAGTTGAAGAAACCGACACCCGCCATTCATTTTTATGCAACGAGTTGCATGTCAGTCGATGAAACAAGTCTCTCGTAAGCGTACGAGTAATGTCGGTCCGGGCCGCTTCAATCCAACAATACCGCCAAATAGAGAAAAGACTAAGGAGGGCAGCAAATTGAACATCAACGTCCACAAAACATTTTGTGTTCTACTCGAGATAACATCTACGCATGAACCTAGCTCTGATACCACTGTCGGAGAACGTTGCATGGGAAACAAAAAAATTCCTACGCACACGAAGACCTATCATGGTGATGTCCATCTACAAGAGGAGATTAGATCTACATACCCTTGTCGATCGCTAAGCGGGAAGCGTCAAGAAACGCGGTTGATGTAGTGGTACAGCTTTGTGATTCAAATCATTGTCGTCCCATGATCCGTCCCACGATCTGTTGCGATCTAGCGACGAACGAACGACAGCTCCGCGTTCAGCACACATACAACTTGATGACGATCTCAGCCTTCTTGATCCAGCAAGAGAGACGGAGAAGTAGATGAGTTCTCCGGCAACGTGATGGCGCTCCGGTGGTGGTGATGATCTACTCCTGCAGGGCTCCGTCTGAACTCCGCAGAAATCCGATCTAGAGGTAAAACTATGTGGTATAGGTTTGAGTTGCACGTGGCAAAGTTGTGTCTCAAAAACCCTAAAACCACCAATATATATAGGAGGAGGGGAGGGGCTAGCCTTGGGCACAAGGGCCCCAAGGGTGTGTCGGCCGAAGGGAGAGGAGCACTCCTTCTCCAATTCGGTTTGGGGAAGGAGGAGTCCTCCTCTTCCTTCCCACCTCCCTCTTTCCTTTTTTCTTTTTTCCTTTGGTTATTTCACTTGTGGCGCCATAGCCCTCTTGGGCTGGCTCCACCAGCTCATTAAGGGCTGGTGCGCCACCCTAGGTGTTGGGGATATTACCTGTGGGTAACCCGCCCTTAATGGGCCGGGTCACCAAAGGGGCGACTCACCATTAGCTACGCGTTCCACGACCCAGGAGCTGAAGGGGTTCAGAAAAATCGTGCGGATGATGGAATATCAAGGAAGCTCCTGATCATGGGGAACACGCCGACTTAGAGATAAGGAAAGCTACCAATAGTAGAATGGCAGGACTTTGTAAACCCTAGGGCCTCGACCTGTATATAAAGGAGAGTCCCAGGGAGAGGTCACGCGAGTTAGAGAGAATTGAGAGCTAGGTCAGGCGAGTTACGCCCTCCTTGTAATCAAAACCATTATCAATCCACACAAAGCAGGACGTAGGCTTTTACCTCCTCACGAGGGGCCGGACCTGGGTAAATCTGAGTCTCGCTTTCGCTCACCCCCTTCGAGTCGCCACCAAGGTGCGATGGCTCCATCTCTAAGTCCTTGCACGAGGACATCTGCCGTGACAAAACCAGAACAGTTGGCGCCCACCGTCGGGCTAGCGCACGGTGGAGTTGAGTTCTTGAAGGGAGCCCTACCAGGGTTAGAAAGCTATGCGGTCGGCATCATGACTAAGAGCCGCCGCTGGAAGTACTACAACTCGCTATGGGAGTCGGAGGCCGATTTCGTCGAATCTGGCTACCGAGTCCCCTTCGGTAGGATCAACGTCTTCATCGGCATGATCGGGACGCCTGTTCCTAAGCCGGACACCTCCACCGACATCGTTGAGCCGGCCAGGTACGTCCTCCCCGTTACACGGCGGAACAAGAGTCACCAGGTTTTCGTCGATTTTACGTAGGGGGACGACGCGCAAGGCGAAGTGGCGGGCCAGGAGATCACCCCTGTCAATTCCGATGGCGAGTCATCCATGGGCGAGATGGAATCGATCCACCCTCTTGAGGAAGGACAGCTCGGGGGCTGTCGTTGGCAATGGACCCCGAAGTCCTCGAGAGGTCTCGCCGGCAAATCGCCATCTACATGGCGGGGTCAGCCCAGCCTCATCAGAATCCAGGTCGCAACAACGAGACCGGGGGAACATCCAAGCCCCCAGCGCAAACCATGACGGAGCTAGCGGCGGAGATAGCCAGCCTTATGGCAACCGCAATCACGTCCGAAAATCAGGAGTTCGTCAACCCCGAGCTAACAAAACTACGGGAGGCGATGGCCAAGGCACAACATGACATGGAAGCAGAAGCCGCCAGGATCGAGACTCAGCGAGCCGCGGTCGCAGTAGAGACGGAGCGGCTGAACACCGAAGGCTGGCAACTCGAGATATAGCAGCGTGCGTCTGATGCCGTTCATCAAAGGAGGCACAATGGGCGCGTCCCGGCCGATTTACACCCAACTCGCCTTTTCGACACTCCGTGCACCCCCGGGGCGGGTCCTGATCGACCTTTACAAACCATCCCGAGGGGAGGAGCGGTTCCACCGCCCAATCCACCGCCGATTCAGCCAATGGACGCCCATGTGACTTGATTCCAGACGCCGCGGGGTCACTTCTGAAATCCCGTCGACAATGTGTTGGCAGCGACCCGCCACGTGGAGTCCCTTCCGATTTACGGAACACCCCGGCCGAGATAGAAGCGAGAAACGCCATCGAGATGCTGAAAACGGCCGTGGTTCAGCACGCACAGTATTCCCATAGCCTTGATCGGCTCCATTCCACGCCTCAGGCAAGTCACACCAGAAGTCGCCATGAGGACTTCCCCGCAGTAACCAGCGGGCCGCGACGACTCCCCCAACACGATCCACTCAGGATGCCCGACACACGAGCCCAGGATATTTTGGATGCAGCGCGAGCCGCACGGCACATGGAGCCCACAGCCGTGGCGGGTCAGTCCTACCCGGCTTACATACCGTCACCGCCCGCGTCCCTGGACGGCGGGGGCAAACACATTGGAGTATCGTGCCTCGCATCGGCTTTGCGCAACGAGCGCATACCGAAGGACTTCAAAGGGACCAAGAAGGATCCCAACTACTCGCCGGATCTTGAGCCCGGGTCATGGATCGAGAGCTATGAACTCACGATGGGTATGCTTGACGTGAGCAAGGCGGTCTGCGCTAAATACTTCACTATGATGCTTGAAGGGACGGCACGCACGTGGCTGAAAAATCTGCCGCCCAACTCCATCAACACTTGGGCAGAGCCGAAGGAGCGCTTCATCAAGAACTTCAGAGGGACCTGCAAGCGCCTAATGACTGTCGTCGACTTACAACAATGCATCCAGCGGCCGGATGAGTCGGCTCACCATTGGACCCGGCGGGTTGCAGAAGCTATTCATTCATCGGAAGGCATTTCGGCGGCTCAGGCGGTGTTGATCCTGGAGAAGAATTGCCATTACGAGCCTCTGGTACCGAAGCTAGGGAGACTTAAGCGAAAGGTACAGGACATGGGCGAGCTAATGGACGCCCTTACCAGGTACGCTAAGTCAGACGACACCAAGGATCCTCGAGAGGGCGACGACAAAAATGGTGCCGCCCGGAAGGGCGAGTTACATAAGGGCCAATCCCAGTTCCAGAACCGGGGTAATAACCACCATGGCGGGCATGGCAAGAAGCGGCAACAAGAGGGTCCTGCTACTGCAATAAAAGACCTTCCAACGGCGCCAGAAACGTGCTGACGGGAGACTGTTCTTGTCTTGATACTCCTCAGCAATGGCACCAGGAATCTTTCTGCTACGGCTACGCCTTAAGGGACTTCCTAGGCAAATATGCAAAGGATTTCCCCCGTGGCCTTGGAGCCTTGCGTTGGTGTTCCCTCGAAGCAGAAAGGGTGATGTAGCGCAGCGGTGGTAAGTATTTCCCTCAGTTTGAGAACCAAGGTATCGATCCAGTGAAGGAGTATCTCAAGTGCCTGCACAAACACAAAAAGCTTGCTCCCAACACTATGAAGGGGTTGTCAATCCCTTATAGATTGTTCGCCAAGTGAGAACTGAAAGCAACAAAGTAACAAAGCAAAGTAAAAGCGAAAGTGGAAACGATAGGTGTGAATAGACCCGGGGGCCGTAGTGTTCACTAGTGGCTTCTCTCATGAAAGTAAGTAGACGGTGGGTGAACAAATTGTTGTCGAGCAATTGATAGAACCACGCCAAGTCGTGACGTCATCTATGGCAATGATTATATCTATAGGCAACACGTCCAAAACAAGTAGACCGATACTTTCTCCATCTACTACTATTACTCCACACATCGACCGCTATCCAGCATGCATCTAGTGTATTAAGTCCATAAGAACAGAGTAACGCCTTAAGCAAGATGACATGATGTAGATGGGCAATCACATATCTACGATAAAGCCCACCTTGTTACCCTTGATGGCAACTACACGATGTGTGCCTTGCTGCCCCTAGTGTTACTGGGAAAGGTCACCACACGGTAAGAACCCAAAACCAAGCACTTCTCCCATTGGAAGAATCATAGATCTAGTTGGCCAAAAAAAACCCAAGACTCAGAGAGACTTACAAGGATATCAAATCATGCATATAAGAAATCAGCAAAGACTCAAATATATATCATAGATAATCTGATCACAAATCCACAATTCATCGGATCTCGACAAACACACCGCCAAAGAGGATTACATCGGATAGATCTCCATGAAGATCATGGAGAACTTTGTATTGAAGATCCAAGAGAGAGAAGAAGCCATCTAGCTACTAACTACGGACCCGTAGGTCTGAAGTGAACTACTCATGAGTCATTGGAGGGGCGATGATGTTGATGTAGAAGACCTCCAACTCCAAAGTCCCCTCCGGCAGGGCACCGGAAAGGGTCTCCAGATGAGATCTCGCGGAAACGGAAGCTTGCGGCGGCGGAAAAGTGTTTTCGTGGATTCCCTGATTTTTTTCTGTATTTTAGGGAATATATAGGCGAATGAGCTAGGTCGGGGGGGCGCCAGGGAGGCCACAAGCCTGCTAGCCGCCGCCCCCTGGTGGCGGCTACACGGCTTGTGGGCTCCCTGTAGCTCTCCTGGCTTGGCCCACAAGCCCCCTGATCTTCTTCCGTTCGGGAAAAATTTATTTCGGGGATTTTATTCCGTTTGGACTCCGTTCCAAAATCAGATCTGAAAAGAGCCAAAACACAGAAAAAACAGGAACTGGCACTTGGCACTGAATTAATAAGTTAGTCCCAAAAAAGATATAAAAGGTACATAAAACATCCAAAGATGACAAGATAACAACATGAAAGCATGAAAAATTATAGATACGTTTGAGACGTATCAGGTCCAACGGAATTCGTTGCTAATACTAATACCGGCAAAGCGAACCCACGTCAGAAGAAGCGGGGCTTTAGTGGTAAGAAACCACGCAACTACCATGAAATACTTAAACACCCGTGCCCGCAGCATGCCACGACCGAAGGACCGGCGACTCACTCGTGGGAAGATTGCTACGTGATGCAGGAATTTCGGGCCGAGGCGCTTAAGAGAAGTCAAGGTGGCGAGAAGTGCCAGCGGCAAGAGCAACCCGGCGCATCCGGGTCACGACAGGTCATGTTCGGAAGTTTTCCTAACCAAGGACCACAGGGCGGGTCGCGGCACAATGCTGGCCAATACCAAGTTCATAACCAGCAGTACCACCCGTCGGGAGTGTTCCAACAACCCCCCCCCCCCCCCCCCCCGCAAGGAGACCCTCTGCGGGAGGAGGATTGGGGCGGGTTCCAAAATAACCCCAAACAGTTGAACAACGAGCAGTGCCACGTGTTCACCACCAACACCTGTAAACGGTATCACAAGGTGAAGCATAGAACTTTCGTAGCTGAGCCGGCGCTCCCTCGATACCTTCACTGGTCAGAGCAACCCATAACGTGGAGCCGGGAAGACCATCCACCCCGAGTCGACAACCCTGGAGACTTAGCCCTAGTCGTTGGTCCCCAAGTCAGGGGATACACCCTCTCCAAGGTCCTCATGGACGGGGGTAGCAGCATCAACATCCTGTATTTCGACACTTTCCGGCGGATGAACCTCTTAGAGAAGGACCTGATGCCATCATCCATGGTCTTCCACGGTATTGTCCCCGGTAAGTCGGCGTACCTGACTGGGCGGGTTAAGCTTAATGTGGCTTTTGGCACGGAGTCGAACTACAGGAGCGAGTCCCTCCTGTTCGAGGTAGTCAAAATCAAGAGCCCCTATCATGCGCTGTTTGGACGGCCGGCTTACGCCAAGTTTTTGGCCCGCCCATGCTATGTTTATCTCAAACTCAAGATGCCTGGACCCAAGGGTCCCATTACCGTCCACGGCGACAGGAAGATAGCCCAAGAGTGCGAAGAAGGAGATGCGGCTTATGCCGAGTCAGCTTGCGCGGCCGAGGAGCTCAAGTTTCACCAATCCCACGTCGACCCAGCGGACATGACGCTGCTCAAAAGGCTGACTATCGAGTCTGAGCCGCCCCTCAAGTTTAAACCAACGGACGACACCAAGGTTATCGATCTTACGCCAGCCGACTCCACCAAGTAGTTCACTATTGGGGCGGGCCTCGACCCCAAATAGGAAAGAACGCTCATCGAATTCATCCTTGAGAATCAGGACATCTTTGCATGGAAACCTTCTCACATGCCGGGTGTACCGAGAGAATTCGCTGAGCACCATCTTAATACTGACCCTAAAGTTAAGCCAGTGCGGCAGTGCCTTCGCAAGTTTAATGAAGAATGTCGTAATTCGATTGGAGAAGAAGTAGCCCAGCTCCTTGCCGCTGGGTTCATCATCGAGGTTTTCCACCCGGAATGGCTAGCTAACCCGGTCCTGGTGCTCAAGAAGAACGGTACTTTCCGCATGTGCATTGATTACACTGACCTTAACAGAGCCTGCCCGAAGGATCCGGTCGCCCTTCCCCGCATTGATCAGATTATTGATTCGACGGCGGGTTGCGAATGTGTGTGTTTCTTGGATGCTTATTCGGGATACCACCAGATAAAGATGGCGGTGGCGGATCAGGAGAAGACATCCTTCATAACCCCGTTCGAAGCTTTCTGTTACGTGTCCATGCCGTTTGGGCTCAAGAGTGCGGGGGCGACTTACCAGCGCTGCATCCAAAACTGCTTACACAGCCAGCTAGGCCGTAACGTCCATGCTTACGTGGACGACATCGTGGTCAGATCTCACCGCAAGGAGTCGCTCTTCGAGGATCTTAAAGAAACCTTCGACAACCTGCGTGTTTACCAGATGAGGCTTAACCCCACCAAGTGTGTTTTTGGTGTCCCTACGGGGAAGTTATTGGGTTTCTTGGTATCAGAACATGGCATCGAGGCCAACCCGGAGAAGATTGAGGCAATTACTTCACTTGGGAAACCAGTCAACATTAACCAGGTGCAGCGCATGGCGGGTCGAATCGCGGCCTTGAGCCGTTTCATAAGTCGCATTGGGGAGAAGGCCATCCCTCTCTACCAGCTGCTCAAGAAAACCGATCATTTCGTATGGACGGATGAGGCCAACGAAGCCTTTGAAGCCTTGAAGCGGCAATTAGCTAACCCGCCAGTGTTGGCAGCTCCGGCAGGCAAGGAACCTATGCTCTTGTACATTGCGGCCAATTCCAAAGCAGTCAGCATGGCGGTAGTTGTCAAGTGAAAGGAAGAAGGAAAGGAATACCCCGTCCAGCGACCGGTGTATTTCATCAGCGAGGTCCTCACCCTCTCCAAGCAACGCTACCCACATTGGCAAAAGTTGGTTTTTGGGGTATTCATGGCGAGTCGAAAGCTGAAACATTACTTCCAGAAACACCCGATCATGGTTGTCAGCTCCGCCCCCCTCGGCGGCATCATACAGAACTGAGAGGCTACTGGACGGATTGCCAAATGGGCCATCGAGCTTGGACCCCATCAGGTGCGGTATACGCCTCGGACAGCTATCAAATCTCAAGCACTCGTGGACTTCATCAATGATTGGACCGAGTTACAAATCCCGGAGAAAGACCAGATCTTACATATTGGACCATCTATTTCGATGGGTCCAGACAGTTGGAAGGCTCGGGGGCTGGTGTCGTGATAACTTCACCTCGAGGTAACAAGTTTTACTATGTCCTCCGGCTCATGTTCTCGTGTACCAATAATGCAGCAGAATACGAAGCTTTGCTCCATGGTTTGCGACTCGCTAAGGAGATGAACCTCACACGGGTGAGATGTTTGGGCGATTCAGATTTGGTGGCGCAACAGGTTTCTGGCACCTGGGATTCACGAGACCCTCTGATGGCGGCTTACACACGAGCTGTGTCAGATGTGGCAGGTCATTTCAATGGCTATCAAGTGGATCACATTGACCGATGGCTTAATGAAGCAGCGGACGCTCTTTCCCGCCTTGGTTCGTAGCGTAAGCCGGTTCCTCCCAATGTCTTTTTGGATATATTACATAACCCTTCAATAAAACTGCCTTTGGAGGAAGATTTAGCGGTACCAGACCCCGAATCTCAACTCGTGGCGGTTCTTCACGCTACTCCTGACTGGGCGATTCCCTACATGGCGTATCTAACTAGAGGCGAGTTACCTGCCGACGAGTTGCTAGCTCGCCAAATTGTCCGTCGGTGCAAATCCATGGTCATACACAATGGCGGGTTACACAAACAAAGCACCTCAGGGGTATGTCAAAGATGTGTTTCTTCTGAAGAAGGATGTATGATTCTCAATGAGATTCATGCGGGCGATTGTGGTCATCATGCTGGGTCCCGATACTTGGTTTCTAAAGCCTTCACACATGGGTTTTATTTGTTAACGGCTCACGCAGATGCACAGGAGATCGTTCGCCGATGTAATGGATGCCAAAAGTTTGGACGCCAGATGCATGTACCAGCTTAGGAATTGCCGAAGATACCAATCACTTGGTCGTTTGCAGTCTGGGGGATTGATATGGTCGGTCCCTTCAAAATGTATTCCAACAAAAAAACTCATCTGTTGGTGGCGGTTGACAAATTTACCAAATGGGTGGAGGCAGAACCTGTTAGCAGTTGTGACGCTGATACGGCCGTCAAATTCTTGAAGAAGCTGATTTTCAGGTTCGGATATCCACATGGTATCATTACTAACAATGGTACTAACCTATCCAAAGGCGCAATGCAAGAGTTCTGTTCATGAGAGCATATCCGGCTTGATGTTTCCTCGGTTGCACATCCCCAGTCCAATGGACAAGCAGAGAGGGCGAATCAGGAAATATTACGGGGGATCAAGCCTCGGCTCATGGTACCTTTGGAACGCACACCGGGATGTTGGGTCGAGGAGTTTCCATTAGTACTATGGAGTATCAGGACGACTCCAAACCGCTCCATGGGTTTTACTCCTTTCTTTCTGGTCTATGGGGCAGAAGCGGTGCTACCAAGTGACATCAAACATGATTCCCCACGAGTCGCTGCCTACGTAGAGCAGGATAATGAGTTGGCGCGACAAGACTCACTGGATGCTTTGGAGGAGGAACGTGACTTGGCCGCGTCACGGTCGGCGATTTACCAACAAGACTTGCGACGCTACCATAGTCGCCGGGTCAAGAGTCGAGCTTTCCAAGAAGGCGACTTAGTGCTTCGTTCGATTCAAGATCATACTGGTATGCACAAGCTATCACCTCCATGGGAAGGACCGTTTGTCGTCAGCAAGAATCTTCAGAACGGCTCATACTATTTGATGGATCTTCGACCAGATCGACCAACTACGGAGGTTGAGACAACTCGCCCCTGGAACATAGGCCATCTGCGGCCTTACTACGCTTAGAGCCATCAGCTCCCTCTTTTTTCTTTATCAATTTTTAGCAAATTGTAATCCATGAATTATGAAAGCAATAAAGCCGGCACCCACGAATTTCGGGGTCCTTTGTCGTTTCAGCTTTTGAAAGCATGAGTTTTATTGTTCTATAAGTCGCCCAAACATGGGCGCTATCAAAGTCAAAGAGCGTAAGTCGCCATGCTGCACTTGCTTCAAAACTGGGCTTTGATAACCGCCAAACAGGGCCAACATTGCCAAGTCGCACGGTCCAAACATAGGCGCCTTATATGGTTTTGATAATTAAACCGGCATACTTAGGGGCTACTAGTCCCCAAGTCATTTTGCAGTAAGAGCGTATATGCTTCTGTAATCCTATGCCTGGTTTCTTCCTAAACCATAGGTCACTTGGGGGCTTCCACTCATTGAGTTCAGCCTGAATACCCTCTTGGCTAGCGAAAAATTACCTCATTACAAATGGTTATACTGGACAGTGTGTTGAACAAGTCGCCACATGGACCTATGTACTCGAGGCGAGTCAATCCGTTATTTGGACCCTGAACTCGCCTTGGTTAAAACGTAAAAGGTACCAGCCAGAGTCACACATGGAAAATAGAGAAACCATTGGTTCATTGAACCTGCTTCACAGAAGCTTGACTCGCGCCTGATCAGCCGGTCTAAAACAACAAGGCTTTTTTGCAAAAGCTACCTAAGGGTAGCACTAGAGTTTTGCAAACTCGTCTTATCCTATCGAAACTCATTGAGTCGATAATTTTTTTACTTTGAGCCGGCTTTGATTATAACTCGCCCCGGCTCATATTCCTCACCGTAACCCGGGGGCTGATTTATTTCTCGCCATATCCCGGGGGCTGATTTATCTCTTGCCATGATCCAGGGGGCTCGTTTATTCCTGGCCATGCACTTACTGACTCGGCTGCTGTTTTTCCTAACATACCAGGAACTTTTTTGAGACATTTCTTTGTTTATCAAACAAGTTGCACGCGAGTCATGCATAAGATTCAAGGATTACAAGTGGTTTCATCCAAAAAAAATACGGCATGTTTGGTGTTACACACACACTAGCACGACTATTACATGGCTCACATGGCCAGAATGGGTATCATCCCCCAGCAAAGGAAGGATCCATGGGCGAGTCAGGCCGCCGCCGAGTCGCCTTGTCTTGAGCTCTCCCCGCCTTCAATTCGTAAGTCGACCAGCTTCCAGTTACACTTGGACAAGGCAATGAACTCGTCTTCATCATCAAGGAAGAGAGATAGGTCCAAGTCAAGATCAAAAGGATTCTTGGGACGACTAGGAACCAGGCTAGCAGTTTCATATGGAGGAGGCGTCACCTTCTTTTTGTTCTCGTCATAGGCAGCTTGGTACTTGTTCAGTTCCAAACTGGCTGCCAGTTGAGTCGCCGCATAGCGAGATTCTACGATGGTTCGGTGATAGACCGTCTCGGTGAATTCTGACCCGTCATCTTTTAGCTCGGGGTAGCCGGCGACTATTTCTTTGGTTTTGAGCTCCGGGGCGTAAGCTAAGCACCGACTCAGGGTGTTCAACACACCCTTTCGGGTGGCTGATCTTTTTAACTCCTCTATTTGAGGAGGCAGCGTAGACAAGAAGCCAAGCATCTGCTTGATGGTCATTACTGGTCCCTTGTTGCCCATCACTGTCTTGATCGATAGCACGCCCCCGGTGTATAGCTGCTCAACAAAGGTATATATGGCTTTTAATTTCAGCAGGCAGTCGTCCGGAAGATTGGCGGCTCACGCACCTGCAAAGGGTACATCAGTATTCAATAATATTTTGATACCAGATTAGTTAGTCAAAACAAGTTAAAGGATAAAGCTTACCAAACATGGCAACTGTCATATTGGACACATGCTTTTTAAGCCGGTCAGCTCTTGTTGGGCGGCTTCCAATTTCCCCTCTGCCTGCTCAGCACGCTTCAGGATGGCGGCTTGATCGGCCTTGGCCTTCTTCTCAAAAAAATTCTGGTCGGCTTTCATCTTTTCTAGATCAGCCTGCAACAAGCGGAATTTCGTCT
Organism: Hordeum vulgare subsp. vulgare; assembly: GCF_904849725.1. Lineage (NCBI taxonomy): Eukaryota > Viridiplantae > Streptophyta > Magnoliopsida > Poales > Poaceae > Hordeum > Hordeum vulgare. The sequence continues at coordinate 502,096,449 of NC_058524.1, read as the reverse complement.
CTAACTCACAGTGGGCATCCTGTTGTTCAGCCAAGTTTTTCTTTAAATCGGCTACCGCCGACTCAGTCTGTGCCATAGACTCCTGCACATCAAATTTGGGGAGACAAGTCTCAGAATTTTTGTAAGCAATACTCCTGACACTTGGGGGCTAATGTATGATTTTTATCAAAATCATACCGTATGCAAGACCCGACTCATCTTCTAAAAGATGACCCGTCCCTTGGGGGTTACAGGTTGCAGTTTTTTCTAAATACAAGATCCGGCTCATCTTCCAAAAAGATGACCCGGCCCTTGGGGGCTACAGGTTGAAGTTTATCTGATACAAGACCCGGCTCATCTTCCAAAAAGATGACCCGGCCCTTGGGGGCTACAGGTTGAAGTTTTTCTAATACAAGACCCGGCTCATCTTCCTACAGATGACCCGGCCCTTGGGGGCTACAGTTTGGAGATTTTTTTCTACTACAAAGACCCGGCTCATCTTTCAAAAGATGAGCCGGCCCGTGGAAGGCTAATGGGTGCAGGAAAATACATCAACACGCCTCATGTTTGGTCCTCATAAGGCGGAGCAAGCTTTTGTTCAGTTCAAAATCCCTCTCCAGATGACTTGTGAAGCTGGAGCAAAGCTGGTCGAATTCCAGCTTCTCATATTGGGGGAGCTTGAGGGGTTTTGCATCTTCATCAGGGGAAAGGTGAGTTGCCTTGGAAGTATGTTTGGAAAGCACGGCAGTTGGGGGAGTGGAGTAGCCAATGCCAGTAATCACGACGTCTGGATCGTCAGTCGCCTTGAGAGGGCTTGGCGGGTTACTCTGACCAGCGGTTGATGACCCACAAGTATAGGGGATCAATTGTAGTCCTTTCGATAAGTAAGAGTGTCGAACCCAACGAGGAGCAGAAGGCTCTGATAAACGGATTTCAGCAAGGTACTAACTGCAAGCACTGAAAGTAGCAGTAACAAGTGATTGTGTAGCGAGGTGAAACGCAGTGAGCAAAAAGTAAAGTAACAAGTAGTAGAAACGGTGCAGCAAGTGGCCCAATCCCTTTTGTAGCAAGGGACAAACCTGAACAAAGTCTTATAGGAGGAAAAACGCTCCCGAGGACACACGGGAATTTCTGTCATGCTAGTTTCATCATGTTCATATGATTCGCGTTCGTTACTTTGATAGTTTGATATGTGGGTGGACCGGCGCTTGGGTACTGCCCTTACTTGGACAAGCATCCCACTTATGATTAACCTCTCTCGCAAGCGTCTGCGACTACAAAAGAAGAATTAAGACAAAGTATAACCATAGCATTAAACTAGTGGATCCAAATCAGCCCCTCACGAAGCAACGCATAGACTAGGATTTAAGCTTCTGTCACTCCAGCAACCCATCATCTACTTACTAGTTCCCAATGCCTTTCTCTAGGCCCAAATATGGTGAAGTGTTATGTAGTCGACGTTCACATAACACCACTAGAGGAAAAACAACATACAACATATCAAAATACCGAACGAATATCAAATTCACATGACTATTATCAGCATGACTTATCCCATGTCCTCAGGAACAAAAGTAACTACTCACAAGACATAATCATAATCATGACCAGCGGTGTAATGAATAGCATCAAGGATCTGAACATAAACTCTTCCACCAAGTAATCCAACTAGCATCAACTACAAAGAGTAATCAACACTACTAGCAACCTTAGAAGTACCAATCGGAGTTGCGAGACGAAGATTGGTTACAAGAGATGAACTACGGATTGGAGAGGAGATGGTGCTGATGAAGATGTTGATGAAGATGCCTCCCCTCCGATGAGAGGAGTGTTGGTGATGACGATGGCGACGATTTCCCCCTCCGGGAGGGAAGTTTCCCCGGCAGGATCGTCCTGCCGGAGCTCTAGATTGGATCTGCTCAAGTTCCGCCTCGTGGCGGCGGCGAAACCACGAAAAAGCTCCCTTTTGATTTTTTTTCCAGACCAGGACGCTTCATATAGCAAAAGAGGGGGGCTAGTGGGCCTTTAGGCAGCCCACAAGCTTGCCCACCGCCACAAGGGGGTGGTGGCGGAGTGGGGGCTTGTGGAGCCCTGGTGGGCCCCCTCTGGTAGTTCTTTCGCCCAGTATTTTTAATATAATCCAGAAAAAATCCATGTAAATTTTCAGGGCATTTGGAGATGTGCAGAATAGTGGACTAGGATTTGCTCCTTTTCCAGTCCAGAATTCCAGCTGCCTGAATTCTCCCTCTTCAGATAATCCTTGCAAAATAAGAGAGAAAAGGCATAAATATGGTACCACAAGTAATATAACAGCCCAAAAAGCAATAAATATCAACATGAAAGCATCATGCAAAATGGACGTATTAGCGGTCTCCTTCAAAATGACGGGCGAGTCATCCCGGGCATCGGGAATATCGCCCACAGGAATATCACAAGCTGCCGTTTGCTCCTCATCAGTCTCAGGAATAGAGGTGCTCGTGCCTAAGGCATCATATGTTCGGAGAACAGAAGGAGAGTCGCCGGTTTTTCTTCTCTTCGCTTGTGCCCTGCGACAAAAGCACCAAGGTCAAAAGCACATATCATTGTTTAAGAAAAATTTGGGTTAACAAAGAAGACTTACCCTTGCACACGAATCATCGGTGGGGGAGCAGATATTGCCGAGTCGCCGGATGTGGGTGGAGAAGTCTGACAGAACAAAGACTTGAAATTCACAAACTGGTGAGTCATATTTCACACGACAAAAGGTATAATAAAACAAGAATGTACCTCGCTGGTGTGTTTCCGACCGGTTGTCTTCTCGGGCAGTCCGGTTATCAAGTCGCCAAAGCGACTACGGGCCTTGCACGAGGGGGTAAATCTTGCTTTATTCAAAAGGAAATCAGGGTCCATATAAGCATGCGGGTGAGACATGGGCACTTTTCTGCAGATCCGCTTGGCTGGTCTAGGGGAAGGAGAAGGTGAGTCAAAAGAAATGGAAATTACCTCGATGCATCATTCTTGCGCTCATCATCGTCACCCTACACATAAGGATGTATGGTGTAAACTTAAGTCGGAACACATAGATAAGGAGCAAGGGAAAACCTTACCTCTGAATGTGCCTCGTCTGCATGTGAGTCGCCAACAAAAGATGAATCTTTTGTGGCGACTTTCTTTTTGCTCACCGTCTTCTTCTTTTTTGGTGGCACCTTGGTGAACTTTGGGGCGGCCGTTTTGGGGCCCCTCCGCCAAAACACATCGGTTTTCTGATGGATGAAGGAAAATCTTAAGCCATGAACGTTGTTAAGCATAAATAAGACAAAGGTCGGCTTGGACTCTTACTGGTGGCACCGGATTGGCGCAGCACAAGGCTTTAAGACCAATCTTGGTGCATTCTTCCAGAGACTCGCCGGTCAGTTTCTTGATAACTCCGACAATTTGTTCTCCGAGAGTCTGTGGCGACTGGCACACTGTGGATGGTCTAATGTGCCGTCGTAATCATACATGAGCCCGTCACAGCGGCTCAGGGAGAGGATGTTCCATTCTATCCAACAACGGAATAGGTCGATTCCGATGAGCCCGTTGTTGTTCAGAGACTTCAACTGAGCGAAGATTGGGATAAACTCCGACTCTTCTTCTTCTGTGAGCTTATCGGGAAATTTGAAGTCCATGGGAAAGTGGTCTGCTCTGAAACCCGGGAGAGGGTTCTCGCCTGGTGGAGAAGTGTCCCGACAGTAGAACCATGACTCGGCCCAGCCTTTGGGATGGCTGGGAAAAAGAACTGTCGGGAATCCACTTTCACGGCATCTTTGGATGTTAACCCCTCCGAGCTCGTGGTTGGGACCGTTGGGAAATTCGGTTTGGAGGTTTAGATGGAAAAAGTTCCAGAATAGGGGGACCATGGGTTCTCTCTGTAAAAATACTTCACAGAAGACCTGGAATTGGCATAAGTTGCTGATGGAGTTGGGTCACAGATCTTGAGGATGGACGTTGAGGAAATGAAGGACGTCCCAAAAAAACTTTGACCCGGGCGGCTTAAAACCGCGCTCAAGGTAATCGGTGAAGATTACTACTTCTCCTGGAGCGGGGTTGGGGGTCAGCTCGCCCGGGGCGGTTCTCCAACCAATCATTTCCTTGCTGTCAAGGAGACCCGCCTTAACAAATTTCTCAAGCGTGGCATCGTCGATTTTGGTTGGTAACCAGTCACACTTCGTAATGGACATGACTACAAAAAAGGGGGAACAAGGCGACTCAGTAAAAGACTAGGAGATGTTCTAACCTGCTGGTATGGACCTACGGTGTACACAAAAGATTTGCTAACCCGCCAAACAGTTGACGTGCATCATTTGGGCGATCTACGAGTATATCTTCAAGGGTGTTCTAACTCGCCCTTCAGGTTGGGAGAGAAGGTATCATGGCTATAGTAATGAAACTAAGTCGCTATGAAGACTGAAGCTAAACGGCGACTCTGAGAAGTGTTCTTCTCCTTAGAAATATTCTCAACAGGTGAACAAACATTTTTCTACACATGGGCAGTAAACTGTGGATCTACGGACGGATTTAAATAGAAGGATATTGCCTGAAATAATGGTGATGAACTATGTACATGACGCGGCTACAGCGTTGGTGAGCAGTATGTAGGTTTAAACTAGCAGAAGGACATGATTAAATGGCCTAAGCCTAGTGCTAAAGTAGTTAAGGGTGTTCATCGCATTATGAAGCTAGCTCGCAAGAGGCTACGGTCATGGTGTTCTCGGCCTAACCCTAAGTAGGGGTAGGTGTGTACCTATGAACAGGAGATCGTCGCCGGCGCGAATGCTCGGTGCTTCGTGCTTCTTGGCGCCCGGAAGGTCACAGTCGATGGAGAAACTCCAGGAGCCGGAGATGACGTCGGGGCGCTGGTGCTTGGAGACGGCGCGGGGGTGCTCGCGCTCGGAGACGAAGTGCACGAGGAAGACGAAGACGAGCTGGAGGTTGGTGACGGGGTTTCTTCCCCCCCCCCCCCACTTCCCTTGTTATTTAAAGGGCAGGAATGGAAAATGAGGTTGTCGAGGCAGAGATCGAGGCGACAAGTCAGAGATCGCGATGATGGTGCCTAGATTTTCGGGATAAGCAATTATGGGCAAAAGATCCGTCGACGGTTACAGTGTTAGGAGCCCTGGAACCAAGGGGATGAGGTGACGCCACTTAATACTACATTGCCACTCAGGTTAAGTACAATGGATGGCGACTTAACATTCACTGGGGGTTATAAATGAAGAGAGTCGCCCCAAGTTGATGGGAGTTTATTGACACGAATGAATTCACGACAATCTGGGGCCTAATGTTGGGGATATTACCTGTGGGTAACCCGCCCTTAATTGCTCGGGTCACCAAAGGGGCGACTCACCATTAGCTACGCGTTCCACGGCCTAGGAGTTGAAGGGCGGTTCAGAAAGATCGTGCGGATGATGGAATATCAAGGAAGCTCCTCATCATGGGGAACACGACGACTTAGAGATAAGGAAAGCAAGTCCGAGGGAGTCCCTAGGCGAGTCCCAGGGAGAGGTCAGGCAAGTTAAAGAGAATCGAGAGCTAGGTCAGGCGAGTTACGCCCTCCTTTAATCGAAACCATTATCAATCCACACAAAGCAGAACGTCGGCTTTTACCTCCTCACGAGGGGCCGAACCTGGGTAAATCTAAGTCTCGCTTTCGCTCACCCCCTTCGAGTCGCCACCAAGGTGCGATGGCTCCATCTCTAAGTCCTTTCACGGGGACATCTATCGTGACAAAACCACGACACTGGGGTTACTCGGCTCACTCCCGGGTGGGTGGGCCCCTCCCGGTGAACACCCGAAACCCATTCGTCACTCCCGGTACACTGTCGAAAATGCCCAAAACTTTTCGGTAACCAAATGTAACCATCTTGTATATCGATCTTCATTTCCGGACCATTCCAGAAACCCTCGCGACGTCCATGATCTCATCCAGGACTCCGAACAACATTCGGTAACCACACATATAACTCAAGTATACTAAAACATCATCGAACATTAAGTGTGCATACCATGCGGGTTCGAGAACTATGTAGACATGACCCGAGACACTCCTCGGTCAATATCCAATAGCGGGACCTGGATGCCCATATTGGATCCTACATATTCTCCGAAAATCTTATCGGTTGAACCTCAGTGCCAAGGATTCATATAATCTCGTATGTCATTCCCTTTGTCCTTCGGTATGTTACTTGCCCGAGATTCGATCGTCGGTATCCGCATACCTATTTCAATCCCGTTACCGGCAAGTCTCTTTACTCATTCCGTAATACAAGATCTCGTGACTTACACTTAGTCACATTGTGTAACGCCCCAGATGTAATCCTTTCCATATTTGAACCTTTCCTATTTTGGAAACCATGTTGTGGATGTTATAAGAGTTATCATTTCATGTGGCTTTATTTTGTGTCTTCATCTTGCATCATGGCATTCATTGCATTCATGGCAGTCCCATTGTGTTGATGTTGCTTGATCATCATGAGTGCCAATGTGATTATGAAAGCTAGTGTGCTTGTTTTGATGTTGTGGTGTTTTCAAAACAGTGATGTTTCAAACAAGGTTTCAAGAAAAACCTTCTCCGTTAATATTTGAACTTATGATTTAACTTTGTTTAAACCTATTTTGAAAATGTTGATCATTTAGTGTTTTATCTTGTGTTTGAAGGGGTGTTGTCTTGGGGTTTTTAAACTTAAGTCATATAGGGTTTTTATTAACAAAACAGCATATTAAATCATGTTTTGAATATAATTTAGTTGCTCCAAAAATCAGTTCTGTATTTTATTTCAATAGGGCATAATTCCCTTATGCCCTAAGTATTTTCTATTTTATTTTTTCAAACCCCTCTATGGATTTGGGCATTTTTGTTTGTGTGTTGTTTATTTTAAAAAGAGAAAACATTTTGTTTCTTATTCAGAGAGGCCCAGGTGGGCTGGCTCCCTCCTCTTACCTGGACCTTGCCCATTTCTTCTTTCCTTCGCGCAGAAGCCCGCTCGGCGCTTGATAACCCACAAGTGTAGGGGATCGCAACAATTTTCGAGGGTAGAGTATTCAACCCAAATTTATTGATTCGACACAAGGGAAAGCGAAAGAATATTCTCAAGTATTAGCAGCTGAGTTTGTGAGTTTCAACCACACCTGAAAGATTAGTGTTTGCAAGCAAAGTATCAGTAGCAAAGTGGTATAATAGCAACGGTGCCAGAAAAAGATCTGTTGACGGCAGACTGTTCCTAACTTGTTGTATCAATGGCGCCAGTAAATAGCACGTGGACGGGGAACTATTCTCCCCTGGCAACAACTCCAGAGAAGTCTTGCAACAAGTAACAACAAAGTAGCAAGTAACACCAGTAGTGACAGCAGTAGCAAGGAACAACAGTAGCAACAGTAGCAACAGAGTAACAGCAATAGCAACAGTAGTAGCGACAAAGTAACGTAGCAAGGACCAATAGTAAAAGACTCGTAGGCCATGGATCGGTGATGGATGAGTATGCCGGATGTGATTCATCATCTAACAACTATAACACGGAGAGATATGTAACTAGCTCCCGTTCGTCAATCTAATGTAGGCATGTATTCCGTATGTAGTCATACGTGCTTAGGGAAAAGAACTTGCATGACATTTATTGTCAATCCCTCCCATGGCAGTGGGGTCCTAATGGAAACTACGGGATATTAAGGTTCTCCTTTTAATAAAGAACCGGACCAACGCATTAACACTTGGTGAATACATGAACTCCTCATACTATGGTCATCTCCGGGAGTGGTTCCAACTATTGTCACTCCGGGGTTGCCGGGTCATAACACATAGTAGGTGACTACAACTTGCAAGATAGGATCTTAAGCACATAATATATATTGGCGACAACATAATAGGTTCAGATCTGAAATCATGGCACTCGGACCCTAGTGACAAGCATTAAGAATGGCAAAGTAGTAGCAACATCAATCTCAGAACATAGTGGATACTAGGGATCAATCCCCGTCAAAACTAACTCGATTACATGATAGATCTCATCCAACTCATCACCGTCCAGCAAGCCTACAATGAGATTACTCACGAACAATGAAGAACATCATGGAATTGTCGATGGAGGAAGGTTGATGATGACGATGGCGACGATTTCCCCTCTTCGGAGCCCAGAACGAACTCCAGATCCGCCCTCCAAATGAAGAATAGGAGGTGGCGGCGCCTCCGTATCGTAAAACGCGATGAATCCTTCTCTCTGATTTTTTTCCGGGCGAGATGGAATAAATAGAGCTGAGTTTGGAGGCGGTGGCTCCACGTGGGTCCCACAAGCCCTCACGGCGGGGCCAGGGGGTGGTCGCGGCCCCCTGGGCTTGTGGCCCACTCACACGCCCCCTCCGATGGATCTTTGCACAGGTATTTTTTCATTAATTCCAGAAAAATTCTCCGTAAATTTTCAGGACATTCCGAGAACTTTTATTTTTGCACAAAAACAACACCATGGCTATTCTGCTGAAAACAGCATCAATCCGGGTTAGTTCCATTCAAATCATGCAAATTAGAGTCCAAAAAAGGACAAAAGAGTTCGGAAAAGTAGATACGACGGAGACGTATCAACTCCCCCAAGCTTAAAGCCTTGCTTGTCCTCAAGCAATTCAGTTGACAAACTGAAAGAGACAAAAGAAAAACTTTGACGAACTCTGTTTGATCTTGTTGTTGCAACTATGTCCAACTCATAACCAGAATTTCAGCAAGATCACAAGCAAACCACATAAGCAAATGACATCTAGGTCTCACGGTAAACTCATATCAATGGCATAATCAACTAGCGAGCAAATAATAATAAGCCTCAAATGTCAACACTTTAATCAAAACAATATGAAGCAGTACGAAGAGATGGTATCTCGCTAGCTCTTTCTGAGACCGCAAAACTTAAATGCAGAGCACCTTCAAAAACCAAGGGCTGACTAAACATTGTAATTCAAGGCAATGAAGATCCAGTCACAGTCATACTCAACATAGTTAAAAGCAAAGCATAAAAATGACAGAGGTGCTCTTTAATTGGTGCTTTTGTAAGAGGAGGATGACTCAACAGGAACATAAATAGACATGCCCTTCGCAGAGGGAAGCATTGATTTGCAGAGGTGCCACAGCTCAAGCTTTTAAAACAGAGATAATAATTTTGGGTGGCATGCTTTCATTGTCAACGCAATGACTAAGAATTATCAACATCTTCCACTCTACACATGCTATAGGCGGTTCCCAAACAGAAAAGTAAAGTTTTGACTCCCCCACCACCAATCAATCACACTCCACGGCTAGCCGAATCCTCGGGTACCGTCCATACCAACATCAATCCTGGGGGAGTTTTGTTTGTAATTATCTTTTCGATTTCAGCATGGAACTAGGAATTCCAATTACCAGCCCGTTTCCGTGAATGATAGTGAATAAACACATATCGAGGATAACATGCCTAGCATGGAAGATACCAATAGCCCCCTGTCACCACATGAGCAGTTCGGGCATGCAAAACAGATTATTTCTTGAAGATTTAGAGAGTGGCACATGCGAATTTATTTAGAACGGCAGGTAGATACCGCATATAGGTAGGTATGGTGGACTCATATGGAACAACTTTGGGTGTATGGAAGTGGATGCACAATCAGTATTCCCGCTTAGTACAAGTGAAGGCTAGCAAAAGACTCGGAAGCGACCAACTAGAGAGCGACAACAGTCATCAAAATGCATTGAGATTAACTAACATTGAGTGCAAGCATGAGTAGGACATAAATCACCATGAACATGAATATCATAGAGGCTATGTTGATTTTGTTTCAACTACATGCGTGAACATGCGCCAAGTCAAGCCACTTGAATCATTCAAAGGAGGATACCATCCTATCATACTACATTATAGTCATCTCAACATTCATGTTGACAACCAAGGCAAACCATTATAAGCTCCTAGCTAAGTAAGCATGGCATAAGCAACTATGATCTCTAAGTTGTCATTGCAAACATGTTTCTCTCACAACAAAGCTGAACTAGGAATAGTGAGCTAGTCATATTTACAAAAACAAAATAGATCGAGTTCATACCAGCTTTTCAAGGCTTAGTCACTTCATCATATATCGTCATTATTGCCTTTCACTTGCACGACCGAATGATGTGTACAATAATAAGAGCGCTCATGCATTGGACTACGCTAGAATCTGCAAGCAAACACAAAGGAGAAGACAAAGTAATATGGCTCTATGACAGCTAAACAGGTATGCATGCAAGAGCCACTAAACATTGTAACCAATATCTTCTACCTTGACCCAAAGAAAAAAGAAAACTATTTACACGGGAAAGCTCCCAACAAGCAAAAGAATAAAATAAAGTATTTTTGGTTTTTGTCAAACTAGACAGACGCACGAAAAGAAAACGAGAAAAAGAAAATAAACTAGCATGGATGATACAGTGGCAAAGTGTGAACACCGACGAACAAAGTGAAAGCATAAGCAAGAATGTAAAGTCGGTGAGAACACGTACTCCCCCAAGCTTAGGCTTTTGGCCTAAGTTGGCCTACTCCCATGGAGGGAAATAACCAGCTCCGGGGTACTTCAGAGTGGACTGAGGATGCCACTGCTGTGTGAGCTCCTGTGGCTCCCACTGATAAACTGGCGTCTGGTACTCGACTGGTGGCTCGGGCACGGGCACCTGTGGTTGGGACAAGCCCCAATATGTGTAGATGTCCGAGGGCATAATAATGTACCTGCCTGCATGAAGATTGAACAAAGAAGGAGCAGGAAAAGTAATAATCTCACGAGTACCCTGACTAAATACCAGGTTATAAATCATCCTTCTATTTATATCTCTATCAAGAAACTCATGGCGAACCATGCTATCGTAATCTAGATATCTCTCGGGAAGAAGAATCTCTTCTTCCTCCTCCAGTCTAATAGGTATCTCAAAGTGTCTAGCAAGACGAGTAGCATAGATACCTCCATAGACAATGCCCTTAGAATGGTTCATGTTCAACCATTGAGCTACTATAGCGCCCAAGCTATAAGTTTTATCGTTATAAAGGGCTTCGCGCAAGACCGCAAGATCTGGGGAACTAAGTGACCCAGCTTTCCCACGGCCAATCAAACATTTTCCCACAAATAATCAGAAGTACCAAAGCACGGGAAAATGTATGCTAGCAGCTCTAGCGCAAGACACTCCTCTCTCCTCTCCTACAGCAATTGTATCGATGAAAGCTTCCAATTCCCGTGGACGAGGTTCATGAATATCCCCGAAATAAGGTAATTTGCAAACATTGCAAAAATCCTGGAGTGACATGCGCTCGGGGATATCATAAAGTTTAAACTCAACCATAGGAGGGTTCTTCCTCGGATAGAAGTTGAAGCTTTGTATGAAGATATTAGTGAGGAGGAGGTATTGCGGACACTTATCTTTAACGAAGGCGGTAAGGCCTGCGTTCTCCACAAGTGATAAAAGTCCTCATAAATTCCAGCGGCGCGTAAGAACACATCGCTTGGCCATTCGCACGCTCGAACTTCTGCAACTCGAGGGACCAGATACTTGGGCTTCTTCTCACTCCCATCATCCTTGGGTCGCGGCTTGAAGAGCCTCTTAAGAACCTCCTCATCTTTTCCCTTTTCCTATCTCTGAATATTTCTGAAATTTTTAGTGATTCTAAGGAAAAGTGAATAAGGCTCAACCAAACTAGTAGCAACTACTCCCACAAGTTCCTAGAGGCCATATTACGCATCAAAACTACTCAGGACCAGCTAAAATTAGCATGCAAAGCTCAAGAACATGGTCACCAAGGCAGCAAAAATACGCAGAGTATAAGGCACTAGAGCAAAAACTAATTGGACCAATGGAGGAGTCACTTACCAAGGAGTGATTTCCCTAAAACAGTTCGGAGAATGGTGCTTTGAGCAAAGAGACCTAAAATCCCAGCAAGAGGAGCAAAAACACGGGTTTGAGCTGCGAAACGATTTTTTTGGAGGTAGGAGAACCAGATGAGAGCAAGAATGAGTGGAGGGGTGCCTGTGGTCCCCACAAGCATGGGTGGCATGGTCAGGGGGTGCCCGCGCCGTCAGGGCTTGTGGCCCACTGGTGCAGCCCCCAGACAAGCTCTTTGTCTCAGAATTTTTCAAAAAATCCAAAAAAATCATACTTGATTTTCAGGACGTTCGGAGAACTTTTATTTTCGGGGTACTTTTCTACCGGACGCTAAAACAGAAAACAGGGAAAACTAAACTAAATCTATCATTTTTCTTCTAAGCAACCTAAAGTGAAAGCTTGGAACAGGGGTTTGTGACTCCTTGATTCATCCATCTCATGGTCATCGAAAGAAATCCGTCAATGGGGTTGATCAAATCCCCTCGACAAACCTTTTCGAATCGCAAAAGAGAACGGAGAATTTTCGAACAGTCACTAGGTCACCTCAATGGGGATGTGAATCTCCCCAACAAGCAAATCATAATTAACCTTGACACGAGGAATAGGGCATTCAAAGCTCCCAAAAAGAATCGATGAAGTCTTTTCGATAGCATTGATGCAATGTACTCGATATTGTTTCTTCGGAAAGTGCACCGTATGCTCATTACCGTTGACATGGAAAGTAACATTGCCTTTGTTGCAATCTATAGCAGTCCCTGTAGTGTTTAAAAAGGGTCTTCCGAGGATGACAGCCATGGAATCATCCTCGGGAATATCCAAGATAACAAAGTCTGTTAAGATAGTGATGTTAGCAACCACAACAGGCACGTCCTCGCAAATGCCAATAGGGAAGGCAGTTGATTTGTCGGTCATTTGCAGAGAGATTTCAGTGGGTGTCAACTTATCCAGTTCAAGTCTACGATGAAGAGAGAGAGGCATAACACTAACACCGGCTCCAAGGTCGCACAAAGCAGTTCTAACGTAGTTGCCTTTAATGGAGCAAGGTTTAGTGGATACACCGGGATCACCTAGTTTCTTAGGAGTTCCACCCTTGAAGGTATAATTAGCGAGCATGGTGGAAATCTCAACCTCAGGTATCCTCCTCTTATTAGTCACAATATCTTTCATGTACTTAGCATACGAAGACATTTTGAGCATATCCATCAAACGCATTTGTAGAAAGACAGGTCTGATCATTTCAACGAATCGCTCAAAATCCTCATCATCCTTTTTCTTGGATGGTTTGGGAAGAAAGGGCATGGGTTTCTGAACCCATGGTTCCCTTTCTTTACCATGCTTCCTAGCAGTGAAGTCATTCTTATCGTATCTTTTTGTCTTAGGCTGTGGGTTATCAAGATCAGGTTCAATCTCCACATCCTTTTCATTGCTAGGTTGAGCATCTTCATGAACATCACTATTGATATTATCATTAGGCTCATGTTCATCACCAGATTGTGTTTCAGCATCAGAGGTAGAGGCATCATTTGGACTCTCAGGTGTAGCGGCAACAGGGTTGCTAGCGTGCAGGTTCCTATCATCTTTCTTCTTCTTTCTAGGATGACTAGGTGCATCAGTGCTAACTCCTTGAGAATCTTGTTCAATTTTCTTGGGATAACCCTCAGGATACAAAGGTTCCTGAGTCATTCTACAACCTCTAGTAACGACTCTGATAGAATTGTCATTCAACTCGTTAAGCAAGTCATTTTGAGCTTTAAGTACTTGTTCTACCTGATTAGTAACCATAGAGGCATGCTTACTCAGAAGCTTAAGATCATTGACATTCCTGTCCACACAAGCACTTAAATGACTAAGCATACGAGCATTCTATTCCAATTGTGTGCTAACATAATCATTGAAACTTTGTTGTTTGGCAACGAAGTTATCAAATTCATCCATGCATAGGCTAGCAGGTTTATCAAAAGGAATATCACTCTCATCAAACCTACGCAGAGAATTTACTTCTACAACCTGTATCGGGTTATCAAGACCATGAATTTCTTCGATAGGTGGTAGATTTTTGACATCTTCAGATTTAATGCCTTTCTCTCGCATAGATTTCTTGGCTTCTTGAATATCTTCAGGATTGAGGAATAGAATACCTCTTTTCTTCGGAGTTGGCTTAGGAGGTGGTTCGGGAATAGTCCAAGCATTCTCATTGCACAAGATGTTATTCAACAGAATCTCAGCTTGTTCTACGATTCGGTCCCTAAAAACACTACCGGCACAACTATCTAGGTGGTCTTTGGAAGCATCGGTAAGTCCATTATAGAAGATATCGAGTATTTCATTCTTGTCAAGAGGGTGGCCAGGCAAAGCATTCAGTAGCTGGATGAGCCTCCCCCAAGTTTGTGGGAGACTCTCTTCTTCAGGTTGAGCAAAGTTGTATATTTCCTGCAAGGCAGCTTGCTTCTTATGGGTAGCGAAATATTTTTCAGAGAAGTAGTAGACCATATCCTGGGGGCTACGCACACAACCAGGAGCAAGAGAAGTGAACCAGGTCTTAGCATCATCCTTTAGCGAGAAAGGAAACAGCTTGAGGATATAGTAGTGGCACATCTTTTCCTCACTAGTGAATAGGGTGGCTATATCGTGCAGTTTGGTAAGATGGGCTACGACCGTTTTAGACTTATAACCGTGAAAAGGATCAGATTCGACCAGAGTGATTAACTGAGGGTCGACAGAGAATTCATAATCCTTATCGGTCACAAAGATACGCGAAGTGGAAAACTTCGGGTCGTATTTCATCCTAGCGTTCAGAGATTTTTCTTTCCACTTACGCAGTAATTTCTCAACATCATAGCTATCCTTACACGCAAGAAGATCCTCAGCTATCTCTCCCTCCATAACATAGCGCATATCAGGCATATCAGGCAATTCAGGCATAGGAGAGCTAGTTCTAGCAGGCAAAATAGCAGGTTCTACTTCAATGGCATCAGTAGTTTCAGAAGTATCATCACGTCTAGCAGCAACTCTAGCAATTTGTGCTTCAAGGAATGCACCTAGTGGCAAAGCAGTATCAAGCATAGCATCATCAGGCATAGTATCAAGCATAGCATCATTAGGCATAATATCAAGCATAGCATCATCATAAGCATCATGGGCAGCAGAAGTAGCATCATCAAGCACACGCGACATATCAAGATTTCTAGCAGGTGGTGATGTCGCAAACTTACTCATAACTGAAGGTGAATCAAGTGCAGAGCTAGATGGCAGTTCCTTACCTGTCCTCGTAGTGGAAGGCAAGATTCCAGTTCTTGGATCTCTCAGATTCTTCATAGTGATCAGCAGACGTAAATCCCAAGTGACTCAGAGAATATAGTTGTGCTTCCCCGGCAACGGCGCCAGAAAATAGTCTTGATAACCCACAAGTGTAGGGGATCGCAACAGTTTTCGAGCGTAGAGTATTCAACCCAAATTTATTGATTCGACACAAGGGGAAGCGGAAGAATATTCTCAAGTTTTAGCAGCTGAGATTGTCAGTTTCAACCACACCTGAAAGATTAGTGTCTGCAAGCAAAGTATCAGTAGCAAAGTGGTATGATAGCAACGGTGCCAGAAAAGGATCTATTGATGGCAGACTATTCCTAATTTGTTGTATCAATGGCGCTAGTAAATAGCACGTGGACGGGGAACTATTCTTCCCTCGCAACGGCTCCAGAAAAGTCTTGCAACAAGTAACAGCAAAGTAGCAAGTAACAGCAGTAGTGACAGCAATAGCAAGGAACAGGAGTAGCAACAGTAGCAGCAGAGTAACAGCAATAGCAACAGTAGTAGCAAAAAAGTAACGTAGCAAGGACCAGTAGTAAAAGACTCGTAGGCAGTGGATAGGTGATGGATAAGTATGCCAGATGTGATTCATCATGTAACAGCTATAACACGGAGAGATATGTAACTAGCTCCCGTTCGTCAATCTAATGTAGGCATGTATTCCGTATGTAGTCATACGTGCTTAGGGAAAAGAACTTGCATGACATTTATTGTCAATCCCTCCCATGGCAGTGGGGTCCTAATGGAAACTACGGGATATTAAGGTTCTCCTTTTAATAAAGAACCGGACCAACGCATTAACACTTGGTGAATACATGAACTCCTCATACTATGGTCATCTCCGGGAGTGGTTCCAACTATTGTCACTCCGGGGTTGCCGGGTCATAACACATAGTAGGTGACTACAACTTGCAAGATAGGATCTTAAGCACATAATATATATTGGCGACAACATAATAGGTTCACATCTGAAATCATGGCACTCGGGCCCTAGTGACAAGCATTAAGCATGGCAAAGTCGTAGCAACATCAATCTCAGAACATAGTGGATACTAGGGATCAATGCCCGTCAAAACTAACTCGATTACATGATAGATCTCATCCAACTCATCACCGTCCAGCAAGCTGCCGCGGCAACAAAAGTCCTTCCCTGGCGCTTAGGAATTCTTCTTGTTACTTCTCTGGTTTGCGTCGGTTTTTCCCTTGAAGAGGAAAGGGTGATGCAGCACAGGAGGAGTAAGTATTTCCCTCAGTTTGAGAACCAAGGTATCGATCCAGAAGGAGGGCCTCGTCAAGTCCAGAGTACCCGCGCAACCACAAACAAGCTTGCACCCAACGCTTCAAAGGGGTTGTCAATCCCTTCAAGATTGTTTGCAAAGTGAGATCTGACGGCGGAAAGTGCAACGAAGTAAAAAAGTGTAAGGCTAAAAATATGGTGTGGAGTAGACCCTGGGGGCCATAGTGTTCACTAGAGGCTTCTCTCATAATAGCAAATATCACGGTGGGTGAACAAATTACTGTCGAGCAATTGATAGAACCGCGCAAAGTCATGACGATATCTAAGGCAATGATCATACATATAGGCATCACATCCGAGACAAGTAGACCGATACTTTCTGCATGTACTACTATTACTCCACACATCGACCGCTATCCGGCATGCATCTAGTGTATTGAGTTCATGACGAAAAGAGTAACGCCTTAAGCAAGATGACATGATGTAGAGGGATAATCTCAAACCAATGATGAAAACCCCATCTTTTTACCCTTGATGGCAACAACACGATGTGTGCCTCGCTACCCCTTCTGTCACTGGGTGAGGTCACCGCACGGTATGAACCCAAAACCAAGCACTTGTCCCATTGCAAGAATCATAGATCTAGTTGGCCAAACAAAACCCGCAACTCGAAGAGAATTAGAAGGATATGAAATCATGCATAAGAGAAATCAACAAAGACTCAAATATATATCATAGATAATCTGATCACAAATCCACAATTCATCGGATCTCGACAAACACACCGCCAAAGAAGATTACATCGGATAGATCTCCATGAAGATCATGGAGAACTTTGTATTGAAGATCCAAGAGAGAGAAGAAGCCATCTACCTACTAACTACGGACCCGTAGGTCTGAAGTGAACTACTCACGAGTCATTGGAGGGGCGATGATGATGATGATGAAGCCCTCCAACTCCAAAGTTCCCTCCGTCAGGGCGTCGGGAAGGGTCTCCAGATGAGATCTCGCGGAAACGGAAGCTTGCGGCGGCGGAAAAGTATTTTCGAGGCTCTCCTGATTTTTTGCGGAATATTTGGGAAATATAGGCCAAAGACCTAGGTCAGGGGCCGTCCAGGGAGGCCACAAGCCTGCCCACCGCCGCCTCCCCCTGGTGGCGGAGTGGGGGCTTGTGGGCTCCCTGGAGCCCACCTGGCTTGGCCCAAAGGCCCCCTGATCTTCTTCCGTTCGGGAAAAAATCATTTCGGAGTTTTTCTTCCGTTTGGACTCCATTCCAAAATCAGATCTGAAAAGAGTCAAAAACACGGAAAAAAACAGGAACTGGCACTTGGCACTGAATTAATAAGTTAGTCCCAAAAAAGATATAAAAGGTATATAGAACAACCAAAGAAGACAAGATAACAGCGTGAAACCATCAAAAATTATAGATACGTTTGAGACATATCAGGCTACTATAAATTCGAGCCCGTGCAATCATATCCATGAAGATATCTGATGGAATCTCTATCATACGTTTGTTCCGAGCAGTTCTAGCTCATACTTGGTTTGCAAGTGGTCTTTAATCATAATTTTGTCGACAGTCACTTTGAGAAAGCATTCTTACTTTGTGTTCGAGTGCAATTGCTAAATATTCGTGTTCACATATTCCTGCCTTTTTGATTCAGCTTTACCTTGAATGTTATTCTCTGGTCTAATGTGTTGTCCGTCTTCAGGATGGCTCCACCAACTCGTCAGAATCCAGGTCGCGAGGGTACTGATGTTCCGCCACCACCCCCTCCGCCACCTCCTCCGCCGCCTCCTCCTGGAGAGGCTTGGCAAGCGGTGATGGCTACAAAAAATGCTAATACCCACATGTTAATCCAGCTGTTGCAAGAGAGGACAAATCAGCAGCAGGGCAATTTCAACAATGGTGGTAATCAGTTTGCATCTCTGAATCAATTTCTCGCAAAACCAGCAGAAGACCTTTACATCTTGTGATCAGCCGTTTGATGCTGAGGACTAGATTTGGGACATGAACAAACACTTTGAGTGCAGCAATGTCTGTCCAGAAGACTTCGTCAAGTTTGCAACGTTTCAGCTCAAGGGGCAGGCAGCAGTTTGGTGACAGCAGTTGAAGGACTCTAGGGGTGGCAGATTGATCAGTTGGGATGAATTCTGCAGAGATTTCAGGTCTCACTGTATCCCGTCTAGCTTTGTGGAAGAGATGTGTGAGAAGTTCGGACGCTTGAAGCAAGGTGGTTCCTGTGTGTACAAGTACAACGTCGAGTTCCATGAGCTGGCTCGATATGCCTTGTAGGACATTCCAGATCAGAAGAGCAACATCTATCCGTTCAGAGGTGGTCTGAGAGATGACTTGCAGCTGGCCCTCGCCTTGCACGATGCCGATGAGTTTGATAAGTTCTATAACTTGGCTCTCAGGGCTGAGGCAACTTTGCTCAAGGTGGAGAATTCGAGGAAGCATTTGAGAGAGTCCAGTTCGTCGCCCTCAACTCAGGTGGTTCCGAAGCATCAAAAATACTGGGTGTCTCCTCCTCCTCCTCGGCAGACTCAGCAGTTCAAGCAATCAGGCGGTCGTGGTTCTTCCCACCCATCCAACCCAGCTTTCCAGCAAAGGTTTCAGCAGCAGAAGCAAGGGAATCCTCAGGTGCAGTTTCGTCAGCCGGCAGATGTTACTCGTCACAAGTGTGGGCAGAAGGGTCGCTATGCCAACAAGTGCACCTCTCACCCGCGTCTTCCGCCCCCTCCTCCAGGGAAGCCTCCAAGCAATGCTATAGTGAAGTTCAACCCCAGGTCTGCGAGAGTCAATATGGTGAATGCAGCTGAAGCAGACAACTCCTCGGACGTGATTATGGGTAATCTTTCAGTTAATGATATTCCTGCTAAGGTTTTATTTGATTCTGGTGCTTCGCATTGCTTCATATCATATCCATTTGCATCCAAGCATAATCTGCTTCAGGAGCACTTGTCTAAGCCGTTAGCAGTTGTTTCCCCAGGGAAGCACATGAGTTCTAGTTTGGTAGTTCCGGAGATCACTGTCAAGATGGGTGATTATGCTTTTCTGGCTTCTCCTATTGTCCTTGGAAACTCTGATATTGATTTGATCCTTGGGATGGATTGGTTGGCTATGAACAAGGCGTCTATTGATTGTGAAGCCAAAGAAGTAAAGCTAACTCATTCTTCGGAGGACGTGATTATCTTCGCAGCGCGTCATGACACGGTCCGTCTGTTTTCCTTGAATGAGAAGGGTGAGATCTCTCCAATTTCGCAAGTCCCAGTGGTCTGCGAATATGAAGATGTTTTTCCGGAAGAACTGCCAGGAATGCCTCCGCACCGAGCAGTTGAGTTCGTAATTGAGCTTGAACCGGGTACTAAGCCCGTGTGCAAACGGCCGTACAAACTGGGTCCAGAAGAGCTGAAGGAGCTGAAGAAATAGCTTGATGAGCAAGAGCGTCTGGGTCTGATCAGACCAAGCTCATCTCCTTGGGGCTGTGGAGTTCTTTTCGTCAAGAAGAAGGATAGTACGGAACGACCCTGTGTCGATTACCGTCCATTGAATAAGAAGATGATCAAAAACAAGTATCCACTTCCTAACATCAATGAGTTGTTTCAGCAATTCAAAGGGGCTAAGATCTTCTCGAAGCTTGATCTCAGGATGGGTTATCATCAGATTTGCATTCGCGAAAAGGACATTCCAAAGACTGCTTTCAGAACAAGCTTTGGCTCTTACGAGTACACGGTGATGTCTTTCGGTCTGGCCAATGCTCCACCGATCTTCTGTCGGATGATGCATTATATCTTCTCCCCATTCAAGAATGAATTCGTATTTTTGTATCTTGATGATATTCTGGTCTTTTCGGAAACTGAGGAAGAGCATGAAGAACATCTCACGCTTGTGCTTGATAAGCTAAGAGAGCATAAGTTCTATGCTAAGTTTTCCAAATATGAGTTCTGGTTGAAAGAAGTTGTCTACCTTGGGCACATCATCTCTGTCGAGGGCATCAAAGTTGATCCTTCGAAGGTGCAGGCCATTGTTGAGTGGGAACCTCCGCAAAATGTGAAGCAGCTTCGAAGCTTTCTCGGGCATGCAAGCTATTGCAGAAGATTCGTTGAGAATTTCTCCAAGATTGCTAAGCCTCTCTCAAGTCTTCTTCAAAAGGGTGTGAAGTATGTCTGGTCTCCAGAGTGTCAGTTGGCTTTCGACACACTCAAAGATAAGCTCACTTCTACTCCAGTCTTAGTTCCTCCTGATGACTCCAAACCTTATCAAGTGTTCTGCGATGCCTCTCTTCAAGGTATTGGTGTAGTGTTGATGCAAGACAAGAAAGTGGTAGCTTATACCTTGAGGCAGTTGAAGCAAAGTGAGAAAAATTACCCCGCTCATGATCTTGAGTTGGCGGCAGTGGCACATGCTCTGATGACTTGGAGACACCTCTTGTTGGAAAGAAAGGTTGAAGTGTTCACCGATCACAAGAGTCTCAAATACATCTTCACCCAGCCTAACCTCAATCTCCGGCAAACACGTTGGGTGGAAATGCTCCAAGATTTTAATCCGAGCGTTGAGTACACTCCAGGCAAAGCTAATGTCGTGGCAGATTCTTTGAGCAGGAAGGCTTACTCCAACAGTCTCATTCTGAAACCTCTCCAACCCGATCTTTGTGAATCTTTCAGAAAGCTCAACCTTCAGTTAGTACCTCAGGGATTTCTTGCTAATCTTCAGATTCCTCTTGCCTTGGAAGACCAGGTCCAACAAGCTCAACTTCTTGATGCAATGGTGAAGAAAGTTAAGATTGGCTTGGCAAAGGGAGTTCCCAAATATAAATGCTTCAGTGTTGATGCCAGAGATACATTATTCTTTGAAGATCCCCTTGTCGTTCCGAAAGGGGATCTCAGAAAGGTTATCATGGAAGAAGCTCATAACTCTCATCTCTCAATACATCCAGGAAGTTCCAAGATGTATCAAGATTTGAAACAGACCTTCTGGTGGACTCGCATGAAGCGTGAAATTGCTCAGTTCGTAAATGAATGTGATGTATGTCGAAGGGTGAAAGTAGAGCATCAACGTCGAGCAGGTCTTTTGCATCCATTGCCCATTCCCGAGTGGAAGTTCGACCATATTGAGATGGATTCGTCACCGGGTTTCTGAAGTCCAAGAAGGGTAACAATGCCATCTTCGTCTTCATCGACAAGTTGAGCAAAGTCGCTCATTTCCTTCCAGTCAAGGAGTCTATCTTGGCAGCTCAGCTTGCAGAGTTGTACACTTCGAGGATAGTCTCATTGCACAGTGTCCCAATGTTGATTTCTTCGGATCGCGGAAGCATCTTTACTTCCAAGTTTTGGGACTCATTTCAGTCTGCGATGGGTACAAAGGTTCGATTCAGCACAACCTTTCATCCTCAGACTAGCGGGAAAGTCGAGAGAGTCAATCAGGTCCTCGAGGATATGCTAAGAGCGTGTGTCATTTCCTTTGGCATGAAGTGGGAAGACTGCCTACCTTTTGCTGAGTTTTCATACAACAACAGTTATCAGGCAAGTTCAGGCAAAGCTCCGTTTGAGATTCTCTATGGCAGGAAGTGTCGTACCCCACTCAACTGGTCAGAGAATGGCGAGCATCAGATTCTCGGGAATGACATGATTGAAGAAGCTGAAGAGATGTGTCGTGTCATTCCGGATAATCTCAAAGCAGTGCAGTCTCGTCAGAAGAGCTACTACGATAACAAGCATCATGACATGGCTTATCAGCTCGATGACTTCGTCTATCTAAAAGTGTCTCCTATGAAGGGCACTTGGCGTTTTGGCATCAAAGGGAAGCTTGCTCCTCGTTTTGTTGGGCCTTTCAGAATTTTTGGCAAGAGAGGCGACCTTTGATACGTCCATTTTGCATCATGCTTTCATGTTGATATTTATCGCTTTGGGGGCTGTTATTACACTTCACGGTACAATACTTATGCATTTTCTCTCTTATTTTGCAAGGTTTACATGAAGAGGGAGAATGCCGGCAGCTAGAATTCTGGCCTGAAAAAGGAGCAAGTTTGAGATACCTATTCTGCACAACTCCAAAAGCCGTGAAAATCAATGTGGATTTTTTTTGGGATTAATAAAAAATACTGGGCCAAAGAAGTACCAGAGGGACGCCAGCACGAGGCCACAAGCCTGCTAGGCGCTGCCTCCCCCTGGCCGCGCCTAGGGGGCTTGTGAGCTCCCTGCTGGCCCACTAGCCCCCTCTTTTGCTACAAGAAGGCTTTCGGTCTGGAAAAAATCTGGAGCAGGCTTTTCGGAGGATTCGCCGCCGCCACGAGGCGGAACTTGAGCAAAACCAATCTAGAGCTCCGGCAGGACGATCCTGCCAAGGAAACTTCCCTCCCGGAGGGGGAAATCGTCGCCATCGTCATCACCAACACTCCTCTCATCGGAGGGGACTCATCTCCATCAACATCTTCATCAGCACCATGTCATCTCCAAACCCTAGTTCATCACTTGTAACCAATCTCCATCTCGCGACTCCGATTGGTACTTGTAAGGTTGCTAGTAGTGTTAATTACTCTTTGTAGTTGATTCTAGTTGGATTACTTGGTGGAAGATTATATGTTCAGATCTTTGATGCTACTCATTACCTCTCTGGTCATGAATATGATTATGCTTTGTGAGTAGTTACTTTTGTTCCTGAGGACATGGGATAAGTCATGCTATAAGTAGTCATGTGAATTTGGTATTCGTTCGATATTTTGATGTGTTGTATGATGTTTTTCCTCTAGTGGTGTTATGTGAACATCGACTACATAACACTTCACCATTATTTGGGCCTAGAGGAAGGCATTGGGAAGTAGTAAGTAGATGATGGGTTGCTAGAGTGACAGAAGCTTAAACCCTAGTTTATGCGTTGCTTCGTAAGGGGCTGATTTGGATCCACTAGTTTAATGCTATAGTTAGACTTTGTCTTAATTCTTCTTTTGTAGTTGCGGATGCTTGCGAGAGGGGTTAATTATAAGTGGGATGCTTGTCCAAGTAAGGGCAGTACCCAAGCGCCGGTCCACCCACATATCAAACTATCAAAGTAACGAACGCGAATCATATGAACATGATGAAAACTAGCTTGACAGAAATTCCCATGTGTCCTCGGGAGCGTTTTACCTCCTATAAGAATTTGTCCAGGCTTGTCCCTTGCTACAAAAGGGATTGGGCCACTTTGCTGCACTGTTGTTACTTTTGTGACTTGCTACTTGCTATGAATCATCTCACCACACAACTACTTGTTACCGGTAATTTCAGTGCTTGCAGATATTACCTTGCTGAAAACCACTTGTCAGATCCTTCTGCTCCTTGTTGGGTTCGACACTCTTACTTATCGAAAGGACTATGATAGATCCCCTATACTTGTGGGTCATCAAGACTCTTTTCTGGCGCCATTGCCGAGGAGTGGAACTTGGTAAGGAAACATTTATATAGTGCGCTGAAATGTATTGTCACTTGTCACTATGGAAACTAATCCTTCGAGGGGCTTGTTCAGGGTATCTTCACCTCGAACGGAAGCACAAAGAGTTGCTCCTCAACCTGCTGCACCTGCTGAAAATATTTGCTATGAATTTCCTTCGGGTATGCTTGAGAAACTGCTCGCTAATCCTTTTGCAGGAGATGGAACATCACATCCAGACTTGCATCTAATCTATGTAGATGAAGTTTGTGGTTTATTTAAGCTTGCAGGTTTGCCCGAGGATGAGGTCAAGAAAAAGGTCTTTCCCATGATACTGGATCATGGAACTACAATCGGTTGAAATTGGAATTTCATCAAAAGTTTTATCCTATGCATCTAGTACATCGTGATCGGAATTATATTTATAATTTTTGGCCTCGTGACAGAGAAAGCATCACTCAAGCTTGGGGGAGGCTTAAATCAATGTTATATTCATGCCCCAACCATGAGCTCTCTAGAGAAATTATCATTCAGAACTTCTATGCTAGGATTTCTCATGATGATTGCACCATGCTTGACACTTCTTCTACCGGTTCTTTTATGAAGAGAGATATTGACTTCAGATGGAATTTATTGGAGAGAATTAAATGCAACTCTGAAGATTGGGAGCTTGATGAAGGTAAGGGGTCAGGTATGAATTTCAAGTTTGATTGCGTTAAATCCTTTGTTGAAACAAATACCTTTTGTGATTTTAGCGCTAAGTATGGACTTGACTCTGAGATAGTAGCTTCATTGTGTGAATCATTTGCTGCTCATATTGATCTCCCCAAACAGAAGTGGTTTAAATATCATCCTCCCTTATAAGTCAATGTAGTTAAACCCAATCCAGTTGAAGAGAAAGTCATTGCCTATAATGATCCTATTGTTCCCAGTGCTTACATTGAGAAACCACCTTTCCCTGTTAGGATAAAGGATTATTCTAAAGCTTCAATTGTGATACGTAGAGGCTACATTAGAACACCTACACCCCCTGAGCAAATTAGAGTTGAACCTAGCATTTCTATTATCAAAGATCTCATGTCCCACAATGTTGATGGCCATAATATTCACTTCTGTGAAGATGCTGCTAGAATCGCTAAACCACATGCTAGAGACAAACGTAGGCCTGTTGTTGGCACGCCTGTTGTTTCTGTTAAGATAGGAGATCATTGTTATCATGATTTATGTGACATGGGTGCTAGTGTTAGTGCAATACCTCAAGTCTTATGTGGTAAAACGAAGTATCCTACTGATTTCCTCGTTCTTGCTACCACCCAAGATAGCTTTTGTCCCATCATATTTGGCAGACCCTTCCTCAATACCGTCAATGCTCATATTGACTGTGAGAAGCAAACTGTCACTGTTGGCTTTGAAGGTGTGTCACATGAGTTCAATTTCTCCAAGTTTGGTAGACAACCTCATGAAAAAGAGTTGCCTAGTAGGGATGAAACTATTGCCCTAGATTCTATTGCCGTGCCTCCTACTGATCCTTTAGAGCAATACTTGCTTGAGCATGAAAATGATATGCATATGGATGAAAGGGATGAGATAAATAGAGTTGTCTTAGAACAATATCCTATCCTTAAGAATAACTTGCCTGTTGAACTGCTTGGGGATCCACCCCCACCAAAGGGTGATCCTGTGTTCGAGCTTAAACAGTTGCCTGATACTCTTAAGTGTGCTTATCTTGATATAAAAGAGATATATCCTGTCATAATTAGTGCTAGCCTCTCAGAGCATGAAGAAAAGAAGTTACTAAAAACTCTGAGGAAGCACCGTGCTGCTATTGGATATACTCTTGATGATCTCAAGGGCATTAGTCCCACTCTATGCCAGCACAAGATTAAAATCGATCCTGATTCCAAACCAGTTGCTGATCATCAAAGGAGATTAAATCCTAAGATGAAAGAGGTAGTAAGAAAAGAAATACTAAAGCTCCTGGAAGCAGGTACTATCTATCATGTTGCTCATAGTGATTGGGTGAGTCCGATGCATTTCGTCCCTAAGAAGGGAGGTATTACCGTTGTCCCTAATGATAAGGATGAATTGATCCCACACAGGATTATTACTGGCTATAGGATGGTGATCGATTTTAGGAAATTGAATAAAGCCACTAGGAAAGATCATTACCCTTTGCCTTTTATCGACCAAATGCTAGAAAGACTGTTGATACGTCTCAAACGTATCTATAATTTTTGATGGTTTCATGCTGTTATCTTGTCATCTTTGGATGTTTTGTGTACCTTTTATATCTTTTTGGGACTAACTTATTAATTCAGGGCCAAGTGCCAGTTCCTGTTTTTTCTGTGTTTTTGGCTCTTTTCAGATCTGATTTTGGAACGGAGTCCAAACGGAATAAAATCCCCGAAATAAATTTTTCCCGAACGGAAGAAGATCAGGGGGCTTGTGGGCCAAGCCAGGAGAGCTACAGGGAGCCCACAAGCCCTGTAGCCACCACCAGGGGGCGGCGGCTAGCAGGCTTGTGGCCTCCCTGGCGCCCCCCTGACCTAGCTCCTTCGCCTATATATTCCCTAAAATACAGAAAAAAAATCAGGGAATCCACGAGAACACTTTTCCGCCGCCGCAAGCTTCCGTTTCCGCGAGATCTCATCTGGAGACCCTTCCCGGTGCCCTACCGGAGGGGACTTTGGAGTTGGAGGGCTTCTACATCAACATCATCGCCCCTCCAATGACTCGTGAGTAGTTCACTTCAGACCTACGGGTCCGTAGTTAGTAGCTAGATGGCTTCTTCTCTCTCTTGGATCTTCAATACAAAGTTCTCCATGATCTTCATGGAGATCTATCCGATGTAATCCTCTTTGGCGGTGTGTTTGTCGAGATCCGATGAATTGTGGATTTGTGATCATATTATCTATGATATATATTTGAGTCTTTGCTGATTTCTTATATGCATGATTTGATATCCTTGTAAGTCTCTCCGAGTCTTGGGTTTTGTTTGGCCAACTAGATCTATGATTCTTCCAATGGGAGAAGTGCTTGGTTTTGGGTTCTTACCGTGTGTGACCTTTCCCAGTGACAGTAGGGGCAGCAAGGCACACATCGTGTAGTTGCCATCAAGGGTAACAAGGTGGGCTTTGTCGTAGATATGAGATTGTCCATCTACATCATGTCATCTTGCTTAAGGCGTTACTCTGTTCTTTTGGACTTAATACACTAGATGCATGTTGGATAGCGGTCGACGTGTGGATTAATAGTAGTATATGCAGAAAGTATCGGTCTACTTGTTTCGGACGTGATGCCTATAGATATAATCATTGCCATAGATGATGTCACGACTTTGCGCGGTTCTATCAATTGCTCGACAGTAATTTGTTCACCCACCGTCTACTTGCTTTCATGAGACAAGCCACTAGTGAACACTACGGCCCCCGGGTCTATTCACACCTATCGTTTCCTCTTTCGCTTTGACCTTGCTTTGTTACTTTGTTGCTTTCAGTTCTCACTTGGCGAACAGTCTATAAGGGATTGACAACCCCTTCATAGCGTTGGGAGCAAGCTTTTTGTGTTTGTGCAGGCACTTGAGATACTCCTTCACTGGATCGATACCTTGGTTCTCAAACTGAGGGAAATACTTACAACCGCTGCGCTACATCACCCTTTCCGCTTCGAGGGAACACCAACGCAAGGCTCCAAGACCACGGGGGAAATCCTTTGCATATTTGCCTAGGAAGTCCCTTAAGGCGTAGCCATAGCAGAAGGATTCCTGGTGCCGTTGCTGAGGAGTATCAAGACAAGAACAGTCTCCCGTCAGCACGTTTCTGGCGCCGTTGGAAGGTCTTTTGTTGCACTAGCAACTGTCTAAACACACACACTTCTGCTTTCTAGACGGTTATTCTGGTTTCTCCCAAATACCAGTTGCACAATCTGATCAGGAGAAAACCACTTTCACCTGCCCTTTCGGTACCACTGCTTAGAGACGTATGCCTTTTGGCTTATGTAATGGACCTGGCACCTTTCAAAGATGTATGATGGCTATATTCTCTGACTTTTGTGAAAAGATTGTTGAGGTTTTCATGGATGACTTCTCCGTTTATGGGTCTTCTTTTGATGATTGCCTTAGCAACCTTGATCGAGTCTTGCAGAGATGTAAAGACACCAATCTTGTCTTGAATTGGGAGAAGTGCCACTTTATGGTTAATGAAGGCATCGTCTTAGGACATAAAATTTCTGAAAGAGGTATTGAAGTAGATAAGGCTAAGGTTGATGCAATCGAGAAAATGCCATTCCCCACAGATATCAAAGGTATAAGAAGTTTCCTTGGTCATGCTGGTTTCTATAGAAGGTTCATTAAAGACTTCTCTAAGATTTCTAGGCCTCTTACCAATCTCTTGCAAAAGGATATTCCTTTTGTTTTTGAAGATGATTGTGAGGAATCCTTCGAAATACTTAAGAAGGCCTTGATAACTTCACCTATTGTTCAACCACCTGATTGGAACTTACCTTTTGAAATCATGTGTGATGCTAGTGATTATGCTGTTGGTGTTGTCCTAGGGCAAAGAGTTGATAAGAAGTTGAATGTCATTCACTATGCTAGTAAAACTCTAGACAGTGCCCAAAGAAACTATGCTACTACTGAAAAGGAATTTTTAGCAGTCGTGTTTGCATGTGAAAAGTTCTGGTCTTACATAGTTGATTCCGAATTCACTATTCACACTGATCACACTGCTATTAAGTACCTCATGGAGAAGAAACATGCTAAACCTAGACTTATCAGATGGGTTCTCTTGCTACAAGAATTTGATTTGCACGTTGTCGATAGGAAGGGTGTTGATAACCCAGTAGCAGATAACTTGTCTAGGTTGGAGAATGTTCTTGATGACCCACAACCTATTGATGATAGCTTTCCCGATGAGCAATTGAATGTCATCAATGCTTCACATAGTACACCGTGGTATGCTGATTATGCAAACTATATCGTTGCCAAATATATACCACCTAGTTTCACATACCAGCAAAAGAAGAAATTCTTCTTTGATTTGAGACATTACTTCTGGGATGATCCTCACCTTTATAAGGAAGGAGTAGATGGTGTTATTAGACGTTGTGTACCTGAACATGAACAGGGACAGATCCTACAGAAGTGCCACTCCGAGGCCTACGGAGGAGACCATGTGGGAGATAGAACTGCACACAAGGTATTGCAATGAGGTTTCTATTGGCCCACTCTCTTCAAGGATGCCCGTAAGTTTGTCTTGTCTTGTGACGAATGTCAAAGAATAGGTAATATCAGTAAATGCCAGGAAATTCCTATGAATTATTCACTTGTCATTGAACCATTTGATATTTGGGGCTTTGATTATATGGGACCTTTTCCAAAATCAAACGGGTATACTCTTATCCTAGTTGCTGTTGATTACGTCACTAAGTGGGTAGAAGCTAACCCCACTAGTAGTGTTGATCACAACACTTCTATCAGGATGCTTAAAGAAGTTATTTTCCCTAGATTTGGAGTCCCTAGATATCTAATGATCGACGGTGGTTCACATTTCATTCATGGTGCTTTCCGTAAAACGCTTGCTAAGTACGATGTCAACCATAGAATTGTGTCTCCCTATCACGCTCAGTCCAGTGGTCAACTAGAGCTAAGCAATAGAGGGATTAAACTAATTCTGCAAAAAACTGTCAACAGGTCTAGAAAGAATTGGTCTAAGAAGCTCGATGATGCATTGTGGGCTTATAGAACTACCTATAAGAATCCCATGGGCATGTCTCCGTACAAAATGGTGTACGGTAAAGCATGTCATTTACCTCTTGAGCTAGAGCATAAAGCTTATTGGGCAATCAAAGAGCTCAACTTTGATTTCAAACTTGCTGGTGAGAAGAGGTTATTTGATATTAGCTCGCTTGATGAATGGAGAACTCGGGCATATGAGAATGCCAAGTTGTTCAAAGAAAAGGTTAAGAGGTGGCATGATAAAAGGATACAAAAGCATGAGTTCAATGTAGGTGATTATGTCTTGCTATATAATTCTCATTTAAGGATTTTTGCAGGCTAGCTTCTCTCTAAATGGGAAGGTCCCTATATTGTTGAGGAAGTATATCGTTCCGGTGGTATCAAGATCAACAACATGGAAGGTAATTGCCCGAGAGTTGTAAATGGGCAGAGAATCAAGCATTATATCTCAGGTACTCCCATAAATGTTGAAAGCAATATTATCAATACCATAACTCCGGAGGAGTACATAAGGGATATTTATCAGCTTGTTTCAGACTCCGAAAACGAAGAGGTATGTGATTCGGTAAGTAAACAGACTCCGAAATTTTTCCGGTAGGATTTTTCCTCCGTTTTGGAATATTTAGAAAAATAGAAAATTTTAAAGCAGTCCGGAAAGCGTACGAGGAGGCGACAAGCCTGCCAGGCACGGGCCACCCCCCTGGCCGCGCCTGGGGGGCTTGTAGCCACCTCGTGTGCCTCCCGAACTCCGTTTTCTTGCGGAGTACTCCTTCTGGTTGGAAAAAAATCATTATATGTTCTCCCATAAGGTCTGACCCTCGTATCACGCAGATGTTCTATGTTTTCGTTTCGAGCCTGTTTTCTGCCGCAGATTTAGGGCAAGATGTCTTCTCAAGATTCAGAGGGGGAGAGCTATGTAGCAGATCACCTTGCTAACCCCAAGGTCTATGGGGACTTGGATCCTTATGGCTCGACCACTAATGAGGAAGAAGATTATGATCCCAAGGGGAAGGAACAAACAAGTTCCGATGAGGAGGAGGCTCCTCTACCTCAACTTGGACACACGCATGTGGAGTTCAAGAAGTCGAGCCTCCCTGACTCAAGGAAGAAGCCTAAAACTTCGTTTATCCCTTCTCATTTCTTGCAGGAGAGTAAGCAGGAATTATGCCAAAAGGTGTTGAGGCTTGAAGAGGAAAATGATAATCTGAGGGAGCAGAGTTTTATGCTCAAGTGGAAATTAAACAAGCTCAAGACCTCCGCAACAACTCCACCACCATCACCTCCAAAGGAAGACAACTAAGCCTGGGTATGGGCAATACCCTTGGCTTGTGCCAAGCTTGGGGCAGTTGCCCCGGTATCGTATCACCATCACATATTTTTCCTTTACCTTTGTTTTAGTTTGTTCCTTTTCAGTTTTCTCTTTCTCTAGTAGAATAAAGGTCTTACTGTTTTAGGCTTGAGTTTTGCTTTGTGTCACCCCCGATGTATTCGAGCTCGTGAGTCATATAATAAAGAGTGTCTTAGTTAAGGGCCTTGCCTCATGCCATGATCAAGAGAATGAAAAAAGAACAAAAGCATGAAAGATCATGTAATAATCTTATGGGAAGTGATGGCTTCACATATAAAAAGAATGTTGATTGAAACTTGTTGAGGGTAGACAAACGTAGACCTTGGTCATTGTTGCAATTAATAGGAAGTGATAAAGAAGGAGAGGTTCACATATAAATACATCATCTTTGACACCATCTATGATTGTGAACACTCACTAAACTATTGCGTGCTTAGAAGTAGATGTTAGACAAGGAAGACAACATAATGAATTGTGTTTGCTTGGTTCCGAACAATGTTATATGATTAGAGATCCCTTAGCATGTGACGATTGCTTCCACCTTATATTAGCCAAAACTCCCGCACCAAGTAGAGATACTACTTGTGCATGCATAAACCTTCAACCCAGTTTTGCCATGAGAGTCCACCATACCTACCTATGGATTTAATAAGATCCCTCAAGTAAGTTGTCATCGGTGCAAGCAATAAAAATTGCTCCCTAATATGTATGATCTATTAGTGTGTGGAAAATAAGCTTTGTACGAACATGTGATGAGGAAGACATAAAAGCGACATACTGCATAATAAAGTTCTTTATCACAGGAGGCAATATAAAGTGACGTTCCTCCACACTAAGAGGACACACATTCAAACCTCAAAAGCACATGACAGCCTCTGCTTCCCTCTGCGAAGGGCCTTTCTTTGTACCTTTACTTCTTGCCCTTGAAAGAGTCATGGTGATCTTCACCAATTCCTTATTTCGCCTTTATCTTGGCTAATGTCATATGCTTGGGAAAGATCTATATTCATATGCCAACTTGGAAGTAAGTATTCATGAATTATTATTGTTGACATTACCCTTGAGGTAAATGGTTGGGAGGCGAAACTATAAGCCATATCTTTCTCTGTGTCCGACTGAAACTTTGATCTCATGAGTACCACGTGAGTTGTAGCAATTGTGGAGAACGAAAGGATGATTGAGTATGTGGATTTGCTTTACAAGCTCTTATTTGAATATTTTTGATGTTATGATAAATTGCAATTGCTTCAATGACTAAAAGCTATCGGTTGTTAATTCTCGGTAAGGTTCTTGATCCATACTTTACTTTGTGAAGGAATTGTCACTTTAGCATAAGAGTTCATATGATGGTATTGTTGTTCTGATCATGACCATGATGCCTGCATGTTCGTATCTTGTTTTGTCGACACCTCTCTCTCTAAACATGTGGGCATATTTTTGATCTCGGCCTTCCCTTGAGGACAAGCGAGGTCTAATCTTGGGGGAGTTGATACGTCCATTTTGCATCATGCTTTCATGTTGATATTTATCGCTTTTTGGGCTGTTATTACACTTCACGGTACAATACTTATGCCTTTTCTCTCTTATTTTGCAAGGTTTACATGAAGAGGGAGAATGCCGGCAGCTGGAATTCTCTATTATTACACTTCACGGTACAAGATTGCTAAGCCTCTCTCAAGTCTTCTTCAGAAGGGTGTGAAGTATGTCTGGTCTCCAGAGTGTCAGTTGGCTTTCGACAGAGTCAAAGAGAATCTCTCTTCTACTCCAGTCTTGGTTCCTCCTGGTGACTCCAAACCTTATCAAGTGTTCTGCGATGCCTCTCTTCAAGGTCTTGGTGCAGTGTTGATGCAAGACAAGAAAGTGGTAGCTTATACCTCGAGGCAATTGAAGCCAAGTGAGAATAATTACCCCACTCATGATCTTGAGTTGGCGGCAGTGGTACATGCTCTGATGACTTGGAGACACCTCTTGTTGGAAAGAAAGGTTGAAGTGTTCACCGATAACAAGAGTCTCAAGTACATCTTCACCCAGCCTAACCTCAATCTTCGGCAAACACGTTGGGTGGAAATGCTCCAAGATTTTAATCCCAACATTGAGTACACTCCATGCAAAGCTAATGTCGTGGCAGATGCTTTGAGCAGGAAGGCTTACTGCAACAGTCTCATTCTGAATCCTCTCTAGCCTGATCTTTGTGAATCTTTCAGAAACCTCAACCTTCAATTAGTACCTTAGGGATTTCTTGCTAATCTTCAGATTTCTCCTACCTTGGAAGACCAGGTCCGACAAGCTCAACTTCTTGATGCAATGGTGAAGAAAGTTAAGATTGGCTTGGCAAAGGGAGTTCCCAAATATAAATGCTCCAGTGTTGATGCCAGAGATACATTATTCTTTGAGGATCACCTTGTCGTTCTGAAAGGGGATCTCAGAAAGGTTATCATGGAATAAGCTCATAACTCTCTTCTCTCAATACATCCAGGAAGTTCCAAGATGTATCACGATTTGAAACAGACCTTCTGGTGGACTCGCACGAAGCGTGAAATTGCTCAGTTCGTAAATTAATGTGATGTATGTCGAAGGGTGAAAGCAGAGCATCAACGTCCGGCAGGTATTTTGCATCCATTGCCCATTCCCGAGTGGAACTTCGACCATACTGAGATGGATTTCGTCACCGGGTTTCCAAAGTCCAAGAAGGGTAATGATGCCATCTTCGTCGTCATCGACAAGTTGAGCAAAGTCGCTCATTTCCTTCCAGTCAAGGAGTCTATCTCAGCAGCTCAGCTTGCAGAGTTGTACATTTCGAGTATAGTCTCATTGCACAGCGTCCCAATGTTGATTTCTTCGGATCGCGGAAGCATCTTTACTTCCAAGTTCTGGGACTCATTTCAGTCTGCGATGGGTACAAAGATTCGATTCAGCACAGCCTTTCATCCTCAAACTAGCGGGCAAGTCGAGAGAGTCAATCAGGTCCTCGAGGATATGCTAAGAGCCTGTGTCATTTCCGTTGGCATGAAGTGGGAAGACTGCCTACCTTTTGCTGAGTTTTCATACAACAACAGCTATCAGGCAAGTTCAGGCAAAGCTCCGTTTGAGATTCTCTATGGCAGGAAGTGTCGTACCCCGCTCAACTGGTCAGAGACTGGCGAGCGTCAGATTCTTGGGAATGACATGATTGAAGAAGCTGAAGAGATGTGTCGTGTCATTCCAGATAATCTCAAAGCAGCGGAGTCCCGTCAGAAGAGCTACTACGATAGCAAGCATCATGACATGGCTTATCAGCTCGATGACTTCGTCTATCTTAAAGTGTCTCCTATGAAGATTATATGTTCAGATCTTTGATGCTACTCATTACTGTTGGGGAACGTCGCATGGGAAACAAAAAATTTCCTACGCGCACGAAGACCTATCATGGCGATGTCCATCTACGAGAGGGGATGAGTGATCTACGTACCCTCGTAGACCATACAGCAGAAGCGTTAGAGAACGCGGTTGATGTAGTGGAACGTCCTCACGTCCCTCGATCCGCCCCGCGAAGAATCCCGCGATCAGTCCCACGATCTAGTACCGAACGGACGGCACCTCCGCGTTCAGCACACGTACAGCTCGACGATGATCTCGGCCTTCTTGATCCAGCAAGAGATACGGAGAGGTAGAAGAGTTCTTCGGCAGCGTGACGGCGCTCCGGAGGTTGGTGATGACCTTGTCTCAGCAGGGCTCCGCCCGAGCTCCGCAGAAACGCGATCTAGAGGAAAAACCGTGGAGGTATGTGGTCGGGCTGCCGTGGAAAAGTCGTCTCAAATCAGCCCTAAAACCTCCGTATATATAGGTGGGAGGGAGGGGTCCTTGCCTTGGGGCTCAAGGAGCCTCAAGGGGGTCGGCCGAGTCCAAGGGGGAGGACTCTCCCCCCCAAACCGAGTTGGACTAGGTTTGGTGGGAGGGAGTCCCCCTCCCTTCCCACCTCCTCCTTTTTTTTTCTTTCTCTCTTGATTTTCTTCTCCTTGGCGCATAGGGCACTTGTGGGCTGTCCCACCAGCCCACTAAGGGCTGGTGTGTCTCCCCAAAGGCCTATGGGCTTCCCCGGGGTGGGTTGCCCCCCCCGGTGAACTCCCGGAACCCATTCGTCATTCCCGGTACATTCCCGGTAACTCCGAAAACCTTCCGGTAATCAAATGAGGTCATCCTATATATCAATCTTCGTTTCCGGACCATTCTGGAAACCCTCGTGACGTCCGTGATCTCATCCGGGACTCCGAACAACATTCGGTAACCAACCATATAACTCAAATACGCATAAAACAACGTCGAACCTTAAGTGTGCAGACCCTGCGGGTTCGAGAACTATGTAGACATGACCCGAGAGACTCCTCGGTCAATATCCAATAGCGGGACCTGGATGCCCATATTGGATCCTACATATTCTACGAAGATCTTATCGTTTGAACCTCAGTGCCAAGGATTCGTATAATCCCGTATGTCATTCCCTTTGTCCTTCGGTATGTTACTTGCCCGAGATTCGATCGTCAGTATCCGCATACCTATTTCAATCTCGTTTACCGGCAAGTCTCTTTACTCGTTCCGTAATACAAGATCCCACAACTTACACTAAGTCACATTGCTTGCAAGGCTTGTGTGTGATGTTGTATTACCGAGTGGGCCCCGAGATACCTCTCCGTCACACGGAGTGACAAATCCCAGTCTTGATCCATACAAACTCAACTAACACCTTCGGAGATACCTGTAGAGCATCTTTATAGTCACCCAGTTACGTTGCGACGTTTGATACACACAAAGCATTCCTCCGGTGTCAGTGAGTTATATGATCTCATGGTCATAGGAATAAATACTTGACACGTAGAAAACAGTAGCAACAAAATGACACGATCAACATGCTACGTCTATTAGTTTGGGTCTAGTCCATCACGTGATTCTCCCAATGACGTGATCTAGTTATCAAGCAACAACACCTTGTTCATAATCAGAAGACACTGACTATCATCGATCAACTGGCTAGCCAACTAGAGGCATGCTAGGGATGGTGTTTTGTCTATGTATCCACACATGTAAATGAGTCTTCATTCAATACAATTATAGCATGGATAATAAACTATTATCTTGATACAGGAATTATAATAATAACTATATTTATTACTGCCTCTAGGGCATAATTCCAACAATTACCTCTCTGGTCATGAATATGATTATGCTTTGTGAGTAGTTATTTTTGTTCCTGAGGACATGGGATAAGTCATGCTATAAGTAATCATGTGAATTTGGTATTCGTTCGATATTTTGATGTGTTGTATGTTTTTTCCTCTAGTGGTGTTATGTGAACGTCGACTACATAACACTTCACCATTATTTGGGCCTAGAGGAAGGAATTGGGAATTAGTAAGTAGATGATGTGTTGCTAGAGTGACACAAGCTTAAACCCTAGTTTATGTGTTGCTTCGTAAGGGGCTGATTTGGATCCACTAGTTTAATGTTATGGTTAGACTTTGTCTAAATTCGTCTTTCGTAGTTGCGGATGCTTGCGAGAGGGGTTAATAATAAGTGGGATGCTTGTCCAAGTAAGGGCAGTACCCAAGCCGCGGTCCATCCACATATCAAACTATCAAAGTAACGAACGCGGATCATATGAACATGATGAAAACTAGCTTGACAGAAATTCCCATGCATCTTCGGGAGCGTTTTACCTCCTATAAGACTTTGTCCACGCTTGTCCCTTGCTACAAAAGGGATTGGGCCACTTTGCTGCACCATTGTTACTTTTGTTACTTACTACTTGCTATGAATCATCTCACCACACAACTACTTGTTACCGGTAATTTCAGTGCTTGCAGATATTACCTTGCTGAAAACCACTTGTCAGATCCTTCTGCTCCTCGTTGGGTTCGACACTCTTACTTATCGAAAGGACTACGATAGATCCCCTATAGTTGTGGGTCATCAACCTTGCATATCAATTAGATCTCCCTTCAAACTTCACAAATGTGCATGACGTGTTCCATGTCTCTCAGCTCCGGAGATGCTTCAAGACTCCCGAGCGCACAGTTGATCTTCAGGATATCGACCTTCAACCCAACCTATCCTACCATGAGCATCCAGTTGCAGTTCTTGAGGCGACTGAGCGCAAGACCCGCAATAAGTCAATCAAGTTTCTCAAGGTGCGGTGGTCACATCATTCCGATAAAGAGGCCACTTGGGAGCGCGAGGATCACCTCCATTCTGAATTTCCAGAGTTCTTTCAGTCCTAGATCTCAGGTCGAGATCTTCTTGTAGTGTGGGAGAGTTTGTAATGCCCCAGATGTAATCCTTGCCATATTTGAACCTTTCCTATTTTGGAAACCATGTTGTGGATGTTACAAGAGTTATCATTTCATGTGGCTTTATTTTGTGTCTTCATCTTGCATCATGGCATTCTTGCATTCATGGCAATCCCATTGTGTTGATGTTGCTTGATCATCATGAGTGCCAATGTGATTATGAAAGCTAGTGTGCTTGTGTTGATGTTGTGGTGTTTTCAAAACAGTGGTATTTCAAACAAGGTTTCAAAAAAACCTTCTCCATTAATATTTGAACTTATGATTTAACTTTTTTTAAACCTGTTTTAAAAATGTTGATCATTTAGTGTTTTATCTTGTGTTTGAAGGGGTGTTGTCTTGGGGTTTTTAAACTTAAGTCATATAGGGTTTTTATTAACAAAACAACATATTAAATCATGTTTTGTATATAATTTAGTTGCTCCAAAAATCAGTTTTGTATTTTATTTAAATAGGGCATAATTCCCTTATGCCCTAAGTATTTTATTTTTATTTTTTCAAACCCATGTGTGGCTTTCCGCATTTTTGTTTGTGTGTTGTTTATTTTAAAAATAGAAAACCTTTTGTTTCTTATTCAGAGAGGCCCACGTGGGCTGGCTCCCTCCTCTTACCTGGGCCTAGCCCTTTTCTTCTTTCCTTCGCGCAGAAGCCTGCTCGGCGTTCCTCTTCTTCCCCTGATGCCATCCCTTTTCCCCCTCCTTTCCGTCAGAGAGGGTCGTCGCCAAACAGAGAGCTCCCGACGCCGTGCCCTCACGGACGTCGAGGCCATTCCCCCAGCGCCTATATAACCGCTTGGCGTGCGTGCCCCTCCTCCTAGGGTTCCTCCCCTTCCTTCTCCTCCGCCGCCAGCACCTTCTTCTCCCTCCATCTCTCCCTCACCAGGTAAGTTTAGAGAGAGCAGTAGTTCAGAGAGGGCGCCGCTCGTCGCCGGCGTCCCCGGGGAATCCGAGCACGCAGGAAGGATGCTGGATCCTCCCTCGCTCCATTCCCGGCACTAGGAGGGTGGATCCCCTCCTCTATCGACCCCTCCTCGACGTCGTCGTCTTGGGCGGAGCAGAGCAGGTCGTCGTCGTAGCCTTGCCTCTTCTTCCTCTTCTCGGCAGCGGGAGCGCCTCCAAGCACCCCTAGGTGAGCGCCCCGACCCATTCCTTCCTTTTTCCCGCGCCATCAGCTCGCCCTGTCGCCGTAGCTTGCGCCGCCGTTGTTGTCCTGCGCGGCCAGTTGCGCAGCCGCGTCGAGACGCCGTCCGAGGATCCCTCCGCGTGGGTTAGCCACGGGAATGGGTTCCCCGTTTCTCCCACGTCTCGCGTCGTAGCCGCCGTTCGGTGTAGATCGTCGGAGCGTCGCTGAAGGACCTCCCATGTTCCGGCCGTCGTGTGTCTGTGCAGTAGGAGCAGAGGGGGATGCTCAATAGAGCATCTCCCCCCTCTGTTAAGATCCGAATGCGTAGTGCAGTGGTTTGGGCGTGTTGTTGCATCGAGCAGGTCTGGGGTTCGAGTCCCAGCGCCCCCCTTTTAATCTGGGGTTTTTCCCCTTTGCTGTCGATGTCTGGCAGAGACTGCATAAGAGGGTTAACCCCTCTAATAGTGCAGCTACACCGCGGTAGCCCAGTGGTCCACATGTGAGTAGAGGTGCAGGACATAGTGGGTTCGAAACCTAGCGGCTCCCCTTTTATTTTTTCATTTGTTCTAATTTTCTTTTTCTTCTCTTTTGCTGCATTTTTCTGTTTTGTATCTTTTAAAAATAGAGGGGGTGTTTTATTTCTTTTAAGGCCTATAGTGCTTGTGTGAGCACATTAGTGCATGTGTATGTGCATGATAGTGTGTGTGTGCACATGAGGGAATGTGTGCACACATGTGAGTGTGTGTGTGTGCATGTGGGTGCACATATGCACATGTGCAAGAGGGCCTAACCCTCATGTTGCACATACTCTTGTAGTGCGTGTGTGAGTGAGCACATGTATGTGTGTGGTGTGCTCATGTAGGTGTATGGGTGTGCATGGGTGCATATGCACTTGTGCATGAGGGCCTAACCCCTCATGATTGCCACTATGGAGTGGTGTTGTTGTGACTAGGGCTTGTGTGTGTGCATGTGTAGGTGTAGATGTTACAATATGTGTTAGTTTACATGTGATGTTATTCATATATAGCATATTCGATTCTAGGTGGTGTTTTTTCGAGCTAGTTTGTGCCTTGATGTTACATGCAAGTACCCATGTATTATATATGTTTTTGGGGTAGAATCATCCCAGGAATCCATTGGTGCAATCAGATTTCACTTTAGAGATACTTCATAAAACTGTTATTTTCTGTCATGATGCCATGTTTAGTGCTTTGTATTAGGTGATTCCTTGACCCTTTGGGGATGAATCCTATTGTGCCTTGTCAAAGTTGTGGTAGTGGGTGAACCCCTCTATAGCATGGGGTCTTTATTTTGTTCTTACGATTTTGTATGCACCTATTGTGCCTTGTCAAAGTTGACACTTGGCTGAATCTGACAGATTAGTGAGACCTTGTGATTTTCACTAAGTCTGGGAATCTGATGTTATTTTCTTCCCCTCTTGTCTTGGTTGAATTAGCTCCTGTGTTGGGAATCAGCCCATGCAACAAACTAAGGTTTGTGAGCTTTTATGTTTGTCTAGCTCCTTGTTAAATTTCATGCTTATACACTTCCTGTAGATATCATTTTGGAGGCTACCAAAATGCTTCAGAGCATAAGCAGCTGGTGAAAATCTGTGATTTTCACTAAGTCCCAGAATCTGTGATATTTTGTCCAAGTTAGTGCATGTAGATCTGCTCATGGGTGATTCCTTTGCATTAGCTTCTTGTTCAGGGTTGTAGAACTTTTGGTTAGCTTTTGCCTCATGTCTTGTTTGAATCATTTAGATGACTCTAGCTACTTTAAATATTGTAGACAAACTGCTATGATGCTGTTGAAAACAGATTGCATGTTTTTTGTTGGTTGGAAGCTTGTGTGCGCATTGTGATGGTGTGGTGTGTTCCCATGCACCACCCCACTTATATTTTGTTGCTTGATCATGTGGCAACCTGGTAACACCAGGGGAGTGCCATTGGAGTGTGTTTGTGGCTGATTTGAACCGTAGGTCTCCATAACTTGTTTCGTAGTTTCCGGTTGATCCGTAACTCCCATTTCTACGTTATTTATATGTTTTTGCATCATTTTTTCGTGATGCACATGTTCATGCCATATTCATGCATGTCAAGATAACTTAATATGAGCTTCTGTCCAGAATTCAATTAACTCAACTAATGCATATGAAAGTGACTAGAATAGTGATGCATGCTTCCTTCTTCACACATGCATCATATTGCTCGTTGCATCATGTTGTGTTGGTGTTCATTGGCTGTTATCTCATCTTGGGTAGCATCAGGATCGGAGAGTGCTACGGCAATAGACAACAGCGCCAGAGAACATCATTGATCCTTCCCATGGGTTTCTTGATAGTAGAATCTGCAAGATGCAAATTAAAAGAACACTCTTCAATCTCATTAAAACCCAGAACATCACATAAAGACTTTGGAATCGCGGAAACACTAGCACACAAATCACACAAAGCATTGCATTCATAGTTTTTGATTTTGATTTTGATAGTAGGTTCCCACTCATCATGAAGCTTTCTAGGGACACAGACTTCCAATTCAAGTTTCTCTTCAAGAGATTTTATCATAGCTTCGACGATATGATCGGTAAAGGCCTTGTTTTGGCTATAAGCGTGTGGAGAGTTTAGCATAGATTGCATCAAGGAAATGCATTCAATCAATGAGCAACTATCATAATTGAATTCCTTGAAATCCAAAGTAGTAATTTCATTACTACTCGAAGTTTTAATGTCTTCTACTCCACTTTCAATGCTTTTAGCATCAAGATAGATGGACTCCGAATCATTGGGCCGTTTTTCAACCAAATTGGATTCATATCCAGCCCCATCATCATTAAGTTTGACACAAGAAAACAAAGATTCAATGGGAGTCACACCAAGCACTTTAAGATCTTCGTGATTCTTATCACGAGAACACGCCTTTTTAAGCCATTCATGTCTAGCACGATTGCGCGGTTCTTTCTTTGCTCTCACTCATGGAAACACGCATAGCTTTCAATGTTTCATCCATATTGATCTTGGGAGGAGCACATCTAACTTTCAAAGCATCAATATCACTAGACATTCTATCAACGCTCTTAGCCAAATCATCAATTTTGAGTAGTTTTTCGTCTATGGATGCATTGAAAATCTTTTGGGAGTTGATAAACTCTTTGATATTACTCTCTAGATAAGAGGGTAATCTATTGTAATTTCCATGAGTATTGTTGTAGGAGTTGCCAAAGTTATTAGAGGAGTTACTAGGAAAAGGCCTAGGAACATAGTTTCCTCTAAAAGCATTGTTGTTGCCAAAATTATTCCTACCAACAAAATTAACGTCCAAGTTAGCGTTGCTACTCTCAATCAAGGAAGACAAGGGCATATCATTAGGATCTAAAGGAGAACTTCTACTAGCAACCAAATTCATTAACTCGTCCATCTTAGCATTCAACGAGTAAATTTCTTCTATAGCGTGTACCCTCTTACTAGTAGGTGACCTTTCAGTGTGCCACTGAGAGTAGTTTGTCATGATATTGTCTAGGAGTTTCGTGGCTTCTCCTAACGTGATTTCCATGAATGTTCCACCTGAGGCGGAGTCCAATATATTTCTAGAAGAGAAATTCAAGCCAGCGTA
This sequence comes from Hordeum vulgare subsp. vulgare, assembly GCF_904849725.1. NCBI lineage: Eukaryota > Viridiplantae > Streptophyta > Magnoliopsida > Poales > Poaceae > Hordeum > Hordeum vulgare. The sequence goes on along the minus strand of NC_058524.1, from coordinate 502,054,515 downwards.
GAAGATTTGTATAATCATCCAAAGATTCAAGCCATGAGCGGGACAATTTCTAATCATCAATTTCATTCTCTCCCAAGATTGTGCAACGTGATCATGATCAAGTTGCTTAAAATTCATGATATCATTACGGAGAGAGATAATCTTAGCCGGCGGAAAATACTTGGAAATATAAGCATCTTTGACTTATCCCAAGAATCGATACTATTTTTGGGCAAAGACAAAAACCAAGTTTTTGCTCGATCTCGCAACGAGAAAGGAAAAAAGCTTCAATTTAATCACATCATTATCCACATCTTTCTTCTTTTGCATATCGCAAAGCTCAATGAATGTATTAAGATGGGATGTGACATCCTCACTAGGAAGGCCGGAAAATTGCTCTTTCATAACAAGATTCAGCAAAGCGGCATTGATTTCATATGACTCCGCACTAGTGGCGGGAGCAATCTAAGTACTAATAAAATCATTATTATTAGTATTTGAGAAGTCACAAAGTTTGGTGTTTTCAGTCATGGTGACTTCAGCAAGCAAGCAAGCACACAAGCGAACAAAGAGCAAGCGAGAGAAAAGGGCGAACGAAAAGGCAAACAAAAAAAGGCAAACGAAAAAGGAAAATATTTTTGTAATTTTTTTTTCAGAAGTGGGGGAGAGGAAAACGAGAGGCAAAAAAGTAAATGCAAGAGATGAGTTTGCGACACTTACTTGGATGAGTTCTTGACTTGATCCACCCCGGCAACGGCGCCAGAAATTCTTCTGCTATGGCAACAGACAACAGCGCCAGAGATTGACATGTTGACGGAGGCTGGGCTTGCGTTGGTTTTTCCTTGAAGAGGAAAGGGTGGTGCAGCACAGGAGCAGTAGGTATTTCCTTCAGTTTGAGAACCAAGGTATCAATCCAGTAGGAGAATCTCCTCAAGTCCAGAGTACCTGCGCAAACACAAAAGAGCTTGCACCCAACGCTATAAAGGGGTTGTCAGTCCCTTCAAGATTGATTGCAAAGTGAGATCTGAAGGCGGAAAGTGCAACGAAGTAAAAGAGTAAGGCTGAAAATATGGTGTGGAGTAGACCCGGGGGCCATAGTGTTCACTAGAGGCTTCTCTCAAAATAGCAAATATTACGGTGGGTGAACAAATTACTGTCGAGCAATTGATAGAACCGCGCAAAGTCATGACGATATCTAAGGCAATGATCATACATATAGGCATCACGTCCGAGATAAGTAGACCGATACTTTGTGCATCTACTACTATTACTCCACACATCGACCGCTATCCAGCATGCATCTAGTGTATTGAGTTCATGACGAACAGAGTAACGCCTTAAGCAAGATGACATGATGTAGAGGAATAATCTCAAACCAATGATGAAAACCCCATCTTTTTACCCTTGATGGCAACAACACGATGCGTGCCTCGCTACCCCTTTTGTCACTCGGTGAGGTCACCGCACGGTATGAACCCAAAACCAAGCACTTCTCCCATTGCAAGAATCATAGATCAAGCTGGCCAAACAAAACCCACAACTCGAAGAGAATTACAAGGATATGAAATCATGCATAAGAGAGATCAGAAGAAACTCAAATAAGATTCATAGATAATCTGATCATAAATCCACAATTCATCAGATCTCGACAAACACACCGCAAAAGAAGATTACATCGGATAGATCTCCATGAAGATCATGGAGAACTTTGTATTGAAGATCCAAGAGAGAGAAGAAGCCATCTAGCTACTAGCTATGGACCCATAGGTCTATGGTGAACTACTCACGCATCATCGGAGAGGTCATGGCGTTGATGAAGAAGCCCTCCGTATCCGAATCCCCCCTCCGGCAGGGCACCAGAACGTGCCCCAGACGGGATCTTGCGGAGATAGAAGCTTGCGGCGGCGGAAAAGTACTTTCGATGATCTCCTGATTTTTTCTGGGATTTTAGGGAATATATAGACGAAAGACCTAGGGCAGAGGTGGATCACGGAGCCCACAAGCCTGGGAGGCGCAGGCCCCCCTGGCCGCGGCTAGGGGGCTTGTGGGGTCCCTGGTGGCCCCCTGCCCTGATTCTCAGGTTCCCCGATTTTCTTCTGTTTCGGAAAAAATCTTTTTGGAAGTTTCGTTCCGTTTGGACTCCGTTTAAAATCCTCCTCTGAAAAGTGTAAAAAACACGGGAAAAAACAGGAACTGGCACTTGGCACTGAGTTAATAAGTTAGTCCCAAAAAAGATATAAAAGACATACAAAACATCCAAAGTTTGACAAGATAATAGCATGAAACCATCAAAAATTATAGATACGTTGGAGACGTATCAGAGAGCGAGTACGTGGATTCTGGAGAGTACGTGCAGGAAGATCAAGAGCAGTTCCAAGCTGAAGACATCACAGACAAGATGACCGTGACCTTGATACCGTATCTAGCTTTGTTATGCTTAGAATCACGTTTCCTTCGATACATGCTCGCTGCCTACCACTTGATATAAATGCCACCTGTCTTTGCCATGAACCCCAAACACTCCCCTCTCCTAGCAAATGTTGTTTGGCTAAGTAGGCTTGCTCAACCTCTAATGAGTAGCTTTGCTAGTTGCAGGTGCCAGCTGTCTCATGTGATAACATGAGTATTTTGATATCATTATGTTTAAACTGCTATTTAATTAATGCACCTATATACTTGGCAAATGACGGAAGGCCTAGCCTTTTGCCGGGTGACTTGTTCCGCTATTGCCGCCTTAGTTTCGGTTACCGGTGTTTGATTCCATAACTGATCGCTACTAACACGGTCGGGGTTGTTATGGGGACCCCCTTGATAAATCGTGTAGTGTCAAGGCTTTTCTGTCAGGACCCAACATTGGTATTAATCTGCTAATCACCTAATCATAATTTGCATAGGGAATAGCTACCCCGAGGATTTAATCAACACCCCGGGCTAGTGCTCCTCATGAGTGTTGGTCCAAATTGGGCAGACCGCGGGGCCACCACAAGGAAACTTGAGGTTTGGTTTCCTGTAGGCTTTCCCATCCGTCGTGTCCTGAGAACGAGATACGCAGCTCCTATCGGGTTCGTCGACACGTCGTGAGGTCCTGCTAGATTTGTCTTACCTTAGCAATATATCTTGCGTATAGGAATCCCGGTGAAACTTTGGGTCTCCTCAAAGTTGAGGTTTTCCTCTAAGGAATCCGACGAGATCACGAGTTTCGTGATAGAGGATGACTTTGCGGCCCGTGGCAGTTTGTGATGGACTAGTTGGAGCACCCCTGCAGGGTTTAATCTTTCAGAAAGTCGTGCCCGCGGTTATGTGGAAAATGTGGATACTTTGTTAACATCCGGTTCTAGACGACTTGAAGTAACTCTAATAAAACTGCCAACGGTGTGCGTAACCGTGTCTGTCTCTTTCGGAGATCGCTCTTCGATCGAGAACACGGTGGGGTTATGCTTGACGTAGGTAGGTGTTCAGGATCACTTAGTGATCAATCCAGTCTTCGATCGCTCGCCTAGTCCACCATATGATTATTCTGATTATCGTAAGTTAGCCACCATATAAGCTTAGGTTGCTGCAAACCCATACACTAAACCTTCCTCACCTAATAACTTGACTAGATTCAGTACCAAGGTCATTAGATTGCTGAGTCCCCGTGGCTCACAGATTACTACAACCCCAACAGGTACAGGTACGCCCGATGCAGCAGATCCTGATGACAACCAGCTGAAGTGGGAGTTTGATGAGGACTCTGGCCGTATGTATGTGAACTATCCGGAGGACTGAGACCGTGGTCGTGATCGTGGGCTAGCATACGGGATGTGTTAGATCATCATTTTTTTGTTTAAGTCCGTAGCTGGACTTGCTGCTACTCTGAATAATGTGTGTCTGTAAGCTATATGATATATTCTTAACAGATGGCAAGTGTATGCCCTGCTTGTTAATCTTTAATTATGTATTGTGATGATTATCCCGTTTGCAAAACGCGTAGATGCGCCCCTTTCCCCTTTTGAGGCCTCGCCCCCAGATAAGGAAATGGCCGCATCTTAGTCGTTACACATTGCTTGCAAGGCTTGTGTGTGATGTTGTATTACCGAGTGGGCCCCGAGATACCTCTCTGTCACACGGAGTGACAAATCCCAGTCTTGATCCATACTAACTCAAGGACACCTTCGGAGATACCTGTAGAGCACCTTTATAGTCATCCAGTTACGTTGCGATGTTTTACATACACAAGGTATTCCTCCGGTGCCAGTGAGTTATACGATCTTATGGTCATAGAAATAAATACTTGACACGCAGAAAACAATAGCAACAAAATGACACGATCACATGCTACATTCATAATTTGGGTCTAGTCCATCACATGATTCTCCTAATGATGTGATCCAGTTATCAAGTGACAACACTTGCATATAGTCAGAAAACCTTGACTATCGGCTAGCCAGCTAGAGGCTTGCTAGGGACATTGTTTTGTCTATGTATCCACACATCTATCTATATTTTCATTCAATACAATTATAGCATGGATAATAAACGATTATCTTGAAATAGGAAATATAACAATAACTATTTTATCATTGCCTCTAGGGCATATTTCCAATAGAAATTGAGAAAGAATCCCGTCAAAGAGTCAACTTTCAAAGTTGTCTAGATGTCATACGACCATCCATACGACGAGCCACATTCGTATGGTATGTTGTCTTCTCTTCCAAGGTAGTCAAAATCGGGTTTTGGAGTCGAATCAATCTTCCTTAGACAGAATCGAGTCTTTGAACAAAATTTTGTCAATTCAAAAAATGCTCATGAATGGATAAATATCCTAAAAATTCAAAAACTATTCGTGACTTACAAATAATTTTCATTCATAAAATGTTCGTTGATTCAAAAAATGACCATGCGTTTAAAAAGTTGTTCGCTAAACTAAAAAATGTTTGTTAAATCACATAAATATTCGTGAATTTCAAAAATTGTTCCACCAATTAAAAAAATATATTCTCCAATTCAAAAATGTTTAAAAAATGTTCATTTTCAAATGTTTTGTAAATAGTATAAAATGTTTATGAATTTAAATTTTTTTCTTGATTTTAGAAAATGTTAATTTTTTTGTATAAGTGGTCACGAATTTAAAAAATATTCACAAAATTAAATATTTGCACAAGTTTAAAATTATATTCATGATTATAAATTTATTTATGATTTTATGAAATTAAGTGTGATAGTGTATCTCGTGGATGCATCAAAATGTGATATGACCATTAAGAATTACTTCCTCCGTTTTGAAATAAGGGACTAAAAGTGACTCTGTTTTGTACTAAAGTTAGTACAAAACTGAGTCATTTTCGAGTCGTTTATTTTGGGACGGAGGGAGTATAAGTTTTTTTAGATGTTGCACTAAACGAATACATACGAATGCATATAGACATATTTTAAAGTATAAATTCACTTATTTTGTTTCGTATGTAGTCTTTTAATAAAATCTCTAAAAAAATCTGTACTTCCTTGTCTCAAAATAACTGTCTTAATTTTATACTAGCTCTAGTATAAAGTTATACTAGACTTGAGACACTTATTTTGAAACGGAACGAATATTTAGAAAGGGAGGGAGTATATGATTTTTTTTTTCTTTCGTTGCAGCAGAAGGAGACGGTTTCATCAGACACGCTTTCGTACCATCGACGGTCACGCCTCACGACAGCGACCCAGGGACATGTTAAAGAGCCGAACCCCCGCGCTCTCCAAAGTCCAAACGCGCATTCTCGTGGCCATCGTCAGTATCCACCAAACGATAGATAAATAATCAGGTGCGTTCCTCCCCTCAAGCTTTTCCCCCCCTTCGCGATTCCGCGGCGTTCGGTCTGGGGAGCGGTCTCCGCTCTCCGCCCCCGGTGAAATCCACCGCCCTTCCGTCCTCCATGGTCCCTGATTTGTTTTCTACTATCCGCCGCAGGCATTAGCGCGGATCCGCGGTCCGCAGCAGCATCGGCGATGGCGGAGTTCTCGTGGCTCACGGCGCTAGGGTTCGCCTTCCTGACCTTCAACTCCGGCATGGCCCTCTACCGCTCCAACGGCGACGCGGGCTCCGTCATCTTCGTCGCCGTATCCTACCTCGACCTCGTGGCCCTCTTCGCCTGCCTCCGCCTCTACGAGCGCCTCGACCGCCACTCCCCTCGCCGGGAGCGGATCAAGGCCGCCGTCTGGGCACTCACCACGCTGCTCACCGTCATGTTCACCTACAAAGTCGCCGAGGTCATGCCGCTCGCCTTCAAGCTCGTGGTCTGGGCGATGGCCGCCGCCACCACCTGCGGCGGCTTCTACGTCTTCTTCCTCCACGACGACAAGCAGTACCAGCAGCCGCAGGACGCGTCGGCGGCCGCCGAGCGCGGGGACGTCGCCGACTAGTAGCTGTACTAGACGGCGGCTTGGCGCTTGCCTCCGCGAGGTACGTGCTTCGGTGCTAACAGCGGCGTCGGGCGTTAGATCTGGGGGCAAACTACTAGGTCCTTCCTGTATCTTGGCTGTTGCTCTTCCCTTTTTTGCCGGCTTGCTGTCACATGTTCTGCTTGGCTAGCCGGCATGCTCGGATTAGCAGATCTGGAATTTGGCCACCGGCAGAGGAACAAATTTGGTGATGTGCTTGTTGATCAAATTACTAATTGTGTGCCCTGTTGAGAAGTGAGTTTGTGTTAATTATAATTCCCGATTGGACCATCAAATTGGGCGTGTGCCCGCCACAAGGAGGAAGAAACTGCGACAGCTTGAGGTAAGTTGAGCGGATTGCAATTGTGTAAGGGCTCTATTTGCTGAGGGAGTAGAGAAAAAACCAGAGAAAAGCCATAGTGTGCGTAAGTGGATGATCACTTGGTACAGAGGTGGTGTGGAGACTGCAGATAGTTTCCTTGAATTTGTGTGAAAACAGTGAATTGCCGTGCCTAACCCTAAGTTACAATGGAAGTTCATCTGCACAATAAGGCGTCAAGCTAGAAATGTTTTACTTGTTATGTTGTCTCATTTGATGCACCGATCAGTGGTTTGCAGTATGCCCACGGGAACTCTAGATTGAACATGTGGACGCTGCAAATTTGATCAATGAATGGAAAATATGTCAACTGTATTCGAGGTATGTAAGGGCTCTATTTGCTGAGGGAGTAGAGAAGAAACCAGAGAAAAGACATAGTGTGCGAAAGTGGATGATCCCTTGGTACAGAGGTGGTGTGGAGACTGCAGATAGTTTCCTTGAATTTGTGTGAAAACAGTGAATTGTCGTGACTAACCCTAAGTTGAGAGATCACATCATGTAGTAAGGGCACAAATATGGAGACAGACGAATCAAATAACAAGGGATGGACCAAAGGAGATGAAAATGACACCAGAGTAAAGCATGGAAGAACTGGAGGAGGACAACACATGAGCGGAACAAGCAAAGTCATAAGTGAAAATTGCAGTTACAATGGAAGTTCATCTGCACAATGAGGCGCCAAGCTAGAAATGTTGTACTTGTTATGTTGTCTCATTTAATGCACCAATCAGTGGTTTGCAGTATGCCCACGGGAACTCTAGATTGAGCATGTGGCCGCTGCAAATTTGATCAATGAATGGAAAATATGTCAACTGTATTCGAGGTATGAGATTAAGAGTCCAAATCAGTCAACCATTGGTGGTCTCATCAGCGTGCAATTGTTTTTGCAATCTCTTAAGGATTTAAGCTGATTTATGTCCGTGCTTGCAAAGAACGTCTGGATTACTCTTACCACCTGGATAAATATCTTTTCATGGATCATTCAAGAAACTTGGCAAAGTGCAGATATCCTCCATACCTTCTCTTGTCAAGAAAATATGACTATAAATGGGCAATAATTTTTCAACTGGATTTGAGATAGGAGATCAAGAGTGAAAATCATTCAAACCATTGATGGCCTCATCAGCGTGCATTTGTATTTGCACTCTCTTAAAGATTTCAGCTGATTTATGTCCCTGCTTGCGAAGAGCAGCTGGTTTACTCTCAACTTATGCAAACGTACGGATGCTGGGAATCACGTCACCTCCTGGATGAAGGAGATCGTTTCACGGATCATTCAAGAAAATTGGTAAAGTGCAGAGATCCTTCACATACCTTCAACAAAATATGACTAGACATGATTGCGTGCAGAGACTGGAGAGCCAGAATAATAATGAGTAGGGAAATTATTCATGTCAGAAGAACAACGAGGAGAGAACTTGTTCATGTTTGCTGTTTCAGTTTACCAGCATACCAATGAACTGTTTGTAATGAAAATATAACCACAGACTAAGACAGCTCATTGATAACTATGTGTAGTGGAAGCAAGGGAAGTGTCATTGGAATATGTTATCAGCAGTAATGGATGACACATAACAAGGGGATAAATACAAGGAAATCACAAAGCAGCTGATGTTGAAGGAGAACCGGATATATTACAGCTATGCCGATGCCGATGCCGATGCCAATGCCAATTCCGATGCTAATTCTTTGTCACATTACCCAGCAAGCCAACAGCAAGGTGAGTTTCAAGGGAAGAGAAAATGCCAAGATCTAAAAGACCCCTAGTTGCCCAAATATTAATATGCCGTCGCTGTTGCCTGAGGTATGTGCTGTGCTGTAGCAAGTGCCCAAACTGCCCTATTACGCGTTTAAGTTAAATAAATTCAACTATCTACGAGCTATAAGTTATAGCGTTTTTATAAACTGTATTATGTCTGTCTATGATTATATCGTATGTCTTTCATTTCATGTCTGTCACGATTGCTTCGTCGAGCTCCGACTAGTTCTCTAAGTGTTCTTGATGGCCGGGTTAAGTATTGTACACTACTGGTGCCAACTCTACTGTCATCTGCTCCTTGTATTCAGTACTTCTGTATAATGCAGAGCTTCTGTGCTATACTAGCATCAGTGCATTTATCCTGGAGATGCTCTGAATCCTGTATAATTTATTTTCACAACTCGTCTGTCCATGTGGAGTAGTCTTTTGTGGGGGCATCAGACTGCCCAATGATGAAAGTAACAACCTTCGAGTTTTAAGTTTTCTTTGCATGATAAGTCTTAAGACGCAGGATCAATGAAGCCGCCAAGCAACGGGCTGTGCTAGTAGAAGACCCAGGATCGATGAAGCTGCCAAGCAACGGGCTGTGCTAGTAAAATTTGACAAACCAAGGACCATGATTTGCTGATTGATGCGTACTTTGGTCACATAAATTTAGCAGTTGCCTGTCACGCGTTGTTCTTTCCAATTTTGTGACTTCACAAAATGACCAACAATAACTTAACAGTTACTGCCACCCGCAAAATAGCACTTGCTTTGCTGCAGATAAAAATAACTTAAGCGCGCGAATGAAACCATCATCGCTGCCTCCAGATAGTTACCGTACAAAATAACTTGCCGTCACCCACGTCAGTCTGGCAACTATAAATCACCTAAATCACCGTCATCGGCCCCAGAAAATGCGAACTGAGTTATGCTTAATTGGTTAGGTTGTTTGTGGTGGTACCTACCCATCCGTGTTCAAGTACTATATTTGACATAGGTGTTCATATTTTTGTTAGATTCACTAGTTAATTGATCGAGCATTGCAACAGGATATACATGTTTTAGTGGTTCAACATCAAACATGTAAATATCATTTTTCTTCTCTTCCGCCCATTATTTTGATGTAAGCATGTCGACGGTATTGGCCTCCACTAAAATTGAAAATATCGAATCAAAAGAATTTAAAACCTAAAAAATGTTTGCATCCATGTAGCCAAAGAATTGATTACATGTATGATCTTTTATGATATATTTTGGTTTATGACATCACAAATTTGATCAATACAGATCTAAATCTAGACAAGGTTATGAAAAGACTTTGTGATCCATTGAATGGTCTATAAAGTCATTAACTGGCTGCATTTGCTCTAACAAGGATGAATGGGAACTATATACACCTCTAAAGGGAAGTTACAAAACAATAATCGCTCAAGAGTACATATAGCCTCAACAGCAAAGAAGAGCAACACCACATCAAGTAAGAAGATATCAGATAACTGCATGACAGACAAATAGCCTATACATCTGCTTCCCACCATTGCCTGCATGAAATATCATGCCAAATCTATTCATCAAAACCCAATTGTGTAAACAACAATGTGGACCCATGTTGAATTTGAAAACACTGACTTTTAGGTTAAACAATCCATTGAGTTAATGGGCAATGCAAAGCGCTAGCACATGCTTCAAGAGTTATGCATATGGGCCAGAGTGCCATAAATGATTGAGATAATGTGACAAAGCTATGCATTCATGTGGGCCACAAAATAGGTTAGAAGCGCCATACGTTAAAACATAATTATAATTTAAGAAAGTGGAACAAAAAAGGAAAAAAGATCACATACATGACAACCTAGTCAAGGGCTTAGCGCATCCATGTCAAGAAGGTACAATTCAGAAGGTCCAGTATTTGGGAGATGTATACTTAAATGGTATCAACCAAAGTCCAAGATGAAAGAACATGTACTTCTTGTTTATGAGGATTCATGTTTTTTTTTTTTGCAATTGACATGAAGATGGAGGTTCCGAATGCAATGTTAATCCTTCCCCCGGATATGCATGTTAATTAACATAGCACATAATAAGTGAATTACTTCACTGCCACTCCCTAGTTCTTTAGAATTACGGCAACCCAAGAAGTGTGGTCTTTGGAAGCACCTTCCATACTTTCAAGGAACTCGGGAACATTTGTGCTATTGAAAGGGCATAAAGAGAGGTGTTTTGGCTCCCATATGCATTTGCACCCGGATGAACAGTAGCCCGAAAAATAATAGTAAATGTTTAAAAAAATCTGATTTTTTGTAGATGTTCGTGTTACTGTCATATCCATGCACATGTTGAGATGGATATGTGGCCACACAAGGAAGGATCGGGTACAGAATGATGATATACGAGAGAGACTTGGGGTGGCATCGATTGAAGAGAAGCTGGTCCAGCATCGTCTCAGATGGTTTGGACATATTCAACGGAGGCCACCGGAAGCGTCGGTGCATAGCGGACGGATAAAGCGTGCTGAGAATGTTAAGAGGGGTCGTGGTAGACCAAACTTGACATGGGAGGAGTCCGTTAAGAGAGACCTAAAGGTTTGGAATATCGACAAAGACTTAGCCATGGACAGGGGTGCGTGGAAGTTAGCTATCCACGTTCCACAGCCATGACTTGGCTTCGAGATCTTATGTGTTTCAACTCTAGCCTACCTCAACTTGTTTGGGACTGAAAGACTTGGTTGTTGTTGTTGTTGTTGTTCGTGTTACTGTCTCAAGCATGCTTGACAATTTTCATGCGAAACAGAGTAGTGGTGTTTCGTCGGTGAAAAAACAAATTTGAGTGTGACATTTTGGGGGTAACAATTGCTATTTTTTTGCACATATCAAAATGCTTAACCCTTTTGCCTGAAATTTTTCATGTAGCATTTGGATGTGACAAAGAACACATAATATTTTTTTTTGACATATCAAAATTCATTTTTCACGGGCAGGAACACGTGCTCCCGGGAGAATAATTGTGTTTCCGCATTTATGCCCTTAGTTGTTTTTGTTGTTTATGACAACATAACTGATGTTCTAACCACATGCTTGACTCTATAAATAGTGCCACGAAATCATGGAATATTGCATCGATGGTCAAACGCCCCTCAATTCGAAAAAGGAAAAAAAGGAAGTGTTTGTCCGCATTTTAACTTTTCATACTTAGTCCATGAGTCCGTTGTGCAACCACAATATTAAAATGGGGTGCACCTTAAATATACCGTGGGAATCACCTACACATACACCTAAATTTATTTACCCAATTCATACTCATATTAGTGAGGAAAAGGACCCTAAATTGCTAGGATACACTACTTTTGGATACCCCGCAACCTTAGTGGTTCTCAAAACTTCCGAGGCAAGGTCCGGCCAGCTTCTGGGGTGGTCAGAGAGATTGCACAATACGTGCATTGTCTTTGGAAATCTAGGAACTTCCGTGGCAAAGTCAACTTTTGGGGGACGCAATGGACTAGCACCTCATGTGGAACCTTTCTGAACACCGCGAAACCTGCACGGAACTTTTGGGGCTCGCACAAAACATGTGGTAACGGTTGGATTTGGAGTCACACTATAAACATATTCTTCTTTCCCACAAAGAAGGTGATGACTCCATTTATCTCTCCTCCATTTGTGGAACTTGATTTCTTAGAGGTATCCCTCCCTAGCCACCCAAACTCTTGATCTTTTAGGGAGTGAAGGAGAAGTGCCTCATCTACACATTCACCAAATCAAAAGTTGACCCCCTTGTTTTCACGGTCATCTTGTTTCCCTTGGAAGTTGGAGAGTCCCAAGTTGTAGGAGTGCTCTAGTGAGGAATCAAAGTGTGATTTACCCCAGAAAGTTTATGAAGGTTTGGAGGCCACCTCGAGGTCTTCCACTAATGGTTGAGAATCGAATTCTTTGTAATATCTCAAAGAGAATAGGGTGAGCCTTTGTGGTATTGGTGTGATTTTGTGGTAAACACCCACACCTTTAGTGGTAACTAGCTTCTCTCCAAAGAAGTGAACATCGGGATACATCCTCGTCTCTAAAGTTTCGGTTATCTCTAACCCTCGTTCCTTACTTTGGTCACTTGACCTTGCACTTGATATTTCATATTGTGTTGTTAAACTTATATTATTGTTGCTACCATCTGTTGCTAGAACTTGACTCACCTTTCCAATTGTTATGTTCACATTTATATTTCGCAACTACTTAAAAATGCTAATTACTCTCTTTGTAAAGAAATATAAGAGCGTTTAGGTCACTACTTTCTTTACGGAGGGAGTAGTAACTAAAATTTGAAACTATACATATTTGCCCTCCCTCTAGGTCCATCTCGATCCTTTCAACTATTTTTCTTTGGATTAGTAGCTTAGTTGAAGAATGCCACGGCGAAGTTGTATCCATAAAATATGACTATTATTTCATTACGTACATGCGAGACCATGAATTAGTAACTACATCCAATCTTTGAAAAGTCCCGATTGTTTCGATTTTTGAAATGGGATATTTACGGAATCCCCATGAAATGGGATCAAACCTTATTCCATGCTATTTCCATAAGATTCGTCTTTCTTATTCTTAAGCAATCCCTCAAGAGGGCTTAATTAGTTTATCATGATTTACGTTTTCTCTTTCTTTTCCTTTTTGTTTGTTTCGAGAAAGATATCGTCTGATTCTCCTACTATTGATTCTTTTCCAACCAAGATGTACAGATCCATGTGTCTACATACATAGATTCTGTTCGCGGAGTAACGAAAATGTGCAAGAGCTCTATTTTCCTCTGCCATCCTATGAGTCGCTTCAGCTGAAGCACCTTTCATGCTAGCTTCCCCTTTGCTCGAAGTACACTTCCAACATCGGTAGGGGAGCGTTCCGCCTTAGAGGGAAGCAACCGCAAAATCAGGGTTCTATGAAGCGGAAGCGAGAATGTCAGGTTGAGTAACGAAACATTGGAGAGAATCCAATGCCCCAGAACCCAAGGTTTCTTCCGCAAGGTTCGTCCATCGAGGGTGAGTCAGGGCCTAAGATCTGGCAAAAGGCGTAGTCGATGGACAATATGTCAATATTCCTGTACTCCCCCTAGTTGGTACGGAGGGAGAGGGGAGGATATATCAAATTATTTTCGAGCTTGTCCATTCCTTCAATTGATTTGTTAAGGAAACAATTCATTGGATCTTCTACGACTCCCACCTCTGTTTCGGCATCGACTCCTAAAAAAAGTACTAGGAATGGCAAACAATTTGATTCAGGCTAACGCAAGATCTAGTACTCCCCTAAGCATTTGACGATTGATATATTGGGATATAAAGGACTAGTAAATAAAATCCTAGATAGGAAGTGGGTCTGACTCAAGATAAATGAGTTGTTAGTTGTAGAATATTACTCTCGTTAGACTTGAACTTAACGAGAAAAAGGAAAGGTTCGTAGAATTTTCTCCCCCTTCCCCTTTCCTCGAACTAATCGCCCTAATACCATTACCATTAATTCACATTTTCCCATCATTTAGCTAAAATTGATTAACTCTAGGATTATGATCCTTTTTTTCTTTTCCCCTTTATGTTTACACATATGGACCGAACTGTGTCACAACATTCTAAACCCAGCTCACGTACCGCATTAAGGGGTGAACAACCCAACCATTGGAACCACCTACAACTCCACGTGGCGAAGAGCCAACATCGAGGTGCCAAACCTCCCCGTTGATGTGGACATCTATCATTGGTGTTAAAGGGTGAACTGCAAGGAGCCAACCCTAATACGAGAGGATTGGGTTGGGTTAACCTATGGTGTACTGGTTGAAAATCAGACAAGAAAGAAGCTAAAGGCTAGGCAGAGGATACGAGGGAGAAACTGTACGTGAAAATGTTGGGTTTCCAACTCGGGTGGGTTCTCACACCAAGGTTCCTTTGTTTTGGGCAAGCCCAATTACAAACAATACGCAGAACCTTTCTCAGGTTGATTTATGTCCCACTCGGCATCAGACAGTTAAACGGCTGGTCTATCCCTTTGCTGAGGGATCTTAAATCGTGTCCCACCATCCATATCCGTGCCCACCTGAGCAATTGGAAAGTACCGTTGGCTGAATCCGAAGGAAATTAAGCGAAATCTTTGCAAAATTATTATGAAGCTACATAACTATAAATCGATCCCTATGATCGAAGTTATATACTCTATAACATATGCCTTATACACACAAGCAATGGACACCATACAAAGGCTTTGGAATATCATTTTCGGGCACTAGAAAGAAAGCCCTTCTTACCACATGCTTTTAATAATATGGTCGTGATTTGTCATTACGTGCGACTATCTCCACTATAGAAAAAATCGGAGAATCAAATTTTCTAGTAAATACTGGAAAAAGGCATCACATTGTCTAAGGACACGATCTAATAGATCGTTGTATCGAGTAGTTGGATCATAGGCTCTTACCATAAAAATTGCTGCATGTGCAGCAACACTAAGTATTAGAAATCCGCCCTATGTTGATAAAACAATTGTATTTAGCGTGCCTCAAGCCTCCTTCCTCGGGGTAGGTCCCGTGTATGACCCAACCCATCTCCTCCAAGGCAGGCATGTTTGGAAATAGTTTGCAGAGAACATTACTTTCCCATAGGTGTAGTTCCAGACTGACTCTATGAAGCCTATGACCAAGAGTAAGGGCACTCAGCATGATGCACTGATTAGAGAGAGTATGTCGTCTATTCATTCCACTCATTCCTTCAAGCTCAGAATTCATAAATTTAATAGGTGGATAGGTTGGTGTGCATCCAACAGGAAATGAACCCACAAATTTACCAATTATGAGTTCAACGCTTTAACCTCGGCCTATGGAGTATTAGCAACCGTTTCCGGTTGTTGTCCCCTCCCAAGGGCAGGTTCTTACGCGTTACTCACTTGTTCGCCATTGGAAACACCACTTCCCGTTCGACTTGCATGTGTTAAGCATGCCGCTAGCGTTCATCCTGAACCAACATTGCTATCATTGATCACATTGGCTCCCGGGGCACGGTCCAAACGACCAAGGTGCAAAGTATTAAGTAGAGTGAATGAGCCTAGAAATCTCCCTTATTTAACTTAAGCAAAAAAGTAGGCATAAGATGTACAAAAAGCTCACACACTTCTTCATCTCTAAATACGGATGTCCTAACCATCCAACAACTATTCTATCCCAATTTTCCATTGAGCCCTCTCTGAATAATCTCCCATTTGCCGGATTATTACCAGTATAATCATAAAAGGCTAGTTTTCGGGAATTTTAGACCAAACTTCTCATAAACTAAGATTTTCGGCTAAACCATTGCTAACTCTTCGATATATTTATTGCTGAAAGTATCCGTGATCCCAGTGATAACGAGTAGGCCCAAATAATTTAATTACCCGTCGGGGAGGCTTGATAGGCGGTGCTTTACCCTGTGGCGGATGTCAGCAGTTCGAGTCCGCTAAGCTCTATCCCGTGAACTTAGCAAAACTATGATAGCGATAGCACCGAATTTTGCCAATTTGACAGTTTCCCACTGAGCTATAGGAAGGAAGGACACTTCACGAGAATCAAAAAAAACAAAGAAAATATGGCATATACTACTACCATATGGATAAAGTTTCTCAAATTCATAGAGAAAGAAGTTGGTTATCAACTTCTCATTTTGTTCTAGGATTGTTCTTTTTTGTGGGCCATTTATGGCATGCAGAAATATCCCAAGGTGTTGTTGTAGGTTTTGAAAAGGGAATCAATTGTGATTTGGAACCTGTTATTTACATGAACCCTCTTAACTAAGATTTTCTTATTTATACATGTTCTATTTTTTTCTGTTCTGGCTCGGTTATTCTCTCTAGTGGAGCCATTCATTCCTTTTTATGAAAGAAAGATAAGGGACATAATAACAAAAAATGAAAGAAACAAACGTATTCAATAAGAAAATGAGAGAGAGGGATTCAAACCCTCGATAGTTCCTACAACTATACCAGTTTTCAAGACTAGAGCGACCATGGATTCGAGGAGTGCGGCGAAGAAGAAACTTGACTTGTTTTTAATCCTCCCGAGGAAATAGGTTCTGATTCCCAAATAGGTAACCTTTTAAACTGCGTGCTGAATCCATGAGAAACTGAAACATCTTAGTAGCGGGAGGAAAGAAAAGCAAAAAAACGATTCCCGTAGTAGAGGCGAGCGAAATGGGAGCAACCTAAACCGTGAAAATGGGGTTCTGGGAGAGGAATATAAGCGTTGTCGTGCTAGGCAAAGAAACTTATTACTGAACTTGTTGGAAAGATGAAATAGAACCAATGTCTATCTTTTTGATCAGAGGTTGAATCGATCATGATAAGAAGAATTAGGCCAAAAATCAGGATACATTCTTGGAAATGAAACTTCCATTGAAGAGAAGCAAATGAAACGCTTCCATATTTTTTTCGTAGAATCAAGAATGAAGTTTTCATTTTGTACATGCGAGATCATGAATTAGTAACTGCATCCAATCTCCGAGAAGTCTCAATTATTTAGATTATTTCATAATAGTTTACATGAAAACCTACATAGACAATAAGTACAAACACGCATACTGAATCAAATTGGGGTGGTGAGGTCCCACAACATAATTCTAAAAGTAGAAGAACAATTCTCCCACAAGTTCATAGAGTATTAATTCACTATTAGGAGCGTTTACTCCTGATAATAACATCTAGAGAGAAAAAAAATACACTCATTGGGTTTGGGAGATTTTAAAAAATGGGATATTTTCTTGAAATTCCAAAAATCTTTGAAAACCTAAAGAAAGATTTGAATTTCCAAACATTTTTATGAACTTTTGAATATTGTTTTGGAATATATATTTTTGATATTCATAACATTTTTTGAAAATTCAGCGATTTTTTTTAAATGGTTCTGAAGATTTTTTGAAATATCGAACATTATTTATTACACAAACGGAATATTGTATTTCGCAAACATATTTTTCAATCGAACAAATGTTTATGATTTGAATTTAGTTTGAAGATTTTATTAAAACAATAAACTAAATTTGATATTCTAAATAATTTTTAAAACAAGATATGTTTTGAAATTCCAAACATTGTTTGAAAAAAGATTTTTTTGAATATTTTTGGGAAGAGGTGAACATTTTTTGAAATCATGAACATTTTCTATAAAAATGAACAAAAAGAAATAAAAGTGTAGAACTGTTTTCGGAGGAAAGCAAACAAGTTTTGAAGATCTAAACAATTTTTGAAATTTTTGATTTTTTAAGGAATCCCGAATTCGTGAAATATAAAGAACAAGAAAACCAAGAAACTAGGAACCCAACAAAAGGAACTAACACCAAAAAGCAGTTCACATACCTTCTAAGGCCATCTACAATGCATGTGGTTATGACAGGCTCGAGGATCGTTTTCCTACCCATTTCATGCTATTCCGGTCCAAAACTAGGAATCTAGCTTGCATTGATGTTGAGGAAGTCTTTGGGTGGCCCAACACTATTTTTTCATACTAGGCTATTTTGACTGGAGGCGGGCTGTAATGCCCCAAGAGTGTATCTTTCCTTTTTTGGAACCTTCTCCATGTGGGTCCAACTTGTCATTGATATGAGAGCTCAATGCATATGATTTCATGTGATGTCACCTTGTTAGTTTTCCTTTGCATGCATGCATCACTATCATTTCATGTCCTTGTGTTGTTGCCTTGTGATCTTATGTGTTGGTGTGATCCATGTGATGTGGTGGTGTGATGTTGGAAGTGTGAATTGAAGTGGGTCTTGCTTGTAGTAGTAAGTTCAAAGTTGTTTTGCACTAGGGTTTCAAAACCATCTCCCTCTCTTTTATCTCAAGCCCAAATATTCTTTTGCTTCTTCCCTGTTTTGAAATGCCCATGTTTTAGTATATTTTGTGGTGGTTATGAAGTTGTGTTTTGCTGTTTTAAATCTATATATTTGAAAGGTGCAAATAATTACAAAACAGATCCAATAATATTGTTTTGTAAATATTTAGTTGCTCCAAATATTCCTTTTATAATTTATTCAAATGGGTCATAATTTCTTATGACCAGGGGCATTTTTGTTTTGTTTTGAACCCCAATAGATTTGTCTTTGCTTTATTTCCTTTCTCTGGTAATTTTTGTATTTGGATACCCGAGGGAATTAATTTCCTTCTATCTGGCGCCACTAGTGGGCTTCCTCCCACTAGCAGGCCCATCACCCCTCCCTCTCTTCTCGCGCAGCAGCCCAGCTCATGCGTCCCTCTTCTTCTTCAGACGGCGTCCCTCCCCGCGCTGCTTTCTGTCAGGGCAGCCGAGAGAGTGAGCACGAGAGATGACGACGCCGTCCCGTCGAGGCCTCATAAAAGCCTTGGCGTCCTTGCCCCCGTCCCTAGGGTTCCGTGCTCTCCCATCTACCGCCGCCACTCCTCCCTCCATCTCTCCTTCCCCCTCAAGTGAGTTCTCTGTAGGTAGGTGCAGAGAGAGAGAGAGAGGTAGTAGCTGCCGTCGTCCTCCGCGCCTCCATCGTCTCCGGCGCCGGCCACCATGTCCGGGGGCTCGAAGGGGATGCCCGCGCTCCATTCCCGTCCTCGGTGAGGTCGGGGAACGACCACACCGACGGCCAGCTCAACGTCACCGGCGCGTTCCCGGTGGTCTTCGTCCTCTACTTCGGTCTGCAGCAGGCCGTCTTCTTCAGTTCATCTACATCGTCTCCAGGCGCTCCTTCTACCCGATCGGCGCCCCTTGTCCTTCCCCTAGGAGAGCTAGCATTTCTCCTCCCTTCCCCCTCGTTGGATTGGCCTAGGGCTCGTCGGTGTGCCTCTGTCCCGAGAGGAGATCGGCAGATGCAGTGCATGTGTTGCTGTGTGTAGATGCGTTGTTCCTGGTAGGTGGCTCTGCTCGTCGTGGCTCAGAGAGTTAGCACCCCTCGCAGCGCAGTAGTTTGCTAGCATAGTCGATCTCGCGGCGCAGCAGTAGTAGCAAGAGCGCTCCGGTGAAGTCTCTGTCGCCGGCCTCTCTGCGCATAGCAGAGCAGAGCATCATGTTGCCTGGGTAGGTTACCTTGTAGAGATCCCCTTCTCTGTCGAGATCCTGTGCTTAGCATAGTGGTAGGGCCGTGTGTGTTGTGGTTAGGGCGTGGGTTCGAGTCCCAACTTTGCCCCTTTAATTCATGGTTTCGGCACAATAGCTAGATGTGGGTTCAGTAGCAGTTAACTTTCTTGGCATCCCTTCTCTGTCGTGCTCGTAGGCAGTAGTGTAGTGGTGTTGTTGTGTGGGTGTGTAGCAGGGGGTCTGAGGTTCGATTCCCCCCACATCTTTTATGTTTTTGTTGCCTTTTCTTCGTGATGTGCTTTTGTTCACTTGCCTCTTGCTGTGTGCTATATCACCCATGTGGTATTTTATTTTTTTAGCTCTCAAACAGCATGTGGCCTCTAGTTTATTTGCTACCATGTTAGATAGCATGTGTAGACCATATATGCATGTGTAGGTGTATTCTTGGTAGATGTGCATGTGTAGGTGGATTTGCATATATGCATGTGTAGATTCACGTGTCTGTATGTGCACCTTGTGGGTGTATGGCACTAAGGTGCTCTACCCATGTTGTGCAAGTGATATATGTGTGTGAGTGTGTGTGTCCTTGGGCATGGTGATGAACTCATGCACCATGGTCTGATGTGAGTGTGTGTGTGGGTTTCCCCCCTCACCTACCTTGTGTTTATGTAGGTGCTCTTGTCATGAGTGTGTGGTAAGTGTGTGGTGACCCACACATGCCTAGGGCTTGGTGATCCTTGGATGAGCACTTGAGCATGTTTATATGTGTAGGGGTGTAGAGGATGTGGTGTCATCTAGTGTGTGTGTCCTCATTAGCTTATGTAGGTGTTGTGATGCTTGTGCTTGTTGTATTGTGTGGGAATGGTGATGAGATATGGCACGCATACATGAGGTCTAAACCCTCATGTCACCGTTGGACTTGTGAGAGTGTGCAAGAGCTTGTGTAGGTGTTGTTCTAGTGAATAGCACATGTGATGATGCACTATTCACTACATGTGATTCCATATAGATTTCCTTTTCTAGTTTGTGCCCATTTGTTCCATGCAAGTACATTGGTTTTATATATGTTTTTGGGGTAGAATCATCCCAGGAATCCATTGGTGAAGTCAGTTTTACCTTTGGAACAATTTCTGGGAATGTCATATTTCAGATTTTTCTATGTTTGGATCTTGGTTCCATGAGATGTGGTGAGCCCAAGAGGTTGATTCCTTGTTGTGGCATTAGAGGGTGACCCCCTCTATGGCATGTTGGTGTTGTTTCATGCTTAGGAATTCATATGTGCAAGATGATATGACCTTGATTCCATCTCTAGACTTGTTATGCTAGATTACATTTCTTCCGTCATATGCTCGCTGCCTACCACTGAAATAATTGCCTCCTGATATTGCCATGGAACCCAAACACTTATTCCTTCCTAGCAAATCTTGAATGGCTAAGTAGGCTTTGCTCAGCTATTAATGTTAGCGTTGCTAGCTGCAGGTGCTTTATCTCATGTGATAACATGAGCTTGATATCATTATATTAAATCTGTTATTTAATTAATGCACCTATATACTTGGTAAATAACGGAAGGCCTAGCCTTTTGCCGGGTGTTTTGTTCCGTTATTGCCACCATAGTTACCGGCTACCGGTGTTTTATTCCATAATGATCGCTCCTAACACGTTCGGGTTTGTTATGGGGACCCCCTTGCTAAATCGCGTAGTGTTAAGACTTATCCGGCAGAACCCAACCTTGGTGCTAATTTGCTAATCACTTAATAATAATCTGCATAGGGAATGGCCTCCCCGAGGAATTTAATCAACAACCCGGGCCAGTGCTCCTCATGAGTGTTGGTCCAAACTAGAGTCGTGTGCGGGGCCAACCCGGGGCAACTCGGGAGATGTCTATCAGGCCACTGTACGCTGTGCTCATCCGGCGTGTCCTGAGACTGAGATATGCGGCCCTTATCAGGGTCGTCGACATGTCGGGAGGTCCTGCTAGTCTCGTCTTACCTTAGCGATATATCTTGCGTATAGGAATCCCGGTGAAGCTTTGGTTCTCCCTAGAGTTGAGGTTTTCCTCTAAGGAATTCGACGAGGTCACGAGATTCGTGATAGAGGATTACTTTGCGGCCCGTGACCGTTCGTGATGGACTAGTTGGAGCATCCCTGCAGGGTTTAATCTTTCGGAAAGCCGTGCCCGCGGTTATGTGGCAACTTGGAATTTTTGTTAACATCTGGTTATAGATAATTTGAACATGATCTAATAAAATTGACAACTGTGTGCGTAACCGTGACTGTCCCCTCGAAGATCTCTCTTCGATCGGGAACACTGTGGGGTTATGATTGACGTAAGTAGGTGTTCATGATCACTTAGTGATCAGCTAATCATCGATCGCTAGTATGGACCACCTTCAATACATGTTCTACGTAAGTTAGCCACCATATATGCTTAGGATGCTGCAACCTATATACTCCACCTTCCTTACCTAATAACTTGACTAGTTCTGGCACCGAGGTCATAGATTGCTGAGTCCCCGTGGCTCACAGATTCCTTCACAACCCCAACAGGTTCAGGTAACCCCGAGACAGGTGATCCCAACGGCACGCAGCTGGCGTGGCAGTACGATGAGGAGAATGACCGCCTGTACGTGAACTATCCAGAAGACTGAGGCTTGGTCGTGATCATGGGCACGCATGCAGGGTAGCATAGTCATTTCTCATGTTTTGTAGCCCGTAGCGGAACTACCTTGTTTGGATGCGTGATGTAACTCTGATATATTTATGAGATGGCAGTTGAATCCCTTATTGTCATTCTACTATTATTATGTATGTGATATGTTACCGTGCATGCGAAACGCTTAGATGCGCTTCTTTCCAATTCGGGGCCTCGTTCCCTAAATCGGAAAGGACCGCATCTTAGTCGTTACAAGTTGGTAATCAGAGCCTTATGACCATAGGAGCCTTTGTGTGATCATACTTGGCCGATGACGGGGATATAGCCCTAGGGTAGGGTCATAGGTCTGACCAATACGTCCTACCCAAGGGCACCTCATTATTAGTTTAAGGACTACAAGGGAAATTCCTGCTGGATCGTGACAACATCTAATCCACTCGGTACGGATCCACTCAGACAAGTACATTCCATCCACTCGGATGACAGTCAACCACTCGGTCGTATGACTCACTCGGCCATGCAAATATCAACAGTCGGCAAGACATCTGTAGTGGCCTGACATTATGGCATCAATGCCCCATCTTGTAACATAAGAGGTGAGGAGGTGGCGCACTCTATATAAGCCACCCCCCTCCACATAGCTAGGGACATCTTCTTCTCCTCCTTCGGGCTCATTCCTTCCCTGGAGCTCTGGCTCTCTCTATACTATGTAACTCATGTCCATGACAGATAAAACAAAACCTCTCCGGAGCACGAGACGTAGGGTTGTTATCTCCACTGTGAGAGGCCTGAACTCGCTAAAACCACTGTGTCACCAATGTGCATCTCGATATATCATGCTCCTTTATCCTACACCCTTTTTATTGTCGAAATCGTTACCACGACAGTTGGCGCCCACCGTGGGGCATGGCGTCTATCGAGCCATGTTGCATATGTTATTCCTTCAACCACCGGCGTCGTCCGCCTCATGGTTGTCATGCGTGGCCACCGGCGTCCTTATGGTTGTCATGCGCAGCGACCGACGTCCGCTGCCTCATCGTTGTCGTGCGCGGCCACCGGCGTCCTCCGCCTCGTTCATCGTGTGTGGCCACCGGCATCGTCCCGATCATGGTCGTCACGCGCGGCCACCAGCGTCCTCCGCCTCATCGTCGCCACACACGGCTCCGGCGCCTCCCGCTTCGTCATTGCCACGCGCAGCCTCGAGCGTCGCTTGCTTCATCATTGCCACGCGCGGCCTCTGGCGCCGGCTGCTTCATCGTTGCCACGCAAACAGCCACCGACGCGTCGATGCATCATACTCATTTGCGACATAATCGTCGAGCCCTTGCAAACGGCCCCGACGCGATCCATCCCGTCGTTTTCGGCCTCTAGGACACCCCCGTCGAGCTTCCACACATGGCAGCCCCGTTTTGTGGCATCGGCTCTGCCTGCAACCCATGGAGCGGCATCTGAGTGATCAGGTCCGTGCATTCGACACAATATTTTCTGCCTTGTATGCATACAGTAATTATCTATGCCAGACTTCATGCATGGACTGAATGCGATCAGTTTCGCATGCATGGTTTAAACGTTTTCAGTTTCGCATGCATAGAGTAACTAGCTTTACCTCAGTCATGCATGGAGTAAATATCTTCAGTTTCACATGCATGGACTAAATAACATTACCTCACGTCATGCATCCTGGACAAAACGTCACGTTGAGAGTAACTAGCCGGTCGTTCAATGCCGATGGTAAGTGCATGCGTTACATGACCACTTGGTCGATCAATTAACTACATGCAGGAAAAATAAAAATGGAAGGACGTGGTGGCCTTCAACGCCGGGTTAATTGGCTGGAGGATCAACTCCATGCAGTAAACGTGGGCTAACCATTTTGGCTGAGATGAATTTTGCATACAGATGACCAACATGCAGTGACTCGGTCGCCCTACATGCTGTCGCTCGGTCGGACGCGTCGTCATCACTCGGCCGCTCTGCGCACTATCCCTCAGTGGAACACGCATCGTCCGCACTCGGCCGCCCCACGCATCGTCACTCCGTCGGACGCATCGTCATCACTCGGCCGCCCTGCATGCCATCACGCAGTCGGACGCGTCGTGAGCACTCGGTCGCCCCGCACGCCGCCCCTTAGTCGGATGTCTCGTCATCACTCGGCCGCCCTGCATGCTGTCACTCAGTCGGACGCGTCGTGAGCGCTCAGCCGCCCTGCGCGCCGTCCCTCACTCGGATCCGTCGTCAGCACTCGGTAGCTTCGCGCATCGCCAGTCAGCAAGACAAGCCATCCTCACTCGGCTGGAGACTCCTTCGTCACTCGGCAGCTCCGCGTGCCGCCACTCGATTGGACGCTCTTTCGTCACTTGGCAGCTTCACGTGTCGTCACTCGGCTGGAGGCTCCTTCGTCACCTGGTTGCTCTGCGCGTCGTCACTCGGTCGCCCCGCGTGTCGCCACGCAGCTAGACGCGTCTTCATCGCTTGACCGCCCAACACGTCGCCACTCAACCGGACGTGTCTACTTCGCTCGACCGCCCCGCACGTCGTCAGGCAGCTAAGTCATTTTTTCACAGACTGCATTCTATTAAATAAATCATTACCGAGTGTGGAGGAAGTCGCACATGACGTTCACTCGGAGGCCACGCCACTGAGTGTACCTCTCCACTCGGTTGTTTATTTTTATGTGGGAACACTTCACTTCCGCTTCGTATGGGTCCAGTACTCAAACAAGTTCAGTCGGATCCTTCACTCTTTTAGACTCTTGCTGGTTCCGAACCAGCAATCACGTGGCACACCCAGCGGGTGTCTATGGGTGCAGTTTACACGAACTACTTCAGAAAAGATCATATTACTTTGATAATTTTTTATGCTGGCTTGTGCTATTTTTCATACACAGGTCACTCGACGCATCCGTGCGCCATCCTCGTCGCTGCTCAGGCTCAGTCGCCGCAACGATCATTCATGCGTTTTCACGTGTTCGGAAGCCCCTTCAATGACGTGGTGGACACGGCCGCCCCGCGAGCCGCCAGTGGGTCGGACGCCTCCTCGACATACATCACTTGGCCGCCCTGCGCGTTGCCACTCAGCCAGAATCGTCTACCTCACTCGGATGCCATGCGCATCGCCACTCCGTGTGGCACGTCTTCATCATTCGGCTGCCCCGCGCGCCACCGCTCAGCTTAGCTGTGATTCTGTATCGCCTAAGTTAAAACAACTCTGAGTGCGGACATGCTCCACACTCGGGAACTTAGCTGCAACTCTGTATAGCCTAAGTTAAAAACAACTCTGAGTGCGGACATGCTCCACACTCGGGGGCTTAGCTGCGACTCCGTATCGCCTAAGTTAAAAACAACTCCGAGTGCGGACATGCTCCACACTCGGGGGGCTTAGCTGCGACTCCGTATCGCCTAAGTTAAAAACAACTCCGAGTGCGGACATGCTCCGCACTCGGAGGCTTAGCTGCGACTCTGTATCGCCTAAGTTAAAACAACTCCGAGTACGGACACGCTCCACACTCGGGGGCTTAGTTGCGGCTCCATATCGCCTAAGTTAAAAACTACTCCGAGTACAGACACGCTCCACACTCGGGAACTTAGCTGCGACCCCGTATCGCCTAAGTTAAAAACAACTCTTAGAGACTTGACTTTGATCTAGAAATCATATAATGCAGATACAACAAACATTCAACATGACGAGCATTGGATGACTTAAACCCTCTGCCGGACTCATCTAGTCCGACAGAGGCTCGGGGACTACACCCAGTGGGTGCACCTAGCGTGCCCCCACTAGAAGAGAAAAACAAAAAAGAAACATTCTACTTGGTCAGGTCCACCAACAACATCCAAGTTCAACAGATTCAACAGATTCCAACCGACTACCAGCAGTCAGTCAGAGTTTCAAGATCCTGTTGGTCACTCGGATCTACTTCAATTCTTAAGTTCACTCGGACGTACTACTCAGCGGAATCGATCAGGGCGAATGATGAAGACTTCAATCAACGCATAATTTTGCAAGGCCCTGAAGCACGTTCAAGTTCGGTCTGCTGCTACAAGATTTACATCGACACCTTCACCACTCGGACCCTGATCCATTCGGGGGCTAATGACGGGGATATAGCCCTAGAGTAGGGTCATAGGTCTGACCAATACGTCCTACCCAAGGGCACCTCATTATTAGTTTAAGGACTACAAGGGAAATTCCTGCTGGATTGTGACAATATCTAATCCACTCGGTACGGATCCACTCAGACAAGTACATTCCATCCACTCGGATGACAGTCAACCACTCGGCCGTATGACTCACTCGGTCATGCAAATACCAACAGTCGGCAAGACATCTGTAGTGGGCTGACATTATGGCATCAATGCCCCATCTTGTAACATAAGAGGTGAGGAGGTGGCGCACTCTATATAAGCCACCCCCCTCCACATAGCTAGGGACATCTTCTTCTTCTCCTCCTTCGGGCTCATTCCTTCCCTGGAGCTCTGGCTCTCTCTATACCATGTAAGTCATGTCCATGACAGATAAAACAAAGCCTCTCCGGAGCACGAGACGTAGGGTTGTTATCTCCACTGTGAGAGGCCTGAACTCGCTAAAACCACCGTGTCACCCATGTGCATCTCGATATATCATGCTCCTTTATCCTACACCTTTTTTATTGTCGAAATCGTTACCATGACAGCCGAGTCGAGTCTAGTAAAATGTTTTGAGTCTTAGTTATATCGGAGAGTAGGATTCTTTTTTCTCCTCTTCCATGCTCTGGTGAGGTTCCCGGCTTAGGAAATTTTAATTCTAGTCCTCTTCTCGCTCAAAAAAAAATTTAGGATCACGCGGGTATTTGTGAAATCTATATGATTTCGATGTGACGGAGTTCTGTCTTGGTGCCTCCTGTCTGCCTTGATTTCTTCCGGGGAGTTGAGCTCCAGGGGATTCTTGTGCACATCGCCATCATTCAGATTTCTGAGTATCTAAGAACGAAGGATGTTCGTTATTGCCTCAATACTAGTAGTGGCGATATAATCCCGATGTCCCTAGTACTGGTGCAGATTGTTCGGGAGTACTGCCATACTTTGTATCGTTGTGATCACGAGGGTCTGTTGTAGATGAATATCCGAGATTCTGGTTATGTGTTGACGGATGTGATACAGGTGACGGGTTAGTATAGGAGTTGTGTGATATTACTCCTTGTATCCCTGTACCAGATTGCATGACCAGATATTTCGGGAATTCATAGGTGGGATATCAAGTAGTAACTTATAGGACAATCTTCATACAGATGCATGATGTGAGGTTGGGATTCGATATTCAGTGGGTTTGTTTGTTCACGGTCGTCATACAGCGGTTCTCGTTGTGTCTTAAAGAGTCCTTGTAGCTCGCTACGACTCGGGGATACTTCGTAAGTCGTGTGCACTACCTTGCACATGATGGCTACTGTAAATTCGAGCCTGTGCGATCTTATCCACGAAGATATCGGATGAAATCTCGATCATATGTTAGTTCCGAGCAATTCTAGCTCATACTTGTTTGCTAGTGGTCTTAATCAGAATTTTGTCGACCGTCACTTTGAGGAAGCATTCTTACTATTTTGTTCGAGTGCAATTGCTTTATCCCTGTTCAGATATCCCTGCCATTTTGATTCAGCAATTCTGTCAATTTATTCTGTGGGCTAATGTGTTGTCCATCTTCACGATGGCTCCACCAACTCGTCAGAATCCAGGGCGTGAGGATATGCCGCCACCACCTCCCCTTCCGGAGAATCCTCCTCCATCACCGCCTCCTCCTGCAGAGGCTTGGCAAGCAGTGATGGCTGCTACAAATGCAAACACTCAGATGCTGCTACAGTTGTTGCAAGAGAGGGCTAATCAGCAGCAAGGCAATTTCCAACATGGTGGGAATCAGTTTGCTAATCTGAGTCAGTTCATGTCGAATCAGCCGAAGACTTTCACTTCCTGTGACCAGCCGTTTGATGTTGAGGATTGGATGCGTGACATGAACAAGCACTTTGAATGCAGCAATGTTCGTCCTGACGATTTCGTCAAGTTTGCAACTTTCCAGCTGAAGAGGCAAGCATCTATCTGGTGACAACAGTTGAATGATTCCAGGGGTGCTAGAGTGATCACTTGGGATGAGTTGTGCCGTGACTTTAGATCCCACTACATTTCGTCCAGCTTCGTGGAGGAAATGCATGAGAAGTTCAGGCGCTTGAAGCAAGGTGGTAACTCGGTGTACAAGTACAACATCGAGTTCCACGAGCTAGCCCGATACGCCTTGCAGGATATCCCCGATCAGAAGAGCAAGATTTATCAGTTTAGAGGTGGCTTGAAAGAAGATTTGCAGTTAGCTCTTGCTTTGCACAATCCTGAGGAGTTCGATAAGTTCTACAACTTAGCTCTCAGGGTAGAGGCAGCCTTGCTCAGGGTGGAGAATTCTAAGAATCGCTTCATAGATTCCAGCTCTTCCTCAACTCAGGTGGTTCAGAAGCAACATAAGTTTTGGGTGTCTGCTCCTCCTCCTCGGCACTCGCAGCAACTCAAGCATTTTGGTGGCCGTCGTTCTTCCCACCCTCCCAACCTAGTCTTTCAGTAGAGATTCCAGCATCAGAAGCAAGGGCCTCCTCAGACACAGTACCATCAGCCAGCAGATGTTACTTGTCACAAGTGTGGGCAGAAAGGTCACTATGCCAACAAGTGCACTACTCAGCTCCGTCTGCCGCCTCCTCCTCCAGGCAAACCTCCAAGCAATGCTCTCCTGAAGTTCAACCCCGGGTCAGCTCGAGTCAACATGGTGAATGCGGTTGAGGCAGAAAACTCGTCAGATGTGATCATAGGTAACCTCCTCGTTAATGATATTCCTGCTAAAGTGTTATTTGATTCTGGTGCATCACATTGCTTCATGTCTCATCCATACTTTGCAAAGCACGATTTTGTTTGTCAAGATTTGAGTAAGCCGGTCTCACTAGTTTCTCCTAGGAGATTGATGAATTCCAATTGTCGGGTCCCGAATGTTTCTGGCAGAATGGACAGTTATTCTTTTCTGGCGTCTCCTATTGTCTTGGGCAATTCCGACATTGATTTGATCCTTGGTATGTACTGGTTGGCCATGAACAAGGCATCAATTGATTGTGAAGCAAAAGAAGTGAAGCTTACCCACTCTTCGGAGGACGTGATTATATTCACGGCGCGCGATGATACAATCCGTCTGTTATCTTTGAATGAAAAGGGTGAGATTAATCCTATTTCGCAAGTCCTAGTGGTCTGCGAGTATGAAGATGTGTTTCCAGAAGAGCTGCCAGGCATGCCTCCGCACCGAGAAGTTGAATTTGTCATTGAGCTTGAGCCAGGTACTGAGCCTGTGTGCAAATGGCCCTACAAGTTGGGTCCAGAAGAGTTGAAGGAACTTAAGAGGCAACTCGATGAGCATGAGCATTTGGGTCTGATCAGACCGAGCTCGTCTCCATGGGGCTGTGGAGTTCTGTTTGTCAAGAAGAAGGATGGCACAGACCGGTTGTGTGTCGATTACCGTCCATCAAACAAGAAGACAATCAGAAACAAATATCCACTTCCGAACATAACTGAGTTGTTCAAACAGTTGAAAGGGGCTAAGATCTTCTCCAAGCTCGATCTCAGAATGGGCTATCATCAAATTTGCATTCGCGAAGAGGATATTCCGAAGACTGCTTTCAGGACTAGTTTTGGCTCGTATGAGTATACGGTCATGTCTTTTGGTCTGGTAAATGCTCCTCCGACATTTTGTCGATTGATGAACTACATATTCTCTCCGTTCAAGAATGACTTCGTCTTGCTCTATCTCGACGACATTCTGGTCTTTTCTGAAACCGAGGAAGAACATGAAGAACATCTTAGGTTGGTGCTTGATAAGCTGAGGGAGTACAAATTGTATGCCAAGTTTTCCAAGTGTGAGTTCTGGTTGAAAGAAGTCGTCTATCTTGGGCACATTATCTCTGCCGAGGGCATCAAAGTTGATCCGTCGAAGGTGCAGGCCATTGTTGAATGGGAGCCTCCGCAGAATGTGAAGCAACTTTGAAGCTTTCTCGGGCTCGCAAGCTATTGTAGAAGGTTCGTTGAGAACTTCTCCAAGATTGCGAAGCCGCTCTCAAGTCTTCTTCAGAAGGGTGTGAAGTATGCTTGGTCTCTAGAGTGTCAGTTGGCCTTCGACACACTCAAAGAGAAGCTCACCTCTACTCCCATCTTGGTTCCTCCGGATGATTCCAAGCCTTACCAGGTGTTCTGCGATGCTTCTCTCCAGGGTCTTGGTGCAGTTCTGATGCAAGAGAAGAAAGTGGTTGCTTATACCTCCAGGTAGTTGAAGCCAACGGAGAAGAATTATCCTGTGCATGATCTTGAGCTAGCAGCTGTGGTACACACTCTGATGACTTGGAGACACCTCTCGTTGGAACGAAAGGTTGAAGTGTTCACCGATCACAAGAGTCTCAAGTACATCTTCACTCAGCCTAACCTGAATCTCCGGCAAACTCGTTGGGTGGAAATGCTCCAAGATTTTAATCCGAGTGTTGAGTACACGCCAGGCAAAGCTAATGTCGTGGCAGATGCCTTGAGGAGGAAGGCATACTGCAACAGTCTTATTCTGAATCCTCTCCAGTCTGACCTTTGTGAGTCTTTTAGGAAGCTCAACCTTCAGTTAGTACCTCAGGAATTTCTTGCAAACCTTCAGATCTCTCCTACCTGGGAAGATCAGGTCCAAGAAGCACAGCTTCTTGATGCAATGGTGAAGAAAGTCAAGATTGGTGTGGCAAAGGGTCTTCCCAAATATAAGTGCTTCAGTGTTGATGCCAGAGACACGTTGTTCTTTGAGGATCGTCTTGTCGTTCCAAAAGGTGATGTCAGAAAGGTAATCATGGAAGAAGCTCATAACTCTCTACTCTCTATTCATCCTGGAAGCTCCAAGATGTATCAGGACTTGAAACAGACCTTCTGGTGGACTCGCATGAAGCGTGAGATTGCTCAGTTCATAAATGAATGTGATGTATGTCGAAGGGTGAAAGCAGAGCATCAACATCTAGCAGGTCTTTTGCATCTATTGCCCATTCCCGAGTGGAAGTTCGATCATATTGAGATGGATTTCGTCACCGGGTTTCCGAAGTCCAAGAAGGGTAATGATGCCATCTTCGTCGTCATCGACAAATTGAGTAAAGTGGCTCATTTTCTTCCAGTCAAGGAATCCATTTCGGCAGCTCAGCTTGCAGAGTTGTACGCTTCCAGGATAGTGTCTTCAAACGGAGTGCCTATGATGATTCCTTCGGATCGCGGAAGTATCTTCACTTCCAAGTTCTGGGATTCTTTTCAGTCTACGATGGGCACGAAGATACGCTTCAGCACAACTTTTCATCCTAAGACTAGTGGTCAAGTGGAGCGAGTCAATCAAGTTCTTGAGGATATGCGTAGAGCCTGCGTTATATTTTTTGGCATGAAGTGGGAGGATTTCCTGTCTTTCGCTGAGTTCTCGTATAACAACAGTTATCATGCTAGTTCGGGCAAGGCTCTGTTTGAAATTCTCTATGGCAGGAAGTGTCGTACCCCGCTCAACTCGTCCGAGACCGGCGAGCGTCAGATCCTTGGGAATGACTTGATAGAAGAAGCTGAAGAAATGTGTCGGGTCATTCGGAACAATCTCAGAGCAGCTCAGTCCTGTCAGAAGAGCTATTACGATAACAAGCACCGTGACATGTCTTATGAGCTTGATGATTTCGTCTATCTCAAGGTGTCGCCTATGAAGGGTACGCAACGCTTTGGCATCAAAGGCAAGCTTGTGCCTCGTTTCGTTGGTCCGTTCAGAGTTGTTGGCAAGAGAGGCGACCTTGCGTACCAGCTTGACCTCCCGTCAAACTTTGCAAATGTGCATGATGTGTTCCATGTCTCTCAGCTCTGGAGGTGCTTCAAGACCCCCGAGCGCACTGTTCATCTTCAGGACATCGACCTTCAACCCGACCTATCTTATCGTGAGCATCCAGTTGCGGTTCTCGAGGCGGCTGAGCGCAAGACCTGCAACAAGACTGTCAAATTTCTCAAAGTGCAGTGGCCACACCATTCCGATAAAGAGTCTACTTGGGAACGCGAGGATCACCTCCGTTCTGAATTTTTGGAGTTCTTTCAGGCGTAGATCTCGGGACAAGATCTTTTTGTAGTGTGGGAGAGTTTATAATGCCCCAAGAGTGTATCTTTCCCTTCTTGGAACCTTCTCCATGTGGGTCCAACTTGTCATTGATATGAGATATCAATGCATATGATTTCATGTGATGTCACCTTGTTAGTTTTCCTTTGCATGCATGCATCACTATCATTTCATGTCCTTGTGTTGTTGCCTTGTGATCTTATGTGTTGGTGTGATCCATGTGATGTGGTGGTGTGATGTTGAAAGTGTGAATTGAAGTGGGTGTTGCTTGTAGTAGTAAGTTCTAAGTTGGTTTACACTAGGGTTTCAAAACCATCTCCCTCTCTTTTATCTCAAGCCCAAATATTCTTAAGCTTCTTCCCTGTTTTAAAATGCCCATGTTTTAGTATATTTTGTGGTGGTTATGAAGTTGTATTTTTGCTGTTTTAAATCTATATTTTTGAAAGGTGCAAATAATTACAAAACAGATCCAATAATACTGTTTTGTAAATATTTAGTTGCTCCAAATATTCCTTTTATAATTTATTCAAATAGGTCATAATTTCTTATGACCAGGGGCATTTTTGTTTTGTGTTGAACCCCAATAGATTTGTCTTTGCTTTATTTCCATTCTCTGGTATTTTTTGTATTTGGAAACCCAGGGAATTAATTTCCTTCTATCTAGCGCCACTAGTGGGCTTCCTCCCACTAGAAGGCCCATCACCCCTCCCTCTATTCTCGCGCAGCAGCCCAGCTCGCGCGTCCCTCTTCTTCTTCAGACGGCGTCCCTCCCCGCGCTGCTTTCCGTCAGGGCAGCCGAGAGAGTGAGCATGAGAGATGACGGCGCCGTCCCGTCGAGGCCTCATAAAAGCCTTAGCGTCCGTGCCCCCGTCCCTAGGGTTCCGCGCTCTCCCATCTACCGCCGCCACTCCTCCCTCCATCTCTCCTTCCCCCTCAGGTGAGTTCTCTGTAGGTAGGTGCAGAGAGAGAGAGAGAGGTAGTAGCCACCGTCGTCCTCCGCGCCTCTGTCGTCTCCGGCACCGGCCACCATGTCCGGGGGCTCGAAGGGGATGTCTGTGCTCCATTCCCGTCCTCGGTGAGGCCGGGGAAAGACCACACCGACGGCCAGCTGAACGTCACCGGCGCGTTCCCGGTGGTCTTCGTCCTCTACTTCGGTTTGCAGCAGGCCGTCTTCTTCAGTTCATCTACATCGTCTCCAGGCGCTCCTTCTTCCTGATCGGCGCCCCTTCTCCTTCCCCTAGGTGAGCTAGCGTTTCTCCTCCCTTCCCCCTCGTTGGATCGGCCTAGGGTGTTGGGGAACGTCTCATGGGAAACAAAAAATTTCCTACGCGCACGAAGACCTATCATGGTGATGTCCATCTACGAAAGGGGATGAGTGATCTACGTACCCTTGTAGATCGTACAGCAGAAGCGTTAGAGAACGCGGTTGATGTAGTGGAACGTCCTCACGTCCCTCGATCCGCCCCGCGAACAATCCCGCGATCAGTCCCACGATCTAGTACCGAACGGACGGCACCTCCGCGTTCAGCACACGTACAACTCGACGATGATCTCGCCCTTCTTGATCCAGCAAGAGAGACGGAGAGGTAGAAGAGTTCTCCGGCAGCGTGATGGCGCTTCGTAGGTTGGTGATGATCTTGTCTCAGCAGGGCTCCGCCCAAGCTCCGCAGAAACGCGATCTAGAGGAAAAACTATGGAGGTATGTGGTCAGGCAGCCGTGAGAAAGTCGTCTCAAATCAGCCCTAATTGCTCCATATATATAGGAGGATGGAGGAGGACCTTGCCTTGGGGTCCAAGGGACCCTCAAGGGGTCGGCCGAGCCAAGGGGGGGAGGACTCCCCCCCCAAACCGAGTTGGACTTGGTTTGGTGGGAGGAGTCCCCCTCCCTTCCCACTTCCTCCCTCTTTTTTTTCTTTTCCTTTGATTCTTTTTTCTTGGCGCATAGGCCCCCTTGGGGCTGTCCCACCAGCCCACTAAGGGCTGGTGTGTCTCCCCAAAGCCTATGGGCTTCCCCGGGGTGGGTTGCCCCCCGGTGAACTCCCGGAACCCATTCGTCATTCCCGGTACATTCCCGGTAACTCCGAAAACCTTCCGGTAATCAAATGAGGTCATCCTATATATCAATCTTCGTTTCCGGACCATTCCAGAAACCCTCGTGACGTCCGTGATCTCATCCGGGACTCCGAACAACATTCGGTAACCAACCATATAACTCAAATACGCATAAAACAACGTCGAACCTTAAGTGTGCAGACCCTGCGGGTTCGAGAACTATGTAGACATGACCCGAGAGACTCCTCGGTCAATATCCAATAGCGGGACCTGGATGCCCATATTGGATCCTACATATTCTACGAAGATCTTATCGTTTGAACCTCAGTGCCAAGGATTCGTATAATCCCGTATGTCATTCGCTTTGTCCTTCGGTATGTTACTTGCCCGAGATTCGATCGTCAGTATCCGCATACCTATTTCAATCTCGTTTACCGGCAAGTATCTTTACTCGTTCCGTAATACAAGATCCCGCAACTTACACTAAGTTACATTGCTTGCAAGGCTTGTGTGTGATGTTGTATTACCGAGTGGGCCCCGAGATACCTCTCCGTCACACGGAGTGACAAATCCCAGTCTTGATCCATACTAACTCAACTAACACCTTCGGAGATACCTGTAGAGCATCTTTATAGTCACCCAGTTACGTTGCGACGTTTGATACACACAAAGTATTCCTCCGGTGTCAGTGAGTTATATGATCTCATGGTCATAGGAATAAATACTTGACACGCAGAAAACAGTAGCAACAAAATGATACGATCAACATGCTAC
Source organism: Hordeum vulgare subsp. vulgare (assembly GCF_904849725.1). Classification (NCBI taxonomy): domain Eukaryota; kingdom Viridiplantae; phylum Streptophyta; class Magnoliopsida; order Poales; family Poaceae; genus Hordeum; species Hordeum vulgare. The sequence continues at coordinate 502,019,361 of NC_058524.1, read as the reverse complement.
GTCTATTAGTTTGGGTCTAGTCCATCACGTGATTCTCCCAATGACGTGATCCAGTTATCAAGCAACAACACCTTGTTCATAATCAGAAGACACTGACTATCATCGATCAACTGGCTAGCCAACTAGAGGCATGCTAGGGACGGTGTTTTGTCTATGTATCCACACATGTAAATGAGTATTTACTCAATAGAATTATAGCATGGATAATAAACTATTATCTTGATACAGGAATTATAATAATAACTATATATTTATTATTGCCTCTAGGGCATAATTCCAACAGTCTCCCACTTGCACTAGAGTCAATAATCTAGCCCTCACATCACCATGTGAATTACATTGTAATAAATATAACACCCATACAGTCCTGGTGTCGATCATGCTTTGGCCGTGGAAGAGGTTTAGTCAGCGGGTCTGCTACATTCAGATCCGTGTGCACTTTGCATATATTTACGTCCTCCTCCTCGACGTAGTCGCGGATGAGGTTGAAGCGTCGTTTGATGTGTCTGGTCTTCTTGTGAAACCTTGGCTCCTTTGCTAAGGCAATGGCACCAGTGTTGTCACAGAACAAGGTTATTGGATCCAGTGCACTTGGCACCACTCCAAGATCCGTCATGAACTGCTTCATCCAGACACCCTCCTTAGCTGCCTCCGAGGCAGCCATGTACTCCGCTTCACATGTAGAATCTGCTACGACGCTTTGCTTGGAACTGCACCAGCTTACTGCACCCCCATTAAGAATAAATACGTATCCGGTTTGAGACTTAGAGTCGTCCGGATCTGTGTCAAAGCTTGCATCGACGTAACCTTTTACGGCGAGCTCTTCGTCACCTCCATACACGAGAAACATCTCCTTAGTCCTTTTCAGGTACTTCAGGATATTCTTGACCGCTGTCCAGTGATCCACTCCTGGATTACTCTGGAACCTACCTGCCATACTTATGGCCAGGCTAACATCCGGTCTAGTGCACAGCATCGCATACATGATAGAACCTATGGCTGAAGCATAGGGGACGGAGCGCATATGCTCTCTATCTTCATCAGTTGCTGGGCACTGAGTCTTACTCAATCTCGTACCTTGTAACACTGGCAAGAACCCTTTCTTGGACTGTTCCATTTTGAACCTCTTCAAAACTTTATCAAGGTATGTGCTTTGTGAAAGTCCTATCAGGCGTTTTGATCTATCCCTATAGATCTTAATGCCTAGAATGTAAGCAGCTTCTCCTAGGTCCTTCATAGAGAAACTTTTATTCAAGTAACCTTTTATGCTCTCCAAAAGCTCTACGTTGTTTCCAATCAGTAATATGTCATCCACATATAATATTAGAAACGCCACAGAGCTCCCACTCACTTTCTTGTAAATACAAGATTCTCCAACCACTTGTATAAACCCAAATGCTTTGATCACCTCATCAAAGCGTTTGTTCCAACTCCGAGATGCTTGCACCAGTCCATAAATGGATCGCTGGAGTTTGCACACCTTGTCAGCATTTTTAGGACCGACAAAACCTTCGGGTTGCATCATATACAACTCTTCCTTAAGGAAACCGTTAAGGAACGCCGTTTTGACATCCATCTGCCAGATTTCATAATCGAAAAATGCAGCTATTTCTAACATGATTCTGACGGACTTAAGCATTGCCACGGGAGAGAAAGTCTCATCGTAATCAATTCCTGGAACTTGTGAAAAACCCTTTGCCACAAGTCGAGCTTTATAAACGGTCACATTACCGTCAGCGTCCGTCTTCTTCTTAAAGATCCATTTGTTCTGAATAGCCTTGCGGCCCTCAGGTAGTATCTCCAAAGTCCACACTTTGTTCTCATACATGGATCCTATCTCAGATTTCATGGCTTCTAGCCATTTGTTGGAATCTGGGCCCACCATTGCTTCTTCATAATTCGCAGGTTCATTGTTGTCTAACAACATGATTGATAAGACGGGATTACCGTACCACTCTGGAGCAGCACGTGATCTCGTCGACCTGCGTGGTTCAACAGAAACTTGAACTGGAGTTTCATGATCATCATCATTAACTTCCTCCTCAACCGGCGTCGCAATGACAGAGGTTTCCCCTTGCCCTGCGCCACCATCCAGAGGGATGAGAGGTTCGACAACCTCGTCAAGTTCTATCTTCCTCCCACTCAATTCTCTCGAGAGAAACTCCTTCTCGAGAAAAGTTCCGTTCTTAGCAACAAACACTTTGCCCTCGGATTTGAGATAGAAGGTGTACCCAACTGTCTCTTTTGGGTAGCCTATGAAGACGCATTTTTCCGCTTTGGGTTCTAGCTTTTCAGGCTGAAGCCTTTTGACATAAGCATCACATCCCCAAACTTTAAGAAACGACAACTTTGGCCTTTAGCCATACCACAGTTCGTATGGTGTCGTCTCAATGGATTTTGATGGTGCCCTATTTAAAGTGAATGCAGCTGTTTCTAATGCATAACCCCAAAATGATAACGACAAATCAGTAAGAGACATCATAGATCGCACCATCTCTAACAAAGTACGATTACGACGTTCGGACACACCATTACGCTGTGGTGTTCCAGGCGGTGTTAACTGTGAAACAATTCCACATTGTCTTAAGTGAGCACCAAACTCGAAACTCAGATATTCACCCCCACGATCAGACCGTAGGAACTTGATCTTCTTGTTACGATGATTTTCCACTTCACTCTGAAATTGCTTGAACTTTTCAAATGTTTCAGACTTGTGTTTCATCAAGTAGACATAACCATATCTACTTAAATCATCAGTGAAGGTGAGGAAATAACGATATCCGCCACGTGCCTCTACGCTCATTGGACCACACACATCTGTATGTATGATTTCCAACAAGTCACTTGCACGCTCCATTGTTCCGAAGAACGGAGTCTTAGTCATCTTGCCCATGAGGCATGGTTCGAACGTGTCAAGTGAATCAAAATCAAGTGACTCCAAAAGTCCATCAGCATGGAGTTTCTTCATGCACTTTACACCAATATGACCCAAGCGGCAGTGCCACAAAAATATGGCGTTATCATTGTTTACTCTAACTCTTTTGGTCTCAATGTTATGTATATGCGTATCGCTATCAAGATTCAATATGAACAATCCTCTCACATTCGGTGCATGACCATAAAAGATGTTACTCATAGAAATAGAACAACCATTATTCTCAGACTTAAAAGAGTAACCGTCTCGCAATAAACAAGATCCAGATATAATGTTCATGCTCAACGGAGGCACTAAATAACAACGATTTAAGTTCATCACTAATCCCGATGGTAGCTGAAGTGACACTGTGCCGACGGTGATTGCATCAACCTTGGAACCATTTCCTACGCGCATCATCACTTCGTCTTTCGCCAGCCTTCGTCTATTCCGCAGTTCCTGTTTCGAGTTGCAAATGTGAGCAACAGAACTGGTATCGAATACCCAGGCACTACTACGAGAGCCGGTTAAGTACACATCAATAACATGTATATCAAATATACCTGATTTTTCTTTGCCCGCCTTCTTATCTGCCAGATACTTGGGGCAATTGCGCTTCCAGTGACCCATACCCTTGCAATAGAAGCACTCTGTTTCAGGCTTAGGTCCAGCCTTGGGTTTCTTCGGCGGATTGGCAACAGGCTTGCCGCTCTTCTTCGAATTGCCCTTCTTGCCTTTGCCGTTTCTCTTGAAACTAGTGGTCTTGCTCACCATCAACACTTGATGCTCTTTACGGAGTTCAGACTCTGCGACTTTCAGCATCACAAACAACTCGCCGGGAGACTTGTTCATCCCTTGTATGTTGTAGTTCAACACAAAGCCTTTATAGCTTGGCGGCAGTGATTGAAGGATTCTGTCAGTGATAGCTTCTTGCGGGAGTTCAATCCCCAGTTCAGCTAGACGTTTTGAGTACCCAGACATTTTGAGCACATGTTCACTAACAAACGAGTTTTCCTCCATCTTGCAAGCATAGAATTTATCGGAGGTCTCATACCTCTCGATCCGGGCGTTCTTCTGAAAGATAAACTTCAACTCCTGGAACATCTCAAATGCTCCATGACGCTCAAAGCGACGTTGAAGTCCCGGTTCTAAGCCATACAAGACTGCACATTGAACTATTGAGTAGTCCTCCTTACGCGCTAACCAAGCGTTCTTAACATCCTGATCAGCCGTAGCGGGTGGTTCATCTCCTAGCGCAGCATTAAGGACATAATCCTTCTTCCCAGCTTGTAAGATTAGCTTAATATTACGAGCCCAGTCTACAAAGTTGCTTCCATCATCTTTCAACTTAGCTTTCTCTAGGAACGTATTAAAATTCAGGATGACACTTGCGTGAGCCATGATCTACAACACAAATATATTCAAAGTGGACTTAGACTATGTTCAAGATAATTAGAGTTCAACTTAATCAAATTATATGCTAAACTCCCACTCAAAAAGTACATCTCTCTAGTCATTTGAGTGGTTCATGATCCACTTACACTATCCCAAGTCCGATCATCACGTGAGTTGAGTATAGTTTCAGTGGTAAGCATCCCTATGCTAATCATATCAACTATATGATTCATGATCGACCTTTCGGTCTCATGTGTTCCGAGGCCATGTCTGCACATGCTAGGCTCGTCAAGCTTAACCCGAGTGTTCCGCGTGCGCAACTGTTTTGCACCCGTTGTATGTGAACGTTGAGTCTATCACACCCGATCATCACGTGGTGTCTCAAAACGACGAACTGTAGCAATGGTGCACAGTCGGGGAGAACACAATTTCGTATTGAAATTTTAGTGAGAGATCACCTCATAATGCTACCGTCGTTCTAAGCAAAATAAGGTGCATAAAAGGATTAACATCACATGCAATTCATAAGTGACATGATATGGCCATCATCACGTGCTTCTTGATCTCCATCACCAAAGCACCGGCACGATCTTCTTGTCACCGGCGCCACACCATGATCATCCATCAACGTGTTGCCATCGGGGTTGTCGTGCTACTTATGCTATTACTACTAAAGCTACATCCTAGCAAAATAGTAAACGCATCTGCAAGCACAAACGTTGGTATAAAGACAACCCTATGGCTCCTGCCGGTTGCCGTACCATCGACGTGCAAGTCGATATTTCTATTACAACATGATCATCTCATACATCCAATATATCACATCACATCATTGGCCATATCACATCACAATCATACCCTGCAAAAACAAGTTAGACGCCCTCTAATTTTGTTGTTGCATGTTTTACGTGGTGACCAAGGGTATCTAGTAGGATCGCATCTTACTTACGCAAACACCACAACGGAGATATATGAGTTGCTATTTAACCTCATCCAAGGACCTCCTCGATCAAATCCGATTCAACTAAAGTTGGAGAAACCGTCACTTGCCAGTCATCTTTGAGCAAAGGAGGTTACTCGTAACGATGAAACCAGTCTCTCGTAAGCGTACGAGTAATGTCGGTCCAAGCCGCTTCAATCCAACAATACCGCGGAATCAAGAAAAGACTAAGGAGGGCAGCAAAACGCACATCACCGCCCACAAAAACTTTTGTGTTCTACTCGAGAAGACATCTACGCATGAACCTAGCTCTGATACCACTGTTGGGGAACGTCGCATGGGAAACAAAAATTTTCCTACGCGCACGAAGACCTATCATGGTGATGTCCATCTACGAGAGGGGATGAGTGATCTACGTACCCTTGTAGATCGTACAGCAGAAGCGTTAGAGAACGCGGTTGATGTAGTGGAACGTCCTCACGTCCCTCGATCCGCCCCACAAACAATCCCGCGATCAGTCCCACGATCTAGTACCGAACGGACGGCACCTCCGCGTTCAGCACACGTACAGCTCGACGATGATCTCGGCCTTCTTGATCCAGCAAGAGAGACGGAGAGGTAGAAGAGTTCTCCGGCAGCGTGACGGCGCTCCGGAGGTTGGTGATGATCTTGTCTCAGCAGGGCTCCGCCCGAGCTCCGCAGAAACGCGATCTAGAGGAAAAACTATGGAGGTATGTGGTCGGGCAGCCGTGAGAAAGTTGTCTCAAATCAGCCCTAATTGCTCCATATATATAGGAGGAGGGAGGAGGACCTTGCCTTGGGGTTCAAGGGACCCTCAAGGGGTCGGCCGAGCCAAGGGGGGGAGGACTCCCCCCCCAAACCGAGTTGGACTTGGTTTGGTGGGAGGAGTCCCCCTCCCTTCCCACTTCCTCCCTCTTTTTTTTCTTTTCCTTTGATTCTTTGTTCTTGGCGCATAGGCCCCCTTGGGGCTGTCCCACCAGCCCACTAAGGGCTGGTGTGTCTCCCCAAAGCCTATGGGCTTCCCCGGGGTGGGTTGCCCCCCCCGGTGAACTCCCGGAACCCATTCGTCATTCCTGGTACATTCCCGGTAACTCCGAAAACCTTCCGGTAATCAAATGAGGTCATCCTATATATCAATCTTCGTTTCCGGACCATTCCGGAAACCCTCGTGACGTCCGTGATCTCATCCGGGACTCCGAACAACATTCGGTAACCAACCATATAACTCAAATACGCATAAAACAACGTCGAACCTTAAGTTTGCAGACCCTGCGGGTTCGAGAACTATGTAGACATGACCCGAGAGACTCCTCGGTCAATATCCAATAGCGGGACCTGGATGCCCATATTGGATCCTACATATTCTACGAAGATCTTATCGTTTGAACCTCAGTGCCAAGGATTCGTATAATCCCGTATGTCATTCGCTTTGTCCTTCGGTATGTTACTTGCCCGAGATTCGATCGTCAGTATCCGCATACCTATTTCAATCTCGTTTACCGGCAAGCCTCTTTACTCGTTCCGTAATACTAGATCCCGCAACTTACACTAAGTTACATTGCTTGCAAGGCTTGTGTGTGATGTTGTATTACCGAGTGGGCCCCGAGATACCTCTCCGTCACACGGAGTGACAAATCCCAGTCTTGATCCATACTAACTCAACTAACACCTTCGGAGATACCTGTAGAGCATCTTTATAGTCACCCAGTTACGTTGCGACGTTTGATACACACAAAGTATTCCTCCGGTGTCAGTGAGTTATATGATCTCATGGTCATAGGAATAAATACTTGACACGCAGAAAACAGTAGCAACAAAATGATACGATCAACATGCTACGTCTATTAGTTTGGGTCTAGTCCATCACGTGATTCTCCCAATGACGTGATCCAGTTATCAAGCAACAACACCTTGTTCATAATCAGAAGACACTGACGATCATCGATCAACTGGCTAGCCAACTAGAGGCATGCTAGGGACGGTGTTTTGTCTATGTATCCACACATGTAAATGAGTCTTTATTCAATACAATTATAGCATGGATAATAAACTATTATCTTGATACAGGAATTATAATAATAACTATACATTTATTATTGCCTCTAGGGCATAATTCCAACATAGGGCTCGTCGGTGTGCCTCTGTCCCGAGAGGAGATCGGCAGATGCAGTGCATGTGTTGCTGTGTGTAGATGCGTTGTTCCTGGTAGGTGGCTCTGCTCGTCGTGGCTCGGAGAGTTAGGACCCCTCGCAGCGCAGTAGTTTGCTAGCGTAGTCGATCCCGTGGCGTAGCAGCAGTAGCAAGAGCGCTCCGGTGAAGTCTCTGTCGCCTGCCTCTTTGTGCATAGCAGAGCAGAGCATCATGTTGCCTGGGTAGGTTACCTTGTAGAGATCCCCTTCTCTGTCGAGATCCTATGCTTAGCATAGTGGTAGGGCCGTGTGTGTGCTGTGGTGAGGGCGTGGGTTCGAGTCCCAACTTTGCCCCTTTTCAATTCATGGTTTCGGCACAGTAGCAAGATGTGGGTTCAGTAGCAGTTAACTTGCTTGGCATCCCTTCTGTGTTGAGTTCGTAGGCAGTAGTGTAGTGGTGTTGTTTTATGGGTGTGTAGAAGGAGGTCTGGTGTTCAATCCCCCCCACACCTTTTATGTTTTTTGCGTTTTATTCCTGATGTGCTTTTGTTCACTTGCCTCTTGCTGTGTGCTATATCACCCATGTGGTATTTTATTTTTTAGCCCTCAAACAACATGTAGCCTCAAGTTCATTTGCTACTTTGTTAGATAGCATGTGTAGACCATATATGCATGTGTGATACATCTCCATCGTATCTACTTTTCCAAACTCTTTTGCCCTTGTTTTGGACTCTAACTTGCATGATTTGAATGGAACTAACCCAGACTGACGTTGTTTTCAGCAGAATTGCCATGGTGTTGTTTTTGTGCAGAAATGAAAGTTCTCAAAACGTCCTGAAAATTTACCGAGAATTTTTCTGGAAAATATGAAAAATATGTGCGCAAAGATCCACCAGAGGGGGTGGGCCAGTGGGCCACAAGCCCTGTTGCCGCGGCCACCCCCCTGGCTGCGACAACCAAGCTTGTGGGGCCCATGTGGCTCTGCCGCCCCCAATCACAACTCTATAAATTCACTTTCGCCCAGAAAAAAATTAGAAGAGAATATTTCGTCGCGTTTGCGATACGGAAGCGTCGCCACATCCTGTTCTTCATCTGGAGGACAGATCTGGAGTCCGTTTTGGGCTCCGGAGAGGGGAAATCGTCGCCATTGTCATCATCAACCTTCTTCCCTCTCCAATTCCATGAAGCTCTTCATCGTTCGTGAGTAATCTATTCGTAGGCTCGCTGGGTGGTGATGAGTAGGATGAGATCTATCATGTAATCGAGTTAGTTTTGACGGGGATTGATCCCTAGTATCCACTATGTTCTGAGATTGATGTTGCTACTACTTTGCTATGCTTAATGCTTGTCACTAGGGCCCGAGTGCCATGATTTCAGATCTGAAATTATTATGTTGTCACCAATATATGTGTGTTTTAGATCCGATCTTGCAAGTTGTAGTTACCTACTATGTGTTATGACCCGGCAACCCCGGAGTGACAATAACCGGAACCACTCCCGGTGATGATCATAGTTTGAGGAGTTCATGTGTTCACCAAGTGCTAATGCGTTGTTCCGGTTCTTTATTAAGAGGAGAACCTTAATATCCCGTAGTATACTTTTGGACCCCGCTGCCACGGGAGGGATGGACAATAGATGTCATGCAAGTTCTTTTCCCTAAGCACGTATGACTACACACGGAATGCATGCCTACAATACATTGACGAACGGGAGCTAGCCACATATCTCTCCATGTTATAACTGTTGCATGATGAATATCATCCAAACGAATCACCGCCCCATTGCCTACGAGTTTGTCTCACCGCTGCTGTTACTTGTCTTGCTCTGCTGCTACTGCTGATACTACTATCGCTTGCTACTGTTGCTACTTGCTACTGTTGTTCCTTGCCACTGCCGTTACTCGTTACACTGCTGCTACCTGCTATAATTTTGGTTCGCTGGTCGTTGATGAGAACAGACAATTTCCGTCAATGGGCAACTTCTGGCGCCATTGATACAACCGTTAGAAATAGTCTGCCGTGTCAACAGATTGTTTCTGACACCGTTGTTATCATATTACTTTGCTGCTACTACTTTTCTTGCAGATACTAATCTTTCAGGTGCGGTTGAATCAGACAAATTCAGCTGCTAATACTCGAGAGTATTCTCTCACCTCGTGCCGAATCAACAAATTTGGGTCGAATACTCTACCCTCGAAAACTGCTGCGAACCCACGCGTTGGTGGGCCATCAACAACATTCTTCTAGTTTCATTGTCGGGGAGTGCTAGCAGCATTCTTCTGGTGTTGTTGCAGGGGAAGGTCTGTTGTCACAGAGTCAGCATTCGTCTAGCTATTGCCAGAGAGTGCCAATCAACATTTTTCTGGCGTCGTTGTCGGGGAGGTATTGCTATATTCTCTGAGTCACTTGGGATTTATATCTGCTGATCACTATGAAGAATCTGAAGGATCCAAAAACCAAAGTCTTGCCCTCAGATATGAGGGGAGGTAAGGAACTGCCATCTAGCTCTGCACTTGATTCACCTTCAGTTATGAGTAAGTTTGCGACATCACCTCCTGCTAGAAATCTTGATATGTCGCATGTGCTTCATGATGCTTATGATGCTACTATGCTTGATGCTATGCCTGATACTGCTAGAGATGCTATGCCTGATACTGCTAGAGATGCTATGCCTGATACTGCTAGAGATGCTATGCCTGATACTGCTAGAGATGCTATGCCTAATACTGCTTTGCCTGATGTGCCACTAGGGGTATTCCTTGATGCTCATATTGCTAGAGTTACTGCCAATGCTTGTGATGCTTCTGAAACTGCCGATACTATTGAGATAGAACCTGCTTTTGCTCCTGCTAGATCTAGCTCTCCTAGATATGAATTGCCTGATATACCTGAGGGTTACGTTATGGAGGGAGAGATAGCTGAAGATTTTCTTGCGTGTAAGGATGCCTATGACGCTGAGAAATAACTTCTCGAGTGGAAGGAAAAATCTCTGAAAGCTAGGATGAAATATGACCCGAAGTTTGCCACTTCACCTATCTTTATCACCGATAAGGATTATGAATTCTCTGTCGATCCTGAGATAATCTCTCTAGTCGAATCTGATCCTTTCCACTGTTATGAGTCTGAAACGGTCGTAGCCCATCTTACCAAACTACACGATATAGCCACCCTTTTCACTAGTGAGGAGAAGATACGCCACTACTATATCCTTAAGCTATTTCCTTTCTCTCTAAAGGATGACGCTAAAGCTTGGTTCACTTCTCTTGCTCCTGGATGTGTGTGTAGCCCCCAGGATATGATCTATTACTTCTGTGAGAAATATTTCCCTGCCCATAAGAAGCAAGCTGCCTTGCAGGAAATATATAACTTTGCTCAACTCAAAGAAGAGAGTCTCCCACAAGCTTGGGGAGGCTCATCCAGCTACAGAATGCTTTGCCTGATCACCCTCTTAAGAAGAACGAGATACTTGATATCTTCTATAACGGACTTATCGATGCTTCTAAGGACCACCTAGATAGTTGTGCCGGTTGTGTTTTTAGGGAACGAACTGTAGAACAAGCTGAGACTCTACTGAATAGCATCTTGATCAACGATAATGCTTGGACTATTCCCGAACCACCTCCTAAGCCAACTCCGAAGAAAAGATGTATTCTATTCCTCAGTCCCCAAGATATGCAAGAAGCCAAGAAATCTATGCAAGAGAAAGGCATTAGATCTCAAGATGTCAAAAATCTGCCACCTATCGAAGAGATCCATGGTCTCGATAACCCGATACAGGTAGTGGAAGTAAATTCTCTGCGTAGGTTTGATGAGAGTGATACTCCTTTTGATAAACCTGCTAGCCTATGCTTTGATGAATTTGACAACTTTGTTTCCAAACAACAGAGTTTCAATGATTATGTTAGCAGACATTTGGAACAAAGTACTCGTATGCTTAGTCATTTAAGTGCTTGTGTAGACAGAAATGTCAATGATCTGAAGCTTCTGAGTAAACATGCCTCTATGATTACTACCCAGGTAGAACAAGTACTTAAAGCTCAGAATGACCTGCTCAATGAATTAAATGACAACTCTGTCAGAGTCATTACTAGAGGAGGCAAAATGACTCAGGAACCTTTGTATCCTGAAGGTCATCCTAAGAGAATTGATCAAGATTCTCAAGGAATTAATGCAGATGCACCCAGTCATCCTAATGAGAAGAAGAAGGATGATAGAAACCTGCATGTTAGTCCATCAAATACTGTCACACCTGAAGAACCAAATGATATTTCTGTGTCTAATGCAGAAACACAATCTGGTGATGAACATGAACCTGGTGACAATGTGGACAGCGATGTTCATAATGATGCTCAATCTAGCAATGATAAGGATGTGGAGATTGAACCTATGGTTAATCCTGATAACCCACAACCTAAGAGATACGATAAGAATGACTTCACTGCTAGGAAGCATGGTAAAGAAAGAGAGCCATGGGTTCAGAGACCTATGCCCTTTCCTCCTAAGCCATCCAAGAAAAAAGATGATGAGGATTTTGAGCGCTTTATTGAAATGATAAGACCCGTCTTTCTGCAGATGCGGTTAGTTGATATGCTCAAAATGTCTCCGTATGCCAAGTACATGAAAGATATCATGACCAATAAACGGAAGATACTAGATCTTGAGATCTCCACCATGCTTGCCAATTACACTTTCAAAGGTGGAACTCCTAAGAAACTTGGTGATCCCGGAGTGCCCACTATACCTTGCTCCATTAAAGGAAACTACGCAAGAACTGCCTTATGTGACCTTGGAGCCGGAGTTAGTGTTATGCCTCTCTCTCTTTATTGTAGACTTGAACTGGATAAGTTGACACCCACTGAAATTTCTCTGCAAATGGCCGACAAATCAACTGCTTTCCCTGTTGGCATTTGCGAGGATGTGCCTGTTGTGGTTGCTAACACCACTATCTTAACAGACTTTGTTATCTTGGATATTCCCTAGGACGATGCCATGGCGGTCATCCTCGGAAGACCCTTTTTAAACACTTCAGGGGCTGTTATAGATTGCAACAAAGGCAATGTCACTTTCCACGTCAACGGTAATGAGCATATTGTACACTTCCCGAAGAAACGATATCAAGTACATTGCATCAATGCTATCGAAAAAACTTCATAGATTCTTATTGGGAACTTTGAATGCCCTATTCCTCATGTCAAGATGAAGTATGAATTGCTTGTTGGGGAGATCCATATCCCCATTGAGGTGACTTAGTGGCTATTCGAAAATTCTCCGTTCTCTCTTGCGATTCGAGAAAGTTTTGTCATAAGGATTTGATCAACCCCATTGACAGATTTCTTTCGATGACCATGAAATGGATGAATCAAGGAGTCACATACCTCTGTTTTAAGCTTTCATTTTCTTTTGCTTAGAACAAAAATGATAGGTTTAGTTTAGTTTTCCCTGTTTTCTGTTTTAGCGTCCCGGAGAAAAATACCTTGAAAATAAAAGTTCTCCGATGGTCCTGAAAATCTAGTATGATTTTTTCTGGAATATTTGAAAAATACTGGGACAGAGAGCTGGCCTGGGGGCCACCCCAGTGGACCACAAGCCCTGCACCGCGGGCCACCCCCTGGCCGCGGGGAGCAAGCTTGTGGGACCCACAGGGGCCCCCTCCACTCATTCCAGCTCCTATCCTCTTCTTCTTCCTCCAGAAAAAATTGTTTTGCAGCTCAAACCCGTGTTCTTGCTCATTTGGCTGTGATTTTAGATCTCCTTGCTCAAAGCACCATTCTCTGAACCGTTTTGGGGAAATTGCTCCTTGGTAAGTGACTCCTCCATTGGTCCAATTAGTTTTTGCTCTAGTGCTTTATCCTTCGCGTATTCTTGCTACCTTGGTGACCCTATTCTTGAGCTTGAAATGTTGATTTTAGCTGGTCCCAAGTAGTTTTAGCGCGTGATACGGTCTCTAGGCACTAGTTGGAGTAGTTGCTACTAGGTGTGGTTGGTCTTTATTCACTTTTCTCTTGAACTTCAAAAATTTCAGCAAAAGGAATTATGTTCAGGAGGAAGTTTCATGGTGGTTCCTCAAGTAAGAAGGGTCCCCGTATTTCTTTCCGGGAGCCCGATCCTTATCAACTAAGTGACGCACCGGTACAACCATGTGAATGGCCTTCCGATGAGTTCATGATCGAAGCAGGCTTCAAGGATGAGTTTGATACACTTGTTCGCAATGCCGGGTTAGAAGAGTTCCTCTCAGATAAATGTGAACAGTATGCTATGCTCACTGCCTCTTTCGTGCGTAGATTTAAATTTTCAATTGGTCGTGACTCATCCATACTGTTTGACTTGTATGATAAATCCTATGCCATGGATTTGGAGGATTTCAATAGGATTTGCAAAATACCCGATGGGGGTAATCTTAAAGATCCTGCTAAATCTTCGGTTAGAGATTTTTTTCTCTAGTATATCTGTTGGAGAAACTAGAGACATCACGCAAGCTACCATAGGAAGCATTCATTTCCCTGCCTTGCACTACCTTGCCCTCTTCATAGGTAGATGCATTAACGGTAAGGTTGAACATTGTCACTTATGCGCTTCCGACCTTAGTATCCTTAAGAGCGCAGTTACGGGTGACAAAATCTTCAACATGGGAGCTATTATAGCAAGGAGGCTGAATAAAAACGCTATTGAGGGAGATTTCTTTGGCGGCATCTATGCCACTCGCATAGCAAATTTTCTTAGAGTACCCATCTGCGCAGGAGATCCCCCGCTCCATACAGCTTTCCTTGACCGCGTCGCTTTGACACGCTACCAGTTTCTTGAGAGGGATGATGAATCCCTCTTATACCGATTGATATTCAACCGATAGCGTGTCTTTCATATTACCCTTCCTGCTCCTGCTTTCTTTGACTTTCAGGTAAAACGGAGATACTACATAACCATAGGAGAGGCAGAGGAGTATGAGAGGGAGGCGACGGCTGCTCGTCTTCGTGAGGCAGCTATTCAGGCAATGGTTGCAGCGCTCCCCTATAACCCCTATTATTATTTTGGGTTCCGCCAGGACCGTCCTTGGGAGTAGACCAAGCTAGGCCAAAAGCCTAAGCCTGGGGGAGTACGTGTTCTCACCGACCTTACATTCATGCTTATGCTTTTACTTTGTTAGTCGGTGCTTACACTTTGCCACTGTATGATCCATGCTAGTTTATTTTCGTTTTCTTGTTTTCCTATTTTGTGTCCTTTTGAGAAAACCCAAAAATATTTTCCTTTCTTCTTTTGCTTGTTGGGATCTTTCCCGTGTAAATAGTTTTCTTTTTCTTTGGGTCAAGGTAGAAGATATTGGTTACAATGATTAGTGGCTCTTGCATGCATACGTGTCTAGCTTTCAAAGAGCCATATTACTTTGTCTTCTCCTTTGTGTTTGCCTGCAGATTTAGCTTAGTCCATTGCATGAGCACGCTTATTATTGTTCACATTGTTCGATCGTGCAAGTGAAAGGCAATGACGATGATATATGATGAAGTGACTGAGATTGGAAAAGCTGCTATGAACTCTATCTATTTTGTTTTTGTAAATATGACTAGCTTGTCGTTCCAGATTCAGCTTTGTTGTCAGAGAACCATGTTTGCAATGACAAATTAGAGATCATAGTTTCTGATGCCAAGCTTATTTAGCTAGGAGCTTATAATGGTTTGTCTTGAATGCCAACATAGATTTTGAGATGATTATGATGTAGTATGATAGGATGATATTCTCCTTTGAATGATTCAAGTGGCTTGACTTGGCGCATGTTCATGCATGTAGTTGAAACAAAATCAACATAGCCTCTATGATGTTTGTGTTCATGGTGATTTATATCCTATTCATGCTTGCACTCCATGTTAGTCAAACTCATTGCATCCTGATGACCGTTGTCGCTCTCTAGTTGGTCGCCTCCCAGTCTTTTGCTAGCCTTCACTTGTACTAAGCGGAATACTGCTTGTGCATCCACTTCCATAAACCCGAAAGTTTTTCCATGAGAGTCCACCATACCTACCTATTTGCGGTATTTACCTGCCGTTCCAAGTAAATTTGCATGTGCCATTCTCTAAACCTTCCAGAAATAATCTGTTTTGCTTGCCCGAACCGCTCATGTGGTGACAGGGGGCTATTGGTATCTTCCATGCTAGGCGTGTTATCCTCGACACGTGTTTATTCACTGTCATTCATGAGAAAGGGGCCGGTAATTGGAATGCCCAATTCCATGCTTAAATCGAAAACATAACTGTAAAACAAGGCTCCCTCCGGATTGATGTTAGTATGGACGGTACCCGAGGATTCGGCTAGCCGTGGAGTGTGATTGATTGGTGGTGGGGGAGTTAAAACTTTACTTTTTTGTTTGGGAACCGCCTATAGCATGAATAGCATGGAAGATATTGAGAACTCTTGGTCATTGCGTTGACAATGAAAGCATGCCACCCAAAATTATTATCTCTGTTTTCAAAGCTTGAGCTCTGGCACCTCTGCAAATCAATGCTTCCCTGTGCGAAGGGTCTGTCTATTTATTTTCCTGTTGGGTCATCCTCCTCCTATATAAGCACCAATTAGAGAGCACCTCTGTCATTTTTATGCTTTGCTTTTGATTGATATTGAGTATGACTATGACTGGATCTTCGTTGCTATAAATTACAATGTTTAGTCAGCCCTTGATCTTTGAAAGTGCTCCGCATTTATGTTTTGCGGTCTCAGAAAGATCTAGCAAGATACCACCTATTCATTTTGCTTCATGCTTGTTTTGATTGAATTGTTGGCATCTGAAACTCATTATTATTTGCTCGCTAGCTGATTATGCCATCGATATTAGTTTATCGTGAGACCTTTGTGTCACTTGCTTATGTGGTTAACTTGTGATCTTGCTGAAATTCTGGTTATGAGTTAGACATAGTTGCAACAACAAGATCAAACAAAGTTTGTCAAAGTTTTTCTTTCTCTCTCAGTTTGTCAACTGAGTTGCTTCAGGACAAGCAAGGTTTTAAGCTTGGGGGAGTTTGATACGTCTCCATCGTATCTACTTTTCCAAACTCTTTTGCCCTTGTTTTGGACTCTAACTTGCATGAATTGAATGGAACTAACTGTGACAGCCCGAGACCGACGTTCCAGAAGATCCCCCTTTATTTCCGTTTCCGTCGTGTGCATATTTTTAGTTGTTGCATCATCATGTAGTTTGCATCATCGCATCATGCATGGCTTCTTGCATCGTCTGTCGCGTGTGGTGCTTCGAGTGCTCTCCGAGTCTTAGGGCGATAGGAACTCCCCTCCTCTCTTCTCTTTGATTTTGTTTTGGGGTTGTGTAGAAGTTTCCGTTTTATCCCCTTTAAAAAAAGCATCTTCTTTTAAAAAGGTCCTTTTATTAAATGGGGGGGCAACCCTTGGGTTTTCTTTATTTTTCTCCTTTGGTTTTATTTTAAATCCGTATCATTTTCCTTTATCTTTTAAAGCGCTTATATTTTATTCTTTAAATAAAAGAGGTTTATTTTATTCTTCAAAAAAGGTTAAAATTTTAATTCTTCAAAAGGGTTTATATTATTTCTTTTAAAAAAATGCCCAACTATTTCTTATAGTTGGGAATATTTTTTAAAAAAGGGGGTCAAAGGCATTTATTTTATTTTATTTTTGTTAAAAGCCTTTCTTTATTAAAAAATTTCTGTTTTAGAAGTTTTTAAAGAAAAAAAACAAAAACAAACTAAAGGGGGAGGACCCCAGGCCAAGGCCCACCCGGTCAAGGCCCAGGCCTCCCCTACCCTAGCGAGGGAGCCCGGTTCTCCCTCGTCCCTCGTCCCTCCCCGCAGCGCCGTCGTTCCCCTCCCTACCGACCCCCTTCTCCCCTCGTTCCCCTCCAGCGCCATGGACTCGCCCCTCCTCGCCATGCCGTTGGCCCGTGCCGCCAGCGCCCCCCCTAGGCCGTCGTGCTCCCCTCGACCACGACCCTCGCCGCCTCGCGAGCTCCCAGCGCCCTTCCCGCGTCGCGGCCTCCCTCTCCCCGTCGTCGTGCCCCGTGTTCCTGGGTTGCGGCCCATGCCTCTACCGTGGCCCGAGGTGCCGCCACCCACCAGCAGCTCGTCGCCGTTCCGTGCCCCGCCGACCTCGTCCGTCCTCGCCGCCGGCAGCCATGGCCTCGCCCCTCCTTCCTCCTGGTTCCCCGCGCCGCCGCCAAGCTCCCTCCAGGCCCGGCCTCCTCCTGTCGAGTTGTTGTTGCTGATGCGTGCCCAAGCCGCCGCTGTAGCTGCTCCTCAATGTTGCCTGCTGGTTTTGCGTGTATTGCTTGCAGTTGCTGTTCCCGTGGTCGGATGCTTGCCGTGCCTTGCTTTGCCTGTAGCTGCTGCTAGCAGTTGGTTTGTGCTGTTGGTGGTTGCTCTTGCTTTTGCCTGTTGCATGTTGCTGCCTTGCTGCTGCCGTGGATGTTTGGCATGCTTGCTGTAGTTGCTGTAGATGCTGCTGCTTTGCTAGCTAGTATTTGTTAGTAGATTTTGCTGTTAGCTCGTATGCATGCCGCTTAGCTAGCTTGCTTTGCAAGCTTGCTTTGCTGCTAGTCTGCTTGCTTGCGTGCTAATACCTGCTAGTTGCTGTGAGCTAGCTGCTGGCCGTGCTTGCTAGCTTGCCTTGCCTTGCTAGCTTGCCTGTTGCTGCTGCCGCTTGCTGTTGCCGCTTGCTGTTGCCTTGCCCGGTTGCCTGTTGGAGCGTCGCAAAGACCGCGTGCACCATCCCCGCCGCCGAGGGTCGTTGACAAGTTCGTCGAGTACAACGATGTCCTCGACGAACCCCGAACATCGACGGAGACGTGATCGACTACCGACGCAGAAGACCCGAGAACCACGACGCCGAGCGAACGACTACCGTCGATGAGACCGAGTACCTCGACTTCCACGATGACCACGACCTCCACGACGTCCGCTTCGACCGAACCCCTCCGATTCGCACGCGTCAAAGGTATACCGATGAGACGTGGCCGAGAACCGTATGCATGTGTTGTATCAGTCGAATGTATGTATGCACCGTATGTTTGACCGTTGCACGTTGTCCCTCTATGTTGTGCGCGACACATGGGAATCCGAGATACGGGATCACCCCATCTTTACTTACCGTTCCCGCACGCGTTCCCAGTACGTTGGCATGATATCTCGACGAGTTATCGGGATAGGAACGTTGCCGTGGCTTCGTTTCCGTTTTGCCGCCATGGTTCCCTCTCGCTCGCCGTGGCGACACATGTGTCTTTCTCTTCTTGCCCGTGATGTTTGAACTCGCATGCATGACGCATTCATGGCATAACATATTGTGTTGCATGCCTCTTGTGCCGTAGCTCTGTTCTATGTTCCGCGAGTTAAACCGATTAGGATGACACGTAGGATCATCGCTTCACCCTTGCCATGTTAACAACAATTTAATGTTGCCGTGTAAATAATCGAGAGTGAATTAAATAATTAATCTTGGAGTTTCGTCGGTATGCAACTCGTTGCATATCGAGCTTCATTTAATGTGTAGTGTTTGCATGAGGTGAATTGCCATGCCACTCCTTGCATCATTGAACTGATCATGCATCATATTAGGGTATGCATCATGTCTTGCTTTTGTTGTGGTGAATATCTGTGTTGATGTTTGTTTCCGGTTTGCTCCATCTCGATAGAGTTCCACAAGCGTGTCGGAATGTGAGGACCCGTTCGACTACGTTGGTTCGCCGACTTCTCGGAGTTGTTCTTCTTCCAAGCGGGATCTCAGGCAAGATGACCATTTCCCCCAGACACCATTAGTATCATTGCCATGCTAGTATTACCGTTTCTATCGATTATGTCTCGTTGCCTACCACATGTTAAATAACAGCCTCTCAATCATGCCATGATAACCTTCAACTACCGGTGTTATGTTCTATAATCGAGCGCTCCTAACACATTTGGGGTTGTTATGGGGACCCCCTTGATAATTCGTTTTAGATTAAAGCTGGTCCGGCAAGGCCCAACATTGATTCTACATTTGCCCAACATAATAATTTTGTTAATATTGAAATGCATAGGGCGTCATGAACCCGAGGAGTAATTTTTCATAAACAAGGGGGGCCAATGCTGATGGTGTTGGTCCCAAAAGGGCATACTGCGGGGCCACCACGAGGCAACTCGAGGTTTGGTACGTGTAGGCTTTTCCATCCGTCGTGTCCTGAGAACGAGATACGCGACTCCTATCGGGATCGTCGACACGCCGGGCGGCCTTGCTGGATTAGTTTTCCTTTGACGAGATATCTTGTGCATCGGGATTCCGGTGATGCTTTGGGTAATCTACTAATCTCAGAGTTGAGGTTTTCCACTAGGGAATCCGACGAGATCGCGAGCTTCGTGATTGAGGATTTCTATGCGGCTTGTGGTAATTTGTGATGGACTAGTTGGAGCACCCCTTCAGGGTTCAATCTTTCGGAAAGCCGTGCCCGCGGTTATGTGGCAATGTGGAAACTTTGTTTAACACTGGCTCTAGATAACTTGAAGTAATTTAATTAAAATATGCCAACTGTGTGCGTAACCGTGACTGTCTCTTTCGTGAGTTCTTTCTCCGGTCGAGGACACGGTGGGGTTATGTCTGACGTAGGTAGGTGTTCAGGATCATTCATTTGATCATGAGTAGTTCAAGTCCGCTATGTGTAGATCTTCCCCCTCTTATTTCTTGTACTCGTAAGTTAGCCACCAAATAATGCTTAGCCGTTGCTGCAACCTCACCACTTAACCATACCTCACCCATTAAGCTTTGCTAGTCTTGATACCTTTGGGAATGAGATTGCTGAGTCCCCTGTGGCTCACAAATTACTACAACACCAGTTGTAGGTACATGAAAATGTTACTTGATGCGAGCGCGTTGATTGCACATTTGGAGTTGCTTCTTCTTCTTCTTCTTCTTCATCGATCTAGGATGGGTTCCAGGTCGGCAGCCTGGGATAGCAAGGATGGACGTCGTTCTTCTTTTGTCGTTTGTTTTCGTCTGTAGTCGGACCCTGCTCTTCTTCATGATGTTTATGGAATGTACTGATGTGACTCTGATGTAGCTTGTGGCGAGTGTAAGCCAATTCTATTATATATCTCTTCTTTTCACTACATGTACTTGTGCCGATATCCATTCTTCCGACACGACGAGATGCGCTTCTATCCCTGACGAGGCCTTCGTGCCTAATTGAGGATAGGGTCGCATCTTGGGCGTGACAAGTTGGTATCACAGCAGTACCGACCTAGGAGCCCCTTGATTGATCGAACTTGGCTCAGCCGAGTCTAGTGAAAAACTATTTTGAGTCTAGCTATATATCGGAGAGTAGGATTCTTTTTTTCTCCTCTCTATGCTCTGGTGAGGAATCTTCACGTAATAATTTAATTCTACTCCTCTTCTCACTCAAATTTTTTTTTTAGGATCACGCGGATATTCTTGGAATCTATATGATGCCGATGTGACAGAGTTCTGTCTTGGTGCCTCCTATCTGCTTTGAGTTTCAGGGGAGTTGAGCTCCAGGGGATTCTCGAGCACATCGTTATCATTCAGATTTCTTAGTATCTCAGAACGAAGGATGTTCGTAATTGCTTCAATACTAGTAGTGGCGAGATAACCCCGATGTCCCCGGTACTGGTGCAGATTGTTCGGGAGTACTGCCATACTTTGTACCGTTGTGATCACGAGGGTCTGTATTAGATGAATGACCAAGATTCTCGTTTTGTGTTGACGGATGTGATACAGGTGACGGGTTAGTATAGGAGTTGTGTGATATTACTCCTTGTATCCGTGTACCAGATTGCATGACCAGATATTTCGGGAATTCTTAGGTGGGAATTCAAGTAGTTGCTTATAGGACAATCTTCCAACAAATGCATGATGTTAGGTTGGGGTTCGACATCTAGTGGATTCCTGTCCACGAAAATATCGGACGAAATCTTTCTCATGAGTTTGTTCTGGCTTGTTTCATAAGCCTCACCCTTTGTTTTGTTTTAATATGGTAATTCAAGTTGCTTCGATGTCAAGTGGTGATTTCAGATCCTTCCTAAGAGGTGTTCTCATATTTTCATGTGAGAATGCAAATTCTTTTGCTCAATCAGTTGTCTTATCAATTCTTGTCAACCGGAGTCGTCGTATCTATTCCATTTTACCGGTGTGCTTCTCTGCAACTAAATTCAATCTTCTCCAGTTGTTGCAGATCATTCTCTCATTTTATTCTGGAGTTCATCTCATCTGTCCCATGTTGTCTTTGTTTTTCCCCGCCCTCCCGCCCTTTTCTTCAGTGTTTGAATTTCATCCAAATGCCTTCTTATTCAGTGATGCTTCCGCTATCTCTTCTTCCTTTTTGTAGCCGGTGATTCGTTGTGAAGATTCTCAGGAGCTTCATGCTCATCTTTATTCATTCTTGTCATCCTTACCGATGAATTCAGTTCAGTTATCCATGGTCATCATATCCTTTTCAACCATTAATTTCTTTCCGACGTTGGAAATTCTTTCAACCTATCTTGTTTATCAATTCCTCTCTATTTCTATCCGGAGTGTTAAAGATATTTCAGAAGTTCTGGTTTTCAATCCTTCAGTTATTTCGAGGTGCTAACCTCATCTAGTTTTCTTGTACTGGTGCAATATCTCCTGCTCTAGTAATGTTTTCAACGGTGATTTCTTTGAGTGGGCCCATAACCCACAGGTTTTTCCCAGGATCTGTTATAGCTCTTGTAATCTTCCGGAGATCTTTAATTCTTTCAACTATGACGTAAGTATGATTTTCATCAGTCATATCCCTTCTTCAAGATCTATTTGAATTAATTCATTCTTTGGCTCAACCTTTCATTCTTCATTATTTTGGAGTGTCTCAGTTATTCTTGGTGGTGTTCTCCTCATCATTTCAGCTTTGAAGACCGAAGGAGTGTTTCTCTCAAATCTTTGTTCATTCTCTTGGAGAGTCGTCATTTCAGCTTGGTGTCATCATCTTGATTGTTATCAATCATGAGTAATCCCTTTTGTGCTATCCGATGCATTTCTGAGTTGTTTTCATTCTCGATCCTCCGAAGGCCATCATTTCAGAAGACTTCTTCGTTCTCAGCTTTCAGCTTTCATTCTCTAATTCTTCTCAATTGTTGCCTCTTCGTTCGTCTCTCGATTATTCCGGTATCTTATTCAAGTTTTCTGTTAGGTGGATTATGATCTCTTCATTCTCATGTATCTCCATTAATTCGTGGTGTTCCCATTTAATTGTGAATTCTTACCGGCGCTTCCTTCGTTTATACTTCAAGTGGTGCTTATCTCTCTATCTCTTCCAGATTCTTTCAAGAGGAATAAGTGGTATGCTAAATCCATGGCTTGTCATCAATTATACTTGATGAAGGATAAGCATAACATAATTCTTATTCTGTTCATAGTAATCTGAATTCTTCTTCCGGAGTGGCTCACGATATCAATTCCTTTTTCTCAAGTGTTTTTATCTTTTCTTTTCCGGAGTTCCAAGTTTTCTCAAGTATCTCTTTGTGAAGCTTCATCTAAATCTTGCCAAGGTCATAATCTTATTCTTTTCTACCTTCATATCTTGCATCATCCTTTTGATACGGAGGCTCGTCATGGTGGTTCTTCAAGGATGTGATTTTTTCTCAAAGTGTTCTTCAAGATTCTTGTTGGAGTACCTCAAGTATTCTTTTCCCTTGTATTTCCAATGTGTTTTTCTCCTTTATCCTTTGAGGTGGTATTATAGCATTCTTGTTACTGTAGGAGCCTCGAAGAGTTTTCCTTTCAAGAGTGAGATAATTAAATCCACCAATTCTATGTTCATGGGATATTTTTCAACCCATGATTTCTTCATTGAGCTATTTCGGGTTGGATTTCACTTAAAGCTTTTCCTATTGATTGTGCTATCATGGTGCTTGTCATTAATCCTAGTTCTCAAGGCATCCATTTGGTGTAAGAAGTGTTCATTTCTTGTTGCTCCCAAGCTATCCTTGTTTCTTTTAGTGGTTGGTTGTCACCTCATATATGTTGAGATGATTTTCATAAACCCACTACTATCTTGCTCTTTGTTGTTGGTTTTCCAACTACTACATCAATTCTCTGTCCGGAGGCTCTTCAATCCTATGGTGATGATAGTTGTCATTCTTTCTTCATCCTCTTCTTCCGCTTGAGCTAGTTCCTATTCTCTTGTTTCGGAGGCTTTGTGATGTTGCTCTTTTGGGTCTATTATGTTGTTCTATCAAGATCATGGTGTTCCCTTGTTCTATTTAGTTGTTTGTCATGTATATTGTCTAATTCTCTCTTCTTATCGAAATTTTTGTCCCATTTTCCTACCGAAGTGTTGCCGAAATTTTCCGTGAATTCTTGCTTCCTTCTCATATCAGTCCTCATCTCTTTGCAACCGATTGTTGGTTTCACTCGTTTGTCAAAGAAGCGACTAAGTTTATACCTCTTGTTCTTTCTCATCCTCTCCCCCTTTCATTCTTGGATCTCGGGGCGAGATCCTCTTGTAGTGTAGGAGAGTTGTGACAGCCCGAGACCAACGTTCCAGAAGATTCCCCTTTATTTCCGTTTCCGTCGTGTGCTTATTTTTAGTTGTTGCATCATCATGTAGTTTGCATCATCGCATCATGCATGGCTTCTTGCATCGTATGTCGCGTGTGGTGCTTCGAGTGCTCTCCGAGTCTTAGGGCGATAGGAACTCCCCTCCTCTCTTCTCTTTGATTTTTTTTGGGGTTGTGTAGAAGTTTCCGTTTTATCCCCTTTAAAAAAGCATCTTCTTTTAAAAAGGTCCTTTTATTAAATGCGGGGGCAACCCTTGGGTTTTATTTAGTTTCTCCTTTGGTTTTATTTTAAATCCATATCATTTTCTTTTCCCTTTTAAAGCGCTTCTATTTTATTCTTTAAATAAAAGAGGTTTATTTTATTCTTCAAAAAAGGTTTAAATTTTAATTCTTCAAAAGGGTTCATATTATTTCTTTTCAAAAAATGCCCAACTATTTCTTATAGTTGGGAATATTTTTTTAAAAAGGGGTCAAAGGCATTTATTTTATTTTATTTTTGTTAAAAGCCTTTCTTTATTAAAGAATTTTTGTTTTAAAAGTTTTTAAAGAAAAAAAAAACAAAAACAAACTAAAGGGGGAGGACCCCCAGGCCAAGGCCGAGGCCTCCCCTACCCTAGCGAGGGAGCCCGGTTCTCCCTCGTCCTTCGTCCCTTCCCGCAGCACCGTCGTTCTCCTCCTTGTCGATCCCCTTCTCCCCTCGTTCCCCTCCAGCGCCATGGACTCGCCCCTCCTCGCCATGCCGTCGGCTCGTGCCGCCAGCGCCCCCCTAGGCTGTCGTTCTCCCCTCGGCCTCGACCCTCACCACCTCGCAAGCTCCCAGCGCCCTTCCCGCGTCGCGGCCTCCCTCTCCCCGTTGTCGTGCCCCGCGTTCCTGGGTCGCGGTCCATGCCTCTGTCGTGGCCCGAGGTGCCGCCGCCCGCCAGCAGCTCGTCGCCGTTCCGCGCCCCGCCGGCCTCGTCCGTCCCCGCCGCCGGCAGCCATGGCCTCGCCCCTCCTTCCTCCTGGTTCCCCGTGCCGCCGCCAAGCTCCCTCTAGGCCTGGCCTCCTCCTGTCGAGTTGCTATTGCTGATGCATGCCCAAGCCGCCGCTGTAGCTGCTGCTCGCTGTTGCCTGCTGGTTTTGCCTGTAGCGCTTGCAGTTGCTGTTCCCGTGGCCGAATGCTTGCCGTGCCTTGCTTTGCCTGTAGCTGCTGCTAGCAGTTGGTTTGTGATGTTGCTGGTTGCTCTTGCTTTTGCCTGTTGCATGCTGCTGCCTTGCTGCTGCCGTGGATGTTTGGCATGCTTGCTGTAGTTGCTGTAGATGCTGCTGCTTTGCTAGCTAGTATTTGTTAGTAGATTTTGCTGTTAGCTGCGTATGCATGACGCTTAGCTAGCTTGCTTTGCTGCTAGTCTGCTTGCTTGCGTGCTAATACCTGCTAGTTGCTGTGAGCTAGCTGCTGGCCGTGCTTGCTAGCTTGCGTGTTGCTGCTGCCGCTTGCCGTCGCCGCTTGTTGTTGCCTTGCTCGGTTGCCTGTTGGAGCATCGCGAAGACTGCGTGCACCATCCCTGCCGTCGTGGGTCGTCGACAAGTTCGGTGAGTACAACGACGTCCTCGACGAACCCCGAACATCGACGGAGACGTGATCGACTACCGACGCCGAAGACCCGAGAACCACGACGCCGAGCGAACGACTACCGTCGACGAGACCGAGTACCTCGACTTCCACGATGACCACGACTCCACGACGTCCGCTTTGACCGAACCCCTCCGATACGCACGCGTCAAAGGTATACCAATGAGATGTGGCCGAGAACCGTATGCATGTGTTGTATGAGTTGAATGTATGTATGCACCGTATGTTTGATCGTTGCACGTTGTCCCTCTATGTTGTGCCCGACACATGGGAACCCGAGATACGGGATCACCCCATCTTTACTTACCGTTCCCGCACGCGTTCCCGGTACGTTGGCACGATATCTCGATGAGTTATCGGGATAGGAACGTTACCGTGGCTTCGTTTCCGTTTTGCCGCCATGGTTCCCTCTCGCTCGTCGTGGCGACACATGTGTCTTTCTCTTCTTGCCCATGATGTTTGAACTCGCATGCATGACGCATTCATGGCATAACATATTGTGTTGCATGCCTCTTGTGTCGTAGCTCCGTTCTATGTTCCGCGAGTTAAACCGATTAGGATGACACGTAGGATCATCGCTTCACCCTTGCCATGTTAACAACAATTTAATGTTATCGTGTAAATAATCGGGAGTGAATTAAATAATTAATCATGGAGTTTCGTCGGTGTGTAACTCGTTGCATATCGAGCTTCATTTAATGTGTAGTGTTTGCGTGAGGTGAATTGCCATATCATTCCTTGCATCACTGAACTGATCATGCATCATATTAGGGTATGCATCATGTCTTGCTTTTGTTGTGGTGAATATCTGTGTTGATGTTTGTTTCCGGTTTGCTCCGTCTCGATAGAGTTCCGCAAGCGTGTCGGAATGTGAGGACCCGTTCGACTACGTTGGTTCGCCGACTTCTCGGAGTTGTTCTTCTTCCAAGTGGGATCTCAGGCAAGATGACCATTTCCCCAGATACCATTACTATAATTGCCATGCTAGTATTACCGTTTCTATCGATTATGTCTCGTTGCCTACCACATGTTAAATAACAGCCTCTCAATCATGCCATGATAACCTTCAACCTGTTCGACCTAGCAAACCACTGATTGGCTATGTTACCGCTTGCTTAACCCTGTTGTTAGCGTTGCTAGTTGCAGATACAGATACTTCCATGTAAAAACATGGGTTCCTTGTTATATCATCCTATTAAATGCTATTTAATTTAACGCACCTATATACTTGGTAAAAGGTGGAAGGCTCGACCTTTCTAGCCTGGTGTTTTGTTCCACCTTTCCCCCCTTAGTTTCGGCTACCGGTGTTATATTCCATAATCGAGCGCTCCTAACATGATCGGGTTGTTATGGGGACCCCCTTGATAATCTATCTATTATATACTTAAAATGATAGAAAACAAACGGTTAAGATTAATCTGTACATATAGTTAAGGTATTGAATGGTTGAAATTTTTTAAATAAAAACTCATGACACGGAATTCTCAATAAAAAAACATGACACGGCCAGGTCCCATGTAAAATCAGATTATACTATTTTATTGGACACGTTCAAGTGTACAACAACGAAACTCATATATAGAGGACTAACCCATCATGTATCTACACACAGTAACAAACAAGTCATGTCATGTGTTAAAAAAATCATGTCCTACTAGGGCACGTTTTCCCTCGAGAGAAAATACTAGGACACGTTCAAGTAGCCCCTATGATTGGAATTAATAGGCCGACTGGGAGTATTATGTAATGGTTGAATCTGATTACTAATATATGGTTATATGGTATCATCTTGCGGATCCTCCCGTTGGATCACAAGCAGCCGTCGGCCCACGTCTATGGGCGAAGATCAGGTTAATGGCCGGTGGACACAATCCCCCCATGTTGATTAAGTAGGATGGAAATACGATGCGCATAAACATCCCGAAGACTGGAGCTAGACGTTCCGGTCACAAGCGCACATCAGCTTTCGGCCACCTGGAGTGGCAGATGACGTTCAGTGGTTGATGGGATCTAATCCCTGCATGCAATTTTACGAACAAAAATCAAGTACTGCTAAACGTATGTGGACACATAAAAAATAATATAGGCATAAACGTAATCTGTCCGAGTCCAATGGTGTGAAAAAGGAAGAATCTCCGCAAGTCCAGTATCCATGCGAAAATCATGCTTGCATGTCTGATTGGAAAACAAGAGGGTGATGAAATAGAACGTCCTAGCGGGTGGAACCAACACTTTTATCAACCAGATTCGTTATAAAAAATAATCTTCTTTTTGCTTGGAAAGACAGTATTACTGCTTGCACTTCCCCTTATCATGTATCATGTAATCAGTTATTTTTATTTTTTTGCAAGGAAATGTCATCAGTTAACAATATGATGATATATATTAGATAAAATCATATAACCATACCTACCATAAATATATGGTTGGATATTTAGTAAAATAATTAGGGTTAAAAGTGAAGATTTGATGCACGTACACATCCAAGAGGTTGTGGCTAGACGTTCCCAAGCCCACGGCTGCCGCCGGCGACCTCTAGCGGCAGATCACGTTAGTGGCTGATAGGATCCAATTCATCTATCTATCTATTATATGTTTAAAACTAGAAGACAAATAAGCCGTTACATTGATCCACATAGATTGAATAATCTCGATCGTCAATATTAGAAAATAATGGTTAAGATTTATAGATGAAGCGTTACATACAAATATGATCACGTGGAATAATTTGACATGTCACATGTCACATACCAATAGTTTTTTATAGAAAATATACCAATAGTTCTTTTTTACATAACATACCAATAGTTTTTACAAAAACTTTTTTATTTTCAAACACATTTTCTTCTTTTCACCGAGAGCGCATTAATTAGAAGATGGGTGCTAAGACAGTACAGTTGTACGAAGTATGTACATATGTCCATTGGATCACCATGCGCATGATATACTCATGCAACATGTTTAATACTCAATGTTATGTGAGACGGACAAGGATGAGAAGCAACGAAAGTGAACTGAACAGCTACATACTAGGATGTGAAATACAAACTTTTAGAATACATAATTGTCACAAATTTTCCACCATGATGCATCACGTGGATGTACCTTACTTATGAAAGATGGATAATATTTAAAAAATATAAATGTGAAGATCATAGTGTTTATTTGTTTGGTTTGGCCAATTTTCTCATGCAATTAATTAATTATAACATAATACAATTCTGAACACACAAACAAAGTGGACACATCTTTCTCGACATGTATTTATTACTTGGATGTAAGCAGCATAGAAGTCGGTGATTAAGATGATTTAAAACTTATAAAGAATGCCTACTTTGCATCGACCCACTTGCCCCCCCCCCCCCAAAAAAAATAGATGGTCGAAGCCTATGTGCTATGTTCACAAGAAGCTTAAAGAAATGAAGTGGGCAAAACAATGTTGACGATTCAAAAGTTAACGTTGGAAGCAATAAAATGTATCAAATCTAAAAAATCAGCTTTGTAGAACAATATCTACATAGTTCTAACAAACAAGCTTTAACCAAAATAGCCAAGGGATGAAAAACACGTCCTAAGATGGACCTTTGTAATAAACTAACAATAAGTTCAAAAATGTGTCTAACTATTTTATACTTAAAACACTTCTTGAGGTTGGAATGGAATGATAATAAAAGGATTAAATAGAAGCCACAAATGTTTTGAGGGTCATATTCCAACTGGCGTTGAGAAAAAAATAAGTAGTATGCGACTCTGCAGTATTGCATGACTATGGACAACAACACATTCATATAAGCATATTCAAATGAAAAATCATTAATTTATGTAGGAAAATATTACTACGAACACGTTATCCACCTTGAAATTGAATTGACAAAGAAATCAAACATAATTAATTACGAATTCTTTTAATATGAATCATTGCAGAGTCCAAAAGTAATGACATTTTGCAATATCTTCTATAGAAAAATTTAGCAGTTAGCCCTATAGAATACAACTCTATTTATAATATAATAAAAATGAAAACAATATATACAAGCAAGACCCTAAAAAAATCAACAATTAATGAGAGTGATGCGTAAAGACTGTTTTAGCAACTTTTTGTGCGTAAGCACCATAGGTTACAATGTATTAGATAGGTGTCATTAGCGGGCATTAGAGTATGTTCAATATGTGGACAAATTCGAATCTATATGATTGCACCAATTGAATATCATTACTTTTTTATTTTTTTAGATGAAAACAGTATGGCTACGCTAAGTGTTTTTTGTATTAAATTTTACATTTAAATAAGATACAAACATAGTCCAAGAGAAACAAATATCAAAGGGATTCCAATTTAGGCACCAGCAACAATACTTAAAAAAATACAATTTATTTTTATGGTTATTTATAACACAATAATTCACTTTTAACGGAGGCATGTACTTGAACAATCTAAACACATGTCCAACAACTTGAGCGAAATCTAGCCGCGCAAATGCGCGGATGACATCGCTAGTTCGTTTTAGATTAAAGCTGGTCCGGCAAGGCCCAACATTGGTTCTACATTTGCCCAACATAATAATTTTGTTAATATTGAAATGCATAGGGCGTCATGAACCCGAGGAGTAATTTTTCATAAACAGGGGGGCCAGTGCTGATGGTGTTGGTCCCAAAAGGACAGACTGCGGGGCCACCACGAGGAAACTCGAGGTTTGGTACCTGTAGGCTTTTCCATCGTTCGTGTCCTGAGAACGAGACACGCGGCTCCTATCGGGATCGTCGACACGCCGGGCGGCCTTGCTGGATTAGTTTTACCTTTGACGAGATATCTTGTGCATCGGGATTCCGGTGATGCTTTGGGTAATCTCAGAGTTGAGGTTTTCCACTGGGGAATCCGACGAGATCGCGAGCTTCGTGATTGAGGCTTTCTATGCGGCTTGTGGTAATTTGTGATGGACTAGTTGGAGCACCCCTGCAGGGTTAAATCTTTCGGAAAGCCATGCCGGCGGTTATGTGGCAACGTGGAAACTTTGTTTAACACTGGTTCTAGATAACTTGAAGTAATTTAATTAAAATATGCCAACTGTGTGCGTAACCGTGACTGTCTCTTTCGTGAGTTCTTTCTCCGATCGAGGACACGGTGGGGTTATGTCTGACGTAGGTAGGTGTTCAGGATCATTCATTTGATCATCAGTAGTCCACGTCCGCTATGCGTAGATCTTCCCCCTCTTATTTCTAGTACTCGTAAGTTAGCCACCAAATAATGCTTAGCCGCTGCTGCAACCTCACCACTTAACCATACCTCACCCATTAAGCTTTTCTAGTCTTGATACCTTTGGGAATGAGATTGCTGAGTCCCCTGTGGCTCATAGATTACTACAACACCAGTTGCAGGTACAGGTAAAGGTTACTTGACGCGAGCGCGTTGATTGCACATTTGGAGTTGCTTCTTCTTCTTCTTCTTCTTCATCGATCTAGGATGGGTTCCAGGGCGGCAGCCTGGGATAGCAAGGATGGACGTTGTTCTTCTTTTGTCGTTTGTTTTCGTCCGTAGTCGGACCCTGCTCTTCTTCATGATGTTTATGTAATGTACTGATGTGACTCTGATGTAGCTTGTGGCGAGTGTAAGCCAATTCTATTATATATCTCTTCTTTTCAGTACATGTACTTGTGACCATATCCATTCTTGCGACACGACGAGATGCGCTTCTATCCCTGACGAAGCCTTCGTGCCTAATTGAGGATAGGGTCGCATCTTGGGCGTGACACTAACCCAGACTAACACTGTTTTCAGCAGAATTGCCATGGTGTTGTTTTTGTGCAGAAATGAAAGTTCTCGGAACGTCCTGAAAATTTACGGAGAATTTTTCTGGAAAATATGAAAAAATACCTGCGCAAAGATCCACCAGAGAGGGTGGGCGAGTGGGCCACAAGCCCTGTTGCCGCGGCCACCCCCCTGGCCGCGGCAACCAAGCTTGTGGGGCCCACGTGGCTCTGCCGCCCCCAATCTCAGCTCTATAAATTCACTTTTGCCCAGAAAAAAATCAGAAGAGAAGATTTCGTCGCGTTTGCAATACGGAGGCGGCGCCACATCATGTTCTTCATCTGGAGGACAGATCTGGGGTCCGTTTTGGGCTCCGGAGAGGGGAAATCGTCGCCATTTTTGCGAAGACTTTCTTGGCGGTGTAGTGCTTTTGCACTACCACGGGCCCAACGGTAGTACCGCTGGGGCTAGCGGTAGTACCGCTGCATCCAGCGGTAGTACCGCTAGGTGGCGGTAGTACCGCCCCTGGTCAGCGGTAGTACCGCTGGAGTGCCAGCGGTAGTACCGCTGCAGACAGTGGTAGTACCGCTGGAGCTCGGGGCAGAGAGTGGGAAAACGGTCTGATTTTTTCCCCCACTATATAAAGGGTTCTTCTAGCTGTGGAACCTCATCTCTTACCCTCTCAAGCTCCATTGTTGCTCCCTAAGCTCAAAAGTTCCCGATCTCTCTCCCTAGCCAATCAAACTTGTTGATTCTTTAGGGATTGGTTGAGAAGGCCTAGATCCACACTTCCACCAAGAGAAAAGTTGATTCCCCCACCAATCCCTTGCGGATCTTGTTACTCTTGGGTGTTTGAGCATCCTAGACGGTTGAGGTCACCTCGAAGCCATATTCCATTGTGGTGAAGCTTCGTGGTCTAGTTGGGAGCCTCCAAGCTTTGTGTGGAGTTGCCCCAACCTTGTTTGTAAAGGTTCGGTCGCCGCCTTCAAGGGAACCTATAGTGGAATCACGGTACCTTGCATCGTGCGAGGGCGTGAGGAGAATATGGTGGCCTTAGTGGATTTTTGGGGAGCATTGTAACTCCACACCGCTCCAACGGAGATGTACTTCCTGTCAAAGGGAAGGAACTTCGGTAACACATCCTCGTCTCCATCGGTTCCACTTGTGGTTATCTCTATCCTTTACTTTGTATTTGCTTATGCTTGTGACTATATCTTACTTGTCTTAATAGCTCTCGTTGTTAGCTTCTTTAGGGTTCACCTCATTGTCGTATTATTTGTGAACCCGTATGTTGTTTACCTTAACTTGCTAAGATTAATTAAAAAGTGGTCGTTGTCTATTCACCCCCCCCCCCCCCCCCGCTCTAGCCAACCATATCGATCCTTTCAATTGGTATCGGAGCCACGTCTCTTTATTAAGGGTTTAACCACCCGAAGAGTATGGAAGGCAAAGAGGGAATTGACCATGGGCAACCCGAGGCCATGGACTTGACTTCGGTCACAAGGGACGACTTGAATACGGCTATGGCCGCTCTCAAGACGTCCTTGACGAACGAGTTCAAGACCATGCTTAAAGAGTTAATTGAGGGATTTAAAAGTTCACCCGAACCAGCTATAGTGGTTAAACCCACCGTTTCCGATTCGGAGGCCAACTCCTCTAAGGAAGCGGCTAAAGGTATGCAACCTCCCTCATCTCACGAAAAGGATGGGACTGGAACATATGCCTCAGTTCCACCCCCATGGTCTATGGAGGATCCGTTCCCGCACCACGTCTTAATCCTGTTGGTCCTCCTCCTAAGCTTGTGAAAGGTGACTTTGCTAACTGGGTATTTTCTATTAAGTCTCATTTGAATCACAGCTCAACAAACTTGTGGAGAATCATTGAGCAAGGATATTATCCCCATGATCCAAGCAACCTCACTCCAAGAGAAGATGCGGACAATCAATACAATCACTCTGCTTTGTTTATTCTCCAGTCTGCAGTGCCACCTGAAGATCTTCCTCACTTGCGTCCCTTCACTTTGGCCAAGGATTGTTGGGAGCATATTATGGTGTTGTACAAGGGAAGCTCAAGCATTCAACGATGCAACTATGAAGTGATACTTGATAAGGCCGATGAGTTTGTGATGAAGGAAGACGAGGACCCTCGTGATCTCTATCGGAGGGTGACTGCTATTGCTGTGGCACTCAAGGATCATGGGAGCAAGGATGTGGATGACACATGGGTAAAACGCAAGTTCCTTAAAGCCATCATGCCTTTCAACAAAGCTATGCCATCAGTCATTCGTCAGCGACCAGACTTTCACTCCTTGTCTTCCAGTGACGTGTTGGATGAATTCATTGCAATGTCAATCATGAACGAAACAGCCGACAATGCACTTGCTCGTGTTCGATCAAAGACAACTTCACCCAACCTTGCGTTGAAAGCAAAAGCAATGCTTGAAGAAGAAGAAGATGATGAGGAAGAGGAGGGCTGCCCTGAGGACACAAAGTATGCCTATCATGAGCACATGGCTCTTGCATCAAGGCAATTCTGGGGCAACAAGAGGAACTCAAGACCCACCTTCACCAAGAACAACTCGAGTGGATTCAAACCCAAACAACGGGTAAGGACATGCTATAACTGTGGTAACGTGAGTCACTTCGTGGCCGAATGTCCCTATGAGAAAAGGGAAGGCAACGGAGGCAAGCTCATTCGCAAAGACAAAACCAAATCATTTCCAATCAAGAACAACTTTATGAAGAAACCTCACCCAAAAGGGATGGTGGCCCTTGAAGAGTATCCTTCAGATGATGATGATGATGATGATACAGTGGCAACGGCAACTGTTGCTATTGCCACTACCTCTCCCCAGAAGGTGTCTCTCTTCAACGCCCCCAACGAGAACCACATCACCAAGTGCCTCATGGCAAAAGGTATCAATCCGGTAACTCCCATCATTAAGACCAACATTGCTTCTGCTCCTTCATTGTTAAATTGTGTTGAAGATAGTGATGTTGGGGAACTTAATAAGCATGATCTTGACAAGTTTCTGTGCACTATTAAGGGAGAATCCAAGAAGCACTTTGTTGCTCTCTTGGAACAACTGGGTGAGGCCACTGACCTCATTGAGTCTCATGAGGAGACCATCTCCGAGCTTCAGGGACACAGTCGTGACTATGCCAATGAAATTGCCGAATTATCTAATGCTCTAGAAGAGGAGCGCACTCTTCGTTTGGCTCTTGAGGAGTCATATAACAATGACTGCGCTAAAATGCAAAAGAAACTAGATCATGATGTTGTTCTTATTCGTATGCTTAAGTCTGAACAGTATGCTCTTGGGGTTGGCCATGACAGACTCAAAGAGGAGTTTGACACACTTGACAAGGCCCACAAGGTCTTGAAAGGTGCTCATTTCTCTCTGAAAGAGTCTCATGATCAACTCCAAGCAAAACTTACCAAGGAGATCTCTACGTGCCCTCCCTTTGTGTTAATTGATAATGCTTGTGCAACTAACCCCTGTTGTGAGCATGTACATCTTGTGGAGGAAAATGCCAAGTTAAAGGAGAAACTTGAGAAGGGCCTTGTGGCATGCATACAAGGTGAGAAGAGTCTGAACGACCTCTTGAGCACTCAAAAGGGTGTTGTAGGAAAGGAGGGACTTGGACTTACCTCCAAGTCAAAAGGTAAAAGAAGGAACAGGAACAAACGATCTCCCACCCTCATGGACATCTTTGTCAAAGAGGGTGAGGGGACTCAGAAGGTGAACAGGAACAAGGTGGACTATGGAAACCTCAAGAAGGGCAAAACCATTCCTACTAACACAACCGGCAAATTCAATTCTTCTTATGACTTATGTTGTGCTAGTGATGGGCATGTTTATGCCAGATTTGTCGGTTCCTACGATGAGGATATTGAATGGGCTATCTGGGTTCCTAAGACCCTTGTCTCTAACATGAAAGGACCCATTAAAAAATGGGTACCTAAAACCAAGCCTTGATCTATTGCAGGAGTTTGCTTCCGATGGGGTGTCATGGTTGCTCGATAGTGGAGCAACAAATCATATGACCGGAAGCAAGGACTTAGTGGTGGATGTGCATCCTTCTCCATCTATGCCCACCCATGTCCAATTCGCCGATGCATCCTCTTCAAAGGTATTGGGATTTGGTAAGGTGGTCGTCTCTCAAGATTTATCTATTGAGAAGGTCATGCTTGTTGAGTCACTTGCCTACAATTTACTTTCGGTTCGTCAACTCGCAATTATGGGTTTTTCCACATTCTTTAATATTGACACTGTGGTCCTCCTGAGAAACAAGACTCTTAAAGTAGCCTATGTTGGACATGTCGAAAATGGTCTTTACGTGGTGAACTTCTCAAAGCGACCCACTAAGACTGCGACATGTTTAATGGCTAAAGTTGACGTGGGCTGGCTTTGGCATCGCCGTTTAGCTCATGTCAATATGAGATCTTTGCAAAGCCTTCTGACAGGGGACCATGTTCGTGGACTAACAAATGTGAGCTTTGCTAAAGATCGTGTTTGCAGTGCCTGCATTGAAGGAAAGATTCATGAAACTGCTCATCGTCCAACGACTATTATCTACACTAAGAGGCCATTGGAACTTCTCCATATGGATCTGTTTGGTCCTCCATCATTTGATAGTCTTGGAGGCAGAAAGTATTGCTTAGTGATTGTTGACGACTACTCAAGATATACCTGGGTATATTTCTTTAAAAATAAGAGTGAAACTCAACAAACGGTCATCAACTTTGCTAATGAAGCGCAACATCAACATGAAGCAAAGATCTTGATGATTAGGAGTGACAACGGCACCGAGTTCAAGAACTACACCTTAGATGAGTTTCTAGGTGATGAGGGAATAAACCACCAATATTCTGCACCATATACCCCTCAGCAAAACGGCGTGGCAGAAAGGAAGAACCAGACCTTGATAGACGCTGCAAGGACAATGATGGCAGAATTCAAATCTCGATATAACTTCTGGGCAGAGGCCATCAACACAGCATGTCATGCATCCAATCGGCTCTACATCCGCAAAGGCTTGAACAAGACTCCGTATGAGATTCTAACTAGAAACAAACCCAATCTCAAGTACTTTCGGGTATTCGGTTGTAAGTGTTTCATTCTCAAGAAAGGAGCACGGTTAGCTAAATTTGATTCTAGAGCACATGAGGGTATCTTTGTTGGTTATGCTACAAACTCTCATGCTTACCGTGTCCTCAACAAGTCCACCGGACTAATTGAGTAGACGTGTAACGTAGAGTTTGATGAAAACAATGGCTCCCAAGTGGAGCAAAGTGGTCTTTGTGATGTAGGTGATGAAATTCCTCCCCAAGCCATAAGAAGAATGGGGATTGGTCAAATACTCCCCATTGAGGAACCCCTTGTGGCCGAAGGAGAAGGACAATGCTCTACTCAAGTGGAGCCATCACCTTCACAAGCCCCACATGCTTCCGATGAACAAAGAGAAGACTCTCAACAAAAAAACAAGCTCAAGGTCAAGAAAAATTGCCCAACAACGATGATGTGTCTCAGGATATTCAAGCACTACCCCAAGACACCGAACCGGCTCATGATCAAGATCAAGTGCAACCCCGAGATCCAGACCAAGAAGAAGCACAAGATCAAGATCAAGAGCAACCACAAATACAAGAACAACCTAGTGAACCTGCTCAAGTCGAAGGACAAGATGATCAGGAGACTGTCTCACAATTCCCTTCTGGAGCACCAACAGCCGGCTCAAGACGCAAGGGCAAGCAAAGGAAACAAGTTGATGCTCCCCCGTTATCTAATGAAGAACTCTTGGAGCGTCGAGCAGCCAAGATTGCGAACAAGCTGAGAGTCAAGTCACATCTTATGAAGAATGTACTTGGCAGTATAAACAGGGGAGTATCCACCTGACAACAAATTTGGAATTATTGTGAGCATCACGCGTTTGTTTCGTATTGTGAACCTCAACAGGTACAGGAAGCGCTCGATGATGAGGATTGGCTTATGGCCATGCACGAAGAACTTAACAACTTCGAGCGCAACCAAGTCTGGGATTTAGTGCCTAGGCCAACGGAGGAACATAATGTCATCGGGACCAAATGGATATTCAAGAACAAGCAAGATGCCAATGGAATTGTGATTCGAAACAAGGCAAGATTGGTGGCTCAAGTCTACTCCCAAGTCGAGGGTATCGACTACGGTGAAACCTTTGCCCCTGTTGCTCGTCTAGAATCTATTCGCATGTTGCTTGCATTTGCTTATCATCATAACTTCAAGTTACAACAAATGGATGTGAAAAGTGCCTTTCTTAATGGTCCTTTGAATGAGTTGGTCTATGTCAAACAATCCCCGGGATTCGAACATCCCAAGCTCCCCAATCATGTGTACAAACTCAATAAGGCACTCTATGGCCTTAAACAAGCCCCACGCATGTGGTATGAGTATCTTACTGAGTTGTTACAAGATCGTGGGTTTGAAATTGGGAAGATAGAACCCACTCTTTTTACTAAGAGGGTTAAAGGGGATTTGTTCATATGCCAACTATATGTTGATGATATTATCTTTGGATCTCCTAACATTTCCTTCAATGAAGAATTTGCTGCACTATTGACTGAGAAGTTCGAGATGTCCATGATGGGAGAGTTGAAGTTCTTCCTCGGGTTCGAGATTGCACAAGGTCTAGAAGGGACATTCATAAAACAAGCCAAGTACACTCAAGACATGCTCAAACGGTTCGAGCTCGAAGATGTCAAACCGGTCAAGTTCCCCATGCCAACAAGATGCAAGCTTGACAGTGATCCCAATGGTAAAGCAGTGGATCAAAAGGTATATCGCTCCATGATTGGATCCCTCCTTTACCTTTGTGCATCTAGACCGGATATTATGTTGAGTGTAGGGATATGTGCACGGTTTCAATCCGCACCAAAAGAAAGCCATTAGATGGTTGTTAAGAGAATCTTTCGATATTTGGCTCATACCCCAAACTTTGGCCTCTGGTATCCCAAAGGAGAAAACTTCAATCTAGTTGGCTATTCTGACTCAGATTGGGCAGGAGATTGTGTGGAGAGGAAGTCAACGTCTGGAGGATGCCAATTCCTTGGTCGCTCATTGGTAAGTTGGTCGTCTAAGAAGCAGAATTGCGTCTCCTTATCATCCACCGAAGCTGAGTATGTGGCAGCTGCAAATTGTTGTGCACAATTGCTATGGATGAGGCAAACTTTAAAGGATTCCGGTGTCACTTGTGACAAAGTGCCTCTTCTATGTGACAATCAAAGTGCTATCAAGATTTCCCTCAACCCAATGCAACATAGAAAAACCAAACATATTGATATTCGTCATCACTTCATTCGTGAACATATCAAGCTAGGTGATATTGAGGTTCACTTCATCCACACTGAAGAGCAACTTGCAGATATTTTCACTAAGCCTCTAGATGAAGCAAGGTTCCGGGAGTTAAGGCATGAGCTAAATATCATTGATTCAAGTAATGTGGATTGAAACTAGGCATGTTGCACCTCACTTCGCATTCCATTTTGGTCTAGATGTAGGCATGGACATAGGGGGAGTGTTGTTCTCTCAATGAACTGTCCCTCCCCCCATTATGCATAAATCAATCTAGTCTTTCACTTTAGCCATTGTCAAATGGCACTTGTGCTTCAAAGACGAGCATTGGTCATGAACCCAAGGATAATTCTTCGCGGTGTCATACCATTGTCTCAAACATAGGTGGCCTCGGCCACCGCCCCTCTCACCTTTCTTTTGTATAGAAGAAAGGATATACAATGACAAGTCAGTACATTTTTCTAGGTGTTATCTCGTTTTTACTTACTTGTCATTTGCCCAAGTTCTTCTCTTATCCTAGGCCGCGTTGTGACATTTGCAGCGGTACTACCGCCAGGGGTAGCGGTACTACCGCCAGGACCCCAGTGGTACTACCGCCAGGGGTAGCGGTACTACCGCCAGGACCCCAGTGGTACTACCGCCAGGGGTAGCGGTACTACCGCCAGGACCCCAGCGGTACTACCGCTAGGTATGGCGGTACTACCGCCATGATTCCCATCTAACACGACCGGCTAGGAAATTTTTAGGGCTGTCTCAAGGGGGAGCGGTACTACCACCAGGACCCCAGCGGTACTACCGCTGCATCCAGCGGTACTACCACCAGTCAGTGGTACTACCGCTAGGTCCTCAGCGGTACTACCGCTGGCCCGTACCTCTTGGGTTATATAAAGGAGGGGGAACCCGTTTTTTCTGAGGCTCTTTCTTCTTTCTCGCGGCTCCTCCCTCCCCTAGCCCGAAATCCCCCTGTTTTGATCTCGTTTCGTGGAGCTCCTTCTCTCCGTTGGATTGGAAGGGTTGCTCCACCTCTCCT
Source organism: Hordeum vulgare subsp. vulgare (assembly GCF_904849725.1). Lineage (NCBI taxonomy): Eukaryota > Viridiplantae > Streptophyta > Magnoliopsida > Poales > Poaceae > Hordeum > Hordeum vulgare. Next base: position 501,979,737 of record NC_058524.1, on the reverse strand, counting down.
TCCTCCTCCAAGGGCCATGAATCCCGGTAAAGCTCCTCCCCTTCTTCTATTTGGTTGATGTTCTTGTTCTAGGGTTAGGAGCATTGGGGGATTGGATCCATGTATTTGATCTTGTGCCTTGTTCTTGGATGGCATGAAGGAGATATTTGAGGGGAGTGTAGGTCCTACGAATCATTGTTGATTATTTTGCCATGCCCTAGGATTTACTTGTTTTAGAGCTAGCACTTGAACTTTGTTTGGATTAGATCTAAAACTTGCTCTCTCTTGCCTAGGCATGTACTTATTTCGGTGATTCCTGTGATCCTCATGTGAGTAGGGCTGGGGTGGAGTTCTTAGTGTTCATATATAGCCCATGCCCCTCGTAAAAATCGTGTAGCCCTATGCATGAGGTCTATTTTTATCTGTCAGATCTGAAAGTCAAACCCCAGCGGTACTACCGGCAGGGGTAGCGGTACTATCGCCAGGACCCCCAGCGGTACTACCGCCGGGGGTAGCGGTACTACCGCTAGGCCCCAGCGGTACTACCGCCAGGGGTAGCGGTACTACCGTCAGGAGGACTCTCTGTGCATTCTTTTCATGTGCTTGGCAATGAGTGTTTTTTTTTTCTGCTTTTTCTAGTTCATTGCCTTGACTCTTTTTGTCGCTTCTTTTCGCTGTGTGTTTTGTGTCACAGGTAGTTCTCGCCGTTCGAACCCCCCACGGGACACGCAGTCAAAGCAGTTTCGCAACCAAGAAGCTCCCGAGGGGTCTGCCACCTCAGGTCTGCAACCCAAAAAGCAGTCCTTCAAGAAGTTCGCGCACAAGGATAAGGGGATCAATGTCCGAACAATGCCCCCCAAGGACTTTCTGCAGTTTCGCACTCAGAACCATTATCTCAAAGAGAAGGCTGTGATCAAGAATGTTGACCATGTTTGGGCAAAGGATCAGTGCAGGATGTACCGTGATATTGTCGCGCAGTTCAAGAAGAACTGTGTCCCCATTCAGTGGATTGACCTAGCTCATCTTTAGCGGAACCTGGACTATTTTGGTGATGCCCTCTCTCTGATTGACAAACTGGGCATCAAGGACATCATCACTTTCAAGACAGATTTTGACCCCACTGCTGTTGCTCAGTTCTATGTCACGGTCCACTTCTCTCCTGATGAAGAGCGCTCTATGGTGTGGATGACAGGGTCTCAGAAGATGACCGGTTCCTGGCATGAATTCATGCAACTCCTCAAGGTTGACTTCCAGGGAGCTGACACTCCACTTGGGTTGCGTCCTCATGCTGCAGCCCCCACCGATAGGCCCCCCGCAAAGGACAGATTGCAGAGACTCTATGTGAGGAAGGGTGTGCTCCCCAAACATCTGGACATCATGCATCGGATCCTTCGCAACACCCTCTTCCCTCGCATTGGTAACTTTGACGAGGTTCATGGCTCTTTGGCTGAGATGTTGCTGCTTTGTGAGGAGGCTATGACTAAGGAGTCTGCCCCTCTTGATATTTCTGATGTGATGTTCACGGAGCTCTGGAACTGCATCATCATGCGTAAGGTTCCCATCTACGGGCCCTATCTGTTCGCTTATATTTGTCAGAAGTGGCAAGAAACTTTTCCAGAGGAGGTGCTCTACGCTCAGTCTGACTACATTGTGCACGACCCGATCAAGCTTCGCGTCAAGGAGAAATGGGCCAACCCATCAACTTCCTCTCAGCACATGGATACTGACACAGAGACTGCTGTTGACAGAGGAACCGCCTCTCAGTACCGCCCTTCTGCCATGCCATCTTGGGCCATCAAACTGCAGGATAAGATGAAGACTCTATTCTGTATGCAGGCTAAGGGTCAGTACCAGATGCACGTGGCTCAGAAGGAGAGCCGCCAGAGGCACAAGCGCGTTCTCAGGACTCTTGATGTGGACATCTCCAGCGGATCAGAGGACGATATCACTCCAACGGCTACTTGGATGCAGGCTCAAGGTTACCAGTGGTCTGGCGATGAGGAGGAAGAGGAGGAGCAGGATGATCAGGAGGGTACCGACGAGTCTGGCGATGCTGAGGATGAGGAGTAACTACCTGTGGCGTCAGGTGTGCCCCTTTTTGGTGTCTTATGCCAAAGGGGGAGAGAGTCTAGGAGCTGGATTTGCTTTCATAGTCAAACTTTGCTTTGCTTTCCTTTCTTTCGTGGTTTGCTTCGAACTTGGTTTGCTTGTAGTTTGCTATCGTTTGTGAGACATGAACTTATGTGAGATTTATTTCCATCATATGTTGTGAGTCATATGCCCCGTATTGTCATATATCTCTATCTTTTTGTTCTCATATTATTCTCTGTGCAAATCCGGTATTGTCATCAATCCACCAAAAAGGGGGAGATTGTTGGGGCATAGTTTATGCCTAAGTAATTTTGGTGATTGATGACAGTACCGTAAAGAACTAACCGTGTGTGTTAAGGTTTCAGATAACACACGTCAACGGCACAAGACGACTCGTCTCCTCATTCATGGAACGGAAGCACGACGCTCTCTACGATTCTCTTTATTTGAGTCATAGGAAAGCCGTACTATTAAGAGGGGATCCGTAGTGGAAAGGTTTGGGTGGAATCTATCTTTGCACGCGCACACTTCACATATTCTCCCTTACCTTCATCTTTGGAGCGGCCCCCGCCACTGTGTTTCTTTCCTCCTTGCAAATTGGTCCCCAACAATCGACCCTAGCGGTAGTACCGCTGGAAGGCTAGCGGTAGTACCGCTGCAGCCAGCGGTAGTACCGCTGGCTGGCGGTAGTACCGCCCCTGGTCGGCGGTAGTACCGCTCCAGGAGCTTAGTGTTAGAGCATATATCTCCATATGTGGTTTTGGTAATTGATGACAATTCCTATGGACTAATGGTTGCCTTAAGTTATATTTATAGGATTTGTCCATAGGCACTTCTTGAAGTCCATCTGTTGGGTTCAAGGAGTTTATATGATGACCAAGGTGGTATTCAAGGTATTATCCAAAGAATGGTCATAGATACACAAGGTTGATCAAGATCTCAAACAAAGAGTAAATCAAGATGATCAACATACAAAGCGTACAAGATGTACCGAGAGGGATCAAGTGATCCCATGGTATGGTAAGCATTGTCCATTACGTATTTGTGTACTAACCCATGGTCTTCGTGAGAGTTCTATGTGGGGGTTAGGTGTGTTTCCATGGGCTTGAGTATTATCCAAAGAATGGTCATAGAGACACAAGGTTGATCAAGATCTCAGACAAAGAGTAAATCAAGATGATCAACACACAAAGCATACAAGATGTACCGAGAGGGATCAAGTGATCCCATGGTATGGTAAGCATTGTCCATTACGTATTTGTGTACTAACCCATGGTCTTCGTGAGAGTTCTATGTGGGGGTTAGGTGTGTTTCCATGGGCTTGAGTATTATCCAAAGAATGGTCATAGAGACACAAGGTTGATCAAGATCTCAGACAAAGAGTAAATCAAGATGATCAACACACAAAGCGTACAAGATGTACCGAGAGGGATCAAGTGATCCCATGGTATGGTAAGCATTGTCCATTACGTGTTTGTGTACTAACCCATGGTCTTCGTGAGAGTTCTATGTGGGGGTTAGGTGTGTTTCCATGGGCTTGCGTCAAAGAGAAGATCTCATACAACCCATGAAGTATGACGTCAAGTTGTGATTGTCATCAAGATTGCGATGTGCAAGTTCAAGTGGATCAGCACGAAGATATCATGCTTGAAGCTTGCCGTCCATTGTGGTGGCAATGGACTTGTGAAGATATGCTGAAGAGTGGCTCACCCATAGTGAGTATGGGGGAGCAATCAACTAGTCTTCATCAAGCCAACGCAATCAAGAAAGGTGGTCCATCTTGAGGAAGTCAAGATCATCATCATCTAGCTCAAGAGGACGAGGTGCAAGGTATAGGTTTGCCCTTGATAGGTTTTCTGGTTAGGATATATTGCTGTACTATCAAGGGGGGCTCTCAAGTGAGTAGCTTGATCGTATCGTTCGTTGAGAGCTCAAACCATTTGCATCCTTGCATCATACTTCTTGGTTCTTGTTTGGTGTTTCTCTTTGTGAGTTTTAGAGCTTATGGTCATCTTCGTGACAAGCTCGAGTTCATCGAAAACGGAGTCCACATGCATCTACTATGATGTTTTCAATGTTGGAGTTTTTGCCGGTTCTTCATTCATAGAGGACTCACATCTCTATATCATTGGCATTTTCATATCTGCATGGTCTTAAGATTCTCTGTTTGGATAGCTCTTGTCGTCCTGAATCCAACAAGCTTGGGTTTGCTCGATTCGGAGCTCGTATGCGAAAGTTATGGTTGTTTCCGTGGCGAGCGGTAGTACCGCTGGACCTAGCGGTAGTACCGCTAGAGTTGGCGGTAGTACCGCTGGCCCTAGCGGTAGTACCGCTGGCTGGCGGTAGTACCGCCCCTCGTCAGCGGTAGTACCGCTCCAGGAGCTTAGTACCGCATGCCTAGCGGTTGTTCGTGGACGGACCTTTTTGCGAAGACTTTCTTGGCGGTGGTAGTGCCTTTGCACTACCAGGGGCCCAGCGGTAGTACCGCTGGGGTACCAGCGGTAGTACCGCTGCAGCTGGCGGTAGTACCGCTAGCTGGCGGTAGTACCGCCCCTGGTCAGCGGTAGTACCGCTGGAGCTCGGGCAGAGAGTGGGGGTAACGGTCTGATTCCTTCCCCCACTATATAAAGGGGGTATTCTTCCCCCTTGGCTTTATCCATCTGTTGAGCTCTTTTTCTACCTCCATTGTTGACATTCTTAGAGCTTGCTTACTCTCAATCCCTCCAATGATTCTTGCTTGTTCTTGAGGGAGAAGAGAGAGGAGATCTAGATCCACATCTCCACCAATCACTTTCTCCTCTATGTGAGGGGAACCCCTTGGATCTTGATCTTGGAGTTCTTTGTGAGCTCCTTGTTCTTCCTCTCATATTTCTCCATAGCTTTTGTTGTTGTGGAGGGATTTGAGTGTGAGGGACTTGACCACTTCGTGTGTTCTTGCCATTGCATTAGTTGCATCGGTTTGAGTTCTCCACGGTGATACGTGGAAGTGAGAAGTTGAGAAGCTTACTACCTTTGGTACTTAGTACCCTAGATATTGTTCTTCGTGGATGCTTTGGCATCCTAGAAGCTTGGTGGTGTCTCGGAGCTCAATCATTGTGGTGTGAAGCTCCGGGCAAGCGTCGGGGCCTCCAATTAGGTTGTGGAGATAGCCCCGAGCAATTTGTACGGGTACCGGTAACCGCCCCCAAGGGTTGCCACGTGTACGGGTTCGGTGACCGCCCCCAAGGTTTGCCATTTGTACGGGTTCGGTGACCGCCCTCAAGGGTCCCTTAGTGGAATCACGGCATCTTGCATTGTGCGAGGGCGTGAGGAGATTATGGTGGCCTTAGTGGCATCTTGGGGAGCATTGTGCCTCCACACCGCTCTAACGGAGATTAGCATCCGCAAGGGTGTGAACTTCGGGATACATCATCGTCTCCCCGTGCCTCGGTTATCTCTTACCCGAACCCTTTACTTATGCACTTTACTTTGTGATAGACATATTGTTTCTGGTAATATATCTTGCTATCACTTAGTTGTTTATCTTGCTTAGCATAAGTTGTTGGTGCACATAGGTGAGCCTAGTTGTTTGTAGGTTTTGTGCTTGACATATTAAACGTTAGTTTTATTCCGCATTTGTTCAAGCCTAAACCTTAATTATTTTAAAGCGCCTATTCACCCCCCCTCTAGGCGACATCCACGTCCTTTCACTTAGTACCGCCTGCCTAGCGGTAGTTCATGGACGGACCTTTTTGCGAAGACTTTCTTGGTGGTGGTAGTGCTTTTGCACTACCAGGGCCCCAGCGGTAGTACCGCTGGGGCCAGCGGTAGCGGTAGTACCGCTAGGCGGCGGTAGTACCGCCCCTGGTCAGCGGTAGTACCGCTGGAGTGCGAGCGGTAGTACCGCTGCAGACAGCGGTAGTACCGCTGGAGCTCGGGCAGAGAGTGGGAAAACGGTCTGATTTTTTCCCCCACTATATAAAGGGTTCTTCTAGCTGTGGAACCTCATCTCTTACCCTCTCAAGCTCCATTGTTGCTCCCTAAGCTCAAAAGTGCCCGATCTCTCTCCCTAGCCAATCAAACTTGTTGATTCTTTAGGAATTGGTTGAGAAGGCCTAGATCCACACTTCCACCAAGAGAAAAGTTGATTCCCCCACCAATCCCTTGTGGATCTTGTTACTCTTGGGTGTTTGAGCATCCTAGACGGTTGAGGTCACCTCGAAGCCATATTCCATTGTGGTGAAGCTTTGTGGTCTAGTTGGGAGCCTCCAAGCTTTGTGTGGAGTTGCCCCAACCTTGTTTGTAAAGGTCCGGTCGCCGCCTTCAAGGGCACCTATAGTGGAATCACGGTACCTTGCATCGTGCGAGGGCGTGAGGAGAATACGGTGGCCTTAGTGGCTTTTTGGGGAGCATTGTGCCTCCACACCGCTCCAACGAGACGTACTTCCTGTCAAAGGGAAGGAACTTCGGTAACACATCCTCGTCTCCATCGGTTCCACTTGTGGTTATCTCTATCCTTTACTTTGTATTTGCTTATTCTTGTGACTATATCTTACTTGTCTTAATAGCTCTCGTTGTTAGCTTCTTTAGGGTTCACCTCATTGTCGTATTATTTGTGAACCCGTATGTTGTTTACCTTAACTTGCTAAGATTAATTAAAAAGTGGTCGTTGTCTATTCACCCCCCCCCCCTCTAGCAAACCATATCGATCCTTTCAAAGGAGAACCTTAATATCCCGTAGTATCCTTTTGGACCCCGCTGCCACGGGAGGGATGAACAATAGATGTCATGCAAGTTCTTTTCCCTAAGCATGTATGACTACACACGGAATGCATGCCTACAATACATTGACGAACGGGAGCTAGCCACATATCTCTCCATGTTATAACTGTTGCATGATGAATATCATCCAAACGAATCACCGACCCATTGCCTACGAGTTTGTCCCACTGCTGCTGTTACTTGTCTTGCTCTGCTGCTACTTCTGTTACTACTGTCGCTTGCTACTTTTGCTACTTGCTACTGCTGTCACTACTGTTGTTCCTTGCCACTGCCGTTACTCGTTACACTGCTGCTACCTGCTATAATTTTGGTTCGCTGGTCGTTGACGGGAACAGACAATTTCCGTCAACGGGCAACTTCTGGCGCCATTGATACGACCATTAGAAATAGTTTGCCGTGTCAACAGATCGTTTCTGACACCGTTGTAATCATATTACTTTGCTGCTACTACTTTGCTTGCAGATAATAATCTTTCAGGTGCGGTTGAATCAGACAAATTCAGCTGCTAATACTCGAGAGTATTCTCTCACCTCCTGGCGAATCAACAAATTTGGGTCGAATACTCTACCCTCGAAAACTGGTGCGAACCCACGGGCTGGTGGGCCATCAACAACATTCTTCTAGTTTCGTTGCCGGGGAGTGCTAGCAGCATTATTCTGGTGCCGTTGCAGGGGAAGGTCTGTTGTCACAGAATCAACATTCGTCTAGCTATTGCAGAGAGTTCCAATCAATGTGTAGGTGTATTCTTGGTAGATGTGCATGTGTAGGTGGATTTGCATATATGCATGTGTAGATTCATGTGTGTGTGTGCACCTTGTGGGTGTATGGCACTAAGGTGGTGTATCCATGTTGAGCAAGTGATATATGTGTGAGTGTGTGTGTCCATGGGCATGGTGATGAACTCACGCACCATGGTGTGATGTGAGTGTGTGTGTGGGTTTCCCCCCTCACCTACCTTGTGTTTATGTAGGTGCTCTTGTCATGAGTGTGTGGTAAGTGTGTGGTGACCCACACATGCCTAGGGCTTGGTGAGCCTTGGATGAGCACTTGAGCATGTTTATATGTGTAGGGGTATAGAGGATGTGGTGTCATCTAGTGTGTGTGTCCTCATTAGCTTATGTAGGTGTTGTGATGCTTGTGCTTGTTGTATAGTGTGGGAATGGTGTTGAGATATGGCACACATACATGAGGTCTAAACCCTCATGTCACCATTGGACTTGTGAGAGTGTGCAAGAGCTTGTGTAGGTGTTGTTCTAGTGAATAGCACATGTGATGATGCACTATTCACTACATGTGATTCCATGTAGATTTCCTTTTCTAGTTTGTGCCCATTTGTTCTATGCAAGTACATAGGTTTTATATATGTTTTTGGGGTAGAATCATCCCAGGAATCCATTGGTGAAGTCAGTTTTGCCTTTGGAACACTTTCTAAGAATGTCATATTTCAGATTTGTTCTACGTTTGGAGCTTGGTTCCATGAGATGTGGTGAGCCCAAGAGGTTGATTCCTTGTTGTGGAATTAGAGGGTGACCCGCTCTATGGCATGTTGGTTTTGTTCCATGCTTAGGAATTCATATGTGCAAGATGATATGACCTTGATTCCCTCTCTAGACTTGTTATGCTAGATTATGTTTCTTCCGTCATATGCTCGCTGCCTACCACTGAAATAATTGCCTCCTGATATTGCCATGAAACCCAAACACTTATCCCTTCCTAGCAAATCTTGAATGGCTAAGTAGGCTTTGCTCAGCTACTAATGTTAGCGTTGCTAGTTGCAGGTGCTTTATCTCATGTGATAACATGAGCTTGATATCATTATATTAAATCTGTTATTTAATTAATGTGCCTATATACTTGGTAAATAACGGAAGGCCTAGCCTTTTGCCGGGTGTTTTGTTCCGTTATTGCCGCCATAGTTACTGGCTACCGGTGTTTGATTCCATAATGATCGCTCCTAACACTTTCGGGGTTGTTATGGGGACCCCCTTGATAAATCGCGTAGTGTTAAGACTTGTCCGGCAGGACCCAACCTTGGTGTTAATTTGCTAATCACTTAATAATAATCTGCATAGGGAATGGCCTCCCTGAGGAATTTAATCAACAACCCGGGCCAGTGCTCCTCATTAGTGTTGGTCCAAACTAGAGTCGTGTGCGGGGCCAACCCGGGGCAACTCGGGAGATGTCTATCAGGCCACAGTATGCTGTGCTCATCCAGCGTGTCTTGAGACTGAGATACGCGGCTCTTATCAGGGTCATCGACACGTCGTGAGGTCCTGCTAGTCTTGTCTTACCTTAGCGATATATCTTGCGTATAGGAATCCCGGTGAAGCTTTGTTTCTCCCCAGAGTTGAGGTTTTCCTCTAAGGTATCCGACAAGATCACGAGATTCGTGATAGAGGATTACTTTGCGGCCCGTGACCGTTTGTGATGGACTAGTTAGAGAACCCCTGCAGGGTTTAATCTTTCGGAAAGCCATGCCCGCGATTATGTGGCAACTTGGAATTTTTGTTAACATCCGGTTATAGTTAACTTGAACATGATCTAATAAAATTGCCAACTGTGTGCTTAACCGTGAGTGTCCCCTCGAAGATCTCTCTTCGATTGGGAACACGGTGGGGTTATGATTGACGTAAGTAGGTGTTCATGATCACTTAGTGATCAGCTAATCATCAATCGCTAGTATAGACCACCTTCAATACATGTTCTACGTAATTTAGCCACCATATATGCTTAGGATGCTGCAACCTATATACTTCACCTTCCTTACCTAATAACTTGAATAGTTCTGGCACCGAGGTCATAGATTGCTGAGTCCCCATGGCTCACAGATTCCTTCACAACACCAACAGGTTCAGGTACCCCCGAGACAGGTGATCCCGACGGCACGCAGCTGGCGTGGAAGTACGATGAGGAGAACGACCACCTGTACGTGAACTATCCAGAAGACTTAGGCTTGGTCGTGATCGTGGGCAGGCATGCAGGGTAGCATAGTCATTTCTCATGTTTTGTAGTCCGTAGCGGAACTACCTTATTTGGATGCGTGATGTAACTCTAATATATTTATGAGATGACAGTTGAATTCCTTATTGCCATTCTACTATTATTATGTATGTGCTATGTTACCGTGCTTGCGAAACGCTTAGATGCGCTTCTTTCTAATTCGGGGCCTCGTTCCCTAAATCAGAAAGGACCGCATCTTAGTCGTTACACGGACGCTATCGTGGATGCAAAACAAAAAGTTTGGATCTCACGAGAATCTACTACAAGCTTCAACAATCCCACTAGAGCGACTGCCATAGATTATGTCAATCTCGCGTACTTATAGCAAGGCCGCTGACTGTAACCGTCGTGAACGAGGCGTCCTTAACGAAAACAACATCAGTTCACCGCTGGCTTTGCCGCATGGCCTAGAGAGCACGTGAGGTCCCCATAGCGACCAACTAGGAAAGGAATTCTCTTATCAATGGCATCAAATCAAGCATGTGGGGAGGTAGATCCCGCTGGGAAAGATTCATGCCAGGAAATGAAGAGGGGAGAAGAGGTTGTGCGGGCGGCATCCGATGGCGCTGGGTATCAACGTCGGAGGCGAGCCACGAGCTGCAGAGAGAAGGGAGGGGGGGGGGGGCGTAATGATGGAACAGAGAGAGACAAAGCTCGACCAAACATTTGTTAAGGTGTTTATTGGCCTTTGCATTGTGCACATGAGCGCTTGTATGCTAAGCTAATTTTTCAAAAAAATAATAATCTCCAACGCTCTAGCAAGCGTGTGAGAATTGGAGCTGCCTTAAATGGACTTTCAATAGGATTCATTTTATTGAAGGATGTATCACTACTTGAGCTAGTTTAGCAGCTTGGCCAATTACACGAATTCACGATTTGTTTATTTTGTGATGCTCATAAAGTACTCCCTCCATACTAAAATAAGCAACTCAACTTTGTACTAAAGTTAGTGCAAAGTTAAGTCATTTTTGAATCACTTATTTTAAAACGGAGGAAGTATATATAAGATTTTTTGGTGAGACTTTTTTTCTATCATGTGCGAGCCCAGATGAGATAGCCGATACGATCTAATATCGGCCTAAATGATGTCTAAGGGGACCAGTTGAAGCTGCACTCTTGCTCTGCCTGGTCTAGCCGCGTTTCGATTTTGGGGCAGTGCTCTGCGTCGGCCCGCCGGTCGAATCGTTCGGCCGGCCAAGCGCCGGCCGTCCGATCCGTCAGATGTACGCTAACCGCACCGTTAGATCTTCATGCAGGATTATTCTTTCGATGCAACAATTTTCGTTCATGGTTGCAACAAAAATATAGTTGTAGCAAAAAATATATCAACGTGGTCGTAACAAAAAAACGAAGCTGATGATGCGTGATAGCAAAACAAAAAAAGGATTGTAGGAAAATAATCCGGTGAACTCGGGTTGCAACTCTGACGAACGTGTATGAAACTTTTTTAATGAACGGTTGCAGCAAAAAATGATGTCGGTTGTAGCAAAAGTAAAAAACACCGATTATAACAAAAGATCCGAGAAACTAGAGTTGCAACCAAACGTATATGCAGCTTTTTTACTGGACAAATGTTACAAATAAAAAACGTTTGTAGCAAATATGAACGCTGGTTATAATAAATTTAGACGAAAAAAAAGTTATATGCCTAATCAGCTGCATGCGTGGGTCACGTGTGTCCGGCCGGCGCACGGGCCACAAACGTTTACCAATGTGAAATTGGAAAGAGATAAGCTTTTTGTCAAGCCTTGGAAGCCTAAATGGGCTGGCGCACTCCGTCGCAAGCTCTCTTGGTGTGTGCGTTTGGCGACTACTTGACGTAGTGAGCGTCGTATAGGAAATGCGGGATCAGAAACCCTAATACCGCGAAATGGACTGCCAAATACTCCACTCCGGCCCACGGAGCAGCCGAAAAGAGCACCGCCCGTTCTGCCAGCGGTTTGTTGCTCTTCCTATTCCTCAGCCGCCGCCGGAATAGCACCGCCAAGCATGTCCGGCGACACGCTCAGAGTAGCCGAGCTCCCGGGCCGCGGCCGCGCGCTCCTCGCCGCCCGCGACATCCTCGAGGGCGAGGTGCTCCTGTCGGAATCGCCCATCCTCCTCTACCCGTCCTCGCTCGCCTCCCTCTCCTCCTACTGCTCCGCCTGCTTCCGCTCGCTCCCGCCGCCGCCCCACACCCCCTGCCCATCCTGCCGCGCCGCCGCCTTCTGCTCCCCTGCCTGCGCCGCCGCCTCCCACCCGCGCCTCCTCTGCGCCGCGCTCTCCAGCGGCCTCGCCGCCGCCCCCGAGGCGCACCAGGAGCCCCTCCTCTTCCTCCTCTCGGCCTACTCGCTCCAGGAGCCCTCTCTCAGCGCCATACTCTCTCTCTCCTCGGCTCCGCAGGGTCCCTCCCCGAGCCAGCAGCAGGAAGCCGCGAGCCTCCACGCCGCGGTGGCGTCGGTGGCGCCGCCGCACATGCTGCCCGCTGGCTTCTCTCTGGACCTCACGGCGGCCCTCCTCTCCAAGGACCGGACCAACAGCTTCTCCATCCTGGAGCCGTACCGCCCCGACGTGCCGCTGGAGCTCCGCAAGGCGCGGTGCTGCGCGGTGTACCCGCGCGCCTCACTGCTCAACCACGACTGCCTGCCCAATGCTTGCCACTTCGATTATGCCGACAGGCCGGGGCCAGGGAACACGGACATGGTCGTGCGCGCTCTCCATGGCATAACAGAGGGGAATGAGGTTTGCATCAGCTACTTCGCGGCCAATTGGAGGTACGCTGACCGGCAACGCAGGCTGCTGGAGGATTATGGGTTCCGGTGTGAGTGTGATCGGTGCCAGATTGAGAGCAAGTGGAAGTTGGATGACGATAATGATGGCGCTGATGGGGATGACACCATGGAAGATGAGGAGCATGGGAAGGAGGATGCTGAAGACGGTGGTGATGAGGGGATGGAGCAGGAAGAAGGGAGTGATGACGACGACGATGATTTCCCGCATGCCTTCTTCTTTGTGAGGTATCTGTGTGATCGGGATGACTGCTACGGCATGCTTGCGCCGCTGCCACCCTTACCAAACGGTGAGCTGTCCCATGTATTTGAGTGCAATGCCTGTGGGCAACTGAAGAAGGAAGAAGACGAGGATGAGCCTGATGCTGGTGATTGCAGCATGGACCAGTAGGATGTTTGGTGCTGTTTTGGGGGGTAAGTATTTGCCACTTACACTTCTATCTGCTGCATTGGTGATACTGCTTCATGGATGTTCTGAATTGATACCGAAGTACTTAGTATCTTAGTTAGTTCAAGATAAAATTTTCAATCTGCGCATTTGGGTTAGTTGTAGAGCAGAAAGTGTATGATTTGATTAGACCAGTGTAGTATGCAAGTGAAAACAACCTTAATCGGTCTTAATTTCCTATAGTTTGTTTTTCCATAGTTTGGTGTGAGAGATTTTTGTTATGGTTTCTCTGAATTCTTTGGTTAAAGTCAAAAGAACAGGTGAAATGTCAGGTCACGCACTACTTAACTAGCAAAGCTTACCATTTGGAAGTTTTACTATGTAAAAGGAACACAGAAATCTTACTGAATTTTATTATGTTCGACTTGGCTTCTTGACTTGAGAAACACGGAAAGCTGACCAGTCAAAATGGTGCCTCATTATATTACTGTATACACGTTTCCAATTATCCCGAGCATCATGTTTGAAAACATGTAGGCAATGGGTAGGCACTATATGTTGGTTTTCTCTTGGTTTCTACGCTTTTGAAACATAGTCATACATAATTTAGTGGTTAATTAGCAGAAAATCACATGGGAAGTTGGGAACAAACAAGGGTTCCTATTGTAGTTATATTGTGATAACTCTAGTGGGCACTACATTGGTATCAGATGGTTTGGGTGTGCACAAGTGTTTCTTTGTCTTTGATGATCTAACATGTGAATTGTCATATCGCAGATTACTTGGTGGATGGTGATGAAATGGATGCACTGCTCGGCCTTCTCCGTACTTTGGGGTTGTTTGCCTTAAAGGAATTGTCTAATGCGCTCCGTGCTTTGGGGTTGTTTGCCTTAAAGAACTGGTCTAATGCGCCTGAAGTCAGGAAGATGTATGTTGTACTAAGTACATGATTTCGTTCACTGAATGAGATTTGTAGGCAGCCTTGCTTGGACCTGTACAATTTTCAGTATGCCTGTATCTTTGGCGATGTGAACCTGCTGCGGTGTGAGAAACTGATTGTGCAAAGTCTACTGGTCGGTGTATGAATTATGCCCCCTTTTTGTTTATCTTGCCTGCTGACCTGCATCACTTGCTCTTCGTTTTAGTTATAAAACCGATCTTTGCGATTGTTGTCTTTTATTTGATTGTGGCGGAGATCAAACTTCTCGAGCATGGTGCATTTTTTGTGTTGTGAGCAAATGAATGGGTTTAGCTACCTCCTGTACATATTCAGGAAATTTGATATGGCAGCCTGTGTGATGGAGAAGATTGCTTTGCCCTTACTACGAAACAACAAATGCTGTCAAGGTGTATGCTTTATTTGCCTGGCTGCTAGGGTTTGAAACCAGAGCTCGTGCCTATTTTATACTCCCTCCGTTCCTAAATACAAGTCTTTCTAGAGATTCAACTAGTACAAGTCTTTCTAGAGATTCAACCAGTAGACTACATACGGATGTATATAGACATATTTTAGAGTGTAGATTTATTCATTTTGCTCCCTATATAGACTCTTAGTGAAATCTATTAAAAGACTTATATTTAGGAACGGAGGGAGTTCTGCGTAGTACTTTTACGGTTCAGGTTTCGGTTGTCCGCGACACTGAAACCCGGCACCCATTTTCGTAGATTTGTGAAATCAGTGTACGATTCAAATGGATCAACAACATTGCAACTTCAGGTTCACTGTACCAAGTTCACTACAATTATTGTGAAATTATGCACTATACTAATTCATTCATCATTCCAACAAGGTACAACACCAAGAGTATATGCATTCAACAAGGCCACTAGAAAAATCTCACAGGTCTAACTATCTGAATCATACGAATGGAAGCAAAACAACGCACATGCTCTGGGACTAGTACTTGAACTCGATCATGCCGATCATGCCGGTGGAACAACATGGGACGAACTCGATCAGAAACAGGCGTCGAGGAGGCAGCAACAGCAGAGCGCCGCGCAGCTGCAACAATGCAAGCAGATAAACATTATTAGTAGTAGTTCACCACAACAGGGCCACGGAGACGACGAAGACGTATGTCTCAATTGTCTGGGCCGAGTGAGAATTCGGAACAAGGGAGAGGAATTACCATCCTTTCAAGAAGCCATCGCCGCCGTGGCCGTGCCCGCCGCGGCTGGTGGTGTCGGCGCCGGCGCCGGCGGGAGCGTACTGCTGGTCCTGCGGGTAGGTGGACGGCGGCGGCGCGACGTAGGCCTGCTGCTGCTGGCCCGGCGGAGGGTACGCCGCTGTAGTGCCCGGCGGCGGGTAGCCTGCGCAACCGGAAGAAAACAGAACGATATAAACTCAGGGTTCAAGAACCAAACATGCTCGCCGGCGATTGCTACGAACCGTAGCGGAATCTGACGGCCCCAGAAGAAAATTGAGTTGGTACTACGTACCCTGCTGGTAGCTCATGGTCGAGTCGCGGGAAGAGCTAGCAAACACCCTGCGAACGATGCTCTGTTCCTGTGACTGTGAGTTCTCACGCGATTAACGGATGCCAATCGAGAACAGGAGAGGACGAGGAGGAGGAGGATCTAGCCAGGGACTGGAGAGAACGGGATGGAGTGGAGACGGCGCCATCGAGCTTCTACTTATAGGGAGATGCACGCGCGTAGGCGGCGTCCGGTAGGTTTGCTTAGCCGCGTCGATCGCCGCCGTCTTGAGACGGGGACTGGTTTACTTAGATTAGAGGAAGAAATCCACGCGGCAATGGCTGCAAAGTCGCTGTCGTCCGTCGGTGGGTGGGTGACTAAAGGTGACGGTTCCGTCCTTCATTCCTGGCAGTGCTTATCCGCGGCGAACCTTCGTCGTTTACGAGGGCCGGCGTGCTGACTGCTGACTGGGTTGGCGTTGGTCAGTTCGCGGATTCGTAGCTGGTCAACAGAGATTCAGAGTGCTACTGGAGGAAATGCCACGCGCGGACGAAACATCGGTTCGAGCATGCCACGACGGCAAGTATCTCGTGCCCTTCCTGCACGGCCCGTGTTAGAAAAGCAAACGCTTTTCCATCATTAACCTTTTTCCAGTTGGGCGCTGCTACGCGTCCGCCTCGCTAGCCTTTCGATCAGATGGATTATACAGCCGGATCATCTTCTATTACTGCAACACATGTCATGTTGTAGAAATTTTCTGTAACATGGATTATATTGTGGATTTTTTTATAAAATAGGTCAATTTACAGATTATTTTTGCAACAATTATTTTGTTGCAGCTTTTTTGCAGCGGAAGTTTTGTTGTATTTTTTTGCAACAAAGATATTACTATAATTTACATTTTTTGAAAGTAAAGAATTGTACAATTATTTTCCGCAACACAAACCGTGTTGCAAAAACTCAATGTAGCAGATATCGAGCAACAACCATGTTGATGAAAGAAAGGTCGATGCTCTCTCGGAACGGCGAGGCAACGGTGGCTGCAGCTCCACACGATGGGCACGGACACTGGTGACCCGATCCTCCACACGACAGGATGCACCTTGAGTTTGGACGCATTGGGACAACCGTGAAGCTGGGAGGCAACAGCGGCACCAACGCCGGTGACCTCGTCGACATGCGGTCGATAACGAGTGTCAACGACGTCGGTCGAAGCAGCTCGAGACAAGGAGCTTGGAAGGACCACGAATGGTGGCTCCTCTCGTGGAATCCAGATCCAGATTCCGCAACACACCTGTTGTTGCGGAGAGAGAGATTGTAACAACCACTTAGTTGTAAAAACTAGTATAGATAATGTGTTGCTTCTAACCAATCTGATTAAAATTTGATCTAACGGCCACGGAAGCAATCCGTCGACTGATCCTAATCATTTCCCTTTCCAGTTTCTAAAACCTTTGACTCAGAATGTGTCGGATCCACATTACTTTGAGAAGAGAAAGCACCACAAACAATAAGCGCTATCAACGTGAACTAGCGATGTCACCTGCGCATTTGCGCGGCTAGATTTCGCTCAAGTTGTTGGACATGTGTCTAGATTGTTCAAGTACATGCCTCCGTTAAAAGTGAATTGTTGTGTTATATATAACCATAAAAATAAATTGTATTTTTTAAGTATTGTTGCTGGTGCCTAAATTGGAATCCCTTTGATATTTGTTTTCTCTTGGACTATGTTTGTATCTTATTTAAATGTAAAATTTAATATATAAAAAATACTTAGCATAGCCATACTGTTTTCATCTAAAAAATAAAAAAGTAATGATATCCAATTGGTGCAATCACATAGATTCGAATTTGCCCACATATTGAACATACTCTAATGCCCGCTAATGACACCTATCTAATACATTGTAACCTATGATGCTTACGCACAAAAAGTTGCTAAAACAGTCTTTACGCATCACTCTCATTAATTGTTGATTTTTTAGGGTCTTGCTTGTATATATTGTTTTCATTTTTCTTATATTATAAATAGAGTTGTATTCTATAGGGCTAGCTGCTAAATTTTTCTATAGAAGATATTGCAAAATGTCATTACTTTTGGACTCTGCAATGATTCATATTAAAAGTTTGCAATTAATTATGTTTGATTTCTTTGTCGATTCAATTTCAAGGTGGATAATGTGTTCGTAGTAATATTTTCCTACATAAATTAATGATTTTTCATTTGAATATGCTTATATGAATGTGTTGTTGTCCATAGTCATGCAATACTGCAGAGTCGCATACTACTTATTTTTTTCTCAACGCCAGTTGGAATATGACCCTCAAAACATTCGTGGCTTCTATTTAATCCTTTTATTATCATCCCATTCCAACCTCAAGAAGTGTTTTAAGTATAAAATAGTTAGACACATTTTTGAACTTATTGTTAGTTTATTACAAAGGTCCATCTTAGGACGTGTTTTTCATCCCTTGGCTATTTTGGTTAAAGCTTGTTTGTTAGCACTATGTAGATATTGTTCTACAAAGCTGATTTTTACATTTGATAGATTTTATTGCTTCCAACGTTAACTTTTGAATCGTCAACATTGTTTTGCCCACTTCATTTCTTTAAGCTTCTTGTGAACATAGCACATAGGCTTTGACCATCTAATTTTTTTTGGGGGGCAAGTGGATCGATGCAAAGTAGGCATTCTTTATAAGTTTTAATCATCTTAATCACCGACTTCTATGCTGCTTACATCCAAGTAATAAATACATGTCGAGAAAGATATGTCCACTTTGTTTGTGTGTTCAGAATTGTATTATGTTATAACTAATTAATTGCATGAGAAAATTGGCCAAACCAAACAAATAAACACTATGATCTTCACATTTATAATTTTTAAATATTATCCATCTTTCATAAGTAAGGTACATCCACGTGATGCATCATGGTGGAAAATTTGTGACAATTATGTATTATGAAAGTTTGTATTTCACATCCTAGTATGTAGCCGTTCAGTTCACTTTCGTTGCTTCTCATCCTTGTCCGTCTCACATAACATTGAGTATTAAACATGTTGCATGAGTATATCATGCGCATGGTGATCCAATGGACATATGTGCATACTCCGTACAGCTGTACTGTCTTAGCACCCATCTTCTAATTAATGCACTCTCGCTGAAAAGAAGAAAATGTGTTTGAAAATAAAAAAGTTTTTGTAAAAACTATTGGTATGTTATGTAAAAAAAACTACTGGTACATTTTCTATAAAAAACTATTGGTATGTGACATGTGACATGTTAAATTATTCCACGTGATCATATTTGTATGTAATGCTTCATCTATAAATCTTAACCATTTTTTTTCTAATATTGACTATCGAGATTATTCAATCTATGTGGATCAATGTAATGGCTTATTTGTCTTCTAGTTTTAAACATATAATAGATAGATAGATGAATTGGATCCTATCAGCCACTAACGTGATCTGCCGCTAGAGGTCGCCGGCGGCAGCCGTGGGCTTGGGAACGTCTAGCCACAACCTCTTGGATGTGTACGTGCATCAAATCTTCACTTCTAACCCTAAAACAAATCAAGTCTTCACTTGTTCGTAAAATTGCATGCAGGGATTAGATCCCATCAACCACTGAACGTCATCTGCCACTCGAGGTGGCCGAAAGCTGATGTGCGTTTGTGACCGGAACGTCTAGCTCCAGTCTTCGAATGTTTATGTGCATCGTATTTCCATCCTACTTAATCAACATGGGGGGATTGTGTCCACCGGCCATTAACCTGATCTGCGTCCATAGACGTGGGCCGACGGCTGCTTGTGATCCAACGGGAGGATCCGCAAGATGATACCATATATTGATAATCAAATTCAACCATTACATAATACTCCCAGCCGGCCTATTAATTCCAATCATAGGGGCTACTTGAACGTGTCCTAGTATTTTCTCTCGAGGGAAAACGAGTCCTAGTAGGACATGGTTTTTTTAACACATGACATGACTTATTTGTTACTGTGTGTAGATACATGATGGGTTAGTCCTCTATATATGAGTTTCGTTGTTGTACAATTGAACGTGTCCAATAAAATAGTATAATCTGATTTTACATGGGACCTGGCTGTGTCATGTTTTTCTATTGAGAATTCCGTGTCATGAGTTTTTATTTAAAAAATCTCAACCGTTCAATACCTTAACTATCTGTACAGATTAATCTTAACCGTTCGTTTTCTATCGTTTTAAGTATATAATAGATAGAAGATTGAATACTCAAGCTGTCGTGCGTATAAGCCTGACAGTAGATGTGTAGGGTACGAAAAGGATGGGCAGAGTCCTAGCTACGGCGATGATGTATGAGTTCAGGCTCCTCTGCGGTGGAGGTAATAGCCCTACGTCTCAGTGCTCAGGGAGCTTGTTGTCGAGTGGAATAGGGAATACAATGAGTTGCTAACCCCTTTACCAGCGGGGGAGGGTGGCTTATATAGAGTGCCTGCCCTCCACAACGGTTCCGGTACAGGGGTGGAGTAGTGGCGATTGAATGTGTACGTTACAGGTAACGTACGCCCTAAATGCTAATAAATGCACCTGGAAACGTATGACCGTTTCCCTCCAGGGGGGTTACGATGTACCGAGTGGTGGCCAGTCGGTTAGCTTGATATCCTCTGAATGCTAGTCTCCGACTGGATGATCGAGGGTACGTTACCGACTGGATGACAGGGACTCCTTAATTCAGTCGGAGCTGACTAAAGGCCTAGCCCTTTGCGAGGGGTAGTCCTTGGGTAGGACCTACAGGGCAGGCCTATGACCCTACCCTAGGACTATAACCCCATCATTAGTCCCCGAATGGATTGGGGTTGGAACGACGAAGCGATGTTTGAAGTTTGGATCCGACTGGAACGGACTTGGCTTGGGCGTTGTTTGCCTCGGTCCATTTTGACTTTTCTGATCGACGATCCGAGTGGAAGTACTCGCGAAACAGACTGTCGGGAGCCTAGTGCTTCTGCGGCATCTTCTGACGCGACCGGTCAACTGACAGCGGCGGATTTTCCGGGATCCTCAAATTTCGGTTCCCGCGCGCTCAGCGGGGATGACGCCATCGCGCTCGAGTAGCGCCTGACTCCTCGATTCTCGCGCCTTCAACCTCTCCACTAATATCGCTGCGGTGGGTCGGGAGGATAAGGTTTCGGGGCCACCTGCGAGTGACCCAGTTGGAACCCTATTTAAATCTCGGTGGCGAGGCTTCTTCGTTACGCCCGCCGAATCACTCGCTCTTGCCTGCTCCGTCCTTCTCGCCTCCTCCAGCACTTCTACACTTCTTCCTTCTCCTTCCTCCCGAGGGCTCGCAGTTGCCGCCATGACCAAGGGTCAGACCGGCAAGATGGAGGCGAGGAAGAAGAAGGGGAAGACGGCGGCGCCTGCTCAGCGGCGGCAGCGGCCGCTGCCGGCGGGGTGGATTCAGGGCGACTTCCTCCCCTCCACGGTGATGGAGGGGGATCTGCTGCAGCTGGTGGAGCACGGGATGATCGTGCACAAGTCCTGGAGGCTGCCGACGGAGAACGAGGTCGAGCTGGCACCTCGGGAGGGGGAGCGCGTCTTGCTGCTCAGCCACGTCCACTAAGGTTTCTCCTTGCCCCCGCATCCTTTCTTCAAGGGCATCATGAATCATTTCGGGGCACAACTTCACCACTTTCCTCCGAATGCCATTGCCCATATCTCTGCCTTTATAGTTCTGTGCGAGTGTTTCATCGGCTGCCCTCCCCATTGGGGTTTGTTCAAGCACATCTTTTCCGCTAGATCCCAAACCATCAAACGACTCAGCCAGTCGGATGATAAGACACATCTCCTCCAGCTCTGCGGGGGCTTAGGTTTCCAGAAAAAGAGTCGGAGTAGTTATCCTGCTCTTCAGTTAAGTGAGTCGGTCAGGAACTGGCAGTCGATGTGGTTCTACTGCCAGGATATTGCCTGTCCGAATGCGTCGACTGGGCTGCCTCCTTTTAGTTTAGATCGGCCCGCCCTGCCTAAGCAGCTCGCGCTCACGAAGGCGGAGAAGAACGACATCCAGCCTTTGGTTGAGGCACTCGTAGATGTCGTCAGGAGGGGGGTCACTGGCATAGACTTGCTGGAGGTCTTCCTCGGTCGGCGTATCCAGCCTCTGCAGGCTCGCGACCATGCCATGTGGCATTACACGGGGCCCGAAGACTCCACTCGGACCAACGTGGTGGGCGTGACTGAGGAGAAGGTGACCTCGTGGGTGCTCCAGATCACAGGCCCCTGCGAGAATCCCAAAGGATCTCGACGAGTGAAGCCTTACTGTGCGGATCATCCTCCTCCGAATCAGGTGAGTAACACTTGTCGAGTGCACTTAACTGTCTTAATTCCTGTCGTTTGTTTGAATCTCTGCGTGATGTCTGATGTTGCCGACTAAAATTTATGCAGAAGTGGACCAACTGGTTCTCCCCCGTCTCGAACGGGAATCCGGCCGAGGAGGAGGAGGAAGGCAGCCAGGAGGGCAGCGTGGAGAGCGCTGAGTATGTCTCCGACAGCGGGGAATCGGAGGAGGAGACTAGCGAGGAGGAGGAGGAAGACGAAGAGCAGGACTCGCCGCCTCCGCAATTAGAGCATCGGACCAAGCGCCGACACGAGCCCGCCGTTCCCTCGGCTCCTCCTACGTCTTCGAGTGCTCCGCCCACTGTCCCGGTAGTCCCGAGTGTTCGAAGTGCCAAGAGGGCCAGGGATGCCGCTGCTGAGCCTGCGGGTCAGTCTTCTAAGGCGGCCAAACCGAGTGGGCCTAAGCCTCGGAAGGCTCTGCCGCGAATGAGGGTTGCTGTCCCTGTCACCTCCATGTAAGTGTATCCATCTTCCAATTCCTTCTGATATCCGAGTGAACTCCTGTTTACTGGTCGAATGGATTTTACTCGACAGAGTCGCTACTTCTGCCACCTCTCCGGCGCGCCAGGAAGATGATCCCATGGACACGGACAACGTCGTCTCGTCCTAGCCAGGTGCGTAGTAGTGACGCCGAGTGTTTTATACTATCGCGTCTCGAATTCTATCATAGGTCCTGCTTCTTTCTTTTTCTGAGACCTCGCGTCATTCGGCCTGTCAGGGGCGATTTGCCTGGACGAGGGCGACCTGGGGAGAGCCGAACCAGCTGCGGAGCCTGTTCTTGAGGCTGCTCCACCTGCTGCTGCTCTCGCCGCCGACGTGCTGCCGACTGAGGCGCTGCCACAGAATGAACCGGTGCTGGTGAATGAGGAGCCGACTGGAGCGGACCTTGGGATGCCTCGGGAACTTCCGACGCTGCCAGGCTCGTCGAATGTCAAGTTCAACATCCAGCATCTCCCGGAGGAGCAGGTGGGAGCGGCCAAGGGAGCTATGGTGCAGGCGGAGCTGATGGCTGGAGAAGCCAAGAGGGCCTACGACTCCGTTGCGTCCTTATACCAACGGAGCTTGGAGCTGTGGGATGATATCCGAGTAAGTGGGCTAGTAAGTATTTACTTTTCTCTTGTAACCCACTGGGTGTTCTTTGATAGCATCTGTTGTTTGCAATGGGTTCACTCTGAGTGAACCCAGTGGGTCTAGTCCCCGAGACTTCTGTCGAGTGCTTGCACCGACAGTTGTCTTTATACATATTGTCTTTACTTTGGTCGTGTCTGTAAATAATATAACCGACTGCGAGCAGTTGTGGCACTCGGAGTGCACTTACTGTAAGAGTCCCCAAGAGTAAGTTGTACTCAGGTCGGGTAGTATTGGCCTCGTAGGCGTAGGTGAAAACATGCATCTCAATAGGGCGGGCCTGCTTGAGTTGCATGCCAGTGGGGTCACTCTTAGTGAACCCACTGGGTGTAGTCCCCGAGACCGCTGTCGACTGCTTGCGTTGGCAGGGGTCTGAAGAACTTAGACTTTTATTTGTTGAACTTTCTGATTGTCCCTTGGTGTTTGTTGGCAGAAAACCTGTGAAATAGGGACGGCCTATGAGACTCTTAGGGCGGAGAGGAATCAGTTCGCTGGTGAGCTTGATGCGGCCATGCTCGCAATGGCTGGCATGAAGGATGCTCTGGAGGGACGAGAGAAGTCATTGGAGCAGGCTCGTGAAGCGAACAAGGTGTTGACTGAGGAAGTGGAAAATATGAGGAAACAGAGGACTGCTCTCTTGGGTCAGATGGTCGTGCTGAATAAACGATGCATAGCTCAGGAGAAGTATGTCAGCGACTGGGCTCGGCAGATGATGACGCGTCTGGCTGGTAAGTCCTGTTTTTTGCCGAGTGTTTGTCCTATGTACGTCACACTCGGCGCTTATTGCTTGCTTGTCCTTCTGTTGCAGATTTTTGCGTTGATGCTGAAGTTGAAGCAGCGGACGTGGAGCGATCGATTTGCGACAACGTGCCACTCGGCGAGGACGCCAATCGGGATTTGCTCCGGGCGCACATCCGCGTGGGCAAAGTTGGCCCTTTAATCGGTCGACTGAGAGAAGTCGTCGGCCGAATCGACAAGGAGCTTTGGCCAGAAGATGAGTCGCGACAGGAGATGGAGAACCTGATGGCGCGACTGGAGGAGATTCCGAACCGAGTGCAGTCGTGGAAGAAATCTGCAGCTCGTTGTGGTGCAGATGTTGCTCTGTCCTTGGTCCGAGTCCATTGCAAGGAGGTGCGCGAGGAGAAGCTGAAGACATTGAAGCTCGCCAATACGAAGAAACTTTGATTCGAAGACTTCATGGAATCTTTCCTTGAGAGCGCTACCCGCATCGCCGACGGTATTGATCTGGACACGTTCGTAGAGCCCTCGAGTCCCGGCGTTAATCCGGATGATGCGTAAGAACACTTTTATCCTCGGTATGCCGAGTGTTTATCTGTAAGGTACTTTGGCCACTGCTGTTGGACGTCACATTCTTAGATCGGTGCGGGTAAGCTTGATCTGCACCGAGTGAGCTATCTTTGCTAGAACTTTTGAATCTGAATCAAAGCGTTTGCTCTTGTGTTGCAATGTTGTTTCGAGTGCGACGTTTAGTGCACACTCTGAGAAAACGATTACTTAGGTGATCCTTGATCATAGCGAAGTCCCCAAGTGCGACGTCTATTGCACACTCGGAGGAAGTTATTACTTAGGTGATTCTTGATCACAGCTAAGTCCCCGAGTCACACGCTTAGTGCACACTCGGAGGAAGTTATTACTTAGGTGATTCTTGATCACAGCTAAGTCCCCGAGTGCGATGTTTAGCGCACACTCGGAGAAAGTTATTACTTAGGTGATTCTTGATCACAGCTAAGTCCCCGAGTGCGGCGTTTAGCGCACACTCGGAGAAAGTTATTACTTAGGTGATTCTTGATCACAGCTAAGTCCCCGAGTGCGATGTTTAGTGCACACTCGGAGAAAGTTATTACTTAGGTGATTCTTGATCACAGCTAAGTCCCCGAGCACTCGGAGAAATTTAGAACTTAGGTGATTCTTGATCACAGCTAAGTCCCCGAGTGCGACGTTAGTGCACACTCGGAGAAAGTTATTACTTAGGTGATTCTTGATCATAGCTAAGTCCCCGAGTGCGACGTTTAGTGCACACTCGGAGGAAGTTATTACTTAGGTGATTCTTGATCACACCTAAGTCTCCTAGTGCGACGTTTAGTGCACACTCGGAGAAAGTTATTACTTAGGTGATTCTTGATCACAGCTAAGTCCCCGAGTGCGACGTTTAGTGCACACTCGGAGAAAGTTATTACTTAGGTGATTCTTGATCACAACTAAGTCCCCGAGTGCGACGCTTAGTGCACACTCGGAGGAGGTTATTACTTAGGTGATTCTTGATCACAGCTAAGTCCCCGAGTGCGACGTTTAGTGCACACTCGGAGAAAGTTATTACTTAGGTGATTCTTGATCACAGCTAAGTCCCCGAGTGCGACGTTTAGTGCACACTCGGAGATAGTTATTACTTAGGTGATTCTTGATCACAGCTAAGTCCCCGAGTGCGACGTTTAGTGCACACTCGGAGAAATTTAGAACTTAGGTGATTCTTGATCACAGCTAAGTCCCCGAGTGCGACGCTTAGTGCACACTCGGAGGCGGTTATTACTTAGGTGATTCTTGATCACAGCTAAGTCCCCGAGTGCGACGTTTAGTGCACAGTCGGAGAAATTTAGAACTTAGGTGATTCTTGATCACAGCTAAGTCCCCGAGTGCGACGTTTAGTGCACACTCGAAGAAAGTTAGAACTTAGGCGATTCTGGATCGCAACTAAGTTTTTTTTTGTGTGACCGGAGTCTGCGACCGCGGAAGAACTCTGAATCTGCAAAACTGAATCTGCTTTATATTATTTCATCATTACTTGTTCTTTACACTGCTTCAGTCCACGATCACGTGTAGAAGCGCTTCAGGAGGTCTCCATTCCATGCACGCGGCTCGTCCGTCTCCCTCTCGATGTTGTAGAGTCTGTATGCTCCGTTGTTCAACACCTTGGAGATGATGAAGGGTCCTTCCCAGGCCAGGGCTAACTTGTGAGGTCTTTGCTGATCCACCCGGAGCACCAGGTCGCCTGCTTGGAACGTGCGACTCCTGACGTGGCGTGCGTGAAAATGCCGCAGATCTTGTTGATAAATGGTTGAGCGAGTCAGTGCCATCTCGCGCTCCTCCTCCAGAAGGTCCACTCCATCTTGCCTTGCTTGTTCCGCTTCAGCTTCGGAGAAGAGTTCGACTCGTGGCACATTATGAAGCAAGTCACTCGGAAGGACCGCTTCTGCTCCATAAACGAGGAAGAACGGTGATCGCCCTGTAGATCTGTTCGGGGTTGTGCGAAGACCCCAAAGTACTGAAGGTAACTCGGTGACCCATGCGCCAGCGGCGTGTCCCACATCTCGCAGGAGTCGGGGCTTCAAACCTTGAAGAATAAGCCCATTCGCCCGCTCTGCTTGTCCATTGGATTGAGGATGTGCTATGGAAGCAAAATCTACTCGGATACCTTGGCTTGCACAGAAACCTTTGAATCTGTCTGAGTCGAAGTTTGTCCCGTTATCCGTGATTATGCTATGAGGTACACCGAATCTGGAGATGATGTCCTGACAAACTTGACGGCTGTTGAGGCGTCGAGTTTCTTGATGGGCTTAGCTTCGATCCATTTCGTGAACTTGTCGACTGCCACCAACAGATGTGTGTATCCCCCTGGCCTGTCTTGAATGGTCCGACTGTGTCTAATCCCCAAACCGCAAACGGCCACACGAGCGGGATTGTCTTCAACGCAGATGTCGGCTTGTGGGACTTGTTGGAGTAGAACTGACAGCCCTCACATCGGTCGACCATATCTTTAGCCATCTCGTTCGCGTGCAGCCAGAAAAAACCAGCCCTGAATGCCTTGGCGACGATTGCTCTCGAAGAGGCGTGATGACCGCAGGTCCCCGAGTGAATATCTTCCAGGATCAACTGCCCCTCCTCTGGGGAGATGCAACGTTGGAGAACGCCTGAAACACTCTCCTTGTACAATTGGCCATCAATGACAGTGAACAACTTCGATCTGCGGACTATCTGCCTGGCCTAGACTTCGTCTTCTGGTAGTTCCTGTCTCAGGATATATGCAATGATCGGCACAGTCCAATCGGGGATGACAGTAAGAATCTCCACGACCAGATCAACCATAGCAGGTACGTCGACTTCAGTCGGATCTGTTGAACTCTTGGGTTGTACTGGTTCTTCTGTAAAAGGATCTTCTTTGACCGAAGGGAGGTGAAGGTGCTCGAGGCAGACGTCACTCGGGACTGGTCTCCGAGTGGATCCGAGTTTCGCCAATTCATCAGCTGCTTGGTTTTTCAGTCGCGGAACATGGTAGAGTTCCAGACCTTCAAACTTTTTCTCGAGCTTCCTCACTGCATTGCAGTATGTGGTCATGGTGGGGTTCCTGACATCCCACTCTTTCATCACTTGATTGACCACCAAATCCGAATCGCCGTAGACCATCAGGCGACAGACGCCGAGTGAGATGGCCATGCGCAATCCGTAGAGGAGAGCTTCATACTCTGCCTCGTTGTTGGAGGAACGAAGTGTATCTGCAGCACGTACTTGAGTTTGTCGCCCTTTGGTGATATGATCACAACGCCAGCGCCGGAGCCATTCAACATCTTGGAACCATCAAAGAACATTGTCCAATGGGCCAAGTAGATGTGGGTCGGTTGCTGTTGTTCTACCCATTCTGCTATGAAGTCATCCAGGGCTTGAGACTTAATAGCTTTCTTGGCCTCGAACTTGATATCGCAGTACAACATCTCCATTGCCCACTTCGCCACTCAGCCTGACGCGTCTCGATTGTGGAGAATTTCTGACAACGGAGCATCAGAAACGACAGACACCGAGTGGTCTTGGAAATAATGAGCCACCTTCTTCGCAGTCATGTAAATCCCGTAGATAAGTTTTTGATAGTGGGGATACCTCTGCTTGGAAGGAGTCAGGACCTCGGAGACGTAGTACACTGGCCGCTGAACTTTGTATGCTTTGCCTTCTTCTTCTCGTTCGACTGTAAGAACAGTACTGACGACTTGATTTGTAGCAGCGATATACAGAAGAAGGGGCTCTTTACTGAGCGGAGCAGTAAGAACCAGTTGGGTGGAAAGTAGGACTTTGAGGTTGTTGAATGCGACTTGGGCTTCGTCTGTCCACTCGAAAGTATCTGATTTCTTCATGAGTCGGTACAGAGGAAGTGCTTTCTCGCTGAGTCGACCGATGAACCTTCTCAAAGCCGCTAGGCAACCTATGAGCCGTTGAACATCGTGTATTCTGACCGACCTCTCCATTCGAACGATGGTCCCGATCTTTTCGGGGTTGACATCGATCCCTTGTTCGGAAACGAAGAAACCGAGTAACTTTCCGCTGGGAATGCCGAATGAACATTTGGCGGGGTTGAGCTTGATATCGTACCTACGAAGGTTGGCGGATGTTTCTGCCAAGTCAGTCAACAGGTCGGAACCTTTGCGTGACTTGACTACGATATCATCCATATATGGCTCCACATTCCGACCGATCTGGTCGAGAAGGCATTTTTGGATCATGCGCATAAAGGTAGCTCCTGCATTCTTCAAACCAAATGGCATAGTGATGTAGCAGAAGCACCCGAATGGGGTGATAAAGGCTGTCTTTAATTCATCGGGACCATACAGACGGATCTGATGATAGACCGAGTAGGCATCAAGAAATGACAAACGCTCGCACCCCGCAGTCGAATCGACAATTTGATCTATGCGGGGGAGCGGAAAATGGTCCTTCGGGCAGACCTTATTGAGGTGCTTGAAGTCGATGCACATTCGGAGTGACTTGTCCTTCTTGGGCACCATGACGACATTGGCGAGCCACTCGGAGTGGTGAACCTCACGAATGAAATTGGCCGCCAGCACCTTGGCCACCTCCTCTCCAATTGCTTTCCTCTTGTGCGCGGCGGACTGGTGCAAGCGCTCTCGGACGGGCTGAGCGACGGGGTCCACATGCAGTCGGTGCTCAGCCAACTCCCTGGGTACACCTGGCATGTCAGAGGGTTTCCATGTGAAGATGACCCAGTTCTCACGGAGGAATTGGGTGAGCTCGGCTTCCTATTTAGGATCGAGGGTGGTGGAGATGTTCGTCGGGGCAGCAGTGTCGTCCGTCGGGTGGATGCTGACCTTCTTTGTCTCTCCCGCCGACTGGAATGCGGATTCTGAAGCTGGCTTCTTCGAGCGCATCAGGTCGGCAGGGTCGACTGTTTTCTTGTACTCGTCGAGCTCGAGGACGGCCATCTGCTGATCGGCGATTCGTGATCCTTGCTGCAAGCACTCTTCGGCTCGCTGCCGATTTCCTGTGATAGTGATCACGCCTTTTGGGCCTGGCATCTTCAGCTTCAAGTATACGTAGCATGGACGGGCCATGAAACTCACATACGCTGGGCGGCCCAGGATTGCGTGGTAAGTGCTCTGGAAATCCACCACCTCAAATGTGAGCTTTTCCTTACGAAAGTTCTTGTCGGAGCCGAAAACGACGTCCAACGCGATCTGGCCGAGTGACTTGGCCTTCCGTCCAGGGACGACTCCATGGAACTGCATACTGCTCTCGCTGAGTTTGGACATCGGAATGCCCATCCCCTTGAGAGTGTCAGCGTACATGATGTTCAAACCGCTACCGCCGTCCATGAGGACTTTGCGCAGTCGGACTCCTTCCACCACCGGGTCGACGACCAGAGCTTGTCTTCCTGGGGTGGGAACATGCGCTGGATGATCCGACTGGTCAAAGGTGATCGCAGTCTGAGACCATTTAAGGAACTTGGGGCTCGTTGGAGTGGCCATGTTAACCTCTCTGTTCACCAGCTTCAGTCGACTCTTGCTTTCGACGTCAGCAAAATTCATGAGTGTCGCATGGACTTGGGGGAACGGATCCTCCTTATCCTCCTCATCTTGTTCATTGACCTTCTCACTCGGTTGCCCTTCGCCGAACCCCTGGATCAGGAGGCGGCACTGCCGAGTGGTATGCTTTGGATATATGGGGTTGCCCTCTTCGTCCATCTTCGTATGAACCAGGCATGGTTGGTCCAGGATGGGATTATTGAACGGCTTCTTCTTGGGGGTAAACTGCACCTTCCCTTTGCCCTTGAACTTGGCATTGGTCACGACTGCTGCTTCTGCCTGCGGAGTGGATGGAGCTTTTTGCTTTTGCTTCCGAGTGTTGCTTCCATCTCCGTCGCCGACTGTCTTGTGCTTGCCGCTTCGGATGCGGTCCTCTTCTTCGCCATTTGCATAGCGAGCTGCTATCTCCGTCATCTTGCTCATGGAGATGTCACCTGTTCGACCGAACTTCAGGTACAGCTCTCTGTACCGCACGCCTGCCTTGAAGGCGCAGACTGCTTGATGCTCGGTGACGTTCTCCACCGTGTGGTAGAGAGTTGTCCAACGCTGAATGAAGTCGCGCAGGGGCTCATTCGGCTTCTGGACGCAATGCTGGAGCTCCACGAGGCCCGCAGGGCGCTTGCACGTCCCTTCGAAGGTCCTGATGAACACTCGGGCCAGATCCGCCCAACTGTAGATGCTCGAGGGGGCCAACTGATTCAGCCACGCTCGCGCCGAGCCGTCGAGCATCAGAGGGAGGTGCTTCATGGCGACATGGTCGTCCCCTCCTCCGATATGGACTGCCACTCGGTAGTCATCTAGCCATGTTTCCGGCTTGGACTCTCCTGTAAACTTACTGATTCCCGCTGCCAATCGGAAGTTGGGCGGGATGTCAGCCGAGCGGATGGCTCGACTAAAACACTCGGGACCAGACACGATGGTCCTGCTTCCACTTGGACGGTCCATATCGTGACCATCACGGTGGGCTCGGCCCCTGTCGACTCTTCGCTGGGCGATACGCCCTCTTGCGTCGGGTCTTGGGTCGTAAGTGTCGCCGACTGAACGCCGATCATCATGATGTCGGGACCCATAGGGCCCACCCCGCGGAGGGGTGCGTGAGCGGCGGCGATCTTCGTGATTCGTGGAACGGCTGCCTCCCTGCGATGCTGATGGGAACCAGGGCTATGAACCGACCGATGCGTATTCGCATGAACGGAACTGTTATGGATCCTGTTGTGCGACTGGGAGACCGCCGAATTCTGCTGCTGCGCCGTGTGCAACAGGGCTCGGATCTGCTCGATCCCTCTTCCTACCTCTGAATCAGTCGGCTGGAGGGAATTGGCTATCTTGGCAGCCGCAGCCAAGTTGAGGAGAGGTGTGCGGAACAACTCTACGTTGCTCCGCCGAGTGTGCCGACTGGCAGAACGGTGAGGTGGACGGCGCGCGCCGGACGTTTCGCCGACCTCGCGCTCGCTTCGGCCAGCTTGACGGGGATCTTCATGGGAGTTGGCCATGTATACTTCTGCTGCGGGCCCGCGACCCGCATACTCGGAAGGAAACTCAGTCAGAACCGAGTCCGAGTGCTGGGACAGCGGGGCAACCACAACGGACTCTAGAACCGCCACTTGTGAAGATGCGTTCTGGCGCGCCTGGGCGTGTTGCACCCAACGCTGGAGCCGCGGACGGCGAGACCACTTGCTGCGGCGCGTGACGGCGGTGCAGGTCGACACCGGAGTCGACTGTTGGAGAAGAAGAATGCCGCGGGCGCCGGCACGGAAGTGCGTAGCCCCACGACGGGGAAGCGCCTCGACGTCGAGAGGAGCATCTCGAAGCCACGCCGAATCATCGACGATGAAGGAGAGAGCGTCGAAGAAGATCTGGTGACCCATGCTCGAACGTCCACCGGACGACATGACGAAAGGAAGTAGTCGCAAACTCGCCGGAAGTCGCTTAGACGTCTGCCCCATGGTGGGCGCCAACTGTCGTGGGTATAAGCCTGACAGTAGATGTGTAGGGTACGAAAAGGATGGGCAGAGTCCTAGTTACGGCGAGGATGTATGAGTTCAGGCCCCTCTGTGGTGGAGGTAATAGCCCTACGTCTCAGTGCTCAGGGAGCTTGTTGTCGAGTGGAATAGGGAATACAATGAGTTGCTAACCCCTTTACCAGCGGGGGAGGGTGGCTTATATAGAGTGCGCTGCCCTCCACAACGGTTCCGGTACAGGGGTGGAGTAGTGGCGATTGAATGTGTACGTTACAGGTAACGTACGCCCTAAATGCTAATAAATGCACCTGGAAACGTATGACCGTTTCCCTTCAGGGGGGTTATGATGTACCGAGTGGTGGCCAGTCGGTTAGCTTGATATCCTCTGAATGCTAGTCTCCGACTGGATGATCGAGGGTACGTTACCGACTGGATGACAGGGACTCCTTAATTCAGTCGGAGCTGACTAAAGGCCTAGTCCTTTGCGAGGGGTAGTCCTTGGGTAGGACCTACAGGGCAGGCCTATGACCCTACCCTAGGACTATAACCCCATCACAAGCCATCAGAAATTTGTATACCAATCTTTTTAAAATTGACGACGGTGTTTAGACTTTTCAGCAAATGGGTATTGTTCTACCTGTGGTCGATATGCTCCCTTGGATATATAAAAATGCCGAGCATCATCTTGCTTGTCCGATTGGATCTCCTAAATTTGACAACGTTTACCAGGTTCTTTCTGATAAGGAGTGGTTACAATTTCTGCTTGTTCTGCAGTATTTATCATGTCCGGCATATCCTGATAAGAACCATCAACTGAACTTGAATCCACCTCATTAACTGAACTTGGATCTGCCTCAGGCTGCTCATAGTGAGGAGTAACATATAGTAGTATCATGCATATGTTATTATTGTATGATACTACCTTCATAGTGCATAGTATCATAAACTAGTATCATAGGTGTTCTCATTTATTAACATGCATGACACATAGTAGCATAACATTTAACATGATACGGTATCTATCTATGTTAATATAACTCTCTCTCTCTTCTTTAATTACTTGCCACATCATCATGTTTGCTAGTCCCAAGACTATGTTACTAGCTATGATACCCCACTATTGCCAGCCTCACTAACTGAACTTGAATCAACAGGCTTAAAAAACATTAATCTTAATTATGTTTGGCCCTACTTTTCTTTTCGTAGTTGCTGCCTGAAGTTTGACATAATCACATAAAATAATTGCAGTGATGAGCTAAAAAATTACAGAAATTGCAGCCAGTAGTGGGTGCAGCCATATATCTGAATATGTGAATACAGTTATATAGACAGAATCGACACTTCGGTAGCTGGCCAGGCGGCCAGCCGAGTAGAGTTCGGGGGTGTTTGGTTGGGCTTCCAGCCAGCTTCCGGCTTCGAAGCCAAAAGCTCCTATTTAGGGGCTTCCGGCTGCAGCTGTGGCTTTCGGCTATGGCTGTGACATAGCCGAAAGCCACAGCTGCAGCCGGAAGCCCCTAAATAGGAGCTTTTGGCTTCGAAGCCGGAAGCCGGAAGTTGGCTGGAAGCCCAACCAAACACCCTCGAGTCTTCGAGAGCAGCAGGCCAGCAGAAGAGGGGCAGCCGAGGCGCCAAGCAAAGCAGACGGAGCGGCGAGCAGAACGCAGACGGAGCGCCGAGCAGACTGGAGACGGAGCGGCAAGCTGCAAGCATATGAGGCGCCGAGGCAGTAAGCCAGCCTAGCCAGGCAGTGCATCTATTAAACTGGAACGACGGGCGGCGCGGCGACTAATCCTATATGTACGTTAATTATGCAATTATGGAAGCTAGGGAACAGTGCGGCAATGCATGTGTACCTCAGTAACTGTCATTTTCACACATTTTTTCCTTTATGTTAATATTTTACGTTGGGGTAACCTTGATGTGGGGGGGGGGTGGGGGGGGGGAGTACATGTATACTTAGGTTTGATCACGTATATGTATACCGGGGGCAGCCCCCTATCTCCGCCGCTGTGCACGTGAGGATAGTGCGATCCTCGACAAATGTGGATTTGATTGGCTTAAAATAGAGAATCACAAATATATAAACACAAAGGGCATACGTCCGATATCTGTCATAGGATGCACATAGCTAAAACTAACACACGCATATAAAAGCATGTCGATAAATAATAAAGTCATAACTCTTTTTAATTAATATGACGAAGCAAAACTTTTGCCTTGGCTTAAAAAAGACCAATGTTGTGCTAAAGCAAGGAAAAAAATAAAAGAAAATGATCGAATGCATGATCAGCAAACTACAACCACGGCCATATCCACACCAATAATCTCACAACACCACATGGTTGATGATAAGTTTTTACAACAACACCTTCACGAAGGAACCTAGGTTTCACCCTCAAGAACTAGTATGAACATATCTGATCAATGTCTTCAACAAGGTAATGACGTAAAAACATCACCACTTCTAGGTATAAACAGAGCTAGACTTTCACCCCCCGAGCTCGAGACCGGGTGCTCGAGTGGCACTACCATTGATGACATTTTTGTGTTGCCGCCACCACTTTTCCACCATCTTAGTAGCTAAATACGATGTGTGACAACTGCCACTACACACCCATCCATCTGTATCAAGCCGTCGTTGTTGGTGAACGTCGCATGGGAAAGAATTTTTTTTCTACGCACACACAAGACCTATCCATGGTGATGATCATCTATGAGAGGGGAGTTCGGATCCACATATCCTTATAGATCGCTAAGTGGAAGCTTATATAATGCGGTTGATGTAGTCGAACATCTTCAAGATCCAAATCGCAGTCCGTCCCGTGATCTCATCACGAACCGTCCCGCGATCTCATCACGATCAATCCCGATCTAGTGCCGAACGAACGACACCTCCGCGTTCAGCACACGTACAACTCGATGACGATCTCCGTCTTATTGATCCAGCAAGAGGGGCAAAGAGGTAGCTGAATTCTCCGGCAGCATGACAGCGTGGCGGCGATGATGGTGGATCTACTCCGGTAGGGCTTCACCATATCATACCGAACTAGCTACGGGGTGTCACGAAGGGGTGGAGGGAGAGAGGGCTGCGCCTTGGCTTTAGGTGGTAAAAGCCTCTCCCAGCTCCACTATGTATAGGAGGAAGGGGAGGTGTGGCACCCTAGGGCAAGGCCCTAGGGTTCATACGAGCCAAGAGGTGGAGGAGGAGTCCTCCTCCAATACAATTTGGAAGGAGTCCTCCTTCCCAATTCGGTTTTGGCCCTTCCTCCTTTACTTTTTCTCCCTTGGCCGGAATAGCGTCTTTGGACTGGCCACCAGCCCACTAAGGGCTGGTGCACCACCCTTGGACTTCTTTGGTTCTCTCCCGGGTGGGTGGCCCCTTCCGGTAGAACTTCGGAACCCATTCGTCACTTCCGGTACTTCACCAGTAATGCCCGAAAACCTTCCGGAAGCCAAATGGATACTTCTCATATGTCAATCTTCATCCCCGAACTATTCCGGAAACCCTAGGGCCTCCGAAGAACCTTCGGTTACCAATATCAATAATTCAACTATACCGAAACGTCACCGGACATTAAGTGTGCAGACCCTGTGGGTTCGAGAACTATGGAGACATGACGTGAGACACTCTCTGGTCAATAACCAATAGCGGGACCTGGATGCCCATATTGGCTCCTACATATTCTACGAATATATTCATCGGTTGAACCTCTATGTCAAGGATTTAGTTAATCCTGTATGATATTCCCTTTGTCCATCGGTACGTTACTTGCCGGAGATTCGATCGTCGGTATCTCCATACCTAGTTCAATCTCGTTACCGGCAAGTCTCTTTACTCGTTCCGTAATACAAGATCCCGTGACTAACTCCTTAGTCACATTGCTTGCAAGGCTTATTGTGATGTTGTATTACCGAGTGGGCCCCGAGATACCTCTCTGTCATATGGAGTGACAAATCCCAGTCGGATTCATGCCAATCCAACAGACACCTTTGGATATACCTGTAGAGCACCTTTATAGTCACCCAGTTAAGTTGCGACGTTTGATACACATAAGGTATTCCTCCGGTGTCCGGGAGTTGCATGATCTCATGGTCATAGGAACAGATACATTGAAATGCAGAAAACACTAGCAACAAACTGACACGATCATATGCTACGTTCGTAGTTTGGGTCTTGTCCATCAGATCATTCTCCTAATGATGTGGTCTCGTTACCAAGTGACAACACTTGTGTATGGCCAGGAAACCTTGACCATCTTTGATCAATGATCTAGCCAACTAGAGGCTCACTAGGGACAGTGTGTTGTCTATGTATCCACACATGTATTTGAGTTTCCAATCAATACAATTCTAGCATGGACAATAAACAATTATCATCAACAAGGAAATATAATAATAACCAATCTATTATTGCCTCTAGGGCATATTTTCAACAGTCTCCCACTTGTAGTAGAGTCAATAATCTAGTTCACATCACTATGTGATTGTAATGAATCTAACACCCATGGGGTTTGATCATATCTTGCTTGTGAGAGAGGTTTTTAGTTAACGGGTCTGAA
The DNA here is from genome assembly GCF_904849725.1 of Hordeum vulgare subsp. vulgare. NCBI lineage: Eukaryota > Viridiplantae > Streptophyta > Magnoliopsida > Poales > Poaceae > Hordeum > Hordeum vulgare. The sequence goes on along the minus strand of NC_058524.1, from coordinate 501,943,485 downwards.
CCTTTCAGATCCGTGTGTGCTTTACAACTCTCTATGTCATCCTGTAGATGTTGGTACCATGCGCCATTTGGAACTATTCCAAATGACCGCTCCACTATACCAATCCGGGTTACTACCCAAAGTTATCCAGATTAGTGTCAAAGCTTGCATCAATGTAACCCTTTACGACGAAGTCTTTTATCACCTCCATAATCGAGAAAAATTCCTTAGTCCACTAGTTACTAAGGGTAGCTTTTGACCGTTGTCCAGTAATCCAATCCTGGATCACTTTTGTACCCCTTGAAAGATTCATGGCAAGGCACACATCAGGTGCGGTACCCAACATAGCATACTATAGAGCCTATGTCTAATTCATAGGGGACGACCTTCGTCCTTTCTCTTTCTTCTGCCGTGGTTGGGTTTTGAGTCTTACTCAATACTCACACCTTATAACACATCCAAGAACTCTTCTTTGACTGATCTATTTTGAACTACTTCGAAATCTTGTCATGGTATGCATCCATTTGAAAGTTCTATTAAGCGTTTTGATCCATCTCTATAGATCTTGATGCTCACTGTTTAAGTAGCTCAATCCAAGTTTTTCTTTGAAAAAGTCCTTTCAAACAACCCTTTATGCTTTCTAGAAATTCTACATTATTTCCGATCAACAATATGTCAACCACATATACTTATCAAAATTTCTATAGTGCTCTCACTCACTTTCTTGGAAATACAATTTTCTCATAAACCTTGTATAAACCTAGAAACTCTCATCATCTCATCAAAGCGTATATTCCAACTCCGAGATGCTTGCTCCAGTCCATAGAAGGATTGCCGGAGCTTGCATACTTGTTAGCATCCTTCATGATTGACAAAACCTTCTAGTTGTATCACATACAACCTTTCCTCAAGAAAACCGTAGAGGAAAGAATGTTTTGACATCCTATGTGCAAGATTTCATAAATAGTGCAGCAACTGCTAACCTAATTCCAACAGACTTTTAGCATCACTACGAGTGAGAAAGTCTCATCATAGTGAACTCTTTGAACTTGTCGAAAACATATTTGCGACAAGTCGAGCTTTCTTAATGGTGACATTTACCATCATAGTCCGTCTTCCTTTCAAAGATCCATCTGTACCTAACAACCTTATGACCATCAAGTAGTTCTTCCAAAGTCTACACTTTGCTTTCATACATGGATCCTACCTCGGATTTCATGGCGTCCAACCATTCATCGAAATCCAGGCCCACCATCACTTCTCCATAGCTCGTAGGTTCATTGTTGTCCAGCAACATGACCTCCGAGACAGGATTACCGTAACACTCTGGAACAGTACGTTTCCTTGTTGACCTACGATGTTTGGTAGTAACTTGATCCGAAGCTTCATGATCACCATCATCAGCTTTCCACTTCAACTAGTGTAGGCGCCACAGGAACATCTTCCTGCGCCGTGCTACTCATTGCTTGAAGTGACGGTTCAATAACCTCATCAAGTTTCCACCATCCTCCCACTCAATTCTTTTGAGAGAAATTTTTCCTCGAGAAATGACCCATTTCTCGAAACAAACACTTTGCTTCCGGATCTGAGATAGGAGGTATACCCAACTGTTTTGGGTGTCCTATGAAGATGCATTTATCCGCTTTGGGTTCGAGCTTATCAGGCTGAATTTTTTTCACATAAGCGTCGTAGCCCCAAACTTTTACAGTTAGGTTTCTCCAAACCATAGTTCATACGGTGTCATATCAACGGAATTACGTGGTGTCCTATTTAAAGTGAATGTGGTCGTCTCTAATGCCTAATCCCAAAATGATAGTGGTAATTTGATAAGAGACATCATAGTATGCACCATATCCAATAGGGCGCTACTATGATGTTCAGACACACCATCACACTATGGTTTTCCACGTGGCATGAGTTGTGAAACAATTTTCACATTGGCTTAGATGTTTACCAAACTCGCAACTCAGATATATATTTACCTCCACGATCACATCATAGACATATTATCCTCTTGTCATGATGGTCTTCAACTTCACTCTGAAATTGCTTGAATTTTTCAATATTTCAGACTTGTGATTCATCAAGCAAATACTCCTCTATCTACTCAAATCATGAGTGAAGTAAGAACATAACGATATCCACTGCGTGCTTGAGCACTCATTGGACTGCATACATCAAAATGTATCATTTCCAATAAGTTACTTGCTCGTTCCATCACAGGAAGACGATGTCTTTAGTCATCTTGCCCATGTGGCAAGATTTGCATCTCTCAAGTGATTCAAAATCAAGTGAGTCCTAATGATCCATATGCATGGAGTTTCTTCATGCGTTTACACCAATAGACATGGTTCGCATGTCTCAAATGATTATAAAATGAGTGAGTCCAAAGATCCATCAGCATGGAGCTTCTTCATGCGTTTTATACCAATATGACTTAAGCGACAGTGCGACAAGCAAGTGGTACTATCATTACTACTCTGTATCTTTTGACATCAATATTATGAACATGTGTATCACTACGATCAAAATTCAGTAAACCATTCATATTAGGTCCATGGCCATTGAAGGTATTATTCAAGTAAACAGAGTAACCTTTATTCTCTTTAAATGAATAATCGTATTGCAATAAACATGATCCAATCATGTTCACGCTCAACGCAAACACCAATCAATATTTAGGTTTAACACTAATCCCGAAGGTAGAGGGAGCGTGCGATGTTGATCACATCAACCTTGGAATTACTTCCAACACACATCGTCACCTCACCCTTGCTAGTATATGTTTAATCTGTAGCTATAATTTCGAGTTACTAACACTTAGCAACTAAACCGGTATCTGATACCCCGGTGCTACTAGGAGTACCAGTAAGGTACACATCAATATCACGTATATTCAATATACTTTTGTCGACTTTGCCAACCTTCTTATCTACCAAGTATCTAGGGTAGTGCTGCTTCAGTGATCATTCCCCTCATATTAGAAGCACTTAGTGTCACATTTGGTTCAACCTTGGGTTTCTTCACTAGAGCGGGAACTGGTTTGCCATTCATGAAGTATCCCTTCTTCCCCTTGCCCTTCTCGAAACTAGTGGTTTCACTAACCATCAACAATTGATGCTCCTAGTTGGTTTCTACTTTCGCGGTGTCAAACATCGCGAATAACTCAAGGATCATCTTGTGCATCCCTGATATGCTATAGTTCATCACGAAGCTGCAGTATCTTGGTGGCAGTGACTTTGGAGAACTATGTCAATCACTTTCTTATATGGAAGATCAACTCCCACTTGATTCAAGCGATTGTAGTACCCAGACAATCTGAGCACATGCTCAACGATTGAGCTTTTCTCCCTTACTTTGTATACAAAGAATCTTGTCGGAGGTCTCATACCTCTAAACACGGGCACGAGCCTGAAATCGAAATCTCAGCTCTTGGAACATCTCATATGTTCCGTGATTTTCAAAATGTCTTGAGCGCCTTAATTCTAAGATGTTAAGTATTATTCACTAAACTATCACGTAGTCATCAAAAACATGTATGTTAGATGTTCGCAACATCCACAGACGACGCTTGGGAGGTAGCACACTGATACGTCTCCAACGTATCTATAATTTTTGATGGTTCCATGCTATTATCTTGTCAACTTTGGATGTTCTGTATGCATGAATATGCTATTTTACAACTTTTTTGGGACTAACCTATTAACTCAGTGTCAAGTGTCAGTTTCTGTTTTTTCCGTGTTTTTGACCGTTTCCAGAGAAGAATATTAAACGGAGTCCAAACGGAATAAAACCTGCGGGGTGATTTTTTCCATAACAGAAGATACACACGGGACTTGAGAACAAAGGCAGAAGACCTCGGGGGGCATCACAAGCCCCCTAGCCGCGGCCTGGGGGGCGCGTGGCAGGGTTGTAGGCCTCACGTGGCTCCTTTGCCCTACCTCTTTCGCCTATAAATTCTCTAAAATTCCAAAACCACCACAGAGAGCCACGAAAATACTTTTCCGCCGCCGCAAGCTTCTGTCTCTGCAAGATCCCATCTGGGGACCATTCTGGTGCCCTGTCGGAGGGGATTCGGACACGGAGGGCTTCTTCATCAACACCATTGCCTCTCCGATGAAGCGCGAGTAGTTCACCACAGACCTTCGGGTCCATAGCTAGTAGCTAGATGGCTTCTTCTCTCTCTTGGATCTTCAATACAAAGTTCTCTATGATCTTCATGGAGATCTATCCGATGTAACTTTCTTTTGCGGTGTGTTTGTCGATATCTGATGAATTGTGGATTTATGATCAGATTATCTATGAATATTATTTGAGTCTCCTCTGATCTCTTATATGCATGATTTCGTATCCTTGTAATTCTCTTCGAGTTGTGGGTTTCGTTTGGCCAACTTGATCTATAATTCTTGCAATGGGAGAAGTGCTTGGTTTTGGGTTCATACCGTGCGGTGTCCTCACCTAGTGACAGAAGGGGTAGCGAGGCACGCATCGTGTTGTTGCCATCAAGGGTAAAAAGATGGGGTTTGTATCATATTGCATGAATTTATCCCTCTACATCATGTCATATTGCTTAAGGCGTTACTCTATTTGTTATGAAATCCATACACTAGATGCATGCTGGATAGCGGTCGATGTGTGGAGTAATAGTAGTAGATGCAGAAAGTATCGGTCTACTTGTCTCAGACATGATGCCTATATGTATGATCATTGCCTTAGATATCATCATGACTTTGCGCGATTCTATCAATTGCTCGACAGTAATTCGTTCACCCACCGTAATACTTGCTATCATGAGAGAAGCCTCTAGTGAACACTATGGCCCTCGGGTCTACTTCACATCATATTTTCAGATCCACAAAATTACTTTGTTGCACTTTTCACCTTCAGATCTCACCTTGCAAATAATCGTGAAGGGATTGACAACCCCTTTATAGCATTGGGTGCAAGTTTGTTTGTTTTTGCGCAGGTACATTGGTGCCTCATCTTGATACTCCTACTGGATTGATACCTTGGTTCTCAAACTGAGGGAAATACTTAGTGCTACTGTGCTGCATCACCCTTTCCTCTTCAAGGGAAAAACCAACGCAAGCTCAAGAGGTAGCAAGAAGGATTTATGGCGCCGTTGCCGGGGAGTATTCAAGTGAAGCATATCTACCAGGTACCTATCGCAAACTCATCTCTTGCATTTACAGTATTTGCCTTTTCCTCTCGTTTTCCTCTCCCCCATTTCTAAAACTATTTTCCGAAAATACCAAAAATATTTTCCTTTTTATTCGCTCTTCTTCCGTTCGCCTTTTTGTTGCTATGTTTGCTTGTGTTGCCATGTGCCTTCTATTTGCTTGCATCTTCGCTTGCTAAAAATCTATTGATATGGATCCTCACCCACTTGCTAATCTCTTTAAGAGATCCAATTATGTTGAACCAATTGCTAGTGAGTTTTGTACACTAGATTATCTTTATGAAGTTTTGCTTGAGATGTGTGAATCTGAAAATTGTGATGAAGAAATTTATGAAGTGATTCACGAGGGCTCCTTGAATGAAAAGCATGATTGCAATGGTTTCACTATAAATTCTATTAATGACAATCATGCTAAAAATATGCGAAACCCTAAGCTTGGGGATGCTAGTTTTGCTATGTCCACTACTTGTTGCAATGATCATGATTGGAGTAATGATTTTTCTTATGATTTTGAAAATTTGTTTAAGCCTCATGATGAATATGATATTGATAATAATGTTTGCAATAAGATTGAAAGTGGGTTTGGAGAAGTCATGACTTTAGTTGATGATAATCCCACTATTTTTGAAGAGCGTCAACTTTGCATGCATGTGGATCATGAAAAGAATATCCTATGTGATAGTTATATTGTTGAATTTGAATATGATCCCACATGTAATTATTATGAGAGAGGAAAATATGGTTGTAGAAATTTTCATATCACTAAATTACCTCTCGTTATGTTGAGATTGTTATTGTCTCTTTCTTCTTCCTTGCATATGGTAACTATTGGTTGTCTTGACAATTTGTTTTCCTATAAAATTCCTATGCATAGGAAGTATGTTAAACTTAGATGTGATTTTCACATGCTTTATGATGCTCTCGTTGTGCTTCAGTTCTTGTCTTTTGTGTGAGCATCATTGAATTATCAATGCCTAGCTAAGGGCGTTAAATAATAGCGCTTGTTGGGAGGCAACCCAATGAATTTATTTTTGCTTTTTACTTTCTGTTTTGTTGTGTCCACACCATAATAATTCTGTTATGTTTGTGTTTTTTATGTTTTAGTTAGTGTTTCTGCCAAGTAGAACCTTTATGATTAGTTTTGGTGATAGTTGTTTGATCATGCTGAAAAAGACAGAAACTTTGCGCTCACAAAATTATTTTTAATTCCTATCCATAAAGAGCTTTTGAGTTGATTCTTTTTGCTGCTGATTGATATGTGAATTGCCCTAATTGTCTTAATTATTCAGAATTTTTGGGATACCATAGGTATACGAAGTATACATATTGCTACAGACTGGTCTATTTTTGACAGATTCTGTTTTTGTTGTGTTGATTGCTTATTTTGATGAAACTATGGATAGTATCGGGGGGGTACTAGCCATGGAAAAGTGAGAATACAGTAATATAACATCAAGCTAAATATAAATCAAGTTTACTACAGTACCCAAAGAGTGGTGGTTTGTTTTCTTATACTAATGATATCACGAGTTTCTATTTAAGTTTTGTGTTGTGAAGTTTTCAAGTTTTGGGTGATGTTCTCATGGACAATGGGATAAAGAGTGGAAAGAGCTTAAGCTTGGGGATTCCCAAGGCATCCCAAGCCAAATTCAAGGACACCAAAAAGCCTAAGCTTGGGGATGCCCCGGGAAGGCATCCCCTCTTTCGTCTTCAATCCATCGGTAACGTTACTTGGAGCTATATTTTTATTCACCACATAATATGTGTTTTTCTTGGAGCGTCGTGTATTATAGGAGTCTTTTCTTTTTGTTTTGTCACAATCATCCTTGCTGCACACCTTTTGAGAGGGACATGCACTCATCGTGAATTTGCTAGAATACTCATTGAGCTTCACTTATATCTTTTGAGTTAGGCAATTTAGCTCGCATGTGCTTCATTTATATCTTTTGAGATAGATAATTTTGCTCTAGTGCTTCACTTAGATCTTTTTAGAGCACGGTGATGTCATATTTTGAAGAAATAAGAACTCTCGATCTTCACTTATATCTTTTTGAGACTGCTCTCTCTAAATAACTTGGTAATTAGCGTGTGCTATGAAAGTAGTCCTAAAGATGATAGGCATCCAAAGAGGATATAATAAAAACTTCCATATTCAAGTCCATGGATTAGTAAAGAGAAGTTTGATTCCTCACAATTAGTTTTGAGATATGGATATGGTAATATTAGAGTTATGTTAGTAGGGTGTTGTGAATCTAGAAATACTTGTGTTGAAGTTAGTGATTCCCGTGGCATGCACGTATGGTGAACCGCTATGTTAGGAAGTCGGAGCATAATTGATTTATTGATTTTCATCCTTTGTGTGGCGGTCGGGTCCGCGTGATGGTTAAACACCTACCAACCCTTCCCCTAGGAGTATGCGTTTAGCACTTTGTTTTGATACTAATAAAACTTTTGCAATAAGTATATGAGTTCTTCATGACTAATATGAGTCCATGGTATAGATGCACTTTCACCTTCCACCATTGCTAGCCTCTCTAGTGCCGCGCAACTTTCGTCGGTGCACAAACCCACCATATACCTTCCTCAAAACAGCCACCATACCTACCTATTATGTCATTTTCATAGCCATTCCGGGATTTATTGCCATGCAGCTCCCACCGTTCCATCTCATGACATGTGCCGTCACTTTCATATTGCCATTGCATGATCGTAAGATAGCCAACGGGATGTTTCAACGTCATACGCTAAGCTAGATCGTTGCACATCCCGGTACACTGCCGGAGGCATTTCATATAGAGTCATCATTGTTCTAAGTATTGAGTTGTAAGTAAATAAAAGTGTGATGGTCATCATTATTAGAGCATTGTCCCATGTGAGGAAATAATAAAAAACGCCAAAGATGCCCACAAAAAATGAAAACAAGAGGCCAAAGAGCCCAAGCAAAAAAATGAGAGAAAAAGAGAGAAGGGACAATGCTACTATCTTTTTCCACACTTGTGCTTCAAAATAACACCATGTTCTTCATGATAGAGAGTCTCTTGTTTTGTCACTCCATATACTAGTGGGAATTTTCATTATATAACTTGGCTTGTATATTCCAATGATGGGCTTCCTAAAAATTGCCCTAGGTCCTCGTGAGCAATCAAGTTGGGTGCACACCCACTAGTTTTCTTTTTGAGCTTTCACACACTTTTAGCTCTAGTGCATCCGTTGCATGGCAATCCCTACTCATTCACATTGATATCTATTGATGGGCATCTCCATAGCCCATTGATACGCCAAGTCAATGTGACCATCTCCTCCTTTTTGCCTCACAACCTCCACCACACTCTATTCCACCTATAGTGCTATATCCATGGCTCACGCTCATGTATTGCGTGAGAGTTGAAAAAGTTTGAGAAAGTAAGAGGGCAAAAACAATTACTTGGCCAATACCGGGGTTGTGCATGATTTAAATTCGTTGTGTCGGTGATACGTCTCCGTTGTATCTACTTTTCCGAACTCTTTTGCCCTTGTTTTTCACTCTTAATTGCATGATTTGAATGGAACTAACCCGGACTGCCGCTGTTTTCAGCAGAATTGCCATGGTGTTGTTTTTGTGCAGAAATAAAAGTTCTCGGAATGTCCTGAAAATATACGGAGTATTTTTCTAGAATAAAAGAAAAATACCTGCCCAAAGATCCACCGGAGGGGGCGTGCCAGTGGCCCACAAGCCCGTGGGCCGCGGCCACCCCCTAGGCCGCGTCGTGAGGGCTTGTGGGGTCCACGTGGCACCACCACCCCCAAACTCAGCTCTATTTATTCCGTGTCGCCCGGAAAAAAATCAGAGAGAAGGTTTCATCGCGTTTTACGATACAGAGGCGCCGCCACCCCGTGTTCTTCATCTCGAGGGCAGATCTGGAGTTCGTTTTGGGCTCCGGAGAGGGGAAATCGTCGCCATCGTCATCATCAACCTTCCTCCATCGACAATTCCATGATGCTCTTCATCGTTCGCGAGTAATCTCATCGTAGGCTTGCTGGACAGTGAGGAGTTGGATGAGATCTATCATGTAATCGAGTTAGTTTTTGACGGGGATTGATCCCTAGTATCCACTATGTTCTGAGATTGATGTTGCTACTACTTTGCCATGCTTAATGCTTGTCACTAGGGCCCGAGTGCCATGATTTCAGATCTGAACCTATTATGTTGTCGCCAATATATGTGTGTTTTAGATCCTATCTTGCAAGTTGTAGTCACCTACTATGTGTTATGACCCGACAACCCCGGAGTGACAATAGCCGGAACCACTCCCGGAGATGACCATAGTATGAGGAGTTCATGTATTCACCGCATGTTAATGTGTTGGTCAGGTTGTTTATTAAAAGGAGAACCTTAATATCCCGTAGTTTACATTAAGACCCCGCTGCCACGGGAGGGATGGACAATAGATGTCATGCAAGTTCTTTTCCCTAAGCACATATGACTACATACGGAATACATGCCTACATTAGATTGACGAACGGGAGCTAGTTACTTATCTCTCCATGTTATAGCTGTTACATGATGAATCACATCCTTCATACTCATCCATTACCGATCCACTGCCTATGAGTCTTTTACTACTAGTCCTCGCTATGTTACTTTCTTTAGGCTTGTCCCTTGCTACAAAGGGATTGGGCCACTTTGCTGCTACTGTTGCTACTGATGTTACTTTGCTGCTGTTGCTACTGCTGTTCCTTGCTACTTAACTGTTACTTGTTGCAAGATCCTTTTCCGACACTGTTGTCGGGGAAGAATAGTTACTCGCCCACGTGCAACGTTTTGGCGCCATTGATACAACAGGTAGGAATAGTCTGCCGTCAACAGATCGTTTCTGACACCGTTGCTATCATACTACTTTGCTACTGATACTTTGCTTGTAGACACTAATCTTTCAGGTGTGGTTGAATCTGACAAACTCAGCTGCTAATACTTGAGAATATTCTTTCGCTTCTCCTTTGGCGAACCAACAAATTTGGGTTGAATACTCTACCCTCGAAAACTATTGCGATCCCCTATACTTGTGGGTTATCAAGACCTTTTTCTAGCGCTGTTGCCGGGGAGGCAGAACTATATTCTCTGAGTCACTTGGGATTGACGTCTGCTGATCATTATGAGGAATCCGAAAGATCCAAGAACTAAAATCTTGCCTTCCACTATGAGGAGAGGTAAGGAACTGCCATCTAGCTCTGCACTTGATTCACCTTCAGTTATGAGTAAGTTTGCGACATCACCTCTTGCTAGAAATCTTGATTTGTCGCATGTGCTTGATGATGCTACTTCTGCTGCCCATGATGCTTATGATGATGCTATGCTTGATACTATGCCTGATGATGCTATGCTTGATACTGCTTTGCCACTAGGTGCCCTTGATGCACATATTGCTAGAGTTGATGCTAGATGTGATGATACTTCTGAAACTGTTGATACTATTGAAGTAGAACCTGCTACTTTGCCTGTTATGCCTGATACGCGCTATGCTATGGAGGGAGAGATAGCTGAAGATTTCTTGCGTGTAAGGATAGCTATGATGTTGAGAAATTAATGCGCAAGTGGAAAGAAAAATCTCTGAACGCTAGGATGAAATACGACCCGAAGTTTGGTACTTCGCCTATCTTTGTGACTGATAAGGATTATGAATTCTCTATCGACCCTGAGTTAATCACTCTAGTCGAATCTGATCCTTTTCACAGTTATGATTCTGAAACGGTTGTAGCCCATCTTACCAAACTGCACAATATAGCCACCCTATTCACTAGTGAGGAAAAGATCCGCCACTACTATATCCTCAAGTTGTTTCCTTTCTTGCTAAAGGATGATGCTAAGACCTGGTTCACTGCTCTTGCTCCTGGTTGTGTGCGTAGCCCCCAGGATATGGTCTACTACTTCTCTGAAAAATATTTCCCTGCCCATAAGAAGCAAGCTGCCTTGCAGGAAATATACAACTTTGCTCAAGCTGAAGAAAAGAGTCTCCCACAAGCTTGGGGGATGCTCATCCAGCTAGTGAATGCTTTGCCTGATCACCCTCTTGAGAAGATTGAAATACTTGATATCTTCTATAATGGACTTACCGATGCTTCTAAAGACCACCTAGATAGTTGTGCTGCTAGTGTTTTTAGGGAACAAACTGTAGAACAAGCTGAGATTCTATTGAATAACATCTTGTGCAATGAGAATGCTTGGACTATTCCCGAACCACCTCCTAAGCCAACTCAGAAGAAAAGAGGTATTCTATTCCTCAGTCCTGAAGATATGCAAGAAGCCAAGAAATCTATGCGAGAGAAAGGCATTAAATCTGAAGATGTCAAAAATCTACCACCTATCGAAGAGATGCATGGTCTCGATAACCCGATACAGGTAGTAGAAGTAAATTCTCTGCGTAGGTTTGATGAGAGTGATATTCCTTTTGATAAACCTGCTAGCTTATGCATGGATGAATTTGATAACTTTGTTGCCAAACAACAGAGTTTCAATGAATATGTTAGCCGACAATTGGAAAAGAATGCTCGTATGCTTAGTCATTTAAGTGCTTGTGTGGACAGAAACGTCAATGATCTTAAGCTTCTGAGTAAACATGCCTATATGGTTACTACTCAGGTAGAACAAGTACTTAAAGCTCAAAATGACTTGCTCAATGAGTTGAATGAAAATTCCGCCAGAGTCGTCACTAGAGGCGGTAGAATGATCCAGGAACCTCTGCATCCTGAGGGTCATCCGAAGAGAATTGAACAAGATTCTCAAGGAGTTAGCACTGATGCACCTAGTCATCCTAGAAAGAAGAAGAAAGATGATAGGAACCTGCACGCTAGCAACCCTGTTGTTGCTACACCTCAGAGTCCAAAAGACACCTGTGTATCTGATGCTGAAACAGAATCTGGTGATGAACATGAGCCTAATGATAATATCAATAGTGATGTTCATGAAGATGCTCAACCTAGCAATGATAAGGATGTGGAGATTGAACCTATTGATCTTGATAACCCACAGCCTAAGAATAGAAGATACGATAAGAATGACTTCACTGCTAGGAAGCATGGTAAAGAAAGGGAACCATGGGTTTAGAAACCTATGCCCTTTCCTCCCAAAGCATCTAAGAAAAAGGATGATGAGGATTTTGAGCGATTCGTTGAAATGATCAGACCTGTCTTTCTGCAAATGTGTTTGATAGATATGCTCAAAATGTCTTCGTATGCTAAGTACATGAAAGATATTGTGACTAATAAGAGGAGGATACCTGAGGTTGATATTTCCAACATGCTTTCTAATTATACCTTCAAGGGTGGAACTCCTAAGAAACTAGGTGATCCCGGTGTGCCCACTATACCTTTCTCCATTAAAGGCAACTACGTTAGAACTGCGTTATGCGATCTTGGAGCCGGTGTTAGTGTTATGCCTCTCTCTCTTTATCGTAGACTTGAACTGGATAAGTTGACACCCACTGAAATCTCTGTGCAAATGGCCGACAAATCAACTGCTTTCCCTATCGGCATTTGCGAGGATGTGCCTGTTGTGGTTGCTAACACCACTATCTTAACAGACTTTGTTTTCTTGGATATTCCTGAAGACGATGCCATGGCTGTCATCCTCGGAAGACCCTTTTTAAACACTGCAGGGGCTTTTATAGATTGCAACAAAGGCAATGTCACTTTCCATGTGAACGGTAATGAGCATACGGTGCACTTTCCGAAGAAACAATATCGAATACTTTTTTGCCGCCGCAAGCTTATGTCTCCGCAAGATCCCATCTGGGGACCGTTCTGGTGCCCTGCCGGAGGGGGATTCAGACACGGAGGGCTTCTTCACCAACAATATTGCCTCTTCGATGATGCGTGAGTAGCTAGATGGCTTCTTCTCTCTCTTGGATCTTCAATACAAAGTTCTCCATGATCTTCATGGATATCTATCTGATGTAACTTTCTTTTGCGGTGTGTTTGTCGAGATCCGATGAATTGTGGATTTATGATCATATTATCTATGAATAGTATTTGAGTCTCCTCTGATCTCTTATATGCATGATTTCGTATCCTTGTAATTCTCTTCGAGTTGTGGGTTTCGTTTGGACAACTTGATATATAATTCTTGCAATGGGAGAAGTGCTTGGTTTTGAGTTCATACCGTGCGGTGTCCTCACCTAGTGATAGAAGGGGTAGCGAGGCACGCATCATGTTGTTGCCATCAAGGGTAAAAAGTTGGGTTTTATATCATATTGCATGAATTTATCCCTCTACATCATGTCATCTTGCTTAAGGTGTTACTGTGTTTGTTATGAACTCAATACACTAGATGCATGCTGGATAGCGGTCGATGTGTGGAGTAATAGTAGTAGATGCAGAAAGTATCGGTCTACTTGTCTCGGACGTGATGCCTATATGTATGATCATTGCCTTAGATATCATCATGACTTTGCGCGATTCTGTCAATTGCTCGACAGTAATTCGTTCACCCACCGTAATAGTTGCTATCATGAGAGAAGCTTCTAGTGAACACAATGGCTCTCGGGTCTACTTCACATCATAATTTCAGATCCACAAAATTACTTTGTTGCACTTTTCACCTTCAGATCTCACTTTGCAAATAATCGTGAAGGGATTGACAACCCCTTTATAGAGTTGGGTGCAAGTTTGTTTGTTTTTGCGCAGGTACATTGGTGCCTCATCTTGATACTCCTACTAGATTGATACCTTGGTTAACAAACCGAGGGAAATACTTATTGCTACTGTGCTGCATCACCCTTTCCTCTTCAAGGGAAAAACCAACGCAAGCTCAAGAGGTAGCACACACCGAGCGGTGCATTAAGAACATAAGACTTCTGTGTAGCATTGAGGACAATCCTTAGTTTACGGACCTAGTCCGGATAATTTCTACTATCATCTTTCAACTAAGTTTTCTCTAGGAACATATCAAAAACAGTAGAGCTACAATGCAAGCTACAACATAATTTGCAAAGACATTTTGACTATGTTCATGATAATAAGTTCAATTAATCATACCACTTAAGAACTCCCACTCAAATTGAAATCCCACTAGTCATTCGAGTGACAGATGATCCAAATTCACTAATTCAAGTCCGATCAACATGTGAGTTGACTTATCTTCAATTGTAAACATCTCTATGTTGATCATATCTACTATATTACTCATGTTCGACCTTTCAGTATCTCGTGTACCGAGGCCATGTCTGTACATGCTAGGCTCGTCAAGTTTAACCCGAGTGTTCCACATGTGCAACTGTTTTGCACCCGTTGTATGTGAACATAGAGTCTATCACACCCGATCATCACGTGGTGTCTTGAAATGATGAACTGTCGCAGTGGTGCACACTCGGGGACAACACAATTTTATCTTGACATTTTAGCGAGGGATCACCTTATAATGCTACCGTCGTCCTAAGGCAAATAAGGTGCATAAAAGGATTAACATCACATGCAAATCATAAGTGATATGATATGGCCATGAACTTGTGCTTCTTGATCTCCATCACCAAAGCACCGGCATGATCTCCATCGTCACCGGCGCCACACCATGATCTCCATAATTGTGCTAACTATGCTTTTGCTACTAAAGCTTCCGTTGTCATGCTAACTATGTTGTTACTACTAAAGCTATTGACTAGCGATAAAGCAAATCATCTTCAAGCGTAAAATAATTAAAGATAACCCTATGGCTCCTGTCGGTTGCCGTAGCATCAACGTGCAAGTCGGTATTTAACTTTTACAACAAGATCATCTCATACATCAAATATATCATATCATGTCTTTGGCCATATCACATCACAACATACCCTGCAAAAACAAGTTAGACGTCCTCTAATTTGTTGTTGCATGTTTTACGTGGCTGCTATGGGTATCTAGTATGATCGCATCTTACTTACGCAAAACCACAACGGTGATATGCAAGTTGCTATTTAACCTTCTCCAAGGACCGCCTCGGTCAAATCCGATTCAACTAAAGTTGGAGAAACACACACCCGCCAGTCATGTTTAGTCATATCTGCCTCGCAGCGGGTCAACACCTCTGAAAGAAAGGGAGGGAGGACTTCATTCAGTGACTCCACGATCGCCCTCTAAACGATCAAAATAAGATAAAGCTGCAACAAGTTGCATATTAGTCGATGAAACCGGTCTCTCGTAAGCGTACGAGTAATGTTGGTCCGGGCCGCTTCATTCAACAATACCGCCGAATCAAGAAAAGACTAAGGAGGGCAGCAATATGAATATCAACGCCCACAAACTCCTTTGTGTTCTACTCGCGATGTCATCTACACATAGACCTAGCTCATAATGCCACTGTTGGGGAACGTCGCATGGGAAACAAATATTTTCCTACGCTCACCAAGATCAATATATGGAGACTAACATCTATGAGAGGGGGAGTGCATTGATACGTCCATTTTGCATCATGTTTTCATGTTGATATTTATCGCTTCTTTGGCCGTTATTTCACTTCACGGTACAATTCTTATGCCTTTTGTCGGTGAATACTCACAACATATGCCATAGGTAGGCTAAAGCCGGTGAGAACCGAAGGGACAAAGGTGGGCCCTGGGAACGAGGTTGGTACACGCATGGGACGCACGATGTACCCAGGTTCAGGGATCTCCGTAGAGATAATACCCCTAATCCTGCTGGTGTGTTTGATGTATGGGAACAGAGTACAATGTTGCTCCTGGAGCTGTGTTGGGAGGAGGAAGAGGGAAGCAGCCGGCTCGTCTCTACCTCGCTCTCTGTTGGTTGGTGAGTGTGTGGTGTTGAATGACTGGTAAGTGATCGGCCCCTTTGCATGGGGGGCGGCCGGGGGGTTTTATAGACAAACCCGCTGGCCTACAATATGGATAAAGGGTACACGTGTGGGACCCGGCTGGCCGCTTCGCCGGCTGTCCAGGGGCCCACGAGGTCTTGTCTTGTCGATGAGGGGCCCGCCGGCTGCATGGTCTCGATTGCATGTGGGACCCGCCGGCTGGCCAATGGGGCTCTCGCGCAAGGCTGACGCTGAGCACGCGCTGTACGTCGAGCGTCGTCCCGCGAGATTCTTCATGGGCACGTACTACGACCGCCTCCACTGTTACCCACGCCGAGTGCAGTAATGGAGTGGGAGTGTGACGGTCTGACACTATGCTAGGTGATGGATCAGAGCCGGGGTAGGTCAGCGGCGTGGCCGCCGACGCTCGTACCTGCCGGGCGCCCTGATCCTGTACCTTTGCTGACGCGTAGCTACCTTCAATCGTGAGGTCTCTTCCTGACCTACGATCTGATGTGACTTGTGATCCCCAGCCGGCTAGCCTGCTTGGTCAGCCGGCTTGAGGGTGGCCGCCTCCTCCCCAGTCCGGCTGGCGGGACTAGGCCGGCTCTGAAGGGGAGGCCGCGTGCATTCTAGCCGGGAGGGGCTGCCTGGCCGGCCACAAAGGTGGCCGCCTCGTCTTCCAGCCGGCAGGTGATGCCTAGCCAATCAAAAGACTTGGGCCTTGGGAATCTCCATACCTTCATGTCCATTGGGCCGGAAATGAAGGAACAGGCTTGATGAGCCTACCCCGGGGTTATCCTCCCGACAGTAGTCCCCGAAGCTGGCGAGGTCTGCCGCCTGCGGGCGGGCGGCCTCACCGGCTTGTTGTCTTGATACTTCGGCTGTTGTTTGTGGCGAAGGGCGCCGGTTTCGGAGTCGGGTAGCTTCGAAGCGACGCCTCGGTCCAGTCGTAACTGGCCTGGAGAACGCCACGTGCCAGGCCCCGCCCGGCGTAATGATGGCGATTACTGCTTGAGGGGACCGGGCCTAGGCCCTGGGTCCCGCCACGACGCCCCCTTGGCCTCCGCGCGGGAGATCTTCTACGGATTTACTTCACGACGGTTGGGCTTAGGGGAGCGTTACCACCCGTAATACACGGAATTAATGGGGCCCGGCGCGCACCGGATCCCCTCCCCACGATGCTTCGTGGGGGTTTAAATGGGACGCGAGGGTTTCGAGGAGGCCATTCGCCCCCTCTTCTCGCCCTGCTCCGTGCTCTCTTCCTCCTTGCGTCCCGAGAAAGAAGAGCTCGTGCCCTTGGTCTCCTTCTTCTTCGTCGTCGAGACCTCCACCGACCGCTTCGAGCTCTCGCCACCCGCAGCCATGGCTGGTGGATCTTCTTCGAAGAAGTCATCGACGCAGCAGGCGTCCTTGCAGGGGGCCTGGCTGGGAAGCCATGTCGACGAGGAGCTCATCGATGCGCTCCGTCATCATCGACTCCTGCCCCCGGCCTCCCAAGTGTCGGTGCGCCTTCCTAGCTCCGAGGCCTCTCCCGCACCTGTCGCGGGAGAGGTTGTGGTCTTCGCCGAGCACTTCTACCGGGGCTTCGGGCTCCCGGCTAGCTCTTTCTTCGCCGAGTGGCTCTAGTTCTTCGGCCTGCAGCCGCATCATCTGGCGCCGAACTCCATACTGCAGCTGGCCGCCTTCGTGGTCCTGTGCGAGGGCTTCGTGGGGATCGAGCCTCGCATCGATCTGTGGCGCAACCTATTCTTCTTTAAGCAACAATCCATCGCCATGGAGAAATCCGAGGTGGAGAAGCTCAAGGGGCCGCGCCCCATGACGCCGTGCGGGGCCGCGTTGGTGCATCACCATCCGAAGTCCGGCTTCCCCCAGATGCCTTTGCAAGACTCCATCAAGAATTGGCAGAAGGGGTTCTTCTACCTGAGGAGCATCGACCCGGCCCAGGACGCCCTCAACATGCCCCCATTCACCATCGCCCCTCCGACGCGGCAGAACTGGGACGCGAAGACTCCCAAGCGACATCCTGAGGTGGCGCTTATTCACGCCCACCTTGATATCTTGAGGGAGAGCGGCGTCCTCGGCTGCGACCTTCTCGCCACCATGGTGGTCCGCCGGATTCTGCCTCTGCAGAGGCGGCCGCATCTGGTCTGCCAGATGAGCGGCCGGCTTGATCCATGCCGGCTGTCCACCAAGAGGTTCACCCCGGGCGCTGTAGCGCGAAGGGTGAACCTGATCTCCACCGCCCACATGGATGAGGGAAGGGAATGGACATGGGGGATGTCCCCGTTCAACCGGGCTCATCCGCCTCCGATGGTAGCCTTACTCCCTTCTTTTCTGTCGTTTTGTTTTGAAGCCGGTGGCGTTTGCTGAGCCTGGTTGAATTCCTTTCTTGTAGATGTTCAAGACCCTGCAGGGGTCCCTACGCTAGCCTGCTCCTGACGTGGAGGCGTCCGGCGCCTCCGAGATGGAGGATGAGGATGCGATGGAGCCCCGCTCAGACTCCTCCGCCGGCTCGGAAGAACCCCTGGAGTTGGAAGGGACCGAGCCGTCCGGTGAGTACCCGCGGCATGCCCTAGCGGACTGGACGGACGATGATGAGGAAGCCTCATTCTGTTCTGATGCAGCCTTCGAGGGAGACTCCGACGAGGTGGAGGAGGTCACCGGCCCACTACTGTCGCCCGGCGGCGTCAAGGTGGCGGAGCGACCGCTGCTGATGAGGCAGCCGGGAAGAAGGGCAAGGGTGCCACAGCTTCCCGGCCGGACTCTAAGCGACCGACGCCGGGTCCCCCAGCTGGGCAGCGAGCAGACGGCGCCAAGAGGCGCTGTGGCGATGGCCGGAGGCAGGTCCCGGTAGTTCCAGGGTATGGTTTCCGCCTCTTCTCCCTTCCATATCTTGAGATGAGCTTTGTTCCTGAGAAGCTTGGCTTGACAGGGAGGCGGAAGATGCGGATGAAGACACCGCCTCCGCAGCTGAGCGGGCCGGCTGGGCAGCAGCTGATGCTGCCGAGAGGGAGCTCGAGATAGAATCCCAGCGCCGTTGGGACACGGCTGCGGGGAAGACCGGCGTGGGTCAGCCTCGCCCCAGCCGGATCGAGAGGCTGGCGGAGAAGCGTGCGAAGGCTAGACAGGATCCCTCCGCACATGCCCGTGTGGAGGAGCCAGCTAGCGAGGCCGCCTCCAGGCCGGCCCCGAGGACCGAAGGGGCCCAGCCGCCTGAGCCGGCTACCCCGGAGCAGGTGGACCTGGAGACGATCCCGGCTTCTCCCCGGGCCGAAGCAGCTCCTGACGCGTCGCTGGTGGATCTGACTGCGCCGGACGCAGTCCCTGATGCCCAGGGGCGACCATGGATGCGCCGGACGCGGCTCATCCGCCTCCTGCGGAGGAGGTAGCGCCGGCTCGGAAGGCACCCGAGCCGGCCGTCGAGCCGGCACCAGGAGCCGACGCCATCGTCGTCCCCCAGCAGGGCCCTGTTGCGCCAAGGGCAAGGGGCCGGCCTGGGAGCCGGCGCATGAAGTCATGGCGGGCGGCGAACTTGGCCAGCGTGCGAATGCCCGCCGGGACCATTCTTTCCGGCGTGCCGGAGCTGGTGACGCTGTTTACCAGCGGCCGGTCGAAGGTGGAGCAGGCGGCCCGCGTGGTATGCGGCGACATGGAGCGCCTGGAAGCCCGCACCCAGGTAGGCCTTGCCTTTTTTGGTTTTTCTTTGCGTTCTTTTTCTCTTGACGTCAGTGGGGGTGCGATAGCGCACCCACTGGGTGTAGCCCCCGAGAATCGGGCGGGTTGATTGCCAACCGGTCCGAATCTCTTGGAGGCCTTTTTCTCTGCATATTTTTCTTCAGTGGGGGCGCGCAAGCGCACCCATTGGGTGTAGCCCCCGAGAATCGGGCTGGTTATACTTTTAACCAGGTCGAATCTTAATCATGTTCCCTTTCTCTCCCCTTTGGCAGGCGCTTTACGATGCTCAGGTACAGGCGTACAACGAGCTTCGGGACCAGCACCTGGGGGCTGATAGCCAGATCGCCGAGCTTGAAGCCCGGCTGGGCGAGGCTACCGCGGAGCGTGTTGCCTTGCGCGAAGCCGGCGGCCGGCTCCAAGAGCAGCTGGACCTTCTTCGGGCGGAGAAGAAGGAGCTCGAGGCGGCCGGCCGGGTTGAGTTGGAGCGGCTGCGGGCCACGCTGCAGGAGAAGGAGGCCTCCTACTCTGCCGACGTGGACCGCCTCGCGTTGCTTCATCTTGAGGAGGTGAACCTCAAGGACGCCGCCTTGAGGGCGAAGGACGAAGCCCTTACCCAGAAGCAAGTGCAGCTCGCTAAGGCGCTCGAGTCCGCTGCAACTCTCCACGAGGAAATCGCCCGCCTCACCCATGCGAGTGAGGTGCGGGAGCGCGAGGTCCTCGAGGTCTTTCATGAGACCGACGGCGCCTTCCAGCGTGGGTCTTTCTTCCTTGTTTTGGGTTTGGTCTTTTTGCCGTCTCCTCCTCTTGCTATGTTCTTACGTCCTAGTTGCCTTTTCCCCAGATCTCTTCCCCGAGACCCAGGTCGCAGCCGACACCGCCGTTGAGGTGTGCCGTGAGGAGCGCCGCGTGGCCGGGGAGGAGGTGGATACCACCTCCGGCTGGAGTGTGGAGGAGATCGGGGTGGGCCTTCGGTCCCGCCTGCACGTCCTGGGCGAGTCTGTGACTCGGCTCCAGGTTGCAGGTTCATCGATGGTGGCGGCCCTATGGCCGGAGGGTGTGGAGCCGACGACCATGAGCCGGCTTGCCCGCTGGCTCGCAGCGGGTGGAGAGCGCCTGGACGCCTGGCGTGCCTCCGCAGCGCAGTCTGGGGCTTATATGGCCCTGCGCTTGGCCAAGTCATGGTATCGCAACCTGAACTTGGGCAAGCTGGCTGCCCAACGCGACGGCTCAGAGGCGGAGCTGCAAGGCATGGAGGAGGAGCTCCGGGTGAGAGCCAGCGTCGTCGCCGAGTATGGAGCCTGGGATGACTTTGTCTTGGAGCGGGGTGAAGACGGTGGCGTGATCGCTGAAGATCTGCACGACCTTCAGCCCTATGACGCCGACGACAGCTCCGACGAGGCGGTCTGGGCTTCGGAATCTACAGCCGCCTCCAGCGGTGGGGCGTATGCCGACTCCGGGATCAGCGGAGCCGAGGGCTGCAACGGGGAGACGGCGCATCTACCTCGGGATGAGCCGGAGGCGGCGATGCTACCACGTCAGGAGCAACAGCCGAGACGACCCCTGAGGCCGTTGTCCCGTAACTGGCGTCATTTTGTGTTTTTGGTTCTACCCTCGGAGGGATGTAACGAACGTGGGCCGTGGGCCAATGCTTTTTATGAATGTATATATTCAGCATTATATTCGTCACCAAGCGTGTTGTCTTATGATCCCGTCTTTTGATTCCTGGTTGACTTCTCTTATCTGAAGCCATCAAGACGTAAAGAACAAGACATAAGCCAATCAGAGGCCGGCTTGAATGAACCAACTCGAGCCGGTCGTCACTAGTATAGCCAGACTGTGCATGTATTCGACCTGACCTGGCGTCACATTGCGAACCGAGTGACCGGAGCCAGCCCGCAGGTTCAAGCGAAGGACCGGGAGTCAGCCGGTACACTATGTGCCCGACTACTAGGATTGACCGTCCGAGCGGCTGGCGAACCCCCGAGCTTGTTTAAAGCTAGCAAGGGGCCGCGCTGCGTAGCCTCCGAGCTTGATTAAGCCAGCAAGAGGTGGTACGCGGTGTAGCCCGTACACTGAGTGAAAACTCTTTTAGCGAGAGGAAGCATGGAGCTTGCTTTTTTCATCATATTTGTTGTTCCCGGCAGTCAGAGGCCGTCTTGAGTCTCGGCAATCAGAGGCCATCTTGAGTCTTGAAGGAAATCGTATATACGACCGAGCCGGCCCGAGCGGTCGTCCCAAGTATAGCCGGACTTTGCATGTATTCGACCTTACCTGGCGTCATATCACGAACCGAGCGACCGAAGTCAGCCTACAGGCTCAAGCGACGGACCAGGGGTTAGCCTGTACACTATGTGTCCGTTACAAGGGTGGACCGTTCAGGTGGCTGGCGAGCCCCCGAGCTTGTTTTAAGCTAGCAAGGGGATGTGCTACGTAGCCTCCGAGCTTGGTTAAGCCGGCAAGAGGTGGTACGCTATGTAGCTCGTACACTTGAGTGAGAACTCTTGACAAAAAGAAACATGGAGCATGTCCTTTTTATTGCCTTCTTTGTTCCCTGAAGAGGGAGGAAGATACATGTGCATGTTCTTTCCTTTGCTTGTCTTATGCCTTTTAGCAATAGAACGGGCGAAGCAACGCCGCATTCCATGGGTGCTCCGTTTCTTGGTCGGAGTCGTCACTCTTGCGCTTCCTTGGCTTCTGGGCGTCAAACAGGTAGTAAGCGTTGTTGTGTAACGCCCTACTGATGATGAAGGGTCCCTCCCAGGGAGGTGAGAGCTTGTGCTGGCCGGCTGTGCGCTAGATTCTTCTGAGGACCAAGTCTCCCTCCCTGAAAGAGAGAGGCCTGATCCTTTTGCTGTGGTAGTATCTCAGCTTCTGTTGGTAGATGGCCGTCTGGCTCAAAGCCAAGTCCCTTGCTTCTTCGAGGAGATCCACACCGTCTTCTCTGGCCTCCTTCGCCTTCGTTTCTGTGTATAGGGTGACCTGAGGCGAGTCAAATTCGACATCCGTGGGGATAATAGCCTCCGAGCCATATACCAGAAAGAATGGAGTGAAGCCGGTCGATCGGTTGGGCGTGGTGCGGAGGCTCCATAGCACAGCCGGCAGTTCCTCAATCCAGCAGCCGACTGACCTGACCAGTGGTGCCACCAGCCTTGGCTTGATGCCGGCTAGGATCAAGTCGTTGGCCCTCTCCACTTGGCCATTTGACTGAGGGTGTGCCACTAAGGCCAGGTCGAGCCGGATGCCTACCTTGGAACAGTAGAGCGCCAGGGCGCCCTTGGCGAAGTTGGTGCCATTGTCGGTGATGATGCTGTGGGGAATGCCATATCAGACAGAGATGTCTGTGATAAACCTGACAGCAGTGGGGCCGTCAAGCTTCTTGATAGGCCTGGCTTCGATCCACTTGGTGAACTTGTCGACGGCTACCAAAAGACGTGTCATCCCTCCGCGAGCCGTCTTGAAGGGCCCAACCATGTCCAGTCCCCAGACGGCGAATGGCCATGATAAGGGAATGGTTTTCAATGCTGAAGGCGGCATATGGCTTTGTGCACTGAAGCGTTGGCAGCCTTCACATTTGTCCACCAGATCCACACCCTCCTCGAGGGCCGTGGGCCAGTAGAATCCATGGTGGAATGCTTTGGCCACCAGGGTTCTGGAGGCGGCATGATGCCCACACTCCCCCTGGTGGATGTCTCTGAGGATCTCCTGCCCTTTTTCTGATTCAACGCAGCGTTGGAACACGCCGGTCGTGCTGCGTCGCACCAGCTCGCGATTGATGATGGCATAGGCGGCGGACCTGCGCTGGGTCTGTCTCGCCTCCGCCTCGTTCTGAGGAAGTTCGCTACGAAGAAGGAAGGCCAGAATGGCCTGAGCCCATGATGGAGCCGACACAAGGGTCGCCTCCGCTTCGTCTTGACTGTTGGGGGCTTCTACAGCCCCCGAGCTTGATGGCGTCTCCGATGCTATTGCTGCAGCCGGCTCATCGTCTATCTCCATGACGTCCACCCACTTGGAGGATTCGAGCCCGGGCAGAGCCGGGGTTGTCGTTGTAGCTGGTGCCGTTGTTTGAGTCGGGTGGACCAATGCAGCCAGATTAGGATCCGAAGCCGGCGTAGTTGGTGGAGCCGACGGCGCTTGCACCATAGACTCAGTCGGTGCCGCATTTGGAGCCGGTGCCGTCAGTGCAGCCGGCGTGGGGTCCACAGCCGGCATAACTGGCGGAGCCGGCGGCGCTTGTATCATAGAGTTGGCCGGTACGAAGATTGATGCCGACTCAGGAGACGGTTTGATAGACGGCTTGTGGAGTTGCTCGAGGGAGACACCGGCTGGGATGGCCTGCCTCGTGGAGCCGATCTTTGCCAACGTATCGGCCGCCTCATTTTCCTCCGTGGGAACATGGTGGAACTCACAACCCTCGAAGGGGCCGCTGAGTTGCTGGATGAGGAAGCGGTAGCTTGCCATGTTGGCATCCCTGGCATCCCATTCGCCAGAGACCCGCTGCACCACCAAGTCTGAATCGCCGAAGCATCTGAGCCGCCGGATGCCAATCTCCTTTGCAAGTCGGAGGCCGTGGGCCAGTGCTTCGTACTCAGCGACGTTGTTGGAGGCGGCGAAATGGATCTGGAGAGCGTACTTGAGCTGGTTCCCTTTCGGAGACTTCAAGATGATGCCGGCTCCCAGTCCTGTCCGCATCTTCGAACCGTCGAAGTGCATCCGCCAATGCGTGGAGTCTGGAGGCGGTGGCTCGAACTGGGTCTCGGCCCAGTCGACTAAGAAGTCGGCCACCACCTATGATTTGATGGCGGTGCGAGGCTCGTACTGAATGTCATGGTCCGCCATGGCGATGGACCATTTGGCAATTCTGCCCGTGGCATCACGGTTGCCCATGATCTCTGAGAGCGGAGCCGTGCTCACCACAGTGATGGCATGCTCTTGGAAGTATTGTTTTAATTTCTTTGCAGCAAGGTAAACGCCATAACACATTTTCTGATAATGAGGGTAGTTATGCTTAGAGGCGGACAAGACCTCGCTAAGGTAGTAGACAGGGCGTTGTACTGGTAGGGCCTTGCCTTCCTCTTTGCGCTGAACTACCAACACTACGCTGACCACGCAAGTGGTCGCCGTGATGTATATGAGTATGGGTTCCCTTTCAGATGGGGCTGCCAAGATTGGCAGGCTCGAGATTACCCGCTTGAGGTCTCAGAAGGCTTCGTCCGCCTGGTCGTTCCACTCGAACTTCGTCGTCTTCTTCATGAGCTGGTAGAGTGGAAGGGCCTTCTCGCCAAGCCGGCTGACAAACCGGCTGAGGGATGCCAAGCAGCCGACGAACTTCTGGACGTCGAGGATCCGAGCCGGCCGCAGCATCCGCTCGATGGTGCTGATATTCTGAGGGTTCGCTTCGATGCCGCGGGCGGATACGAAGAACCCCAAGAGCTTGCCGCCTGGGACCCCGAAGACGCACTTCTCAGGGTTGAGCCGGATCTTGTATTCGCGTAGATTGGCGAATGTCTCTCGTAGGTTGTCGAGGAGGCTGAAGTGCTGCTTCGTCTTGACGACGATGTCATCCACATAGACGTGGATGTTTCTGCCAATCTGTGGTAGTAGGCACCGCTGCATGCAGCGTTGGAATGTCGCATCTGTGTTCTTCAGACCGAACGTCATGGTGGTGTAGCAGTAGGCCCCGAAGGGCGTGATGAAGGAGGTCTTCAGGCGATCAGCTGGATCCAGCTTGATTTGGTGGTAGCCCGAATAAGCATCCAGAAATGACAGCAGTTCGCAACCTGCAGTGGAGTCGATCACTTGATCTATCCTAGGCAACGCGAAAGGGTCTTTCGGACAGGCCTTATTCAGGCTAGTGTAGTCGATGCACATTCACCATGTGTTGTTCTTCTTTAGCACCAGGACTGGGTTCGCCCGCCAGTCCCGGTGGAAAACCTCCATGATGAAGCCGGCTCCAAAGAGCCGGGTGATCTCTTCTCTTATCGTGCGCCGCTTGCCCTCGGCGAATCGGCACAAAGGTTGTTTCACCGGCTTTGCATCCGGTCGCATGTGAAGTTTGTGCTCGGCGTACTTCCTCCAGTCGCCCGACATGTCTTTGGGGGACCATGCAAAGATGTCCCGATTCTCACGGAGGAAGTCAACGAGCTCGCCTTCCTATTTGGGGCTGAGGCCAGCCCCGATGGTGATGCATTGCTTTGGGTTGGCAGGGTCGAGTGGGACCTGCTTGGTCTCTTTAGCCGACTTGAAAGAGCCCTCGCCGGCCAATTGGGACGGAGGAGAAGGAATCACCGACTGCTCGGTAGCCTGGGCCACGAGCCGGTCGATCTGCCGCTTCTCCTCAGCAATCACCAAGGCGTCGGCGAGGCGGCTGCTATCTTGGGCACACTCGAGCGACTTCTTGTAGTCTCCAACAACAGTGATGATGCCCTTGGGACCCGGCATCTTCATTTTCAGGTAGGCGTAGTGTGGGATAGCCATGAATTTGGCCAGAGCCAGTCTCCCCAGCAGCGCGTGATACGGGCTACTGAGGTCCACCACCTCAAACCATATGGACTCTCGGCGGAAGTGGGCCTTGTCGCCGAAGAGGACGTCCAGCTGGATCTTGCCGATGGGCGAGCATGACTGCCCAGGCACGATGCCATGGAAGACAGTGCTGGTTGGCAGGACGTCCGTCTCCTTGAGCCCGAGCTTGCGGAGAGTGTCGAGGTAGAGGATGTTGATGCTCCTGCCGCCATCGACCAGCACCCGGGAGAATCGGCAGGTGAGCCTCTTGGAGGTGAAGGTGGGGTCGAGGACAAGTGCGTATGACCCCGGGTTGGGCATCACCACAGGGTGGTCCACCCGGCTCCATGTAATTGGTTTGTCAGACCAAGGCATGTACTGGGGAACCGGGGGGACAGTGGCGTTTACCTCACGCCGCCTTTGGCGCAGGTTGTGCTTGTCGTCGCCTTCGCTGGTGAAGACGACGAACGCTCCGTCTTAATGCGGATAGTCGTCAGGGTGTGGGCTGTCGTCGTGAGGTGGTGGCAGAAGCGGAGCGCAATTGGGGGTCGGTGCACGGGGCGCCGCCTGCGCACCTGGAGGAGCCGGCAGACCCTCCCCTTGCGACAGCCGGCGGGCGATGCTGCACTGTCGAAGGTTATGGGTAGACGGCGTCGCCCCAGAATGTATCTTGCAGGGCGCGTCGAGCAGCTGCTCGAGAGACTATTGGACAGCCAGTTGGGGTTGCCCTGATTGTGACGCTTTCATGGAGGACTGGCTGGAGAAGCCGACGCCTCACCGTCCACATTGGCCACCAGCTTGTTGTTGCCCATCTGATCCGCCTTGCGCTTGTAGTTGTTCTGGCCGCCTCGGTTGTCCCCAGCCGGCTTGGGAGTAGCCGGCGCCGGCACAACCTTGTCCAAGGCGGTCACCTTGATGTGCATTGCAGAGTCGGTCGTGGCGTACTTGTCCGCCTTGGCCATGAGCACCGCCAAAGAGGTGGGCTCGGTGCACATGAGCTTGTTCTTGAGGAGGGTGCCGTCTCGGAATCCATTGATGAAGTACTGGATGGCTTGTACCTCATGCACCCCCTCATAGGAGTTGTGGAGCTCGGTTCACCGGGTGACGTAGTCGCGGAGGGGTTCGTCGGCCTT